>NC_073698.1:45231798-46676798 GCF_023634085.1 Falco cherrug | reverse complement strand
ACTTTATTCCTTTTTATTAATAATACTCAGAAAAAAGAAACATTTTGTTTACCTGTTCTCTCAAGCAAAATTGAATTGGAAGCTCTTAAAAGAATTTGGGATGACTTAATATGGGAAACTGTGGAACACTGAACAATTACCACTCTAAATCACTGAGGAGTTATGAGCCTGAATTTATTAAATATTATGAGATACTAAGACATTGCAATAATAGTCTCATATAAAATATGTCTAAAAAGATGGACCTGAGGTCAGTTCTGAAATATTAAATTCCTTTCCAACACTCATGAAGAGGAAAGAAGGGAAGACTAAGAGTCTTATGCCAACAGCTAGTACTATAAACGTTATGGAACAGGTCTTAACAAGGAGGTTACAAACTTTTATTTAGTATTTTCCATTGAAATTGTCTGGATGTAGAAAAAAATCTAAATACTTTGGTGGAAGTGGATTTATCTGAAGAATGAGTTAAATATGGCACCCATTGCAAGCTTTGAAACTGTTTCTAATTGATGACTGGAAGGGAGTAAGTTAAGGGAAACAGATGAATAGGAAGACTAAAATAAGAGAAAAAAGAAAACAATGAAAATAAGATATAAATAAAAATATTTTTGTCTTCCCTTCTCTATTTTTTTTCAAAGGAGAAATATTCACTTGAAATTTCAATACAATTGTTCATCCAAGTAGGCTGTCTTATTTCGACATTCTAGAATTTGTTTTTCCCTTGTTAATGCAACAGCCCTCAGCCTTGGTGCAGCTTCTGAGTGCAACAGTAAAACCGAATAAAAAATAGGGAAAACACTTTTTAGAAAGAGAAAGAGATAGGACTGGGGAACAACAAGAAAAGCAACTCTTGCTTGAGGGATTAGCTTTATATAATTCTGTCAAGTCAATTGCATAAAACTTTTCAGTTGGCAATTTTTATATCCCAGACACACATTTCTTTCCTCTGAGCAGTCTGTCACCAGGTCACACTGAACAGAAGGTTCTTTTCAGTGGCAACCCTTTAATTAATCAACTGCATATTAGCCATCCTCAGAAACTGTATTACATGCCAAACAGATGATGTGAAAAATATGTATTGGGGAGAAGTACTTTGGCATTGCAAAGAAAAATAGTAAAATAACTAGCTAATAAGGTGCAGCCTGTTTAAGGAACAGTCATGTTTCCTTTGCGGGCCAGCTGCCCCTGTCAAGCTCACTTTGTCGTGTGCTCTCCTCTCCCACTCAGCGTGTCAGCACCTAAATAAGCTCTGAATCCTCACAGTGCAGAAAAAAGTGCCTCCTTTATCAGAGGTGCCCAAGGATATTTTCTATGGGCTTTCAATGTTTGTCAATAGCAGCAGTTTCAGTCTCACAAGAATTTATGTATCGGATCATTCCCTACTTACTTTGCTGAATGAGAAGCTTCATTATATTAAAAATGCATTTCAAGAGAGGAAAGAAACTGAACAGACTGCCTGATTACATTTGAACTGAAATGAACCACTATTGCTCTTGGGCTGAGGGATTGGCACCACACAGCTATGTGTTGCAACACGTTATTTTCTTAGTCTGGCCTCAAAGCACAGCTCGGATTACTGCGCGAGGTACCCAGGCGCCTTATGCAGGGCACGGGGATAATGAAGGATTTACTATAGGGTTTTATCCTCTTCTGATAGGATCCAGAATTATAGCTGCTCTGAGCTGGTGCTGTGTCAGTTCCTGTGCTGGGAGGCATTGGCACCACGTTAGCTGAAAGGGGACACGCTGCAACAGGGCTGTCTGTGAGGAGTAGGGTATTTGGGAATAACCTGTCCCTGCCTGGGATTTGTAACCCAAAAGCCTTGCCTGGTATTAGGCCTGGATTCACAGTAACCTAGAAGCGATTCAGTAGATCCAAAGTCCAGGATGCTTAAATGTTACGTAACAAATGTGTTTGCAATTTCATGATATTGGACAAGAGATGTGTGAAACCCACCTATATATCATTTTGTGTTCCCTCATATAGTTTCTGTGCCATGTAATTCAGTAATCTGCAGCCTAGACAACTCTAGAGACCACAATAAACTTTCACAGGTTACACAGTTCATTGCAGAATCTGGCCCTTGGTCGTAACTGTGGATAACATTAATTTCCGCTATTTTTAATGGATTACAGATGAAGAATAATTTCAGAAGTCTCTCATTAAATAACATGAAACTATAATTTCCAATTAAAAAAAACCTGAACTGCAGGACTGTTGCGATGTAATGTACCAAATGGGAAATTCTGATTTATAGAGTCAGTAACTGCTGGTGGCCCTAGCCAAATACTCAAACAGCCTCTGCAGGTATGCCATTACTGCTCACTTCCTTTAAGATCAAAGGGGTTTGGAGACTTATATCGCAGCTTCTGCAACCACATCTGCGTTTTTTACCCATCCAGGTTTTCATTTGCTGAAAGGCAGTTGTAAGTGGCTCTCTGTCTAGAAAATGCAGAAAGAGAGGGGGAAAAAAGGCTTCCAGGAATGGAACAAAACCAGACTGAGGACAACATACCTTTCAACAGAGTCCAGTATGTGCTCCCTTGGAGCCTTAATTGAGTACAAACCACGAGAACCTGGCCACAACACATTCTGTCCTCTAACGTGTACCCTGAGTGATTTAGAACATGTTCAGCACTGTATTTAAAGGTAAATGCCAGTAAACAAACAGTAATTTGGACAACAGACAGTATCACTACTTTTCAGGGTCTGGCCTCAAGCACATAACAGGTGAGTTTGCCAGTCAATATCATTAGATTTCCTGATCTTCCTTCCTGTGTTAAGTCTGGGGAATGCAAACATGGGGAACATTAACAACCTGGCAGAAAATTAGGTACAATAATAATATTTTTCCTTATTCCATGTTGTGGTGGGTTAACCCTGGTAGTCAGTTAAGCACCCACACAGCTGCTCACTCATTTCCCCCACCCTCTACCACCTGTGGAAAAAAGGAAGAGAAAAGGAAGGGCAAAACTCATGAACTGGAAAAAAAAAAGTAGTTTAGTAAACAAAGGAGAAGCGGAAGAAGAAACAGACAAGACAAAACAAAACGAGTAATACAAAAGCAATCACTCACCACCTTCCAAGTAGTAGACTGATGCTCAGCCAGTTTCCAAGCTCAAGATGGCTAACCTACCTAAATTCCCTTCCCCTCCCTTTTTATTGCCAAGCATGACATTGTATGGCATGGAATATCTCTTTGGTTAGTTTGGGTCATCTGATGACCAGTGGTGTCCCTTCCCAACCTCTTATGCACACCCAATCTATTCACCAGGAGACAGAGCAAGAAATGCAGAAGGCTTTGATGCTTGCAGATACTGTTCAGCAACAGTTAAAAGATTAGTGTGTTACCAGTATTGTTTGATCAGAAGTCCAAAACATGGCAGCATACAAGCTATTATGAGGAAAATAACTCAGTTCCAGCCAAAACCAGTACACATGTAAAGTCTGCTTCAACACTGAGTGTGACAGAGCTCTCCCAAGTGCACCCTGGATCCTGTCTCATACCAAGAAGCTGCATCAGACATCTGCTGAGAAACAGCCTGCCTACAAATCCCCGATGGTGCCGTGGCAGGTGATATCAGGTCCCTTACAGGAAAGACGTCTGCACCTCTGAAAATAAGGACCTGAAGTCATCCTTTCTGCTGCATGTCATCACCATGGGCTTCATTCAATGGTGATTTTTCTGAAAAAAATCTAGTGCCTTTTTGGATACCCTAAGGTATCCAAGACGCCTGTGTGGATTCAGTAAATATGACATGGTGTACAGGAGATGCAAGACCATCTACAGCTTTAGCTGGCACTCAGGCAGCTCATGCGATCACAAATACCTGTATGGGAGTCGTACTCTGTGAGACCAAAAGGATTGATTGACGGAGGTCCAAATCCTGTTCAAGTAAGTGCACACTGTGCTACACCCCGAGCAATGGGTATACTCATATTTTCCTCCTGTGAATAGCTGCCACATTACTCATAGTCAACCTGAATATCCTTCTACAGAGAGTCGATGTATAGGGGAAGGACTTTTTAGCCTGAGGACCTTTCTAGAGGCTTCTTTATGCAGCATTGCAGCTGTTACCTAAGTATCTGCTACCAGACTATGGTAAGCACTCTGTGCCTATCTATGTTAAATCAGATTTACCTTTCAGGCAAATGTTTTGTTCCAGTTGGAGATGTGTCATTCTTCTCAGGTGAATTTTCATGCTCAGAAACTCAGACTTTTGCAGGCACGACTTTCTCTACAGTATAAACTGTAACACAGGGACACTTCAGTAAATACGTAACAGTTACTAAGCTGGGATATCTCTGTTATATATGAAGACTCCAACCAGGGAGTGGATAAATGAATTCTGTCTAAATGTCATATTATAAACTGCTTGTGGTTAGAAGAAAGCACTTTAGCACAGGACTAATAGGAAATTACTTTTATTGATATATTTAGCATCATTACTATGTACCAAGAAATCTTTAGTATCTTTTATTCCTTTTAAAAGCAACTACTGGCCTTTCAGCATATATATTTTTGATTCAGCATTTAGACATGAAATATGCCAATATATATTCTAAGTCCTATTAACAGATGGTAATAAAAGTGAAAATGTTTAACAAACCAGTTGTTGACTTCTGTCAGCAAATCTCGTTACGTGTTATGTGATCTTGCCTACTGGTCATTGAACATTGCCCCCACAGTGGCCCGAGAAGGTTCAAATTGGTATCTCCAGTGTGAGCAGTACTCCACGGGGGCCACATTCTGGTAATGACTTTCCTAGGAATGATATAGAAAGATAGAAACTTTCTATCAAGGATTATAGAATCATGGAATGACAGGATAGTTTGTGTCAGAAAGAGCATTTAAAGATCGTGTAGTCCAATCCCCCTGCCATAGGCAGGGACATCCTCCACTAGATCAGGTTGCTCAAAGTCCTGTCCAACTGACTTAGAATATTTTCAGGGATGAGGCACCCACAACTTCTCTGGGCAATTTGTTCCGAAGTCTGATCACCTTCATCACAAAAAATTTCTTCCTTATGTCTAATCTAAATGTACCCTCTTTCAGTTTAAAACTATTGCCCCTTGTCATGTCAAAATAGGCCTTGGTAAAAAGTCTCTCTCCATCTTTCTTATAAGACCCCTTTAAAAATTGAAAGGCTGAAGTAAGGTCTTCCCGGAGCCATCTCTTCTCCATGCTGAAAACCCCCAACACTTTCAGCCTTTCTTCATAGGAGAAGTGTTCCACCCCTCTGATCATGTTTGTGGCCCTCCTCTGAACCTGCTACAACAGGTCCATGTCTTTCTTGTACTGGGAACTCCAAAGCTGGATACAATACTTCAGGTGGGCTCTCATGAGAGTGGAGTAGAGGGAGAATGGCCTCCCTCGATCTGCTGGCCAAGTGTCTTCTGATGCAGGCCAGGATACAACTGGCTTTCTGGGCTGCAAGCGCACATTGCCAGCTCATGTCCAGTTTTTCATCCACCAGTATTCCCAAGTCCTCCACAGGGCTGCTGTCAATCCATTCATCCCCAATCATGTATTCAATCATCATGTATTAATATTGGGGATTGCCCTGAGCCAGGTATAGGACTTTGCATTTGTTCTTGTTGAACTTCATGAGGTTTGCACAGGCCCAGTTTTCTAACATGTCAAGGTCCCTCTGGATGTCATCCCCTCCCTCTAGCATATCAACTGCACCACACAGCTTAGCGTCACCTGCAAACTTGCTGAGGGTGCGCTCAGTCCCACTCTGTATGTTGTTGTGGTGGCTTGACCCTGGCTGGTCACCGGGTGCCCACCAAAGCTACTCCACCACTCCTCTCCTCAAGCAGACAGGGGAGAGAAAATACAATAAAAGGCTCATGAGTCCAGATAAGGACAGGGGGATCACTGAGCAATTACCATCGCGGGCAAAACATACTCGACTTAGTGAAATTAGTTGAATTTATGACAATTCAAATCAGAAAAAAACACCTTTCCTCTATCCCTCACTTCTTGCCAGGCTTAACTGAATTCCCGATTTCTCTACCTCCTCCCCCTGAGCAGTGGAGGGGAACGAGCAATGGAGGTTATGGTCAGTTCATTACACGTTGTTTCTGTCCTCCTTCTTTCCCACACTCTTCTCCTGCTCCAGCGTGGGATCCCTCCCACAGGAGACAGCTCTCCACAAACTTCTCCAACATCAGTCCTTCCCACAGGCTGCAGTTCTTCATGAACTTCCACAGGGTGCAGCCCTTCAGGAACAGACTGCTCCAGAATGGGTCCCCCACAGGGGCACAGGTCCTGCCAAGACCCTACTGCAGAATGGGCTTCTCATGGGATCACAGCCTCTTTTGGGCATCCACCTGCTTTGGTATAGGGTCCTCCACGGGCTGCAGGTGGGGATCTGCTCCACTGCTAACCTTCATGGGCTGCTGAGGGACAGCCTGTCTCACCATGGTCTTCACCAGGGACTGCTCCAGCACCTGAAGAACTGACTCCCCCTCCTTCTTCAACAACCTTGGTGTCTGCAGAGCTGTTGCTCTCACATAGTGTCACTCCTTTCTTCTGTTGGTACAGATTTTAATTCCCCCCCCCCCCCTTCTTAATATGTTATCCCAGAGGTGCTACCACTGTCACTGATTTGCTCAGCCTTGGACAGTGGTGGGTCCCTCTCAGGGCCAGCTGGCATTGGCTCCATTGGACATGGGAGAAGCTTCTTGTATCTTCTCACAGAAGCTAGCCCTGTAGCCTCCCTGCTACCAAACCCTTGCCATGCAAACCCACTACAGTTGATGAAGGTATTAAATAGTATTGGTGCCAGTACGGACTTTTGAGAGACACCACTCATTACTGGTTTCCACTGGTTTCCCTGGTAGTACAGAGCCTTCTGGATGTACTAAATACATTGTTTCTAGAGTATCTTTCTTCAGTTTTGGGTTGCTCTTGCTCCCTGAAAACTGCTACAAGCAATATGAGTTTACAAAATCCTTGTGGTGCCAATATTAGTCATATTATTTTAAATTTATATTGCCATAATATTAGGGCAAAGGTGATTTGACAGGGATACTATGGACAAAGAACCGCTTCTTTGATGTATGAGGTCATATCTTTTGTTAGTGTAACTATTATATATCTTTTCCTCTTTGAAGACTTTTGTTAAAAAATCTAAGGATTTTTTAGTGACTATTTCTATCTCATCCACAGAAAACCAAAATAAGCTTTGCTGTCACTAGGATCAAATCAGTGCCTGACTTACATCAAGATAGTTAACAATATTCTGACTCTGCTTTCCATCAAACATAATGGTAAGGTATAAATTATTCAGCTCCATAATAAACCTTTCCAGCGAGTTACAATCATTTTTCCAAATCAGGAAAATATCACTGATGTGCTATAACCATTACAAAAATTGTTTAAATTTCTTTAGGGTGTATAACAATCCTTCTTCACGTACCCCCATTTCAATCATAAGTCTTTTCATATCATTGAGAAGATCCTGTTATTACTTTTTGCACTAATCAGGACCATCAAATGTCATTTGTCTTATTTTGGGTAAGCAGTTTGTGATATAGTTACAATGGATATTCCTTTACCAGTTAAGTCACTGTTTTTGTCACAATGGGATATTTGAGTAATATTATGCTTTATGTTCTGATGCAGTTGCACAAGTTGGAGTTAAGTAGATGGGCCAGATTCCACTGAAGTCAACAGAAGCTGCATTCAACCTGAACTGGACAGCAGTACTGTAGTGTCTTTCTGTGTATCGACTGGATGTGTAGGTATTAGAATTAATCTTCACACAGTAATATAGAACACTTGTATCAGACTTGCAGAGTAACCATTACAAACCCTAATTCATAGGCTGATGAAAGTATAGTGCCATGACTCTGGTTCTTTTCCATCCATAGATTTTTTTCAAAACTGGATTTCTGGCTGAGACAAAGAAATGCAAGAGTGATCAGTTAGCTAAGCTTGAAATTGTGAAAGGTTGTCATGAAGCTGTGCAATGCTATATCTATGGCAAGGCTACTTAGCAGCTGCTTTTCATGCTTAAACTATTGGTCTTTGAAATGTTCAGGTGTCAAGAGTCAGACCTTCAGAAATCTGTCAAGACATTTACATTAAAAGATGACATGAAAAAATATTTTTTTTCTGGACTTTATTTTCTTGACTTCCTTTATGTCCCCTTAGTATTGCAAAGCTATTCATTGCTAATTCAAAGGTTATTGAAACCAAGAAATTTTAATTATTATTATTATAACTTCAGATATATAGGTTCATCTATAGTAAAATTGAATACATATATACATTTACGTGTATATGAGTGCAGTGCAACCACTCTGCTAGTTGAATAGAGAGAACTGATACCATTTCTCTCCATCTGAAGTATGTGAAACACATTTCCATTTAGCCTTTGGGTGAATCATCAGACATCTATCTCTATCATCTATCTCTAGTTGTCCTTGAAGGTCTGGCCTTTCTCCATCCCCATACTTTGATTTCTTTTACTTGGAGGTTTCTCCCTATTCCGTTTTCTCTATCTGAATTGTTTGACTTTACTACATTTCAATATCGCTTTTTATGACTTTTTGCTTGTCATACACAACTTTTCATGTATTTTTACATCCACATCATTTAGCCCTCATTGTATCTTTTACAGTCAAGGTGTCTTCAAATTCTCCTGTCTCGTAACTTATATTCAGATAGTGACTGTCCTCTTCTTGAAGAGTAGTTTGACTTTAGCTCCAGCAAGAAACTATGACAGAGAGTTGGACTTTTTGTTGATATCAACTTGCAACTTCAGGGTTATTCTCCATCACAGGAGATGGCAGACCTTTTAGATACAATTAAAACCTCAAACATTAGAGGAAGGATTCAGAAACCTGGGAAGCTGATTCAGAAGAAAATAGAGAGAGGTTGGATTGACAAGACAAAAACGATTATTAGCTTCAAGAGAAACATGAAACTGCATAGTGGTCCAGATAAATTTGCAGAAGCATCTAACAGTCATTAAGAATCGGGTTTTGTAGTTAAGCTAAAAAAAAAACCAAACAAAAAAAGAGTAAATGCTTCAAATTTCAGTTGTTACTATGGAATTTTGTCTGCTCTTAAAACTGTCTGGGCAGATCACTTTAATTTTTACCCTCCTATTGCAGTAATGGGATTTGGGTATGGATTACATTCTATCAAAGTGTACTTAGACCAAATTCATTTGCAACTGGCTTATGCTCCCTAGATGTGCAGGAAATAAGACATTTTTCTGACTCTCACCAAGATGACCCATACATTAATTCACATGTACTAAATTGACACCTCTCTCATACAAATTCACAATGGACTCTTTGTTAGATTAGAAAAAAAAGGCTTGAATAAACCCAAGATGTGTCTTCATAAATATTAGAAATATTGTAAAGGGAAATTCTTTATCTTTTATCAGCATTATAGAATAACTGCAGAGCCAGTACATTTTGTATCATAGGGATAAGGATCACAACAGTATGAATGACTTGAATTACCTTGGGTATTTTCCTAGCTATAAAGCAATTTATTCCCTTATTGCTGGAAGGCAATACTTGTGCTGAAAAATGGGACACAATGCTTAATTGAATTTTTTTTTATGTACATAAAGGCTGCTTACATTTCTTAGAACTGAATGTCATGAGTGCTGCAATACTGAAGTACGCAGAGTGCTGTCACTTACTGTTACTATGGGGGAAAGTATTGAAATAATTTCTCACATAATGAACGATCATGGGGATGTTCAAAAAGGCCAAGGAAAGCAGAGATTTCAGTCAACATAATAGATGCATAGTTGTTGTCCCATATAGGGACAACTACATCTTCATATTACAATTTTCAAAGCAATTTCTAAGACTTCTGATTATGAATCTGTAGACCTTAGGTACAAAAGACGTGCATTTCACTCTACTTTCTCCCTAGAAACAGTTCCCTTTCTGGAGGCATCAAGTTAAGGCAATTCTGTGAAGGGTATATTCACAGAGATTTTGGTAAGAAACCCAAGGGGGTAAGGAAATACAAGAACACACATTTCCGATTTTGTAAATACTGGGTGCATTCAGCATCACATTTGCCTGATTTATGTTCCTAGTCTTTGTTGTACAGCTCTTTCCTCTGGAGACTTCAGAAGGTCCCTTCTAGAAAGTCTAGACTGGAGAGAGTAAGCATTTGGTATTTAAAATGTAGATGTTTAGTGCTTATAGGTTAGATCTCAACTTTTGTTACTGAAGTTATTATGGATATTCTGTGTATCAAGCAGAACTCCTGTCTTCAGAACCAGGAATACTTTGGATGCCTATTTAACAGGAAGACTATCCATTTAATTATCAGGGCCACAAAAGAGGAAAAAGAAAATTTCTAGTACGTTATCAGTACATTTGGCATAATTCTGTCAAATGAAAGGCAGCAGAGTTTTTTAGATCTTTGCTGTTTTCATAATGAAAATGGCAAAATATACATATATGAACACCTTCCCATATATATATGTTGTCATTCTTAAAGGAACAAAAGGAGAATTTTGAATTTTAGAACCTTAAACCTGCTTGCTTTTGCTAAGACAGAACAGACTAACAATAATTAATAAGGCTAAGCACAAGAATATGTGATTCCACAGCTATGTTTTCTACTCCTAAAGTGGTTGTAAGTTAAATTAAACCCAGAAAAGTATTATATATATTTGTATATCACAAGAGATGAAGATTTCTACACAGAGTTAGCACTGCATTGTTAGCAATGTATTTTTAAGTGTTATCTGATTTCCTGCTGGTGGAAAAGAATATTTCACCATCTGTACTGTAGCTTCATTAATATTTTTACTCTTGTAAAAATTAAAATGCAATGAAGTGTAAAACCACAAATTTCACATTCACCCCAGAAGTTTTTTAGTTTTACTGCTAGAAAGTACTGGAAGACATGTAGATAGCAATAGTAATAAAATAGTGATAACAGTGCCTAAGGAGTAATTTTATTCAAGATGTACAATGAGATACTCAGCATTTTGTATTAAAATGTCTAATCAGTAATATCACTCTGCTTTCATGTATTTACAATGATAGCTGCGTTATAGACTAGTGAAGACAAGCATGTATATATTATAAATCAATACACAGACAAGGCAAACACACAAGAAAAGCTCTGTGGAATACAGTCCAGATTAGTACAACATCTGTGGAATGAATGGTCTTCAAATGTCATGGCCTTCTTGGCAAATGTAAATGGGGAAAGATTAGATTCACACATCAGACCATTTTTAAAATTCTGATCAATCCGGTTTTGGGCTGAAGGTGCTATGAATGAAAAGGATTTTACTTTCTGATTGAACTGTAGTTTCCAGAAACAATATATATTTTCAGCAACTTATTAGCAAATTGGTGAGATATTGCTAGTGTTTTTACCTAGGGAAAAAATTTAGATAATACAGATTTACTTTACTTAACAGTCCTATTAAGAATTATAAAAGTAATTGGAATATTTGGGAGGCATCTTGTATATATTAAATTCAAAATGCCTGTGACTCTTGCTCACACGTGAAACTTAAGAGTGATGTACCTGAATTTGACCAATTTAAATTTTATTAGTACCAGTATTTCCACTGGGACTACATTTTCACTTTGAACGTCAAACATGTTCCAAGAATATTGGAGTAGTTTAGTAATGTGTTCAGTCACAGATAATTTAATCAGATCATAGATTTAATTAAATGGTATTCAACACTCTTTTAATGTTAATGCTATCGTCACTAATTATGTCAAATAGTGGATTGAAGTAACCTTTTGACTGTTGCCGAAGACAAAATAAAAGATAAATTCTGTAACTTCATCCTCAGCAAGGCTTGATTCCAGTGTCAGTGTGAGCCGAGCAAATGGCAGTGTTCAGGGCACAGTAAGATCAAGACTATGGCCTGAAGAAAGTAGATGCAGAAAAAATTATTGCTACAGCTGTTGTGGCCTTTGTCTAAAGACAAAGGATAGGATTTATTTGTTTAAAGGTAGGCATCCTATACAGAAAGCTGTCCCACAGATGCCTGTACAGGCTGGACACCTGTACCTTCAGAAGCAGTCATTGCAGGCTGCAGTGCCTAAAATGACATTACACATCTATGTTTATCAAAACATCACCAGAGAAAGGGATCTAGCTAGCTCTTATGTTTGATTTCTACAGTGCAGGTAGATATCTAAAGTGTCTGTCGTATATGTGATGTACTTTAGGTATTCAGATAACCAGATTTAGGTGTCTTGGGTTACGATGAATAGCTCCCTAAGGCCCTTTGACTAAGTTAAAGAGATGTAGGGTTAGTCATCTATTGCAATGTTAAGTGGTCTGTAGTATCCAAGACATCTCTGCTTGAGGCTGGTGTTCATCCTTAAAAAAGGATGCACAAAACCCCCACATGATTCTGGAGCAGCAGCTGGTGTCTAGATGCAGTATTCTACAGCACATATAATAATAGCACATAACTATGTTGATAAAGCTGAAACCTGTGTAGATTTCTGTCTACAAGGAAGCTTAGACACCATGTATCAGCACCTACACTGTAGTCACCTAAATTTAGGTGACTTCTAAGATCAGGCAATTTCACCCCGAGAAATTAATTTGATTGCCCTTATGTACCTTTGGCGATGCACTAGGACAATATGATTAAACTCCAAGGTGTCAGTAGGTTTCCATTGCCATGTCTGTCAACCCTTGGGTAGCCTGGGGAATCTCATATAGCAATAGTTGTCTTTGGGTAAGCAGCTGAAGAAGCTGACATTTCTCTTATATATCCACTCCGAGAAAAAAACCTGGCTCCACTTACATCACTTGCACCATTTCCATTAATTACAAAGGTGCTTAAAGATACTTTAAATTAATTTAACGAAAGAAGGGCTATCTTTTAACAGTGTAGATTTTCAAGCGAATACCCAACTTCCACTAACATCAATGGAAGTTACTACTGATTTTGAAAATTTCAAGAGTCCTTATCTGTGTTCTTAGTAATGTATAAAAATACCCAAAATCTATTACAAAAAGTCTAGATATAGAAAAAAGTCAATAGACCAAACTCCTCAGTTAAACCATGTAGTAAACATATTTTGTTATAAAATGTCAATAGCGTAGGATAGAACTTGATTCAAAATGTTGTAAATTCTGCAGTCTTGCATCTTTTTATCCTGATCTAGGATACAGGAAGAAATGTTTAGAATAGATTAGATGAATTAATAGAACATCTGAATCCTTAAGAAACAGCCAACCTTCAGAAAAACTTTCCCTTACTTTCCACCCACCCAGTCATTCTTCTGAAGCTGTGTTTAGTGCTTAACATTGTGCAGTTGTTAAACACACCCCTGCCTGGCTGAAGCCCTGTATGCCAAGTTAAAGCTCCAGAGACACGTTTTATCTCTGAATTGCATATGGATCCATAATGGAAGCCCTAGACTCCATACAGCCCTAAATGTAACATCATGAATGTGATGTCCTTATAAGTCAGCAGTATTTCTAAACTTTTACAAAGGGCAAACATCACACTCAAATTACTGGAACAGTTTGCATTTTCTTGCTTGACTATAATGTTAGATGTATACATTATTTATTAATGGAGGATGGATTTTTCTTTTGATTAAATGCTACTGTTACTTTAACAAACAGATATGGGATCCCCAAGCTCTCAGTGTGCAGGGAATTTTGTCCATGCATGCCATGCCAATGGATTGTCAGTAATGGAAAGTGACGGAGTGAGGAGGGGAAGGGGCTTTGCTGAAATACCCTTACTTTCATGGTAATCTACCAGCTACAAATGCTTATCTCAAAGGACTGCACCTTGCTATAATTGCTAGATTTTGTCTGAAACTATAAAACATTGTTCTCCTTGCCAAAGCCGTTGAGAATAAGGTCCAATGTTTTATTGTTAGAAAAATCCCAACAATATATTTAAATTTAGAATTCAGTAATTGAGAAATTCAGCTTTGAATAAATAATCTAATAGTGTTGTACTGTATTGACAGACCTTTGATATTCTCCCAATGGATGAGCTAACTGTGGGTTGTCTACTGTTGTAGCTATATTGCTGTAAGATAACAGGTATAGGAAAGCAAATAAACAAAAGAAATCCCGTGAGAACCCTGTCCATTCTATTTAATTCTATTTCGTAATATTACAATAACTTATTTTTTTACTTCTGAGCTACACACCTGAGTGATCTCAGTTTTGATGGCTGTTTTCCAGCTGCAGCTTCACTGGGACATGCTACAATACCTGAAAATTGTTACCATTGCCCAGTCTTGGCACCAGGGGTGTGGCTCATCTCACTTGATTTCAGTCTTCTAAACGTCAAATGTCTAAGTTTGCTCTACAGTCACTGAAGACAGATAACTCCACAAAATTATTCATATGCTAATTTTTTCTCTCTGTATTAATTAGCTTCTGGAACTCCTATCTTTCTGCTTAACACCAGTTAGAGCTTATATGACTAGATGTCTAACTTTTAAATGGCTAAATTTTAGAGAGATTAATTTAAATCTCAAAGTTTACTGACTGTACAAGAAAGTATCAAGTTCATGTAATTTTAAAAAGATTTACTTCAAAGCATAAATCCAAAATCTTCCACTTTTTTTTTTTTCATAAATCTTCTGCTTCCTAATGTTTATTGTTTAATATTTAAGGTATATTTAATAGTTTGATAGCACAAAACTTCATTCAGTTGCAATATTGAGTCATGACCTTTCACAAAAGTATGAAACGCTCTGCAGTCAGGTAACTGGGTAACCAACAAACTTGTTTTCTACAGAGTAGTTAGCTGGTCCCAAAAAAACTATTGTCTTTCTCATATGAGCCTGAAGTGCAGCTGTCCTGCAAAATAAAAGCATTGCCATTAGTTGACTTGAACTAAAAAGTTCTGTCTATGTCTGATATGTAATATACAGATTCAGAAGTGTGAAAGGTCACAACAAAGATGGATGATAACATCCTCACCACTAGAGCAGGAGGGCTCATTATCATCACTAAGTTGTCATCAAGAGGATATAAATAACAGAGTATCAGACAATGACATTCATAATCAAAATTCTGAATATTCTGAATATTCTTCCCCAAGCCTGTAGCATTGCTTGAGGTTGTTGCGACCCAGGTGCAGGACCCAGCAGTTCCCGTTGTTGAACCTCATAGAATTGGCCTCAGCCCATTGGTCCAGCCCATCCAGATCACCCTGTAAAGCCTTCCTATGCTCAAGCAGATCAACACTCTCCACCACAACTTGGTATCATCTGCAAACTTACTGAAGGTGCACTCAATCCCCTCATCCAGATCATCAATAAAGATATTAAACAGAACTGGCCCCAATATTGAGCCCTGGGGAACACCACTTGTGACCAGCCACCAGCTGGATGTAACTCCATTCACCACCAACTTTGGGCTTGGCTGTCCAGCCAGCTTTTAACCAAACATATAGTGCACCATCCAAGCCATGAACAACCGGTTTCTCCAAGAGAATGCTGTGGGAGATGGTGCCAAAGGCTTTAATAAAGTCTAGGCAGACAACATCCACAGCCTCTCCCTCACCCACTAGACAGGTCATCTTTTTGCAGAAGGGGATCAGGTTTGTCAAGCAGGACCTGCCTTTCATAAACCACCCTGACTGGGCCTGATCACCTGGCTGTCCTGCACACGCAGCACAATGGTGCTCAGGATGACCTGCTCCATAATCTTCACTGGCACTGAAGTCGGGTTGACAGGCCTGTAGTTTCCCAGATCCTCCCCCCTGCCCTTCTTGTAGATGGGCATCGCATTGGCTAGTCTCCAGTCTTTTGGGTTCTCCCCAGTTAGCCAGAACTGCTGATAAATGATGGTAACTTGGTGAGCTCCTCCACCAGCTTCCTCAGTACCCTTGGGTGAATCCCATCCAGCCCTATAGACTTGTGTGTGTCTGAGTGGAGCAGCAGGTCATGAACCATTTCCTTCTGGACTGTGGGGACTTCATTCTGCTCTTCCTCACCCCTCTTTTCCGGCTCAGGGGGCTGGGTACCCAGAGGGTAACTGGTTTTACTATTAAAGACTGAGGCAAAGAAAGTATCAGGTACTTTGGCCTTTTCCTCATCTTTTGTGGCAATGTTCCCTGACACATCCAATGAAGGATGCAGACTATCCTTGGACCTGTTTTTGTTTCTAATGTATTTGTAATAACATTTTTTGTTATCTTTTACAGCAGTGGCCAGCCTGATTTCTAGCTGGGCTTTCACCTCTCTGATGTTTTCCCTGCATAACCTCATGGCACCCTATAGTCCTCCAAAGTTGCCTGTCCCTTCTTCCAAAGATGGTGAACTCTCTTTTATTTTCCCTGAGTTCCAGCCAAAGTTCTCTGTTCAACCAGGCCAGTCTTCTCCCCTGCCAGCTCATCTTTTGGCACATGGGGACAGCCTGCTCCTGCACCTCTAAGACTTCCTTCTTGAAAAATGACCAGCCTTGAACCCTTAGCCCTTCAGAAGTATCTCCCAAGGGACTTTGTCAACCAGGCTCTTAAGCAGGCCCATGGAAGCACAATAAAAATTTCTTGACATACATATGTGTGAACTTCATAGCTGATCCTCTGTATTGCTCACTGGTTGAATGGATTTTCTGATCTGTTTTGGTTATCTCCAGCTTTTGTCTTCCAAGGAGTGCACAGACATGGTTCTGGTAATAGCTCACTCCCTTCCAGCCATGTCTAAAACAGAACCACCACAGAACACAGCTAAGCCTGTCAGCTGAGCTGGGAAAGTATTTACGAAAGGGCAAAATGCTGTACAGCAGTTGTGAGAAGAAGGAGTGAAGGAAAAAAGAAGTGTGAGAAACAACCATGCAAATACTGAAGTCAGAGAAGTAAGAGGGGGAGGAGGATTTTCAAGCACCAGAGCAGACATTCCCCTGCAGGCTGTGAAGAAGATAGTAAAGCTGCTTTTCCTTCTGCAGACCATGGAGGACCATACCAGAGCAGATACCCACACTGCAGCCCATGGACGACCTCACACCAGAGCAAGATCTGAAGGATCTGTGGCCTGTAGAGACGAGCCCATGCTGGAGCAGTTCTTGAAGGACTGCAACCTGTGTGAAACACCCACACTGGAGCAGGGGAAAAGTGTGAGGAGGGAGGATGGGGTGGCAGAAAGAATCTGTTATAGACCAACTACAATCCCCATTCCTCATCCTCCTGCACTGCTTGGGGTTGGGGAAGTAAGCAGAGGAATTGGGAATGAAGGAGAGAAGCTGAGCTGGGGGGGTGTGTTGTTTTAATTTAGTTTCTCACCATCCATATCTATTTTAATTGGCAATAAATTATTTCCCCCAAGTTGAGTCTGCTTTACCTATGATGGTAATTGGTGAGTGATTTCCTTGTCTATCTTGACCCATAGGCTTTTTCATCTTGTTCAGGAGGGGGAGAGAGAGAGAGAGTGGCTGGTTGGGGGACTGGCAGCCAGCTAAGATCAATCCACCACAAGAACCCTAAGAAAATAATTACTGTTAGAGGACACTAGAGTCTAATCAATAAGCACACAACAGATAAGCAGACATCTTCTAAAACCATCATTATCTTTTGCTTTTTCATATGACACCAATATCTGGTATTCATGATCCTGGTCATTTGAGTATGCAGGCCAGAACTCTTAAGTAACCAGTTTCCAGGAAAGAAAGGAAACGAATTTATCTAACAACGATGTAAGTATAAATATGATGCATGTTTTCATATAAAAATGAGGTTTTATATTAAAATGAGTCACAGAAATCTAGAGGAAGAACTTCTTCTCCCTAAATTTAGATGTCTGCAGTGTAGATGTCTACATCTGACATACTGTAGGCTACAGAGACAGCGAAGAGAAATGAGGAATTTTAGGAACCTACTAATTTTAATGTATATACACATGTGCTAGAGTTATACCTTCATTACAAAGAAGTCCATATCTAGTATCTAACTGACACTTTAGGTGTCACTTTGGTCCACAGATTTGTTGCTTCTGGCCTGTGCAAGTATTGAAGGAACATTCAGCAGTATATGCAAAACATCCCTAAGTCTTGATGGCATTGAGCTATGTGGAGCTTTACTACAGTTTATGAGCTGTCTCTGAACTGTCCTTTCTGTCCTCCCTGTAGGACTTGGCCACACACCTTTCCCTGATTGCAACCAGTAGATTGCACTTGATATACGAAAGACCCTATAATAATGACATTGAGTCTGGTGGTTTATATCTCAGCTTCACAGTGTTGAGGTCATTATCCTATTGGATATAATTGCGTGGTCTTTTCCTTTCTCTCCACTCACCTCAATTTTTCATTTTAAAGGACTGAACTGCTTTAAACCTCCAGATCTAAAAGGGACTTTAACTATGAATACTAAATGGGTGGAGGATTCTGCCCTCAGGCCTGATACAAGACACTTCCTTACTCATTTTGCTGCTTTCTGTGGTTCACCGACTTCCCAGTGTTGTATAGAGAACCTGACAAGCAGCTCCTGCTTTTGAATTCAGAAGGTGCCCAGAACTATAGTTAGGTTGGGGAGGATGTTACTCTTGGAGTCAATTCTTTCCCATGCCTCACTATCGTAACTGTTTGTGCAGCTATGTGGTAAACCAGCTCGAGTCTTCAGCACAATTCTTCCTCCAGTCAAAGCAACTGCTAATTTATTTGTAAGTCTGCAAACATCAAAGGAAGTGTTACTCAAGCCAGTGCGGACATCCTTGAACATGGAAGCACTTCCCTGCTCAAGACCAAGCCACTGAGAAAAGTTTTGTGGTTTAATGACAATATAAAGTCACACCTGTTTGCTAAGTATGAAATCTCTGGTAATGCTTAAGCACCTACCTGAGTAGGTTCTATCTGAAAGAAGCAGCCTTGGAAAATCATCACCAGCAGTCCTTCCATATAGCTGAAAACTCTAACAAGGTAGTTCCACAGGATATTTTCTCTGGTGGCATTGGCAGCTTAGGAGATTGCCAAAGCCAGCAAATGCTGTTGCCATCCTGGGGTACAGGTCAATGGTACAACTGAGCCTAGTGAACAGGTAACCTTGACCCTGCATTTTAGACAGCTCTTCTTTCCTGTCTTGCTTCCAGCTGGAAGTCTGGCCCTCAGACCTGTGCTAGCTCCAGTGCTCATTGAAGTAATCTTGAAGAAATACTCTTTCATTTCTTTTTTTTTTTTTTTTTGGGGGGGGGGTGTAGGAGGGGAGAAGAGATGTGGAGACAGGGAAGACTAGGCAAATGGACTATCTTCTGACTTAAAGAGATGGATCACTTCAACAAAGGGTCCAATAAAAAGCCAGAACTGACACAACGGAAAAACACCTGGCCATGATTAGTGAAGGAAGGCATGTGAAAGAGGCATTAAGTGGGCTCAGCTGTATTTTCAAACTGTACTTCAGCTTCTATTTCACCTCTCAACTACAGGTATAAAGGTAGTGAGCTTTATGATTCCCCTAAGGACAACAAATGGTCTGAGAATGATAGAGTTTGGCTCTGCTTACTTGCGATAAATCTTTAGGAGTTAGGGGACTACATGTATTTTATGCCAACGGCATTTGAAGCCAGCCTTCTTAGTCATTAAATCAGTTGTTTTGTTTGAGGAAATAAATGGTTGAAGCCACCTCGAGGCTAGTTTGGGGACATTCACATCCCTGGTAATCTGCAAAGAATCCCTTTTCTGTGTCATACTATTTTGTGCTATGTATGTCTAAGTTGTGCCTAGTTTTTCACC
Source organism: Falco cherrug (assembly GCF_023634085.1). Taxonomy (NCBI): domain Eukaryota; kingdom Metazoa; phylum Chordata; class Aves; order Falconiformes; family Falconidae; genus Falco; species Falco cherrug. The sequence continues at coordinate 46,657,111 of NC_073698.1, read as the reverse complement.
CTGTATAAGAGCTGTCTTGCCTAACTTTATGTGTCTAGAGCTGACCTAATCATCCTACTTCGCACTTTCAGTCAGAGAAAAAGTAATTTTTCAGGCAATTTCAGGCAATTAATCTAAATTGTTTCAGAGAGGTCCTCTTTCTCTTCATTGCCTACAGTGGAGGCACAGTAAAAATTTTAGATGTAGCTTTTACAGATATCTATCTGCCTATGTTCTGCAAAGAAGGGGTAAGCTCTAATGCAAGTGGTATGGTGCAATTTGCGAAGATCTGGAGTGAAACCCTTGTTATGCTACACAAGTTTTGTGGGTTTTACACCATATTGGTTCCAGTCCAAGCCCCTGCACTGTGCAAGGGCCTGTCCCCTGGCATGTTCTGCTCCCTGGTATGTCCTTCTCCCTGGCTGGGGGTGGCGTGATGGGACCTGGTTGTGACACCCTGTCCAGCCACCTCCCTGTGGACTTCTTGTGGCTCCCAGCTCCAGGGAGCTGCATCTCAGAAACTGTCCAGCAGTGATTGCTCTGCATTGATCAAACCACATCTTCTAGTTTAGTTTTGTCAAGGTTGAATCCAGTTTTAAGCACTGAGATCATTTAGTGATGAGAACCAGAGCATGGTAAGCTGACCTGACATGGAAATCCATTTCAAAAGCAGCCTTTTGATCTGAAGCAAAAGGCCAATGGAGACACAGCATTTACTTTCAAATTTCTTTAGATAACTGAGGCAATTCATTAATTTAAAAATATGTAACATTAAATGTGATTTGGGGACTTTACCCTGGTTTACTTTGCTGACATATACCCATTGTTTTAGTCTATGGTGTGGGGGACCGTAAGTGTGAGAAGGCAGAAAATGAGATACAGATCCAGATATCAACAAACAAGATAATTTCAGTAAGGTTTGCACTAGTACCTGATCACTTTTTTTTTTGTAGGATATGTTTTCTTCTGTGTACTGCCATTGTTACCAGAAGTATCCTCTGTTTGGTCCTGATATTCTTGTCAGACATGTATACATGTGTGAGAACTGGAAGTGTAAGTCATTCTAGGGCCATCCCAACTATTATTAAAACACTGGACTGCAGCAAGGCCCCAGGGAAGGTGTTAAAATGTGCATAGTGACTCCATACAACTAGACCACTTTTTAGCAGCCTCTGGTGTCTACAACTGTCCCAAAGTATCTGGTAACACATTGACAGCACAGTTATTCTCCAGTGTTATTAATAACCTGTTTCCCTTAAGCCATTGATTTTTTTGTTGGTCTTTCGAGCGGCTGCTTATTGTAGGTTTCATTGTATACAATGAGTTTCTAACTATAGGCATTCTCTGTGTGAAGAAATTTATATCAGTGACATATGATACCAAGTAATTCACAAACAGTAAGAAGCAAATCCTTGCTCAAAAAACAAATTGGACACTTGTCCAAATAAATAAATAAATAATGGGCCAATGTGTCAATGGCAAGGCTCATGTGATTCCATATGAAATCTGAGGATATTTGAACAACAGCAGAAAAGGAGATTTTAATATGACACCAAGGCAATTTCTTCTCTGTGTATTCTTATTAAAGCCTTCATTATTTGCTCAAGCACTTACTTTTGGGTGCCAAATCTTATTCACTCTCTTTAAAAGACATAGGATACTGGATTTTTTTATTATCCTGGACCTGATTCTCGCTTTCTTTGGAAGGAATGGCCATATAGTTTCCCTCCATACTTGGTGATCCTTCAAGTATATATTTTATGCACCAATCAAACAGCACTGATAAATCAATCTGGACTGCAGCACCAGGTGTTCCAGATCAGATAGGATAGGATAGAATTCAGTTGTCTAACCAAAGTCATTTTGTGCTATCTGAAAAGCCTCATGATATGGTGCCTGCCTTCCAGTGGCCACTCAAAGAGATGTGTCTCCTTCAGGTCCTCTGTCATGCAAAATATCTTGCTATGACTAAAATGCCTGCAGAAGCAGAGAAAGTGGATCTCATGAGCAGTATGTTTTCAAGGACTACATCAGTGCCCAGACACCAGAGAACAATTCCAATGGAGAAAATATTTCAGACAGCTGTCTTCTCTCACTCACTAGAGTGTTTTCAGGGAAAGCTCATATGAAAACCAGCAGCACAGAAGTACCTATAAGAATAAAACCTGTTTTCACACCAGTACAAGAGATCAAGGTCAACCCACCAGAGTCACCTGTGGGGGTGACAACCCAACAGTGTCCATAGAATTTCACAATAGAATTATTATCATAATAGAACTATCACCACAAATTCCGATGCACTTGCTCTCACACTCCACCTCCTCAACAGGATAAGGGGAGAAAATAAGATGGAAAATCTCATGGGTTGAGATAAACACAGGGAGATCACTTACCAATTGCCACCACAGGCAAAACAGACTTGGGAAAAATTAATTTAATTTATTGCCAATGAAAAATAGAGTTGGATGGTGAGAAACAAAGACAAAAACTAAAACACCTTCCACCCACACCCAGTGATGCAGGGGAACAGAGAATGGGGGCTGTGGGGAGTCTGTCACAGCTCTTCTCTACAGCTCCTTCCTACTCACACCTCTGCCCTGCTCCCACATGGCCTCTCCACAGCTGCAGCTTCCTTCAGGAATATCCACCTGCTCCGGCATGGGCTCAGTCCGCATGATGCAATGTGGATACATGCTCTACCATGGTCTCCTCCTCTCTTGGCCAGTTGTTTTGCTCTTTCTTAAGCCTCTTTTCCCCGAGGCAGCCCTCAGGTGGCTGCAGGCCCATCTGTGCTCTGTGGTGGGTGGGTTGGAGCCATCTGGAACTGGCTGTACCTGGCCTGGGACAGCCCCGGCCCTCACAGGGGCTCTGCAGGCCAGTGAGAAAACTCTGGGCTGAGATAAAGACGGTTCAATAGGTAAAGCAAAAGCCACACACACAAGCAAAGCAAATCAAGGAATTGATTCACCATTTCCCGTGGGCAGGCAGGTGTTCAGCCATCCCCAGGAGAGCAGGGCTCCATCATGCCTAATGGTTACTTGGGAAGACAAACATCATAATACCAAATGTCCCCACCTTCCTTCTGCCCCCAGGTTATACACTCAGCATGACATCATATGGTATGGAATGTCCCTTTGGCTAGTTGGGGTCAGCTGTCCTGGCTGTGTCCCCTCCCAATTCCCTGTGCCCCTCCAGTTCTCTCGCTGGCAGGGCCCGAGAAACTGGAAAGTCCTTGACTTCGTATAAACATCACCCAGCAACAACCAAACCTGTCCGTGTGCTGTCAGCATTGCTCTCACACCAAATCCAAACCACAGCCCCGCACCAGCTACTGAGAAGAAAATTAGCTATCCCAGCTGAAACCAGGACAAGAGTTTATATTCTAAGCTGCGTTATATCTGTACTATCAGCAAACTCATGAACTTTCTGACACTGAAGATTTATTTTTAGATGAGGACTGCATTGGAAGGTCTGAAGCTGAGTTCAGGGATTTTTAGGGAGTATCTACCTAGGAGAGTGGTCTTGTTTTCTTGCATCACATTGTATGTTATCTACAGCAGAAAATGCGTAAATAGATGAGGCATAAATTATACAGGGTTCTTCATGTATTCATGATGCAGTATATGCTCATAACAGGTCTAAATAATATATGAAAAATTTTAAAATGCACCCTGAATAGGCTGTTGCATGTATATGATTTGAAAGGGTGTGCTAGCACACAGACGCATACTCCCTCCAGCTGGCAGTGCAGAAGTAGGCTGCCAGTAACTCAGCAAAACAAAACCTCATCCCATAACACGGTGTTTGTACTACACCACTGATACATAGCAAAAGCTCACTCCTTGCTGCAAGTGCTCAGCAAGCTGTATAGACTTCCACCAGACACTGCAAGCAAACTCCAGCCGGCTGGATATTTTATTCTATTCAAATTACTGCTCTTCCCTATACAAACTGAAATGAACAGTAATATCTCTTCCTGTCTGCCCTCCATAATTGCTGTTCAAGAGTTTATGAGCATATTCAGACCATCATTATGATCTAAGCTGGTACCACAAATACAATTACTTGCTATTGCAGTAATAGAAATAAAGTGATCAGCTTTTAACAGATAATGTTGCTTTGACAAGTGTGAAAATGACCAGATGTTTCTTTAAAGTACTTAAAGTTTTACAGGACTTGTGTTCTGTCACTTGAAAATGGAGTTGGAGAGTTTGACTGCAAAACAGATTGAAAATAATGGATTTTGGGTTGCCCATGGGAAGATAACTTTCAAAGGAACATATTATAAGGCTCTGGAACATAAAGTACCTGTTAACATGCATAAAATATATTTGTTCACTCTGCAGCTACTAGTTTCAATATCTGAACTATAACTGATATCTCAGTTGAGAGCAGGTAACATTTGGTTCTGTAAGTTACAAAAAAAATACCTATTCTTCTATGTGAGAAATAGCAGCTGGAAGACATCCATTGTTAAAAATCTTCAGATCCTGATAGGAACTGATTTGCTAGAAGCAATTTTTTTGAAAGCTAGGGAATTTGGAATCAAAATAAACAGGTTACATAGCACTGTTTTTCTGCATGGCATGTTGCATAATGTAATGCTTAGGAGACCTTGAAGCATGAAACAGAGTACCAAATAACAAAGAAATACCAATACAGAGCTAGAAGATTGAAAGTTTGGAAAACATTGAAGACATGGAGCGCTGCATAACTCTCATTACTTCCAGCACTTTTCTGGAAGGGTAAATTAATTTGTATTATTTACTAACATGGTTTCTAGAGCAGCCTTAAGACCAGCTGTGTTGGCACAAGAGAAACGAGCCAACACATATTGGCACAGGATCTAGAAAGCAGTGCCAGCGTCATGGGGCAGGGTCACTTCATTATGCAGAGTATTGTGAAACTATGGCCCAAGCCAGATCTTCATTTCCAAGATTAAGACACAGCCTTGTGGAGGAGCAAACCTGTGCAGGATGGAAGTTACGGCAAATTCCTGATAGAGCTCTAGGAAAGTACTCCACTGGAGTCATAAAAACTTTGATAATTTTTCTGAAAACTTGTCCCAAGGATTCATAATCACCTCATCTTGTTCTTGCTTCAACATTTTGTCTTTTTCTCATTCTTTTCTTTTTTATTTTCAGATACACTGGTGTTTTATGAGCTAATTAGCAATCTGGGTGATATTACAGAAATTGAAGCAGAAGACAGTAAGGGAAAAGAACACAATCCCGCGGAAGGAGAACAAGAGTTTTAAGGCAGGCTAGAAGCTGGCAACCAGAAAAAAGAGGATTTGTTGTCGCTGTGCTCTGTGTCAGGAATAAATACATTCTGATATACTCAAAGACTGGTTGGAGTTCGTACTACCACGAGTGTATTCCTTCTTGCTGAAAAAATCCCTGGAAGTGATTTTTAAATGTATATGTCACATCAGATTGCATGGAGCTATTCAGAGGTGAATTTCTCATCCTGTGACCTCACATCACTTCCCGTGCAGTGCAGTTCACAAAAGTCTAATAGTAAAAAATACACTTCTGTTCACAGCACAAGGGGAAGCAGGTCAAAGAGGTGGGGCGGGAAAGGGTGTAAGTAACTCAAATTGCTCTACGGATTTAGACATTGATTGTCCAAAGCTGTAACCTGGCTGCTTGGTGATTGCTTTTCAGTGATTTTATACCAGTGTATAAACTCCTTGGGGCAAACACTGATACGACAGAGTCAGATTTGATTCCTTTTATCAGGATCCTCTCCAATTTCAGAAAGTGGATTGGGGAGCATAGACAAGATAAACCACTAAAAGTAGCACAACCTGAATTTCTTTCTGTGCCTCTGTATACTGGGGGTAGGGGTTCCCTGTTGCCAAACATGCAGTTAAGTGCTGTAAAAGGCAGCTAATATTGCTGCTTTTTGAAAACACCACCTCTGTTTTGTGGTTCAGACGAAATTGTACTTACCTTAGAGCTTTAGGCCATTGGTTTAAGTCCAAGTTGACATTTTCAGCTCATTGAGTCCCTGGTAGACAGACATCCCCACACAAAACTACTGTACATTATCTTGTAAACTTGGCAGTCAGTGAATTAGAGGGACCTAGAGCTGATGCTGACACAGAATTAATTACCCAGAATGGTAGGGAAGGGTCTGAGAATGTGATGTGTCAGAGGAGAAAGAGAGACAGAAAGCTGAAGGTTCTTATTTGGTCACCAGCTATTACTTTTGCCCTAAATCAACTTTCTTTTTCAAGCTTTTCAGTCACACTTTTAAAATAGAAGAAAATTAAGAGAGAAACAGCTGCTATTTCACAGTTTTTAAAAGAAGGTCCATTTGTAAGACTTTGGACCAAAAAATGGGAACTGTGTTGAGAGAATAGGATCATCAATGAGAAATTCTTCATGCATTTGTCAAATGAGAAGGAGCCTTTGCTGCAGAAACGCACACCATTTTTTGTTTACACAGTGAAGTAAAAGAGAGCAGCATAGGGCAAAATAAATCCTTTGCTATTAAAAATAAAACAAGACCACATTTACTCCTTCTTATATACTGAAAACACACAGAATCAGAGGCAGGACTGCTATAGAGACATCCATTTACAGATACGGTCTCACCTAAATATGGCATGATTTTGCTTCTGAAAATTAAAGCACATTCAAATACTGAAGAAACACACACAACACCACAGAATAAAGAATCTATGCTCCCAAGCTTAGCTCTTACATGTAAACTTTGAGCTATTGCAAATCACCTGTCGATGTTAACAAGCAGAATGAATATAAGTGCATTGAGAGCTAAGGATTTAAAGTACAGTGAAGTAGTTTTCCAGTACAGCACAAATTCAAATTATTTTATTCTGAATTTTAATGTAGCAGCTTCTCAGATTAAGAGTTCTTACACTTAAGTCTATAATCTTATTATCATCCCTTACTTTGGTGGAGCTACTTGTGTGAGTAAGAATATTCAGTCTTCAGAGAGGTTTGTGCAAATGAGTCCTTAGACTGCCTTAAAACTTGGATCTGTCCATTTATCTGAAAAAAAAAGGACAAGATTCGGGAAGAATTAGTATAGTCTTCCACAGGGACACAAGCTGTGCCTGGATCTAGCTGTAGTCTATATACTTCACAGACGGTGCAGTAGAAAATAAGGAGGACAGATTTGAGAGAAGAGGATATACCATTTATGAAGAGATAAATAACTGTCAGAAGTTAAAAAAACCCCAGGCAATCTATTCCATACATGCTCAGGCACAAAAATGTACAGCTGACACTTATGCTTGAAGAGAATGATTAGATAGAAGTTAGATTAGCCAGAAAACCCCAGAATTTTGAAACCAGGGGTAAGGTAATTTCTAAGCAAGAAAATATTTGAGGTAGTGGCCAAAAATCCCTTCACAGTAGCCAAGAGAGGGAAAATTTCTAGCTTTAAATTTCTATCGGACACAAACTAGGATATTTAGTCTATAACAACCTAAAATTGAAGCAATGTTGATTTATAGGGTAGAAAGAGAGTAGTAGGTAGGAGGGGTAACAAATGTAATTATCTATACTTTTGAAATCAATGTTTTCATAAATTGTCATCCTCACAGTATGTTCAAATAGTGTTAGACCTTCCTTGATCTCAAGAATGCCTTTCAGTCTCCTTGATAACAAGGGAATCAATTAAGAAGAATGGAAAAAGAAGGGTCCCCAATGGGTTTTTTCATTCCCTTCTTAGGTCACACTCAGATTTATGCAAGGGAAGAAGTGATCTGAAAGAAGGAGGAGCAAATTCTCTCACTTTTTTTTTTCACAAAACCCTTTAGATGGTGAATTTATAACCAATTAACTCAAATGACGTAGGACAGGTTTCTACCCACATCCTGAAAACCTCACACTTTGAATAAAAAGAACAGTTGCTTGCACCCACCAAAGGATTATCTCATTTACATTTTCAAAAGGGATTACAGTGCCTTTAAAGGACAAGCATCTTTTGGGCTAATTAATTTTCTCAGACTAACTTGCAATGTATGGTGAGCACTTGATTAAATATTAATACGGGGTATGGGGTCACACTTTTCGCAATATTCTAAATCTGTTAATGTATTGTCAGTGGGTTCAAAATGTAAGTATATGCATGAATGTTTTTTTGTGCGCGTGTATATTTATGTGTTGTGGGAGATGAGAGAAAATGAAGAGGGCTAATAGACATTTGCAATATCTGGCTCCTGCTGGGGAATACAGGGAAGTTTGCGATAAGTGAAGAGAACACCATGCATTTAATCTCCATTGGTAGTGTGATATGGTTTTAGAATCCAGGAATTTATGAACATTATGCAGAGATATAGGGCATTTAGTGTAAGCTTTTCACATAAACATTCAAAAAACATCAGGCTGAAGAGTGTGGTACCTCAAATCAAGGAAAAGCCCCACACTACCCCCTAGTGATCAAAGTTTGGTGACCTCCAAATAACAGAAAACACAATAAGTGGACTTTAGATCACAAGAACAAAAAAATGCCCAGGAGCGATGCAAGTCACTCCTGGTGTTCTTTACTTAGGATCCTTTTTATGATAGAAGAATAAAGCAATGGCTGTCGAAAGGCTGCAACTTCCAATTCCTTGGTCTGAAGCCTCCGTCTTAGTAACCAAACAAATATAAAAATGTATATATTCAGAAGAAAAATCCAAAACCTCAGGGGAGATATCTCAAGTGCTAGGATTTGTAAAAATAAAATAAAATAGATGTTTTTATTGCAACCTTATAGTTGCCAAAAGATGGGTTTTTTTCATTTGCGTTAGCTATTTGCATGTTTAGATGTACTGATTTATCAGATATCATACATACACATAATTCTTAGCTTTACATAATCTTGAAATTATACAAACAAAAAGCCAGGCCTATATGTGTATACATAGTAAAACTGCAAGTAGGTAAGCACTGATTTATGCATCTGAGACCAGAATCTGAATCTTAAAGGAAAAAAGAATCACCACCAACAATTACAGTACAACTTTGTAAAGATTTTCACCATGTTTTACTAAAGTGATTAAGAAAGCATAAGAAGGGGCAGAGCATATTCTAAATGCAATCAGTGGAGCAATTCACATGTTTAAAGTTGAAAAGTAAGTAAATCAGGGCATTTTTATCTAATAAAGATGTACCAAGATAAAAATGAAAAGGGTGGTTTTCATTTTGTCTTGCCATTTTTTCTTTAAGTGATAAAGATTTCCATTCTTTTAGATTCTCTAACCAGTGATTACAAAATTATTTGCAGAGGTTCTCTGCAAAGAGACTGATTGTATTTTTGCTGACATAGATTTTATGCCCTATCCATGGGTGCGTAATCTGCATAGGGTGCTCTCTCTTACGCATTACTTAAAATCAAAACCTGTGAAATGAAGATCCTTCAGTATCTTTTGTAGAAGTGTTATGTATCATCACCAGATTTCAATATGGCTAATTGCAGTTGATCCATCATATTCTAATTTTTACATTAAATTTATTAGCACAGTATCTCAGAACATCTCAAGTCAGTGCATGAAGTTCCATCTACAAGCTGTATTCCTCTCTCCTTCCCAAAGGTCACCCCTTATGGTCATCTTTCTTATTCTTTGTTTTCCTTTAGCAAGTTCTGCTGAGTGTGCATCCTCTTTTCTTTTGTTGCAGTTGTGGGAAAACTTCATCTCTGCAGCTGACAACTTGTAGGAAAGGGAAATACCGAAAGAGCTGGCAGCTTTTAGATTAGAATCATCAGGGCCATGGGACACTCTAAATCTGATACTCTATTTCATGATAGGCCACCAGTGTAAGAGAGGCCATGCAGAAAGCTGTCAACATTATTATGGAAAACATCCAGAGGAAAATAATGCTAATAGGAGGGGAAAAAACTGAAACAAAATCAGGCATTCAGGATTTCTTAGAGCAGATGCACTTCTCATTGAGACAGAGCAATACTATGTTAACAGGAGAGCAATAGCTGAGGCAAGCAGTAAAATCAAGATAATAAGAAAGACTGGAGGGATGAGAAAGAAAATCTACAGCATTCAAAAGGAGAAAAGGCTAAAGAAAAATAAAATGCAGCCTTGTGCCATACACTGAAATCACCTTGGTGCAGTCTCAGACCCACAAAAAAACCCCAAAATCATGGTAGCTATAAATATGGTTTAAAAAAAGAAGACAAATGTAAATACAAATCTAAAAAAAAAATCAAAGATGTTTGAAGAAAAGAAACATTTATTATATTCCCACAGCCTTTCCAGAAGTGCATGCTAACAAACATTATACACTATCTTTGAAAACTGATTATTTATTATGAATTCATATGAAGTGGAAATAATAAAATTCATGCTAGTCCTGTACCTGTATTGTAAAGGTAATTTTTTGGTCCCATTTCTAGCACTGTTATTGGGAAAAAGAGAGTAAAGGACTGATCCTTGGCCTCAAGGCCAAGTGGCACAGACTGGATCACATCCAAGCTGCTTAAAGCTACCTCTCTAGAGAAGATGTGTTGGAGAAAATTAGCTGAAGCAGTCCTAAAAAGAGCTGGGGAATAAGTTGAAAATTAAGCTTGTAGGCACTCAAGATTGTAGTGCTTGACTCCTCTGACTTGCATTTAGCTATGTAGATAAGTCTAGAAGCTCTGCAAAATGCTAGAAAAAACAACAATGGTTTTATGCAAAACAAAGCAATTTAAAATGGGGAGGGATTTCTTTTTTTCCAAGACACATACTGCATATTTGTACAGACAATATGAGATGGAGACTGTAGATCTGTGTATTTAGGTTTCATGATAAACACAAATAGTTAATAGGTTACTACTTCTGTAGCTCGTCTATTCAGTTATTAAATTATTTTTCAGTCCCTCATGAAACCCTGACACAGCATCATAAAGTCTAAGGAATTTGTATTTGTCATGCTCACAGGTACAACTCTAAGAATAAACAAGTGTTATATACATTTTAATTATTAATCCCTTTCCTTCTCACCTCCCTTGAGATTGATTTGTATCTGTTCCCATCTCCTTATATCTATATTTATTTTGTTTCTTACACACATGTTTAAATTTAATCTGATTGTGTCCTTAGGCCTGTTGTTGATAATTAAACCCACGTATTTTATTCCCTAAAGCATGCATTGCAAACTCTGTCTCTAAAAATGAGTCTGAAGCTTCTCCTTGATCTCAGTAAAATTATAGTTTGGTTTCCCTTCTGATTCATTTTTATTGGGCATGGGTGTAGAATTTTCAGCTGGAGTAAATATGCATTCCTATCTTTAAGTCTAAATCAGTTTTTCTGATTGATGTCAAGTGAGTATTTGACCTGTCATTCAAACCTGTTAGCAAAGATGGAAACAGTAATTGCATGCCAGTTGTGTATGGAGCAGCAATTTTTTTTTAATTATTTTTTTTTTAATGCTAAACTAAATAGTCACATACCTGCAATTTATCTTACTGGAGCAATCAGAAGTTTAAGTTTTTCAGAAAAAAGGTAGGGTGGAAGGAGGGAATTGACCAGCAAATTTAGGTGTCTAGTCAAACACGTTATACCAGAGAAAATTTTTCACTACCATTATGAATTCATACACTGTCCTGAGCTTTACAAATTCCAGGCTCAGCGGTCTTCTTGATGACAATATATAGACAGATCGATAGCAGATTGTAAACCTCATTTACCCATTTAAATTAGCACACTGAAGACACAGGAACTGTTCAAATGAACAATGCCCCCAAAACACCTAGGAGTTGATGGCATTGGGCTTTTATGTTTAAAACCAATTACCATTTCAGTTTTCCCCAGGTAATGCCATATTCATCCATCATGAAAGAAAAGATTGTCTGTTTAAACCATAGTTCTTGGACTTGAAGATATTTCTACATGGCATATGAATGACCAGGGAAGAATCTTTCTGGATAAACATGGAATTTATTTGAAATAAGTACACCACTGAACATGTCAGCTTGGTAGAGACTTCAGAAAATCTGTATGTGCCCAGAAACATATATTTTTCTGATTCCACCAGCTGTATTAAATGATGGAACCTCTTTCATGTACCTTTTTTTTTTCTTGTATCATTAGATCTTCACAGCTAAACTACAAAGGCAGTGCTTATAAAATGGGTCAGTGAATAACATTCCAGGTTTACAATACAGAAAGTTAAACAACTTTACTCAATATCATCACTAAAGGGAAACATTTTCATTCATTCATTTCCATTCCCCTCCCCATGTCACGTGGCTCTGCTTTTTGATATGTTATGCAAACATGTACATCACACCCAATGAGTCTGAACCCTTAGTGTGCCAATTTTTGAACCTGTAAATAGAATCTGACAGATTCTTTAGGTTGCCGTCTTTTGCCTTTTCCTTCACCTCCTTATCTGATAGAATCTGAAAAAAAAGTCCATGAGAGACTCTAAGAAAAGTATTTGTAATGGGTCACTGCAGAAGACACTGTAATGAGAGGCCAGTGGCTTCAAGCAGAATCTCAGCAGTTTAACCACACACCTTATGCTGTCTTTAACAATACCACCTCTATGTACCACTTGTAAGACCTCATTCCTATGAAGATGTGTAAGAGTGTTAACACTCTCAGCGAGCCTTGGTGTATCATTTAGAAAGTTCACTATTGTGCAGGTAGAAGATCGATAGCTTTGCTTGCTCAAAAAAATCCCATGAATATGAGAAGAACAGTGATGCTGTTGAACATCACCGGGGAGGTGATTTGCATAGCACATCGTGATCGGTGTGAAGAAGCTCAAATGATGCTGCATCACCTGGGGTTCCCGACATCAGAAAGGATGTGAGGTTGCCATTATGTTTTCTGTTATTTTCATTAAACCGGTTAACCAGCTTTGAGTATCCATGCCTTCCTTATGGCACAGATCCCAAGAGACCCCAAAATAACCATTGTCTCCTTGGTGCAAATTGGTATTGAAGAAGGACTAAAGGCAAGCAAGCTTAATACTGCAGAAAGCACTATTCAGAAACATGTCGGCCTTTTTTCCTAGTAATCTCTCCTGAATATGAGTGCCCCTGAAGCTTTCACGTTTTTGTCATTATTTGCTTCCTCTTTTTCATTTAACTGTTCCAAATACTATTATACACTGGACACCCCGGGCTGATGATATTATTGGCCAAGTCGTCCCTAGTGAGAGACAGCGCTCCCACAGAGTCATGGCCCTGGTGCTGAATACCAGAAATTCTGGACTTCCTTTGTATTCAGTCCACAGCTGTTCGAATTCAGCACAATAGCACTGGACCAAAAGATGTTAGACTGATTTTTCACAGATGTGCAAGATATGTAGGCTCTCTTTTTATTAAATGAAAAAGACTGAAATTGCAGAAGCTTAAAAAGTAGCTGAACCCAAATAACTAAGGTCTTAGTCCTTTTTAATCATTCTTTGAGCAGCAAATTCTACAGCGCCTTCCTCATGTATTAAATTGGATTTCTATAGGTGTAGTGGAATTCTGGCAATGAAATGCCTGCAAATATTTTAGGAGTTGAGACACATGAAAAGCCAGGAGGCCAAATTCAAGACTGGTGACTAAACAGCCCATTAGCCTTTTTATCTAGAAAATTTATGCAGCTATTTAGCGTACTTCCTTGTCCACAGTTTTGAAGTGCCTGTGTCACAGAATTCTTTTGAAAATCTCTGCCATTACAATTTCACACTTGATTTTATGATCATCTTGAATGTCATGGATGCTTAAGTTTATACCACCTCAGCAACAAACACCATTGGCTCATCTTGAAGGCAAAATGTGAATGTGAACATAAAGCTCCCCTGTTTGTCCCAGCTGGAGAGAAACAACAGAGCTTTCCATTAAAGACATATTAATAGAAGAGTTTCAAAAGGTAATCCAGGGGTTAAGTTCCTTCCCAACACTAAGCTGCAACACACAAACAGTAACTTACAGAATAAGAACAATGCTAGATAATGCATTGGTATAGATGATGTGTTAAGGTTACTACTATTGAATATCCTGATTTCAAAGGAATTGGCAAAGGAAAAAACACGATTCTGAAAAAAGTTTCTGCCTGCCGCCTTCCCTGTGCTCCCTGTGATTTCTGCACTGCAGGGAAGGTGGTTCGTGTCAGAGGAATGATGGTGAATGTAGCTGATGGTGGCTCAGGAAGCCTGCAGTCCTCACGGTCAGAGGAGCGCTAGCATGATGATTAGGATTTAGGGCAGAGCTGGTCCTGGAAAGAAACCCTAGGGACAGCCAAGTTTTGAGAAGTTTTAATACCATTGTTGCTGCTGTTGTTTCCAAGTTTCCAATGAAGACAAATCCCAGGAAAGTAGAAATTAGAGAACTGCTCAGGTCTTGATGTGGGGAGGTTATGGACTCAAGCATCGTTACCACCTGCGCGGGATGTATTATCAATATGTGGTTGTCTCAAGAGACTCACTTCTGAATTTTAGTTGCCATGTATATGTCAGAGCTGGGGAGAGAGCAAAAGCCAGGTTTAGATAATTCAGCAATAAGGTTTTAGGCCATGCCTTTTCCTGTGTTACTTAAACTAATTTCAGTGAACAAAACCTTAGGTTATTTTTATGGCTTATTTACCCAAACACTGCTGAATTGAATTTGGTGAGTATGTGCTGTGTATGAACATAACTTCATAGAGGTTCTCAGAAGGTTGACCTGTTTGTCAAAAATGTTCTGAACATTGTCTGCAATTCTCTTTTGTCTGCCTTGTGAAGTGTTCAGAACTAAGGGTTTGTTTGAGTTATGCTGTGAGTTAAACATTGTACTAAAAAACATTTATTGTAAACCGATATTTAAAGCAAATTTTTGCTCTGATTTCTGCCACATGAAGCTACAGTCTGCATGGCAGTAGCATCAATTAAAAATGTCAGCATCAGCTCCTATTTACCTTCAAAAAAAGAAAAACAGAATAGAACACGTGAACAATTTATGAACGTAGTGTATCCAAAGGTATCCCCCTAGTTTAGTGTTTCAGTATTTGCAGATCTTTCGCAATAAATATTTTACCTGTGTTCTATTTGAGAGAATAATATAATAGATATCTCTAATGGTGCATTGCTTTTGCTCTCAAAATTCACAGAAAGACACAGTGTGATCCTGTCTTGATATTTTGATATGTGTAAGGTAATGAAAAATATTGAGTGTATAGTGCTAGTTGCAAGTGTGTGATCTATTGTAAGATTTATTAACTAAAAAAATGGAGCTATTTTTTGTTTCTGACCACAACTTGGTATACCAGACACTGACAAAAAATGCAGAAAGTACAGGCCAAGCTAATCATCAACTTTGGTGCTAAGCATATTTGGCTCTGGAATGTAGCTGATTGTGATTCAGCATAAAAGGTAGCTGTAAGCCATTCAATACCCTCTTTCATTGGAAAGGAAAAGAAATTATCATCCAGCCTTCTAAATTACACATCTTCTTTCTAACTTTGGTGAGGTTCATTTCTGCTTTCTCTTCCAGTCTTTGTTAAAAAAGAAAAAAAGAAATTTAATGATACTATTCTCATTATACAGCTATCAGTTACATAAAATATCTTTGTTTAGAGGTCTAATAAAATTGGTCATATAAAGAGGAAATGAGATTTTTAATGTAAAATGAAGCTGACAGTGCTCTTCTATTACTATGGTCTTATTAGGGAAAAATTCTCTGACATCTGTTTATCCCCTGCAGCCAACCTTGTATTCAGAATACAGTAATTGATTCACAGCATCCACTAGGGATCTAACTGGCTCACTTTTCCACACCGCACTACACAGGTATCTCTGCAGCTAATTCTGAATGTACATCTACATCGTTATCTCCTGGTGAACTGTGACCCGAAACACTTTGGAGGCCCAGATGAAAGTGCTTCCTCACCCCTCCAGTGCTGGGGGTGCAGGCGTTTCTGCAGCACGGCAATTCACCCAGGACACCCAATCACAACCAGCCCCTTTGAAGCCCCGCTCAGCTGGGAGACCATGAATGATTCATGGCTTCTCTACACACACTAAAGGGGGAAGAGCAAAGCTAGTGTGTATTATTCAGGACTGCATCCTCAATAAGCCTCCGTGTTCAGCAAATTGCTACAACATTTTCTGCTTAGTCCTCACCTGTACACAACATCTCTTTTTGTGCACAACCTTCTCATTTTAACAAAGATAGGCTGATTATCTAGGAGGCCATGTTAATTAACATCAATACAGATAAAGAAGTCCAGTGTCAGGGCATAAAGTCAGCGTTCAAAGGATTGTAAGGTATTTAAGGAAGACCAGATGGTTGTAATTTTACAATGGCTGACCGATACATGCATTTTTGTGTTTATCCACTTCCATTTCCACTACAGTAACTCATCACACAGGCCAATTCGGAACCCAGTTTAGTTTTGGGTTTCAGGCTCTGTACAGATCTTGTCTGTTTGATGAAAGACTATTAACTTCAATTCAATGCTGTAACAACCAAATGTCACAGCAGCTGGTATTTACAACTAATGTCTTCAGAAGAACCCCTGAATTTGCATACATCCAGGTAGTGGAGCTGGACATCTTTCCTGGAAGTCTGTCTCCTGAAAACATCTTATGGGAAAGATGTCACTTCTGTTATATGGTAGTCCCACTCACAGAAAGATTTCCAGTACAAAAGATAATAATGTCTCAAATAAAAAACTCTCTTGTCTGTCTAAGACCTCAGTATACACCTGTGCTGATGGGATCACAAGACTGCAGACTTCTACAAGCCTTTCCACACCATTCACATAGACTGCCTGGACCCTTCCAAGGTCAGAAGTTTAAAGCCCTGCTACTTAAAGGTAAAATTCAGAAAGTGGCAAAGGTAAAAGATATGCCAGTTCTCATTGTCCTTTTCTTCATTGCTGGCACACAGAGGAATTAGCAGAACTGAAAGTTACTCGTGAGAGAACAACACAAAGTGCTAAGCAAGCAAATCAACTAAACTGTGTTTATAACTGCAGTTGTAACTTTCCAAGTTCTCAAGATGCTTACCTTCAGAGATCACATACAACTGCTCATCAACAGTTTCTCTTATTTTCAAGGAAAATAATTACCAGATTAATTAATTAAGTTAATACAAATCTTCAAAAACAACCGCCCATGGGTGATGCTTATCACTGATGCAATGGGATTTCTTGACTTCAGAAGGCATTATTTTAAGGCTTATGATGCACCTATTATTCATAATCTCATGCCATATACTTTGGTATTTTCTCATATTTGGTCCCTTGCTATAGGTAACATTTTTTCGGAGGGGGACAAAGGTAAGATTATATTGTCATGAGTAATGTGTAACCCATGAACTTTCAGGGGACTAACTCAAGTATTGCCAAATGGCACCATTTCACATCCAAGCCTTTCTGTGGTTATACCTATTCAAAAATGTGAAAGTAAGGTAGAACCCACAGGGAGTGCTGCTAAGAAGGGAGTTTGTTTGGAATTCTTTGACTGACATTGTGGAAATACTTTATTAATATTAGTACAAGTCTCAATGCTAATAGATTATCCTTACAATAAGACCAGAGGAAAATACTGCCATATACAGCAGCAAAGAAACAATATGTTGTTGCTGCCCCTGCCACTTGACACTTCTAGTCTCGTGTATATAAATAAGATTTCAAAAAGCGGACTGGGACTTTCTGCATATTCAGTATAGTATCTTTGCCATCTCTTCCTATGAAAGGTATCTGCTTTACAGCAGTTAAGACCTGATTTAAGGAGGTGCTTAAAACAGGATCCACACATAACACACACTGATGGGACTGGACTTCCTACAGAAAAGGTAATCATGGTTACTTTTCTTTTAAACTATGAGAGAAGGAGGAAGAGGAGTCATTTATAGCTCCTCAGGCAGTAGGTTTTAGGGAAACACTCTCTCCCCCACGAGATCCAGCTTCACCAAGTTGCAGTGACAGGCTCCTTGCTTGTGCTTCTCTTGGCCTTCTGAACCTTGTACCTTATTTTACTGTGGTCCAGCTTCAATAGGAGCCAAGAGCTTTTAGAAGACAAGACATATGGATGGAAAGCAAATTTAAGTCTTTTACAGCCTGAAGAATTAGCCATAGAAATGAAGCACACCACCTCTGCACTTTGAAGTGAGGGAATCTCCTCTCCTAGATGAGCAGGAACCGTGTTTGAGAGATGTTGCAGAGAGACAAGAAGCACTTATTTTGCTGTCCTGATACGACTGAACTCAGGACTTGGGCAGGCTGCCAGATAGACCCTATTCCTTAGCACTTTTTATCAGCTAATGGCCTCTGATTCAACACGTGGATTTTAGCATTACTTTTCTGAGGTGCTTAACTCTGCTTGCGTAGAATGCAGGCCAGATATTCACAATTTGCAATCCTGCAGGTCAAGGAGAAGTTTTTCAATAACTTTGCACAAAAAGATATAACCTTCTTGCTCACATTTAAATACGTCCAACTAACATAATTAAGTTTATCTACTAAAAAAATATTGAACTGAGATGAGAATCACACTTGAAGAATAAACAGTAAAATAAAATAGTTTTCTACACTAATCCTTTGAAATTTTAAGAACCATGAGTAAAATAAGAGTAGCAGACAATAACTAAACAGGAATTTGTTAAACCAAAACAAGGAATAGTCAAGGCAGTCTGTAATTCGGGTTTTTATAAACATATACACATACATGCAAACATATATATGGAGACATTATATGCATAATAGTCTCTTTATATGCAAGGCTAAAAGTACCAGTGAAAAAGTAGTGGCCAGCATCTAGGAGCCACTGGCTGGATGTCCTAAGTGCTGGGGGATACAGCTTTGCTCCTTGCTTTCTGTTTGCTCCCTGTGACTGTCTTTCTGGCTGCACAATGCTTCTAATCTGACAGAGGAAGGCAAATCTCTGGTCCCTGCTGGGCTAGTCTATATTTGGGGATTAGAGCACCCTAATCCCAAAATGTGCATGGAAAAATATTCCTTCAAATCCCTTTATCTTGAGGGCTGTCTTAGGAGAGGTCTATAATTAGATCAGTTTTCCAGTCCCAACATTGTTATATAAAAGTTACCTCTGTGTTCAAACTTAGCCCTTCTATTATACATACATAGGTTGAATTCAAGACAAGTTCTCACAGTCTACTAACGGTCTTGAAGCCCATTGTGAGGTATTGTTCCTATGTATTATTTAGAGAAATTGTGCCTAATTTAGGTATTTGAATTTTATCTAAGGGCTAGACAACTAAAGATCAGGCAGTACAGCACTCAGATCTGAAGTGCCACATTCCATTTTTAGATACAGTTTTAAGACTTAAAGGCTTGCACCTCTGCTGAACACAGCAAGCCTGACATCTAAGCACTAGCTAGGGACTAAGACTAAGATGAGATTTAAACACATTAAGATTGATCAAGTGTTAGCCACTGAAATAGATATTCTAATGTAAATCGCAACTCATTAGTTGAGTATTTTATTGTAAAAACAGTTCCTAAGACTTTCAATTTAATACACAGTTAATTTCAGTATATCCAGTTAGCTAAACATTGTTTTTTAAGAATATCTTCGATTTAGATTTCTTTCATCACTAGGCCTTAAATTAGTCATAAATTCTGGACTATAGTTTTACTTTATGCTGTGTTTGTAACTTTAACAACACAAACTGGTAAACCTGAAGTTTAAAGAACTGAATTAGACACAGCTTTATTTAACAGTTTAATAATATCCCTGAGAAAAGATTTTACTTAAAATCACAAATAAACTTGTCATTAAACTAGTCATTAAACTAGTAGAAATAGCAATAAGGATAATACAGAAGACAAAAAAGATTATTAAAAATATTCAATTATTTGTCAGATTTTATCACTTAGAAAATTAATTTCAACATCAAATCAAGGACATGGACATAATCCACCTCTTATTTACATTAGGCTTCCTCAGATCTAGCTTTCTTCACTTCTGGCTTTCAACTGAGAGAGTAAAAGAAATATCAGGTCCCTCTAACATAGCACAGACAGATGAAAGAGGAAAGCTAAAGATAAACTTATCCCTTTTTGTATTTTAATTTTTTATTGTTTTACATTTGAGTGTTTACCAAAAAAGTACCGATAATTTCTTGTAACTAAGATCTGAAACTTAACAAGTATCATGCATATATTCACCGTTATTTTAATAAGCAGTACAGTACTCATTTAAAACTTTAATACCTATGCTGAGATTCTTTTTCTGTGAATCTGGTGTCTACAGTATAGACAGCTACAGTGAGCTAGTGACGCTAGGTTCCCTTTTATATCATTGCAAAGAAACGGGCATTGCTAATGTGTGATTCATCTGAATTATTTCAGATTTCTCCTTCTGGTGAGACGTTCCTACCCCAAATCACAAGTGTCAGGAAGGTGATGATTTAGCTTAGATAGATACTTCTGTACAGTTCCAAATCTGTGATAGTGTACATACATTTTCAGTTGTCATACTGAGATGAAAAATGTTTTGAGAGTGGCTTTAAAAGAAGGAAGAGTGCAAAGAAGGACAGTAAGGGTTGCAAGTAAAAGGAACCAGTAAGAAAGAAAGTGCATACAGAAGAAAAGGATTCTAAACACACAAAAAGTTGGAGCAAAGGTGGAAAGTTATTGCGTCAAAGTGAGGAGTAGGAACCATATTAGTAAGCAGTGACATGAGATAGACAATCAGATCTCAGGAGTACAAAGCCATCAAGATGAAACCCAAAAGCTTTAATTTGATGGGAAAGCTAAAGAGGATCTAGTGAAAGAACTAGAAGAGCAAAAGCTCACCAGAGCACAAGCAAACAATTGTAGGATTGTAGATTTCTGCATCTGAGTGTCTTAAATGAAGCTGCACAGAGGAGGAACTTGCAAGCATAGGAGGAAACTGTGCAAACCAGGAAGTCTTATGGTATATTGTGTGTGCATCCCTTCAGAAAGTTCCGTGGCTTGAGATTCAAACCTTCCCTTAACTACGATCAGTTTTAGGAGATGAAAGGGAGATATCTTCACTAGAAGCATGAGGAAAAGTTGGTCAAATATTTTTTGCTACCTTTCCCTTTTGACCTTAGTGTTCACTTTTTTTCTTTTAAAATTTTCAGGTCGTTTGGCATGTATGGTAGTCTCCTGCCTCTAAGTAATTGAACATCTTAACCAAACCACTGATCACTGAAATACTCCTGTCTAAGCAAGCACAGTAGGGGATTCTGAATAAATAAACCAGGCTTTGTGACAATAACTTGTCCTTTCAGGATGAAAAATGGGGAAAGGACTAATGAAAAGAAACTTAGAACAATAGAGGAAAGGATAACCCTTGTCTGACATAGAAAGAGAAATTCATCGTGTGTAAAGACAACAAAGTGAAAGATACTTTAAAAGACGCAGCTTGCTATACACTCTTCTTGTTTCCCAAATTTCTGAAGACAGCTGTATAATTTTATAGAGTACTTAGCACATCAGTCACCAAACTCTTGCAGAAATACTCTTACGAGTGCCAACAATTGCACAGGCCATCATGGTATGTATTTGTGGGTCATTTGCTCATATATTTACTCTTTCTCATGCTGTCCAATGTATTTGAATAATGAGCATAAACTTCAGCTTTACACAGTTCTGGTGTGGCTTCCTAAAACCTAAAACTGTAATACTGTCTCAACATTGCAAATAGAACCCTTTTAAATTCACCTTTCCTGTTGCACCTTTGAGGACATCTGCTTATAGCCAATAACACCAAAAATCATTAGATATGTAGTTTTCCAAGGACTATAACTTTTCTTTTAATGGTATTAGTATTTAGGTGATGGGATATTTTGCAAGCTATACAGTTAAGGTTATCAAACCATTTACAGACATGAAAATAATGAACAAATATACAAGCAAAAGGAATATTCACAGGATGCTAAATGCTGGTAGCATAAAGAATGAAAAGAAACAAACTTGTTAGTTTCATGGCACATTTTATTTCATAAAATTTTATTAATGTTTATAATTTCCTAACAAGAGCAGCTATCATCTAAACAAATTGGTAAACTTGTTAAAGTGCATATTGGTGTCATTCTGACAGAATAAAATTCTGCTAAAATGAGAGCAATAAAATTTAAATGTTTAAAAATTGGGATAGTAAAGGTGTAAAATCCTTCAGTAGATATCTAATGGACAAAATGGCAATACAGAATAGATATCAGTGCTCACAATTTTAAGATGCAAAGTCAGCATTCTGGTCAGGATTGTCAAAGGAAGTTTAGCTTGAGTATGAAAGTTCCGGTCCTTCAGGGAAGTCAAAAGTAAAAAAATGAAACAAAACCAAAAACATCTAGAGCTTGCTCTTTAAGGTCCGAAAGCTATTCCAGCAACAGAGCTAACATGAAAATTACAATTTATGGTTTTCTTGATTTTTCTTTCCATAAAACCAATATGAAAATTACAAACTGCAGCAAAGATGTATCTTGGACAAGGTACCAAACAATGCACTGGGCACATAGTGTATTAGACCATGCACATACATGTGTTATAGTTTAGATGTTTCAAAGCCATACAAATATAGAAAGGCCACGCTACCTGTAAAAAAATCAAGTCAGGTGTTGGCAAAACTCAACCCCCTCCCCTTTAAACAAGCCTTTCCTTTCTTTTTGCTTACTTTTTTTTCCTAAACCTTTTCTGGGTGCCCTTTCACATTTCAGTGGAATACGGAATGATTTCACACAGCACTAGGTAAAAGTTCGTCTTTGGGAAAGTATGTGAAGAATACTTCAGAACATTTTGAAGCATGCAAATTAGTTCTCCTGACTCTGAACCAAGGTGTTAAACCCAAAGAAAGAAAAAACCCCACAATATTGATTTTTCTTCAGAGGGAAAAGAGTGGCTACATTTCTACTGATCCCTGTCTGCTGAGCTCTCTCTTTCTGAGGCTATGCCTGTGCCTGCGAAATCTAGACGATGAGCTGTATCAGGTCAAACTATTAGGAACAGTTAGTCCACACAATGGTCAGGGACCTATTTTGTGTATCTTTGCTAACAGTCCATACTCTCACAGAGGACTTCCGTTGTTATTAATTAATCTCAGTACCTAGCCTTCCAAAAACATCAGTGACCTTATTGGATCACTGTAAGGTGATCTTACTGGATCTCTCTAGTCCATACACACTAACTTTTGTTAATCTGAGCCTATGAACTGCAATAAAAAGATCCCTACCAACTGCAAGTGAGTTGATCCCACAGCTAAGCTCAGAAAAACTGTGTGAGTGCATTGCTACCTCATTGAGGTGAGGCTTGGCCATGGGGTTATACTGATATGAGTGTCCTGCCTTTGTGGCTCAACTTACACTGGTGTTTTGCTCTAAATGTACCAGCCTCTTGAGAATTAGCTGGAGGTTTGATGGAGACATGTGACTGGAAAACATTCTTAGGAGCATGAGCTGATTATTCAGGTTCCCTTTATCAGCTAGTGGTAGTTCCAGTGAGAGGAGTCAGATCACACGTACGACTGCAGTGGAGGGTCAGTGAGGCCACAGCCTGGAGGAGGGACCTCCTTCTGGAGGAGAAATTGAAAAATTGTAGCACTTATAAATATTAAATCCATATTTAATATATCTGTTGCCTATCAAAACCAAACAGACAGTGAGGCATAATACTGTCTTTGCAATATTGGTTACTTTAGGAAGGTTTTGATAACCCACATTCAAAATTAAGGGTTCTCTTCATGACCAAGGAAGTTGTTCAAAAGAGTAAGTTGTTCAAAAGGAAGCACTTTGTGCTGAATGCTAAGGGCTCCAGGAACTGTACCACTAAACATTTCTTAAATATGTGAAACCCATTTAGATAAAGACCATATTTATTTTTTTCCTCCATCTGAAAGTATCTCTTTAAGAGATCCACACTTAATTTTATTAATTTGGAGAAGAAAGAAAACAGGCAGATGTGTAACACTGACATCTTTATAAAATATTTAACAAAGGTATCTGTCGAGGTTTTCTTCATATTTTTTTTCACACCATAAGCTTCCATCTACTACTTGACATAGGAAAACAAGCACAGTCTGAGCCAAATGGGAAAGGCATACTGGGTCTCCAGAAATCACATCACTGGAGAGAAAAATCATTTTCTGACTTTCAGATTTGTGAGATAGAGTATTGTTAACTTCTCACCCGATAAATGGGACAGTTTTTAAGCATTCCTTTGTCCTTTTTTTCACTAGACTTACATCTTATCTCTGAAATCAAACAGGGCTTAGCTGAAAATTCATTCATATTAAGAATGGGTTAAATTCCACTCACAGAAAGCAATTTAGAACAAGTAGGTATAATTGTAGGTAGTCTTGATGGAGAAAAGGTGAGTGAGCCGAGTTGATTTTTCTCTTCTGACATGCATGAATGCGTTAAAAACTGGCTTCATGCATACCTGGAAGGAGTAAAGACCTGAAAGTCCGAATAATTAAGGGGCAAAAGAAGATGGTAAAGGGGCTGAAACAGATTAATCAATGAATCTTCTCTAGCAACATGTTCATTTGAAAGGAAAGAATGCACCATTTCAAGAGAAAAGCTTTAGACATTAGTAATTTGAACTTATTAAACTTTTCATGTGGGAGAGTTTACTATAATCAAGAATTATCCTTATGCATCAAGCTAATAATTTAAAAAGAAATATAAAACATATGCTTACAAGTGCACATAACTGCACATATATGTATGTGCAAATATAAATTTATTAATGTACATATAGGTTGATGGAAGATCAGCTATCCATTTTCTTCACAAGTTCTTATTACTGCACGTTAAGTGTCTGTGATTCAGTGTCACATAACAAAATGCAATCTATGTGAAAAAATTTCAAAAACCAGTAGCTCAGATATGCATTAAGTCATCGTGTCTACTTTTTACCTGTATTAGCCTTAAAGGTTGCCAAGCAAAATTTCACATGCTGTACAAATGAGTAAGTTTTTTAAATCTCTTGACTTGATCCATCACTGATGTGGTACTTAAATCTACTACATCCCACTCTCAAAAGTCATGCTCCAATTAAACAAACATCCTCTTGAGCTGAAAAGCCAAAGGCAATCCTGCAATAATGGTTCTTCAGTAAAAAAGCTATAATGCCTCCTATCAATGGATCAGTGCCTAGGCAAAGAGAAAAGTGGTATTTCCATTTTAACAGAATAGAAGACCTTTCTTTCCCTAATATCAGCAATGAATGGTCACAGCACTAGCCACTTTCCTAGGAGTCATGCTTCTACCACATATAGATTAAATTATGTGCCTTGATAGATGACATGTCAATAGAAGCAGTAAGTGCAGGCATCTGAGACCAGAAGCTGTTCTTTTCTCCTTTTCACATAACATCTAATATTATCGTGTGTTACATTACCATGAACATCTGCCTTTGGAGTCTGTTGCATGTGTTATTTAATTATTTTTTCATTTACTAGAATTATACTGTGCACAGAGGGTTTTCATCCCAGCTACCTTATATTAATTTGAAGTCACTGGTCTTAAGTATCATTGCAGGGAGGATTTCAGATAATAGACTGTCTTGAAGTGAGCAGTTCTAATAGGCTATCAAATTTTCCAAAGGAAATATGGGTTCATTATGAATGTGTTGGCTTTCTGTACATACCTGTAAGAAACTTCTACAAAAATTCACTAGTGCTGATGCAAGAATATTTCAGAATATGCATGCTGTAATACGATTAAATATGTCTATTACTTTAGCACTGTATATCATGCAAAACTGTTACACAACTCTTTGATCAAATGCTAACAAATGAAATTCCTCACTGCTTCAAATAAAATGTGCACAGTGTTTATTCTTTATTTGATTTGTGCAAGAAGCCAGGGAAGGCCTGGCTGCCTTTTACAGAACTTGCAAGAAGAAATTACAGCAAAGTGCATGTTATCTGCTTCAATAACCAAGGCACAATGTTCCTCCCCATTCCCCTTGCAGAATGAATGCAGCCCTCATAGGCTTAGTTCCCATCAAACCTATCACTACACCAGGATGAAAACCACATCTCACTCCCAATCGGTTTGCACTTTTGATAACTACCGAGAAGTCCACATCACAAAATAATATGACTGGGTCAGTGTGTGCCGCAGTTTCATTAAAACTAAAGAGTCCTTTTTTATATATAGTGAACAATTAACTTTATGCAAGATTCCTACTGTATGTACTTGCCTTGGGGCATTGTTTGTTACGAAAGACAAAAATTGGGGTCTTGATCTGTCAAAGTGCTGAGAAACTCAGCTCCTGTTGAACTCAACACATGTTCAGTACCTTCCATTCTTGTTTAATTCAATGTCAATTTAAGGTACTCAGCCTATCCACAAGGTTCTCGGACACCTGGGGTTTGGGCTCAGTTCTCCTACTCTGCAATGTCACATATATCTCACACAGACAAAGCTCTCCTTTAAAAAAGCAAAGTCTGCCAATGCCAACCATGTTGGATCAGGCACTTTTGGAGGTTTTTTCCCCTCACTGTTGTCATGAATTTTGAAATACTAAGAGCATTAGACTCTTTTAATTTGTTCACAGTCTTTATGCCAAGCCGTAGGAACTTGCTGCCTTACAGTGATTCCTACCACATTTTGTAGTGCCTTATAACAAGATTACTGAAACATATGAATCTTTCTCTTAAACATTGTTAATAAAATATTAAATGGTGTATTAAAATTTTCAGAATGACATTCTCATGTCTTGAATTTATTTATAGAGGAAATAAAAGAAAACTTTCTGAACATGCAGTGATTTAACCCTGCTATATATTAATATAAAATATGTTGAATGGAAGACAAACACATTTATGTTTATACAGTTCATATTTCCATTATCTATGTATCTTTACATAATTTAGAAACATGAATCACAGTAATTTTCCAGGCAATAAAAATAACTGTTCTGAAACTCTTTTATGTTTATTGTGTCTGCTTGCAATGTTACCTTGCTTTTTCATACTGAAATACCTTCTGATGTTTGGGGATTTTTTTTATATGGTATTTTTTTGTGTATTTTACTCCTTTTTTTTTTTGCTTTTACACAAATGTACATCATGAAAGCATAATTCTAAAATCTCACTGTTTCAGTTTCGGTCAAGTAAACAGACTGCCTTAAATCTGACTTGTAACAAAGGATTTCTTAATTTTCTTTTCACTAAAATATTGAGTAACTATTTATCAACACAACACAACACAACTGCATGTGTCCACTACGTAATAGCCATTAGAAAAATGTGTTTAACCCTGGTGCTAGGGACATGGATCATCAAATATGGAAAAAAGAACTTGCAGGGGAGAACAGTTTTTAAAACAACGGAGAGTTAAACAGGAACATGATGTGCAAGTGTTTGAATTCTAATTCCGGTCTTTAAGTATAATCTTTACAATCAAATCCATAGATTGCCATATCAGTTACTTGCTTTCAAACTGGCACTACTTTTCTGACTGACAGAATCCCAGCTTACTGTTGCTGGTTTTGTTTTTCACCGTTATGAAGTGTCTCTTCATTTAGTACTTTTTAATATGAGAAAATTGGTCTTGGAGTTACTGAGAATTTGTATGAATAACTCTTTTTATACATTCTTTTGCCCTTATTTGTCAGACAAATACAAATGAAAAAAATACATCCATTGTCTGGCTTTCCTCTGTGCACTGGTTATTCTGTAGTTTATTTTAAATATAATTCTAAAAGACTAATTCCAAGACTTTTAAAATGTGCTTATATTGCAGGTAGCTGGATGGAAATACAATTACTAGCAAAAAAGCTAAGATACTCATACAAATGGCATTTTGAGCTGAATGAGGAAAGCAGAATCAAGCCAGTTGTTTTGCTTTCGTGTTACATTTGCAGGTGTTATCAAAGAACTTCCAAAATAACTGTGGTTCCCTTAATCTACTTCTTTGTTTTCATTTTATATTCTACCTCTTCCCCACCCCCCCACCCCCAACCCCCCTCTTTCTTAGGGAAGAATATGTTTTGATATTGCCATCTCTAAGATATTTTTTTTATTTCTTTCTCTCTCTTTTTAAATGTGGGAGACCATGTTGTATGTCCATTTCTCATGGTTTATTTTTCCTTAGAGAATTCCCAAGACTATGCACTGACAGATCTTGGTATCCAAGGGGGAGTCTACTCACAGGATTAAAGGCGAGAACCTCAATTAGACTATCTCTGATTTCTTCAGATGTATTTTCTAATCTTTTAATATGGGATTAAAGTCAGCTAGAACCTAGCTTGCTTTTTTCTTAGCTGAGATCTTCTTTGTTGCAATGCAAGCTAGATTTATTTTTTGTTTCTCTATTAAAAAAAAAAAAAAAGGAAAAGGAAGGGGGGTGGGAAACAACCACCTTATCTCTTTTTCCTTAATTTGGAGTCATTCTAGTCCAGATGAGGATAATGAACTTTTGTCAGCTCTTATGTGATACTGCGTACAAAATAGCTTGATAAGCAATGTGAAGCATACACACGCTCCTCAATGATCTGCAGGAAAACTCCCTCAGAGACTGATTAGCCCGTGCTTGTCACAAGTAGGGGAGATAATTATGGGGGCTTAACAGTGTATATGGTGGATCTTTTGAGAGGAGAAGGGTAGATCTAAGACTGTCTCATGGATCAACCATAATTTTTAATATTACAGATAACGTGTGTGGTTTTTTTAGTGCATCCCTGGAGCCTGGGTAGTGACTCTTTCCATAGAGTGACATCATATTATTTTTGAGAAGCTAAAAATTGTTCAAATTAGATTATCCCTAATTAGTATAATCTTATGAACCATTCTGAAAAGTTTATTGCACCCATGCTGGCAGTCTCTGATTCCATATTGAGATATTCTTATTACAATGTGTGCGCTAATCCTTAACCATGGAAATGAATGCACGGTACATAAAAGTAATGTTGTTGTATTTCTTCATTTAATAAACTCCACATTGTACTCTCACTCCAAAGCTAATAGCTATTTTTATGGATCTCTGTATATCAGATAACAAAATATTTCAACATTTTTTAAGTAAAGAATATGTCATTCCAGCAGTAATTTACATTCATTAGACTAATGTATCTATTAAGCAGTGCTGGCAATATTGGGGGAGGGAAGCACTAACAAATGCCAGTGAAAAGAATTGTTCTTTACCCTCGTTTGTGAACACAGACATCCTGTGAACACTTAGTCCTGTGTGTGTATATATATTGTTACCAAGCAGAACAGTGTGTAACATGTTCACATTCCTGCTGTCTTGTCTGCTGTTACTGACTACAGTGGTGTGTTTGTGGATGCTCAGTCCTCCAAAAATAAAGATACAACTTTCCCTTCAGACAGGTGTGAGTATCCTGCAGAAGCAGCTTTTCTTCAAAAAGCATAGAGGTGTGAGAGTTTTGAACTACTCCGCCACAAAACCTTTTTGCCATTTGACTCTAATTGCACAGCCCAGTAATTTTACATGCCTTCCAGTACAGCTTTCATCAAGGTCATATCCCACATCATTTTATGACTCAGTATTTCCTTTTTATCTTCTTCCTTT
Source organism: Falco cherrug (assembly GCF_023634085.1). Classification (NCBI taxonomy): domain Eukaryota; kingdom Metazoa; phylum Chordata; class Aves; order Falconiformes; family Falconidae; genus Falco; species Falco cherrug. The sequence continues at coordinate 46,627,729 of NC_073698.1, read as the reverse complement.
CTTCACCTTTGCCCACCACATTTTTGTGTGTGAGTTCGTAGGCTTGCCAGCCTGCTCACTTGGGCTGCATTGATACAGCTGCTGCACTATTAATGGCCAGAGTAAAGCAGCTGCTTATGTCTTTGCCGTGTATGAAATCGGGACTCATAGGATATGCATCTTTCACCAGAGGCACTGTCTGTCCTCTTGGTGCAGGTTAGCCTGTGCTGCACAGTGGGCATGAGCTTTGCTCTGCCCTGCTCCTGTTGAAGGAGTGCTCAGTTCTGTGCAGCCCTGCCATAAAAATGACAGCAAATTAGATTAATCACAGTACTTCTTCCACTTTCTGAAGGGCATTCACGGCCTGTGGTTATTGACAACAAAGCTAAAGCCTCAAAAGGTACGTGGGCTTCTACGAAGAGTCCTTCAACAACGTTATGGGGAGATGCCAAGCATCAGTAAATTGAAGTAACTGTGTTAAATTTAGTGAAGATTTCACTGACTTCACCGTCCAGAGGTATGTCCCTCTATCTTGCGCATGCTTGTCTGTTCCTAGTTAAGATGACACCACTCCTAAACTTGCAAATTTTATTTGACCTCTTCTTCGCAGACAGGGCTAAAATGATACTTTGCCTTCCTCCCTCAGCAGAGAACTTAAAGGTTGAATCTTCATTTATTTCCATGGTGGTATTGCTGTTGCTTTTCCTGTCTCTGAAGTGTCTTTACCACAGAATGGTGACAGGAATGTAAAGAGTGTTTTAAAATTGCTGAGAGAATCTCACTTATGATTATTTCTGGTCCTGATCTTGTAACAGAGTAAGGCCAGGATAATGCATTCGGTAGTGACCCATGAATCAGTCAGATTTGCTGAGACACATTTCATTGATTTCTGACTATGAGCTGCAATTGATCTGGCTACTCTTAGCTGTCCTCACAAAGCTACCCAGTGCCACTAATCCTCTTAAGCAGCAGTCAAGAGATGCAGATAAAAGCTGGTGATTCACCTTGGCTTGAATAACAGTGCTCTTAAAAAGAAAATAGAGGGTTCATGCCTTGGATATAAAAATGTATAATCTGCATGCTGACTGCATGTTGTGTCACAGTGGACCATATTTCAAGGCTATTAATTAAGATGATAAAGGATTGAGAGCTCAGAAAGAAACTGCTAGTAACAAAAGCAATAGTTCTTCTATCTTTACATATGAAAACAGCTGTAAAACCAAATATAAATTATTTTGCATAGAATTATTGTACTTAGATGAACCTGGGAGCACAGGAGGCATCTGTTCTTGCAGATCTAACATTTTTATTTCAAGACAAAGGAAAGCAGTTTGCAGAGAACCACAGAATATGTAAGTGCAACACTTTGGCATCAGTCACAGTATATGAAACAGGATGTTGTGTTAGGAGGAAATACTCCAATCAGACAAGAAAGTATCAAAATGAAAACACCGCATAATATCATAAAGACAACCTAGACAAATGTAGGAAAAAACAGATTAAACGTACAAATATACTTTTATAGTATTCACAGCTTTTTCATTGTGCTTCCTGTGAGGAAACATAAGCAATATTGTGCTTTACTGAGAAGTTGAAAGAAAGTGAAAGCCAGATGAAGTTCTCCTGTAAGCATGTTCACATGAGGGCTTTATTGGAAGTGTTCACCAGACTATCAGCAATTCTCTTTCACCTCCTGAAAAAAGTTTTTGGCATCTCATAAAAAAGTAAAAACAATAACATGAAAATTTGATGCTCAAAACACACACCAAGACAAATAGTGATGAGTTACAAGCACAGTTAAAGCAGGGTTATTTGTCCAATCCGTATGATGAAATACGTTTGTGTAGTCAAACAACATTGAATAGCAACCAAACTCCATGTGTGAGATTATTGATTATTAAATGGGAATTAACTCATCAAATAAAATATTTGCAGGGATTAGTTCACCCTGTTTTAGTCAGTAATACTGTGATCACTTCACATGTCTTCATAGCTCTAATCAGAAGCGCATTCCCTTTTTTCCACCATCCTAGGAGGGAATGCAGATCTCTCTTCCTCCTTGTCTCCCCTCTGTCCCCTTTGCAGTGGCAGAGGGTGCTCCCACCACCTTCCCACCACACAGGACTCTTTGCCCAGGCTTGAACTGTGAAACCTTGTGTGTTTCAGGAAGGAAAAGCCTTGTTCTGTGCATCACAGTCAGTCTGTGCTCCGGTATCATGTGCCAGGATGCCTGAATGGCCCTATGGGCCCACATTTCTTCAAATGAACTTCAGGAACTTAGAGTCTAGGTAGTGGATTTTACCAGCCCAGACTCCCTGATGGTCACTGCAGACAAACGGGCACCTCCAAATAGCAGTTCACATCTTAAGTCGGACCCAGACTGCAGATGGCAGTTCCCAGCCTCAGCTCCTCACTAATCTTCCTCAATTCAGGTGGTATGATTTTCCCCAGAAGTTATCTATGTCAGTGGCCAAAATATCTCCTTATCCCATTAAGAGACAACGATGCACCATTTTCTGCCTGTGCACTGTCAGTTTTGGCAATAAAAAGTTGTTTACAACCTACCAGGCTGAGCAAACAGATCTAGAAGAAAAGAGTAACTAAAAGTCTTTTAGTTACAACTTCTGAAAAATTCCACCTTGCTATTTAGAACTACCTACAGATAGCATGGTCTTCAGTTCTTAGTTTTACCATTCCATACTCAAATTTTCATTTGCCCTAAGCATTCATGGATACAAATGAACCTCTAAGGAACTGCCAGCACTCACTACCTCCAAACACCGCAAACTCTCTCACCTTGAATGTGAATATTTTAAACACACACACACACAAAAGGTCTAAACACTTGGACCTTTCTATTTCTTCCAGGCTTCTGGTGTCATTATGATCAGAGTCTGCAAGACAACATGAAGAAGTAAGGAATTAATTGAAATATTCGTGGATAAATAGTCCAGTCTTGTTGTTGGTACACACGAAATTCTGGTTTTGTGGTTTCTCTGTGAACATGATAACTCCACTGAGCTCCCTGAATTAACATTTGTGTAAGGCATCGGCTTCTGATTGCTACTTCTTGGAAGATATTTCTGTAAGTCCTTATTGGCTTATAAATCAGATTTTTCATTTGGACTGGCTTTTCTTTCAGAGTTTTTATTGTAGAGACCACAAGTAGAATTTGACCACTGTCACCTGAATGAGTTGTCAGTATTTTGTTACTGTAACCCATTTCAAAAGTTCTGTCTTTTTTACTTGCCTCTCTGTTTGAACTTTTAATGCTGAAGTTCTGTAGCTGCAATGTACTATTTGAGCAATCATACTCAACTAAAAATTCACATTTGGACTTAGATTTGGGCAGATAAAGAAAAATATTTGATTGGTGCTATTTTTTTCCTCCGGAAAACCAAAAAAATTGTGGCAAATTTGCACAGAATAATACAAAATCACAGAAAGATGTGACTGTAGTGAAAAACTGTGAGGACATTATAGACATAAAAAGCAGTGTAGGTACTACTGTCAAATCTCTTCAGCTATGTCTGTGCTGTTAATGAAAAGAAACATGCAGCTGTGCACCAAAGCCAAATGACATGAACTAATTTGCATTTCCTTTGCTTAGGGACAGTCCCCTTTTGAGCAGATTTGGCTTTGAGATAGGCTTAAAGGGAGGAAATTAACATGGAATAATTGTGAATGATCAGAGACGTAGTCCTCGAATTTACTCCTCAGACCTACCCTAGTACTGTGTCCTAAGTAACCTAACTTTTAGTATCTCCACACCCTGAGAACATGGCTTGAAAATGCTCTGGCTCCTATCCAGGAGATCTACTGGCTTTTCTGACCACGGAAATTAAAGTACAGGAAAGGGCCTGGTGTTTGATTCAGAAACTGGGAGACTTCTGGTATATATATATGGTATTCAGAGGCATTCCTTAGTGCACCTGTGTAGACATAATGCAATCAGTCTGATTTCCTTTGCTGAGCTAGTCATCTATGCTTATTTGTGGTTTTTTAGAAAACAAGAATTTAGCACCTTAGTAAGACAGAATTTACACACTGCCTGAGATTAAAATACTCCTGTTTAGTCACCATTAAAATGCCTCATAAATTTCAAACATAATATGGTGGCAGGGGGATGCAACTGAAGTTTACCCTTTTGAAAGAGAGCTCCTGCAGTTAAAATGATCAAACTAAGTGTGACTGAAAAGAAGACATACCCACCCTAGATTTTGGAAGTGCCAACATGATCTTTTAACACATGGTGTTACAGTGTTACATTGACTCCTACAAGTAAAACAGAAGTGAAGCTACAAAGAGTTTATTTACATCAGGCCAACAAAACATCTTTTTTCTGTAAGGTTTTTTCCCCACAGGTGGGAAAGCATAGCATGAGCTTATAAAGGATAATAAAGAGTTTTAATTAATTAATTAATTAAAAATTCGAGAAAACCACCATGTTAATTCTCGGATACCTCTATGGACAGCACTGGAGGTGAACAGCAAATGGGCTCAATAGACTGTTAAATAGGACTGGCTGTCAAACAAGAATGTGCTGTGCTTCAACATTTGTTTTCCATTCTCATTAAATGAAAAATAGACCTTTAGAGTATTCTGGGGAAAAAAAACTGAGTAAGAAGGATGCTTTCTACAAAACAGCCAGCATCACAATTGTTCGAATTGCAGAAAAGCTGTTGAAATAGCTTCAAAACTTCGTTTTGCCTTTTTCTAGATCTGAGGTTTCCAAGTTTTAAGCAAATCTTTCAGCTCGTGTCATGCAACATCAAGCTTGCTTATTAGGTAGAGAAGGCTAAATAAGTCCAGCAGAAAACCTTGAGATATTTCGTCTGAAACTGGGTGATTTCAATGGCTGACATTTTCTGATTGACAAAATATATTATGAAAGTAACTCAAACAAAGTGGTTCTGCTATTACATTGAAATCTGTCTTGCATCATTAAAGATGCTCATCATCCATCCTAACCTCATAGAACACTGCTGGCTTTTTAGGAACTGGTGATGTCACTGGAAAACTCCTCTGAGCAGTTTGTTTCATCATTCAACTTCCTTTGAGCCAACAAAACATCACAGGTGAACTTCATTTCGGTTGTTATTGATATGTAACAATTTGATGCTGAACTCTCAGCTAGTCTGATTTTAGGTACCAGTTGTTTGTTGCAGACCATGAAAGAAACATCTGATATTATTTTATTGTTTTTTTAGAGATTTTTAACATGACTTTTGAACATTAGTAGCAGCTGCTATTAATAAGCACCCCTACTCAGAACTGTCAGGTGTCTACAGTAATATGATGATACAGTAATTTCTAGGCACAAGAAGGAAATTGTGGAAGATTTTTTTTTTAGCTAATATTGCTTTGCTTTTTTTTTTTTTTTCAATAATGACATTAATCTAACTGTGTAAGTGGGATTTAGTTCCTTTTTGTCAGTACTTTAATTTTAAATATTAATTTAAAAAAAATTAAGCATCAATTTTTAGAGAAAGACTGCAGTAATTATCATGGAGTAGATGAAATTAAGCAGAATCCTATACAAAAATACTTTGAAAACCTGCAAAACCCTATTCCATTTTTCCCTTTTTTTTTTAAACAGCATTTCCCAAGCTGTTTAATTCCCTAGCACAGCTATATAAACTACATCTACCAAATATCTAACATCAGAACAAAGAGACAAAGCATTTCAAAAAGCTCCTATTTTGTTAAATTTTATAGCATTGCTTCATAATGGACAAAGCAACAATTCTTTCTTTATTGTTACAGAAATGGATCAATTTCTGTTGATCTTAAAAATGTCCATTTTAGCCCATGTTCTGGCACTTAGAGATCAGCTATTTATAACAGCTGGTTACAGAGCTAGCACATGTAGATGTATGGACATAATACCTGCACATTTTATTTTGAAAACCATCTTTTGTGTTGTCCCCCTTTTGACCAACCAAAATTCAGTATGAAGTCCCTATTTCAGAAGGGAAGATAAATGCATGATGGAATCACTTTTCTTTGATATATTTCTCTAAGCTTATAAAAAGTCCTGTTTTGCAGAGCACAGAGGAAATCAAGCACAGACTGTTTCGTGCTTGCTGCTCTAAATCTCTTTCAGCCAACACTTCAAAATAGACTCCCACTTCATGATTGTCTCCTAGATTCATAGCCAAAAGCAGAGTAGGCTTTCTTCAAGCTTCACATTTGCCTTTGGGCTGCAACATGAACTCAGCTCCCTCTTATAACAAGCTACTTGAAATAAAAGTCTATTTATTATACTCATCTTGCAGTGTCATTATTATTATTATTATTATTATTATCATAATTTGTAAAGGGAGTTTGTATTATGAGATTGCCTGTGAGCTATCACAGACTTCCTTGTATAAATATAACTTGTGCAAAAGAGCTCACATTCAAAGTGTAAAATGAGAGACAACAGGTGGAAGAAGCCATCAGCTGGAAGGGAGCACAAGGGAACAATGAAGCAATTACGAACAGTTGATGAAGCAGCAGTCAGAGAACACCAGCTGCTTAACTATTGTGGGAGCTCTAATTACAATTCTTCTTAGGAGAGAGAATTACACTTGGAGCGCTCTGCCCAGAACCCTCCCTCAGGAAGGAGTACGTGATTTGGGGAAGAAGGAAAAAGCAGCAGGGAGGAGTGCAAGGTCCCTGTCCTTTTTTGACAAGGCAAAGCAAACCAAGTTCTAGTGTGCAATGCACTCCTCTTTACACATTCAGAGCAATACAGCGTGCATACAGTAGAGGTCCTTGAGCTGTTAACATATGGATCTTTAACATGAGAAAATGTGTTATTACAGTATAGATATTGAGCTATTAAGATAGATCATGTCAAAAATCTTAGTGTTAATGGCTCCATGCTATGCATTGACATGATCCATCTTAATGGTTTCTTTGCTTCACAGCTGCTATGATTGTACTATGTCAAAGCATAATATTGAGCCTTTCATTTGAAGTGTTACATCATATCAAACCTTTTGCAGTTATTCAAATGTATAATGTCAGCGCATAGTATGGAGTTTCTAAGTGGATCTTTGACAAGATGTATCATGTCAGTATATAGTAATGACTCTTACAACGCCAAGCCCTGCTTTAGTAAGTATGAAAAAGTTACTATGTGTAGGCACAATAAATTAAAACCAAAATGTTTCAATTTTTTATTGTGTTTAATACAGAGGTAATGAATGCAAACTGAATATGGAATAACCTGGAAAGATCTTGCATACTAATAAAACATCTTTCTCCTCTTTACAAACCTGTAGCCTTTCTGATTAGAAGCATATCATTTCAAGCAAGGTAAAAAGGAGTGTGAGCAGCTTATTCCTATGTGCACTGCACAGAAGAGATAATGAAACTTTTCAATGGGTCACCATTAAACTACTCTTTTCCCCATCACAGCTTGCTGGGGTTTTTTTTGAAATTAAAACTGCAGTGTGCTGGGTTTGAGACTACTTCTATCAAGGGAGTCTTAGAATCTGCACAAAGAAAAATTGCATGGATAATTTGGTTCAAATCACTTTTGCCTTTTGTACAATTGAAAAGACTGCTTAGACTACTGTCTTAATCCCACTTCTACAAATACTGAAACCATGAAAGTCTTTCATTTTATACTTTCTCAGTATACATTTGCACTGATGCAAGTTGCTGTGCATATAAAGAAGTGTTCTAATTGCAGAGGTCGAGTTCATTTGTAGAGGAATGAAGTCAGTGGGTTGATTAACATTGATAATATGCAGCTGTGGCCTTGCCTCGAAGGCAGTGGGTTGATTGACATGGATGATGTGCAGCTGTAGCTCGTTCCCACCAAGTGGTTAAATAGCACCGAGGAGAGGAGTTGGAGGATGAGTCTGGAGAAGGAAGAATGCGGGTGTAGTAGAGATAAGGAGCATCTTCTGGAGGAACAGCATGGACACTAGACTGACCCATGGTAAAGCCTTGTTGTGGCTTGCTAGTTTTGCTTGTGCTGTGACAATTGGTGCCCTGTGTGAGGCAAACTGATTTGGACTCAGATTGTAATATTCATTCTGTGAGGAATGAGGATGTTTCCTCTTTCAGGATTTGCAACAACAAATAGTCAATTGTTCATATAAAGTACAACAGTTTTGCCTGAAAAAATGAACAAGCAGTAATAGGATGCAGAGTCTCCTCAGAAGTGGAAGCAGCAGTTTGTTGCATGCTTCCATGTAGGGATTCAGAATGACCATGAGTTACAGCTATCCTAGAACAAAGTGGGAAGAAACCGCTCTCTGGACCTTCTCTTCCCTTAACAGCCTAAATGAAAATGTAAGAAAGTGAAACTGAGAAGGGAAGAGAAATGGCACTACACATGCACACCTAGGCACCTGAACCAAGTCCCTGAATTTGTGTTTTTGCAAGGTGAGTGTGCTACCTAACGTCACCATTTTGATTCATACTATCAGATAAATATTTTACATATTCAGTGTCTAAGAAATGTGCTAACATTTGTACACTCTACCTTTTTGTTAATTAGTGGTACCATAGAGCTTGTTAATTTGACTGGACACTTAAAGGCACTGGTCTCTGAGCTGAAATTAATCTGTGCAATACTAGGGATCTGAGTCTTTTAACTTGGTTCTCTTACCTTTATACCTGATGGGTCATCCTACACTATATGTAAGGGCACTAGGCACCTATTTGTGTAGCATGGGCAACTGAACCCAGTCCTAGGGGTCCAAATTTTGACTATAAGAAGCTTTAAATTTCCTTTTTATTTGCTATTGACAGTGTATTCAATTACCTAAACAGTCATCACCTATAATCTCCATATTAGGTCTCAGGGACTGGAAATAGGTATGTCTACCAGTTGTCTTGCTATAAATTGACTGAACTCCTATGTAAATGTTGCCCACACAATAAATCAAGGAGAGAAGTCAGTATACATGAATATTACACAATATATCGCACATGGCAATAATACATGGGAGCAAATTTAGGTTCATAAATCATTACCCAGAGTGGAAAAACCAAAATAACATTTCCTTTATGAAGGAAAGTTTATGAACACAAATGATTATTCGTAACTAAGAATAAATAACTCAACAATGAAAATTCATGTATATGTTCCTGAATGATTGTCTCTCTAAAGTGGAATAACATCAGTCAAGAAGATAATATACTCAGTTAATCCATATCTCTAAGTTGAGAACCATTTGATTATAAGCTTATAGTTTTGGTTGACTAAATATGGTATTACATTGCTTTATTTTTTACAGCAAAATAACTGGAACATTTAAATCTTCATCCAACATGCCCAAACATAGGTGTGTCTTCTTCAGAGGATTTTTTTTTCATTTGGTTTTGAGAAGGTATTTCTTTGGTTTGTAAAAACAGTCAGGTATATGCATACAAAACACCCCTATACAGACACACGAAATGTTCATTCCTTTTTATGTATTTTGTATTGTTGCAGTGAAAAGACAGGACCACATAGAAGATGTCTGAAAACTCAAGGTGTGTTTTTCTGACAAAGCAACGACACACCTGCATACCTGAAATTGAAACGGTATGTCTGGAAGGAAAGTTCTGGTACAAAGTGGAAATGAAAGCAGATGGGACAGGTTGAGGACCCCCATGCCTGCTGCGGGCTGTGGTGCCACCCTGCACAAGCTGAGTGACACAGAGCTGACAGTGGCATGCTTCAGCTACCAGAGAAAAAGAGTTAATAACCCAAAAGAGTGCATGGGAGGGAGAGGAATGGAAACATCCCATTGACACCAGTTTCATGCATTCTCAATAAATGAATGAGCACCAAAGGACAGCAATACCAGTCACCAATGTTACTTTTAACCTATATTGTACATCATTAATTTCAAACATACCTAATAGATTATATCAGGCTTTCCATCTGGGCTGTATTTAAGATATGAATCAAAAGGACCCTAATTCTGTTCAGAGAAGTCTATCTGTTGCTAACAAACCCTCACTGAAGGTTGTGCTGAGCACATGTGTGCAGTCTCCCCGGCTGCCTTTGTGCACTCAGCACAGAAATGTGAGAATTCCCTTTTTTTTGGCTAGAGTTTTGCCTGGCAAATGAAGCACACGCTACTGAGACAGATCCCTAGTGTAGCAATTTCTGATAGATATGTCTAAATGCACTTTATGTCCCAAGTACCTGGGCCTTTGGAAAAGACCTCTGCTTTTTCTTACTGGCTTTTGGCTTTCAGATGTTACATCAAGATGACAACTTACAGCAAGTGGAAGAAAGTTCCCAGTGTTTAAGGCACTACCCACCCGCACACCCCAGGCATTTTGAAACAAACATCATTTTAGTATTGTATTCCAGGGGTTTAATAATAAAAAAAATAAGAATGAATTTTCCATTGTCACTTTTGAAATGCCTAAATGCTGATATAAAGAGTGTAAGTACAGAGACACTGGAAGCTTATTTTAAGAAAGTATAAATATCCTGTTGTAACAAATCATTTTTACCACACTAGAACCTCTTTAGGGAATCAATTCAGTGAAAACTGGAGTAAGTTTAGGGTAACATGCTAAAAGAAACTTAATAGGTCAGTAAAATATCACAACTGCATTCTTCCATTTTCATTGATAATTGAGTAAATGTCTTAGTAGACATTTTAGTAGAAAGCTATATCAGGAACCTCTTCTGCACACATTGCATCTTATGTTGTAACCCCTGTACTTCATAATATAATGTACATATTTTGTTTCTTGTTGCCTTGAGAGAAGAACCAGAGATTCAGGAAGACACTTGATGAAAAAGTAGTGTACTTCGATGTATAGGAAGGACAGATGTTGTGAATGGAATATTATACATACCTACAGATTAGTGTTTATGGAGTACTAAAGCAAGTAGGATGCAATAAAGTGAAAGGGACAGCTAATAGAGAAGTGGTTCTGCAAGATATTGAAGACAAGAAGAGACAGTATGAAATCAATATAATAAACATGTTATTCTTAAAAACAGTAAATGTAGACTGAATTTTACATACAACTTTATTTTAATGATACAATTCCTTGTTCATTTGAACTATTACTTTAAATTACTTTTTTTTTTAGAAAAGCAGCAATTACAAAAATTCCTGCGTATTTGCCTTTCAATTTCCATTTTTATGATTTCCACTCCTCCGCTTACAAAAGTGGAAAACCAGCATGGCTACAGCACTGACTCCTAATCAAAGCCATTAACACTTTTGTTAGCTTGCAGGAGCATTTCTTGAGAGCACAGTAGAGGAAGTAACAACAAACACACACATCAGTGAGAAATTGTGACAGATAACCCATTTTTGTTTTGGATATTTATTTTCAGAATATAAAGCGTTAGAAAAGGTGAATTATTTTTCTGAACCTCCACAGATATGTAGCCATTATTTATCTTTAAGGCTAAATAGATTCTTATGTATTTTAAGCTTCCATCTATGCTGAGTCTTCAGCCAAGACATAAATTTGCAAGTAGATTTGGAGGTCACACTCAAGTTACTTCATTTTCAACTGAAGCCACCTTGCTTAGGAAAACAAAAGATCAAAATAACATTGTACTAATCTTTAAATGTTCAGTTAACAGTGCAATTCCATGCAGCTATTTAAGACAGAACCTAGGTACAAAAGCTGACATCTAAATATCAGTGTTGTGGTTTTCCCTCAGAAAAAAAAAAAAACGGGGAAGCTTTTCAAACATGATGAGATCTGGAGCTTTGGGATATGTGCACATGGTGGTTGGCATTCCATGTTTAAAAGATTGTCTAAATAACATTGAGTCAAAATTACTGGGTGCTGATTACATAAAATAAAAGTGAAGTCTTGTGTGACAGTTTCTTTGAAAACTATTACCAGTTGGACAAATCTATCATCGGTTTACTTCAAGGATTTATTTTAAAATTCAGAAAGTTGTGTGTCTTATTTAATTATCATTTCTCAAAGCATATCACCTTTCATGAGAGATCAGATGAACTAGGTATTAATTTCTAGTTTCCTTTGGATTTTGTTTTTGACAGAAGTATTTGATTTGCAGATCCATCAACTAAATGCTTCTGGACTAATCTTTGCCTTATTTGGCATATTAAATGCACAGCCAAGTGTAAGATAAAATACCTGAAGGCATTGCTGTTTGGAATAGGAAAAGAATGCTGCAAAAAGTAGACTGTTGAAAAATACAAAAACACATTTCTCAAAAAATGCTAGTACATTTTCACATTTTCAGCAAAATTTCTTATGCAGGCATTCTCAATTTAAGAGTAGTTATATTAACTTTCTTATATGTATTTATATGTTTTACTATATACATACATTTATTTAAAGTTTTGAAGTGGTCATCATATTTCCCCAGCTTGCTCTTACACTATGTGGGTGCTCTTGTTTGCACACAGGATGACGCAAAGAGCTAGCATTTTATCAGTGTGTATTTAAACGTGCTTTGGCATATTTTCAAAAAAGAAAAAACGGTATAAACAACTGGGAAGAAATACACTGGAAATGATGATACTTTGCTGTTTACAAAGGTTGGACCCATTCTGTGTAGTGCTAAGGCAAGTGCCTCCATGAGTGATGCTGTGTGTACCGAGAGCCTTTATGGTACAGCACTGCATTCATCTGGTATACTTTGGAAAAGAGATGGGAGATACTAAAAGTTTGAATGTATTCTCCCTCTAGACATTCTATGGGAAACGCATGACGGTGAAACTCTGAAGTGAAATACTTGCTGTTTAGAAAATATTTAGTGACACAGAGATAAACCACATTTGTATTTGGGATGGCTTAGCAACGTCTGAAAAGGTGGAGGAGACATCTTCAGAAGGAGGGAAAGCTTTCCCATCCTCTGTTCAGTAAGGTGGCAGACAGCAGGAGATCCCACAGGCTCCTCAAGCATATCACAGACATTTTCCAAAGAGAGCAAAGAATCCAAGGTAAATTGATTGGTAACTAGCTTATACCTCATTCAGACTCCACCCTATTGTATGTAACTGATTTCAAGTAACATCTTAAACACCATTATGAGAACATATATTACTTTAAACAATATTTTCTTTAGATGTGAAGTTTTCAAACTGCATTCTTCTGGCCTCATGTCAAGTACTTAATAGTTTGGAGTCCAGTAGGCACCTGACAAGGGCAATTCAACTCATATGAAGATTTATATCAGGCTTCTCATTTTAAGTGAGCCAGGGTGGGATTCAGCTCCAGATGCAGACACCCACATTTAAACGCCTTCATCTCCTTACTTACATGTGAGTTCAGTGCCTAAGCTCCTGTGGTAGTCAATGGAATGCTGTGGTGGGATCAAGATGCTTAACCATAGGCCCCTTGTGACATCTGAGATGTCCAAGACAGCAACAGCTCTTGCTGGGATATTTTGGACTAGCTCACTGACCTTAAACTCATATTTCTAAGCAACTGAATCGAACCATTAGTAATGGGTCAGCTGAAAGACTCTAAAGGTTTGCGTGATGGTACTAACTAGATCTCAGCTGACTATGATGGCATTAGCTCACATGTTGGCATGTACATAAAGACATCTAAATTTGAGTGTCTGAACCAGAAGCTGAATTCTAGTCTTAAATTTACGAAAGACAAACCTAGACCTTAAAAAATGACCTAACTTTAAATCAGTCACAGTACTTCTGAAACCTTATGCCTGGTGATACTTGACTACTTGGAGTAGCGCTTTAGTGACATCATTTTTGGCTCTACGGAGCATCCACACCCTCAAGCTGATTCTGACACCAGCATCCTATAACACCTGTATATCAGTTGGCCTGTGTAGCTGTTTCTGACACCCTGCAGTGTTTCACCTGGCACCAGGTGCCTATGTTTACGCTCATCAACTGCAATAGAAACTTAAAATGCTTAGCTCAGAGTAGATGCATAGACACCGGTCTTTGACTGGCAAGGTTTGTGTCTAACATCCCACTTTAGATCTACCTATAGAAATTCTTGTAGACTGTGCTCAAATCCTTCCAGGTAATCTCTTATTACTAGATCCTATGCACGCCAAGTAAACAACTAAATCTGCCACTGCTGAGTTGACTCAAACTACTCTTTATTAAATTTATGCACAACCTTAAATATTTTTTTGTGCTTTTGTTCTATCAGAGCACCACAGCTAAGAAACTACTGGATTTAGGGGAAGTCACAGATTCCATCCAAGTAATTAATATTTCTTTCTATATCTAGTTCACTGGATTAATGTGTTCTTACCTCAATGTATGGACATGGAACTGAATAAATCTTTTGCAGACAACCTATAACACTGAATGGAAATGCTCTAGAGGTCAATGAGTACATATAGAACTAAATTAATTTGGTTTAGCAATTCTAAGGTGCATCATATTTTTCATTGTCCTGCAAATAACAGTTTGTGAAAAATCAGAACATTTTCTCCTTCATAAATATAAAACATAGCCATGTGAACCAGCAGATTTAGAAGCAGATTTCTAATTGTGTAATATGGTGGCATGCTGTTATTACCACACTGTATTATGACACCTAACTTCACCAAAGTATATTTCAATCCCCTCAGTGCCTTAGGGTATAGGACATATATTCTACAAAGAGGTATTTGCATGATTCCACAAGCGTGTATCAAAGTTCTGACAGTGCACTGAAAATAATTAAAATGCATTTGAAAGGTCTGGCCCTGGGCATTAGCTCCTTTTTATAACATGCATCTTGCTGCAAAATGCAAAATCTCTGGCTTCCCAGACCACCCTGTTGGAAGGACAGTGAGCAGAAGTGTAACTAACCTCCACCAAGTCATACTCTTAAATGGATTTTTGAGATGTGGAAACTAGATTTTTTTTAATAAGCTACCATATTTTTTACAAAATGAATGACTTGTATGATAAATATTCAGTCATAATCATTCCTTACTCTACATTTGAGACAAATATTTCACCCTTCAACTGAACAACTATGTTATGTTAACCATGAAATGTTAAAGCCTTATTTATATAGAAATATAAAAATATGCTTATATTTGTTGTGGCTGGGGGAGATTCTATGGCAATATTTTGGTCCAGTAAACATGCATAGTAAGTGTGTGTGGGGCCCTTTGCATTTTTGATTAGTAACAATAATTTTAATTTCCTAAAGTATCCACTGTATTATAGTCTGTAATTTTCTAACGGTTCCTCTGTAAGAACAGTAGACTTTATTTTCAGCCCTAATTACCAGTACTACTCCATTCTCATTCCTTCTTGCACATCTGTCACTGAATTTATGTGCTATTGTTGTCTTTTTCCTCTCTCAGCATCCACTTTTCTGTACACCCAAAAGAAACAATTGATATTGTATTATGGTTGTTTTTCCTGGAGAGAAATGTGCCTGCAAATGAGTCTATTGACTGCTACACTTTCAGGCAAGTTATCTTATAAAAAATTATGTGTGAGAACTGGTGCATTCATTATGGCTGACCTGCTGGGATATCAGCAATGTGGTGATGCAGGTTTTTTGTGGGTTTTTTTAAACTCTGTATAAAGCTTGTAACATATTTTGTTTATATTATTGATAATAACCAGGATTCATCTGGCATTGTTCCAAGGGAAGCACACTGACATAAGTTTATTTTATTTCTCAGAACATATGCCAAGTTTTTTTATACTCTTTCTTCAATACAATTTCAGGAGATCATTGCATCACACATACAGAATTTGCAAGTTTGAAGAAATTATTGGAGAAAATTTTCAATGCTTTCTCATTCAATTACTGCTTATTGTTCTTGTATTCTGTTTGTCTATGTGAAGCCTTGGTAACAGTGAGATAGAGGCAATTTTATACCCACCACTAGTTTCTGAAGGGCAGAAACATTTAAACACAAATAAGAAGATATTTGGTACTGCGTAAGGGGGAAGCATTCTGTGTGTAAGATAATTTTGTTTGGGCATTAACCAGACAAGTCCAGACCCTGCGGGTTCATGCCTTACAGGGCATATCAGTGACTAAGGCACCTGCCTCCCAGTAGCACTTATCTTGAAGGTGATGTATTCTCATCTCCCCCTTCATAGCTCTGAAAATGAACCCCTCAGTTCAATGGGATCAGATGGTAATAAATTCACATAATTATATACTTGTTAAGGAGGTTAAGGTTATTTTGTTTGGATAACGTGACTATAATTTATTTTGTCTGTAAGGTTTGAGGTTAAACAATATTAATGGTTAGTTAATGGCCTAATGAGACAGCTACAAGCCATTTAAGTATGCAATGAACCTTTACTTTTCAGTGACTCCTCTAATGAAAGATCTATATGAACGCCTGTCTACTGTCACAATAGAGATAGCAGGAGAGTCACCTAATCAACTGTGATGGTAAATCAATTGATCTGTAACCCTGTTTTCATACAGTGAAAAAGATATGGAGGAAACATTTTACTGTTCCCTTATTTTCAACTGAATATCTATAAATAAAAGAGACAGTTCCCTATTTGAAAATATTCCCTTTATTACTGTGATTCAAAAGCAGGAAGAATCTGATTGATGTCCTATTTTATAGATGTGTCGGTTACTTTTGTCATTTCCAGGAGATTTAAAGTTCTTAGAAATTAAATATATGATGCAGAACATCAGAGAGGCTTGCTCTTCACTGTCATGTGTAAGGTTAAGGATTAAGACAAAGCTGATGTGTGCTCTACTTGTTCTTACCTGTGAACAGCATCCAAAAATGCAGTAAGGTGATTTAGAAAGAAATTTGGAAATGCTGTTTATAAAGAAAAAGTCTTTGAAGCTTCCTTTAAATAGAAACTGTATTAAAGAATGTTTAAAGACAGAAATCTATGGTATTGATGCTGCTTTTATATCCTGATTTCATGTTGTCCTGTGGATTTTGTTACTTTTCCATATTGTCCTTAGAACACACACATTTTTTTATCCTTATTATAATCACAAACCACCAGAAACACCAACTAACTTGAAGGCCTTGTTACACCTATGTACTGATTCTTTCTAACCACCTAACAGGATTTCATGCCTTTTTTAAAACTAACTTCTTATTTTGCTTGCCACATTGTCTTAACCCGAGATACCTTGGAAAAGACCAATTTTCAGAAATGTTGATCAACCTGCCCCCTCACCCTTCAGAAAAATTAGAGATCTTTATTTAAGGCACCCCAGATGGGGCATAAACCAGATATACACTGAAGCAATGTTTTTTAAATTTGAGCCTGTCAGCTGCTAAGCAATTCAGTTCAAGGATTTCTGAGGTTGACACAAAGTAGTGCATTGCTACTGCTGCTGCGTACAGCCTTGCAGCATGGGAGCTGATGCCACCCTTTTTGCTTCAGTGCCACAGTGTCTTATACATGAAAGGGTGACTGTGATCTGACACTGAAAACATCCAGTAAGAAGGAGACCAAATTCAGATTCCCTTCCCTAGAAGCCAGGAAACCTTGCTTCGTTTTGATGGGGAGCTATGTGCACTATAGATGGGCAAATGATAGAAGTTTGCTGAATATACAGAACAGAGCAAAAATGATGGTTTGAGTTGCAACCCGAGGCAACGTCTGTACTACAGAAGGCGCCTGCAACTGGCCAGCTGGCAGGGAGCTGCCTCGGTGCATATACATAAACTCCTTTTGCGATGCAAAACAGTGTGGTTGTGCTCAACTTGCCTGCTAGGAATGGTCCCCGATCCACACTAAGTGTCAAGGTGGGAACTGTTTGGGGAAAATGCTACTTGGCCCAGGTGAAAACTATTCTGGGACCACTCCAATTACTCAAAGGTAGGGGTGATCAGGCAGCAGGCCCAGGAGTGCTCCTTGACACTGTTTAATTTGCTGGGGGCAGGCAGAAGCTGAATACCTAAAATCAGGCACCAGATGAACATACATTTGTTTGCCACACACCACTTCTATAAATGCATTTAATAAGTCAGATTTTTCAGAGGATTGCACATAATCCAAAACCAATCCTCCTTCCAGGTGTCTGGACATGCCAAATCACATACTCCTCATCTGCAAATGAACATCCTGTCTGACCGTATGACAATTTACTGACAACCCACAGTAACAGCTGAATCCTGCAGAACACACTAATATCAGCAGCTTATAGATCTAATACCTCATCCAAAACCCTGTGATGCCATTCCCCTGTCTCCCCTGCTTCAAATCATGACATGCTGATATTCAGCAATTTCTCTGATGATGGTAGCACTGTATCATCACTTAAATGACTAGAAGAGAGACTTAGATACCTAAAACCAAGTTCAAGTTTGTAGCTGTCGCTGAGATGGGCCAGTATGGATTATTTTGGTTGTTTGTTTGCCTGCCAGCTGAACTGACTACAGCCTGGAAACAATGACAACGTAAGCATCAGCTTGGTAACAGAAAGCCAAGCACTTCAACCCACAGAATTATCACCCAAGGTTATTGCTTCAGTGTTTCTGCTGATGCAGTCATTGCTGTAGATCACACAAACAGATGTACACTCCCATTTCAAATATTGTCCCTCTATACTGTGGTGATATCTAGACTGTTAGGAAAGAATGAGCACCAAAATTTTTCTTAGATGAAAGCACTGGAAAGTATCTTGAAGTATTCCCATACCTTTTTTTTTTCTCCCCCCCCCCCCCCAAGCTCTTCTACTGTTCTGCTGAGGCTTAAAAAATATTTATGTCAGACTATTTGGTGTAACATCCAGCACAGCATACCTCTAGATTTATAGTTCCCTTTCCTTGGCTTTTAAAATGCGCTTTAGCTGTTTTCCATATGGTCTTATCTCCCACATAGGGTAAATTTGAATAGTATGATAAATTATATCATGGAAAATGTTTCTTCATGGATGAAAAGTGTGCTTTTTAATCAGGGAAAACACAGGAAAAAACAAGTAAGCTTTATTCGAAGGTATC
The DNA here is from genome assembly GCF_023634085.1 of Falco cherrug. NCBI lineage: Eukaryota > Metazoa > Chordata > Aves > Falconiformes > Falconidae > Falco > Falco cherrug. The sequence continues at coordinate 46,608,927 of NC_073698.1, read as the reverse complement.
ATCTTCTTCCTACTGATAATAAAGAATTCGGAGAGGACTTGTGCCTGCACTTTAGGTGCAAGTCCAGACAGCTGGGTTACACATTTAGTCTCCACTATTAGCCTAGGTCAGGCCCTCAGGGTCAAATCTGAACTCAATTGCCTAAGCATAGACATCCTACTGCATTTCAGGCACCCTAAGGTTTCCAAGACATAGGATCTATAGATGATCCACTGAATAAAGCTACAGATGCGGGATTTCTCCCAGTTACAGATGGTACACATCTAAAATCAGATATCTACATATGTGTGTCCACATGTGAGCCAGCTGTTGAGGGTTCCACATAATCAATGAAGTTGAGAAGTGCATGTCAGACAGCTGATGTTGCCTTTTGAGATAAACTAAGTCTGCAGCTGCAGAGGACATGGGTTTCTTACCATGGATCAGGTCTTCAGGCCGTTCTGAAACTCTTGGAAAACACAGGGACAACTGCATGAAGTGTAATGAAAAGAACAAGCAACAGAGGCAGAATTCAGATATGACACAAACACCTAATGTCACTTTAGACACCATATGATGACAACTCTTTAGGCAGCTTAGTTAGCATCCAGCTGCTGTTCCAGAAGGACACAGGTCTCCCATCAGTCCTGTGTCATATCACTAAGCCCCATACATCTCCCCTGGAACATCTCAAATAACCCTAGAGGCATATGTGCAGTTGATGTGATTCAACTACGGCTGAAGTGATTCAAGCCCTTAATTTCTACATCTGAACTAGTCATCTAGGGTTTTCTTATGGTCAAGAGAAAAACAAAAACACTTGTATGGAGGGCATGGTTTTACCCTCATGACTAAAAGAAATAATTTCTAATGATCTTCAAAAGATCTACTTCTCTCTGTTGATTACAAAGGCAGTACAGGCTGGGTAGCTCAAATGTAAACATCTTTTCAGTGTTTAATGAGAGAACTCCTTCCCAAAATGCTTGTGATGTTTATCTGTGCTCTGGCTCAGGTCTAAAAGATCAGTGAAGGCAAAGTTGGAGTCTTGCCAGTGAATTCATTGAAATGTTACTAAGACCTTGACTTTATTAACCACTAAGACAGGAGCAACCTCTTGGGGCACAGCAGCATTTAAAATACCAAAGAAAAATTTCTGTGACAAAAACATTACCTAACTTTTGACCTGAGTTACTCCAGAGGATCTTTACTTTCTGTTATGTATTTATGCCTTATTTGTTCAGATGAATATAGTTACTTGAAGAATGCTCAAGGCCCAGAAGATTCACGGAGAGCAGAAGCACTTGAAAAAACAAGGGGATCATTGTGAGTTATTAAGCTCTGTTCTTTTTCAAGAATGTGATCAATTCAGATAGATCTACATAGAAAGTATCAAGGCCAAAGAAGCCACATCAGTTTGGGAAGATGATCATTGTGTGTACACCAAAATGACCTCTACATTTGGAAGAAAATATAGCCTATGTTTTTAGTTCCTCTAACTTCTATCACATCAGAATAAAAGTGGTAGAAAAGAAAGAATAAGCATACAATATAAAATCATTGTATTATTGTTATTTTTCATGGAAAACATGGTACAAGAACTAAGATCCCAGAAGAGGTTTGGGTGTATAAACATTATTGATTGCAGGGCATTTACCTCATCTCAGTTCCTACATGTTTCAGTGGGAATTGGTGCTGAAGAACCTTCGATGGATCTGGGTTATAGTGATACTCTTTGCAGCAGTCCACATTTGAGCTAACACATTAAATGATGTGGGCTTCAGTGGCCTTTATATTACTCAGGAGACTGCAGTTACAGGCACAGTCCACAGCAAACTGTGATAATATCTCCTTCCTTTTCCACAAATGTAGATAATTTAGGGGACAGTGACTATTTTGATGCATAATCCAATAGGCCATCAGCTTCCAGATATGAATCTTCTGAATGCCGTAAGTGGATATTAGAAAAATCTTAAATTGATGTTTACTGGTCTTCAGACATTTCAGTGAGTTAGATCTTTGTGTGCATTAAAATGCTGTAGACTTGGGTATCAGAAATATCAGTCAATATGTTTGCCTTTTTTTAAGTCATCAGGTCAGGCACTTTATGAATATTCAGCTTACTGTCACATCAGATGTGCACTGTTTCTCCAGAAAACCCATCTTTGGAACTGATAGCGCAATTGCCAGTGAAAAGTGAATCATCCAAACTCCTGACTAGAAATTCCTTTTTCTGTCCTCTAGGCTCATACATGGATGGTAGGTACAAAAATGACATCTCATTTCTTGGAACACTGGAAGTTTAATTATAATTGGTTATATACACTCATATTTGCATGAATAGAGAAAGTCTTGTTTAATGGTAATACATTGTGGAAAGAGAACATTGCCAATTTCTCCCTAAGAGGGTTACACCAGGGAGTCACCCGCTGCTTGGCCAAGTTCTTCTTATAGTTAATGATTCTATGAATTAAGTCTTCTGAATTTAAAAAATGTCTAGCCAATTAACTTAGCCAATGAATTTTCTAGCCAATTAATTTATTATTCTTACTCACCTCGTATCAGAAAAGACTAGACTTAGCTAATTCACCAACCTTGTTTATGTAAGTATAGTTCAAAAAATGAATCCCATTATTCCCACTCATGGATTTCTCCCTCACCTTTTTCTCCTCCAGTGCTCCATTTCATCCTTTTATTTTTGAGAAGAGGGCAATAACAGGACAAGAGGAATGGCCTTAAGTTACACCAGGGGAGGTTTAGATTGGATATTAGGAAAAATTTCTTTGCTGAAAGGGTGGTCAAGCATTGGAACAGGCTGCCCAGGGAGGTGGTGGAATCACCATCCCTGGAGGTGTTTAAAAAACATGGAGATGCCGTGCTTAGGGACGTGATTTAGTGATGGACTTGGCAGTCCTGGGTTAAGAGTTGGACTTGATGCTCTCAGAGGTCTTTTCCAACCTAAATGATTGTATGATTCTATGACATGTAGGAAGAAATAGTAGCTCATCCGTTATTGATGAAGAAGCACTACATAGGGATAACCTGTGATCTCCCAGGCAGTCAGGTGGCACTCTGTATTCTCATTTTATATTTATCCTCAAGGAGTCAGGACTTCATCTCACACAGAAAAATTCTTCACAGTTATTAACTTTATTCAATTTGTTCTAGACTTTTTTTTTTTTTTTAGAATTTCACTATCATCTACCAGCATGACTTCCTTTTGTAGGGCAAAACTGTATTACGTCTTCTAAAACAGATGTTAATTGGAAATATCACAACCTAAGACATTACAGAAACAAAACCCATCAGTTCAGTTTCACTAGTTAAATCAGCGTGGATTTTGTCAGTGTGTTGGGTTGACCTTAGCTAGCCACCAGGTGCCCACTAAGCCTCTCTCAAGATAAGGACAGGGAGTTCACTCAGCAGTTACCATCACAGGCACAACAGACTCAACTTGAGGAAATTAATTTAATTTATTGTCAACCAGAGTATCATAATGAGAAATAAGAACAAATCTAAAACCACCTTCCCCACCCCACCCCACCCCAACCCCCACACACACCTTTTTCCCAGGTTCAACTTCCTTCCTGACTCCTCTGTCTCTTCCACCTGAGCAGTGGCAGGGGGATGGGGAATGGGGCTTGTGGTCAGTTCATTACATGTTCTCTCTGCTGCTCCTTTCTCCTCACACTCTTCCTCTGCTCTAACATGGGCTCCCACCCAGGGGACACAGTTGTCCATGAACTTGTCCAGTGTGAGTCCCTCCCATGGGCTACAGTTCTTCACACAGCGTGGGTCCCTTCCACAGGGTGCAGCCCTTCAGGCACAGGCTGCTCCAGCGTGGGTCCCCCGCGGGGTCACAGGCCCTGCCAGCAAACCTGCTCCTTCCAGGAGCCTGCTCTGGTAGGGGCTCTCCATGGGCTGCAGCTTTTTCCAGGGCACAGCCATGTGCTCCCATATGAGATCCTCCATAGTCTGCAGGCCAGATATCTGCTTCACTGTGGACCTCCACGGGCTGCGGGGCACAGCCTGCCTCGCCATGGTCTTCACCACAGGCTGCAGAGGAATCTCTGCTCTGGCACCTGGAGCGTCTTCTGACCCTCCTTCTGCACTGACCCTGGTGTCTGCAGGGCTGTGCCTCTCACATAGTCTCACTCCTCTCTTCCAGCTGCAACTGTGCAGCAGTTTTTCCCCTTCTTAGATATGTTATCACAGAAGTGCTGTTATGGATTTACACAAACCAGCCACCGTAACAGGGTTCAACCCTGGATCCCCCACGATTAATGTAAGATCTGAACAAAGGTTCCCCATTCCTCTTGGGTTACAGCTTGAGCTGAGTACCTCCACAGAGGGACCCCTTCCCCAGAACATGATCCTCAATTATACCCATACCACCCATCACCTGATCCCCAAGCCTGATCACTTAATTGACATTGGTGGTCTCTTGATTTCTTATTGGTTTTCACTGTTGGTGGACTGGACTTCTTCTGAAGTTACCTTATTCTCTTGGAATTGTTTCCTTGGTCCTTGTCTTCATTCCACTTGTATCTGCTAGATTCAGCTAGTTCTGTGTTACCAACATTGGTTTTATCAAAAACGGTACTCATGACCAGCTCTTGAAGCCCGAGGATTTAACTACTTTAGCTTCTAGTGCTAAGCTACTAATGATAAATGAGAATATTCAGAGAGAAGAACACATCAATAACATTTCTTCTCTAACATTGTCCCTTTGTTTTATTGAGAAGCATTGCTGAGCCCACATTGGTGATGGTTTGCCCGCTGTTTTCAACCAAATGTATGAAAGAAAGAACCAAAAGGCCTATACAAAGAAGGGTTAATACCAGAACTAGGACAATCCGCTCTACTCCTGCCTTAAGAAAATATGGAAGGTAATCTTAATCCAATAATAAACACTGATTCTCACAGCTAACTTCTTCACTGGGCAGTTGGCGCCATCTGCATGCACAGCACCAGTGTATGTATCTGGCTGTGCCTTTTCAGGTTATGTTTCAGGTTGTATTTCCCCAGCCCCAACCTCGATGATGGTTTTCCCATGGACCTTTCTAATACTTGTTAATACACCACGCAGGATAACATGGGCCACAGTTACTGCAGAATAACCAAGCCAACTGTGCTGATGCCATCTCAAGCCTTCCTGTCTTGGAACTAAGCCTGGAGTGATTGCTGCTCTGTAAGGATGGTGAATACACCAAATAGGACACTGTCCTTGGTTTATGGTCTCTGATGGTTCACTTGGCCAAGCAGCAGGTGACTCCCTAGCGCATGTTGCTCTAGAAGGAAGACAAAAATGCCATAGTTCCGGGATTCCTTCAGCCCCGGCAAAATCAAATGGTCCCAGTTTCAGTCTCCAAGGTAGGATCAACAGAATACCACAGGGATGATGGTGGTCCATCTAAATGATGTTCCCTGGGCAGTCATTTAACATGAAAGTAGTTAATCCAGTTATCCTTTTCCACAACCTTTACAGCAAAGTAAAGAAACTAATAACACAGTGTATGGACACTGCCATTTAGGATCCAACTTAATTTTGTGAAGTGGACTTCTTTCATCACTGCATCTCCAGACCAGACATCATATACTTGCATTCCAGCTAATACTGGCTGAAACCATCTGGCTAGTGTCCTGTTTTCTTGTAGGTGTCTTTGTATCCCCAATACAAATTTGTTAACTCATCCATCTCCATCTAAGAGGCTGGTCCTAGCAGGGGCAAAAGTCCCAGGTACAGCTAAGTGCCTGCCAAACAATATTTCTTGATGGTGACAGCTCTAGAAGTTGGGAAGGGGTATTTCTAGTATCTCATAGCACTATTAAAACTTCAGGTCATTTCAAATCTATCTGACTACAAGTTCAAGAAATTTTATCTTTGAAAGTCCTATCCTATTCATTCTTTCCACCTGTTCTGAGGGCTCAAGATGATAAGGAACTTGTACCTGTTGCTATATTCCTAAACTTTTATAGATATTGTTTAGTATTCCTGCTGAAAAATGAGAACTCCTATCAGATTCTATGGTTTCAGGTATTCCATATCTGGGAATGATTTTCTGCAAGAGTGCTTTGACCATTCCCACAGCATGAGCTTTCCTGGTGCGAAAAGCTTCTACTCATCCTGAGAGCTGATCTGTGATCACCAGCAGGTGCTTAAGTCTGCTGATGGAAGACAAGTCAGCATAAACAATTTGCAGTCTTTGGAATGGGAAGTATACCCACGGTCATCCTCCAAACCCCTCTTTGCATTTTGCTTCAGAAAACTTCCAACACGTAGGACAAAAGCTCACAATCCTTTTTGCTGCTGCATGTATTCGGGGACTGCCCACATTTTCTTAACCTGGTTAACAGCTGCTATCCTCCCTCCATGTGTTTTGTCATGAAATCACCTAGTCAAAGTTATTAAAAATTATCTTGATAAAATGGGTTTTCCCCCAATAGTCCAAATTCCAGTTTCATCTTTCACAGCCTCCTGTCTGTGAACTTTCCCATCCAATCTGTTCTTCCTGAGTAACCTCTGCATATATTTGGGCTGGATTATTGCTATCTATCTGGCCGACCATCAGCACAGGGAGTTGTTATGGTGGTACACTCATGTATAGGTTGAGGAGCAGCAGCTTTAGCTGCTTTATCTACCAATTCATTTTTTCCTTCAGTTTATCTGGATCCTTTGGTATGAGCTAGACAGTGTAGTACAGCAATTTCCCTTGGAAGCTTAATAGCTTCCGACAGCATTTGGATTTCAGTTCCATTAGAAATATTGTTTTCCTCCAAGGTAAGGAATCTTCATTCTTTCCATAGCTTACCCACTGCATGACACACTCCAAAAGCATGTTTAGAATCAGTATAGTTACCTGCTAATTACATCCTCACCAGGCTGTTCTTGCTAATGTAGTTAATTCAGCCCCTTGTGAACTCACCGAGGATTGTAGAGGTTCTGCTTCAAGTACTTCTAATTTTCTCATCACTGCATAGCCTGTGTGTACTTTTCCATTCAATTAGTATGAAAAACCATTGGTGAAAAGGATTGGAACTGAGTTCTCTAGAGGCTGATCCCACAGATCTCCCTGTAAGTGACTAGAGTAAACCACGACTTCAGTACAATCATGATGTGGCTCACCATCAGAGAAGCCACTAGTAAAGTTGCTGGATTAAAACATTACATTTTTAAAAAATTAATATTATCCACATTTAAAATTATTAACTCAAAGATGTGCTTTTTGTGGGGAATGCTTGTGTAGCATATGGCTTGAGAAACGCTTCTGCTTCATGGGGGATACACATGGTTGTTGGGTGATCCAGGACTAATGGTCTGCTGCTTTCTGTGATAATCACTGTTGCTGCTGTCGCTTTAGCACAGAATTACTCCCTGCTGCAATGGGATCCAGTTGAGTTGAGTACTGAGCCACAGGGTGGTGGTGTGGACCGAGCTTTTGAGTAAGGATTCTGCTGGCTACGCCTTTGTTCTCATGCATAAATAGTTCAAAGGGCTTGGAGTAATATGGCAATCCCAGTGCTGGAGCAGAAGCTAAAGCTCCTTTTATAGCTTGGAAAGGCTTTTTTTTCTCTTGTATAGGTTCCACTTCCTCTGCTTCGGTAGCTTCTGTCAATGGCTTACTTTAACTCCCCTGGTCCCAGTGTCCAGGGTCTGCAGCATCCTACTGTGCCTAAAAATCCTTGCAATTGATTCCTTTGTTAGCCTTCGAGGTATTTCTACAATAGCCTGGACCCGTTCTGGGTCTGCTAATCTTTGCCCTTCTTTCAATATGAATCCTAAATATTTACTTCCTGCTGACACAGCTAAAGCTTAGAAAGAAATGCACAGTGACCTTTTTCCGCTAAAGCAATATGTAGACAAATAGTATCTTTCAAGCCATCTTCATATGTCTGGCTGGCGAGTAACAAATCATCTACATATTGTACAAGTATAGAACCTCCAGGTAATATAATATCTTTCAAATTTTCTCTTTGCCACTCTGGCATATGATCCTTAAAATTGTTGCGGATGTCAAGGTGGTTTGATCCACAAACACACTTGCTGCCAATCAATTATTAAAATTCTGGAGTCATTCCCCCCTGTCGATCAACAAAGCCTGTCACAATCTTCCCCAGTAGTGACTGGGATGTTCCCCTGGCCTCTGTCTATATTCCTGTACTTCAGTTCCGTTTACTCTTGTCTCCTTGCAAGCTCTAATTGCATTTATCAGATTTCTAACACCCACACCCACCCACCCTCCCCTGTTCAGCAATTATCTCTATCTGCTAAACGAGACTATTCAGAGAGAAGAATACAGTTAATCAGATTTTTTTCTGTAACAGTTCCTACCACCATCGCTGATGGGCTCAGCTTTGGTCAGTGTCAGTGTCTTGGAACTGTCTGGCAGTGGCTCTATCAGACACAGGGACAGCTTCTGCTGTCTTCTCACAGAAGGCATCCTTGCAGTCCCGCTGCCATCAAAACTTTGTCATTAAACCAAACCAGTCAGATCCTAAATCATAAGTTTATTATATTTTTTTCTGACTGAGATGTAAAGTAAGTCTCTTCAGATTCTATATACAGGTGAAAGAATTGTCTAATAGCTTTGCTTTCCAAAATCAAAAATGTCCTGAATTTTGTTACTAAATTTGCTTAGGTGGTAAAGACAGCAACAAACTGATGTATGTCAATGCCTGAAGTTAAGCGTAAACATCTGCATTCAAAATACCTGGCTGACTTAAAAAATCCTGTAAGATGACAACTCAAAACAGCTTAAACACTCTGAAAATCAATCTATATTTTAGATATATAAATGCTAAAGACAGCTTTGAAAATATTGACATAATAAAGATTATAAAGCATGATATCCTGGTTTGCTAAACTGTACTTTCTTTGGTTGCTTATTTGTTCAGAAATAAGCTCTCTAGCAAAAGTTCTAGGTACACTGAAGGATTATAAATACAGAAACCAAAACAAGAGTGCTGTCTCAGCAAACACATAGTATTGAGTCACACAAAGCACAAATGCAAATGAAAAAGCTGAACTGCAGTCACATGTTTTTCACCAACCTCACTGAATTACTAATACTGAAATCTAGACAGTACTGCTTATGTGATGCTGAAATTGTTCTAAGATTTTCAGAAATTAAGTTGATCTTAAAAGGGATGATGGTGCAGAAAACCCTCACCGATACTGTTTTGCTTTATCCAAACTGATATTAGCATAGTAAAAATGTTTTTTCCTGCAGTTTTGAGAGCAAATTCCTCCAAACCAGACAAATCATGAGCACTATGCAAGAAGGATAGACACATTGATGGTCCAAATGAGTCCCAAACTGGAGTCATACTCTTGAGGAAAAGCCTCAAGTGTTGCTGTAAGAGGGAGAAGCCTTTCCCCTTTATTGGAAAGCCACTTTCCAGTGCTGGGGGTGGTGGTGGGGGTGGCAGACATGGGAGGCTTTGCACCCTTAAGGGTAGAAGTTTGAATCTTGGTAACTGTTCCTGTTGTCAGAAATCGTATACCAGGAGGTGAATGTCTTCTGATGGAGCAGGTTTTGTTCTGCATAAGAAATTAGCTATTAATTGTACAAGAGAAGAATAACTGAAGAGCAGATTCTTTCAGTTAAGTGGAGCGTGTTTTGGGGGAGTCCAGAGCAGGGATTCATCCTGTATTCAACCATGTAGCTTACCACCAAGAGTCTAGGTTAGAAGCATTATCTCCATAAAGAGAAGTAATTTCCACCATGAACAATAAAAGAATAAAAGTATAAAACTTCTGTGCCTAAACCAAAGTGGGACTAACATGTGCTTAAGGTAAATATAAGGTCACTTTTGGCTTCCTTTTTCTCCTGTGGAGGAAAATCTTGGCCTCCAGAGTCTGATGCTACCTCTCTGAGGCCTGAATTTTTCTCCAGAAGTGTTCATCTTTTCTAAAAGCATAGGAAGAAATGGGTGACTTTAACTTAATTTAAAGACTTCCTTTAAGCTTCTGTAGTTTTTGAAGTGATTCTGGGTCTGAGTTACCCATATGATGACTAAGGTCCTCACATAGAAAATCAAAATTTCTGCTCTGAATCAAGGCAGGAGCATGAACCTGATCAGGAGATCCTTGTTCAGGAGAATTCCTGAAATGGTCTTGAGTATTCTAGAGATTTTATAAGATTTCAATGGAAAAAACCAAGTCTGTCCTGAACCATAGTCTTATAAAATAACTTTGGTTGGAAGAGACCTCTGGAGGTCTTTTGTCCAACCCTCTGTTGAAACCAGGTCCACCAACAGCAGGCTGCTCAGCAGCGTGCCTGGTGAGGTTTTGAATATATCCAAAGATGGAGACCCCACAACCTCTCTGAGCAATCTCCCCCTGTGTTTGACTACACAAAGGATGAATCATAATTTTCCTCATACCTAACTGAAACTTCCTGTGTTCCATCTTGTGTTCATTGTGCCTTGTCCTATCAGGACACACCACTGAGAAAATTCTAGATTCATCTTCTCTATACTGTAGCTATGTAGCCTGGTAAATTAATTATGGCCGGTATTAGTAGCAGGCCACAGATTTTGTACTGGGTTTGCAAAGTCTCAGGACTGAGGTTTTCTAGGTTTGTTTTTGTCTTAAGTTGGTTTGACTGACTTGAAACATTGATTGTATTTGGTTTAGTTGCAACATTGGTTTCTCTTCCAATAAGATGGCTATGCCTAGTTTGTCTTACTTTTGCTTGTCTTTGTGAGGTAGAACAACAGTTTTTTTAATAGATAGCAATAACAAGAAGTCATTCTTTGCAGAAACATTTACAGTACCATAGAAGATAGACAGCAACGTGTGCTTGAAACCTAGAAAGCCAGTTGTATCATGGGCTGCATAAAAAGAAGTGTGGCCGGCAGGTCAAGGGAGGTGTTAACTCCTCCCTACTCCGTTGTGAGACCCCACCTGAAGTACTGCATCCAGCCTTGGGGCTCTGAGCACAAGAAAGACATGGGCCTAGTAGAACGGGTCCAGGCAAGCAACATTAAAATGATCAGAAGGCTGGAGCACCTCTCCTATGAAGACAGGCTAAGAGAGTTGGGGTTGTTCAGCCTGGAGAAGAGAAGGCTCCAGGTAGACCTTACTGTGGCCTTTCAATGTATAAAGGGAGATTACAAGAAAGACAGAGAAAGACATTTACCAAAGCCTGTAGTGATAGGATAAGTGTCAGTGGTTTAAACTGGAAGAGGGTCAGTTTAGGTTGGACATAAGGAATGAATTTTTTAAGCTGAGGATGGTGAGACTCAGGAACAGGCTGCCCAGAGACGTTGTGGATGCCCCATCCATGGAAGTGTTCAAGGTCAGGTTGGATGGGGCTTTGAGCAACCTGATCTAATGAAAGTTGTCCTTGCCCATGACAGGGGGGGATTGGACTAGATGATCTTTAAAGATCCCTTCCAATCCAAGCCCTTCTGTGATGCAATGCTTAGAAGTATGTGTGAGAGGTAATTTTTAAAATGTCAGAGGCTTGGCACAGGAGACACAATACCTATAAGCATTAAATTACTGTTGACATAAAAAATGTAGACCTGAAGTTGCATGAAACTGGTTTTAAGAGTATCAAAGAAAACAAAGCACTATATATCATAAATGCAGTTGTAATGTGTAGATGTAAACTAATGAAAAAAGAGCAAGTTGTAAAAGTTTCTTATCAGACGTTAAAATATGTCCTAGTGGATATTAAAGTGATGAGGAAGAAAGCATCATGCATCTCACTTCTCACAGTATAGCACTTCAGATGCTGATCATATCCCATAGTTACCCCAAAATCCAGATTGAAACTGTCAATGTTAGGACCTGGAGGGGCAGTGGCAGGGGAAGCATAACATCAAGGAAAGTGGTAGGTTCTAGGAATTCTATGCATAACAACGCTTACAATATTTTTATATAAACATTTCTCTGTAAAATAGTATTCTTTTCTTCATTTTCGTCTCCTGTAGCCATTAAATCTGGAGTAATAATAAATGTTTATTAGACTGTTTAGGTTTCTATTATATTAGTAACAAAAATTTAGCTTTACATTTGCATATAAAGTAGGTCACCTTTTTGCCCACAGCAGAATTTTGAAGCAAAACACTCTTTTCCATTGGGTAGTTGTAGATGACATTAGGATTGACCCTGAGGTCTCCCCTTCCAGTCCCTGGCCAGCTTGGTGGCCTCCACAGAACTCATTTCAGTATGTCAGTGTCTTTCATGTGCTAGGGAACCCAAGAATAGATAAAATATTTAAAATGTGGATTCTTATATGTGGTGAATAAAGGGGAATCATCACTTGTTTTATATATATATATATATCTCCTAGGATGTAGTTGGCCTCTTTCACCGCAGGGGCACAGGTCTGATTCCCATCTAATTTGTTGTCCAGCAGGACCTCACCTTTGCTTAGCCAGTCAGTGCCATCCTGTACTGCTGCAGATAGTACAGGTCCTTGCATTTACCTTTACTGAACTGTATGAGGTTCCTATTAGCCCATTCCTCCAGCCTGCTGAGGTACCTATGAACAGCAGTTCTGTGCAGGATATCATTCACTCCACTAACCAATCTCATATAATCTGAGAAATGACTGAGAGTGTTCTCCATCCCATCATCAGATTGTTAATAAAGGCATTAAACAGTATTTCCACCAGCGTTAATCCCCAAGGGATACCAATAGCAATAACTTGTGCACTGGGGTTTGTACCACTGATCACAACCAGTGTCAACATGTAAAATGTGTGTGAATGAGAACCATTGTGTAGCCAGACCTTACAGATCCTCATTTTCCTTGCTGCCCTAATGAGATGTAAGATTTCAAAGCACACTCAAAAGGAAATATATTTTTGCATAAAGTGAAAGCCTTAGCACCAGTCTCTTAAATGTCTTCTTCCTTCATTGAGGCATTTTACATACATGATCCCAGCCCAGTTCGGTTTGGATTTTTTTCTTTTTTAATTATTATACCTTAAAGATCAGCAGGACTATTAAATACTGAGGTATTAGCCTTCTTTTCATTATTCATTTGCTTGGGGAAAAATAAAGGCCATGTTAGGTAGGCAGTCAAGAAAAAAAAAAAAAAGCACCTATTTTGGCAGGTCTTTTTTTGAAAAAAGTGCAGAGAAGAAAAAGATCATCAAAATCCATTTAAAACCAGGAGTCATTATCAGACCATAAATATCAAGGCAGTTCCAGGGTGAGCAGCAGTCAATGAGTCAATGCAGGTTCTGAATCGGGAAGGAGCGATAGTTACAGGGTTGCTGTAAAAAATACCTCATTTGAGCCTCTTGTTGATTCATGATGCAGCAGATTGTGTGTAGCAAAGATTGGCTCAAATTCTTGAGTGTTGTATTACGGACTGTGCAAAGCAAGTGGTAGCTGATGGTATTAGCATAAGTTGGCCAGACATGTATTGTTTGGTTATAATCAATCATGAAAACAAGCAGCATAGTAATATAAAGAAGAATCATATCCAGTAACGAACAAGAGATTTCTTCAGAGACATTCTTAAATAAAGTGATTCAGCTATTAACCTGAACACCAAGGCACAGTATTCACAATCCTAGACATACCTATGTTGTCAGTGTATCTTCTAGGTAGCTTGGATGTCACAATTATTACTGCTATATCTTGCTGGCACCCAGCATCCCCCAGGGAACAGTTAGTACACTACATGCCAGTGTTGGAACTATGAAGTATAAGACATTTGCTACCTTGGATGATATTCCATTTGGTCACCCTTTCTAATAATAAATTTTTGATAAAACACTTATTGAGCAGAAGAATGGACTTTGGCCACACCATTTTGGGGACAAACTTATTTGTACTTCTTAAATAAAGACATAAATATGACTGAGTGTCACAGAACTGCTGTAACTCTTAGAGTAAGACGAAACCCCCACTATATAGTAATCTACTTCACATACTCTGACCACGTTGAACTTAATTGCTTGCTTCGTAAAAACGCAGTTCAGTAAGGTTTTGGCAACCTTGAACTGTTCATAGTGAATGGATTTTGAAAGTACAAAAAAATTCTGGATGCATTTATATGTACAGAACTTCAGAATAAATCCGCTAAAGTCAATGAAGTTTCTTACAATTTGTACCTGAAATAAAGCTCTTAAGCTGAGAAATACTATGCAGCTGTGAATTAAAAAAATAAAAACCAATCAAAAAAGACCCCCACCAAACTAGCAATAAAATTATGTCTATCTGCATGGCTGGTTAATGCCAGTGTCCCTAGGCTGAGATATTCCATAAAACTCACAGGAATGTTAAGCAGCCCAAAATTAGCCAAAGGTGGTTTTTTTCTTAGAGTCAGTGCTTATCTAGATGCATTTCTTGTTGAAGGTCAATAAAACTCTCTCATTGTCTCTATTTCTTCAATGTTATGCGTTGGTTTAATTTGGATAATTACATTTTATCTATACAAATTACTGAAAATTATCTTAAAGAATAAATTAACTATGAAAACCCTTTGAATATTAAGATAAATGAAAGGATAGATACATCGTTCACAGGAGAAAGGAAATGCTTAAAAAACTGTTTGTTCTTTACACAGCCTTACATTCACCAAGTTTGAAATTTTATTTTAATATCAATAACACCCCTTAAAAAGACACTTGGCAGGGAATATTGCAGAGAGTATCTGAAAGGTATTTTGAATTTGAAACTATGACTATTCATACCAACACTAATTCTAAAAGCTTAGTTCAGTTCATCAGCCCAGAGGAAGATATACCTATGTGGGCTCAATCAACACGGCTTACTCTTTTCATTTTATATATCAGATACCTGAAGCAATGAAATAAACTGGCTGGTCCTACGCTGTCCTTAGGCTGCAAAAAGTTGAGAGCAGAAAGCATTATTCTAGTTATTTAAACAAGAAACAAATTACCAATCCTTGTAACCTTCTACAGAGCCCAACAGAAGCAGGAGTACTGAGAATAGCGTAGTCAAGACTTACCATATCAAAAAAATTGAATTAAGACCTCCAGATTACCTTCTCTGGGAGACTCAAAGATACTGAAATTACTGTTAACTCGTTTCCAGTTATGCTCCCATTTTAATTTCTTCCTTGATGAGTGATAAATATCACACATCAAGGAGGAAATGAAAATGGGAGCAGGTTTTAACCATTGATACAAAAATCTACTGGAGATGCTTAAAATCTACTGGAGATGCTTTCTCACTGTATTTTTTGAGATTCACTGGACATTCACTGTTCCTTTCGAAGCAGCCCATTATCATACATACAAAGTGCCAGTCAAAAATATTTCTGATGCTCCGTTGAAACTGATTGTAACATATTCATACATCATAGCTTGTCCGTTATATCAGACTAGTAGACATGTTTGTAAGGCAAGTGAGGTATCTCACAATGGATGCACATCGTTGGCAGATGTTGATTGACAATGTAATTAAATGAAGAACTAGGATTCCACATACTAAAGAATTCTTGGCAATTTAGAATACGTCTGTAGAAATTCATTGTGTGCTGACTCACTGTGTATAGCAGGTAATAGCAGAAGGAATACTGTCAAAGTAAGCTTTATAAATCAATTTTTATCCTTATAGCAAAGCATTTTTTTTTTGGTTATAAAAACAAAACAGACAAAAACACAGAAAAAGGATAAATAGGTCCATTCCTGAGTTGTTCAAAACTACTGGGAATGAGAAGCCTGAAGAAAGGGTATAAAGTGGTAACAGAATTTGCTAGGGAGGCTGTTCTACTCTCATAGTAATTAAATTTATAGGGTTACTGTAATTCACACCAAAGTAAATATCAGGAAAGAGAGTGATCCTTCAAATGTACTGAAGCTGATTAAATAAGTGGCTTTCTAGTTATTTATCTTAATTGCTTGTTTCAGCTTAAAATCTAGGCCTAGCAGATTTGGTCAAATCATTTATTCAGTGAAGTGAAAATGAGACCACTATATAGTCAAATAAAACCCAAATTGTACAAAACCATCTGTACAATTTGATACAACCTTTTGTATCATGCTTATCTGTTATAATTTTAATACCTTTTTCACATTTCATTACTGAGAACTTCTCAGTTAATTGATGTGTTTTCCCCACCACTCTTAACATAATCACACATTAGCATCCTGCTTAGTATATTCTACAAGTCTAAGTGCTTTGGTCACCTTTAAAAGGTGGATTGTCCCCCTTGTAATCTACTTCTGTGTAGCAAAACATATACAGATTGTATCCAGTTCTTACCCAATGAGGTGGCGAAATATTGCAATCCTGATTGCAAGACCTTAGACTCTGAGCGTGGGATTCACCTGACCGAACATTGAGACTGGCAATTTGTATCTCAGCTAAGTCCCCTCAGGCTCGTTTTATAGTCACTGGAGAGAAATCGTCACTTCTAGAGCAGGCGCATCCTAAAGCAGACATCTAAAATAGATGGGATGAATTGCCTCTAGAAGTGACTATTGCTTTCCACTAACTGTAAAGGGATCCCAGGTGACAAGTTCAGAAGTAGACACTTAAATGTTAGAAGGTATGAATCCCAATATCCTTGCAAAGATGAAATACATTTAACTCACTTGTGAAATACAGACCAGTTTATTATCAGAATTTGTATGCACTTGTAGGTGAAAAGAAAACAAAACAAAACACAACCAAAACCAAAAACAAACAAAAAAAAACAAACCAGAAAGGAAGAAAAGATAACAAACACTGGAGCTGAAATTTTGAAAGAAAGGGATTAGTATGCCAGTTTCAATCCTGGGAGAAAGAGCTAAAATAATTTAAATTTCTTTTGGAGCTAATCATCTATATGGTTGTAACATATTTAAACATCTGTATGAACAACAAGTTAGAGGCATACCTGTCAATATTATTTCTGCACACAAAATCAATAATTCTAGCCGTAGATGATCTAAATTCTATGTAAGTTCCTTTCTCCAGTTTTCCTTAGTGTGAACTAGCCAATATGAAATACTGTCTTTAGGCACTAAGGAAGAATATAAGATATCTTAATCTGGAATTGGAGGTGTTTATAGCTCAGGAACAGCAATTAGGTTATAGGGAATTTTAATGGGAAGAGGAATATTATGAAAGCTGACACCAAAATAATTTACTGAAGTTGACAGGTTGATTAAAAAAATAACATTGTTTTATTCTCACAAAAGGGAAAGGGGTAATGAAATTATGTGGGTTTGGGGGTTGTTAAGATTTGGTAGTATTGTGTTGTTTTATCTGAAGATATTGCAGTTACATGGGAGAAGAATGGCTAAAATTTTAGGAATTGCTTCCAACAGAATTTAACTGCTGGTATTGAGGTGCTAATGGTAAGTAATTTAATGAAGTTGCTGGTGCCCAAAGAAACTAACTGCACTTAAAAACTAGCTGAGCAGATTCACTTCAGAACAGATACCGCTCAAATCACAGGTATTTAGGGAAACAGACAAGTGGATTATACCTGTGCTACTGCCAAAAATGTATAGCGAGACAGCATCACGACGGTCAATATTTACACAGGTCCAGGTCTTCAAAGGCACACACCTAGGAAAGATCTGACAATGCTCATTGATTGATGGTCTGATCCCCAGTCCCCGAAGTGCTGCTTCTGGAAATGATATACAAATACTATGGTCCCTATTAGCTCAAAGTGCCTGCAGGTAGGCCAGGTATGGTATTTCAGGAATATACACAAGCACCAGCTGCTACTTGGTATCTATTCTTTAAACCATCTGGTTTTGGGCATACACTATACAGCACTGAAATCAGGTTATTGTTTGATCGAATCTGCCATCTAATGGCTGGATCCAGACAGCTCTTCCCATTGCTGTTAGATGCTAGATTTTAATGGAGTCAGACTTTCTGCTCTCTGGCAGATATTTCTATTCCATATCAGGTTCTGAAGCAGGGATTGTTGTGCTCCCATAAGAGATATAACCCTGCTGCAAAAGTATAATTTTTTCCTGTGTCTTCTTTACTCCAGAAAGTGAAGCAGGTAGGTTCCCTGCCGTGCTGTGGACTACAGCTCAGAGGAGACACTGCTATGAGTTAAGACCACCTGGTAAGTAAAAATCCAAAAAACTTCAAAGACCATCCAATGCCAAAACCCCAGGAGGAGACTCCCTCTGGACCTAGCATGGCTTTGAAGGCAGACCCCCCCGCCTTAATCCTGGCCCCTTCCTTATTGGAAAGCTAAAGCAATACCTCCCACTGTGCCTCAGGCTGATTAAAAAAAAAAAAAACATGGGAAAAAAAATGAAGTGGTTATTTATACTCACACAGAAAAGACAAAAAATGCAATTGATTATGCCAATTTTTATGTATTTTTTCGTATGTACATTTTTATACATACATTTGTCTTGCCCCAAAATGTACTTTCATTTTAATTGCATCAAGCATCTTAATGGGCTGCTTACAGTCAGAGTGTGATGTGCTGATGGATTAGCAGTGATAAAATAAGGTTGCACTGCTGTCAATACTATCCTCCCCTATCCATACTTTCTCTTTTCACTATTGAATGCTTATGGGGAAGCACATGCTTAAATGTGTTGAAAATGGTAGAAATAAATTCATGTATGAATTTTCCTAAGAATGAGACAAGTAAATGCTTTTTTCTTTTGTTTTTTTTTTTTTTCTTTTTTTTTTTAATTAGGAAATAAAACTCAATCCTCAATGAAATTTTCTTCTGCTTGAAGGATTCATCCCCAAACCCTATCAAAACCCTATGTTTGTGTAGTTGGTTATAGTTGGTTTTGTAGGAACTTTTAAGACCAAAGTAAAAAGAAAAATCAATGTGAGAGATTTTCTACTAAACTAAGCCTTAGAATAGGGCATTATTTGCTATACTATTTTTTTTTAATTATGTTTTCCAACAGGCAATATTTCTACCCACCCACCCACCCTCCCGCCCCCCCGAAAGCTAAGATATCCTCACCTACTAGCCCAACATGGTTCCTCAAATCAGAGGCCATCTAAAAGACCTGGAAGACCTGGAAACCTCCCACAAGAACAATACAAAGCGTGTAAAAGCAGAGAATCTTTAGTGTGGCCACTATAATGGCAATTTAAGGGTGTCCAAAGAGCAAATGTACTGTCTGAGCTCACTGGTCTTAGTGTCCACACCTGGAGGTGCAGTCAGTCAAGCAGGATAAGCAGAAACTGAGCAGCTGTTCTCAAAACGTTGGTGACTTCATAAGTAGTGGACATCCAAAGAGGGTTGGTAATACCTCAGTCTTTCTTGTGTAGCTCCTGAGACATGTAAGCTACTGGTAAATCAAGGCTTTTCACTAAAAATTACCTTGCTGTGTCTTGTGTTCCTCTGTGCAAAAGAAGAATACTAACATGCAGAGGTTTTGGACTTAGAAGGAAAAACCTACCTGCCAAGAGGTGAGCTAAAGAAATATTGAGAAAAAGGACATGCCTTTAGTGACAAACAAAACTACAAAATATCCTGATTTACTTCTTATATCAGATCACTTACCAGGTATAATATTACCTTGTTGACAGAGTCAGCCTTTCAGGATTTCCATGCATTCTACAACAACATACTCAACATGTTCAGCTACTATATCTAACCAACACACTTTTTATGTTAATGCTAAGCTGACACCAAGCATTATAATCATACATGATCAGAATAAATTTTTAAAAGTTAACTGAATTGAACTAGTTCAGCCACTGATCATCCCTGATGTAGTAACATCCATCATATTTCTCAATCCCATGTGAAATGCCATCCAACTGCCTTATAAGGAAAAAAAAAAAAAAGAAAGAAGAAATAAAATCTGTGCTCCACCAAAAAATGACAAAGCTCTTTCAGCTGCCCCTGACAGATTATTACCTAGCAGAGGCACATCAGGGATCTTCTCCAGAGCCCAGTCACAACACTGCAGCTGACATCATAACCCAAAGTCCAGGGGTCCACAGCCCACAACGGTACTCGGCACACGGTCACCTGTTGCTTGCTGGACTGAAACTATTCCTTTGCTCCTCGGCCTTGTACGAAAAACCTGAGGAGACTGGGTATCAATGGACATGGCTGGTCACAGACAACTGAAGGATTCAGTGCATCGTTTCACCAGTGCTTATGAAATAAACTAACCAATATTCCAGGAAAGACCATGAAGAAAAGACAATATGAGATTTGATTAAGCCAATAAGTTATAGAAACAGGCAAACCTGTCGTCAAAGGTTTCTTTGTGCACAATATATTTTTTTCCAAACCTGTAACTGTGGTGATTACTCTGGTTTACAATTAATGCAGGAATAACACAGTGGAAAGCCTTGGAGAATTATCCCACTCAGGCTACAGGTCCACACTAGGGTCTGGCAATGACAAAAATGTTTCCAATGTCAGTGACCGGCTCTTACCTTGTACTATACTTTTTTATCCCTTCAGTTTGATACCAGAGCTTATCTGTGGTGCAATTAGCAGCAGATGTCACTATAATATGGTTTAAAAAGAACACCTCTCAATGAAGGGATTTTTTACTGTTGAATATGTGGAATCACAATCTGCCTGCACTCTAGCCATGTATGATGTGGTATTATACCTTATTTCAATAGTGATCCATTTAGTCTGGTAGGCTAATAATGATTTGCATCAACCTTTCCACCATCATCAGTCCACTGCCTATTTTTGCAGGCTGGTAATCATTTCATGTTATATAGGGGACACTCAAGGAAGGTTTAAATTCAAAATAGTCCCAGGGAAAAATTGAAAACAGGATAATACGTTATGTATGTATGTTAACCCATGATACGTAATTTTCCAAAATGGTATCTCAGTAGTACTAAAGTTTGTCTTGGTTTTTTTTTAAGCTGGAATTCCAGTGTGTGTGTGTGTTTCAAAATAAAAATGCTATCATTTTTTCATGTAGAAACACTGAGATTTTTTTTTATGATATTGGTTCTGGTTTTGACAAGATCAGAAAAGCTATCAGCTGAAATACTAAATAAACTATAAAAAAATATAATATTACAATGCATGATAGACTATAAAAACCAGAATAAATCATGCGGCTGAAATAATTGCTCTTTATTCAAATGATATATCTAACCAATATCAAAGTAAAATATTTTCACACTACTGAAACAAAATGAAAGGGGAAATAATTCATTTATTCTTTACCCTTTAGAAATGTCACCAAGAGACATTTTTGCTGCAGTATTTTGACTGCAGCAAGAAGATATTTCCAAAAGAAAATTTATGGTTTAGGGGGTTTTTGTTTGGGGGGGAAGGGGGTTTTGGTTTGTTTTTTTTCTTTTTGGTTTGGTGTTTTGGTTATGTTTTTACAGTTCCCCTCTGAAGAACGCACCCTTTGATCAATCTTGTTTGTTATCAGAATATATTATTTGGGAAACATTCTTTTGTAAGGATTCCACATGTAAGATAAGGATTCTGTTGGATTGAGAACATACACACTGAAATGGCCCCTAAAAATTCCTTACTTATATATTTTCCATGTAGAGGGTATAAGAAAGGGTGCAGAAGTCCAGAGCAGGAAAGACGAAAGCCATATGGCACTTCAGTGGTGGAGTCAGAAGGAAGAGTCAGCATACTGCGCAGGAGACAGGATTTTTCCTCCATGTATCACCCTTAGCTTGAGTGAAAACTGATTCTCTTACCCAGGAGCCTTTTTTGATACTTCAGAGAAAAATGCTGATTTTTTTTGCTCTTGCATGCTTCAGTATGATAGATACACTTTCCCTTTTCACACTGGTCTCATTGATTTTATAAGCACTGTAGAGGTAGAGCCTGATGCTCGAAGAGACTAGGTCTCCTGACAGGCTTTACAATATCCTACCTAGCTAATGCTTACTTTCTTAGTTAGCCCCCTGCATTTCTGTTTCTTGCCTTCATTTTATTACCCTCTTTGATGTTCTTTTAGCCTTTGTAGACCTCTTGAATAGTCCCCTGAGGGCTGGTGACAACCTGTGATTCATCTTGGGACTTTATCATTACTTTCTGACGGCTCTCCAGCCTTCTTAAGTGTCCCCTAACTGCTACCAGCTCAAGCGTGTACACTTTAAAGCTCTCTTCTGCACATTTCCTTTCCTTCTTCACAAAGTTGTCTCCCTGCTTATCTTTTACCTTCCCTCTGTCTGTATATACACATAGGAGAAGATGGCTATAAAGGGGTGGATAGCCTGAGGGATTCTTAGTAAACTGGCTAGTGTTCAAGACACAAGATTTTGGCTGGGAGAAGCTCATGAGAAAGGACAGGAATGACAGCCAGCTGGAGAATGTAACTTATTTAAAAACAAAGTAGTTATATAGACTTCTACGAAAACTAGATCAAGATGGGGGAATGGGGAAGAAAAATAAGGAATGAAACCTTCTCACTGTTAAGCCATGTCAAACTGTAACAATTCAAACCAAATTTTAAAAAATTCAAGCTAAAACAGTACAAGATGAATAACACTGCTGAACTGCTTTCTACAGGGCAGCACAGACAGACCTTTGGCAAAGGTCTTTTGTGTCTTCTTCCATCATTCCGTAAATACCTTCCAAAGACCAACAACTGTCGAGCCACATTGGGCAATCTGCTTTCCTCTGCAGGATTTTAATTCCTGTATAAAATAGAAACAGAGATCAAAACCAGAAAAAAACCCAAGCAATAAGTTGAATGCAAGAGCTTCCACATATGAGGAACTGAAAAGAGTTACACACAAAACATAACTGACAACCAAGGAAGAAAAGACAAAACACAGAAAGGTAGTTTGCATCTAATAAAACATGATCACAAGGAATCCCACTTCCGTAACGAAAAGTGAATATCTTAGGCTTAAGCCCCATCCTATGACATGACAGATCTCCAGCAGTACACGCTGTGTAGAAATAAAGCAGCATTTCTCTTGAAACATGTTTCCCTTTGTCTTGGTTCAGACGCGCACTTAGGGTAGGGGTTTTGTAAGAAACGACTGTAGTTTACCTAACATTGCCATCTAGCGGTACAGCGATCCGCTCCGAAACAACCCTCTGAAAGGAAGGTACCATCCCACGATCTTACACCCTAACGTAAAAAAGAAGTTAACCAAAACACAGTGTTAACAAGAGCACGCAGGAGAATGGAGCTCCGTTTGCAGGACAGTGCATGCCCCAAATGCTCAGTTAACTGTGACTACAAGAACATAAACCAGCAGAACGCTGAAGTATTGAAAACAGTCACAGACAGGGCATGCCACTGCTATGAAAGTAACACATGAGACGCAACCAACAGCTTATAGCTGATACAACACAAAGAAAATTATAAACAGCCTACCAGTTACAATATGGTCTATAACACAATATGAATCACCACCTCCACTGAGCACGCCGCAGAACGCGCAACGCCGCTCATGGTGAGGAAGTTCTCTCCGAAACATCTGTCCCTTAGCACAATAACCTGATAGATGCCTTAAGCAGGGAAAGCTTAAAAGCAACATAAGTGTTCGTCAGATCTAGCTTAGGTGTCTCACAGTTAGTCTTTATTTTCCTCCGTTCCCTTTTCAGTCATCAAGGGAAAATAAATGCTGCCACAGGTGATTTATCCTACCCTAAATCAGCGGCCAAGGTAAGTCTGAAGATGCCTATTTGTCTTCAGTGACTATGAGGGGAGCCTAAGGAGATCAGCTTATATTAACACCGGCCTAAGCTGATCTCACAGCAGGCAGTCATGGAAAAACTCAAAGGCAAAATTTACTAACATATATTTCTAAAGCCAGTTGCCTAAATACACAGCCTGAATTCACAAGCACTGAACTTCCTACTTTGCTCTTGATAATTAAAGCCTCTCCCTGGATTTTCTCATTTTCCAAAATTCAAATGCGCCTTGTAACACAAGAGTGACATCAAAACATGAAGGAATGGGAAGACAGGAAATCATTTACCTGCTAGGTAGTCACAGGGCATACGGGCATGCTATGGGGCTCCTTATGTAAATGACATCTGGTAGACGTGAATGCAAACTCTGACTTTCATATGCTTGATGTACACTCAGGTTTGGTCATTAACAAGGAAGACAAAAATTTGGTGACCTTGAATGTGGATACCTCAGCTGAAACGAACTGAACCACTGACAGCAGGTCCCCATTTCTCTTCACTGACTACAGAGAGAATATGTAGTGAGTACACCAGAGGTGTGCAGAGGGAACATAGACCCCAAAAAGAAGCATGATTAGTGGTTAATTGGAAGATATGAAGAGTGAAGAGTCTGAGGTTAGCTCAGTAAGGAAAAGGAAGAGTCTGATGTGGCTTAAGTAAGGGGAATGGGCAGAATCTGTAGTATTTAGACCCTTTCAACATCTGTTGCTTAGCTTTATGTATCATATAATTTCAAACATCAGCTAATAAGGCTTATTGTAAATTATTACCAGTACTTTTTATCTCAACTCTGTTTTCAATCAAAAGCTGCCAGACTTAATTTCAAACCATAATATCATCCTAAGAGATTCTTAATCAGCTGTGGAAGCAAGTCTGCGGACAGAAAAGGTGCTTGGCATAGCACAGTCTGCTTGGAATCTGGCACGGGTTGACTATAAAATCTCTTATATATCCACTTCAAAAGACCACAAGAGAAGATAAATGTTTGTGATAGTTCATGCAAAAGTTCCCTCTAGATCAGTAGCCTGTCTCCAACAACAGGAAAAAGAGTGGATAAATGGCAAAGAGTTAAGAAGGGAGCAGCACATCTCCCAGAGTACTCAGCTACCTTCCAGAGTTCTGCAGCTTTGGACATTGTATTGCAGGTATTTGATAGCCCTTTCTGGGCTTCTCTTCCATGAAGAACAGGATGAAGAGATGTCAGCTTTTTGTAATAGCAGAACTTGTGATACAGAACTTATGATACAGAACTCCTAGCACAAACCCAAATCCACGTAGTTGTAAAATGACAACCCAGTGAAAGAATGAGTGCTCTGTAATCACAGAACATGATATAACTGGACAAGCACAACTCTTCATTGTTCTGGTGACTTCCCAGTCTATAGCAATATGACAGGTTCACACAAAACCAGTACTTTGATTTTCCTGCCCTCTAAGATTCTTTTTTTACTCAAAAATTTTGTAAACATGTTGGCTAACTTTTATTGTATAGGTTATAACAACTTTCTACATCTTAAAAAAGATATTATATGAGATAGTTTCTTTTGACTTAGAACTATATGCAAGCCACAGGTGGCGTCACTTGAACCATATCTCACTTCTCTCTCTGTACTCAAGGAGAAATACTTTTCCTGAGAAAGGAAACATTCAGAAATTTTCAGAATAAACATTAAGGAAAACTCTGTGTTAATGGTTGCATATGATGGCAAAAGCATAACCTAGAGTGAGGAACAGAGGAATGTGTTAGGGTTTCGGGATTTGGATATGTGCTTTGAGGTTATGGATTAGAAAAAGGCACTGGGCTAAGAATTAGGGGTAAGGTCAAGGGCTTTAATGGCACTGAGGGACTGTGCTTGGACTTAGGGTGAGGGCCTAGCAAAAGTGATCTCTGGATTCCAGACACATCACCATCTCTTCAGTCCTTCTTAGCTCCACAAAATCCCACCACTTTGCTGGCTGAGCTCCCACCTGCCCGGCCTCCCGCTTGTGGACAATCAGCTGCTGAGGCAGAGGGGATCTCACAGCCATCAGCCCTTGCTTGCCCTCTAAATTGCATCTCCCTTTCCCCTCCAAATACCTCCCTTGAGCTCCATAAAGGGTTTTGGTAGGGCAGAGGGCTAGTGGTTGGATGTTGGGTATTTTTTTTCAGGGCCTGCAGGGCGGATCTGTGTGGAAAGAGGTGATGGATGGCCCTGTGCTGGACACAGCCCATGCCAGCTCCATAGCACACAAAAGGCATGCACTGTGTGACAGAATCATAGGAGTTTCTGGAGCCTCTGCAAAAAAATTTTACATGGTAGTTGCTGAGACAAAAGGACAAGGAAAGAGGCAATGATGCTACGACACGAGAGACAATTTCTGAAGAGGACAGTAGAGCAGAAGCAATGCTGAAGAATTGCAGCCTAAGTATGTGCTAGAGACATAGAACAGGCTGAGCAAGGGCTGCAGCCAAACATCAGACTGAACAGGGAGAGAGAGGAAGCTCAGGAGGAGGTATGACTCTAAATGGACTGCAGCCAGTGGAGGAAACCATGCTGGAGCAATTCAGAAACAAGAAGCAGCAAAGGAAAAGGAACTGCTATGCACCAACCTTGCAACCAACCAACTCCTGCACCATCCTTGCCTCACCAAAGGGTCTGAGCATAAAACATAGCACATGGATTAGAGGCATGAAAAGGGAGAGTAGATAAGCCCAGAGGGAGGCTGAGGTGTTTTCCTTATTTGTTTATTTATTTTAATCCAGAAACAGTTAATAAAAGTTTTGTTAATTGGCAATAAATACTCTGACTGAAATTTCCTGACACAAACCTGTTTTTCTTGCCCACCTCGATCATCTCTTTAGGCTTCCACTCCACAGCCTCACAACCCCTGCCCTTCTTTTGCTTTCTGGGAGCCTAACACGTGGGAGCTAAGGTTAGGAAGGGGCTCTGGCCTTTGAGGCTTAGAATGAGGGGTTGAAGGCCTTGGGTTTGGGTAGCTGAGGCTTCAGGCATCAGGATTTCTGCTTATGGTTTGCATTCAGGCCAGGGCTGGGTGTTGAGCTCACCTTTGAGGTTTAGGATTTAGCTTTTGGGATTATAAAAAGGCTTTGGGTGACAGTTCTGGGTCTGCTTAAGGTACCTGGTAAGGGCATAGGCTATGGGCTAGCTTTTTGCATTGTAGTATGTGTTAGAATAATTACCTTTCTCATTCAGTTTTATTTTGGCTACCTTATACAGAGTAATTGTTTGCTTTTCCGTTTGTCACACGCTTCTAATGAAAGTTTATATCAAACTGTGTTTTGGTTTGATCTTCATTTCATTTAGTATATTTATACTAGATTCGTTTATTTCCTTGCTTCTTTTGATGCTCTATCTATACTTTTCCTTGGAGTTGGTGATTTATTGAAAAGCTTTACTATATCATAACCGAAAGCAGGAGTCAGGACATCTCGCTTGTGAAGCGAATTAAAACCCGATACAGCAAACAGGACTAGGAACGAGGCACACAAATTGCACTTCTTGCTTGTTACCAGCAGAGGGAGCCGTTAAGCGCTGCAAACTGCTACATCCCGATGACTAAAAGGAAACGGGAACTTAAACTTGAGTACTATCACTACAACGTGCATGTCCAATTAAAAATTATTTATTGCCTGGGCTTCTTCTGTTGTTTATACATAAACCACCGCTTTTTTGTCTTTTTTTTTTCCCCCATAACGGTTTATTCCACAGTTCTTTGCCCATGTCATTGATGAAAGCTCAATCACATTCTCATCAGGTGTCTCCTGTCGTTTTGTGATACGTTTGCATTGTGACTGATTGACAAACTGATCTTTTGCTCTGCGGCAATAACAGCTTATTCGGGCTCCCTTTTATCTCCCTGGAGTAGTGATGAAACCATTCTGCTTTCAAAAGATAACTACAAAGCCCACACTGTAACACACTACTTGTGTGAGGGTTAGAGTTGATGAATCTTGAAATGTTCTTTTTGGTCTTTCATCAATTTGCTGTATACGTAAATGTAGTAAAGAGCATGAAGTTCCCTTTTAACCTCTCAAAGAAAATCCAAAAGAGGAAAACAGAAATGGGTGGCTATAAAAAGTGAAAGTGTTACTTTCCTCTGTTCACTCATTTAAACTTGAACCATCTGTCTTACTATTCCCAAGATTAAGGAAAAATAAAATTTGCTGTGTAATGCTATCTGCTGGCAGGTATTAATACCATTCCAGATGATCTAGTATTTACTCAGCGTATGCTCTAAGTGTAACTGAGCATTATAAAAAGGCACTGAAAATCTTTGTTCATTCTGTAAAATAGCTATGATAAAGGGAGTACATTCGTATGAGAGAAACAAAAAAGTGAAAAGCAGTTTGGAATTCTAAACCAGCATAGTTCATGTTATCAAAGAGCAATGGAGCTGCAAGAGAAGAACCACATAGTCTGAAACAGAAGTGAATTGACTGTAGTTTAAGTGTGGTGCAAGCTGGATGCCAGGGCCTGGAAGGCAAAACAGTGTTTCCTGCCCCAGAGCTCTATCATGAAAACATGCTGAAAAGCCCTAGGACATGTAGAACCAGAACAGTTGAGGCATGTGGGTTTGTTGAGTGGGTACTGTTTTTCCAGCTGAAGCTATAAAATACAGTTTGAGCTGATTTAACACTCCATTATAAATTAGAAAGAAAAAAACTATCCACTCTTTCCATTAACAACTCAGCTCCTGACTTTGCCCTTCTGTCCTTATTCTGAGCTCATTCTAGCCCTTGCTGGACTCACAGAGACAATTCAATTTGCTAAGCTTTAAGAAAATTTCATTTCTCCTCATCCCTCTTTCTCACCATCTCAAAAAAGTGAACTGTTTTGGGCCACGAAGTTATTTCAATCTATTTGAGCCAGGACTGAATTAGTGCCAGAGATGCCTCCAGAGGCAGGACCGTTCAACTAAAACTCCTATGAGGAAAGATTGGTAGGACGGCACCATGGAGCTTCACTCTCAGCTCCTGGCATAATTGTGGGAGACTATTCATAAGGAATCTGCTTCCAGAAAAATCCATATAGGATTTTTCTTCTTTCTGGTAGGATCTGCTGTTAAAAGAATTATTAGACACCGTAACAGAAATGTTTGAAGTCATCGTGACTGAAAGAGTGCATGCTGCCACCATGACCGAATCTAGTTAGCCTAACTCAGAATTCATTGCATTCTTCTCCTTCAGTTCATTACCAGGCTGTCCTCTCTTTTTTTCAGCTGTGGCAACCTGGCTTGCTGAGTTTTACCTATTTTGAATGGTTTGACATGGTTTATGGTTGGACTCGATGATCATAAGGATCTTTCCCAACAAGAAATAATTCTATGATTCCATGAATGTTGCTTTTAGGTATGCTTTTCTCACCCTTTCTTGTTTCTTCTTTTCTTACATGTTTGTACTCCACAACCTGCCTAAGTGTCTCAATATGCCTGTAACAATGTAAACGTGGAAACAGCATACATGAATTTAGAAAGCCCCTGACTAACTTACTTGCTGTGCCTCGCTCTGTAGTCACAACTGCAGTGAAGAGAGAAGGCACGGTCTGCTTTCTGCAAGGCAGTATCTCAGTCCACCGCTGCTCTTCTTGAAAATACGTCCTTACTCATGCCACAAATGCTTCAAGAATGCTCCACCCCCCCACCCCCCCCTCCCCAAGATGCTAGATATACGCACCACTTCTATTTCTCACAATATTTCATCAAGAGAAAGGGCGCAGTGTGACTCTGGGGCACCACAATCTGAAAAAACAGGAACCTGGAGATCGTGAAACCAGAACAGCAGTGGTCAACAGTACAGTTTTCCAAAAACAAACATCCTTTCAATCACAAAATGATCTAGAGGTTAGTGGCCTCTGTTGATATGAAAATCTTTCAGAGGAAGAAACAGCCCTTTTGAAGAGATAGAAGTCTTTGAGAAAGGTCTCCCACCCTAAGTAAGCAGATATGGGTTTTATCAGCTTTCCAGAAAATCTCTCCATTTATAAATGAGCCAAGTAAGAATTATATTCACAAATGTGGTGGTTTCTGAGCTCCAGTACAGCAGTAATAATAAAGCAGAGAGCAGTAAAAAAAAACCCTTGGATTATAAATTCTGAACTACGTATCATTGAAATAAAGTAAATACATTTAATCTTCAGTGGAGGTGTACTTCAAAAGCATCTGATGAGAATTTGGCCTCATTTAAATCAACTGAAGATGAAGTCATCTTCACTAGAAACAGGGTTTTATGCACAGAGCTGAAGGGAAATTTTTAGATTCTGTCTTTCCCTCCCTCACATGAGGGAAAAATTAAAGCAGCAAAGGTAATATACCACAAAGAAATATCACAGGTTTGTTACTTAACTATGGCAAAAAATGTGGTACCTGTATTCTTACCATCCAATTTAAGTAAAAAGACATATTCAAAGAATATAGTACTATGTCTTATGAATAAAATTATGCAAAACTCACTTCTGTGACTTGCTAAGCTGTGGAAAATTATGTCCAGCGAATTCATGAGGGAATTTGAAGCATTGAAAAAGAGAATGAAAAATAGTGATGGAAACATGAGGGTGAAAGATTTTCCTACATCATCAAGGCTTTTCCTTTCCTACCATGGGAAGCAAGATTTTTATTTATTTTCTACAAATGCAGTACCTTCCATCGTCAAACCACCTGGGTTTCTTTTCCTTTTTTTTTTTTTTTTTTTTTACAAATAATCTCTTTCCTGCTAAGAAGAAAATCTCCTAGTTTCTAGTCCTAATTTACTCACTGACAGTTTATATTCATTTATTGAATTTATATGCCAGGCATGTAAATACTTCTTTTCCCCACCTTACATTTACTACCATAAATATTACCCCCTCTCAGCTTTCATTTCATTAAGCAAAAAGAACCATGTCTTCCGGGTCTCCCTCTGCCCAAGAGGTTCTCTGTCTTCCATCCTGAACCTACCCCCTACATTTGCCCTTCTTCTGGCTTGATCACATTTTTCTTGAATATGAGTGACCCAAAGGATATGCAATATCTCGGTCGCTGATATGAATTCAAAGAAGTGTTACCCTCTTTATGTCCCCCACCTAGGCAAGGCAATACTTAATAGAGCCGACAGAGCGATCCAGATTCACTAAGGCTGGCAGGGTAGTTTGAAAGACTTACACCTAGTGTTAGGCTCTATAAACAATTAAGAAATAATTACCTTGAAAGCATAAGTGAAATGCCTGTGTCTCTCACTGTCAGCAGTGTGGTCCATCAGAGATGAGAGCAGAGACCTCCCACAGACTAAAAGCTCACAGAGTCTTTGTGTGGTCTGGTTTCTTTCTAGATACTATAAATTTTTCATCTTTTACTAAAGTCTTCTGTGAGAGTAGCAGGCATGGATTTTCCTGGTGTCCAGTTCAGGGCTTCCCAGTACAAGACAGACATGGAAATACTGAAAAGAGTCCACAAAGGGCCCCCAAGATGATGGACTGGATCACCTCTCCTATGAGGACAGGCTGAGAGAGCTGGGACTGTTCATCCTGGAGTAGAGAAAGCTCAGGAGGGCATCTCTAATGTATATAATTACCTAACGGAAGGGTGCAAAGAAGGTGGAGCCAGACTTTTCTCAGTGGAGCCCAGTGACAGGAGCAGAGGCAACAGACACAAACTGAACCACAAGAGAGTCTGGCTGAACACTGGGAAACGTTTTTGCTGTGAGGGCAGCTGAGCACTGGCACAGGGTGCCCACAGAGGTTGTGGAGTCCCCAGTCCTTGGAGACAGTAAAAAAAGATCTGGACATGGTCCTGGGCAGCCAGCTGTAGGTGGCCCTGCTTGAGCAGCAGGGTGGGACTAGATGAGCTCCAGAAGTCCCTTCCAACCTCAACCATTCTGTGATTCTGTGCCCAAAGGAGGCCCAACCACCTGTTTTCACAGTAGCCCGGGTGCTGGAGCTCAGCCCCCAGAATGAGGTGAGGGTTCTAGGTCAGCACGAGTTCCATACCATATCCCATTTGCAAGACTACCATTACAACCAAGCTTCAGTGCTTTCTTTTTGTGTGAACCTCTTCTTTGAGAGCATTTCTAGAAGTGTGGAGGCACTATTTTGCCTAAAATATCAACATATTTGATCAATGATGTCATTGTTTTCTGTACAGGCACGTGTCTTTCCTTCTTTCCAGACTTTAGATCTAGGTAACAGTTTTCTGTTCCTATTCTTATAAAGAAATGGAAATGTTTGCAGTTTATTATGTTGGTTTGGTTTGGTTTTGTGTTTGGGTTTTTTTTGTTTTCACTAGAACCAACTTCTGATTGCTTATTCTGTTGAAAAGCACCTTTCCCCCTTGTTTTGTTTAGAAATGTGTTACCTTTTCCATGAATTCTGGTGACTATCACAGTCTTCGTGTTTTGAAATGAGCCATCCTTTGTGGGTGCTACAAGACCTCAAAGAATGGAACTGGGCCAGTATTACTCCCCAGAACTACATCAGTTTACGCCAGCTAAGTTCTCCACCCTCAGACATTTTAATGATGTACTTTCATACTAAATATATAAGGCATAGGTATTTTAATTAAATAAAAGCAACAGCTGTAGGCACCAGCCAGCCATAGGTCTTGTCCCCACAGAAATCAAGGAACAAGAGCAACGTAGTCACATAAATCACTCTCTAATCTCTCTAATTTTATGATTAGATCTCCTCTAACTACAGTGTAAACCTAGACTATTAGCTTACATCTACACCAGCAGCATTCATATTTATAGTGTGGCAAGATTAATTTCACCTGCAGGTCTCCAGTAGATTACTTCAGCTTTATCAATACATTTTCATTGCAAAGAGCTGCATTAAAGCCTAAAAAGTAGAGAAGCAGATGTCAAATCTTTAACATTACAGCTATCCAGACTACTGGAGAACCAAAACTATTTAAAGGGGAAGAATTATGGCAAAACTTTAAATAGAAGTCAAAATTATACACAACTTGATTACGTCACAAATTAAGCTACTACCTGAACTTGTGTCTCAAGACACTTGAAAAGTGGATTGTTTATAAGATTCACGTGTTATTGTACTAAGACAGAAAAAAATAGTAGACTTTGCTACCAACAACAAAAAATACAATAATTTCAGTAAGAAAAACATGTGGGTTTAAATAACTACCTGATATTCTTTTCAAACATTTTAAGTGTTTACACTCGGTGTTGACATTCTTTTTTTTGTAATCAGAAAACATAGTGAGAATGCACTTGGTTCAGAATATCTGTAGACAAATGATCTGTGAAATCATGTGTGGATCAAGCTTACAGCAGTATCGGGAACACTCATGTTTAATTACATTAAAATAGAGCCACCCAAAGAAGAGGAAAAACTGTACCATTTTGGTGATATTTCCCCTCCATTTCTAATTAAGAAATCCATTGAAGTATATTTTCTTTTTCCTTAGGTTGTACATATTTGATTTGCCACCCTGAGAAGGTTTTGGCTTTGGTCTGCAGTCCAGGAAACTCCAACAAAAGATTGTGGAAAACCGGCCAATATCATCACATAGGATGTAAAATATGGACCACTTCATAAAATCTACTTGAGTTACAATAGATGACTCAGGTTTAGGATAAGTGGTAGCAGAGATAAGGATAGTAATGGATAGTAAAGCATTGTTCAGAATAATCACTCATACAGTTACGGGAAGAGTCTTCCCAAAATACATAGCACATGGGCCAGGGTGCTTCATCTGTTATCAGCTCAAACTCAGACCTAAACCCCAGGTTGTACAGTTGCATTAACTCTCAAGAACACCACCACTATTCATATAGCCTGTAAATTGTAGTGACTTCAGTACAAAGTACCCTGGCTCTGATGCAGGCTTTATGTGGAACCCTGGGCATGCTGCCCAAAAGCCTGCTCTCAAGTTCCTGACCAGCAGAACGAGGATTGGCATTTCTCTGTGTCGGGGAGCTGCACTGAGGATAAACGTGCTGCTCTCCGAAGAGTGCATACGATGTTTGGTGCTCTGAATGTGGTCAAGGAAGTTCATTCAGTCATCTCCAATTTAAACTTCATCCAGCATAAAACCAAGGGATCAGGACTATGGAAGATTAGCCAGAGAAGGGAGCTGGGTGCTCTGTGCATAACCGATGGTGATAGCTAACAACATCTATATGCCCACTTGGAAGCTTGGCTTGCTTCTAAGAAAATCTGAGCAAGTGGCTAATCTCTTGGGCTGAGCTGCACAAAGCACACTGTTGGGTTCCCCAGATATTTCTGTCAGCCGACAATTCTCTCCAGAGCACAAGCACCTGAGTGAACAGGATTTGTACTTTGAAAACACACCTGTTGGTTGCAGTAGCACCCATCCAGAAGACAGTCTTAGGAAGATTATGGTCTGTAATGGCTTAGACTAGAAGTCAATCCATACCAACTGACAGTGGCCAGTGTAAGTTCCTCCCCAGATACTTTCACAGTGAGCGGCAATTTCCAAGTCATGATTTTTAAGCCATAGGTGTTGTCCTCAATGTATTATTCTTTTAGCTATTTAGGCAACCACTTTTGCAACCCTTCCAAACTTTTCCCGTCTACAGCAACCTCAGGACAGGATTGTGAAGGAAAGCATGTGATGAACCAGCTCCTATTTTCCTGTTTTAAATCAGCTGATTGCTGGTTTCATCCAATGCTGTCTATCCTATAGACATAGTATAATGGACATAGATGATGCTAGGGCCAGGGAGGAAAGTGCTCATGTTGAAAGTGAAGAAGGCAAGAAAGAAGGCCAGTTTTGATTTGTGTTAATCTCAAAAGTTTTTAAGGGCAATAGCAAGATATCTGAGATTACAGCAGCTTCGCTGTGACACAGGTGAGTAATTATGGCTGCCACAGAAGAATGAGCATACAATAATAAACAAGTAAGCTCTCATTACAAATTATCCTTTTTTTTTTTTTTCTTATTTTAAGATCCTTCAGTTATAAAATAAATGAAGAAAGATGACAGGAAACAATCACTGGTTTGTATTTGTAATATTTCAAAATATTGAAAGAAACAGCAACATTTGGAGGATTTCACCATACAAGTAGGTGCAGTTCCTAGTAAAGTAATCTTTGTGTGTACACGCAAAATGAAAGATAAACCACCTCCAAACAATATACAGCTGAATCAAGATACTGGAAGTACACATGATATTGAATACATTTTTTCTGTATGAGTTAATTTTAACATTTGCATCATTTTCCTTAAACACCCTCCTATACAGAAAGCTGATAACATAGCCAGTTACTGGTGACCTGAAACTTTCCTTACATTATGTGGGATAATAGCAGCATGGGATAAACTGCACAGTTTTACTCAGCTGCTTCTCACACGCATAATTATGCAGATTTCAAATATAGCCACTTTAGTATCATAGCTATGAAAAAATGTGAATACATCTGTTCTAAAAAAAAATAATAATCCCAAACACAAAAAAACCCCACAAACCAACTTAATAAAAAGGCATCTCTGTTGTTCCCTTAGAAAGCTGCAATTCTCAACATTACAAGGCTGGTAAAAAAGGAGGATCCAGTACTGATTAATTTTAAATTAACAACATAATCTCTGTGCTTATTCTTCACAGGCTTCTCAGGAATTCCCAGTAACATATGGTACATGGAATGTATGCTATTTCCACACAAAGCAAACAACAATAAGTTTCTGGTTTGGGCCACTCAGTAGTTAGATGATAGCTACAGGCAACTGTAGCTAAAATTAAACTAAGCAAAAATACGTAGATAAAATATCTCTTTTGAGTTCCTTCAGCATGGCTGTGTATAAAAATGAAAACAACTTTATTCTTGAAGAAAAACAGATTAACCAGAAAGCAGATAAAATTTTGCTGTGGCCATTTTTACTCAGAATCATAGAATGGTTTGGGTTGGAAAGGACCTTAAAGATCATCTAGTTCAGTCCTCCTGCCATGGGCAGAGACATGATAAATAAAGCAGGATGAAGGAAATATATGAAGTTACTTGTTTTATAGATATGTTTTTTACATGTATACTAAAATGAAGTTTTCTGCTTTGCAAGGGAATGAAAGATTAACCCAAACTCTGGAATGTGGTACATCCTTCAAGCTTTAAAAAAACATTTGCTAAGGATACAAAATAATATGTAGATACATATTATATACATTTAGCTTTGTCTGTGCTGCTTGCAAATACGGTATTAAGGCTGCATGAATACTATATTAAAGGTGAAAGGTGCATACGCAAGTTTATGGCTAACATAGTATGGCTGCACATATTATTTTTAAACATGGAGGTGCTATCACCAGGCTAAGTGTAGGACTGATTCCCACACACAGTCATCCTGACCCATCTGACACCCCACATGGCCCTCAGTTGCCACTACAGAAAAGCGTGTGTTCCTGTAGGCTTCACATGGTATCTGTCAGCCCTGTGGTGATATCCCTACCCCCTTAGGAAACTTCAAATGGCACTTGATGACTGTCTCTGGGCAAGCAGAGCAAACTGTAAGTGTTAGATGTCTACATCACAGGCTAAGCTTCCCTCAGCTATAGCCCATGGAAACAATCCAGTGGGCAGCTGAACTGACTTTGTATAGCACAAGAAAAAACTCGAGGATTTATTTTGCTCTTCATAAAACTCCAAAGACCAGCTCAAATTTAGAACATAACTTCCTTGAACCAAAGTTAGGGCAGACACTGAAATCTCCCCCATCACCTTAACAACCACAGTCTCGCTCTTCCAGTGTGGCTATAAGGCTTCTTAATGCTCTGCTTATGCTCTGATAAAAAGTGCTCCTTCCGCAACTTGCAACCTCACACAGCAGACAAAAGAGAAAAATAAAAACAATACAAAAAGTTCTGCTTGTCACTCTTTCATTCTAATTCCTGGTGGCACACACAGGAACTTGGGGTAAATGAGGTCAGGACTGTTGTCCTGTTGAGTCCCAGAGGAACCATTAACAAAATTAAGCAGTCACTAAGAGACAGCTGTAACAATCTAACTGCCAGAAGGTGTAGCCAGAGGACCTTCGGTTGAGATGGCTGATAAAGAACAATTCTCTATAACCAATTTTATTGATAAATTGGAACATGATGGGGATTTTTAATCCTTTAATAGTCTCATGCAAAAGCGTAAATCGCATTACATGTTTATCTTCTTGTCATATTCCGACAACTATGAGAGTAGATTTTATTTTGTTAACCCACAGTCTAAACAGCACCATAACTCCAAATTTGCTGCTTCACTTGGTGAGTGAAACAGCATACACCTAAACAGTGCAAGCATATCTCACAACAAAAATTCTCCCCTTTAACAATAAAAAAACCAGACAAGCTCTGTTAGAAAATAAAATCAAAAGGTGTTGAAATAAGTACTATGAAGAGAAAGAGAAGTCTTGCTGTGCACTGCCCAATTAATTTTGGTCAGTAAACTGTGCAAAAAGTCTGTTCTTCTGTTCAATTTAGCATTGTTCGGCTGTCAGGTTAGATCAGTTCTAATTAGAATTTTCTGCTGTTTCCAAAGTTGTTTGTGATCAGTCATGCTAAAAATATTCCAGGAAGTCAAAGTTTTATTCAGGCAAAAAACAGAAGTCAAAAGTTACTTTGCTTTATTGCTAGACTCAAAGACACATTCTTACAAAATAAAACCGTATCAACAATTTGTTATCCTTGTTCTACTTGACACCTCTTGGCCTGAAAGCTTATGGTCACTTGTTTATTAGCATATTGTCTTTGAGAATGGCCCCAAAAGCATTCTTCAGACTTGTCTTGTTATAATTTAAACTATATAACTTCCATATTCTTTTACATCTGACATGGTCATAAGTCCCACAATGTATTTAGGATACTTTTCCACACTGCTTCAATAACGGGGTTTTATGTTTACATTACATACGACTGACATCATTAGTGTCCTTGTCAATATCTTACCAAAGTGATCAGCCTCAGAACAGCCCAGCATCTCAAAGATCCCATTAGAGCATCTCTTTCACCCAGAGTAAGAACATTCTTTATAAAAAATTACTGTCTCATGAATGAAACACCTTCCACTCTGTCAAAGACAATTTATTTCTAATTTCCCATTTTTATTATAGCAATTAACAAACCTTTAAATTACTCAAGCTTAGGCCCCTAGAATTACTTTTGAGTAGTCAGGACAGGACACTCCATATATTACACTTCCCCAATTCCTTCACTGAAATGCCTTCAGTATCCATGCACAAATAATACTCCCAACTTACATATTCCTTAGAAATGCTCTACCATAGTTGTGACCTCCTCTGAATTCGTGGTTTTGCACTGCTTGAAAATTTCTAGGTCTGCTCATCCTCAGTGCTTAGAATAAAAGAACAGCGGGCTCTGATATGACTGTGCTCAACCACTTGACAGGGCTGTTATATTGGAAAGCTGATATAGCATTAGCCCAAGGTGGGCAAAACCCCTCTGAAAAGGAAATAAGAAATCAGGCAGAGTCAATCAGGAAGGTGATCAAGAAGCAGTCATAGAATCATAGAAACATTTATTTTGAAAAAGACCCTTAAGATCATCAGGTCCAACCATTAACCCAACATTACCAAGTCCACCACTAAATCATGTCACCAAGTGCCACATCTACACGACTTTTAAATACCAAAGTACCTGGCACCAAGCTCCATTTCTGTTTGGGCTCACTTGTGAGTGAAGGACAAGATTAACTGCAAATCCAGATATCCATGAGAATCAGCTCGGATCAACAAGGAAAGATAGAGGCAGACTGAGCAAAGGAACTTTATCTTAATCTCAGAAAAGAACATATCTCTAATTCACAAAACCTATTCTCTGTGCAGGAGAACAGCAAAGGTTTCCAATCTTGGGGCGGGGGGGGGGGGGGAAGGGGCAGGGGGCACTGGAAATCAGTGTCTCATATGAAGGTTGTCTAAGGCTGTGTGCTGAACAGATATCACTTCCGCAATAGCATAAAATCCTGAGACATGTACAACAGGATGGATTTACTGATCTTTCTTCACAAGTTCCAAGCATCAACAAATACCTATGACTGTATGACTCGCAGCCTCCCTGAACCATTATTACGTAGATAAATCTGATTTACAAGCTGTAGAAACAGTGTTAGCATTCACATCTGTTACAATCACTCCTAATTTTCTTCCATCATCTCAATCATACTGCAATATAACTGTTAGTGGATTTGATATATTAAGCACAAGACACATTTCACCAAGTTTTGAATTAAAAGGAAGCAATAATTGCACCTAAATTTCATAATGAAAGCTTCAATTGTCTTCACGTGTTTTTCATTATACTTGAGAACATTTTAATAGCACAGGAGTAACATTTGTGGCATGAATTATTCCCAGGTACAACTGAAAGGATGAACAGGCCAAGAGAATTGTTTCCAAAGGTTTTCAGGGTATAGACAACCTGAGAACAAACAAACAAAAAATGCCTGCCTTATCCAAAGCCTCAGATAATTAAATAACTGAGCTACAAGATTAAAAGACTGCTTTATTTTGTATTGATGTTTGTATTTTATATGCTAACACAAAAAATAGATTAAAGTCCACTGTAGTAATTTTATTTCTAAGAAACAGTATGAACAGGTAAACTCCAAGGAAATATAACTAATCAATCTAACGTCCAAGAAAATTAATCTAAAGAAAATGCTTGTTTTTAGGACAAAGAGGACATATTTTTTCCTTATCAAAACAGTTTACTACTTAGGCTACAAAAAACCTCTTATCTTTACAAATTAGTAGCAAGTCACATTACCAAATACAGGGGATATGTATGACATTAATGCTTCACAGAAGAGATTTGGTTCAGATCTCCTACTGATACATATTGGTATAGCTATATCTACATTTTAGACTACTTATTTCCAGTGTTCTACTATGGCTTGTTGTATTGCATAATGATTTTCAACAATTAAGGATATTTTCAAGTGCAGAGTTCTAGAAAGAAAGATTAAAATGAAAGAGTATACTTAGCAACTTGGTTACATAAAATCAACAAAAAACTTTGATCTTTTCATGGTTTATATTTCTTTTCCCATTGAGATGAATTTTAAAGTCATAGGAAACAGAAAAAATAGGAATAATTCCATGTAGCTGTTGATTAAAATACTGTCACTTTCAATGGAATAAATTTGCACATGATCAAGACTTCTTTGTTTCTTTTAATCAAAATGCACTGATTTGGGATTTTGAAATGAAACAAAAAAAGTTCTCATAATTTTTCCTTTTTTCTGCAATGAAGAGGATAGAATCATCACAGGGTCACAGATTCACAGGAAAATCAGGATGGAAGGGACCTCAGGAGGTCTCTATTTCAGCTTCCTGCTCAAAGCAGCTCTGAGGTCAGACCAGGTTGCTCAGGGCTGTGTCCAGTCAGGTCCTGAAAACCTCCAGGGGTAGAGACAGTACAACCTCCCTGGGCAGCCTGATCCACCACCCGACTGTCCTCATGGGAAAAGAAGTTTCCATAATGTCCCGCCCGTACCATATTTCAAGTTATCTCCACTGCCTCTCATCCTCCATTTGAAGAGCCTGGCTCCGTCACCTGCTAACTTCTCCATAGGTACTGGGCCTGCCATTTGGTCTCCTCCAGCCATCTCTTCCCCAGGCTGAAAAAGCCCCGATCCCTCAGCCTCTTCACACAGGGCAAATGCTTCAGCCCCCAGCGCTGGTGACCCTCCACAGAACACACCTCAGTTTTTATTAATGTCTTTATTATTATTATTATTATTATTATTATTATTATTATTATTATTATTATTATTATTATTATTATTATTATTATATTTTATTTATTTATTCTATGAATATATTTAAATATATATAAATATATAAATTTATAAAATATAAAAATGAGTATATTTTTTAAAACTACTTATTTATTTATTATTATTTATTTTATTAATGTCTTTCCTGTACTGCAGGGCACCAAACTGAAAGCTGAATACAGTGCTATAGAAGGGGTCTTATGAGTGCTGAGTAGAAGGGGACAATCCCTTACCTCTTTATAAAGTGCTGTCCAAAACCTCAACATGACTACAGAAAGATCAGTTTTGCTTCAGATTCAGTATGTAGCCCATTGTGATGTGTTTCTTATAAAACCATAGTAGTTTTCTCACAACCCAAGAAAGATTAATAATTATTTCAAAAGGCTATTTTTTATAACTTTACCTCTAGTTTTCCATTGTGACAGTGCAGGTTATTGGGTTTCCTGCAAATTTTTTCGGTTTGGCTTTCTGCTCTGACTATATATGCTGATGAAAGAATGTTAGAGTCCCATAGCCAGCTGTGTATCTCTTATCCTCTGTTATTTCCTCAGATGAGCCTTATAAACTAAGCTAAAGCAGCACGACACTTGTTTCATGGGAGCTATGTCTACAACTTGCCAAAAAAAATGCAAATAAAAAAAAATCCTGATCACATTTAGCTACATGATTTTATGATTTCAGACCAAAAAAAGCCATTAGTGACAAACAAACAAAAAATCCGGGCCCCCCCCAACACATTAAAATAAAAATGCTAAAATTTGACGCCCAAAACCCACAAAATAAGCTTACAAGGAAGATTAAGACTTCTCTTCTAGGATATTAAGTGTATGAGATTTTTCAGTGATAAAGAAAGTCTTTTTCTTTTGGATGATAGTTTTATCCTTGTTCTTATCTTGTCAAATGATTGTGAAATAGCTAGTAGGAAATGCTTCTAGGGCACAAACGTTACTTATCATCTTAATTTTTTCACTGTCTTATAATATATGTCTACCAGCAGCTAGAATTAGATATGTCAGTTGGCTCCATTCATAGACCTGAGGTCTGCAGGCTGATGAAATCCCGAGTAATGTTGATGAGGAGTTTAAGCAAATACCTGGTGAAAACTGTTTGATTATTTTTCTCATATCTGTCCAGGAGATATTTTTTAATCTCCATGTGAAACTGTAACTTGGTCATATTTTTCATTCCTTTGTAATTCCTTTACTCATAAATTCAGATGCAAAAAATTTCCAACTGAAGAAATTACCTCATGATCACCTCCTAAAAAACACAGATTTTTGCACCTTCAGAAACAAATAAATGCATCCAAAATATATATCTAGTTGCCTTGTTTAGAAATTTGCAGTTATAACCCATAACAGCAATATGGAACAGAAGCCCATCAAGTGTTTTTTTAAAGCCTTGTTTAGTTTTTAACATGGCTAGTTCAAATCTAGCTTTACTGTTAAATGTGGACCATTTTGATCCAAGTATAACTGTGGAAAGAAATCAGAACCAAAATTTAAAGTATATTGACACGCCTTCCCTTAATTAGGGTTAGGGCTAGGGTTTTCTAAGCTCTAGGACACAAAAAGAATTAGCATAGGTTAAATAGATGCATGTAAACAGCCAACATTATATACCATCACAGATACAGTAAACAAGCATACTACAATTTTAGTTTGTATGTTATGAACTGTGATTTAGGTCTGAGGTCTTAAGACCACCACAAATTTATAAAAAAAGCCCCAATACCAAACACAAAAACAGAACAAAAGAGAGTGAAAAGAAAGTGAATTATATCTCACAAATAAAGCTATATTGCCAGAGGGAAAAAGGGGTGGGGAGGGTTTGCTATTAGTTTTTGAGGTCAGGTATGGACTCTGGTAAGCAAAGGCTAAATTTCAGAGCTGGAGGGTCTTTTAAGAGGCAGCAACTCCCTTTGACCGCATCTGAAATTCTATAATTTAGAAAAATAGATCATAATGCACACAGCCAAATTCCCTAAATATGTTGGGTTTATAGGAAAAACCCACTCTTAGGTGTCCACTAGGTAGACTACTAAAAGCTGCTTGACAGAGTGCTGGCCTAGTGGGCTTAGTACAGTTTGATGAGGAAGCATTGCTGTGCTGGGCAATGCCTTCAGCTCCGAGTAACCAGCAGGTGTTCACCACCTCATCCACCTAATGGTAAAACAGCCTGTAGGTCACACAAATGCAGCCTGGCACTGCAAAGCTCACACTGGAAACAACAGGCCCTCCATTCCTCATCAGCCCAAGATGGTACAGAAAATGATGGAGAAAAAGGGAAATGAAAGGATAATTGCAAAGAAAGGAGCACATTTAAAAATACGGGCATTTTAGTTGCAAATTTAGGAGTTCTTGGAGAAAAAGAACTAGTTTTGTGCATCCACTCATTATCACTGTCCTTAAATATAACTTGTGAGGGTTTTTTTTTACTTTATTGATGTATCCCCATTTGTTCAGATCATGGATATGCACAACTTGAGTCACTTTTGGTCTCATTTTTGAAGGCTTAATTATAAAAGATGATTTTGCAAAGCAGACACCATGACCTACCTTTCATGAACCAAATTAAGTCACTCTCAGTGCTCCAACGTCTACACCAGCTGTTAAGCACATCATTCAGAATGTAATAGAATAGCACATGATGCTTCTTCATTGTTCTCTCTGTGGACAGGCTGTGAGAAGTGAAGTGCCCCATCTCAGCCCTGCAGGACAAAAGACAAGATGCAC
This sequence comes from Falco cherrug, assembly GCF_023634085.1. Classification (NCBI taxonomy): domain Eukaryota; kingdom Metazoa; phylum Chordata; class Aves; order Falconiformes; family Falconidae; genus Falco; species Falco cherrug. Next base: position 46,565,958 of record NC_073698.1, on the reverse strand, counting down.
AAGTCATCACTTAAATAACCTACAATTTCATTAACCCATGTAGAAATACTGCACAGCACATCAGACAAAATTTTTCACTGCTCTTTCTGTGACTGTTCACCCTTGCTGCTCTACGACTTCCCCCTTCCACCTTGGTCCCAAGCTGCTCCTGACTCCCCATCATTCTTTCACCCATGATGATCTGGTGATATTCTGTCACAGATTTCTGTCATCACAGATTGCCCACTTGGTCACAGTGCTGGTAGAAAAGCTCAGTGTCCAGTAACCAGGATTCATAGCTTCTGCCTTCCACCATCCTAAAACTGCTTCTCTTTAACCCATTCCCAGCTCCAGATTACTGGATGTTGAAACTCTATTCATTTGACTACATTATTTGTGACTTCTAAATTGGCAGAACATTAATGTAAACTCCCTCCCTGCAAAATGGACATTCAGCTGGGAAGGGAATATGTCCTTTCTGCCTCAGCTAATCTGTCAGAGAGGCAAAACTCCATCTTGGCCTCAGAGGAAAGAAGATGACTAACATAAAACCTGTGCAAATCCAGCCTCCTTCTAATAGGCGGCTGGGAGGATGAAAGGGGTTCATCAAGCTACAGTCATGGAGCAGAAATACAACCTCCCTTCAATGATCTTCCTCCTTTTACCTACTCTCACCACTTCAGTTTATCTCCTGACTACATGTTAATCTTCTTTCTACTCCTCGTGCATCCTCACCACTGAGAAGACAGACTTAAACGATCTTTGTTTTCATTGTCAGACCAGGAATAGAAGTAGACTAACACAACTAAAATCTCTCCATTTGTCTGCTGCTCCTTGTGACTCATCCGTCTCATTATGGTTCCCCGTTCTCATCCTCAGAATTCTGCTCAGGTTTTATTATACCCCTTGATTATGAACTATTATGTATGCAAAATCCCATGAAAGACTATGTAAATAGTGCAAGTTATACCAATATGTTCTGCCAGTTTTTTGCATGAGAAGATGTGCGAGGAAAAAAAAGAAGCAACCCCTATTACATTTTAAGTTAAAGCCCTTTAAATAACTATTGGCATTTTAATTGGAGCTGCTTATGTTCTGTATTTTGCCATGTAATGCAGGAATTAAACTTCAGTTTTCCTAAATATATCTTCTAGGATTTCAACTTTAGTTTATGCAGAAAGATAACATAGCAAAGAGAATATTTCACCGAAATTATGTCCCAGTGGTTGTTGAACTGTATTTTCCGGTATTTCTAAAAACACACAGCATTTCAAACAGGGGTCTGACATATCTAAAAATCCACTGTTGTTTATGACCGATGATTTAAATTAACACATATCACCAAGCGTTCATTTTCCAGAAGCCAGGGACTGCTGAAAATGAAATAAAATTCCAATGGAACTTGCTTGTCTGATAAAAATTAATTCCTTAAACTGGAGTACTTTAACAGTGGCCTGGAAATACACCAGTTAGATGGTGAGTAAACAAGAAAACAATCATAATTTGATTTCAGAAATAGTAGTTATTCTACTAACATGCGTATGCTCAGAAAGTTAAATTTTAATTGACCCCCACATATGATATGGTTGTTACATAATAACGGCTAACATGGCAATTATTTTTTATTTCATAGCTAGTTTTGTGTTGGTTTTGAAATTTTGATTTAGAAGGACCTATATAAGCTTTTCCTTTGATTCTAGTTAGATTCTAATTTTCACACCCCAAATTCTGTTTAGTCAATGAGTAAAAATGGAGAGCAAAGCTTAGCCAAGATTATCAAATTGTGCTTCCTTAGGAGTCCAAACCAAAGTCTTAATGGCTTTGGAGTAAAACATGAGCTACATTTGAAATCTGGCGTGACTTTTCCCAACAAGTTGAAGATCAGCCATAAAAGCTGTTCCAGAACTTGTTATAAAAGGTGCCCTTCAGTCTACATGGGTAATTAAAGATCTCCCAACACCAACCCTCGCTGAAGTATCATTCTTTGTGTGCAGTAGTTTGTAAGGTAGATGTCGGGTCAGAGGGATGTTACTAATTCTGGTGGAATACTCCCCCGCTGTTGTGCATTTTGCAGAGAAAGAGGATATGGGTGCTTTATAATTCACACATATTTAAGAAGGGTGACATATTCTGTTTTGAAATAAAGTTAGATTAGATTCTCTTTTTTGAATATAAATAGGAACTCGGTGGACTAATGGTTATTTAAATCACTTTGATTCTCTTTGAGGAATCTTATTATGCTAATGAAATCTCTCTTTGCATCATCAGCATAAGAAAGCAAGATCTTCATAAATTTGCACATCTCTTTCACATTCACAGATTCACCTTCCATTTCCTCCGGCCTTGTTTCCTTAAACCCCACCCCACCACCACATAATCTGCCTGTCATTACCTCGTCTGGCTCTTTTGTAGGTGACTGAATAGTCTATTCCTCTAAGGCTCGTCTATTAAACATATTCCCTTCGGTTCGGGAGGGTTGTTTTCCCTTGCTTTTCACACCGAGGGACTCCTTGGCTCCACGGTTCCCATACCATTAACTACTATTTACTCCTGTCTTTTCTTACTGCCGCTTGAAGTCCGCAGAAGTGATTCATTAAACTAACGACCCTCAGCATGAATGAACCCAAACAATTCAAAGTGGTCCACTGAGGTTGCTTTGCATAACAGTATCTATGCATCTTCGCTAATTCAGGAAGCTAAGCACGTCGCAATAGGAGCTTTTATTATCCAAATCCATCAGGTAAACAGTGATCCTAGGACCAGGCTCCAAGACAATTCTACTTTATTTTACACAGCATCTTCTGTGAAACAGATGCTTCACTAGCAGACCAGAAGGAAAGGAATATTAAAAGCTTGTTTTCACTGCAGACCTAGAAACCCCAGTGAAGAGTTATTTTAAAAACCATTTTTGTCAGAATGAAATTTTGTATTAAGACCATGTTGATTTCCCTTATGTTTTGAAAAGAAAGATGCCTTTAAAATTGCTAAAATGTTCCACTTCGATGAGGTAAAAATGTTTCAATGCCATGATTTCAAATCGTTTAAGTATATCGTTTTACTAGGAATACAACATCTGTGACTTCAGAATCTGATTTGAAGAGTGGGGATTTCATTCCTGCCTGCCTGCCTTCCATCCACATTCTTCCAAAATCGAAATTCTTTTTTACCATCAGCTCTGCAGTTAACTCCTGGCTCCTTTTTAAGCCAGCTCCCAGGCGCATTCAAAATCCTCTCTCTTCAAAGTAACGCTGCACTAAACCTGTAGTAACTGGTCCGTTACAGATTTTAGTTCCTCGAAGAGGAGACACCATACCAGAGGGAGTGCTAATATTCCCCACTGCTTTCTCACTGTCTCCCCATCTTTTCTCAGGACACTGAAGTGCCCCCCAGCTTGCAGGAACAGGGCTACACCCATACTTGGCTTCAGCTGCAGTAGGAGCCATGGCAGGTACCCTGGGAGTGCTTGGGTAGCAAGGTGGTATTTGGGTGATTGCATTACTAGCATAATCAAAACATCTAAAATTTTGCTTTCCACTCAGGCTGGAAATTGCTAGGGTAAATGTATCCATACATACTCTGCAGCTATTTCCTTATGTAAGTACCCAAGTATGTAACAAAAAGTAATGAAAATGGCAAAAGTGACAAAACACTAGACAATGGAGGAAGAAAGCTGATGGATCTACAAAGGTTAGGAAGGAATTAGTCCAACTGCACGCAACACCGATATACTTCTGTGTCACACTCTACCAAATACATTACTTACAAAAGTAGCATTAAACGTCTTCTTATTGTCATATTCACAACTGAAGCCACTAAAAAAGAATGCTTCCAAACCACAAGATCCACAGATCTGCTTGGGTTTTTTTTAAAGACACAATAGCTCAAAAAAGGAGCTCCAAGTTTGAAGTCAGAGACAATCTTAGAAAATTGTTTTATTTAAACACTAGGTTGCCATTAATTCACAAGAAACAAGGAATGTTACTCTATCTTCAGACCTTTGTGGATAGAACTGACATTTTATGTATGGTCAAAGCAGTAAAGTGTAAATAGATTCTATTAGTTACAATACAAAATGGGATGAACATTGAACATATGGGTTTTTTAATTGTTTAATCATTTTCCACAAGAAAAAAATTATTCTTCATCTTTTGAATATGCACATAAAGGAAGCTTCCTGCTGTTTTACAATTGTAAAGCCACAACACAAAACAGATTTGCAAATCAGAAGAAATTCTAATTACAATAGCAATTACTTGTAAACTTTGAACTACAACAATTCTGTAAGCAAGGGCAGAGGAGTCAGATCTTTAGAATGGAAATTAAAAGCTGCTCTAAAATGACATGAGGATATTGCTTTAATGAGACTCAAACACGTGTGCCTGAAAGGTTGTTTTAATTCTGTTAAGACTTGCATGACTTACTCTGCTAAGCAAAATGTTTTTCACAGAATCATCCCAAACTCTCAAATCTCAAGGCCTCTAGAATTCTGAATTCCAGAAATGAGCTCACTAGCCTAAAATCTGCAATCTGTCAGGAAAGACAAAAAAAAAAAAATTCAAAAAGAAACTTTGAAAAGAATGAAATCTGTTACAAGAGAAAATAATGGAGACTAGTTATGTTGTGAGAATCTTTACATTCATGTACTAGAGGAAATCTTAAACATGAAGTGGAATGACTGAACCTAGAGCTTCCAGCATGAATTAACCGGGAAGGAATTTTAAACAGTAAATACTACAAAATTATCCTTATAAAGTGTTTCTGCAGAATACCAAGAACTTCAAAGATTTGAAGTTTTTTTATTAGTTGTATTTGCATGAAGGCAGAAAGTTTATTTTAAACAACATGGAATATATATATAATTAAGAACAGTTTTATAGGGAGTGTTTGCATCACCCTGCAGCACAACAAAGACCTTCTAAGCCCAAAACCCCCTAAGCAATGCCAGATCCAGAAATTCTGTCTTGAGACCTTTTTTCCCCACACGATCATATGGTGATCTAGACTAAAAAACCGAGGATGGTGAACCCCCCCACCCGCACAAACAACTGGTTTTATGCAGGTATGCAAGATTGTTTTGCAGCCTTTCCTCAGCCCAGCTGAACATCTGTGTCCCAGGGCAGAGGGCTGCTGAGGATGAAGTAGTGGCACTGCTGCTGAATGCCTAACTGTTGACTCAGAGTGAAGAGTACAAACTTTTCTAAAAGCTGTATTCACGTACCACTCTCTTTCGATTGCAGATGTGTCACATGAAGAGATTAAAGGAGGGTCATCTCCTTCTGCTCGTTTTACTGAATGCTATCACCTCGTCCAATCTGCCATTTAAACCACTTGTGTGAATCCTCACTTGTCCATTTAAAGCAAAATGCACTAGGTTAGCTTACAGTCTTAATAGTAGCACTCATCTGGACTGAAAAGAGTTAGGAATTTTTTACAAATTCAAATTAGATGGCAAATCCAAAGGAGTAGAAACCTCCAGAGAAGTGGCAGTGAGTTGCTGGCACTGTGCTGCAAATCACTTTAGTCAGCATCACTGCAGGACAAAGAATCCTCTTCTGTGTACATTTATATGTATACATCTCTAATTACACAATTAGACAAGACAGACAAAACTGATATTGAAGAAGTCCATCTTTACTTTCTTTTCCTCTCTTCCTCTCTGCTCTTGGACGTACACTCTTGTTCTCACTCTTGCCCAATCTTTGTGATCTGATCCCTAAAAAGCTGATGGAAAAACGCTTTTTCCTCTTCCTTTTTGGTTGAGCTGCTTTCTGGCTAGTTCACTGAGAAGAATCAGCTCCTTGAGTTGCAGCAATGATAATTTATTAAACAGTACCAGGAAATATTCCAAGGCACTGGAACTGGGTTGTTTACTCTGTCTACAGTAAATCGTTATAATGACCCCGGTATGGTTTTGGCCCAGGTTAACTACCTCTCTTCCAACAATTCCTAGGAACAGCTGCAAAATGGTCGCGGACCAGAAACCATTCCCTATAGGCAGCTTGTGCATGGCCACCAAGTGCTGGAACTTTCAAGAGTGTGATGGATGGGGAGGGTGCTGTTCCTTGCCAGCTGGTCTCAGTGCCAGAGTATGGTCACAAGCAAATACCTTTTCCTAGAAATCATGTAGCCCAAGGGACAGGGGTGCCTGAGAGCTGGTGCAAGAGGAGGGAAAGAGTGAGCAGATGAGAATGAGAAACAAGTAAAAAAGCTGTTGAAGAGGAAACAAGACGGCTTCTCTCAGCAGCAGTAAGCTGTAACACATGTTCCGCCTGTCTCATATAACAGCAACCCTGTAGATTTATGGTTTTGCTTCTCAGCCAACATTAGTACCAGTTGCTGCTGACTGCAACAAATACCGCAGAGCTAGTATGGAGGCAGTTACTGCATGAAGGTAAAAAAATGCTTTTCCCTCCTTTCTTCCAAGGCTGTTGTGTCACAATGTGACCAGTGGTTTGTCATTGGGGACACAAAAGCCATGTAAAATGCTGTTATTTGCTGTGTAAATGGCCATAAAAAGTGTTGAAAGTTTAAAGCATCTTGGATTCACCAATCTCCCCTGAAACAGGGAACAGGCAACTTGGATGTAGTATTCATCAGGAGGACCAGGCCATATGTTAGCCATTTCAGCATTTTCTGTTATGGTTTCACAAGTAGTTAGATACATAATACAGATTTAAAACAAAACAAAACAAAACAAAAAACAACCCAAAAACCACAAAACACAAAAACCAAAACCAACTGAGAAAGCAAGGGAGTTTGCTACAGTAGCTGCCTTTAACCAGACACTTAATGTATTAATGGAGTTGAATGGCTTAAGTTTATACTATAAGAATCCCAAGGCCTTTCTTGCATCCATTTTCCTAATTTTTGGAATGAGAGGCAAACAAGGGAAACTGCTGTCTGTTAATTGGATCAGGGCCAGAAAGAACTACACTGATATCAGGAAAAGGGCTTTTCTTTCCCTAGTTGTTGCTTTTAACTTTGTTTACCTCACTGACATAGTACATGGACTCTTTTCTCTCTCTCCTCAAAAAGATTCCAGCCCAGCTGGTAGTGAAAGGGGTTTAAAGTGGAGGAGTCTTAAACAAGAGTGCTGTGAGATATATTATTTTATGCTTATCTTAGGCTGGTAGATGATACAACAGAAGATGACGTCCTGGCTTTCTGTTATGATATATTTATCTTCATCATGCTTCTCTGGGTGAATCTTGACCCACAGGTTATAACCATACCGCTGAATAAATAAACCACTTCCAGAGACGAATTGCTTGCTTTGATGCTAGGTGGCATGGGTTGACACACATCTCACTGCTTAGGAGCAGAGCCTAGTAGACCAGATTTGTCTCAGAAAGTTGGCAAGATCTGCCTTGTTTTGTGGCAAGCAGGGCGCAGCGTAGCAGATGCACGGTGGGGTGAAGTGCTTGGACTTCCTTCCTGGCCCTCTCTTAGTAGTGCAGATGCAATCAGAGCAAACATGACAGAACATCTGGGAAGAAAAGATGGGGGTCAAGGAAACTCAACAAGTTGAGAACTTTCCATGGCAGTTTCTCAGCTAATTGCTCAAGGAAACATTTTCCAAAGTTGCATTCTCTTGTCCAGGCTCTCAGTACTGCAGTTCTGTTTGATGACTAGGATTAGCACAGGACTTCCTGACAGGGAAATTACCGCACACAGACCTTGGCTCCAGCATCTGATTGGATGCTTGAAATGGATGACTGGATGGAACTTGAAAAAAAATCCATATAAATAAATAACGAGCATTTAAGCTAGGAAGTTTGCATCAGCTATTCAATAAAACAACAAAACCAGATATTTCTAAAGGACAATTACTTGAATTACTTCCTTCTAAGTGCTCCATGCTCCATAGGCTTTGCTGATAATTCTGTAGATTAAGTCTTGCCTAAAGCTGCCCTTTACTTGATTGTTTTATATAGTGACATGTCTTTAAGCGTTCTTTAATTGTTCACATTTACCTCCTCCTCCTTTCTCACTTGAGATCTGTGGTCACTCAGTGGAAGACAGTTAAAAAATGAAAGAAAAATAGTCAGGCATTAACAGGTTATAATCATATGAAGTTATTTTTCATCCCATCATGAACTGTGACATCAAAGCTTGGATGGTTAATGTCATGCAGAGGAGGTAAGAAGCCAAGAGTTGATCTGTAGAAGCAATCACAAAGGTGCTCTAAACCTGTTATAACCAGCTGCTCCAAATGAAGGTCCATCTGCTTTGCATCAGCAATGTGTTGAGAAGCAGCTGGAGCATCTCCATGGATCTGTCCCTAATTATCCATAAAGGGCCTATTTCCCCTTTACACTGTTACGCTGTATGAAGTTCAGTTGGTACAACTCCCACCTTTCCTGGGCATCTTCGAAGTGCTGTCATTATTATTCATTCTCCTCTGCAATCATTATTGTCTTTCTTTTCCCTGTACCTTCATCACTCTTGTTCTTTACCTCCCTTCTCCCACCCCCATCTTTCCCTTTCCTGGGATAGGTCTCAGTTCTTTCCATTCTTCCCATCTAGTTGCATATCAGTTCCCACATGGTAGCAGCCAAACATATATTTGCTTTTATCCAGTGGGAAAACCTGAGTTTTCTACCACTTCTACTGCTTCTGCCTGTGTCTTTTTCAAGGATATGTAATATAGTCATCTAAGTCTGCATTATAGCCAGCTACACCAGATCTATGAAAGCTGTGCCTCAAGCTTCAGTAGAAATTGGATTAGATCTGAAGAGCACAGATTTCCAGAAACCTCAGTAAGCAGAATATATCATACTGTTTCTGAGAGGGGACTCATGCAAAGAGAAGGTGATGGGGATGAACAACTTTGCTAAGAAAATTTAACAGAGAGTTAAAAAAGGGCAATGAAAAAAGAGAAAGAAAAGAAAAAACAGATCTGCCATGAGGAACTCCAAGCATAAACTTGACTAGCTCTCCTACACCCACATCAAGCAAAAAATAGCCCTTGTGAGTTCTGGGTGGCTATCTCAGGTATCCACAGGACTAACTGGCCTTTTAGTGTTCCCTCCGTGTAGATCAGGTGTGTCTCTGGTTTGTTCTTCTACAGCCTTAATACCCTTTCAGGGAGGTACCCCAGGAAAAGACAGTCAATATAAGCAGCAGAATTAAAAAGAATCTAGTCTTTCATACCTATTTTGTATTTTGACACTTGATTTTCTCTTGTATGAGGTGAGAATCCTAGACACCAGTTCCAGCAGCAGATGAGTGACATCATCAGCAAAGGAAGATAGGCCTGACTTTTGCAGCTATGCAGCTTCCATGTACCTTTGTGTCCATAGGTTTTGTGTCCTATTGCACTCATTTATATTGTTAAAATTACTTCCATGGATTAATTGGACACTCATGTTCATAGTACGTTACTAAATAATAAATCCTTTGTTTGAATAGGACTTCTGGCCAGGTGACTTATGAGCACCCAAATACTGATTTCCCTTACTTACATTTAAAGCCACCAGATCCTTTTATGTAATCACAATCAAGTACTATTGATATGACTTGTTTATAAATAATGTTCAAACTATCACAAGGAATTCAGATCTTACTAGGGAAAACAAAATCAACACTATGCCTGAACCAATCTCAGTATATTAAGGACTCCCCTTTTTTACAGCAGAATTCTTTTCCCACTTCTCAGCTCCTGGCAACATATGATCTTGGGCTCCACCAAAATCAGTAAGAGAAAAAAATTATCAAAGTATCAGTGTTATTGCTTCCTGATGTCAGCTTTTAAAATCCTGGGTTTCCTGTCCCTTTGTAGCATACTGCCAGATCTTCTGCTTGACTTGAGATTACAAGCCTTTCCTCAGTGTTATTAGAGGATCAAATTTTGTCTCCAAACTTTATGCCAAGGGGCAGGCAATAAACCGAATGCTCTCTCTGCACAGACCTTTAAGACACATTCAGAACTCAAATAAAATTAGAGTGCCTTAGGGCTTTATATTACTGCAAGTTAAACTTAATCTGTTTTATGCTTAGCATCCTTAAGTAATGTTTTTATTACAAACCATTGTCATATTAATCCAAATGGTAGCAGTTTTGAAAGCAGTCTTCCTGAAAAGTGGGATGACACTGCCCAGAGAAAATGTGATGCATAGGTGAAGCTCTGTTCTGAAGTAACTGTGGAGCACCTGACAAACCCTTTTACTGCAGCCCTAACTTGCTAGTGATGTAGACCATCTTCATGTTTATATATAGATTCCTACAACTCATCCACAGCCATCGTGACTCACTCAAATTTTATCATTATTGGTCTGGGTCTCTCTGTACTCCAGTTTATGTAGAAGTCATTTGGGAATCATATTCTTGCTTACTCTCCATTCAGATGCCCAATTCAGGCACTGAAAGTGGGGAAAGTAGTTATCTTGAGGAGAAGAACTGACCAGTATCACAGTTATCTTGCAGAAGTCATTGTTTGGGTACCATGAACACTTTCAGGGCCATGGCTTCACCAGTGCAATCTCTGTGCTGCCACAGAACAAAGATGTCACTGAACTACAAACATAGTGGTGTGTTGTTATTATAATGAAAGGATGCCTGTTTTGCTGCTAATTTATGGAGAAAACTCTACCTTTGCTAGTTATATTGCTAATATACAATCAGAAATTATGGACTTCTTCCTGAATTTATCTACAAACAGATGATCTCATCATCCATAAGAATGAGGTACTAACCTTACCACAAAAACTGAGGCTGTACTCATAAAATTTTCTGATTACACAGATGTGAGTGGCATCACAAATATAACTTTTAAAGAAGATGTTTTATATGAAGAAATCAATAATCTAGTGGACCATTGCAATGTAATGGAATGAAAGTTCCTGCATCTAGAGATGAACAAGAACTTCTAACAATAAATCCATCTATTACTTTAGCAGACTTGACTTAGCCAGCAGTGAAAAGAACAAGTAAAAATGCAGCTGAAACATGGGATATTCAAAATTATGGCAAATCTTAATTGGCAGGATTCTGTATAATACTGGTAATCCCCCTGTGCAGAAAGGTGAATTTGAACTGAAAGATGAAAAGAGGAGCTGGAAAGATGAACATGAGAAAGGAGAGCTGTCTTACAAGGGGAACACAGACTTGCTTTTTTGCCTTTGCAAAATGGAGTCTGTTAGGCAATACATTTGCTTTCTATTAATACACAACAGAGGTAAACTTTGTGGGACAAGTATAAAAATCAGCTATATTGAAGACCAGTGATGGTATAAGAACAAATGTGTATAACTGGACATAAATAAACTTCTAAAGGAAATCAGAAGGAGTTTTCTGAACATTGGAGGAATTAGCTAGAAAAAGAATTGGAGTAGCACTCAGGAAGAATTATATAGGCACAATAAAATCATCGTGGTATAAGATGAAGTATAATCAATTTAGGAAAGGGATTATACAGCACAAATGCACACAGCAAGAGAATAATGGAACTTTCCAGTATTGCTGTTCCACTGAACTGGTGAACTCTAAGCCCGAGCCAATCTCTGAGCTCACATATCATCTCAGTATATAGTCAGAGTATCTCCTTGGATCTCACAAATGAAGTATATAAACTACCAAGTGAGCTAAGAAATCTGATCCTGAAACCAGGGAGTCATTCACTGATATCAACAAGGAATTATGCAGATTTATTTGCAGAATTAGCAAAGAACTAGCAAAAGACTGCTTACACATTGGTGAACATAATATATTCTGTGTTATTTTATGTATCTTTGTTATACTATAACACTTAAAGTGACTTTAAGTGGGAATGGAGAAAGTTGGTTCCTAGATTCCCTTTCTGACAAGACTGATTTAGGTCAGGTTCCTCTCAACCAGCTCAAAATACCTAACAGTTAGACTGAACTCCCTTACAACTCATTAGAGAGAATCCTCATGAAAGCAATTAATCATATCCTAAAATAAACATCTAAGGTGGATCAGATGAATCACTTTAAAGGTGTTTATTTCCCACATTACCAAAAAAAAAAAAAAAATCATGGTTGAACATCATTCAATGCCAGTGTAACAAATTCCACACTTCCAGTTTTCCATTAGTTTTCAACAAGAGCTGAATGAGGATCTTTCCTTATGGATGTCTTGCCATGGGCTTTCACATAACTCCTATCTTTGTTCTTCAGCAAAGAATGCCAAAAGTTGTGGCTAATGCAAACAGTTTAGTGGTATTTCAAAGAATGAGCCATTTACAAGGATCTGGATAGCACTTGAAGCTGAATAAATTTGCAAAATTGCAGATGCTAGTAATCATGATAGTTTATTTTCTTTGTTTATAGAGAATTTTCAAACCCCAAGGTTAAGTATTATGAATGTATTATTAGGATTTTTTCACCTTGGAGACTTAGAAGAGTAACAGCTGGTTGCCAAACTAGAAGGAGAACCATCCTCTTCTGGTACATTTATTTCTAACAGTTGTTATTTGTCCATTCATGTTTACATTTCAAATGACTGATTAGATATTAAGTGCAGGAAATAACTTTCCATGCCTAAGTGTATCCTCTCTCCACAACACGAAGAGCAGCAGATTCTAACCGGGACTTGGCTACTTTCACAGGCTTTGTGTCACTCCTAATTACCCCACTCATCCAACCGGCAACTCTAGGCAAAAACAATGTAAGAGAAAGGAAAGACAGGAAAAGAGCCTGACAGCTCTCAAAGAAAATAGTATCCAGTTCCTTTCTTGTTTCAGACTTTCAGAAGTGTTTTTCCTGCAATCTTTAAACAAACAGATGATATGTTGGTCTCTGCTTCTTAGCAGAAGTCATTCATTGACCTTATTGGCTTCATATGTTGACAGTGTTACCACACAGACCAAAGCACTGGTCCTACTACAGGAACCCAGGCTCTGTCCCTTCTAAAGCATTTCAAACAATTCCTCTTGAAAGTCAAACGCTACCAGAAGCAGAGCATGTGAACAAGCTTATGAAGTATTGCAAGTCCTATGTTCTTAAAAATGGCATGATGTTTACCTTTCCATGACTTCATTTTCTTGATGCACCATATTGACTTATTTGGGTGGGTTTCACCACACTGTGTAGAACACACTTCAACGACAGCTAGGCATCATATCTGTTTACCCTGAGGGACCATACAATTTGCACAGCCATTAGAACCGCTGCGCCAAAGGAAATTCATTTTAATGGCTTAAATTTGTACTGCAAGAATATTCCCATTTACTGTATCTAAGATATAAGGAAAAATAAAATAAAACGAATGGAGCTAGAGAAACTGATAGTCTAGGTAATACCTACTTATAAGACATAATTAAAAGATCTGAAGAATAGCTGAGCCTTTGTTTTCAAGGAATAAGCTTATGAAAGCAGCCTCCTCAGTCTTTTCTTTCTTTTCCTTTTGTCTTCCTTTTCCTCATACACATAAGCACGGGCATGTAGGTGTATAGTGCTGTTTTTCAATATGACTCAAGTTATATATATAGTTAACAGTGGACTCAAACAGATAAGGAAAATGCTGATTTTTCACCTCTCAAACAAAAGTTACTTAAACTCCAGACCTTTACAAGTCTACTTCCCCTATAAAAACAGAAGCTACCCAACCATACTTTCAGTGGCACTTTCTCTACTAGATGGCATTACAACATTTAAAAACAGGCTGGTGATAGTTTGTAGTTTAGAGCTCTTTCCTCTACTCTAGTAATGTGTACAATTTCCTCCCTGTCACTAGAACCTCAGTGGAAAGGATCTTGAATTTTCTAACACCATGTACTGAGGGTGACAAAGAATACAAAACCCATATGTGAAACACGGAAAACCTTGTAAAGGTAGCATCGTCCACCTTTGTCCTTTCAGCACTGGTGATGAGCTAATACCTATATCTATATACAGATATCACTGGACTCAGCAGATATTTGAGAAGTCAGCAGCTGCTAGGCTTTAAACACTCCTTCCACAATTGTTGGAAGGTTCTTTCTTTTTTCTTTCCCTTTGCCTGTTTCTTGCTCCTGATCTGTTAAAGCCAGACTGGATTAGTGCCAATATTTTGACATTGTCCACATTTTCCGAAAACATGTAGAACTATATTTTTTGCACCTACATTTCTTATCCAGACTTTTGTCTTCACTGGTTTTATATTATTTAGGTACTTATATAGTAGTGGGGACATTATTTGAGTTAACTTATCTTCCTAACTATATGAAGCATACTAAAAACTAAACCAAAAGAGGGTAGATTTAGATTAGCTATTAGAAAGAAATTCTTTACTGTGAGGGTGGTGAAGCACTGGCACAGGTTGCCCAGAGAAGCTGTGGATGCCCCATCCCTGGAAGTGTGCACAGCCAGGTTGGATGGGGCTTTGAGCAACCTGGTCTGGTGGAAGGTGTCCCTGCCCATGGCAGGGGGGTTGGAACCAGGTGATCTTTAAGGTTCCTTCATTCTATGATTCTATGACACTATTTTTTAATAGCAATATTCTAGTTCTCTCTGTGAGGAGACATACACATTTGGAGAATCCTGAATAATTATTTTTCTTTAGTACTGCTGCTACAGGGTCAGATTTACCTGGGGACAGACAGGAAGAATGGTAGTAGGCCATTCCTCTGCTGGTAGCAGCGGGCAACAGTGAAGCATGTGGCAGATGCACTGTCAGAAGCCCGTGACAGAGACAACTTTTGTCATTATTAATGCATTAGCATGGAGACTCCATGCTGGAGTTTAGGCTGCACTGCAGAAATGCATAGCCATAGACTGGACATCTCCTGAAGAATCCATGTTTGATTTTTCAATAATAAGATAACTTAATTTCTGATAAGCTGTGAAATAAATTCCCCTCAACTCTGAGTCATTAGCAACCAAAGCAAACTTGAGCCCTTCAGGGGACAAATAAGGCTAGTCTGAGAAGCATGTAGGAAATAAGTCTGAGAAGCATGTAGGAAATAAGTTGTGAAAACAAGGCACTCACAACATAGTTTATTTTCCAAACAACTTGCTTTCATTTTTTTATTTTCAAAACAATTTCCAAGCTAATCTGGTTGCAGTACTTCAAAGGTACATCAGTGGTTCAGTTCACCTTTCAGAACTTTCTATGCTTAGCACCATTCTGCCACTCACAGCTTTCTATTCCAAACAGTGCCAATCATATTCCTTACAACACAATCCACACAGATTCAGTGTATCTTTGAACATTTGCTCCTAAAATGAATCAACTGAAAGTAACGGATGCACTGCACTGCGGCCATAGGAAGAAAGATCAGGATTGTATTAAGGAATCTTAGTAATTTCTTGAACTAACCTTATCTTGGTAAACTTCACACTGAATCTTTGTCATACCCATCCTTCATAAATATTTGGATAGCTAGGATGTTACTATTACATTCAGACAAGGTGTTCTGTTACACGTAGTAATAACATTTTGATATTTGTGCTATCAAGCATTTCTAATGCTGCTGATCTGTTCAAAAAGGCAGGCAACAAAAGTTGCTTCAAATTAATTTATAAAGCTAATTTGCTCATAAGCATCCCAGGCAAAGTCTGCATTTCAAATTGTTTATATTTGATTGTATTCCATTATCTCTAAATGAGGTGAGTTCCTCTAGGGTCATGATCTGTTTCTTGTTATTAGTTGGCATGTTCTACTGTGTATACAAGATAAAGTGTATTTGATATTCTGTCTTTTTGTTTAAATTTACTGAGGTTGAAAGATAACTGAAAGTGATTTTTCTTCCATTTCAAGGGCTATTATATCAAATACTTGGAGAAATTATTAAGATTCCTTAATGTTTTCTTTATGTAGTATTTGCTTCTCAATAAATGCAGATTTTGGATGCCATAGGCTCTAGGGCAGATGTGCAAAAATATTTTATTTTTTTTCTATTGCTAAGAATCATCTTTGCTTTTTCATGATTTTATCCTCACTGTAGAAGCAAAAGCCTTTACATAAAGGAATACATCTGGTGGAAACCAGTCTTTACACACCTTGTCACTCCAGATGTGTACCCCACCCTCTTCCACTGTGCTGGCCCAAATGATTAAATAAGCATTTGGCAGCTGGATAAGGAAGCTTGTCTGGTTGAAAAATCACCCACAGCCCTATCAGGGAGCTATCAAACTGTCCATGAAGTTGCACAGTTGCTGACATAGAAGAGTGACAATATGTGGCCAGTGTTAAGGGAAAGGCAGTGCTATTCACCAGAGCTGCAGTGGGGATATGCACTAACTTAAACTGGTTGCAAAATTACACCCTATAGTCAGCTGTTTGGAGGCAGCAGACATGAACCATTTAACATTAAAATATCAAATCTGTAATGCAAGAGGGGATTTATGGCTTCGTTAAGAATGTAATTATTATAATGCAGCTAGTAGCTGCTCTAACTGTTTTCTTCTGATGAAAGAACAACAATTTTGATGAAATACTAACAAGATTACAGCAGTACCTACAACTGACCGAACTAGACAGTACATTGAGTTCATACCACTCTGCCCTAAGTCTATGTTCAAAACTGCTCTGAAGATATCCCTGAGAAATGGGACTAGCATTCTCCAGCTTCTAATCACACAGAAGCCATGCAGCTCCCGTATTCCAGGCATCTTGCTGCTCAGAACAACCCACAGTTCTACCGTTTGCCTAGGTTGCCTGTACAGCACAAAGAGATTTTTCAGAGAAGCCAGCAACCTAAGCTCTCATGTTGGACAGTAATGAATACTGGGATGAAAGGCAAAACTTGTATTCTACAACTCTTATTAAGTTAACCAGTGACTTGTATTTGGGATTTTCTGTTGTGAAGCCCTTCCAAGACCTATGCCTGACAGGGCCCTCTCTTACACATCTATTCAGCAGTTTATAAAGCATATACGTTGCCTTCTCCAATTCTCCCAAAGCCTAACATTCACTAGATACTTGAAGTAATACAAATGACATTTTCTTTTGTGCTTCCTTCCAGCTCTGGTTTCTCCCAGGAAAGGTCTGATCACGGTGCTGTCAGAGAGCCAGGGTCAAGGCTTCCTCACTCGCAATGTATTCTACTTTGCAAAAACCCTCTCACTGGAGTAGGCACTCTTAAGCAGATCAGCCAACCGCCACCTGAGATTCATCATTGCTAGGTTCCAGAGTCATTCTCAGTGTTTCTTTGGCCCAATGCACATTTGATATTGCCATGTAAAGAAAAAGTTTCAGCAGAAGAGTTAAAGAAACCTTGTTTCTCCCCCACCCATCAGCACTCAAAAGCCTGGTGCTTTTATCCACAGATTTTAGAGATACAGTCTCCAGACTGAGTCATGCAGAAACTGTAAAGAATAGCACCCCTTACAGCTCAGGTAAATATCCAACGAGCCAGTTACTGAGTAAAGAAGAGAATGAAGACCCAATACTTTTGCAGAAACTGGTTTCCGTGTTAAGCATGATGTAGAAAATGAGCAGTTAGCAGATGAGACCTACCCATCAAAGACAGCTGTAGGACATACATGATTGGTATGCCGTGGGGCACCAGGATGAGCAGTGTGCCCAGATGCCTAGCATTCCAAAGACAAAGACACTCCTGCAAGCTCAGAATGGCACATCTGTAACAAGCATCTGGAGAGTGAGGTAACTGCTGAGGTGTGGAAATTGAGTATCTTGAACCTGAAATAGCTGTAAAAGCTGAATATTTTTGTTGCTCTAGGATTTTGCATTATAGTACATTTAGCCTACTAGGTAATGGAGGGGGGCTTGCATTCAGGTTAGAGGGATTTTAATTTTAGAGGTGCAACTCACCGCATTGGTACCCTTCACTTTCAGCATTGCACTGAAGGTTTTCTTTCTGCTTCCATCTCACATCTGTTCAGAAACATCTTTTAGAGGAACTCCAGAGAAACGGATATCTGTTGAATTTTTAACCTTAGTTCCTTTTTGGCAAATTTCTTCCTAACTTCCTTGGGAAACACAATATCCTCACGGATGAACTCCCTGTTCACAAAATGCACTTTAATAAATTATGTGGCCTGATGACCTAACGGCTTACTTGGGAGACAGAGTAGACTTAACAAGACCTATAAATGACTGACTGACTTTAAAAAACAATTGGGTCAGGATGTGTCGAAAACCTATTGCATAGAGCTGGACATTCTTTACACTCAAGAACTGAGCAGTTATCTTCCAATATACCAGCTATGTGTTTTTTCCTACTGCCAGACGTGTAAGTTGTCACCAGTGGAGGGAGAGGTGTATCTCAAATCTCTGTTCTGCTGTCACTACATCCATTTTACATAGCTTAATTTCTCTGACTTCTATGTTAATGGCAGGATAAATAAGGATGGAATTGGTTCCTAAACCCAGTCTTTACTGAATTTTCAAAAAATACCGTGAAAGTTCTATGTTATTTGGTTATAAAGAAATTAATCATTCCCACCACAAAAAGCCTTACAGACTTCTTTCCCTGCCCTCCCCCCCAAAAAAACCCCAAAACAAACAACCCACAAAAAGTAAGTGGGGCTTGTAAAGATATTAGCTTTTTGTCCAGTCTTTTGTCCCCTTCAAAATTTAGTGGTCATGATTTTGAGGGAGACTACATGCTACTCCTTAAATGAAGCTGAAGCATGAATTTGTGTACCTTTCTTTACACAGAATTTCACACACAACAATACCCTTAACAATGAAAAACCCTTATATCCAATCATAATAATCTCTATTTTGCAACTGAACAGAAATATAAAGAGATTAAACATGGGAATACCATGCTTCAAGTTTAGGAAAATGAATAAAAGGAACATGTGTAAATCAGAAGTCAGTCCAAACTGCTCAAGTCAGTGAGCAGAAACAGGCAATTCCAGAGTGCAATTCAATTAACCTATTTTTAGGTAAATTAAGAGAATTAAACCTAATGCTAAGAGCTAAGGACATAGTAAAAATTAGTTCAGAACCAGAGTTCTTTGGCCTCCACCTGAAAAATTAGGTTGTCACTCATGCTATTCCATGTTGTCTTCAGGATACAAGTGGAGATCAATGGAGATAGTCTAAAAGTATACTTAGCTAGAGCAAATTCAAACTATGGGGAAGGCAACCCTTCCCTCCCTTAGCCACTTTGCTTTTCTAAGTGCACTTGCAGTTATAATAAAAAGGCTAAACATTTTTCTTACTTATTTCATATTCAATCTTTGCTTCTAATGAAAGTTAATATTACCTATGAGTCCCCACAGCGTTCTTGCCTTTTTGGAACTGAGGCTCCTGTTTACAATTGCCCCTGTTTCCAAGAGGAGCAAACAATCATTTCAAAGCAAGCTGGCAATGTATAAATAGCAGCTAGTGTGAATTAATCTCATGAATCTTCTGGGACAGTGACACAAGTTCCAGTATTCTATGTTTCTATGAGACAAAATGTAACTAAAAGCTGTAGAAATGTCATAAAGAATTGTTAAAAGAGGAGTTTTCACAAAAGTATTTTGCCTTCAAAAAGGACACAAATCTTTACAAAGAAATGAAAATTGTAATAGCATTTTAATGTACTCAGCTAGTTTGGCAGCTGAATTGTGAGAACAGCACTTCAGACAGATGTTCAGCAGAGGTTTCCGGCTGCCAGCAGAAATGATGTTAGAGCATTGCATAATTCCCTATGTTTGTAAATAGTTGGAATAAACAGTCACATCTTTCGGTCAGTTATTAGTATCCAAATTCCTTCCAAAGCTTCTGTGTTACAAACTGAATGACACTGTGTATCTTATAGCTCATCTCAGTGACCTTATAAGCCTGTGGGTTTCGGACATCTGTTTTATTTAGAACTATTTATCTTAACAGTGTGTATAGCGGGAGACTGTACAGGTAGCAAATTAACCCATTACTTTTATCTATCTGTGATAAACCACTATCTTCTTAAGGCCTGATCCTGAAATACGTCAGCCAAAGGCTATGCTGCAGCGTCAGACTTAGAGATCTGTTTCTGCGCAGTTTTATGGTTCAGAAGCTGCTTCATGAGATAATTTCCTAGGAGCAGAATGGGTGAGCCATTTAACCAAGGCTCTGTCCTCCCTGAAATTTAAAGCCAGAAAGCCGAATTATAGTCTGCAGACAGCATCCCCTACACGTTATATCTCTTCCATAACCCTTCAAATTCTTCTTTATTTCTCCACAATCCTAGAGAATACAATTAGATGCAAACACATGCAAAAACTGGATAGTTCACCTGCCTTTGAATCTGCTACAAAACATTTGCCATATTTTATAAATTAAGAAGGAAATATATATTATAAAGGAAATAAATTAAGTGGAAGGAGGAACCAACAGTATGTGCATTTGATATTGGTTTTGATATAGTAAAAGTGGCAAAATCTCTAGCCAGGTGGCTCAGTCGCACTGCTGTAAGTCTAAGAGCAAGGAATCAGAAGACAATACTCATTGCCCCAGTCAGAATTTTCATGCTGTGAAAGGAACTCATCTATTCCAGATTACGTGAAAGTCAATGGGAAGTTGCTGACTCTACATGCAGAGCACTTAGATCTCTTAAGAAGTGCAAAGGCATTTTTGTTTACTGAGCCCCCTAATCTTCCCACATGGAAACCTATAGAACAAAAGGGCATTGTAAAGGCAAAGATCAGGAGGCTGCATTCATTCATGTACTTTTTCCATTTGTAGCTCAGACACCAGCCTTCATGTAGATATTAAACTACATATGAGAAAGGACTATTCCCATCACGAGTTTTAAACAAATCTGCACTAAACTGTAAATCCAAACAGATTACTGTTGGAGAAACAGAATTAGATACCATTTTCCCAGGCTGGTAATAAACAGAAAAAACAAAATAAGTGGGAAAAGGGACAAGGTAGGAAAAATCTATTTGATCAGATATTCAGAAATAATAATTTCATTATAAAAATGTTGATATACATGTGTATTTGTATATATATTATAATAATCACTAAGCTTGACTGATTTTTTATTGCAGAAGGCAGTAATTTCTAAGAACTGAAAGATAAAAAACAAAGGAAATGTTGTTTCTATTTGCTTATGCCCCTAAATATTTTCCTAGCAATTAATGCTCACTAATCGAAGTCTAGATTAAAAAAAAGAAAAAAAAAGTTAATCTGTTCTATAATACCTTGATTACATGGCACTATGACATACTCTTCAAATATGACAGAAGACCCTAAAATGCACAGCAGCCTTTCTGGTGTATAGTTCACAACAGTCTCAAGGGCTTCTCTGCCTGCCAGGTCTGAGAGCAATTCTGAAGGGATTGGTTCCTGTTAGTTTATCTGCAGCATATCCATGAACTGAATTCATTGCAACAAAAGGGAAATGATAACCTATCATCATTCTTCCAGGCCATGATACTGGGGCAGAGACCTCTCCCGTGACTTCTTGTCCTCAGATCAGCTCACTGAATCCATCATTCTTTGAAGACAATGAAGGAGCTTTCTTTGAGGAAGAAGCCACAAACCTCAAACAAGTTGCTCATGGGTGGATCTTGGGAAACAAGTTGTAAGGATATATTTATCTCTACCTACATTACAGCTACAGTTTCTCTGCTGACAAGTTTTGAAAGTTTTACAATACGTATTGATAAGTATGGGTCAAATGTTAGATGATAAAGGAAACCTGGAGAAGAGAGAGGAAAGACTTGGTAAAATTGAAGGCTGCTAATAACCTTTCTTGATAAGGATTTCAACCTATTTTGAGAATAGAGTTCTTGATTTTCTACTTCTTCAAATACCAGCAGCACAAGTCTTCAAGGGCAAAACTAATTTTAAATTGAGGCTTCATCATGTGTATAAAGTCTTCTCTGGATTAATGAAATCACAAATTAATTTCAAATTAACTTTAAATTGAGACTTGACCATGCATATCACACCTCTGAACTAATGAATTCATCCATTTTTGCTTAGAGGTTTTCAAATGCATGGATCAGAATTATAGCTCATTTTGAATTTGCATTACAGTATATGTAAAGGGGGCCACTTCAAAACATTTTTCATCCATGTCAGAGAAATAGAAGACTTCCATCATCACACAGAGTAATCAAAAAGGGCAGCCAAATTTTTCCTCACTTGAGGTAAATATGTCTTAATGTGCAGAATGTCCATTTCCATCCTTGTTTATCTATAAAAGAAGTTGTAACATTTTTGTTTGCACCTGTACCTAATTAAATCAGTTCCATTGACTTCACTGTGGCAGAACCAGCTACTTACTGGAGATGGCCAAAGAAGTGGATGCTCAGGTCAGAAGTTTTCTGAAAAGTAAGCAACTGCAGTTCTGTTGTAAAGGTCTCTGTAACTACCAATACGGCAATAAGCGAGGCAGATGCCTTGGCATAAGGTAGAAATGCCTGAAAAATTAGGTAGGGCAGCCTTTGGTTGCAGATACCAAGGGCCATGCCTTCTGCAAAGTCTATAAAAAGGCTCCTACTTAGGTTATTATGCCAGTGAGAAGATGGAAAAAAAGAATGCCCCCCTTATGGAAATCAGGGCCTCTTACGGAAATCCCTTTTTCCTGCTTCTTACTTTACCTATGAAACCCTATTAAGTCCTGTTTTTTCATTATTGTTTTCAATGTGCTAAAAATAGGGATATAAATGGCTCCATAATTTCTGACATAAATATTTGATCTGAAATTTCCTGATTTACCTAAATAACATTAACTAGCATACTCCTATAATAGGTCTCTGCTACTGGGTGCAAGTATATTTATTTGAGATGAGCTAATACTCTTTCTTATCCCTGTACAAAGAAGTTTGGGCTGCCAAATATTTCAGACTTCCTTTGAATACATATTCCTGAGCTATGTTATAGATAAATTGTTTACTGTACATAATATATTGCCATGAGGACACACTAATTGCTCCTCTTCCTAAGAAATTATCAGTGTTTCAACAACCTTGATACTCTGGCAACAATTTTATTGGGGGAAGAAAGCATAAAAGTTTCAGATAATAGCGCAGGACTTACCAATTCATCGGTTAGGCTTTCTGCTTCTTCACAAGCATCCAGTGTGACATCAGATCATCATATAGGCACATATCCTTGCTGATGTTTGGGCACCAAATTTCCTGTGACTGGAACCGAGAAGCCATATTCAACAAAAAAGTTAGGCACTAGGTCTCACCGCCAAGTGCATAGTGCTAAGTGCTTGTCTGGACTAGGAAAAGGTTAGGCTGTTGCACTGGGTTTCATAATAAACTCTGTTCTTAATTAATCAGCTAAAAACAGCAAGTAAAAGTGCATCAGAAATCTCTTGATTCCAGATCATGTCATGCCCGAGTTAGTGTAGAGATCACCATGAAACTGGGCTTCACAAGGCTGGGAACACTTCCTTGTGCTTAGATGCTGTACTCCTCCTTTTAGGCACAGGCACTAGGTCACTCTTTTGTGACAGAATGGCAGACTTTTATGTGAAACTTCAGTGCCTCAGGTGTTCACCAGGAAGAAAGAAATGGAGATACATTTCTCCTCTCCTCTCTGGGAGAGGAAAATACTCACACCTGCTTCTCTTGCTTCCAAATGTTACAGTATAAGTAGCAAGCTACAGAATAATTTGAGGGAGGGTCCCTTTCCTCCTGTACACTGGAAGTGACTGAGAAGTCAAGAACAGCAGATTCTTGGGTCTGTGAGGTGAGTAAGCATATCAAATATTACTAGAAGTAGGGCTAGTTTCATCTAACTTAAGACATCTGTGATACAGACATCTACAGCAGAGCTTATCACCTTAGACTGCTTTAACGACAGCAAGAGAAACACACAGGTGTGATTCACTTGGCCTGTTTTGAGCAGCCCTGTAGATACCTGTGTTTCGTCACATGCATCCCACCCACGTTGTCATTCTCCCCTGTAGCCAAAGGTGCAGGCTAGACACCAAAATAAAGTCTCTAATGACATGATACCTAGGTGCTTTTGAAAATACCACTTTTGGATATTGTGGAGGCTGCTAATGCCACTCTCAGGAGTTTAAATTGTACAGGAAATAATTTATCATTGATATTTTCATTAGTTTTCTATATCCAGTGCATTTTGATAGTGAACAGATTTTTAGAAGTAGTCACTAAGAAGGATGATTAAACATTACTCAGTACAAAATTATGGGTGTAGGCAACCTAACAACATAATAATAAATATCTTATAGGATAAAATGTTTACAAAAACTTCTGTTCATAATTCACTTCTGATAAACATACCTTTACTAAAGCTGACACAGTTGTGTCAATCTTTTCATTTATGAGTTCATGGTGAGAGCTGCAGGTCTAGCAAAATAACTGCAAGTAGCAGAAATCAGAGTTTTATATATTTGAAGTATAGCAGAATGATTCAGATATTTTTTTAAATATGAAATACAGATATGTAAGTATATGGTATCGTATATTGGCAAGTTCATTTTAATTTCTCACCCTTTCTCTGGGTAAAAGAACTTGAATAAATACTCATAGAAAAAATGTTTTAAAGAGCTCTTAGTCTAGGGCAGTGTAGACTTGTAGAGGGTCATACAAATAGCATGCTGAAAAATAATGCAAACCCCCTACATGTCATATATAGTATAATTGTAAAACAGTGTTAAAACTAACTACATAGAATACTTTATCTATATTTTTATCCATGCAAAGTATGTTGACTAAAACCTAAAATTTCCAGAGAATTTGATTAGCTGACTGATTAGCTTATTATGGGGAAACTTTGCAAAAACAGATTTATTTTCCTTAAGGGTAAACTTCTAAGATAGGGTTTCTTACAGAAGTGATATAATTCAAAGTCCTTTCATTGTCCAAGAATCAGGAAAGCCTTTCATATTAATTCCCTAAAAAGGAAAACAGTGAAAGAACAAACTGCCCAAGCAGGTTGTGTGGTTATGACAGGACAGGATCTCCAGGAAACTTTCAAGGGACTTTGTTTTTCTTGTTGATTTTGTGTTTCAGGCATTTAGATAACGGAGCAGCAGTATTAAACTTTAAGGTAGATATTTACTTTAGATCAGTTATTGTGTTTGGTTTTTTCTCCTTGACATTATATCAATATTTGTTCTCCACTAATACTAATTCTGTATAATTTTTGACACCTCTTTACCTAGTATATACTATTACCTGTAAAGCCAAGCTTCTTTATGCGTAGGAAAAAGAATAGCTTCCTTTTGAAAAGTACCTGTGTAAACACAGGTAAGATATGTAAGATAGCTATTGTCTCATCTACAATAGAAAATCCAGAGAAATATTGACTTGCTGCTGATGATTTATTCCTTATTAATCTGTGGTAATAAGTCAGGTAGTTCTGACTTGCATGTCTATATACATTTAAAATCGAACACATCTACTGACAGTTCTTCCTTGATCCTATTGAAGTGACATTTTCACATGTGCTGTCATTTTCTTTAGATTTGTTGTTAGATGTTGGTGTGCTTGCCCAGCCATGTCTTAATTACTTTAAATGACATGTTGTGTTTTGAGTCTTAGCAAAGTCTTGACCTTGGAGTGCAGCTGGGTGTTCTACTAACTGCAAACATGGGAAATCGTGGAACAATATTGCAGAGCTGGAGAAGCGTGGGTGTTCAAGACGAAAGCAGGTGTTTCCTTTTGGTGGTCCAGTTTTCCACATGAGAAACCGAAGCGCACTCAACAAAAAAGCTCCTTACACACCTCTCTTGCTTCATGGTGCTGCACAAACTCTAATGCTCAAAAAGAAAAAGATGAGAAGTTAAAAAAAAATAGGGAGTCATTATCTCATGCCAGCAGAGGCCAAAGAATTGTGAAACAAATCATGTCTCTCATTAGACACTCTTCTCATACCCAGGTTTTGAAAGATGTACATAGGATTATAGCACCTTTTCTACAATAATTAAGGAAAGGAAACAAATCAGGCAGGCACTGAGTGACAGGTAAAAAATTAGAACAGAATAGTCAACAACTACTACAAACAGCATTTTTGGTACTGTTAGGGGATGAATAGTCTGAAGAACTGGTCTATATGACAGAATGATGAAGTATTTAATTTTTTAGCACTCAAACTCATCCTCCATTTGCTGTATCTGCTTTCTTCCCATGCCAATTTTCCTGAATTTCATCTCTATAATTAGTTGATCATTCATTAAAATTGCCAAAATGAGAACCTAGTGATAGACATCTTCCAGATGGCAAACAGTAAAGGAAGAGGGGGCATAATTTCATACCATTCTCTACTAATGTGTAATCCTGAAAAATAGAAATAAACATGTGATCTTTGTTAAGTTTTCTGTGCAACCCTAGGCATGTTAAATGAATATGTCATAAAGCAACAGTAATATCAGACTTAACAGACAATAATAATTACTTTCTTAATAGGATTATTTTAAGAAATATTACCCAGTAAGAATATTTTTCAGTAATAATATTGAAAAGTCAATACAGGATGCTCACCTGGGCAGGATGGTGATTATATTTCAAGGATGTAGGAGGATCTTGAATATTTATTTCAGGGGGAGTTAACTTCAAATATAAATCACTAGCACCTGTGAATAATTCAAATAGGTACAGGATTTCTATCGCACAACCATATACATGTTCCTAGTAATGTCAAGTACCACTGAATAGATACTCAACAAAACCCAAGAAACAGTAAGAATAAAGAAAGCCTTCTCCATGCCAGGAGCACATGCCTCAGGTTTAATCCTCTGTATATTCATAGAGTACCAAAACATAGCTCAGTTTTAGGTTATCTTTTTACTATTCAACAGAGGAAAGCACAAAGTCCTTTACCTGGGGAGAAATAACAATGGAAATGACCCATGCACTGATACAGGCAGAGGGCAGACTGGCTAGAAACCAGCTCTGCAGAGAAGGACCAGACATCCCAGTGGACACCAAGCTGAACATGAGCCAGTGATACACCCTTGCAGCAAAGAAGGCAGATGACATCTTGAGCTGCATTAGTAGGACTGTCACCAGCTTGTTGAGGGAACTGATCCTTCCCCTCTGTTCTGCACTCGCAACAGCACATCTGGAGTGCTGTATCCTGTTTGGAATTCCCCCGTATAAAAAGAAATAAACGGATATACTGGTGAGTGGAGCAGAAGGCCACTAAGAAGGTCAGGGACTTGAGCACATGACATCTCGGGTGGTGCTGAGGGAACTGGGATTTCCCAGTCTTAAGAAGAGAAGATTAAGGACCGATCTTACTGCTGCCTTCAATCAACTACCTGATAGGAGGGCTTACAGAACACAAAGCCTGACCCTTCTTAAATGTGCACAGTGATAAGACACAAGGGACACAACTTGGAGCAAAGAAAATTCTCTAAAAATTATGGAATTTTTTTTTACCATGAGCATGGTCACTATAGCATGTTCCCCAGAGAGGCTGTGAACTCTCCGTCCCTGAAGATATTCAAAACTTGACTAGACATGTCCCTCAGCAACCTGATCTAGCTGGCCTGCTTTGAGTGGGTGGCTAGACTACATTGCCTTTCAGAGGTCCTTTACAACCTGAATTATTCTGTGATTATACTCAGTTTTCAGACTCTCTAAAATTTATTCTGGATTGTTTCTGCTCTCTTTTGGAGGCTCTAAGATACTTGAGAGCCATTTTCAGACTCATGCTTTATTTTGTTTTGCTCTCTTAGGACACATAAAACCTTTCTTAAAGTTTGTTTACCTCTTCTAAGAGAGGTAAAAGGAAAGGATTTCAGAGGAAGCAGCTGTTCAAGTGTAGATAATAAAGGAAATTTGCCCATCTTTTCATGCAAAGTGCTTTCATCCTTTATACTTAAAGGAAAATAATATTCTGTATCATTGACTCTAATCACCCATATTGAGACTACTGAAAGGAAATGATCCAGCTCAAATACAGAATGTTCCCTTTGTTATCTCCCACAATATATCACATTTTGTTTCCCTTTTTAGTTCTTGGTAAATCTGTCCTAGTGAGGAGAACTTTACTATCACTTACCCAACATTAGATTTTAACTGGTAAGAAAGATTTTCAGTTTGCAGAAGAACAGATTTGGTAGATGTAGATCTTCACATCACACTGCAAAGGTCGAATCATGGAATAACTGAGGGGACTACCTGTGTGACCAATGATTACTGTCAAGAATTTTGGTTTACAGTTAAAGCTTTAAAAGTAAGATCACAAATGCAGGAATACAGTCTGACCTCAAGCATATAGCTAAGGCACTGCAGTAAGCAGTAGTTTTGCTTTAGGCAACCTCTAGAAGATATTCCAGAAACCAGTTAAGGTCTTAGATGGTTCAAGAGAGACTCATCTTGCTTAATTTTGATCATCTGAAACTGACCTGCCTTAAAAAAGTATTTGCCTAGTTTCCATCTAATACAAAAAGAAGGAGACAATTCCCTCTAGAAGATGATTTATCCCACTTGTTTCAGGATGAGAGCGCTGTCCTGAGAGGCAGCCTAATTCTTTTCAGTGGCTATATCTTAGGCAAATACCTAAGGCTGAAGAAGAGTAATTTGGGTTTTTTGTTAGTGAAGATACAAGAAAAAAAATTATTTATATACATTCCTGATAGTCACTGAAAAATTTTATGGTAAGTGATTTTGGGCTAGAGGCTGTTATTGTTTGTGTGTTCAGAAATGACAGACCAAAAAGAGCCTGAGATCATAGCAAAAAACAATCTAAATGTACTCTTGTTATTAATTTAATTCTCTCTCGTGCAAATGTTTATGCCAAGGAACTATTTTGTTGTCAGTAATTAGTTTTTGACCCCAAACCCTTTATCTCTTATACTATTTGAAAGAAAGTGTCCCTTTAAAGTACCCAAAGGATAATCCATTATTTTTTCAGGATAATCTCATTGAAAGACTTTTCACAAGGAATGTATATTTTTGCATATTATATTGAGAAAAGTAGGAATACAATTTAAATCCAAATCTTCATCAATATATTGAATACTTAAGATAGTTCTCTCTCTAAGTATGTAGTACTTCAACAGTGTTAATTTTTTAATAACTTCCTTTAAAATAAAAAATATCAAGATATGTAACTGTCAATATGCAAAATTAACTTGGTTCTTTTATTGGCCAAAATCACGTGAAATCCATTTCCTTTGCAATTTTACTAGCTATATAGCCTGCTCTTGGATTTATCTTATCTATCATTTACGTATTAAGTTAAAATCTGTTCCATGTTTTCTTCTGTGCCAAGCAACACCTTTTATATGGAATTTATTATAATTTCTGAAACTCTTTATAAAACAGTAGGGTTGAAGGGTATATTTAGCTGAACAGCAACTTACAATGATCTAATACACAGAGCAGTTGTGACAGCAATTCATCTTTTTCTGAAAGATTAAAGATTTCCCCACCTCTAAATGCATCTATTAAAATACTATGTTAAACTGGGGCCATAATCTTCCATTAAAAGAAGTATTTCAAACATGATGTAGGGGTGGGGTTATTTTATATGTTCTTCATGCTGATCATTGAAAATACCCAACAATCGTTCATAGAAGTTTCTTCACTATCTCATGTTAGCTTCATGTGCAGGGAAATGATCGACTTCACATTGTTTCCAGGAATTAAGAGACTCACTGTGTAGCCTGCAACCTGGTCACACAGTAATACCCACAACCTGAACAAAATTATTAGAGGATTGCACTGGGGGAAATTCCCCAGTCAGTGATAAATAGCCTCAACAAAGAGGTTTCTTCTCCTCTTCTGTCTCCATTTACACCAGGCTTGACCATGAATAACAGCATCATGAATGTCATAACTATTTTTCAGAAGAGATAAAGCTTCTTTACTGTGTGCAGTGTTGAATCCTAATGGCACAGGCAGCTGATTATCATACCTGAAAACATTAAAAAATGTTGTAAAATACATTTCTATGACTAAAGCATTTCACTGGAATGTGGTGCAATTATTTTAATGCAAATATGTTTGTTCAAGACACCGGATGAAAGCAACATAGGCTCTGTGTACAATGGAGTTCTGTGACACATGATCGACATAAAGGGGTGGATAACAAGGAGATAGATAATTTGACCAAATCACACAGGAATGGAAAATTTGGCTAAAGATACTGAGTAAAAACCCTACTCCATGAAAGTTGTCCTGGAACCTTTACAGCTTGATACTGAAAACCAAATTCTAGATCTCCTTTGAGATGCCATAATGGCAACACAAAAAAGAGATGTGTAAGTCAGGCATTACAACAACACTATCCAAGGTGCAGGATCTGTTTTTAAGACCTCATTCAAAGCAGCTACACATAAAAAACTCTAGAGTGCTCAGATTTTCTGTGTTAAAGGATAAAGGGCAACACTTCTCCGCATTCAAGGGTTCTATTTCAAATTAATGCTTAAACCAGGAAGCTAGTTTTTCTGGAAATTTCAGGTTTGAAGCTCCAGTTGCCTCCTCCTTTAACTTATTGTACATACTACATGCAAAAGATGGACAGAAATCCTATTTTCCCCCCCTAATTTATGGCACTTCTTATTACAACAATGAAAATGCCCACAGTTATTCCTTTTCCCTTACCTTCAGCATATGTAAAAGGATACCATGTTTAGCCAAAAAATTAAAATCTACATCTACCCATTCTTTTTCCCTTTAGTTGTATTTATTTGGCACTGTACCCTCTAGTATCAACTGCTCTCGTTAGGTCAAAAGGAAGGAAGGAAAGACTTAAGTTTTCAAAGTTCTGTTGTTGCTGGCACTAATATTTTAACAGTCAAGAGTGAGTAAAGAATGAAAATGTGAACTAACATGCATTAAAATGCCTGCACAAAAGAAAATGTTAAAGCTCAAGACTGTAACTTCATTCTCACAAGAGAACGATGTACTGCAAATCATAGAAATATATTGATCCATAACATTATTTATTTATTTATTATCAATGGTGGAATTCATAAAGGTCTCAGTGTAAACAATTATGAACCCTTGAACATGCAAATTATCAATAAGTTTACTTCATAAACTTATTTAAAATTATATTTAGTTTTGATCCTGTTTGTTGCTGTTTTGCATTCAATTTAAACAGTGTTTACTGGAAGTTTTGACTAAACTAACTAAAGGCAAAATTTCGGGGCTTTGGTTTTGGGTAGTAAAATGGACTTTGAGTAGCCATTCCAGTTTCCTTAATTCAGTATTTCTATGTGCAGATAACTTCAGCTAAGAATATGAAAGTTGGAAAGTATTAATGTGAAGTCATGCAATGCACTAGGCAAATCTTAGAACTTGGGGGGGGGGGGGGGGGCGGGGGGGAAGAGAGCATTGCACACAAAATGCAAATTACTAAAATAGAGTGAAGGGGATTACTGAAGATGTCCCTGAAATTTGTCAGAGATAAGTGGGAGTATTGTGCAGAGAAAAATGTTATAACTCTCTTCAGGCTCAGGTAAGGGAGTTTCTGTATGAGAAGCACTCTGAGAACTCTGTCATAGTATTATTGTTGTCCAGGCTTGAGGGAGAGGACCAGTGTCCTTTCTTCTGAGACCAAAGGCTTCGAGGCACCTCTGTCAAAATGAATGTTTGGAAGTCTCACAGATCCAGCTATTCAGAACTGGACCAAAAAGTTCCTCAGATGTAAGACACAAATATGAAGTATCAACAGGCAAAGCCTGAGAAGGGGTGAGCTAAGCTTCAATCCTCCAGAGTGAGTTACTCAAAATAAGGGAATGGAGGAGGTTCTTTGACATATTTACACCGTTAACCAGGTAATTTTCACTGCATAAGAACTCAGAAAGGAATTGAAAACAAACATTCAGATTGTTAGTAGGAAATTACTAGCTCTTGGTTAGACCGAATATCTCAAATGGACCTGGGACTGTGCCTTGAGAAGAGTGGTGGAAGTTTAACAGCTGGGATAGTAGAATGTGATAGGACAAGATTCTGGAAAAGCTGCAGCAAAAGAAAATTTCCACATTTGCCACTGATGACCTCATATAATTTTTCCATCTCTGATGTATTCTATGGCTCCTTTATTTATGGAGAATGCTAGACTCAAGGAATGACTAGACAATTCAAAGTTATTGATTGCACATTATACTGTAGACATGCTTTGCACATAGATGCCTTATTGCTCATTCTCACTTAGTGCCATAAAGAAGTATGATGGGTTTATTGAATCTTTACATGTAAAAGATGTTTCAGACTCTATTCCACTTATATGCATTTGAAGGAAAGCAGAGTCTTTCAGCAGAGAGTTTAGCAACAGCAATGTTTCTTTGATGTCCTTAACTGCACATCTAAAATTTTAAATACACTTAAATGACATCTTATACTAGCTTAAATCTTGAGGAGAAAAAAAAATAATAATTCCTTGTTTTGTCGCATCGGAGTAAGATGTCCAAGAATAGCTATAGCATAATTGGATTTTTGTCTTTTCTGCAGAAGAGTTACAACTGAAGAGGCACACCAATAGCTGCAAAGTTTGTCTTGTTCTCAGAGGAACTTTCAGTGGAATAAATTATGAAACTACATTAAGCTCTGTACGGGGTAATGGTTGATCTTTGACCATGCTGACAGCCAGAGCTCTTAGTATCTTGCTCAGCAACAAGTCAAATTAGGCTTTAATTGCTGTTCAGAGAACAGTGCACAATTAAACATACACAACACAGAAACTGGTATAGGGCAGAAGGGAACCAGAGATGTCAAGGAGTCATGAAACAAACCCTTTTTTTGATACTCTGTTCTAAAGACAATGTCAGCTTTATACGTAAAACAAAACACTCATAAAGGTTCCCCAACTATCAGGCACTGCTCTGAAACCTTCATGGTTAATAAATGGTTCCTTATCAGCAGTAGCTGGAAGTGTATTTGGGTCAAATCATACTAAAGAGGCTTGCATCAAACCACCCTGTCGGAATTCATTTGTTGTCCACATTTCTTTTCATGAATTTGCCTTCTTAGCACCTGGCCACTGAAAGACTTGCAGGTAAGTTCAAATTAGCTAAAGACACAATGTACTGCACTCAACTGAACCAAGTTCTTTTTGCAGATATTCTTACTCAGATGTAAAATGGCCTTGCTTCCTTGTACTTTAATACTTGTTTTAATAAGTGTTAATGCCTGGGTAAGTCTATCACCTCTTGTACAACAATACCCTAAAAGAGTTACCCCTTCTCCTTACCTCAGTTCTTTCATACATGCCTAGAAATAACAGCTAATGTTTAAGCTAATTTTTCTGACATTTTGGTAACAGCTGTCCAGCAAGGTGTGTTTTCTTAACTAGCAGCAAGAACAGGGACAGAGTTTGTAACTGTGCCTGCACTAATAATACTTGCCAGATACAAATTGTAGGCATAAGTACCTAAAGCACATCTGCCTATTCAAAAAAACAGAGACAAATCCAAGCACACTTGGTAACTTAAACTCCTGCAAAACAAGCTGTAAAGCCTGGAAATCTGTAAAACCACAAAAGCCCAATCAATTGCAGCCACAGGCCAACATAAGCATAGGACCAAAGCTGGATTTTCATTTTAAAAGTAGAGACCAAGCCATTCTGCCATAACTCCTCTTAAATGGAAAAGAAAGTTTTTTTCCCAGGAAAAAGCAAAGCATTGTATGACAACCCACGTTCGCAAAGTTCACTATTGTAGATGTTAAAAATTTGAATCAGCAAAAGAAACAGGAGCACAGAGCCATTCACCTTCAGCCAGTTTCATGAAGCCATGAACTCTCTTCAGTGACATCCTGCAGCCCTTCTTGAAACTGAGAAGAGGAATATACATAACCCTGCCCAAGATCTGCCCAGTTATTGTGGCCTCCAGCCTGATATTATGAGGTGAATTCTTTAAAATCCAAGAAACATTTATATTCCTCACATTTGTGTGTTTTGTTCTGTTTTGGTTTTTAGCTAATAACATTTTTTAAAATATTGAATGATCCTTAGCCATATTTCATTTAAGTACAATTTCAAAAGTTCCTTTGGGAAAGAAAATGTTTTGACATCCAAAAAGTTTTGAGGTTGCAAGACCTTTCTCCTCTCTTCTGCACAGTGGTTGAGAGGTTTAGAAAAATGTATTTTTAAGTCTAAGAAAGATGCAGAAAAAGATGCACCCATCCAAATATAAACCAGGGATTAGGATGACATCAGCATGGGTATAAGGCTCTGTTCTTACTGGCTTGGAGTGGCTTCATCTTAGGCACCTTACCCCCAAAATGTATTTCTTAAGCTGCATGCATTTGATCTCTTCCGTTGGTATTTGTCCACTATGTTTAAGCAAGTTTAAAAAGTCACTTGTGTCACATAACACAATAATATCAGTCTACAGTTCTGTGGTTAGAAAACTTCTATTGGAAACCTTGCATCAAGCCCTAGCCAAGTACTTTGAGTAACATATCATAAATACCAGTCTACAAGATTACCTTAATTTATCCCCAAAATTCCATTGTAGGTAGACATTTTCATCAGTTTCATAAAAAAAGGCTTCTCAAAAACATTTTTTAAAATTTCAATAAATTAGCATTTAAATCTAAAGGATTCCTGATCACTTCTGCTGCTTCTTCCTGTTTGAATCACATTGTCTGTACTTTCAGATATATAATACAGTGCCTGAGGTCTATTCTTCTAATTTTCTTTCACTTTCACAATCAATTTCTTTTTAAGGAAATAAATTTAGATGACAGTGATCCTTGTCAATACATATTTAATTGAAGTAATAAGTCAAAGATACTAACTGCAAAACATTGGATGCCATGACCCAGAAGTCTTCAAAACAAAGGAACCTGCATATTTGATAAGAACTGGGTAAAACTTCCTATTTAGGTTTAGATTCATGTTTTATTTTAAAACAAACAAAAAAAACCACCTAGAATAATTACTTAAAATGTTTACAATGCTAATCTTACATTTTTTAAGAAGAAAACAATTTCATATACGTATCTAGTATATGGTTTAGGGCATGAGGGTGATAGTTCTTTTGGAGACTAGACAGTCTTTATCAGATAAATAAATACATGGACCAAATAGCACTCTGACAGGTGGTTAGAGGTACTCACTTTTGCTTGGAACTGCAATTAAATGTGAATACTCAAGTCTTGAAGTGTCCAGTTTTTCACACAGCTTTGTCATACACACGTAATATATTGGACAATATACCCAGGCATCCAGACCAGGACTCACCTGAGAAGTCAAAGACTGAGTAGATTTGTAGCCCAATAGCTCTACAGCGTATAAAGAGTACATGCAGTGAAAAGGGATTTCTAAAATCTGCTAGGATTTCTCGCAGTAAGTTTGGATAACGCTTAGAAAATGTAACAAATCCAAAATGTAGGTGTTGAAAGCTGAATTTATTATCAGGTACCTTTCAAAACTCAGTCTTCTTATAAAAAGAAAGCTCTTTCATATGAACGAAAATAATTACTGTGAAAGTAATAAAAACCTTAGTGGTTCTACAGTGGTTTTTAACCAAGGAGATCGAATAATTTTCCGAGCACTTAATTAAAATTTAGGGCATTTCCGGGAAGGAAGTTTTGCTAATCTCATATTATATTTGGAGCACAAAGACACAAAATGGAACTGACTTCTCTGCAGAGTCAGACTCATTTCCAGATTGTAAATGCACCCATGTTGGTATGTTAGTGTAGGGGTAGGATTCAAACACCTAAACAAAGGTTTCTGGTGTCTTTCGGAATGGCTCCTGGCTCCTGCTACTGAAACAGAAAGGCATGATAAGTCTGTAAGTCTTAATACCTGTATTTGTTTGTGATGTAAAATGGTACTGCCAGCTTAGATTGCACATCTCCACACTCTGCCCTGCACACTGCATCTCTGCCCAGCGGCATATATGTGAGTGAGCTAAGTGCTTGCTATGGTCTGTGGACATCTAGGGTCTATTCAGCTTTCTTAACATAGGTGTTTACTGCCATTTGAAGTTCCATGGAGAATCTAAGCCACCCTGATGCAGCAAAGAGATCTGTCGGGCTTACATTGCTGACTGGCAGTTGAAGGCCAGTAAATTAATCAAAACCTAGTCTGTACAGTCAGTGGCAGCTCCAGAACTCTGAATTCAGCTCCTCCTGAAATGAATGACATCCTGAAATGAGCTGAATGACTTCCCAGAGAACACTGACTGTATTGGTTAGATCTCCATTGCTATAGAGCCTGTCTTGATCAAGTGTAATGTCTACCTTTGTTGACTATAACCTAGATTCTATATAAATATGGGCACTTTCACTCAGGCATCTACAATATGGACCTGAGTGTCATCCCTAAAGGTCAAAGCAGTTCCTGAAACCTAGAGGTCGCTAGTGGCAGTCAAGCTATGGCTGCGTATCCAACCACCAGCTCATAAACGCAAGTCCTGTGTCACGTCCATCAGCCATGTTAACTATCTAGCACATATGTGTTTCAAATAATAGTAGGTTAAAATGCTTAGGTTTGCACAAGTGACTCAAGCTCACGGTCTCAGAGCTGGCACTAGCAGCCTGTGCTCTGGACTGCTGCCTTTACATTGCGATACAAGAGCTCCTGGAAACTCTTTCCTAAGGCAGGCGTCTGACAGCCCTGCATGTCTTCATCCCCACACCATAGATGCAAATAAGCACTTCCTTAAATCTTCATTAGATTGGGTCTTTCAACAGCTGGGCAGGAGAAGTTATGTCTGTGGTAATGATGTGAATTTTTAAAGGAGCAAATTTGGTCTAGTACCTCATATAATAAATTGCTGAGGCCTAAGTCTTAGAGGGGTCATTGAGACTTTAAGTTATGTTAAATGTTTATTTGAAATGTAACAATGTGCTGACTTTAAAGTCCATCGGCTTGGCTATGGAAAAATGTCTTATGCACCTGGGAAAAAAATATACAAAAAACTGGCTCTGGAAACAGAATGTATGAAGAAATAATGGTTTTCAGCTGGTTAGTTCTATAACTGCACTGAAAATATTGATTAAAATCTATTGAAGTTGGATAGAAAAGGAAGATTCTGAAAAAAATATTGATAATGTGAAACTAAGAAGAGCTACATCTGTGCTTTGGGGCAGGCCCACAAAATATATGTTCTGCTTTGATACTATAAAGGAAATGGAGAATACTGTCTATTACAAATTAATTGTCTCTTAAATTTAAACCTTCATTACAACAGATCTGAAGATAAAAACTTCTATGCAGAAATTAATAAAAATAACAATTATTAAAGTTATCTTTATCTTAAGAGTAGGACTGTGTGAGAAGGGATCTTGTTTAAATCAGTAGGATCAAGTTCTTGCTTGACTAAGGATTAGTCATGTGACTGAGAACAGGTAATTTAATGTTTTACTATTTCATCATTGTTTCTAATGCCAAAAGATAAACGTGCTAGTGCATTTTATTTATTTGATTTTGCCTCAGGCTTTAAGACTAATACTAAGCAACAGTGATGACAGATACCATCATTCTATGTGATGAGGGATCCCTTATCAAAGGAAGAAATGGTAAATAAAGAAATGAAAGCAATTCCTTTGATAAACTCTAATCTACTATCATTAATTAAATAAAATTATTGTAAAAAGTGGAATAAAAAAGTGTTCATCTGCATATTAAATTGTAAAACAGGTTTTCACACAGGCTGCACTGGACGCAGGCCAACTAAGATTCAGCAAAGGGTTAAATGAAGCTATGGGTTTTTTTTTTTAACTAAATGCACTATTCATCAGACAAACATAATGGCTGACATTAGTGTTAAACACTTACTAAGCAAATCGCCAATATCACATTCCAGACTGGTAGTTTGAATGCAAAGAGGAGCCTGTAGCAGGCTTTAGAAAAGCGTGATTGTAGTTTAGATATACTTTGGTTGAGAACTTGGGCAAAATATTTAAAATAGATGAAGCAATGATCAACGTATGTCTTTTTTTTTTAAACTGTGAAAAAAATAGTATTATTTTACAATAATGAAAGTTCAACGTTATAAAACTGAAATATTAATAATTATGTGAAATTAGTCCCACCCCTGAAATAGGTTACTTCCCTCAGGAATTTCTAATAGCAACTCTTCAATCAAATGTAAATCTCTAAATAAGTACATTAAAAATCTCTAAATAGTGTAAATTACAGTAACTGTGACATAAAAATCATACGTTATCTAGATCCCAGTTTAGACCCTTACCATTTTATATTGTTTCAGCGTTGACAGGTTTAGTCCAGGAGAACATATCACAGCAGGAAAAGCTGTGCATGCTATAAACTCTTTCTTCCTCCAAAATTAACTCACGTTTGGAAAAGTGAGTTTGCTGTTGTACTTTATTAGGATAATATGAAATATTGCAGGAACAGGGTAAGCTGTTTGAACCCCCTGATTCAGTGAAAGGATTATTCTACTTTATCTCTCCATGAAATCATTAGACATTTAATCCAATTTAGCATCATGCAGTGTATTGGCATTGTTCTAGCCTGCTGAGAACTGCAAATGTTCAGGCTGGCAAAAGAATTGGGTACTAATTCATCGCCTGCCAGTCCCCATGTATCCCTTTAAACCATTGTCCTGATCCTAGACTTCTGATATTTTCTGCAAAATGGATTAATGGGAAAATACAATCACTTGACATAAGCAGGAATGTAGCATGCTCTTCATATGCAGTTGCTAAATTTGCCATTGCACACCTGAAGATCTCTCGAACTGTGGAGGAACAAGAAAGGTAAGGCAGCCTTCCAGCAGTGCCCAGAACTCAGAGCCAGAAAGATAATACTTTGCATTTGCAATACTACATTGTAGCTTCTGCTGTGATTCTGACATTTATTACACAGGTGTTTGTCAAGTAAATTAAGGTTCAGACAGCACTTTTAGCAAAAGTCTTGTACTCCTACTGAAGATTGAATAGATCTGGGTATCTCTCTATAGTAGTGAATTTTGGATAACCATAAGGCATACTATGTGTCAATGTAATACCTTTTGGAAAATATTTTGTATTGTGTTCAGCAAAAATATAATCAGTGGTGTAAACCACATCTAATGCAGCTAGGGAAGAAACTGACCAGAACATTTATGGTGAGCCAGGCAAACAGTGCACAAACAAATTCAGTATTATTTAAGAAAATCAGAGAATAAACAGAGGAGAAAAAATGGTTAATAAAAGTCTTCTGAATGGATGGGAAGAGTCTCCTTATCTTCCACACTCTTGACTGTTACTTTCTTCACACATATTTTGCTTGCAAAGTATGTTCATTTTTGCACTCAGTTGAACAAAAAAATGAATGCAAAGTTGTCTGCATTTTATCATGGGCACGTGCTGTTTGACCAGATTATAAGTGGGTTAAGTCCTCTCTCATACTCAAGTCAAGATATTTGTTATTTATTTCAGTGGAGCTTGGACCCTGTATGCCTAAATTTACATGTTTACATAATTTCTGAAATAGACCTGGATTTTCCATGACATTTAGATTTTCTTATTTTATGTTGAATTTGATACAAGGTTTAGGGTATCCTTATCACTCACATGAACAACTTCCCATAAGTAGAACAGATGTACATTTTGTGGAAATAAAATTTTGTTTCTCTTTGAAAAGATTTTTTTTTCACAGAAAGAAGCTATTTTCAGAAACTAGAAG
The DNA here is from genome assembly GCF_023634085.1 of Falco cherrug. Lineage (NCBI taxonomy): Eukaryota > Metazoa > Chordata > Aves > Falconiformes > Falconidae > Falco > Falco cherrug. Next base: position 46,526,616 of record NC_073698.1, on the reverse strand, counting down.
ACGCTACATTTATCAGAAATTTCCTATCCCTTTTCTGATGTATGAAAAATTCATAAATACTTTATATTGCGTTGTCTTTTTGCCTTATAAATGTATTAATTCATGAAGTCCTACAACTTCTGCATAGCTTTATGGAATTCTACTGAATACTAAGCATAATTTTTCACATGGTTTAATTTTGTGAAAACAAACAGAATGAAGAGCACATTGTTTCATTTTGAATCCAACCTATGAGACATATTTCTGCCTGAAATATACTTTTGAAGAGATTTTAAGAGTAATTACTTATGAAACTCTACCTAAACCAACATAAAAATAGTATGTCTGAGAGATGTGCCTTTTTAAAGGTAGTACAGAAATTCTATATACAAATTAATAAAACTGTGATTAGCAGCTAAAGGAACCCAAAATTTCTAGGCTTCAATCAGGTGGGTAACTGCTCGTCCAAGAGTGGATTCTGCTGAGAGGGGAGTTGGAAGGTACCCTAGCATTCCCTAAGGAGCTTAAGATTCAATGATAAGTTAGACAATCAAGTCACAAGCTGATCATGTCACCTGTCAAAGCCTTTATCTGACAAGATACTAATGTTTTGACAGTAGTTCACTTTTAGAAGATTAGACTCCCCCAACCCTTAAATTATAAAGAGATGACACAGCAAAAGCTCACATTGCCTCACCTGCACTGCATGTTTAGGTAGTATGGAATAAAGACTAATTAGTTCATACAGTTGGCCCACATACCTTTGCATTCTAGCCATGAGAAATCTAGTAGCCTTAAGAACTAAACCAAGACAGTCATCAGAGAGGTTTCTGTGGAAGCTACAATCAGAGATTAAAAATCCAGGAATGAAACCCTGTCATAACTAAGCAAAGAAACACGTGTTGAGATTGGTCTCCTGAAGAGGATTTTGATGAAACATTACGCAGAGAGTGGCTATAAGGAATATCAGAATTTCAGTGCTGTACCAATTTCTGTACCGGTGCTTTCAAATGGTTTAACATTTGCCTACACTTCAGTTTGTTCATATTAAATTTCATGTGGAGCCCATCCTACTCAGTTTAGGTAATATTTAACTGAGACTGCAGGTGCATAGCTTCAGAGAATAATCCAGGTGACCTAACACAACCGTTGAAACTTCCTGCAATAGTCACTGGAGATTTGAAAGTAAATCTGATGATCAGCAGAAAATAAAGCTGTCTTCCCAGTTAGAGGTATTTCTCTCCCTCTATTGGACACAGGTACCTCCCGACGATGACATCGCCCTCACTTCAATTAAACCTCTGCTTCCGTCAAGAAGCACAGTAATATTCAACATAGGTGCCTCTTCCTCATTCCCATTCTCCTCAGGCAACAGCAGCCTACCAGAGGAAAGTAATGTCTACTTTTTGGCAGTCTGGTGAATATGTCTGGGATTCTCCCTGGGGACAAGAGACAGAGGAAGATTAAGCCTATACATTCACCATGTTGCAAGCCAGTGCTCACGCCACCAAGGAACAAAGAACCATGGGTAAAGATATTTTTTCCCCTCTCAGCACTAAGCTACCAAACAATGAAGCGTATTTACAGAAGTGATATAATCCAACTTCAAAAGAGGCTCACCTGCTATTCTTCATGGCCTGTTAATCGGGACACTCTCTAGCACTTTGGAGATGAGGATTCAATACCCTGCTCAGACTAAATCAAATCAAAGGTTACCTAATTCCTTTATTACTGTTCAGACTTCTTACCTATTACACATTATTTCTGAAAAACAGTGCTAGCATTTTAGAACATTTTTAGAGTTCAGGTACCTGTATATCTAATCCTGGATCACAGTCCGTTTGTTGGTAGGGTTTAAAGGGCATACATCAAGAACTTCAAGGCAGTCAACACTGACTTCCTTTAAGCTTCCTGCAGATACACCACTTAGTAGGGAGGCACTTAATGAAAGCTTCCATTGAGCAGTCTTTGAAAACTATTAGGTATAGGTGTGATGGGTGCCAGGTGCCTATTTACTCCAGCTGTATAGAAGCCAACTAGATACCACCTAAAGTTGTTTTGAATTCAAGTGGCTTTCATGATTTGAGGTTGTTTTTTTTTCCCATGAAACATCTGGCCTTTGAATATATATTATTGCCTCTTTTTGGAAATAAACTGTTAAAATACAGGATAACTTTTTCCACAGCAAAAATACATCCAAACTAGTAACAAACACTACACATCTGTCAACTCTGTATAGTGCTGTCCTATACTGCCTTGCTCACTAGCTAAGTCTGGTTATGTAAGTATCCTCTGTGACTCCTGGAGCTTCCTGAATGGAAGTCTATTACATTTAAATTCAATAGGTTCTTAAATATTTAAATTTTAAATAAATGTTTAAATCCAGGTGGCTTGTCAGGATCTGTCCTTTCATCTCAAACTTTTTCATGGTCTTAATAATTGACTCCACACTTGTTTATACAGGTTCTCCTTCCTGTGTTTTGGCATCTTCTAACCCACTACTAAATCTGCTTGTAATTCAGGAAAACATATCAATTGTCCTGTCACTTTTTTCTGTGCTGACGCTATCTTGGCATTTCCTTTTCCATAGCTTCTTGCCAGAATGTTCATTTGATCTTTGGCCTTTACTTGTACCCCTGACCACTGCACCTTCAATTCAAGTGCTGGCAATGCAAGGACAAACAAGAAAGATTTGTACAATTCAGATTTTTTTTATTAGTGTTGACTTTGTAGCAGCAAGTACAGGGGAAAAAAAGAAACTATTTTTAAACACATATATCTGTAGTTAACATTTTAATCAATTCCTTCAGCCACTAAATACTAGAGTTCTTACTAGGTAACTTGGCAAAAGTACTATCTTGAAAAATTAAAGACAAGGTAAAACATCATACAAGCATAATTCATCACATAAAAAGACAAAAAAATATCATCAGTCACATTTCTGGACCGGGTTTAACCAGTTTCCTCAATTCTGAGGGAATGAGAGGTATAATGAAGTAAATCACTCTAGTCATGCTAAACAGATTTAAAAAAAAAAAAAAAAAAAGGAAAAAGGAAAAAAGATTCTAAGTTTTGTTAAAGAATTCACACACATTAAATTATGGCCCATGGAGTTCTACATACTTTGTACAATATTTGGCACAAAAAGTCCACAATTCGGAACACTAGGTTATCTTACTAACAAGAATAACAATGAGAATGAAAACTCCTGAAGGAGAGTTTTATATTGTGCAGACTGATCAAGAAATGTCAGGACTGAAAACACCACGGGCTATGCCAGCCAGATGATCTGCATGGGATAATTAACCGCAGAGTTCACAGCTTTGGTGAGGCCAGAGTGCAGCAACACACAAACCGCTTCCAGGACCTGAAGTACCAGCTTTCTTTTGAACTGGGCTGTCAGGGAGACCTACCAACACATTCAGAAGCAAAGCAGAAATCCCTGCATGATTGTCATGTGGTCTAGACGTACCTCAAATGGTCAGCAGCACTGAAATTTCCACCTGGATTTTTTTCGCTCCAGGTATGTATAATTTTAAGTTTTTCATATATTTCATAACAAAGGAACAGCACATCTCTAAATGTGTTTGGTTGCTAACACCTTCCTCATAAACTAGACACACAATTCACAGCAATTTTTTCCCTACTATTTCCTAACGACTAACAGTCCCATACATTCCATGAAAAGAAGTATCAGTTTCAAGATGCAGTTTCAAATTAGACACATGTTTTATAGCTTATCATTAAAATACCCACAGATCTCGTAGACAACTGAACACCAGACTCAAACGACAGTGTGTTTTTCTCTTCTGCTAAGATACTCATTATATTTAAATCTCGTATTTCCTCCCTCCTTTTCCTACTAAGTGATTCATAAGTTTTTCTAGTGATATTCCTACTGTTTTTCTGCTGAACTGCAGCTAAATACTGACCAGTTTCAAACACAGGTATCTAAATCTAAGAATATTAGAAGTAATGCACTATGGCAATTACACTTTTCACACTTAGATCTTACACTGAGTTTAGGAACACAAAGATATTCTAAGCTGAATAAAGAACCAGCGTTTGGTAAAGACTTACTCTTGCTTTCCTTCAGTGTTTCAATGACTCTCCCAACAGCCTTCAGGAATATCTTTTACTAGATTCTAGACACAATCTAGATTTTTTCCTAGATTTACTAAAATAATCTCTGAAAGACTTTGTACAGAGTGCAGCATTTCATGGTTATATCATATTACATAGCATTATAATGTCATGTAATATAATTAATATAAAATTATATAACAAAACATACCAACATAACACAGCTTTTGTGTAAATGCTGCTATCAGTCTGAAGGTACTATGTTGGTAATTAATCAATATCCTCTCTTTCCTATATAAAAACATAGTTTAGTCAGTAGTCTTCATAGTCTTCAGTGCAGAATGTAAGCTATCACTTTGCAGAATCACAGAATGGTTGAGATTGGAAAGGACCATTGGAAGTAATCTAGTCCAACAGCCCCACCTCATCCCCAGCTCTGGTTGTATCCTTCTGGATGGCAGTGACCAAAAGTTGTCCTTGCTGAAGAGCGTTCGCATGGAGCTGGCTCACCTTCGCTTCCTAGGGTTGGGTTGAGATTTCTGAGAAGTGAATCCATCCCAGTAGAAGATCTGAGAGAACTACCTGCTTTATGTTAACTTCCGGTCAGCGCTTGGTGTGTGTAAACTAAACACCTTTAGCTATGTTTGCATCAGCGTGATGATTACAAATATGTATAGTATGTATACACATATATAAAGTATGTATAAACACACAAACACATATAGTCAAACATATTTGAAGATTGTATGTGTAGTTTTAGATCAATAACATACATATAGCATTAATGATTGCTTCCTTCACGTTAGCCATCAATGATGTCCCTGAAAATTGAAAGAAGATGATAACAGAAGGGCATAGAGGACAAGGTTCACTCTGAGCAGCTGTGCCATATGCTGACTTCATAACTTTATCATTTTGGTCACATTATACTTATACCCATAAAATATTGATATTTTTTCTTTCACGTTTAAAAACCTAGCAGAGGATATTGGAAAGTTTTCAAGATATCTCTAACCTCTGCTCTGACAAGTCATATATAATAAAATGTTCCCCTTGGAATCCAAAAAACATATGCACGCTGGTTAGCAAAAACTTTAGCACTGGACCTTACACATCACAAATCAAAAGGAGAAACTATTTGAAAATTCAAATTTTTGTGAGGACCAAAAAAAATAATCTGCACGTCCTCTTTTTTAGCAGGAGTGATGTGTACCAGAAAGATTATTCTTTGAAAGACAATTTAGACAATGAAGCCATTAGTTGGAGGCTCAATATTTATTTGATGAAAGAAAATGTAAAGACAGATAGAAATCTCAAAATAATTTATCAGCTCCTTGAAGTTTATGTATCTGTAAGTATAAGAAATTATCCCCATACTTTGAAACATGAATGAAAACACAGATAATTTAAAATAGCTAAGCAACAGAGCTGGCAGAAACAGGAACAAATAAATGATCTGTGATTTGTTGCTTTATTAATCCAAGTGTAAAATAAAACAGACTATAAAGCTTTATTTTTATTTTTTTCTGTTCCTACTTTATGAAGAGTAATAACTCAGTCAGTCTGCTCAGAAAAATATTTTAAAGGGCCCACAATGGAAAAGAGTGAGAAGTTCACCAGATATTGGGAATATAGCATATTCCCAGCACATATTCCTCCTTTGAAACAATTGCTAAGCATAGTTGACTAATTTAATTGTGCTTTAGGGAAAGCCGGTGACTCAGAAGGGAAAAACACCATGTTGCTGCTCTTAAATTACTGATTTTTGATGTCAAGTAAAAACACTATTTTAATAGTTTACTCCTTCAGTAGTCTCTGTACAGAATGCTAATAGAACTCTTAAATACACTTCAAAAAGGAGATTTCATAACAAAGCAGAGGTTGTCGTGTCTCTGCTTTTAGTCTGGGAAGGTGAGGGAAATACCTGGCTTCTTTACATTGATTTGCTTATATTATTTCACAAGCTTAGAAGAGTGTAGAGGCACCTATGCCAATTCTGTTTTCTGAGACATTTACGTCAAAAGGTCAATTTATCCATGTCAGCGTCAATCTCTTAAAAAACACACAATGCAAAGAAGATAATTTTTATTCTTATTTTTAATTCTAGCATTGATGTGCATCTGGCCTGTGTTGAACTAGAGAATTCTAAAGAAAACTATACTCGAGCCAATATTAACTCAGCTGCAGCAGTGACTGATGTAATGGAGACAAGCTCTGGCACCTTCTGCTGTTCCCACCAGTATGCCCACTAATCCTTCTTATGAAGAAATAAGAAGCACAGTCAGGCTGACAACCAAACAACTACAGTAATCTCTGTAAGACTAGAATGATCTACATCATGAGAAATATTATTGCATAGAAACTGAATGTTTACCATGTAGAACGGTCTGAATTTTTTGGTAATTTGAACAGGAACTTTCTCAGCTTACTTTAACTAAGTACAAGCCAGATATTAGATATGAAGCAAGCTCCCTCTGTCATCAGTATAGAATGTCCAAAGGACAATTTTTGCAAGTAATTTTGGACAAATCCTCTGAAAATAACTTTTCCACTGACTATGAAATAAGCCTAGATGACCACTTAGATTATATGCTTGATTTCAGTACAGCTCAAAGCAAGCAAGGTCAGTCAAATCACATATATAATATGTTTATAATTCTAATACATAATACATATATAATTAAGTGTGTATATATATAGTCTTGTACCTGTCGGTATGTGTGAACACAAGGGAGAATATGGGCAGGTGTGTATGTGTATGCATATAAACTCAAACATCCTAACTGCTTTACAAACTTAATTGATACAGGTATACTGAGGCACACAAAAATACATTCCTGGATGCTTCAGTAGAAGGATGCTCTCTTAAAAAAGAAATAAATAATTTTTTTATAATGAAGAACCTAAAACTTTTATGTTTGCCAGTGTACCAAAGAGTATTTCCTTTCTGATTTCTGTTTCAGTTGCATAAAGTTACATGTAACTTAAGAGTTTAATAATTCAGACACTTAATCTCGAGACCAGTCATAGCATGAAATAAGAATAATCCCACACAAGAGTAAAAGAAAACATGAGATTTTAATCCAGCAACAATTAGACAAAGTCTTAAGTGCCCAATGAAATAATTTATATTCATAGAACAATTTTCTTTTTGCCTACATATGCTCCTTAATTGATATAATCTATGTTCTCCAAACTTTTTGCTCACCTTAGACCCATAGACTCAGTTTCTTTAACAATCACTGACCAATTTTCAGTATATTTTCTATGGCATTACAAATGAAAGAAACTGCATAAAGAGGGTGCAAAAGAAAAGTAAAATGAGGAGCCAAAGCTGTCGCCACTGCTCCGATGGAACCAAATTTCCAGAAGGGTCATTAAAATGAGAAGCCAATTGCTAAATTCTGGAACTAGATTCTACACTTGTATACAGGTACATAACTCCCACTGGTTTCATTAGGATTTATATACCAGAGAAGAGGGTTTGGCTTAAGATTTGTAATCATATCACATTAAAAAAACTTGTTCTTCAGGTGCAACCAGAAGTTCAATGAGGTATCCTCATGCAAACTACATTATGTAAATATTTGGACTCATTACTTCCTCTTTTAGAAAACATTTCAGAGTGAGCAATGGGCCCTATTACACCAGCTGTCTTATCAGGGACAGTGTTTCTTGCAGATGGTCAAATCAAAACAGAACAAACAGCAGAGCTAAAGAAGCATGAGGCAAAATGCTGGAAACCATGCATACTGAGATGAGTAACTGAAGAGCAGGGTGACAAGTCATTAAGGGTTCTAATAATTAATCGCTTGTTCTGCTCCACCAGCTAATACCAGAAAGAAGATAAGTGCTTAGCAATACTGTTACAAAGACTATATACAACATAGTCTTAAGTATTTTTTATCCAGAACACATTGACTAAATCTCAGTAAATATATACACAGAAGGCATAAATAGTGCTACAGGTTGGGAGGCTTACTGCTGTCAATGCAGTTCTCAGCATCCTACAATTGGTATGAACACACCTGTGGGTAGGATTTAGCTTCATATTCAAGCACTTCAAGTGTGTACCACAGTGCACCTGTGAACCTAATTTCACATTATAGACAAGGTGTTCAATTCAATTCCCTAGATATAGATGTATGGTGTCTTCTGTAACATGCAAGGCTAGGTAAGGTCCCACAAAGGGCTGACAGCTATGTAACAGGACCTACATGGCACCTGGACCCTTCTAAGCAGCAGATAAAGGACATGTAGGATAACCTGGACAACTGTGTCAAGAAGGCCTTGGTCAATACACAGTCATAATATGCTTCCATGAACACAAGCATCAAGTGCCACTTGAGATTCCAAGGATGCTAAAGTATCTGTAGGCATCTGATGGATGTTACTCAAGACCAATGGGAGACCTGTACCTTTCCACAAAAGCAGCTGGAGACCACGTGTGAGACTGTAGGCAGTCTGAAATGGTACTGAATATAAATGTTGAGGCAACTGCATCATGCCAAATGTAGTCTGGAGAGCTAGTGGGTTCATCCCAGAGTAGACATCCTGGGGGATATTAATTTGGCTGAAGGTGGGTATAACATTTAAAACTCCTTTGGGTATTTGAGAAACCTTCACAAGTCAGGCAAGTTATGTGAGCACATATGAGAGACTTGTGCTCTTCTGAAGCAGCAGCTGGATACCTCTCTGGGTCTAAAATTACATTAATCACCCATTAGTAAGCAACAAGCTGTATGTTAGATGAGCTGAAAAGCTCAATAGTGCCTATACAAACTTCATTGACTACAGTGGGAACCTGCATTGTATGTAGATTTTTATACCGTAGGCACATATATTTGAGTGACTGAATCTGGAGTTAAAATTAAACCAATTCATTAACTAATATGAGAGATCTCAGTGCATCTGAATTGTTGATGGAAGACTGGACAGTCATCATGACTACAATGTCATGTAACCTAATGATGCTAAAGGACATCCTTAGTGCTCCTGTAAATCCATCTTACCTCTAAACTGGCATACATAAGCCAAATATTTTAATGTCCCTGTAAAATGACACTTACTTGAAGCCCACTCTGCTTTGTAATTATGGACAGTGGTACTGAAAAAAAATCACTTTAAATGACATGCAAAAGAGACAGTAACAGCCTTGAGCCCATGTTGCACTGAGTCCAAGCTGCAAAGTGCAAATATAAAAATTATTTTAATTTCTTCTCCACCACAAATAGTTTTTACCCCTCATTTATGTGATCTAATGTGTTTACTAAACTGTGAGGCTCAAAGCAAACAAATTTAAGAACTGGGAACTGAATAGATAAGTTTAATTTTCTTAGGTAGGGACTTTACATTCTCTTACTATAGTGCAAGAGCACAGATTTGATCTTACATTTCTACCCTGAAAACCAGACAAATGCTTATATGAGCGACAAATAAATGTTTGGTCTATTGTGAAAAACTAGTCTACACAGTTTTTCATATTGTTGTATACTCATGTAACACAGCCTAAACCTTGGAAGACTATCATACCTCTTTCTGCCAAATAAAAATAAATGGCTTAACATTTAAGCCTTTAATCAAGATAACTTGAACATGGAATAATTTTTACCCTGAAACACAGCTGGCACTATAAGTCTTTTTTTTTAGTTATCATTTCTTCCTTTTTACAAGCTAGAGATTGAAAAATTAAATACCATAGAATTAATCACCAGAAGGTCAGATTTTGCACTCACTTGTGCCAGAATCTATCCAAAAAAGGACTAGTGAAGGCAATGTATTTAAATTAATGATATATTTATATCACTGAAATGTGAATCAAGATCAGCGTATTTAAAATGAGCAGGACACAGATATAAGAAACATGCATTCTCAAAAGAGTTACCTTCCAAGTGAAGATTTCAAGACTAGACAATGTGAATTTATATGACAGTCCAAATAAAAGGATCTTGATGAAAATTATTGCAAGGTGATTTAAAGTCCTATATAAGTTTAAATCAGTGGAGTTCTGTTAAAGGCTCTGGCCAAATCCAGCGCTCAGCCACACAGAGGACCAGGTGTTCTTGGGTCAGCCACACAGAGAACCAGATGTTTTCATGCCAATCTGGAAAAGGACTTGGGTTAATAAAAGTATAATGGACAGGACTACTTACAGTCTAATCATTTCACTGGCATGGGACCAGAGCACACAGTCAGCAACTCTCAGTGTGAAATCAGTGGCTATGCAAAACAGTAAATAAAATTAAATCACAGTATTTTACAGAGTTCACCTTCAGAAGATCCTGACAATTGCTACTTATTGCCAGTCTTTCATTCCAAGCGCCCAGACTGCAGCCCACCATGAGAACCATTGGGTAACGGGGAACTGAGGGTGCATGTGACATGCCCTGGAGTGCATGGCAGTCTCTCAGGGATTCCTGAGCTGGGAGATTCCTGGGGAATAAAAAAGAACATGTGGTATGGAAGCAGCCAAGCACGGTACCTCCACACAGGGAACAGCCCCTAGAGCCAAATATCTCCCAAACTGCACCTAGGTCTTACGTGGAAACACTTACTTAGTTTACATAAACAGAGGCACATACTCAGTCTTGGGGCCAAGATCCAGGAGTGGCTTGGGAAGTTACTTTCTTGGCAATGTAAAGTTAACTTACATCATGGTTAAGACTGTGGGAGCTACTTCTTGGGAAAGACAGACTGCAGAGCATGAAGGTGTGTTCTGAAGCCAGAATCAAAATGGAAAATTACAAACATAAAATGAAATACACAATAACAAAAATAAAAGTGTAGAGAGTTTACTTTGCCTGTGTGGTTTTCACCCCCAGTAGAAAGACTGAAAAATCTCGTCTGTAGCAGGTGAAGGGCCCACCAGAAAAAAACTAGTCTGACTCATCAGATGCCCTTTGAGGAGCAGCCAGAACAAATACAGATGGCTGATAATGAACAGTATATGTCATCTACAGATAACATTCAGTCTGAACACACATCAGAGTGGAAGAAAACTGAAATATGAAGATAACTTCTTAGTCAGCCTGGCTTAATCACCTGATCCTTCAAGAAACCCACAGAAGTTAGTCACTTCCTACAGAAGATTTTACAGAGATAAATTTTTTAAAAATTCCTGAGGTATGCTTTTTGAAGAATAATACGAAATATAAATGTTCTGAACCAGTACATCCCACAGTTATCATGACAATCCTCTCATCAGCATTAATCATTCAGTTTTAAGGTGATTTTGAAGAAACTCTGCAACCATTTTGAATGGTGGCAATCTGCCCTGGAAGACTTTTTCTCATCATGTCTGCCTTTCCTATATGCCTTACTGCAGCAGACCCCCGCAGGAATTGGGAATGGGTGATTCTCATTATCTTTTTGGCATGAAATGAGAAACTTGCAGAAATAAAAATCTGTCTGGCTGTTAGATAACAATACAGTATTTCTATGTACTGTAAAGGAAAGACTGTGCAAGGAAAGTCTCTCTTTCTGGTGGTTCATATGAAGTTATGCAGCTACAGCTTGCTGGGTCTGCCTCACTGTTATCCATTGCTAAACTGCATTGCAAGACAGCAAAAAATACACTGAATACTTTCAAAGCGGTTGTTACCAGAATTTTATGTAGCCACAGATCTGAAAAGAGCTGGTCTGTGTGATGATGAGGGAGGGGAATGGCAATGCCCCTAGACAATCTCTCCCTCTCTCAGAACACTGCAGAGATTCATATTGCAGAGCCATGATAAACTGTGGGAAAACAATGAATAATTGGCAGTCTCCTACAGTTGCTTCAGAACTCAGAGCTACCATGCAACTAAGTGACCCCTGCTTCTGCTAGGTCACCAAGAGGTAAATAACAGGAGAAGGGCAGTAAATGGAGCATTATTGTGCAGACTCTGCCTGTACTGTATCAGTTCTGTAGAAAAAGAAAGGTTTCCTCTGTTCTTTCTCTCTATGCTCTCCATTGTACCATTAAGCACAGCACTATGCTATGCCTGGTGTGAGTTACTTTGCCCCAGGCTGAGCACTGGGAGGTTCAGGGAAACAAAAAAGTTCCCAGTATGATGTGGTTTACTCAATGACAGTTTGAGTAAATTGCTTTATATCTGTGGCCTGGAACATATAGACTGAAAAAGTGGCAGACCCACGCCTGTGCCTTACACTGAGAGCTGGGAAGAGGAGACCCTGGTCCTTCAGTCTACCCATCTCTTTCCAAGGCACATGTGCCTCCCCTGTGCTTCTCCCCCACTTTACCCAAGCCACAATTTGCAAAACCTTGCCTCCAATACGCAAGTAAATTCGCTACAAATCAGTGACTGTGTTCTGATATCAAAACATTGCTGGGAGGAGGGTGAGAAAAGGTACATTAGGCTGGACAGAATGCTACAGGTATATCATGCATCCAGAACTTGATCTTGCTCATAATGAGCTAGTTTATATATACATGGCACTGTAGCATGCCTTGTGATGATGTTCTCAAGTAAATGTTCAGCCCTTCTCTAGCAAAAAAACCCAACCAACTGTAGAAAACTGTAGTGTTTTGGTTATGATCTAAACTCAGAATAAAGCAGACACATGAAACACAAAATTAGAATAAATAGAACGTTTTTGTTTGCTTTACTCCTGTGATTTCCAGTCAGACTTCATAATTTACAGTTTTTAAATGTTCAATACCCAGTGCATCATGTTAAAGTCATTTTGCTTCAGCAAAAAGTGGTTGGCTTGTCAATCAAAATATACAGCATGGTCGATGTCTCTGCTGCCTTGAAACCAGAGCTGGACATGATCCTAGGAACCTTTATTCTTGTCAGTAATCCTCGTACACATGAACAGCCCCAGCTAAATAATCAGGATTGTTCACTTCAAATGAGATAGGTATGACTGGCCCCTCATCTTCCATATTCTGAATCTCACCTTGAAAACTCATTTTTGTGTATCTTGGCCACATTCACCACTGAACATCTACACTTCTTAATTTAAGGCAATGGCTCTTTGAAGTACTTGGGTCAGAACTGCACATTGTATTTACGTTTCCTTTGAATCTCAGATCTGCTCCACCCTATTTTTCACATCCAAAGATTAAACATATTCATGACTCGGTTACTTTTCCTCCAAAGATCCAGACAATTTGTCTTTTACTTTTTGATTACAAATGAAATATCATATGCCTATTGGGAAGAAGGCAATACATGATTTCTCAGAATCAGGAGCAGATTTGAAATAGCCATAGCTTTGGGCTGCAACTTGTTTTGTTTGTAGCTTGCTAAAGTGCAGCATAAATGCAAATGACAAAATTTCCAAGTAACAGAACATGTTTCTCATATGCATGTCAACATATGTTACACTTACAGGCAGAACTATTCTATTACAGACTATATAAACTTAAGTAGCTCTTGCAGTCAGTTGTCCACTAAATAAAGTGGACAAAATGCTGAAGTTGGTGTGGTGGCAATTCAGTGAACAGGGAAGGCAAGACTGATGTGTAAAGGATGGAAACTGTATAAAGATGCATGTGTTTACAAGAGGAAAGGAGGAGGAAGCTGAAGAAAGAGCCCACAATAGACAGGGTATCTGAAAAATGCATAGAATATCTGCTGAATATCTGAGTATGAAAATATTTTTTCACAACAAGCTTATCTGGCACAAGGAGAAGCAAAAATTTATTTCATTACATTTGGCTTTCAACAAAGTATCTGAAACCACATCAGCCCTGTCTTGGGTGGTCAGACTTTGGTGGTTACTTATTTTCCCATCAGAGACATTCAAGTTTATCTCAGATTAAAGTTCTACCATAATTACATTTTATGATCTGCAACAGCAATTTATTCTCATTTAGACTGCTGATATATCACCCTCAACATTCTGACAAGACAGAGAAGGTCTTGAAAAACAAGCCAAAAAATGCTGTGGATGTTTATGTACATCATACCATGCAACTATTGCACAATTCATTGGCTTGGAGATACTTCTGTTTCTATTGTCATCAGAAATAAGAGGTATTTATTTTTTACTTCAAGAACTGTTGATTAAATAGCACATGTCAACTAAACTTTAAGATTGATCAGCTTTCATGAGACAATCTGACAATTAGCTTTTTAAACGTTGAATTACACTTTCTTGTAAGATGCCAGAAAAACTGTAATCTAACAACTGAGACCTTATTAAGGAGAGCTATGCTCAAGTTGGAGTCTCGGAGTTTAAAGCTGGCTTGATTTTAATTACTAGTGGAGACAGCCACCAGAGAAATACAACTTCTCTGTGGTTCATCTGGAGATATGTGGTCATGTACATAGCCCTTACTCAAACAAAATACTCAGTGGGAAGAGCTGGGCATGCCATCCAGCCAGGACTGATCTGACTAGTACCAGTGTTGGAAACACATCGTTGTGTCTGCCAGCATACAGACACAGAGGGAGCTGAGTGACCCAAGTGCATACGGCTGAGGTTATTGTTCATGCTTACACATTTCCTGGGTATGTAGGGGTTCTAAACATCACGTTCAGTTTGGCCCTTGCAGAATGACTTTGTCCTTGTTTCTCAAAGTAGAGGAGACTGGAAAACATTTCAATCTAACACATTCCTAGCTGGAGGATTCACTTCATCCAGCTGCCAGAACAATAGCTCTCCATAGCTGGACAGAGTCCTAGTACTTGACTGTTTCCTAGGGGACAATGCAAGTGTCACACTAAAGCTATACTTCCAAATATGACATTATTAATACATAAATCTATGCTTCTCCATTAACAGTTATGCCTTAAGGAATTCTGACAGTATTTGTTGATGCACGCACACTGAAGCTAGCCATGAGAAACTCATTGCCTGGCAAAACATACGAGTACAAGGACTTCACTTTCTAAATAATTGGTGCTTGGTGAAATATTTGTGCACACTTATCATTATGTCAGAGATGCCAAGGCCAATTGAACGTCTAAGGCATTCCTCAACTGAGATGACAAAGGCCCTCCACTGAGCAATTCACGCTGCTGTGGCTTAGTGAAACCTTTTATGTCACATCAGACAGACATACTCAAATGTATCTGCTCTGCATGACATTGGTGGCATTCCTTCTTGATAGCAAAGGACTTTCATTTAGGCTGGATCAGTTAAAGTTATGTGAGCAGGAAGGATATGAAGCCCATACTGAGTGCAGTTTACAATGTGATAAACACAGAGTTTTTGCTTTAAAAAGCTTTCAGACATTTCTTGTATCTGGGGGCTGCTATTCCACTTCATTGTCATTTTAGTCTCCAAGGGACATATATTTCTGCTGTCTTAATATCCATCAATTATTATCAGGGGAAGACAGTTTAATCAACACTAAAATACGATGAATATATGATTATACTGGATTTATGATTTTATTTCATATCACCAGGAATTCTATTACAAGCAAGAACAAACACCCTTTCCGTTTATCTCCAGCCCATCACTAAAGAAGAGAGCACTCCCTCTGGTATGCTCTAATAGCCCCATGCCATGCCAGATATGCAAAGCAATCATAAATCCACTTTAGCTTGTTAGTTTACTGCTGTTTTCTATCACCAGACAAGCACAAAGCGACTGGAATGTGTCAGTGAATCTGGCCCTAAATCACACTTCTTTTTTTCTTTTTCAAGTGGTATTTTTAAGCTGTGCCAAGTAATAACATTCCAAGACACCCAGGGAAGACAGTTACGCCACATTCACTGACTTTCTAGTGTGTAGATGGCCTGATTCTCTGTGAAGTCCTGGCTGCTTGGCACAGTTTGGGAAAAACGGTATAAGCCCAGTTCCACTAACTAGTTAAACAGAGTTTACTAGAGTAGTATGTACAAGTATACTATTCCTGAAAGTACTGCACCAAAATTCGATAATTGAATTTCTTTTTTGTTTCATAAGTATATTCTGGGGAATTAATTAAATTGAAATTGTAGTGGATGAGAAGTTCCTCAAAAATTTTCTATTTAATAATAAGGGAAGAATAAATTTCTTCCCTTTCTTGTTTTCCTTTTATTTTGAAATATGCTACATCTACATTTTACCGTTGTTTTATTAAGAGGAAAACCAGAAGTACATAAGCAATGATCAGGAAGATAAAGCTGCACCATTAATCCAAAGTTAAAAGCCAGATCTGCAGCAGGGTAAAAAAAAAAGGAAAAAAAAAACCATAGAAGATGCAAAGACAGTGGCTGGCAAACCTAGAGAGACAGAATGTCTTTCTGTAGCAAGACATGGAAGCACATAAAAGTCTCTTTAACACCGCATTCCTGAGTGACTATGCCCAGTTCCATAGTCAGACTAAATAAAATGGCAAATGCTCATCCATTACTTTTGAAAAGGATGCTGCTGTCATTTAAAAATTCTTGTTTCTTTTGTGTATCATTTTGTTCCAAAGAAAATCATGAGTACACCAATGAATCATGAGACTTCATGATGATATGAGCACTCCTGTAAACCAGGGAATAACTTATAAACACATGGCTTTTAAAACTATGGGACTTACATTGTTTTGCTTAATGTGAGAGGAAAGAACAACAACCTAATTCTCTTCTTCTCAAACCACGAATAACAGGTTTAGCTGCTTGAAAAAAGTAAAGTGGATCAAATTAGCTATATATGTAAAGAAGAAAATTCTCAGAAAAACCAATACAAACACAATATGCCAACCTATCATCAGCTGCAACTCAAGTAAAAGTAATCTAGAGCAGGAGGGAGATTATTTGTAGTGGGAGCCAGTGACCACATTTCTCATCCAACTCTCCAGCCCAGTGGGGGCTTCGAATGTAGCCAGCAATTAAAGCTAGTTAGGCAACCAAAGGTTACACAGAGACAAATGAGGCCATAAAGGGGCCCTGCTTGTCAACAATTTCAAGAACTACAGATTTCTTTTGTGTATATTCTTCTGCTCTGCTTTCACAAGAAATGTATTTCATAGGTATTTCACAGTGCTCTTAGTGGTATATGCTTTCCTAGGGCAGTCTGAAAGAAAGATAGTAAATTAGTGATGTAGAAGTTGGTATAATTTAATGGCCTGATCTCACAAAGGTCCAAGGATGTGGTCATCTTTTTCCCTATAAGCTTGCATTTTTGCCTGATTTTTACTAAGGTAATCAAGTGCTGCCAAGTATTTTAGTGTCACAGCACTCTCCAGACTATCAAGCTGCAACAAGGTCTTTCACTACCTCATACCAGCACACTCTTCATACAGTCCCTCTGCTGCCTTCTCCATGTCTCACCTCATCCAGGGTATGTGTTCTCTCTCCTCTTGCTTCTTCCTCCCTCTGCTTCTGCCTCTCAACCACTTAACAGAACCAGCCACAGCTGCACCTTATCTACATCGGCCAACCCTCCTCCCCTGAAGCCAGCCCACAGTTGTATGTTATCAATGATAATTAACCCAGCTTCGTTCCACTACATTTCAGCTTATGAGCAAACCTATGATGCCATGGCTATCTGTCTTTGATACAAACATCTTAAAAGATTATGGAAATGTGCATTACTTTCAGAATACCCTATGTTCTTATGGTTATGACATGGGTCAAGAGTCCACTTATGTGTGCCCTTGCCCTGAGCGTGCTACCATGCAGTGAATGCTTGTGCCCAGAGGCCATATCGATAGTAGATCATAAAATAGCAAGGAATGGTGTCCAGGTCAAGTGGCACAGTAAATTTCTTTGTCTGTGCTCTTCTGAAAGCTTATTGTAGAAGAAAGTGTAATCTGTGATGTGTAAAATCCAGCCACTGGATGAGTCTGTTTGCAACTTGAAAAGTAAAACACCTACTGAGAAAAGGGGGTTGATTCCTAGAAATCAATGGTGACCCAGTATCTCAGTTTCCATTTAGCTCAATAGTTAAGAAAACTTCTTGAAATATGTACCTTACCATAATTCACCTGCAGCCACGATGTTGGCATTTGGAAAGTAAACATAGGATAACAAGATCACAGGATAGTTCAGGTGGGAAGAGATTTTGGCAGGTCTTGAGTTCAAGCTGCTGCTCAGCCAAGAGGTAGCTCTGAGATCAGATCATATTGCTCAGGGCTGTGTACAGTGGGGTTTGAAAACCTGACAGAGATAGCATAACCTCTCTGTGCAACCTGCTTCACAGCTTGACTGTCCTCAAGATAGTGGGGTTTTTTGGTTTGGTTGTTGGGTTTTTTTGTCTTTTTTTTCTTTTCTTCTTTGTACCACTTGGTAGCTTTTCTGTTCCAATGCACCACTGCTGTCTCCTGTTCTGCTGCCATGCACCTCCTTAAACAGCCTGGCTCTGTCCCCTGGTGACTGTCCTGTACCAGGGGGCTTCTGTTAGGTCCCCTCAAAGTGACATCCTCTGATGAACAAGTCCACACCCCTCAGCCTCCCTGAGCATCCTGGTGGCCCTCCACTGGACCATTCCAAAGATCTGTACAATCCCATCTTCTGTATACGTGGCTGAGAACAGAATTTGGTAGGAAAACTCCTTTTTAAAGTAATTTAATTCAGTATGTATTTGAAATACAGTTCTATGATCCAATATCTACAAAAGTTCTTACTTAAACCTGACATCACACTGCAGAGCTTTCAGATGTTTCTCCTTAGATTTGCACATCACAAATGAATGTGTCTCCGATGGGACTCTGTATTGTATTTCCTCACTCCCTTGGGATTTTCATCTCTCTCTTCCTCTGTCTCTCTTTCTTATTCCTTCCTTCTTTCCACACCCCACCTTCCTTTATATGGAAAAAAAAAATCCAAATGCCTTCTTTTTAATCCAAATACCTTCTTTTTAATACTTTTGGTGACAGCACATTCAAACTTACAAGGCTGTAAAGTTGCAGTACACCCAAAAGGAAAAGCCACTTAGGTCGGACTTTGTTTTCTCTGGTGGATATAGACTTGTTTGGAAGAATAATAACAGTAATAACAGCTGTAATGTATCTTGAAGCAAGACCTGTCAATCTGTGAGACAACTTGAAAAGTACAAAACAAAACAGAAAAAACCCAAACAAAACAATCATAGCAATTTCTGACAGGTACAAAACATCTATTTTCCATGACTATTTTCAAATTGCTGTCCCTGCAGTTAGTTAACATTTTAAAATAATAATTACCTCAATCAGATATTTTTTTAAAAAAACTATTAAAACCATAAATATTATGTTTCTTATGAAAGTACTGTTTAAGAAGCTCAGCGTTATTACAAAGTGTATACTATTTAGCAGCTGGTTGCCCTCTGCTTTGGACAGGGAGTTACAATTCAGCTTTAGACAGGGAAGATACATTCTGGGATTGGTATGCCAATTTTGTATTTTGGTCATTATTAAAATGAGCTCTAAGCTAGTCAACAAAACAGAGAATGAATCAAGGCATTTAGATGCCACTAAGTCTCTGTGCATTCAGAATGCTGCTTCTCAGAGCTGAAATTTTTTCTTCTGCTATCTGGAGTCCTACAAGGAAAGTGGCATACAAAAAAAAATTACTTCTACTATGTACAGCCACATCTACTATGTGCAGCAAGGAAAAGCATCCCAGTGAGAATGATGGCCCAGCTAAATGGTCAGGAACAGTGTCAGAAGAGGTTAAATTTCCCATTCCTGTTCCCAGTTTCCTCAGTGCCTGGGTAAAATTAAACATGGCAAAAGTCCTGGTAGCTGCTGCCAAAGTCCATTGAGTTGTTGTGCAAAGAGCATCATCATAAAGCCATGGGCTGTCTTTTTAAAGAAACTGGCAGCAAAACCTGTCAGTGTGTATTATATGTGCCCAGAATACATTAGTTGTACCGGGCCTACCAGGAAGCATAGGCAAAGGAATATTCCTTTTCCAGATTGCAACTCATTTAGGCTCAGATACTCAGCTCTGTTAAAAACAGAGTAAACCTGGGTGTACTTGGAAACATGGAAGTAACAGAGCAAATCTTCCATGGCATCTGAGTATTCAAGCTTTGTGATACCTGACTGTAGTCTTACTTGTATGCATATAATTTCAGCTTAAACTCTCCACTACCTACATAATTGCTGAGATGTGATCTAGTTCTTATTGTAACTACACCAGCATTTTCCCTCTTTTTCCTTGCTTTGTTTCTCTTTATGGCAGATACCTACAAAATAAAGATACAACTGATCATACAGCACTACAAAAACAGCTTCTATCTGAATGGGCCTCCCAAAGTCAGGAGTTCTTTTCGAGGCAGTAATTTCAAAGGAGCAAGATAACTGCAGATGAACTGACCTTGTTTAAATATCTTGGACAAAACAGAATCACTCATGCTGCATGCTAAAAACGGTTCTATCTTGGGCTTGCAAAATCTTTTCTTATGAAATCTTAATCTAATGCAGCACATTTCTCCTAAGGATTTTGGTTTCAACTACGGTTTTCTAATAAAAGTTGCTTTCCTGAGAAATGTCTAACTGCTTCTACCCACAAGCAGGGCATGAGTCCCTTCAGAGTTAGATCATAACATACCACTTGGCTATACCTTCTCGGGAAAAACAGAAGACATAAGAGCCATTCAAAACTAGTTTCATCAAGCCCCAGATTTGTCTGTGTTGTACTGTTTTATGAGAGGTCAATAGCTGGTAAACTTTGCTCCTTCAGTGCAATAATAAAAGCTATGTGCATGACAGGCTAAAGCATAAAAACCTCATGCAGTTTGCCTCAGGATTGTCCTAGCAAATTCTGATTAATTATTCTTTAAAGCCTTGAAAGAAAGCTGGATAAAAACATCATTGTTTTGTTCTCCAGTCATTACATGGTCTTGATTCTCATCAGACAATTAATCCCTTACAGAAGTCTACTCCTCTTTTAGTGGTCCCTTGGAAGTGATACTAACATGGCCATTAAAAAAAGAGAGCATTATACTTCAGCATCTTAAAAGGAATTATATGAAGAGAAACAAAAGAAAACAACTCAAATTAAGAATGAGTTATTATTATATCGTCTCTACCAGAACAAATTACGGCTTGTCACAAAAATTGTTCCAAATGCTTCTGTGGTCTGCTTTTAGATTATTGCTATCTTTTGGGGCTTGTTTATTCAAAACAGTAAAACAGTGTGTTACACAATTAAGAACACTAGGGCACAGTATTTTACACTGATGAGGGACATTCTGGATCAGATTACGAGCTGTTCATTCATTCTTTTGCTTGTCTCCTTTGACTAAGACAGCATCTCTTGTTTATATGCCTTGAAATGGGCTCATCAGTATAACTTCTACTTAGCCTTGCACACTGTTCTTAGTCAAGGGGAGTTCATATAAAAATCCACTGGAGTATTTGTTTATCTGTTTTACTGGGTCAGGAAAAGAGTGATCATCATATGGGCAGATTGTGTCCACCTGTATGATACTGTGATGAGAGAAAAAACCCATATATGAAAGCTCTAAAGTTATTGTGTACATTACACTCTTGGAATGAACAAGCATTCAGGATTTGCTATGGGAAGATAAAGGCAGTACTTTCCTGTGTTACTGGAAAGACAGAACAAATTTTTAAGGTTAATCATGGGGAAAGAAGAATTGTCTGAGACCCTGTGTGTCTCACTAAGAACACAAGTCACTTTTGAAGGATAAAGAATGGACCACATGGCATCACTGGCATTTTACTTAAAACACGTTCTAACATCCCCTTCTTGCCTCAGAAATTACCAATATCTAATTATTTTGAGCTTGTAATTCTTTTGCTGTTTTCTGCATTTCAGCCACAGCCAAGGCAAAAAAAGCTTAGTACAAAGAGAAAGTACATTCGAATCAAGTATGTTAGAAGTTCAGAAGTGGAAACAGAAGGAAACATACTGAGACATGGTGTCTTGCATAATAAACTTACAATATTGGATACTTAAAAGATTGTCAGTAATGCAGAGGACGATCAAGTCCCCTAGAATTAGGCAGTTATTGTTTACTCCTAGCATGATTTTAACAGTAAAAGGGTAAGGGAATGCTGGCATTATTGCTGGTGGAAGAAAAGATTTCCATGAATGTATTAGGTAAAAAGCAGTGTGATCTCAGTGGGCACAGAAAAGACCTATCGAGTCTTCCAAACTTAAATCTTGTCCCTGTGTGACTTTTCCTCTGACAGCAAATTGATCATTGCTGCACAGACCCTGCATCATGTGTCAAAAAGTAAGTACCTATTAAGGTCTTATCTCTGCAGTGAAGGCATAAACATGTTTTATCAGGATCAGTATAATTCCCACCTTTTCTACTCTGCCCACACACCTGCATATTTTAAGAGACTAATCCTAATTCTAGTTCAGATAGTAATTTTATACTGCTGAATCACCCAAAATACCCTTTCATTTTCTAGCCTGTCTCTAGGGTAGAAGTCTTTTATTGAAGTCTTATTCTCAGGGCACAGGAGAATATTTAATGAGATTGCATCATCTCATTTAGGCTTCTCCTTAACTGCCTCCAAACACTGCAAGCTATTCCCTGCATCTCTATCTGTTCTGCCTGGACATCAGGAAACACTTTACTGTGAGGGTGACTGAGCACTGGCACAGGTTGCTCAGGAAGGTTGTGGAGTCTCCATCCTTGGAGATATTCAAAAGCTGTTTGGACATGGTCCTGGACAACTGGCTGAAGATGGCCCTGCTTAGCAGGGGGGTGGACCAGATGACCTCCAGATGTCCCTTCTAACTTCAGCCTTTCTGTGATTCTGAGATTGTGTGATCTCCAATGTCAAAAAAATGAAGCCTTATGAGGTAAGACTTTTAAAGGAAGGCTGATAAGAAACAGGGTAAGTATAAAAAAAAAACAGCTGGGACAGAAAAGTGAATTTGCACAGATTCAGGTATTTAGCATGAAACGATATCTCAGGCTACATCTTACTGTAGCTGTTCAGCTTATCCTATTCACCATGCATTTTGCTACATAAGCCTGCTAAAATTCAGTCATTTGCTTCTGCTATTTCTGATAACTGAGAATGAGGGAAGGCACAGCAGAACACAGATCACTTGGACTCCTGCATGATAATCCAGAACAAAACTCATATCAGATACAAAATACTTGCTACATCTATGTTACACTTCTATCTTTATGATTTGGTCCCTATTAAAGAGCCTGGAAACCTTAGGAAAGCCACTAGGAGCATCCACACAAAGATATCTGAAAAGTGGCCACTCCAGGTCTCTGTAGCAGTGAGATTTACCTATTGATGTCAGACGCAGCAGCTGTTTCAGAGTCCCTCTTCTCCATAACCACTGCATTCTCTGGTTAAGCCAAATTCTCCTTCCTTCTGGGTTGACTAGTACTTTGGGTGAAAAAAAATCCGATGAATTCTTCACCCTATAGCATATAATCCTTTTTGGTCCACAGCTCTCAAGAAGCTCTTTTAGTAAGGCATTTATTTCTTCAACTGCCTTTCAGACAGAATCTTCCTGCATTCAGCCCTGGATGTCTGTGGGGATGTATGAAGTCTCTATCTGCATAATCTAAAATACCTTAGACACTTTTTTTTCAACTTCCTAGTTATTTCTTAAGTACTCATTATCTTCTGACACCACTCAAAGGAATCTTCCAAGCCTTCATTCAAACATCAGTTCAAGGGTCAGCTGTATTTCATAATATTGGCATGAGTTCATCTCACTGGAGTTCACAGGAATCCTTTGAGATGGAACCAGAAGATTATTTTCAGCAGCCTTGTAAAGGAAATATCTTGCTTGATCTGCAAAACACCTTAAAAGCAAACCCCTGTTCTGTTACTTTCCTAAGAAACAGCTTAGTTGATTAGCGGCTGAATCACACAATTTGCTATGAATTCACTTAATGTTACTTTGGTTGGATATTCAAAACCATATGCTACAAAGATTTGTGATGTTTCTGTCAGGTCACATTCATTTCAGACTTGGGAACCAGCTAAGTACTTAATGAGGTGTTTTCATAAGAAAATCATGGGCAAACTTTGGAAAGCTTGGATAAACCAACAGATGTCCAAATGATTATTTAAAGGTCATTTGAACTTAATCAGGTTGTGTTTTGTGACAACCTCATGGCATGAGTTTCTATCAAACACTTCCTAGCTTTGACTGTGCCAAAAATACATGAAAAAAGTAATTTCTTAAAATATCCTGACAGACACGTATCTAATCCAGCAGCAAAATAATGTACTGTAACTATTTTAAAACAGAATTAACGAAATTTGATTGGTTTGATTTTGGAAAGGCTTTTAGCTCAATTCAGTTGGCATTCTGAATGATGGCTCTAACTGTTTCCTATAATCTTACTTCTTTTATACAAAGTAAGTTATTTTGTACAAGTATCAGACATTATCATGATCAATTGGCAATCAGTTACGCTAAAGCAAGCAAACTCCTATGATGGCTTTGTTGAAGTCACTAACACCTTTGCGTTGATTTTTCCATTTTTATGAAGAATATATGTCAGCATAGAAGTAACGGTTAAAGTCAGGTTATCTTTTGTGAGAAGAAAATTAACACCCAGAATCTTACACCTTCAAAACGCTGCATAATTATTAACTAGCTTACCTAGTCAAAGGGTTTTACAGCATAAAACATCATGACATGATTCTTTTAATAGATCACAAACAGCCAATAAAAATGTTTTTTCCTCACATGTGTAGAAATAAATCATTTGTATAAAATAGAAATTGCCTGCTGTGCTTTTTATGAAAATAACAGTAGCACTTCAGACAATGAAGCCAAGGGTGGGACTACTAACAGTTATAAATACAACATGAGCAACGTCATTGTATTTCCCTTGACTTCCACACTTGTATCTCTGGGGAAATAAAGGCCCTGTTACTTACTAACTTGAATTCCTGTCATTGTACTTTGGGAATCAGTTCCTTGACATGAAAACCTACAACATATGCCTAAAGTTATCATATTTGAGGTCATTCACAAGCACTGATGCATATGTGATTTTTTTTTTTTGTGGGTTGTTTTTTTTTTGAGGAAAGTTCAGGAACCTGTAATAAAACAAACAACAAACTATGTGATGGCAGAAATTGTAGTGGAAAAAGGAAAAATGTCTCACAACTTTTTTTTTTTTAATTATTATTAAAAAATAACCACACTGTACTGTGATAATCAGAGTATTTTTTTAAAGTTTTCCACCAGTCCAAAGCAGTGATATGTCAAACTCTGCAAAAACACCAATTCATCATTTCCTTCCTGGTATCTTTCTGTCCCTCCTGCTGCCACACAATTGAAGTGAACTGATGACAGCAAAACCTTACACAAAATGCTTATCCCCTATTCTGGCTAATACCAGCCAGTAATTACCTCAGCATTCGCTAAAAATCAACCCTGGGTCAGAAAAAGCTGCTGTTAAATTTCTTCTATCAAGCTATAGCATTCCTTTCCCTTTGAAAACATCTATTTTTGTTTAGAAAGGACCGCATTAATGTCATTATATTTTAAATCGCATTATACACATATAGACCCTTCTTTGGTTGGTGTAGAATCCTGCTGCTCACGCAAATCAGTGACAGAGCCCTGGTGGAGCCAAGCATGGTATGGGTAAGGGAGGGACGGATCAATCAGTTTGACAAAATAATGTCACAAAAAGTCAGCCAGGTCTCTAAGGTCCTGCAGTCCCAATGCCATCTCAAACACAGTCTGCTTCCTCCTTAACACTGTTATTCAAAAGAAGTTCTTGGAACCATAAATGAAGAAGCAGGCACACAGGGACAGAAGGACACAAGGGCAATGGTCTCAGGATTCTCTGTGGTCATGGATATTATATATAGTCTATTTCATTCTAGATATTTTAATATATATATACTTACATATATATTCTATTTTATATATATTCTATGATTCTGTTATATATAGCCTATTCAAGAAACTCTGAAGTCCTTATGAGAAATAAGGCAGCACAGCAGCAGCAGTCATTTATTTCAGGTTTAGATGTTACATGTCTTGACATCCAATTCTTTGATATTTCCATTTGGTCAAAAAAAATATAGCTGTTTACTTAAAGGGGAATGGCCAAATGCCAGTGTCAGATAGTGGAATGGCAGCAGCAGTTTCTTGTTGCAATATTACTTAATCTGTATAGTTAAGACAAGTCAAGGAAGGTTTTTTTCAATTTTAGTCCCTGGACTGAGGCCACCCCTATAACAGTGAAGTAAGTAGGCTCAGGCTATTCCCTGGCACTGAGACTGAACAGCACGAGACAGCCAATATCCATACAGCTAAACTCTTGGTTTTCAAGATAATATGACTATACTCTTGGTTATGCAACTGCTTGTTGGGAATAGTTCTTGCCCCTGCTAACCCAGGAAGCATGCCCAGGTATTGCTTGGGAGGGTGATAGCTAGCCGCCGCTGGAGCTTGCCATGGACCATAGCATACTTTAACAGCATGGACCTCCAAATTCCCATGCCTGGGATGTTCTCTGGAAATGTCTAGTTTACTTATACAGGCATAGCCAGACATTCTTGGGATGGTAAGAAGTGCTAACTTTCTGCCACATCTGAAACAGTCTCTGCAGTGAGAACATAGAAACAAAAAAGACTGGTTTTCTACTTTCCTTTCTTCTATTCTTCCTCCCTCCTGCACTGCAGAAAAAGAGTAGTTTCCAATCAGCTTCTTTTTCTTTTCTCCATACTGATATAGCAAGAACATGTTTTAGAGGTAACCCTGTTTTCACAGAACTATCCTCAGAATGGAACAGTTGGGCATGTTTCCCCTGGTCTCCCTTGGTCTAGGACCGAGAAGGATGTGTAAGCCTTCTGTTTCTTCAGTTTTCCTTAGTCTGTCTGAGGAGCTGCTAGAGGAAGGTGCTGAGCAACCTACAGGACACAAGGAGTTGCACCTGTGGGCTATGTATGTGAACAAATCCCACTTTGTAATTTCTCTAGGTGTCACTTTTCAACTTTGTAAGGAGTATCTATTTGGGTTTTCAATATTTTCCTTTCCCCAGCTGGAGAATAGACTTCTGTTTGTGTCATCTTTATGCGTGACCCAGAAAAGAGGCTCTTGTTATGGCTGTGGGCCATCACTTCTCAGATGTAGTCAGCTCCCCATCTTTCTTAGACATTTCAGACTTAGATGCAAGTCAAGGACTGCATTTGCATGCCTGTGTGCAAGTGATCAGAGCACATTGGTAAGTCCAGAACTATGGATTGATTCTGGAAAAAATATTGGAGTCAGTGACTATGAAAAGGGCACATCTATGGCTACAGATGAGTGAGAGTGAATAAGGTTATCCTCTTTCAAAGAGATAATAAAACCATTGGGTAGAGCAGCAAGAGTAGGAATCTTTTAGAATGAGAAGTAAGGTTTATGAAGACATCAGAATACAGCTGGTTTATGAAGCAAGCCAAACCTCGGGCCAAACATGCTATCGTGTACTACGCATTGTGAAGCCCTATTGTGGCCCTGTATTTTCCAGCCCATCCAAAATGGGGACATTTTGGAAATCCTGCGACATAATTTCATCTCCTGAAACTTGCAGCATCCATTGTGAACTCAGGAGAGGCTGAGAGGTTACCCAAACCAAACCTTTGACTGTGTTTTCATCATTATAAGAAAAGCTTTTTCAATGCCTTTGATGCCCTGTTGTTTTACGTTGTACTTCCAAACCCATTGCCTGTTGTGTCAAATGCAGACAAATCATAATGTGAATTTATTACATTGACAAAGCTCCAGTGGACACTAAGTCCAAGTAAACAGCATATTTCACATGGAACCAGGTCCAGGTTTCCAGCCAATTTTCTACAGGCTGAACCCATTTTAAGAACAAGCACTTCAAGCACTGACTCTGTTGTTGTCAACTGTCTGTTTTCCAAACTGGGTACCTAAGTTGATGTGAGGCACAGAGGACAAAACCTGAAACAATAAACATTGCAAACTCCTAGCAAATAGTGCCCTACTGAATTTGGAGAACTCAGTCCTAAGTAATCCTATCTGAAATATTTTCACGTGTATCTGGGAAAGGAGAGGAGAGGAGAGGAGAGGGGAAGGGAGGAGATAATCATTTGCCTCAGACAAATTGTGCCCATTTAACTTCACTGGTGGGTTCTGCATGTCCTAATAGAAAGGCTTGGCCCTGCTCTTCAGCTCTGAGGTCAACTGGCCTAGTTAGAGTCTCTATAGATAAATGCTTTCACCTTCCAAAGAGTGATGGCATCATTCATAGCACCTCCTGGGAACAGACGCTCGTGTACTCTCAAATGCTTTGACATCATGTAGGCAGGTATTGCTAGTCAAACCATGTCAGGGACCACTCTTTCAACCTAAAAATACTGACAGCTGCAGAATAATGTATAAGCTCATGCTTTCATACTGCTTAGTCTTCTAATAAAATATGATGAAAGAGGCATCTAAATTAAGAGCGTTATTGATCTAAGTTTCCTTTCTTACCAATAGGAGAGAGAGGACCTTCAGATTTCATATGGCTCAAATCTCACTCTGCATATGCTGATCTTTTCCCATTAAATGTAGGGGTACTGGGAAAACTAAAGTCTAAATACAAATGACTCAGTTAAGTTTACACATTAGTTGGAACTAAACTAGTCCAAATCTTGCCACTCATATTTATCAAACTACTTGCACAACAACTTAAAGTTCTCAGGTCAAAACCTGTCTCCAGTGTTATTTCTGCACACCCAGCAAAGACAGCTTAGGCCATCAAGTGCATTCAGCTTACTTTTTGTACAGTAATAATTTTTAGATTTTCAGATAGTCTGAATAGTTTAAAACCATTTTGATATTCCATATACAAAAATATTTATCAGAGAACATTGCTTTTTATAGTTAAGTACAAAAAACGTTACACTGACAGACTTTTCAATAATGTAGAGTACCCTAAAGTGTCCTTTACTCATTACTTACTTATTAAACCTGGATTTTGCCCAGAAAAATATACCACCAGCACTAATTTATTTCTTTTGGTATCACTGTTTTTAACTTTAAGATAACTGAATTCACCAAAGATATTTATTATGGAGGACCCTGTCTTGTCCCTCCAGATGCCCAATGGAAGTGCTATTATTGATTTCCAGAAGAGTAGGACTGAGTTCAAATTATCTCAGTCAATGCCAAGAAAATTTGCTTTGGTCTGAGCTTTTGGCTAGTTACTTACGCCAAAAATAGAGATAAAGGAAACGTTTCCTTTTGATCACAAATATTAACCCGTTTGAATCAAAGTGTATGTTACTCTGACTGTGATTTTAGAAACAAACTGTATGGAACATGCAATGAGCCATTGTCCAGAAAAAGTGATCCAAACTTACTAGTGGCTTAAATGGTGACTAAAGTTACACATGCAGAATTATCTGGTTAGGAAACAGATGTTAAGAAAAGTTACAACAGAGGCCATATGACATCATCTGCCCTTGAGTGGATGTGAAATTTGTGTGACAAGACACAGAGAAATATGAGGAATCTCAAGAAATGCAACAAACAGATGTAGGAAAATGCTTCTCTTTTTAACTTACTCATCCTATCCTAAACCTTCTTCCAGCTAAAACTTAGGCACTTGGCTTCATTTTATCTAGTTTTAAACATCTAGAAGCTTGAAAATTATGTCTGAGCTAGTCACTATACTCTCACCATCTCACCAGACTCAGAGAAGAGAGGATAGTAGATCACCCAGAAGGCAAATCCTCTGAGCAATCTTATGCCCTTATGTCCAGATGCAATTAATCACCTTAAGAGGCAACGGATTGCATTCATGCAAAGCTTATAAAAGCTACTTCAGTTTTACCATCTATGGTGCAGGTACCTAGCTCAGAAATTACTCTCATGCAGAGTATAGCCTCTAGCACACCTTTTGTGTGTAAACCAGGAGATAAGGAAAAACAGCTCCCTTTAACCAGATCCCTCCACTATTGCCTGGTCCCTGCTGAAGGTCTCACAACACAGCGCTCCACAGACATCCTATAGCCAACCTGCAGGGACTCATTAAACTGTTCAGATAGGTCTCCACCTACCTTTAAAAAGGGCTGAGGTTTTTTCTTCCCTGTTTCACAGCTGCAGATTCCCTTACACTTCAGGTTGAATGCTCCATTGTTTTGTCAGATGACCCTTTTCCACCAGCTGCTCATCTTCTCAGCTGATCCAGCTGGGACTCCATGAGAGCTCTGTCTGCTTCCATTTGAGGTGAGTGGCTCACTAACTGCATGTGATTCGTCCCTGTGCAGAAGGCAGCTCTAAGGTTGCCTTAACCCTGTCTTAAAGGCTTCCCTGGAACTTGCAGGATATGTCTGTATCAGTACATAGGATTAGGTAGGGACCTGAGGATCAGTGGCATGGCACAACTTACTTGCACACATCTAAAACATCTTCCTCCCTCCACCCACCCACACCAAAATAAGGTGACCGTGTCCGGAATTCTTACTGGAACAGCTTCTGTCATGCATCATCCCAACAACAGACCCAGGCATTATCTAGCCCAACACTAGCTGGCACAGACATAACCACAGGGATGTGTGAGGGTTCTCTGAGGAATGTTGATTTAACCCATTCATCAGTTAATAAGAAATATAGGAATCTGTTTGCCAGATCTTTCTTTTGCGCAGTAATGTTTAGATCAATAACAGTTCATCGTGCTTAACAGAGTGGCACGCTCTTGAAGCAAATAAACTTTTGCTTCAGTTTGGGGGAGACAGCAAGTGGAACATGAAACCCTCAGAAATGATGGTTGATTTACATGCTTAAGAACATATTTATCACTCAGCTGCTGATACAGGGTAAGAACAACTGATTACACACTCGCAGCTAACATGAAAAAGGGAAGGAACCAATTTCTCTGGCTGTTCTCTTCCTTTTTATTCCAGATGCAAGAAATACAGTCTCACGTTTCACCTATTGAGTCTGTTGGGGTTTAAAATGTTTAAAGGGACAAAGAGGTTGCTTAAAATAGCAACTGCAAAAGGAATGATGAGACAGGGAGGGCACTGCATCTTTTTTTTGACAGTGAGGGCAAGCGCAGAGATACGCTAACAGGCTCATTGCTGGTCTGAAGTATAACAGTGTTAACTGACCCCAGCTGGCTTATACCATTAATAAGCAGCAGTAATTCTGCCCCTCTACACTCATCAGTCCATAAAAGGGGTTTAAATTTAGTAGGAGTTATTTTTAACATTGTTACATTTGTACTGACAAGATACTTTTGGCAAATTGTATGTTACTACAAAAATTATCATATAGCAGAGAAAATTACAAATGCATTATTAAATGTTATGGCATCTTCTTTGCCTTAATCCTCATTGCTTTTTGCTCTTTACATCTGGACTTCTAGCATAACACAACTGTGAAAGAAATGTGCGTTTCGTTCAGGTTATTGGAAGGAAGGGTTGCATCAATCTAAACACACAGGAATCATCTCTGAGGGATGTAACTTGTATTTAATCAGGAAATTCCTACTAAAATAAAGTGTCTTGTTTGCAAGGGCATTCTGTGTCTAAAATAGAGGAAGGAGTGATCCTCATTCACATCATTAGAGTAGTCAGGCAAGGAATCTGCAGTGAGGACATGGACAAATGGGTTATCATGCTATATTTAAGTGAAAAAGAGAACTTTGGTTTATTTTTAACATAACAGGAGCAAGTTCATTCTGCTGACAATGAACAGAAACAGAGGAAATGGCTCAGATATAATGAAACACCCTTTGTCCTTTCACCCAAATTAGAATGACCCTTTTGGAAGCTGCAATATTTGCACTTGCTTTTCTTCATTGTCATTTAATTTTCTTCCTCTAATGCTAACCAGAAACATAAGTGATGAGGAACCAAGTGAAAGATAGTTATTGCACAGTTTCAGTCCTGACCAGAAACAAAAAAATGTAGAAAGGGACATAGTCTGAGTTTCCAGTGGGTTAAAGCTGCTTCCCAAAAGTACCCAGAGCTGCATTTGCTAACCCGGACCAAACGCACACTCCAGCCAACCTGAGGCAATACAGTGTTGTGTACTTCTGCTCAGTTACGCTGCGCATTTTACATGGTCCCATTCTAAAAGACAATTGCATATGAATGTCCAATACACCACCGAAGAGGGGCAAGAGGCACAGTAGTAAATTCATGAATGATTTGATCTGCTGTGCTGATTAATGAACACAGGGTGCTAGAGTGAGGTTTGTAGGCCACCAGGAGATGGGCACAGTGGAGAATGAGACCAGGAATGGTCTCCAGGAATGGTGAGAATTGTGCAAGGCAGAAGAATCTTGGAAACCACAACATCTGCTTGTAATTTTTCAAGATGCTGAATATTTATGAATTTTCTGAATATTTATGAATTTTAAGGACATTCTCAGTATCTGCAAGTGACAAACCCTGGAGATTGTATTCCCTGCTTAAAAAGAGCCTTTAGCAAGATAGACACATGCGGACTGTAGCTAAATTTGGAACAAGCTTTCTAAGACTTTCTCAGCTGTTTGTATAGTCTTTCTGGAACCCAAAGCTGAAATTTCAGCACAGAATTAAAGACACTGTATTCTGCCCACTTACTACAGAATCACAGCCTTTACTCAATTATGGGGAAAAGACTACAAATATGTCCATAGGAAAATACTGGTGTTATAAAGGACTCAGAGGTGGTATAAGCCTCTGCAAACAGAAAAGGGGCAAGACTGAGATTTCCAGAGATAAAAAATAAAACAGCAGAAGAAAGGTCAGCAAATTTAATGTACGAAGGGTAGGCAAGAGGGTAGCAGAAACATTTTAGTATCAGTTTTGTCAGAACAGATAGCTGGGTCATGCTGGTAGATTGTGAAACTGTGAATATGGAGGTCACTCTGGGCCCTGTAATACATTCAAGTCATATTCAGAAACTTTGAAGCAGGGGAGTTGGAGAAGAAACCAGAGGGCTGCTCTGAGAAGAAACAGTATTCTGTGACTGTGGCTTCCAGTAAAGTTCAGGATCTCCTATGGGAAGATTTCAATAGATGAGGTCAAGGCTACAGGAAGTACATGAGATATTACAGGAAGAGATATGCCAGAAGCGGGATTTCAATGCCTGGATGAAAAAGCCAAAAGGATCAGGGAAAAGTGAAGAAAGTAGATTTAGAGAACAGTTAACAAAGGAAAGGAGATAGAGCAGAACTTAAAAACTACATTTGTACCTCATGCAAACTAGCAAAAAATGAAGTCTGCAAGGAGATAGACCCATAAGAGGGAAGCTTACTTAGAAAAGACGAATGCCACTAGCAGAAAGTCTCCAGATTAAAAAAAGTGTTGGGAGGAGTTGTAAGGAGTTCATTGACTGATGTTGGGGAGCATATGATTTTGCTGGCCTGGAAGCTTACGAGAAAGAGATATAGGTACCCTTCTCCAGCAAAACAGAGAAGGAAAGAAGGGTCATGAAGGGGAGGTCACGGAAAAAAGATACCTAAAGGTCAAGGATGGGGAGAGAGCTAAAAACAAGTTAGGGAGAACTTTTCCCTGGAGAAATCAAAATTTATTTTTGAGCAGGAAGTGGGTTTGGAGAGTTCCTCTTGAAATAAGAATGCTCCATTTCCTGGAAATAAAAAATAGATTGCTCTTAGGAGCAAAGAGGTCCACTTCAGAGAATGATGGCTTGATCTGAGAACAAGTATGTGACCAGGCTACTAGAGCACCTACAGAGGCTTACTGGAGATCTGTAGGCTCAGAAATAAGCAAGGTGATGTTCTGTTAATGGCTGCAAGTGGAGTGAATGTCATGGAGCACAGGTCTGTGCAAGCTGGGTACAAGAGTTCTCGGCTACCCAGTACAAAAGCGATATGGAGCTACTGGAGAGATTCCAGCAAAGGGCCACAAAGATGATTAAGGGAGTGGAGCACCTCTCCTATGAGGACAGGCCAAGAGAGCTGGGACTGTTTATCCTAACAAAGAGAAGGGGGGGATCTTATTAATGTATATAAATACCTGAAGGGAGGGTGCAAAGGAAGTGGAGACAGACATTTTCAGTGGTGTCCGGTGACAGAGCAAGAGGCAATGGGCACAAACTGAAACTCAGAAGGTGCTGTCTGAACACCAGGAAATATTTTTTACTGGCACAGGTTGCCCAGGGAGGTTGTAGAGTCTCCATCCTTGGAGACATTAAAAACCTGTCTGGACACAATTCTGGGCAACCAGCTGTAGGTAGCCTTGCTTGTGCAGGGCAGGGTGGAACAGATGACCTCCAGAAGTTCCTTCCAACCTCAACCATTATGTGATTCTGTAGAGAGTAGTGATGACAGTATCTTAGGCTACCAAACCTACTCAACTGAAGGACCAGAGAGAGCAGGAGATGATGCCACACAAAATCACAGCATTTAGAAACCAAAATGAATTCCAGAAAAACAAAACAAACCAACTGCAATGTACTTGGGAAAAGAAAGGACAGCAAACTAGTCCATTGTGCAGCAGCAGAGTGGTCTGTCTTTTATGGTGGACTTGGAGGTTGCAAGTCAATACCTGTATGGTTTATGTTAAAGGATTATTTTAATAGTGGCCATGCACCTGAGCAAAAGAACCTACTTTGGCCTTTAAGCCCAGATTCTCCAGTGTATTAATGTAAAACATGTCTGGAATGGAAGGAAAGATTTTGAAGCCAGATTAGTCTTGGTAATGTCAATAACAAAGTCAGATTTTGAGGCTTCTTCCAGAGGCCACTGTCTATAAACAAAACTGCATCTGAAGGCAGAATTAATGTTTTCCCTTGCCTGAAAGTATATGATCCTCTAGCACTAAATACAGATGTATATAAAACTCACATTCACAGTTTGAGCCTTTGCCATATAAAGGGAGAAGTCATGTTAGACTGTGACGACTTTTTTTTTTCTAATTGATAGAGGCTAGATTTTGCTGCAAAATGTACCACAACACACCTGTTTTCAATATATTGACTACTTGATGAGGTCCTGAGAAGACATGCATCTATAGTAAATATAGAATGTCTATGTAGAATAGAAATCCTTCAGCAGTACTTTGAAAAATGTAGTCTAAGTAGGTAAAGACCTCTCAGCAAGCAGTTGCACTGATTTGAAAAAACATGATTTCAGTCCATTAGTGTTAGGAGCCTCCGGAAAGGTATGAACCAGCTTCAGTCTTTACTGACCTGCAGAACAGAGTGCTCTGACCTCCTCTGCACCAAGAGCTGATGAGCTACCCAGCTATTTCCATGGCCAATGTCCAAGACTGAGAAAATGGCCAAACACTCTTTTTCAGCCACAATCCAACATTTGTTTGAAACAAAACTCAAGAGCTTCTTCAAAGGTCTGATCAGTGAGGACCTATTTGCACCTGTAAGACCTTAATGTCTTATAAAAGAAAAACTTAGAGCCCAAGGACATGATGTAAATCTGTAGAAAGCCTTTTTTAGGTCCCTATGAGCATTTGAATAGCTTTCAGTCATCCACATAAACAGTGCTGCTACCTCTTGGGGTATATGGCATCTAAGCACTATCTCCTGCATAGTTCCCTGGATAATTACTGCATTCTGTCAGGGCAGCTTGGTGAAGCCATAGAATCACAGAATCATTTAGGTCGGAAAAACCCCTTCAGATCATCAAGTCCCTCAAGAGAACAACTCTTACTTTAGAAATGGAAGTGTGTCCCTTTCCAGTCTGCGCAGAGGATCCCAGGGATTATGTTAGTTGTTAGGTAGCACAGCCATGTTACTGGGCAGAAGGAGCTCCAGTGCTTCGTGGCAAGAACCAACTTTCATCACCACTACTTAGGGCTGACCCCACAGTAATAGATTGGAACCATCCTGAAGAAAGCCAAGCATGCAGCGAACAAGAAGCCTGTGGACAGCCAGCTGTCTTTCCCTGTGAGATCTTTCCCTGGCCCTCTTTTATAATTTCACAGCATGGATTTCTTTATTCCTGTGATTTTTAACTGAATAGTGTTATTGGTGTACAGCTTATCAGTACAATTTCAAGTCGGTACTTGGTGGTGGGTTCATTATACCCAGATGAATGCTGTGTTTGTATTATATGGCCACACTTGTAGAAAAGCACGGATGAGTGATTCACTGCAGCTCTTGTTGAGGTCAGACATTTTGTCTGGAAATGAATTTAATCCAGACTTGAAAGGCTCGCCTGGAGTAATTTCTGTGCAACAACATAAACAGCGTATGGTCAGTTATCACCTCCTTTGTACAAATGCATACATTTCCCAGCAGCTGAAAAATGTACTTCTTTTAAAAAAACAACTGATCTTATCTAGACTTCCTGGGAGATTCTGACCCAAACTCCTACTACAACTAGTATTTAACAGTAAACTTGGTTGCCTTTATTCTATTGAAGTATCATAGAAAAAGTGTCTATAATAATTTCCGTAAAATTCAGAAATGCTGCTCTTTCAAGCCTGCAGCTACATTCCCAAGCCTATTTTGGTACATTTTCCCTTAATAGACAGTGATTCAGTGTTTTATACCTCAAGTTAACTACATGCTGCTATATTAACTTCACAACTTTAATTTCCCTTGTGATTTCCTTTGCTGATGCTGAATAGGAAGGATGAGGGGAATAAGGTTTTCTAAGTGGCATATTATTCTTAATCTTAAAGTTAGATAGGAAAGCAAAATTTCAGTTAGTAACCAGTCTGACTTAAAGGTTTGAAGTTTATTCCATATAAAAATCCTCGAACTCATGTAAATAAGGACTGTAAGACAGATAAATATTGTCACCTTAGTACAAATTTTATTGTCTTTCATTGTTTTGTATCTTGCTGTTCTAAGATAAAATACGGAATCATTCACAATGTAATCTACATTAAAGCAGAGGTCTGCAGGAAGACTTAATGTTTCATTTGTGATATGTACTGTTATTGGTTTATTATAAATATTTTTCTACTGTTTCAAGAATTAGGTGTAACATCAATATACTGCAGTTGATAGCAAACACTATAATTTATAGACGTTTCTTAGCCTTATAGAAGAAAAGACAAAGCATAGCTAGATATCACACTAAAAAGAATTTCATACTTTTGCATAAATTTAGACTAAGGGGAAAAAAATGTGACAGATAATGCCATTCTTCTGTATCATCTGCCCAATACGTAAACATGTGCAATTACAAAACTGCAGTATCCTAATTTGTCAGTTTCTGCAAGTACATTTATTTATTCCTTTAAAATTGCCAGTAGCAACGTTTCTGTGGTAACTTCTGAAACACAGAAAACTATTATCTGACTTTAATTCACCTCATGCATCTAATGCGTGGCTCACACTGAAATGGCTATTCTTTCTATTCATCACAGACTTGCCCCAGTTAGTAGGCAAATAAACAGAAAAGCAGGCCTGATGGGGCAGATTTCCGAGGCTACTTAGTTACTGAACAACACAAACAGAAAATTAATGAGATGTGCAAAAGCACTTGTAAGTTCATGACAAAATTCCCATTGATGAGTATAACATGAATTAAAATATACAGTCCTGCAGTGTGTCTCATGAGCTTGTTAATGAAAGGGTTTTCTGATGACATAATTGTGACCGCTTCTCATGATTTATACTACATATAAAAGAATAAACTTTAAAGCCTTTCTGTTGTTAAAAATCATTCTGGTGGTGATTACAAATTATCCTATTTACTTTCTGTGTGACGCTCCAAATAATAATAATTAAAAAATAAAATAAAAAAATAAAAAAAACCTCAGAGCATAGAGCATCATCAGTCATTGATGGAGATGTTGCATCTGATGTAATTAAAATAGTGACTGGCTATAATTCATACAATTGTTAATAGCCAATAAGATGGAATGCAGTGGAAGTGGAGAATATAATAAAATGAGTGTCAGACAATCTGGAGGATCTTTTAGATGGTGCTCCATCTTTCCCTGTTTTGTACAAAAGTGAACTTTCCACAGGACAAATACCTCTGCTTTCTAGGAAAAATATATATCTGGATACACTAGCAGCAATTTGTGTAATCTTATATTGTGCATTCCATACAGTTCAGTAAGGAATGTATTTCATAGCTTAATTAGCAGAGGGGCACCAGCCTACTATATTTACAGATGGTTGTTGTCTTTGTTGCAGTCTAGATTAACCTTATTAGTTGCTTCTTCATTTAAGCTACAGCTAATTTGCCAGGCTATCCACTATGTTCTCAGTGTTTTAATACAGTGTTATCTTATCCCTCACATAAATTTCTTTGAAACTGTGTTTTCCTTTTCTTTTTCATTAATTAGAGCAGACTTGTACTGCAGCGTATGCTCTTTTTAACTTCTCTAATCTCTGAAAAAGAAGAGTAGGGACAAAAAGGGTGGTAAATTTAGCTAGTTGCAGCCAGAAACAGCTTAGATGCTTTGACACGCAGACCCATTTTGTGCAATACTACAAAGTAATGTGCTTCAGGTAGCAGCAGCTGCCCGGACTTCTGTATATACTAGTGCTGTTGCTAAAAATTTCTGAAACCAAATTTCTATTACTAAAACTTCTGAAGGTGAAGTAAGTGGCAGCAATGGTCTTGCTACCCAACAGTAGCAAACATATCTTGTGGAACTGCCCTAACAAAAATGTTAGCAAATATATCTCAGTGTAGTCGTAATCTGTTTCTTGATGGTCAGGATCAGCATAGAAGCCTTTGAGATTTAGCAAGAACCTTGTAAGTAAAAAGCATTTCAAGCTAAAAGTTAATGCTGTGTTAATTTGCAAGAGTTTCTAATAAAAAATCAGTACTGCTTTTAGCACAACACTGTTCACTTCCAGATTGCTGAATTGGAAACTGAGAAAATGCAGAAGTGAAAACTGAAAAAACTTCATTTAAGTCCCCAGGGCTCAGAATACTATAGGGTTAATTCAATGTTAACACTATTGTCATTGGGAGAGGGATTGGTCCTGGTGCTGCCAAAGGACTCCTGCTGCAAAACATGATCTGGAAAAGCCTGAACCTGAAAAATTCAGTTGTCCGACTGGAGTGCAATGAACCTCCAGCTACCTTCACACAGAAGTGACTGTGGTGCCTTTCACAAACACTGCAATATAAAATGGGGAAGAAAACCGAGTGTGCCGGCTACATTAGGAAATGGATCAAGAATGATTAAATGGGAAAGGTGCTTGATACAGCAGACTTTTAAACAAAGATGGAGATGTGAAGAGGAAGCTAAATGAGGACGAGAAAAGGCTGTCTGCTACAGTAGCTCAAGACATTAGCAGGAGATGCTGGAAAGATGAGATGGATCAGACGACCAATTTTTGAAAGAATGGTTTGGTTTTCAGTGTCTGCCCCTACGGGTATTTCAATAACATAGGTGAGCGGGTCAGTTCTGTAACGAAACATTTATACATTCCTGTTCTGCATATGATTTAGCTTCCAGCATGGTTTAAAATAAAGATCAGGGAGATGTCCGTAGAGATGCTGTAAAACAGCTTTAAATTCAACTCTTTTCAGTTAGACGTGCAATTGTTTCCGACCCTCAAAGGCTGTTCCTGGTCTCCACAGAATCCTGTGCAAATCTCCTTGCTCCTCCCTTTAACCTTCACCGAAGGGCGCAAGGGCTGGAAGGAGCTGGCTGAGATCAGATGCATGGCCAAGGCTGCCCAAGGTGGCACCCAGGTCACCGAGCCGGAGCGCTGCAACGCCGCAACAGGCAGAATACACTTTCTGACAGCAAAAAGAGTGCCCAAAGCACCCCGGTTTGCGAAGCGCTTTAAAACGTGCAACTGATCTCGTCGGTGCTGCGCAAGCAGCTTCTCCAGCACGTGTGCGGGGGGCGGGCAGGGGCTGGCTGCGGGGATAGCCCCGTGCCCACCGGCGGGGAGCGCCTCTCGGAGAGGAGAGCTGGGAAAGCCCTCTTCCTCCCGGCAGGCGACCTCTAACAGCGCCAAACCCTCTTGCTAACAGCCCTTCTGGTCCGAGAAAACTGTTTCACACCCCGCCGAATGACTTCCCGAGGCTGCCGCAGCCAACCCGCAGCGGGCAGGTGGCGGGGCAGATGGCCGGGCGGGGGCCGGGCTCGCAGCGCCGCGGCGGGGGGCACCGGCGGACTGCGGCGGGCGGAGGGGCTGGGCCGGGCTGGGCGGCGGGGCGGGGGGAGGAGGGCGCGGGTGGGGTCTGGCCGTGACTGATGGGCCAGATGCGGTTGAATGTTTTAGAAAAGGGGGGGGCCCGGCGCCGCTGGCGCGGCTTTAGCCACGGGGTTTGGTGCGCGGCTGACGGCCGCCGGGTCCCGCCGCAGGCGCCCGTTCCTCCCGCCTCCGCGGCCCGGGGCGCCCATCGCCGGCCAGCGGCGGCAGCCGGCCCCGGGAGGGGGCAGCCAGCCGGGGCGCGGAGCGCGGCGACCGGCGGAGCGCGTTTCCCTCGCTCGGCAGGCAGAGCCCCGCAGGCGGCGGGCGGGGAGCACCGGCTCGGCTTCGCTGGGCGAGGTGAGGGCGAGAGGCGCGCTCTGCGCGGCGGGCAGCGGGGGCGACGCCTCGCAGGTCCGGTCTGAGGGGACCTCCCGCCCCGGCCGCCGCGCAGGTTTTCGTCCCGGCGCTGCTCCGCCGGCCGCCCCGCCGCCCGTCCCCGTCCGGCGGCAGGCAGCGCCCCGGCTCCGTCGCCGGGCGGCGGGAGCGGCGGCGGCCGGCAGGGCGCGGTGTCCCCACAGCTGACGCGCTGACCCCTCTCTCCGCGCAGGTCGGCGCTGACGGCGGCGGGCGCCCGGCGGGGGATCGGCCGTGTCACAGCGCCATGCCCGCCGCCCGGCCGCGGCGGCTGCCCGCCTTCCTGCTCCTGCTCCTCAGCTGCCGCGCCGCCGCCGAGGGCCACGGCTCCCTGCGCCCGCCGGGCCCGGGCCAGCAGGGCCCGCCGGCAGCGGCCGACGCCGCCCCCGCCACGGCCGGGACCCCCGCGCTACGGGGCGCCGAGCCCAACGCCTCCCGTCCGGCCGCGCTGCCCAAGGGCGGGGGGGCGGCCGGCGGGCGGCCGCGCTCGGCCTCGCCGCCCATGTGCACGGGGCAGACGGAGATCAAGGAGACTTTCAAGTACATCAACACGGTGGTGTCCTGCCTCGTCTTCGTCCTGGGCATCATCGGCAACTCCACGCTGCTGCGGATCATCTACAAGAACAAGTGCATGAGGAACGGTCCCAACATCCTGATCGCCAGCCTGGCCCTGGGCGACCTGCTCCACATCATCATCGACATCCCCATCAACGTCTACAAGGTGAGGGGGGCCGGGGCCGGGGGCGGGCGCGGGTGGTCGGCGGGCTCTTTCCGGTGCTGCCCGCCGGCTCCCGGCCGACAGCCGGCTCCGCCGCGGGTGCTGCGGGGAAACGCGCCCCGTCCCTGCCCGGCAGACACCGGGGGCTTCACCCCATGGCAGCAAACCCGCCGGCAGGCGACATTCCGCTCAGACCTTGTCCTTGTTGTCCCCGTTGTCCCCAGCGGCACGCTCTTGGCGCCCCGGTCCCAGCCCTCTCCGCGCTCCGGGCTGGGAATGGAGCAGAGGTGGAGGTGGCCAGCCCCCGTAAGGCACCTGGAAACAGGTGCTGTCCCAGGGATAACGGCAATACGGGCGATAGAGAAACACGCGGTGGATTTGCCGCTTCCCACCTTTTCCCAGAGGGATGGAGGGGAGGCACAGCGGACCCCCGCCCGTGGGTACCGCGCGGGTCCTCCGCCGCAGCGGGGCCGGAGCGGCCATAAAACGTGACACGGGCCCGTGTGGTCGCTGTTCAGGAGGAGCCAAGACCGTTGAACTGAGCGAGCGGCATCAGCCCTCGCAGGCTGCGCGGTCGTGCGGCGGGACGCCGAGTTGCGCACCCGCTCCCCGTGCCGGCGGGGGCGAGCCGCGCCTGCAGCGTCGGCACAGGCTTTGCGCTGCCCGTCGGCGTGGTGAGGCTTCCACGGAAGGGGTTACGGCCTCGTGTCTGCCCAGCTGGTGCGGTCCCTTTGCCCTTCAAGAATTCGCTGGGCAGTTGGATCCAGCCTCTAGTTCCGATCGGCACTCTTGGGCAGGGTGCTGAAAGTAACAAGGCGCCTGCTGCCTTGGAAGGTGACAGTCAGGGTCCCTGAGCACCCATCAGTTAGTGCATAAAGTGAACACCAGAGCCTTCATCTATCATCTTCTCCTTGCTTCACAGGCATGTTTTTAAACGCGGGGGTTTATTGCTTTAGCTTTGGAAGACCACGCTAAAGAGATGGGTTTTGAATTTAGTCTTCCGTATCCGTAAGTGATTACGCCCAGAAGCTGCAGAAATGAGAGAATCCTGTATCTTTCTTGTTTGAAGTGTTAAAGTGTTAGGAAGCAGGAAGCATCATGACTGTGTTAAATTGATGAGCTGGATAATTTGACTTGCACGAGAGTTCTTTGATTTGGAGTTTCAGTATTCTCCATACAATACGTTTATGGTAGCTCTTGTGAGAGATATGTACTCATCTGAAAAAGAGATACTTTAAATGCTTGAAAAAACGGTATTTTTGTAAAAGAAGGTATTGGGCTTTTTTTATCTGTTCTCATAAAAATCAAAAAGATTAATCCAATAACAGCTGCTCAGTACAAGACTTTGCAATCCAATGAAACTATTTCAAAAGTAAATTAATGATAAGATACAATAATATAGTACAGCCCTTACCCTGATTGAATAACATCAATTGTATCATTATGAGTAGGTTGGAGTGGGAGGAATAAAAGGTCAGATTGCAAACTGATAAATATTATACCACCTGCAAATCCAGGATTTTTATTCTACTATTGATAATCTAGGAGCTAAGCAATAGCTCTCAGGTGCTATGTCTCTCACACAGCTACTCATCTTTCTGAAGAGCCCATATTAAATTTATATCATCCCTTAAAATAGTGAGTGAAATACTTACTTGCTGTTTTAAAACAGGGCTTTTAAGTAAATGTAAGTTAAAAAAACCAGCAAAACAAATATTAGATATGGTGTTTATTTCATCAAAATTAAAAGTTTGAGTGCAGTTTGCGTTGATGATAACTTTTTGTGAACTCTGCATCCCATTTAATTCCACCCGCAGAGGGAGAATGCAGTAATGCAGGCAAAAGCTGGCTATAATCACCCAGCAGTACGGGAGGACAAAGGCTAGCAAAGGCTTGGTTTGTAAATCAAGTATACTTTACAGTTGTAACTGGCAATTTGAAACAATTTAAAACTGGATGAAACAGATCTTCAGAATTGCTACCAGATCCTCAGTTAGGCAGCTGCATGAAAAAGTGTGAAAGAATTTGTAATCTTAAAAAAATGCCAGCAGTTTACTCAACAACACTTGTGGTAGAAAGTGTGAAAGTGTCCGTGAATGCTTTCCAGACAGACCCATAAGGGAGAACTCAGAATTCACACTAGGAGCAGCATTTTATTAGGCATTAAAAGTGATAACTGCAAAAGATAGCCTGTGCATCTATTTATGTTATGTGAATATGTAAGTAGCTGAAAAAATGCACAAATGAAAAAAATCCAGGGTATCTAAAGAAAAGCAGGTGTTACCTAGA
The DNA here is from genome assembly GCF_023634085.1 of Falco cherrug. Classification (NCBI taxonomy): domain Eukaryota; kingdom Metazoa; phylum Chordata; class Aves; order Falconiformes; family Falconidae; genus Falco; species Falco cherrug. The sequence continues at coordinate 46,483,311 of NC_073698.1, read as the reverse complement.
TTGTGAGGCAAATGCAGTCCAATGTATAAGATGCTAATTAGTCCATTGCACTTGATAAATTTGAGTATGAATCAATACATTCGGTAGAAAATGGAAAGTATTGGAATCTGTCACACAGTCAGGAAACGGTATGAAATGAGGGCTTGAGGGGTGTTCAGTTCCAGCATACAGAAGCTGGAAGACCTTCCTGGTGTTCAGGGTCCTGGTAAACAATCTGGCTTTGGCCATACCCCCATACTGCGGAGTGGGAATTAGAGACAATTCAGCAGTACAAAATGGTTGTGGCAGGGTGTATAGTTTGCAGAATTGCTACTGATTGGACGTGAGGGTGGTCCTATGCCTGGTCAGCTGCTTCACTAAATAGCTGTAAGCAAGCATGTCTTTGTTAATTTGAGGATGCAAGCAGCAATTAAAGGTGTGGCCATGAGGAGCAGAAGGATAGAGTAGGTAGACAGCTCAGTAGTGAGCTTTTTATGTCCTTCTCTGCACTTAATCTTTGGAAGGCAGGACAGTGGCAGCTTGTACTCCTGACAATACAGGTCTGCAGTTCTGGAAGGCTTACGCTTAGTTTCAGTTGGTAACTCCCACGTGTAAGACACCAAAACAACATCAGGATTAGCAATTCTAAAATTATGTTAGCTTTACTTCTCATGATTGTATGTGTAATGAATTAGAAACATAGACTTAAAAAAAAACATAATCAAATAATATAAAACATGCTTTCTCTAATGATATATAGACAACACCCCTCTCTCTTGTTTTTTAGTGTTCTCTTAATGTTAAATCCAATTTATTGTCATGTTCTAATGGATTTGTAACAGGAGGAACAGCCTATCCTCTGTACACTCTTGTGTGGTTTTCTGGACTCTATCAACTTGCTATGACACAAATGACTGAGGAAGAATATGTATCTGGGAAATACTGCCACAGGTTCCTTCATCTCAGAACACAATGGAAGAGCAGAGAAAAAAAAATCCAGGGGAGGAATAAAAACTGGACTTTATCCAAGCAGATGACTGAACGCCAAAGTCAGCTTTGTAGGCAGTGATTTTTTTCAGTATTATGTTTTGGGGATTACATAAAAAATATAGTTAACATTATATAATATAAGAAAGACCAGATTCAGGACCGTGCATCCAGTGCAGACACAAACTGGCCCCTTTGTTAATCCGGCTGTGCTCTAAAAAAGGCAGTTATTTCCATGGAAATGTCTGTGATGGCCTTACTGACTCTTGTAATGCAAGCACCTTCAGGGCATGCATCATGCATCATAAAGCCAATCTTTTCCTAACTTTCAAAAGAAGTCAAGGTGTTTGTTATTCCATATTACACTGCTCTGTCTGATGTTAAAGATAACAGCCATTTTATTGGGAGAATTCCATTATTTCCTTTCTTTCAACATCTGAACCACTTACTGGAGGTTTTACAAAGTTAATCTCAGAATTGTTTACACAGAGTTGATTTGTTTCTGACCATATTAAGCTATAGAAGTCTGTTTTGCTTAGGAACCCTTTATGGTCAACTAATGCAGCTCATAGGCACTTAGGAAAGATCTGAGTAGCCAGTGGAGGAACCTGACTAGACTCTACAGGCAATGGTGGGTAACTTTGTTCTGTAGTTAGGTGGGAACAAGTCTACCCTGAAGCCTAATAAATACATGGGGTACTGGAAATGTCTTTATGTTGTTAAAAGTACACACATAGTTTTCAAGATGGATCTCCATCATGATGTCAGTATAGATTTGTAAATTTAGAATAGTTTTTCATTGCATATACATTTGTTATGTATACATTCACTTAAAAGATGCATGTGACAAATGTCAAAACAAGTTTGAGTCTTGTTTGGTTTTTTTTGCTTCCGAATCTGACAGTAGCACGTCTTTCTTTATGATTACTTTTCACGCAGTCTTTTCACTGGGATTGTGAAATTGCAGAAATCTTTTACTTTGACAACACATTATAAGGTTTCTGTCATTTTCAAGATGTCTGTATGATATTATTTGATCTTAAGTAAGTTGTTGTTTTTAAAAAAATGAGGTTTCTAAGCAGGAATTACTATTAAAAGACACAGGAAAAGAAACTAATTTCATGCCTTATATTAAAATTTACAATGTTTATTGGATAGATTAGTAAAACATTCTTAGCCTAACTAGGAAGCGGGATATATTTTCTTGTCTAGAGGGAAGATGCCTACCCTGACATCGTAATTGCTGTTAAATATTAGTAAGTTTTGTAATGTTGTCTGACTTATCCCTGACCATAAGCTTAATTTCCTGGGCAAATTTCCTGTTTTGAACAATACTTGGTCCTATGGAATACTGAAAAATACTTTCATGACTTCCCTGTCTTAAAAGTATCGGGTGAAAATCTGCCAGTCATTTCACAGATACATTGAATTAGATGTACAGTTGCGTGTCTGTTTTCCCACGTAACTCTGCATTTCATAATGATGAAAATTGAGTCCTGTCGTTCCTGTGGATGGGGCTTGCTGTGAGCGCACAGCTAGGAGGGAGTACAGGTTCCTGCTCTGCGCTCCCTGTGCATTCCTTGCTCGGGACTGGGATGCTGACGTAAATCAAGTGCGCGCTTTGCTACTTCTTCATGCCTGACTGCAGAAAGTCAACAGCAGTGGGTTGGAGCTGCGGCATTAACCTTCTGGCTGGTGGCCACAGCCGCTGAGCCACTGAAAGCAGCAGATCGTGCTCGTGTGCTGGTATATTCCAGCAGCAGATGATGAACATCTTTCTGTCCTTGCACAACCAAGAGGAAGCAGGGCAGGAATTGTGTTTCACAGGTGTGTCTCTGAGTCACAGCATCTCTTGGGATGGGACTACTTTCATAGCTGTGCAGCGTTCATATCAATTTCAGCTCAGATCTGTGTCTGGTTCTGAGAAAAGTGTTGGCTAGGAGTGGATCAGATGTACCGGTTCTTTTAAGTATGATTTCACTTCATTCTGTAATATGTTGCCTTTCTTTTCGTTCTATTTCATCTTCATCACAGTTCTGTGGCTTAGCAGTTAAAACTTTGCCTAAGTAAAGTAAGTGACTGTAAAACATTGGAAAAGGTCACTCGGAATACAGCCAATGGTAGACTTATCTTGGCATTGCGCTGATGAAAACGCAACATTATTTTTCTCTTTGCTGCCACTTGGCAGTATCTCATGGCTCTAAGTCATTTGTCATTTGTAAAATGGCAGATGCCTTTGTGCAGATACCTTATTGTGAATCATAAGAAAATCGTTTTATCCATACAAAATTGCATTAGACTACATCTATACTTTGCTGAGAATAATCATTGCTCTTGTCTGCAAATATGATGCTCTGAATACAGTGGATTTTCACTGGACTTTAAGGCAGTGTTTTGAGGAGATGGCAGTACTGAGGAAAAACAAAGAAGCATATTTCAGCAGTTGAAACGTTCTGCTTTTTTCCTTTTACTTTCTTAATGTTTTCAAGCTTTTGCTGCAAAGCATATCATTAACCACTTGCAGTACTGTGATAGAGAATCTTGTGACTCATGCATTAAAATGCTCAAATTTCACAATACATCAGCTGCAAGAGATAAAGGCCATGTTTTTCCAATCCATTGCAGGCAGCTGTGTGTCCATTCTGCCCCTGATTTAAGCTGGCTGGATGCAAGTAGTATTTTGATTTTATGCTAAACTCAAGATCGTGCACAGTTTCTCTCAGTAGGCCGCATTCACTCATGTGCAGTCCCATTATAATCCAGCCATATGGCTCCCAAGCTGGAGCTGGCTCAAATCCAGTCAGCTTGGGGCACAGGTGTGACTGTCTGCACCTGAGAGATAAGTATTAGTTCATGGAAATCTCCAGTGTGTGGCTGAACCATTGTGATTTTAGGGAAGTCATGCACGTACACCAGCTTGTTGCAGCTAAAAGTCTTCAACAGAAACTGCCAAGAGAAATCTGACCAAAGTTCTGAATTTTATTTAAATGAAGAAAAAAAAAATCACCCTTGAATTTTGAGGTGCTTTTTTAATGAGTCATCTCTGGTTTCATATATACGCGTGTACAGTACACAATAGATAACTATAAACAAGTATGCAATGTACTTGCTACCCAGTCCTTGATTTCTATAGCAACTAGGTGTGGTAGGCTGGAGGTTCACTGGCTGACTGATACAAATTAAATTAGTCCAGGTGTCAGTTGATACTGAGGAGTGTACATTTACAACACCTGTAATTATTCACAGTGCAATTTTAATAGTAGTTTGTTACTATCACCCCCTTACAGCAATTCAAGAGAAGTCTTGGGGAGAGGCTTTACTGAAAATACTTTAATTACAGACTGAGTTATTTTCCCACATCGCATAAGCAAAAGATACCGTATGGTTATTACAACCTCATCCCTACTTCCTCTGTTTTATTACTTTCCATAAAATTCTCAAGAAACATAATTCCTTACAATTTATCTTTCTGCTTCATTTCTGCAGAAGCATTATACTCTTTGTCTTACTTAAGTAGATCACTGAAGAAATAGATCAAAGCTGGACCATGTTCCAGTTACTGCTGTTTTTTTAAAGACCCCATTTCACCACAGGACTAAAGCAGATTTTTGAAGGTGTTCTGGTGTCTGAAACTACTGGTGGGCACTTCATGGGGATTTCCAAAAGCACATAGTCGCAAAATGTACTTAACTTCCTTTGTGTTAAAATAAAGTGATACTTAAATTGTGTCAGGGCTTTTCAACAACTGTTGTGAATCATATAGCTGTTTATACTTGGAAGCACATGTATGTGTGCTTAAGGACTTTGCTGAGCCAAACCAACGTGAGCAGGCAACTCTGTGGCCGTCTTCAATCATTTTGGTCCCCAGCAGAATCTATACAGTATGATGATCTACTTCTTTTCTCACATCCCTGTTAAATGAGATGTCTGAGGAGACCCGAGTCATGGGAGAGATATTGCAAACTCTTTTGGGTAGTTATCGTTCTGCTTTCCACTCCTTTTATATTTTGTAGCCCTATGTCTGCGACAGATCCAAAGGCCTCATTTGAAGAAAGTTATGAAAAACAGAGATGGGCTTAGATAATGTAACTAATTACAGAAACTCAGAAAGTTTACTTTTGTATATAACAATTGTGACTATTTCTTGGCATAACCTCTGTTCTGGAGAGTCTTGTTTTTATGATGAACTGGAAGATTTGGCTGCTGCTGTCGTGTATTTGAGCCATTAGAGCAGCTCTTAACAGCACACAAAGATTAAATGTTTCTGAACTGAAGCTACAGTTCATAGTGTCAGCTGTGAAGAAGGTGCTTTCTGTGTCCAGTGAGTCTTGTCCCCTAAATCTGCTGAAATGTACCACTGGGGATTTGACAGAAGATTTCCAGTAAAGTGTATGACCTAAAGCACAGCTGAACCAATCTGAAGTTCATTGTGCCGTTTTCTTTATTCCATAGCATGTATAGGTATACTGATCGTGCAGATAGACCTTTCGGTATTGTAATATAGAATCATAGGAAAACTGGTCATTAAAGATCTTCAGTGAGGGATTAATCTGATCTGTCCTTATCTGCTGCAAAACATTCAGCTGTTATGGCTCCCTGAGTGTCTGGTGGGTCCCTGCTTTTTTATTGGATGGTGAGCTAAAAACTACGGGATAAATTTCTCGCTGGGGTTGTCTGACTTCTCATCTGAGGATCCTGGACACCCGAACTTCAGATTAACCCCACCGCAGATGTGCACTTACTGACTTTGCCCCTGTTCTGATAAACCTTAAGTAATCTTCTGTATTTCTAGTAAATTGAGAGTTACTTGGAACATGTAAGAAAAACAGTGAAACCTCAAGGCAGGTAAAGCAGTGACAAAGGAAATCCTCACCTGCTCAGTCATTTTTTACCAGAACCACGGAGGTGGTGAAGTTAGAGGCAAAACAAGTGGAGTTCGCAGGGCTTAAGCTGGGACTGAGCCTTTATGCATGTTCTTGCCCAACTAGGGACTGGCTGTAAATCTGCTGCCTAGTTTTTAGGACACATGCCTTGAAGACTCCCTTGTGAAAAGGTTCTTCCTAAGTTTTGCACAGTGGAAAAGAAAAACAATCAAGACAAAAGTCCATGTTTTAGCTTTGGGAATTATTTTTTAAACATGGGCCATTTCTAATTGTTGTTTTCTTTTCACAGCTGCTTGCAGAGGACTGGCCCTTTGGTGTTGAAATGTGCAAGTTAGTACCCTTCATTCAGAAGGCATCAGTGGGCATCACAGTGTTGAGTTTGTGTGCCCTCAGTATAGATAGGTGAGAACCATTTTTTTATCAAACTCTATAATTTCTTTTCAGTACAGGCATTGATTCAAATTCACCTTGCCACTCAGCTGAAACAGTACAAATAAGCTGAGTTTAAGCCAGTTAAATCAGGTGGGTTTTCTCATATTTTTAATTTGCAAATATGTGCTGTTGCTTCAGGTACCGAGCAGTTGCTTCTTGGAGTCGCATTAAAGGAATTGGCGTGCCGAAGTGGACTGCTGTTGAAATTGTACTGATCTGGGTTATATCAGTGATACTGGCTGTTCCAGAAGCTATCGCATTTGACATGATTACGATGGAGTACAGAGGAAAGGATCTTAGAATCTGCCTGCTTCACCCCATGCAGAAAACATCCTTTATGATGGTAAGACACTGACATTTATAAAATCTCCGGAAGAGTTCCTTGGATCTTCTCAGTGTTGTGTCGATTGTAGTGTGCACAAGTGTATATGGAATGAAGGTGAATATACTCTTCAGATGAAATACTGAAAAATTTCTGAAGTATATACGTTAAAAAAGAAGAGTTTTCAGGAACTTTTGTTTTTTTGTGGGCCTTGGGCATATTACTGTCTTGTCCTGTTTTCTCACCTGTAATGTACACCTTATCGAGGTGCTTTTCAGGGCAGACTGACCAACTAGTTACAGCATACTTTCCAAAATTCTCAGCATTCAACTCTTAAAAATGTTTTTGCTTTTGTTTTCCTTCTAGTTTTACAAGCAAGCTAAAGACTGGTGGCTGTTTAGCTTTTACTTCTGTTTGCCACTGGCTATCACAGCATTCTTCTATACTCTTATGACCTGTGAGATGTTACGGAAGAAAAGCGGGATGCAGATTGCTTTAAATGACCACTTAAAGCAGGTAAAAATTTATCCCTGGTAACTCCACTGACTGTAGAGAAGATGAGAGTAATACCTTTACTGATGTACTGCCACATCATTATTCTGTTCTTGTATGATGACTTCAAGATCACGAGTAAGAAGAAGTTTCCTAGCAGTGGTGCTGCTGAACTTGTGTGTGTGTGGGGGGGGTGGGGGGTGTGTGTGTGTGGTGTGTGTGTGTGGTGTGTGTGTGTGGTGTGTGTGTGTGTGTGTGTGTGTGCATATATGTATGTATCAGAGCCTTCAGAAACCAAAGACTTTAACTGACAGGCACAAAACTGTTTTTCTTGTTTGGTGTTAATCCTTCAGGTTTTATGGTTTTTATTTCTTTACAATAATGAGCGCTGGAATTTTTGTAATATTTTGTTATCTAGAAGTTGGCGCTATAAAATTTGAAGCAATTTCATGCTGAACTGTAGTGAGGTTAGCAGTATATGTTAACAGAACAAAACGCATTCCAGAATACATTCCAAGTTAGTAGTGCACCAGATGCAAACATCATATGTCACTAGAATTAAACTAAATTTGTACTATAACGTATATTTTTGCCCCTTTCCTCTTACATCTTTGTAATTGAAATCTCTTGGGACATTTAAAATAAGACCTGAGATTGAAGCACAAGAAAATGCAATTGAAAACAAGCTGGTATTGGAAAGTGAAGGGGGAGATTAATATGTTCTTCATTTTAATGTAAATGACTCTTTTCGTGTCCTTGGTTTTTCATACTATTACTCATACTTTTTAAAATTAGAGATACAAAGAATCAGTGCAACACAATCTAAAACAGTAGAAAAGATTTCCCAAGAAAATAAGGTATTTGGTGTTCTTGTAACTCCCTATTTTGGCAGGGTGTTTATTTTGTTGGTTAAACATTTGGGTAGTAGAAGACAACAACCGAGAGAGGGAGAGAGACAGAAACTATAACACTGTTCTGTCCAATTTTCTTCTTTAGAGACGTGAGGTGGCCAAAACCGTGTTCTGTCTGGTACTTGTTTTTGCTTTGTGTTGGCTCCCACTTCACCTAAGCAGAATATTGAAACTCACTATTTATGATCAGAAGGACCCCAACAGATGTGAACTTTTAAGGTAAGACTGCAAAAATAAAATGCCTGTGTGCTGCTGACAATCTCCATAAGCATATTTGGATTTTCTAATGAGCTAGCTTACTCAGTGTGTCTGACCATTCTCCCTGCTTCTCCATCCAGGACACTCTGGGTTCACTCCACTAGCAGAGTCAGAAAATGGAATCTCCATTTGCCCTGTCTTCCTCCTGATCCCTTTTGGGACTGTCCTACTCTCTTGTGAGGTTACGAGGCTGGAGGGGGAATTTCTGTCCTTGTTTTCCCTCTCAACAGAACAGCTAGGATTAAATATGTGAAGAAAATCTTGTGAATGTTTAGTTCCACAATTTAAGATGATTGCATCTTCTGAAATTACTTTCATGAGAGTGGTCTACTGATTCAAATGTTACTTTTGAGCACGACTGATACCTCCATGAGTTAATCCCGTTGATACAAGCCCCTTTACTGTGACATTCAACAGTTAGTCTTGGTTGAATGAAGCTGAGTCCAATTTTCATTGCTGTGAACCTCTACTAAGCCTTTTCAGAGAAAATGACAACTGTCTCCCTTTAATTTCCACACAGCTTTTTTCTTGTGATGGACTACATTGGTATTAACATGGCTTCGCTGAATTCCTGCATCAATCCAATAGCTCTGTATTTGGTGAGCAAAAGATTCCAAAACTGCTTTAAGGTAAGAGGCTGCTGGGAGCTGCTCCTCTAGTTAAAAGATCATGTAAGCAGTAAAATTCATCCCTTAATACTCACAAAGTGTTTTAAATGGTCGTTATATTTTACTTTAAATTTTAGCTGGGTTGTGGTAGACATTCTCTCCCTCTCCTGCTGAAGCTCCATAGAAAGGAATTAAGGATTCATAGGGACAAAAAGAGAAAGCAAAAGAGAGTGGCGTACGATAAACCCTCTTGGCGGCATGCTAAAATCAGTGCTGCATCACTTCCTGACCGGAGCTGGCACCCAGCCACTTCAAGAGCACTGACGGAGCAGACTCGGACTGCCCTGCAGAGATTCCCGTAGCCTTACCCTCTGCCACCCAGCAGGACAGTGCTGACCCTGTGTCCCCTGTCCTGACTGAGCGCTTAAATCGGTAGGCGTTCATACAATGAGAGAGCAGAAGTATCCACTCATCCCTTTCGAATGCCAGCATTTTGTGAGAAAGACCTAGACCTGATCATAGTTTTGCCTTGGTTTGAATGAATAGTCCTGGGCACTAATTCTCCATGCAGGATTTGAGGCTCTGGATTGCATGTGGATTGCAGCCCATCAGTCCGTCAGCCCTCATGTCTTCTGGGAAAATGTCCAAATCTGGGTGTTTTGTGCCCCCTTACTGCCTTCAGACACTGTATCAGGGTTCTTACATTGTCTACCACAAATTCTTAGATTTTTCTTTTCTTGCCAAGCATTTAACCATCGGCCACTGCTAAGCCTAGTGCCCGGCTGTATAAATTCCTTACTGGCAATATTTTCTCATCAGAAGCCAGTCAGCTCTCCATCTCATAGCGCTGGGGGATTTCCCACATAATCATGAGAAGAGCACATGTTGTAGAGGCCTTAGTGTCTTGTCTCCTCTTCCCTGTCGACATTGCTGGCCCCCTGAAGGAGTCACTGGAGCTGAGAGCACAGAATAGTTCTCTAGCATCCTGAGCATGGAAACAAGTGGGTGTGCGGGATCCCAGATGGACGTCCATCACCCAAAGGCCAGTCAGTAGCATCAGCAAAAGGTCTGCAGTACATCTAGTAAATTTATGAACTGTATATAGGTTTTCACCATTCTCCTACTTCAGTTCTCATTTCTCGCCCTCAAAAAACATCAATAGCAGCATCTAGCTTAGAAAGTACAGATTACGGTGCGTACGTTTTTTCTAAGAAAGATTATCAGAGGAAGGAGTCATAATTTTATTTTCAGATGCATTTAGAATTGCAGACCAGACTCGGAAGCGGTATGTGTGTGGCCATTATTATTTATAACTCAATATAACTCTTCCTGCCCTCCAGCACTTGGGCTACTAGTGGGGCATCCCAGTAGTTAGTGGCCACCCGAGCAATGAAGAACTTAACCTTGTTTCTTTGCTTACTCTGTAATCCCAAAATGGCAGCTTGCACATTTGCCATTTCCTACTGTACCACTGAGGAAGGGCAGCTTTTCAGTGCATTTTGCCACATATGCAAAACAAAATGATGTAAAATGTTTATTCCTTTTATTTTAACAGTCATGCTTGTGTTGCTGGTGCCAATCCAAAGATCTGTTGTCGCTGGAGGAAAGGCAGTCCTGTTTAAAGTTCAAAGCTAATGATCACGGATATGATAATTTCCGTTCCAGTAACAAGTACAGCTCTTCATAAAACAAGCATAAAAGGTATATTCTCTTACATTAATGCTGGTGCCTTTTTACGTAACAGTGGCAATTACTTTTAATGAGATGGTAATGTTTAGAAAAATCTAGGTTTGTGTTTGCACAAAAAAAAAGAACATTAAAAAAAAATAATTGCCCCAAAACTCTGTCATGTTGAAAATCACAGCCATTTATAAAAGTGTCATTTATGGAACATGAAGAAAAGTGTAGAAAGAACAAGTCATTGTTAGCACTTGAATACTTCTGAATCAGCACTTCTAAATTATCCCCACTTCCTGTACATTAAACTATCATTTGTATTTGCTATAACAGTTGTAGGAACTGAAGTCACAGTAATTACCAAGCAGTATAATATAATGTTAATTGGATCAAAGCCATTATTATATATAACTCAATGTATTATCTTTTATAAAGCAGATTAACCACCATCACTATTGTGGTTTTTTAAAAATAAAACATTAAGTACTTTGTAATAGAGGTTTAAATGTAAAAAAGTAGAATTTTTATCAGGTGTGTTATAAGAGGTAGCTAATAAAAATATTAAAGGATGCAGTCAAGTCAAAAGTATATTTCACTCTAATGTTTTTTTTTTTTAACCTATTATTGTTAGAAGGAACCTCCCAAGGCCTCTCTAAATGCCGTTCTGTGACCACTGTTCACGTTCAGTGCATTTGGCTGCACTTAGGGTATGGTCCATTTCACCGTTTCCAGGTTATTTGCATTTAATGGCAGCAAAAACACACCAAAAGCAAACACTATACTATTATAACCATGCAAATGGTGGCTAGTACTGGAAATGAGATATTTTTAACTGAACCTGAATTGATTATACCCAGTGTAACCAGTGGGCATTCAAAAGTCTGACGGTTCTTTACTCAAGATAGTTTTGAAACAATTTACAACTCTTTTTGCAATCCAAATACTGTCTTGGGGCAAGATCCTTTAGAAATAGCAGGTGGAAAAAAATGTAACCAAGGAAAACAGAGGGAAAATTTGAACTTCTATTTTCATTTACGTTTAAACATTCATAAAGAAAATAATTCATGAACTGTACTTCTAGAGAACAGTACTATGTAGCATACTCATCTTCATACTGTTTTAAAATATGTTCTACTTTTGTAGTTCCATATTTATGGGCTTAAGATGTGTGATTAGTTTCTGCTTCTGTAAATAGTCAGAGAAGCGTAATTAATTATAAAATATTAAAATATGGGCAGGACCCTGTAAGAAAACAGAAAGATAAAGACGCCTGTAGTAAACATGATGTGTGTTGCCAGGAGCAATACATGTTTTGTACATACATGGCAGGTCATATTTTGGCTTTTCATTTCCTATTAATTTGTTACAATGTCCCCAAAGACTTATTAACATATTTCATGCACTAAGGCATGAGACATTCAAGAAAAAATGTCATGTAACATGCTTTTATAAAAGACGTTTTCTATAGGCATGGTATTTTATTATAATGAAAATATTTATCAAAACTCAGGAATTTTTCTTTTTAAATTTCCAAATTTCACATGTAAGGATTTTTACCTTTTTTTCCCAGCCTTGATTAACTTCAGAGTTTTTAATAAAGTGCCTTAAATATGCTTAGGATGAAACCAGCTTTCCTTAAAATACTCAGCTGATGTTACCTTAGATGGGTTTCATCTCATCTGACTTTAGGTAGCTACAGCTACCTTGCAGACAGCTAAAAACAGGAGAGGTGAACCCCATTCCTGGTGTTGCCCCCATCAAAAGCTAGTAAGTATATGCTTGTATAATCAAGCTGAGGACCTATGCACATGCATTTGAGCATGGGCACATGTGTGTTTGTGTGTGGGAATATGTGTGCAAGTGTGTGTGGTGTCTACTGTTAGGTTGCTGTTACCATCTTTCTGTAGCACGTGCACCCAACTGCTACAATGCTTGAACTGTTTTAAATATAAATCTATGTAAAGTTTTGTTCTTTACATTTTTACCGTAACTTTCACATGGTAAGCCATGAATATCGCTTCACTTCACCCTACCTGCGTCTATTTCTGTGAAACGCATTTTATCTCTTCAGGGTGGATAATCAGCTAAATCCTATGTCTGATACTGATCAGTGTTATTTTCATCAAGTTATATCATTACAATATTGTACATGTATATTACTGTTATTTTTATTTAAAATATAGCTTTGTATTGGCAATTGTGTAACATATTTTTTGTTTTTTCCTGGACTAACTCTTTGTTAAGACAAGTCCTGCTAGGTCAGACATTTAGGTTTTTCAAATAAAGACCGTATATACTGCCCACTTTTGGGGAGTTAATATATATGTATTAGCACATTTTTTGTCTTCTTTGCGGTATTTTTCATAGCAGTGTTTTTACTGAAGCTTTCATTTCCTGTGATAAAATTTTTCAAAACTTCTGCTCTTATACAGTTCTGGCTAACATTAAATATCTTAATACTCAACACAGACATTTTCTAAAGTACTCAGTACAGGGTCTGTTCCTCCATTTACTGAAATCGATGAATATTTAACCATTCAGTTCAGTTGGAGCAGAATTAGGGCACAGCCATAGCTCTTAAAAAAAACCTAGCTGGCATTTGCTATCTGAATAAAAAAAAGCTAAGTACTTTTTTTTTTTTTTTTTTTTTTGACAAAGGAGTTGTTTAGAAAAGTTAAGAAAAGTGGATAAAATCCACCCAGCTCATGGGGTAAACCAGCTAGTCTAAAGCTCTGTAAGTCTCAAACGGGATCACAGGTAGCAGAACAACTGCAGAGAGGCACATGCATCTTTATAGGAGTTCAATTTTGACATGCTTGCCCAGAGTGGTGTGACAAAATAAGAATTATCTGTCTTAATGGTCTGAAAAGTTGACACATGCTGCCTCAAGATGAAAAAAATAAACTTGTAAGAAACTACATCGTATCCCTGTGTTTTGGCCTTCAGATAGTAGTTAGATTTTGCTTCCCCAGCTGCTCTGAATTCTGCTGGCACACAGCTCTCGGAGTTAGGAAAGGCTATTTCAGACTGGGCGGACTGAACTATACACTGGTACTACACCTCAGAGAATCAAACTCAAAATCTGATGGTTATGGAACATCTGCTATGAGCTGTGGCATTTCAGTGTCTGAACAGCTCTTGCCAACACACGGTTGGCTTAGCAAGAGAATGTTGTATGTACTGAGGTAATGTTAAAAGGATTTTTAAAAACTGTATAGCTGTGTAATATAGTTCTATGTTTCATTTTCTGTGGTCACTTAAAATAGCAACTTCTGTGGTTCGGACAGTGTAAACATACTAAATTACCAATAAAACATTTGTAATTTTGATGCATTACAAAAACACGTCTGACCTTTTTTCTTCTGGGGGGTCCCATGTAATTGTTAAACAGTGACAGTGATGTAAAAAAGAAGTAACCAATTCAGAACTAAGATGAAAGCTTTAGAGTGGGATGGTTTTCTACAGCTAGTTGAAAACGGGAGAGAGTTCAGCCTTGCTATACGCATTGCAAAATTGTCTGATGTTTGTTGGAGCAATCAGTAATGCCTATCTTTGCTCTGTTTGTTTTTGCTCAAAATGTCAGTTGCAGTCTCTTCTCTACACATCCATATATAGTCACAAATCCTCCTGTGTTAGGGACATCACAAATAAAAGGCATGAAACTTTTGGTGCATTAATTCAGAAGTGCATGCACTCGATGCTGGAATATGCCTCATGAAAACGATCATCTCTTTGTATGCTGACAGTGTAATTTTGTGCATATTTCAATTTACTGTTCTTAAAAGCAGTGAAAAACAGTATCAGACTAAATATGCTGTAGCTGGTCAAATATATGACTTTATATGCTTGCAGTATCTGTGCATCCCAAAATGTGTTTGCAGCTACTGCTGTTTTATTCCAAATAGTTAGGTTTCCTTCTATTAAAAATTGGTGTCCTGCTGCATCTTTGTCACTTTTTTATGGTCCCAGGACCTTTAGTACATAGTTTCAAGCTTCCTGTGCCTGGAACAGAAGCACCTGTAGAGATGACATCCCTTGCAAGTACATGTTCTGTTTAGTATCTCTCATGGCCTCTTTGCTTTCTTTCCCTTCATCTTATGCTACAGTCCAAAGTCTTCACCAACCACTCATTATGAAGAAGCATTTTTTGCATATTTCTAATATGATTCTGCAGCTTTCTACAGGTAGGCCATAGTCTTCACAGCCCGGCTAACTGACGTCCTTGCCACGGTTCGCTTCGCTAACTACTGGTTCCATCCACAGTTTTATCTACTGCAGTCTTGGCTCTTCCTTTGAGGGGATTAACTGCAGCTTGTTGTCAGTTTTCTAAATACACTTGAACATCCATAGCGACGTGGATATACATGTAGCTTATGTTCGTCAAAGACTGACTCACTCTAATCACTCTTGAGAAGGGTAGACTTGGCATTCTGGTATTGGTGGAGCAGGATGGTCCAACAGGCAACCTGTGGCCAGGTCTGGTCCATAGGGTGGTTCACTCTATGGGGTCCACTCATAGAGGAAGGTGTGCTTTCCTGCAGCCTGCTGGTTGGGCCACTGTGTTCTTGTAGTCTGCTCAAGAAGCCCGTGAGTTCTCCATATAGATGTTGTGCACTTCTGTTCAAATTTCGAATCCAAGCTGCTGAATGAGTGTCCACATCCAGGTCAAGGGAGACAAAAGGACTCAAAATTAGTCTTCTGTGTTCTACTGGTCACCTTTCTTCTCTTGTCAGCAGTGGTAAGATTACTGTATTACATAGCAACAGTAGTCACATAATTTATTAGCTTGCAATTGCTAACTTAAAAGTGCCAGCATTAAATAAAACCCTGGCCTCTATTTGGTCTTGTCAGTCTTTCCAAGAACTCCTTTAGCTGTGAAGAAGTCCCAAAGCCTCACCCTCACCAGTGAGAAGTGACCATCTTCAGTCCTCTTTCCTTCTCTTGAAAAAGAAAACTGTCACTTGGAAAGAGAACTCTACTATAATTAAAAGTAGAACCTCCATGAAATCTTCCTGACAAGCCAAAGATGTCCTGATTGTGGGAGGTGTTATCTGGAAGGAATTTTACTGTCGTGACACGGTAACTGGTTAGATCATACAGCTCAACAGGGGGCTGTGGATGTTATGGGATGTGAGGCTGCATCAAAATTTTCAGAACAGTAACATGGAAAATACCACTTTAATATCTGGATGATACCCATCAGTGGTTATCTAAATTGTAACTTCTGTGTTGCCGTGAAACTTCCCATTGTCTATAGCCATCCTAGAAGAGTGCCCTGGAAAAAAGTGGGAGTCAAAACCTGAGACCCAGTAAAACCTGAAAGGCAACACTGGTAAGGCATTAGGGTAACCATACCTTCTTCACAAACCACATTCTCCAAAACTTGCTTCTACTCGTTTTGCTCTTGGGGGAGCGGGATGGGGGGAAGGATTTGTTGCCCTTTTACCTTCTTGTGACCTTCATTTCCCAAAGTTTGCATTAGTGGCTTACAAGTCTGGTTACCCTGAAGAAACAGATCAGTGGTGAGTCAGACAATGGCTTGCATTTGAAGGTACCAGTAAAAAGAATAATGAGAAATCCCCAAAGATGCTCCTATCTGACAAGAAGGATGGGTTCAACACATACATGCCCAGCCTTTGCAGCATCAGGAGAGAAACATGCCAAGCTAATAAAAAAATTGGTGGATTTGGAGCTGCAAGTGAGGTAGCAGAATTCATGCAAACTGGGATGATGTTTGTTGTTTTTTTAAATGAGACTAAACTGAAAAAAGCATCATAATTGCTAATGGGTGTTCACAGGGCCAACTGGAGCTTGCCAAAGGTATAGGAATCTTCCCTGAAATGCACCCACAGCAGGCAGTACAAGCTACAGGTCTGGACCCATTAATCCTAATGTTGTGTGAAAGGCTCAATTCTGCTGTGTTTGCATACTTGAAACCTGCCATAACGAGGCACATACACTTCTGATGCATATATAGATATGTATACATATATATTTATGTATTTATACCTCTCTCTATATAAATAACATATATTAAATATTATGTAATATAAATTGTATGCTACACAATATTTTTCATTAGTTTGGTGTGAAAAAGTTGTTTCAGTAAAATCAAGCATTTTTACAAAACCATATCAATCTGAACAAAAGCTAGCCCTCTGTCTTCTTTTAAAAACCCCCACTTGTAATGCGTTCCATCACTTTGATCTTGTATTTTGAATTTTAGGGGTTTTTAATATATTCTGAAACAATTTTACATTAGTACTTGCCATAATATGAGTAATGTAAACTATGTACATCACACATATAAATTATGAATGCCTGCCTAACTATTGGACTAGTCTGTAACATTTTTAAAGTTTGTGTTCATAAGCATTAATAATCAAAGTCACTGAGGACTTACAAATATTTTTGTTGTTTTCTGACTGGGATATCAGGTCATAATAATAAATGTTTGAAATACTGACAAATCATGTGCTACTCACACTGAATGACACAATTATGAAATGTAATAAAAATATGTATAAGCATTTATTAACTGGTATTCATAACCTTGAAGTTCCAAAGAGAAATGTTTATGAAATAATTTAGTATTTTTTTACTTTAATAATTGGTAATTAAATATTTCATAAATTTGAATTTGATAACTTTTATGACCATTTTATGATGACAGGAAAGCACCTTTTTTTTCCCCCAAAAAATGTTGGAACTTTATATTCTGGTAGGAGATGGTAACCGACTGTGAAATGTGAAATGAACTATGAAATTGACAGCCCATGTCAGTCTCCTCCATAGATTATGAAGATACTTCCGTAGGGCTAATTACTAAAATTCTCCTGTTATATTTGTTTAGCCAAATTTCATGCTAGAGAACAAAGGGAAAGAATATGGCAAACTCCCTAATATTTGCAATTCATTATTTAGTATTTTGGAAGCATTTGATCTTTTTATAAGAGTATTCATACATAAGCTGAGAAATTTCAATTACAAATGACTTCATAGGAAAAACAATGTGTTATATGAATAGGTCAGGTCATTTGATATTTGTTTACATATGTATATAATTTATGCAAGAGAATCCAACAAATTGTTTTTTAGTTGACTGAAAAAGAATAAATTTATATTGTAATATTAATAAATACCAAATGCATTTAAAGTACTCTATAAACATATCTATGCATGTATGTGTTTTTACCTGCATGTGTACATAGATACACAAATATACATATATTACATAAGCCAAAGTGTTGGTCACAGCAAAAGAACAGAAAAAACTAGAGAAGGTATAGTCTGGAGTAAAAATACCAGAAATTTCTAGTGTATATGATTTGCTGAGACTTCGACTGTGCTTTTGCCTACTCAAGAGCTTACAGCTTTCACAAAAATAACCAAGTTTTCCAATTATTCAAGGTCTGACCTTGAGGACTCCAGTCTTTCCAATGAGTTGGGAAACCTGGAGTACAATCGTGTTTCATGGCACTCCTACAAAAGAGCAGCATTGCCAACTGTGGGCTCTTGGCCAAATTCCAATTTAAATAATTACAATCTGCTTCCTCTGTTCCTCTCTCTTCCCATCAACTGCAGCGTGGTGAGAAGAGCATACTGCCCTGTTCTGCAGGTTTGCACTTTGTGTGGAGACATCTGTTCTGTCTCACGCTGGAGGTGACTGCATTTCAGTGCTAGAAAATGGGAGCCTTACAAATCCTTTGTGCTGACAAGGGTAAACAGGGTATTTGGGGGGTGTTTCAGAATTAAACTGGTAGCGTATTTTGGGGGTGTTTCAGAATGAAAAGCCAGAATTAAAATCTAAAATTAGTATCTTAACACTCAGAGTTTCTTTCACTATATGTCCATTTTAAGTGGATCTAAATCACTCCTTTTACTGACTTTTTTTTAAGGAGTTCTATAAACATACGTTTTAAAAGGCTTTTAAATCTTTGTGTATCTTTTATTTGTATAGTTAGAAAGATTTATTAGGATCTGGAATCCATTAAATAGTACTTGAGTATTTTGAATAGGCATTAGACATGTCTACCAGGTTGAGTGTAGAAAGCCAGGAGCTGCAGAGCTTGGTGTGCACCAAGCTCAGTCCAAGGTAGATGCATTGCACCCAGAGCAGACCAGGCTAACTTCTACACAATTCTAATCTTGGGTGGAGTGAGCTAGTGTCAGTCTGATTCCATCCATGCAGGTGGATCCTAAATGATGTGTAACTACTTAGTAAGGCAAGACTAAGTGCTTGCACCATTAGACTGTAGAAGTATACAAGATCATCACCGTTGGCTTTATTTCAAAAAAAAAAAAAAAAAAAAAAAAAAGCCTTGTTGTTTGCTTGTGTTCAAAAATTTCAAAATTCCCAATGGAAAAAAGTCTTTTCCAACCAGTGATGTTTGTGGAGTAAAAGATGGCTTGGAAATGAACTGGATTTACTTGTATTTGTTTGGAAAAATCAGCAAAGAACTGGCAATACTGGTTTAGGGTATTTCATTACTTAAATGCACTTTTGGAGCATCGGACAGGTAAAGAGAGGTTGAGAGCTGGGATTGCTTAGCTTGAGGAAGAGAAGGCCCAGGGAGGATTTCATCAATGTGTATAAAAATCTACTGGGAAGGAGTAGAGCAAACAGAGCCAGACACCTCTCAGTGGCGCCCAGTGAACAGACGAGTGGCAGCGGGCGCAAACTGAAGCACGGGAAATACAATTTATAAGAAAAATATACCTTAGTGAAAAACTGGAACAGGTTGACCAGGGAGGTTGTGGAGTCTCCATCCTTGGAAATATCTAAAACCTGACAGGGCACAGCCCCAAGACCTTTCTCTGACCTTGCTTGGAGTGGGATGTTGGGAGTCCATGATCTCCAAAGGTCTCTGCCAACTTCAACAATCATGGGATTCCAATGTAATGCATTTTGTCAAGTACGTAATTCCTATCTGAACCTAGAAAAGCTGCCACTGTTGGAGGATGGGCATATAATCAGACAGACAGGTTACTACATTAGAAAAAAAGTGAAGATCCCATTTTTGCCCTTACCTGTTCCTATTTCACTGCTGGTCAAGTCTTTTCATTAATCACTTTTTTTTTTTTTTTTTTTTACTAAAAAGATACTGGTCGATTATAGATGAAGAACTGATGTTTTGATGTGTAGCACTGAGTAAGAATAGATCTACTTAAACCAACAGGATTCAATGGACGATTTGGAAAGCTTGTCTTACAGTGCACCAAAACTGACTTCCCTGTGGCATTGCTGGACAGCTGAAGTCGGTGGAAGTTTTCCAGGCAAAAACGTGTTGATGTTTAAGACAACTGACAGGACACTTTTAGAAAAGGCCCTTTAGGGCTGTGATTTTTTTTAAGGGTACCATGGGAGAGCTATGCTTTAGTTGACATGTTGGTTTTATGAGACATGAACAAGTTGAATTCCACTGAGTAATGTATTTTATTTTATTTTATTATGGCAGATGTATGTCAGGTATAGTGCTAATAATACTAGGTAGGTATCTTTACTTCTTAGTTTAAAATAAATATTCAAAGCCTGCATGTCTTATTTCTGTAGACTCTAGCATATCTGGGGTTTGTCTATCCTTTCATATCCTTCAGCAGGGATTAAGTTATAATTGTGTCTCTCACTGAATTTACTCACTGTATAGTAACTATGAAGCCATTGATAATGTTCACTTTCTTCCATTTTGTCCCATTAACAACTGTATGTATGCATGTAGAGTGACCTTGAAGTAGTAATTCTGTTGTTCAGAAACCTTTGATTTTGCTGGGCTTCTTGAAAAGACGGAAGGAAGCTGTGAAACACACATCATATATATAAAGATATCAAGTACAGTTAATGAAGACAAGTAGATGCATTCCTTAATAGTAATTGAACAAGAGGAGGGAGCACATTGTCCACTTCGATTAAGAATTTTCTCTCCAAGGATCCCTACCTGACAAAGCATGTCAGTTCCTTCACCTCATATATACCAATATGCTTTTTAAATTATTCCTTAAAATATAAACAACATTAAAAACAACACCAGGCTTCTGTGTAATACAGAATTATAGACTTGGGCTTCAACTGCAATGTAAGCACTTAAGATTGAAACTTATTTTGCTGTAACAGGCACACAATAGGCACTGACAAACTACTACACAATTTTTGAAAGATACTAAAGTTATCTCACACTGGAACTCTACAAAATATTTGTTGTACATATGACTCTCAGTATGTCCCAGAATGAGATTTCTCTCCTTTTACAATGGTAAAAACATTAAATAATCTTTTACATATTGATCCATTACCACCTCCTGATCTTTCCTGCTTGTAGCCTTTACAAAGTTTCCCACTGTTGACTGCAGACCACCTTACTGGTCTCTTACTCATCAAGACAGTTTTGGATTCTAATCCAAATTTGGATCTTCCAATGTGCTTCCATATTCTGTTTCATATGCAATTTATTAAGTGTACACTATGTATAATCAGTCCAAGTCAGTTGTAAAAGTACTGAATGGAACCACATCCACAAATTATTCTTGCAAGGTCTTACTTGAAATGACCTACCAACTTTACAGAGGCAGCTCCTATGTAAGGATGGTTTTTAAGCTAGGTGAGTTTAGAACAACCTTGTAGTGATTACTTTTTAGATAAATCTTCTTCATGGTGTTCATGAGGAGATCATGTGAGACAGGGTCAAAAGTCTTGGAAAAGTTGAAGTTTAACCTCTAAGGTAGTCAGTCTTTATTTCTGTCTTATGTAAATCAAACACACCAATGCCCCAGCCACCATTGCATATACAAGGTCTCCTGCACAGACCTTTCTTTCTGTTCCTGTTCATGCCGTCTCCAAGTGATACCATGGTGCCTTCTGCCATAACTGCCTTCCCATGCTGAGTTTGGATGACACGGATTGTGAGACATGCTAGGGGAGGAATGGAAACTTAATCCTATATAGCTACGGTGGCTATCACAGCAAGACACCTCTTCTAAAGAGCTGCCTTCTAGGATCTCCCTCTCTCTGGATCTGAAGGCAGACAGAATTGGTGTCCTGGTCATGGCTACCACTTTGGGCACAGTCGACTGAAGGTTCTGGGCCCGAAGAAATATCTTCTTGTCCGTGTGTGAGGGAAAGGATCCACAATACTGAGCTGAGTAGCATACAAAGGAACTGTGTCCAGTGAAGGGACCTTGGAAATCTGTTCTCAGGGCTGCCACGTGGGCAGCTTGCTCAGTTGCTGAAACTACAACAGAAAGACTTTCTTGAACAAAAAAGACAGAGGGAACAGTTTCTGATACAGCTAGTTGCTATGTAGATTATATCCTGTAGCCCATGATCCTCAGGTTTTAAAAGGCATAGCAGCCTTTGTAGTCATGGCACATGGCCCTTAATGTAGCACAAAAACCACTTTAGGGTGCCGCGGGATTTTTCAGTGGCATTCTACTGCCACATGTCTGTTAGATATGCACTGGGCACCCCGAGATGTGGTGAACTGCATAGGTTCACACACTAATATCCCTATCAGACATTGGAGGATACTTCAAATGGAGATGGATTTAGCTTCTTCCAAAACTAATCTACTTTGAAACCACTGAAATTGCTCTAAGAACCAAAGCAAATCCCAGCAAATGGAGAAAATCAAGGGGTTTACTTCAAACTCACCCTACTGCTCTGAACTAAACTGCTGTAGACAGAGACAGAAGCACTTACTTTAGCAAGACCGATTCATGAGGCACATAAAATTTAGATACAGATTACTCCCTTAGACTACCTTGATTTATCCCACATACACTTTCACTGTTTTTATAGCCATCCTCAGCCTTCTCTTCTGTTTTTATGTAATTCCTTTTTCTTTTTCAGATTATTGAAGTGTTTCTACATTTGCATTTAGCATGAGAACTGAAATTTTAATTCTGAGTTTCATTTCATATTTATGTATTGGGATTGTTTATTTGGGGAAAGCTTTTTAGAAAGATGTTGTAAAGTTCCAAGTGACTATAGTATCTAGGAAAACCTTGTTTAATGAAGAATATATAATACACACCCCTAGCCCACACAGGAATCATAGAATCAGATAATGTGTCTGGAAAATTCCAGGGATGAGATCCAGTAATAAAAAGAATTACTTGCATGTTGCAAATATTTATTTGCAGTAAATAAAGGGTGAGAGGTTCTGGTGCAATGGCTTACCTACTGACTGAGATGATAAACAATTACAAACAACTGCAGAAAAGTCTCCATTAGGTTTTTGTTATTTCGCAGATTTTTGCAGAAGAGTTATCCATTTTCTTGTCATCTGTTTCCTCTTCTCAGTATAAATAACATCACAACAAATCCTCTGTTCAATGTTTCTCTTTAAATCATCTTTAAATTATACAAGTAGGAACATCATACACATCAGAGCCAAAAGACAGCTAAGAAAACTAGGAATAGTGTGTCAGAGTGTGGCTAGTATGTTAAGGGAACTGGACATGCTATAATGTCTCAGCTATCACTGGTGTCCAGATACATAAAACAGTTTAAAATGCCACAGTGCAACTTACAGTAATGAGTTTACCTTCACTAAAGAGAAGAACGCTTCATTGTAACTCTATTTTAGTACGAAAAAATGTACTTCCTTAGGGTTTATATTGAAATGTACATACATCAAACAGCTGCACAACGCTGGCTTGTGTAGAGCCAGCTCCAAAAAAGGGTAGCAGCACAGTCACGCTACCACAGATGATTGACTGGCCCTTGTGCATGACGTGGCTAATTAGCCTGAGCTTGTCACCAGAACAGCACTGCTGAACTGCTTATCAGATCAAAGGTAGTATCATTCCTGTGTCCTGCTGTATAGGTACAGACACAGATACCAGCTCTCTCAGAGCACAGTGAAGGATGGACACATCCATACAGTCATAGATAAAGGGCAGAAAGGTTCAAATGTTGTGATCCAGTTAGACAGAGTCCACAGACTTTCACAGGGTTATTTCTGCCTCAGGATAAGTAATCCCTTTGAAAACAAAAACTTCTCTTTAGAGCAATGTCCAATTTAGATTTAAAAACTGCCAGTGATGCCATACTTCTTCAGTGAATGTATTTAGCCACTAATTTCATGGATTGTTAAGAAAAAAAAAAGTGCTTTAGTTGGTTTGAATTTTTAGCTTCACCTTTTTGACAGAGGAGCTTGTCAGACCTCTGTCTGGTGAATTGAAGAGCTTTTTGCTGTTTGTTCTGCTTTTGTGTACTGTGACCAATTATCCTTGAGTCATCACATTGATAAGCTAAGTAGATTGAACTCCTGGAGACTTTCCAGGTCTTTAACATTCCCATGGCTTTTCTTTGACCCTTCTCCAAATTATTCACATCTATCACTAGAACTGGACACACTATTCCAGTAGCAATTGCTTCTCTGCCAAATGCAGCAATGACTTAACCTTCCACTCCTGTCCAGTGGACAAATCTAAGGATAGCATTTGCCTTTTTTTTGTCCATGTGATCTCAATAAAGGGTTATAACATGCCCTCTTCAGAATCATTACTTCACAGAGCAGTCCTATCTCCTGGTTTTATGGCTTACATTTTTGTTCCTGTATGTTAGACCCTCTGTTTGGCTGTACAGAAATGTCATTTGTTTGTCTGTTCTTGCTTTCCCAGTGTCCCTGGACACTCTTTATCACTGATCCATCTCTTAATTTTTCATTCCTGTTATCTGTGTGTCATCACCAAATTTTGTCAGACAAAATGTAGCGTCCCTTTCGCCAGTCATTGGTAAAAATGCCCAATGACATAGAGCCCAAAACAGTCCCTCTGGCATCTCATGGAAAACATAGTTAATCAAACAAGACAGATACACTGTTGTTTACAATTATGTATGGAGATAAACAGTTTTTCAGCAATGTAAGGTGTGCTACATTGACCTGTTTTTCTGTAGTGTTAATCAAGATGTCATGCAATGCCAAGTCAAACCTCTACCAGAAGTTTCTCAGTTCTCCAACCAAAGTTGGATCTTCATTGAAGATACTCAGTAACTTTGCAAAGATTTATTTCTATTTATTTCATTGATTGAAATTAATGATATCAACCTTTCTTAATATTAACCAGTGTATGCAAACTCATCCATTATTTGGCCTAATACTGTGGTCTGGCTGCCAGGCTTGTATTCTCCAGGTCTGGGTTTTTATCCATTTTCTGTTTTAAAACAACATCACAGTGTTAACTTCTCTACAGTCCTCTGGAAATTACAAGGCTTCTTGAAAATCAAACACCAGAGGCTCTATACTAATCTCAACACTAATCTTGACAAGGGTTTAGTTGCAAGATTATTGGAACTGCTGACTTACAACATGCAACATCTTGCACCTGCTAGCAATCCTTAGTACCACTGGAGGATATTAAATCATCATCACTCAACAGGAAGACATCGTTCATTTTTATCCCCAGCCCATGATACAGAACTGAAACACTTATGGAATGCTTCTGCCTTTTCTGTGTCATCCATTGCAATTCTGTTAGGGTCATCTAGCCTTTATTATTATTAGCATTGGTTTTGTTTGGTTCTGCTCAGAAAATAATTTATCTTTATCCCAGATGGTTACAGGCTTCCTCTTCCATTCCTTAATCTTCTATCATTAATTTTCTTTATGTGCTGGCTTCTATGCTGTTCACTGATATCACTCATAAATATGTCTTCTTTTTTATTATTTGTTCTGTCCTGATTTCTCTTACATCCAGACTGCTTCTTTTCTTAGATACAACCCTCCGTCTTCATTGAGGAGCTGTAGCTTTTTCAACATCTAGTAAAATATTTCTAAGCAGCTCTTACATTTCATATTTTTTTAATATTATTTCTTCTAACTGTATATGCATATCATATTGAATGATAAGATACAGTGCTGTGCATACAACTAAGAGATGCGGACTGAATGGCGAAGGCTGTCACTCTCAAATCAGGCATCCTGCCACTTCAGACATCTGGCAATGGACCAGCACAGGTTTAATGGGATCAAATAAACTCAAAAAGATCTACTTACCATTGCTTTGTACAGGAAGCAGGGAAAGCATCCCCATCACCACACAGTACTGCCACCACTGTGTAAGCAAAGACATATGGGAATGTTGTGCCAAGACTGAGGAATTAAACTCACAAATCCATTCAACAGCTACATCTTCACAACAGCACACACAAGACCAGTGCCAGACATGAAAACAATTTTTATTTCTATTAAAAGGTAGTTGCAGTCCCTAGCAGTCTTTTAAATAAAATAT
The DNA here is from genome assembly GCF_023634085.1 of Falco cherrug. Classification (NCBI taxonomy): domain Eukaryota; kingdom Metazoa; phylum Chordata; class Aves; order Falconiformes; family Falconidae; genus Falco; species Falco cherrug. The sequence goes on along the minus strand of NC_073698.1, from coordinate 46,457,531 downwards.
ACTATTTGTGCATGCTTAAAACATGTTTTCAGCTCTGCAAGAAAAAAATGGCAACTTTGTTATTTAAATTTATTGCCTGCTTTGAGGTAATGGAGGAAGCAATAAAAAAGAAAGTAAAAATTCTCATACAGTATTGGTTTTGGGTTTGTTCTGGTTGTGGTAAGAAGATGCTTCTAGTGTGCATGTTTGGACACGTACCTGAAGGCTACAACTTACCTTGCTGCCTGATCCCAGGAAAAGGCTCTGTATCATTCTGTTCTTTTTCTTGGCTCCACATGTCTAGGCTGCCAGGATGTACGTTTCCTGTAGCACCTCTGCAAATGTATTTTCAAGGGTTACAGATCCCAGTTGTCCTTTTGATGTGTGACTGTGGTGGGTTGACCCTGGCTGGATGCCAGGTGCCCATCAACACTGCTCCACCACTCCCCTCCTCAACTGGACAGGGAAGAGAAAATACAACAAAAAGCTCACGGGTTGAGATAAAGACAGAGAGATCACTCAGCAGTTACCATCACGGGCAAAACAGACTCAACTTGGGGAAATTAATTTATTACCATTCAAATCTGAGTAGGATAATGAGAACTAAAATAAATACTTAAAAAGGCATTCCCCCTATCCCTCCCTTCCTCCTGGGCTCAACTTCATTCCTGAATTCTCTGCCTCCTCCCTCCAGCGAAGCAAGGGGACAGGGAATGAGGGTTCTGGTCAGTTCATCCTGCGTTTTCTCTGCCGCTCCAGCCTGGGGTCCCCCCCGGCAGACAGCCCTCCATGAACTTCTCCCACACGAGCCCTTCCCACGGGCTGCAGTCCTTCCCACCCTGCCCCAGCGTGGGTCCCTTCCCCGGGGTGCAGCCCTTCAGGCACAGGCTGCTCCAGCGTGGGTCCCCCGCGGGGTCACAAGCCCGGCCAGCAAACCTGCTCCAGCCTGGGCTCCTCTCTCCAGGGAGCCACGGGTCCTGCCAGGAGCCTGCTCCAGCACGGGCTGCCCACTGGTCACAGCCCCCTTTGGGCGCATCCACCTGCTGTGGTGTGGGGTCCTCCATGGGCTGCAGGTGGGGGTCTGCTCCGCCACTGACCTCCATGGGCTGCAGGTGGGGATCTGCTCCACCACTGACCTCCATGGGCTGCAGGTGGGGGTCTGCTCCACCACTGACCTCCATGGGCTGCAGGTGGGGGTCTGCTCCACCACTGACCTCCATGGGCTGCAGGTGGGGATCTGCTCCACCACTGACCTCCATGGGCTGCAGGTGGGGATCTGCTCCGCCACTGACCTCCATGGGCTGCAGGTGGGGATCTGCTCCACCACTGACCTCCATGGGCTGCAGGTGGGGGTCTGCTCCACCACTGACCTCCATGGGCTGCAGGTGGGGATCTGCTCCGCCACTGACCTCCATGGGCTGCAGGTGGGGATCTGCTCCGCCACTGACCTCCATGGGCTGCAGGGCACAGCCTGGCTCACCGCGGGCTTCACCACGGGCTGCAGGGGAATCTCTGCTCCAGGACCTGGAGCGTCTTCTGCCCCTCCTTCACTGACCCTGGTGTCTGCAGGGCTGTGCCTCTCACATAGTCTCACTCCTCTCCCCAGCTGCAATTTTTTGCACAGATTTGTTTTGCCCCTTTCTTAAATATGTTATTCCAGAGGTGCTACCACAATCACTGATGGGGTTGGTCTTGGACAATAATGTGTCCCTCTTGGAGCCAGCTGACATTGATCAGATACAGGAGAAGCTTCTAACAGGTTCTCATGGAAGCCACCCCTGTAACCACCTGCTACCCCACTAAGACCTTGCCACACAAACCCAGTACTGTGACACTAGCATCTTGCAGTTAGCCTTTCATGCTGACTTGTTTTCTCAGCACTGGCCTCGTGGTGATGGGTGTGGTGACAGAGGCCAGATGCACCAGGTGGAAATAGTTCCAGCTATAGTGAGGTATGCCTTGAATTTGCAGCTTCAGCAGTTAAAGTCCTAAAATCACAGCTTTAGTATAACCTGGAATGCTTTGAAAAAAAGAATGTGTATTTACAGAAACTCTGAGATCCTTAATAGAATACCTATAATGATAACTGTTGCTAACTACTAGGATAATTTGACAATCAGGTGACAAGAAAAATGGAGAATAATCTGAAACATAAGCACTTACTATTATAAAAATAATACAATTTAGCAAACTAAATCCCCTCATCTTTTCTAATACATGAAATCTGTCGATAAAATAATTTCGTGTATTTAAAAAAAGTGTCAATAGGTTTTAGAGAAGGGATTTTTTTTGCCTTTTTATATGCCTCTTGCTTACATGGCAGTACCTCCAGAGATCCCTTCCTCTTTCTTCAGGATTCATGGACAGCCACTGCTCTCCGCAGCAAGTCATTTTATCACAGAAGGCAATATTAGATTTGGTCTGTGATTTACCCTTGGTAAAGCCCATTCTTGTCTTCCATGTGCCAGGAAATAGTCTCCAGGAGGATTTGCTCCATAACTTTCCCACAGACTAAGGTGAGACTGACTGGTGTGTAGTCTCCCAGATCCTCTTTCTTGCACTTTCTGAGGATGTACATGGCATTTGTCTTTTTCACATCTTCAGGAACCTCCTTCACTCTCTACCACCTTTCAAATGTCATGCTGAGGACCATCACAATGACATGAACCAGCTCCCTCAGCAATCTTAATGCATTCTGTCCGGTCCCATGATCTTGTATATGTCCAATTTGCTTAAGTCATCTCTAATTCCAACACCCTCTACCATGGGTAACATTTCTCTTCTCCAGACTCTGCCACAGAGATTTGGGAAGCCTAAAATCAGACCTGGTCAGTAAGAACCAAGGCAAAACAGACACTGTGTCAATCTGTCTTTTCTACATCCTTCATCACCAAGTCATCTACCCTACTTGGTAGCAGATCTGCATTTTTGCATTTCCTTTTGCTCCCAATGTACTTATAGAAGTCCTTAATGTTGCCTTTCCAATCACTCATCAGTTTAAACCACAACCAGGCTTTGGCTTGTCTAACTTCATCTCTTCTAGCTCAAGCAATGCTTTCCATACTCTTCCTTAGACTATCCTCACTTCCACTTTCTGTGTATTTCTGTTTTGTGCTTGAGCTCAGTCAGAAGCTCCCTGTTCAGCGAAGCTGGCCGCCTGTCACATTTGCTGTTTTCTGCACATCCAGATGGCCCTCTTGTGCTTTAAGGAGTTGTCCCTGGAGATCACTGCCCTGCTCTCTGCCTTTGAATGATGGCTTGCTCTGGAAAGCACTGCTGAAGGTTTTAGCATTTCTACAATTCCGTTAGAAGAACAGTTTATATTAGTGTTTCTTAATCCACTTCAGACAAAGTAAAACCAGGTAAACTGCTTAAAGCAAAGAACTCAGTCTAAGTAATTTTTCCTGAAATGGGTTAGGGAGTACTCACAAATCACTTGACTGGTTGGATATAGGGCAGTAAATGGCATAAAAGTGGTAACAAACAGCTGGAGGGAAACAGACCACTGAAATTCAGTGAATGTATGTCTTTAGCCCAAGCTCAATTTGGCAATACTTAGAGCAAAATCAGTAAAGGTTGATCTAGCACTGAACAAAGTGAACGTTTTTCAAGTTCTGTCTCAGAACCATCACCCCCAATGCACAAATTTATATACATACAAATATGTGCAATAGTTGAACAAATACTTTTACATCCATTTTGATATTTAAAATACCTTATGTACCTCTAGATACCTGGGGTATTCTGATACTTTCTCTCAATGTCTCTTCTTGACACTGTCTCATTTTCTATTATATACTTCAATATTAATTCACCTGGGAGAGCAAAGGATTATAAGAATAATTCCAAACATAGATTTTAGGCCAGATGAGTGGCAGGAGTTGAGATCATCTCAGACAAAGGTAATACACTGAAGTTACAGCTTCATGATCTCGATTATGGAATAAGCCCTCAACTTTCAGAAAAAAAAAAAAAAAAGCAGAGCTGCTTTTACCTTACTTTTTGTGTGGATAAAGCCCTGAAAATATCTGCAAACTAAAAATTACTTTTATAGTTACTAACTACTCTTGAACTAATTGTGTCCTCTCCGCATGGTCCTACTGGATATCCATAGTTCTGTAGCAAAGTGCACAACTGCTCCAGTAGTGATTGTGGCGACTTTTGGTTAAGCTCACCCTGCCAGTGGGCCTGGAAGGCTTGGAGAATAGTAAAGCTGGAAGAAACTCTCTGCAGTTACAAGTGGGCCTTGTCATTATGCAATATCAGAGTTCCTGGCCTTTAACGTGCCATTGCCTATCACTAAAAATGTGTTACTAAGTGGTGTGCCCTACTGACCATCACTGCCAGTTTTGTGGTTGAGATCTACTTGGGAAATGGCTTCTCCTATACCCTTACCAGACACGGTGTGGTGTCTTTATCAACACCTTGTTGGTGCACCTTCTCCATGAGTACTCTGGGTCTCAGTTTATTAGGACTATGAGGGCTGTCATGGTAGGCAAAGGGTGGGGGAGACTTACTCACTGGTCCTGCTGGGTTTGGTTCTGTGATACACCAGGGGCCACCCCAGCACATGGGCGCTGTGAGAAACCTTTCATGAGGTAGCCAGGGTCCTGATTTATTTGTTATCAACTAAAAAACATCCAACCAAATTTTGTATTTGCAAATATAATTTAAATTTACAGTTAATTTCAATCACATTTCTGGCAAATAACCAAACCGATAGGGGAAAATATTATTCAGTTCCAGCCTTATATTTATTGTAACAGCTTTTATAAAATTCAGCCACAAATAAATTATAAACATCAGTACTTTGGAAAACAGTTAAATGCAGCAATTGTCCTCTGTATTTCACATATGTACACTTTTTGTCAGTTATTCCCTGGCTAAAAATTCTAATGCTCTCTCCATTGTTTATTTTTTCATAATGATTTTGCTATTGTTAAGTCTCCTCCCCTTTACTGGAAATAACATTACATTTTTCTTTCTCTTCAAACATCCTAGTCTGCAGATGAGCAGGATATAGAAAAAGGCACACCTACTTACTGAATCTAAACATGTCCGAGTTATCATGATATCTTCAAAGTGCTCCTCTTCCTTCCACTCTGCCCCCCACCCTTGTTGCCACATACATACTACAATTGCTTTTGATGTCAATGTGTCTGGATTCCTGGTTCTAGTGTCAACCATCATCTAGGATACTTAAAAGAAAAATTGAAAGAGGAAGAACAAGTCAGACTAGGCCTATGTTTTGTTGTAGGAAGCCTTGAGAACATGAATCATTTTAGACATGGGAATGATTGGATTAAAATCAGGGGTTTTTAAACCATTTATCTTAAGAAGCTGTGAAAATACCTTACAGGACCAATGACTAAGTGCCAATTCTCGATCCATGGTTTTGTATACATAGCATAATTTGGTACTTTAAGCTATGCTAGAAACAAGGAACAAAATAGATACATTAATGGGTACTTTAATCAGGTATCAGCCACGCTAAAGCCCAGGTGATGGTTTTCAGTTATGTAAACACAGGTGACTAGAATAATTTGAGATGTCCTACACTCTGCTCGCTCTCCCCAGTGTCTCTTTTTGTGTGCCATACTTGGTGTGCTCAGTGTGATAGGTGGTGAAAAACCTCTCTGAGGGCTCTGGGTCATCTCCCATAGATCTCCCCCCCGCCACTTATTGACTTAATGACTACATTCATAGTGACATTTTGGATACAGTCCCACATCTGTGCCAGTGAATCTCCTGTGACAGTCTGCTTCTAAGCACACACACATTATGGTAACCATTTTGGCACAGCTGAGCAGCTCAGCATATAGCTCATGTTTATACATAAGCAGGATCTTAAATTATGCCTGTTTTCCAAGAAACCCAGTCCGGCAGGCAGACTGTGCACACATGACACAGTTCTAAGGCATAAACACCATAAAGAATACAGCAGTCATGGCCACCTTCCTTCTAAAATTCAAAATCAGGATATTTGCTATGCAAAAAAGGGTATTTACTATTCAAAAGAGGTTATTCACCATCTTATTCCCTCCCAGCCTTTTATAGAGTAACTCAATTGACATAGCACCCTCTAAAAAGAGGGGAGTGGGGAGAGGGGGAGCTGTTTTCAAATGTCATTTTGCCTTTTCTCACCTCTAAACAGTGTACCAGAAATCAGGCTGCAGGCTACTGGTGTCAAGCAGCAAAGATTATCCGTCCCTGCTGTTCATCTGTACCAAAAATAAAAAGCGCAGCCAAGATCGATTATCCTGGAGAACAAGCAGAAAACTGATTACTCTCTTCTAGCAATTAGGACACTCACTGACAAATGTGGGATTCTCGTTCCTGCTCCGAAGTCTGCATTTGAGATGAAGCAGGCACCAGTTAGCATGAGCACCAAGTACATTCATGATTTCCTTTTCTTGCTAATTATGCAAAGCCCTGAATGTAAAGAAAAAACAAAACAAAACAGAAATGAAATCTTTCTTCACCAGAAAGAGAATGCCTCATCAACACATTTCAAAAGTCATCACAAAAAAGCTGGGTTCGCTTTCTGTGACTAAATAGTATCTATTCAAGTCTATTTAGAATGAGGAGGGGTAAGGTCACTGCAAGTCAGTCGTTAAAAATATGTAATTCAGAAATCAAATTATTTTTGATTGCTATTTGTATTCCTTGTATGTGAAAAAGAGCAGAAATCCACTGAACTGCAACTTGTAAGGCAGGCTAGGAATTAGTTCTAAATTCAGATTTTTAGTGTGGTGTAGATAGCAAAGACACATCAGTGTCAACATCGGCACAGATGCTCTAAGATAGTTGATGGACAAAGTCTTTTGATTTTCTTTAGACAAAGTGTAAATAAGACTGAGTCCACCTGAATGTCATATGAAAGATTGCCTTGCAACTCTGGGACTTCTGTCATTGTACTCATGTCTATTTGTTCTTCTGCACTTTGAAGATTTTCTAAAATTTTTCTGAGGGTTTTAATACCTTAGGTCTCTACAAAAATATTTAAATTCAGTTTAACTTCCAGTACCATATATTCTCTTTTTCCAACTCCAAACCAAAAAAAAAAATAAAAAGCATGCCTTAAATTTCAAACCTAGAATTGCACGTGTGTTCTTTTTCTTTAAGTAAACCTATTTAACATTTTAAACTTTAACAAGAACTGTGGAGAGCATTATGCCTTCTTGGTATACAGGTTCTTCGGGTTCTCCTAAATAGAACAATTAACTTAATTAGACAGTATGATATAATGGGTATTTTCAGTCCCAAATCCCAAATGCATTCAATACATATATTGTATGCACATCTTTCCAGAACACCATGTGAAACCTCTGGGAAAACCTAGCCCTACAACCAAGGGAAACTACACTCTTATCAGCACATTGGTAAAGCCAGTGATACCTCTCTATGCTGGCATTTGGTCTCTCAATAAGGTCACAGGGCTGTCCAGAGGCCAGAAGTCAGCATTCCTCTCCAAGGCAGGGGACCATTGCTTCCCAGGTTATACATTACACACAGCTTTTTCCTGGCCCATACAGCCAACAGAGAAGTGTGCTAGATTTTTACTGTTCCTCAGAATTCCTGAGAACGCACAGTTGTCACTGGCCATGTTGCTTCCACATGGCTTCATTTTCTGCCTGGAAACTTAATTATGGGAGATTTAAGAGAATTTTGAATATTTATACAAGATTCAGTGTGGAAATCCTGAATTCTATCCTGCTCTTCTGTCTACACAAACTGGATTTGATTGCAGCATGACTAGGGATCAACTGCACAGGAGGTTCATTGAGAATGTGTTCTGTACCCAGCACATTCCATGTTTACTTTCACATTAATGGAATAGCACAAAAAGAATAGGAAGTGTTAATTGTTTTCTCTAAGCACAGGACTAAAACCCATATAACATTTAATAGGTGCAAATATGTAAATTATTATATTCATTAATGTTAATATATGAATAACATTATATACATTATATATTATACAAATAACATTTATATTATATTATATTATATTATATTATATTATATTATATTATATTACATTACATTACATTACATTATATTACATTACATTACATTACATTATATGATATGATGTTAAAGTTTTGGCCCACGCAAATCAAGATTCTTCCAAACACATACTATATTTTAGCATGGAGCAGGGACTACTCCATGCAGACATAGTGCAGCCACACTAGTTGAGGCCTAAGGGAATTCAGCTCTATGGATGTAGGCCACCCTATTCTAGCAGATGCTTACAAGCACATTTAGTTGATGTGCCTAAATGTAGCCTATGGGTACATCTATACTATTAAGTAGAGAGAAGAAACAGAGTGGAGTCAAACACTAGACCCCTTCATGACAACCTTTTATTACTGCCTATTTCTTAACTTTACTGGACATGTTTTGGGTTGCTCATACTAGCTCTCTTCAAGACAAATCTCTAAAGATGAGTTAACCCTCAGCAATTTGGATGCTGGACCATCTCTGCCACTAGAGAACTAGGAAATAGCCCATGGTCCAATTTAACTAACGAAGGTATAACCTTAATTTATCAGGGACATCAGCATCCTATAGGTATGATGGGCGTACTGATAATATCAGATGGCACACCAAAAATCAATCCTGGTAAAGTCAGTGAGATACTTTTCACATGCAGTATAACACAGGAAGAGAATGTGAAGTATCTTAGCCTGAGAGAACAGAGGCAAGATGACTGATCCTCCACTTCCCAAGAGACCATAACACAGCTAGAGAAGATCATGCCTTCTGTTCTCCATGTTGAAGCTGGACCACTGTGCAGAAAGTACGCCAAGATTAATGCAGCCAGAGATATACAGGAAAGAAAACACCTTGTTCAGTAGATCAGGGACACAAGGGCTGCCCAGGGGACTTTGTGGTGTTGTCCATGTATCAAGCACTGGTGTAATTGAATAGCTTATTAATAAAAAGCGGTTGAGTAGTCACACCAGAACAGCTGAAGTCAGGATGCCCTCCTTCCACAAATTTCTCTTCTCATGAGGATTCAGAATCAGGGACCTGTTAGACATCCCACTACCTCAGAGACTTTGTCTTTCATCACAGAATCAGAGAATCACAGAATGGGTATTGTTGGAAGGGACTTTGAAGGTCATCTGGTCCAATTCCCCTGCTTAAGCAAGGCCACCTACAGCTGGTAGCCCAGGACCATGTCCAGACAGCTTTTAAATATTTCTGATAAGGGAGACCCAACAGCCTGTTGGGCAACCTGTTCCGGTGTTCAGCCACCCTCACAGTAAAAAAGTGTTTCCTGATGTTTCAGTCTGTGCCATTGCCCCTTACCCTCATCCCTGCGCAGTGATTCAGCTTTAACAGCAAATGAAGACTGTACCTGCATCTTTACTTCAGCAGTGATTATATCAAATAGCAACTATGGATTCAAAGCTTTTTATAAAAAAAAGGACTTGAAAACCCAAGCTTCCACTTCCCAACTATTTCATGTTCTGCCTCCAGCCACATATTGAACTGAACCCTATGTTGTATATATGCTCAGTGGAGCACCACCTATCAACTCCAACCGTGTTTCTCTTCATTTTGTGCGGATATTTAAGAACTTTCCATATATATTGGTGCTTACTACAGTCTACAGGAGTCACTTAGGTACCACAACTGACATGCTTTATATAGCCCTACATGTTTTCGTTGGTCAAAGAATGCATCAATAGAAGACAGACATTCCTTGACAGCATCAGACAGCAAAAAGGACCTTATAAAATAAATAGTTAATAGTACCTAGTAAACACATCATGTCTTAAACACTGTCTTACTTTACTGGAATATAACAAAGATTAGAAGACATGAAGACAACTAGCAATTACATTAATAATTTTGTTTATATTGCTTACTAAGTTACTGCAGTCATCCTGAATAAGACTGAATGACCAGTTTGGCAAGTCTCTCTGAAGAACCGGTACTTAACATTTAACAGAAGCTTTATTAGTTTGCCCTTTAATACCCCCTGTACTTCAAACCTGACAGGAGTTTAGTATTCGGCCTCCTCTGCACTCAATCTAAATCCCATTAAAGTCAATGCAAGTCTCTCCCATTTTAATGGGATTTAAATCAAGCCTTTAATCCTCCATGTCTGTGTCACTGAGAGAGAAAATTATGAATGTGGGTTTGTGATGTAGATGCTGCTGTAATGGGAGCTGAATGGTAGCAATCAGTGCAAGTCACTATGAAAAAATCTATCTTTGTATGTCTTCCTTATTGATGAGATCATAAGATCTCATATCCTTTAAGAAAAGCTGAAGCAAAGTAAGTATTTAAGATGTAAAATATTGAAGCTTTTCACTCTGCCAAACGTACACCTCTTAAGGGATTCATCTGCAATCTTCAACTCACCTCAAAATTGGAAGCAAATCCTTCAGGTTCCCTTCATAGTAAGAGTCACCTCCAGAAGGCAATTCATCTGGTCTGTCTTAAATGTATATATTCAGTTGAGACGAACAGCCTTCTTCTGATGCTTATTTCTTGCCATTGATCATACTGAAGCTTGACTGGATAACTCAGATAACCAATTTTTTGCCATCTATAATTAAGACAGGTATATTTCAGCCCTTACTGGAATATTTGAAAACTGTAGGAGGTACTCTTTATGCCCGGAAATTAGGTAGTTCACCTCCGCTGTGCTGATGTTCAACTCCATTTCTAAGTCTAGATGCAAGGAGCATAACATGCTGGCTTGGCTTGCATGGGAAGGAATTTTTTTTTTTAACTGGAATACATATTTTTAGGTAAAAACAGCTGTTCTTATATACATATTTTGAATTACAGAAATAGCATTGCACCGCCTGTTAGATTATTGCTGTGATTAATAATTCTTACTATTAAACATACTATTCTAGCTCTGGTAGAACTTCATCATTTCTTTAATGTTTGATGCAAATCCTCTCTAACTTTGTAGTTCACAGTCCGCACATCCAAGGCTTGCATTAGCCCTCTTAACCACAGCAGTATATGAGGAGCTCACAGATAATATGGCGTGCACTAAAACTCCTTCATGCTTTTGGGAACGTTGCTTTTCAAGGCACATATCCTTGACTGGTAATACAGTCTATATTCACTTTTTCTACAGTGAATGCTTTATAATTATCTGTAGTATAAACCTGTTTGTCTCCACTAAAGTGATTCTGCAAATTTGCTTTTCTGGCAGACCTATTTTAGCAAAACAATATACTGAAGGAGTTTTTCCACCAGTGTTTCTACCACACCTACTTTAATGACTTGAGCTATGCCAAAATTAGAGCTGCATTTTGTGTGGACAGATACAGGAGTTTAGGTTGTGTGATTTTTTTTCCCTCAGTTCAACTGAGACACCATACTGACAAAAAAACTATCATAGACTGGATCCATACTTAAAATTTTGCCCACAGAGCCTTACTAATAGAGTTATGCTAGGGCAAAAAAACAACCAAACAAAAAGAAATCTGAACTTACACATAGCTTTCAGCAAGAAGTATTTTTGGGGATACTACTTGGCCAGATTCCCTAGCAAACACACTTATTCCCCCGTTATATGTTGACATGCTTCTGTACTGCCTCATATCTTTTGTTGTTATAGAAGTGCCACCCCCAAAAATCAGTCCCTTGTTGCCACCACAGTGCTGAAAAAACGTGTGTAACACCTGTTTGAGCCTAGCTTGAAATATGAGCTGCATGAATGATCTTTCCTTGTCACTATTTAACTGTTAATTCTCCATGTTATCGCCAAAATATGACTACTGTGAAATATTACTATTATAGACTTCAGTTGTGCACTTTGTGATGAGGTTGCTTTGTTATATATGATTTAATTATCAAACCATGAATTCTTTTGTTCTTGTTCTGCCTCAGATTTGAGAAAAAAACCCCAAACCCAAATATTAAAGTTATAATTGCATAGAGGGAGGTCAGGTTTTTGTGGATTTTTCTGAAAGTATAAAAAATATATGCCTAGGACTAAATTCCCACTGGTAAACTACCTGCTGGAATATGTGTTAAAACACAGGAAATGACATAAACCTCTAAGTCACATAGAAAACATATAGCTCTGTCTAAGCAAGTGTATTCTTCAAGCCACTAAGTTTTACATACAGCACATATATTAATGGGTTTGGTTTGAGCTAAGGAAAGCGTTATGGTCACATAGAAACCTAAGGATCTTGAAAAAGTGAACAACTTCACCGGTATGAAAAAGACTTTTATATAACTCAGAAGAAAAAAAAGTTGTATGCAGTTGAAAGGCTCTAAGACCTTTCTAGTAAAATCATGATAAATCAAGCTACTCTTGGGGGGAAAAAAAAAAAACAAACCCAAAACCAAAACCCAACACCCAAACACAAAAGGAACAAGTAAGAAGAGTGATGGAAAGAAAATTCAGAATCAGGAGTCAGTTTTTAATTTGTTTGTGGGACCACTCGAGTTCTTACAGCTCACAGCTACCCAACTGGCAGATGTAACCACAGCAGTGGCACTAGGTTGCTAGTGCCTTGTCATTACAATGCTTCTTTTGTCTGATGGCTGCAAATGTTTGACAGTCATTAGAAAGTCATCCAAGGAAATACTTCCTTTCCATGTACAAGATCCTTGTGGATTTTTAACACTGAGCTTTCTCAGTAATCCAGCTATCATTAGCAAAAGAATAGTGTCTTACAGCCTGCCTCTGCCCTTAAGGGTCCTTTATATAGGGGACAGCAGCTCTTTGTTGTCACTCCTTCACACGTTATTAACAGAGGTTTAACAGAAAGAAGAGGGGCTTGTTACATGCCCACTGCAATTTGTCTTTTTTTTCAGTTCATTCAGATCTTCATCATGTCCAACCAGAAGATGGATTAACCCAGATCCAGGGTGACTGTTCCCATACTAAACAGAAAATGGATTTGAAAAGGCAGACGGAATAATCTTTCCTTGCAAAGAACCAAATCAGCTAATTAGACAGTGAACATTCCTGCATGACAAACAACATTTTTATGAAACAAACCTTACGAAGGCAAGTAAACCTCAGTAATATGCAGATATATTATCTTGATAATTTGATATGATCGTTGGCTTGCCTAGTTGATGTTTTTACTTTTTGTCTCTGCTGCCTAGTTCTTTCCGTGCTACCTATGCACATCCGTTGCTGAGCCCTCCAGTTGTCCTGCACAAAGCAGTAATTTACAGGGATTGCTTCTAATCCTATTACATTTTGGTCTGCAATCTGATATCTGTGATGAGGTTGTCAGCCAGTATAAAAAGGATTGCTCTACCGATGACAGCAAAGTCAGACTGACTCAACACTAGCTGAGCCTCAGCTTCCTCAGTTCTGCCTTTGGCAGGGTCCATGCATCCACAATGACTTGCCACTTTTTACAATTCTAGCAATATTTTTGATGAATTTGGGATCACGCCCAGTATGAATCATAGGCAACTACCCAGAACTGCTGCTCAGGGCAGGAAGTTGTAGATCGTTCCATTACGGCCCAATGAGTCACTTAGTTTTTCTGTGAAAATTCCTGTTGGTTCAGAATTTCTTCAGAAATTATGAGTGTCTGAATACTGAAGCTTTAAGTTAACATTGCTTAAGCACAGTTTATCCTGGAAATGGTACCTAACCTATCTTTTTCTTAGAGCTCTGGTTACATGTTCCATTTTATTTGGCAACAAAATTAACTCCTGAAAAGTCCCATCCCCTTCTATCACTTGTTCCCTCCCCCGTTGTAGTTCTATGCCCTATGCAGTGCTCAGGAAACATCACAGGGATGTGCCAGGTCTCTACAATGATCTAGGTTTTAAAAAGCACAACCAAAACCAGCCCTACCTCTACTGCCTGCCAAACATAGCTATTGTGGCTTTAGGGGAGCAAGCAATTGTGGGTGGACAGGAACCTTTTGAGAAAATTCAGCACTGACAAAAGAAATCTGTAATGCATAACTACAATAAAAACCCCCACGTAGGTATACAGGACACATTTAAAACTTCTGTATCAAGAACATTGCAATGCAGGTCTACTGGTTCTAAGTTCTACTGTTCACAGGGATCAAGTAGTTAGGGGATGCTCTCTCCCTACAGATAAAGTTCTTTCGGATGTCTGATCAGTTTGAGCAACCTCAGTTCCAGGACTGTACCAGTCTCAGAGCTGGCACAAGTTCTTGGCAAAGAAATGCACAACATTCGTGTGCAATTTAAGATGTTTGTAAACAGCCTGGCAAAGAGAGACAACAGTGCTGTGGTGAAGCCTGTGGATGATATGAAGACATTCAAGGTAGTGTAAGCAAAGGCAAGATGTGAAGAACTACAGAAGCACCTTCAGTGACTGAGCAGTAAAATGGCAGGTGGAATTCAACACAGATAAATGCTAAGTAATGGGGAAGCCATGTAGAAGAACAGACCTAGTATCACATGTAAAACAATGATTACATATGAAATGAGCCAATATATTCTGGGGAAAGACCTTGTGGTTAGGCCAGATAGTGCTGTGAAAGCACCAACTTGGCGTTCTAAAACCAGGTAGGATATCAGGAAACATTAGGAAAGGGATACCAAACAGAACAGAAAACATCTTTACAATGTTGTTTAAATCCACTGTTCACCCATACCTTTAATAAATACTGTGTACAGCTTTGATGCGTTCCTTGCAGAAAGGATATTAGGAACTGGCAATGACTTGCCCTGTTTTTTCCCTTCCCTCCATGTCCACATACAGACACTGCTAGGGCAGGGTACTGGCTAGAGACTCTTTGAACCACTCCTATGCCCTTACATGTATGCAGAGATTATGTTATGACTGACAGCTACTGCTAACAGTTCTGAGAAGTGAGTGTTGGCAGCCAGTTCCAGCTAAAAAACGTAATTTGGCAATGGTTTACCTGTTGTATATTCAACACTGTACTTCCGTGTGAGGATAGAGGGCATGAACACTCAACTGCAAACAAAACATTCGAAGCACTATACATATGTGATCACCTCAAGTATAAGCAGCAGTCTGAAGAACTTGCTATCCCATCTATACAGATATAAAATTGAATGTTTATGTGCATGGAATTAATGTTATATAATGCAATAACTGCTTAGTACTGTGATCAGGTTAAAATGTGGCTCAAATACAGCTTTGGTGTCTGTGACCAAGCCATGACAGGTACAGATACAGATTACAATTGTCTAAAGCAGTGCTCTAACCAGGTTATGAAATAGCTTAAGGCTACTGCACAAACAGGGCTTTTGCTGCCTTTCTCCCGTGCCACCCCAGCTTTCCCACAGCTGCATACAATGCCAGCAGTGCACCACCACTGCTGGAAAGCTCACAAGAAAATTCCTTTGAATGCTTAACTATTAACGATGGCAAATCATTAATGCAAATCCCATGAGAAGCTGATTATTTCCTCTTTGTATCAGCAATATTTACTACATGGGAAAGTATAAGCAATTGAAATGATGTGTTTCTGCTGCTGAAAATGAAATGCCATTTTCAGATCTCCAAAAATATCACAGGCTCTAGTAATATCAACAGTACCCTATTGTTGGTAGCAGTTGCAAGTAACACATACCCCATTCACTTGACTGCTGGAACACTTAGGGACATATTTTCTTCCTTGTTCTGCTTCCCCTCTGCTCAGCTGCTAAAATGACAAAAGGAGGCCAGCTGAATGCTATGGGCGTTTTTATGGCATATAAAGCTAATGCCTTCACATGGTCTTAGGAAAACAGTGCAGACACACTCAGCTGCTTTAGAGCAACTGAGAAATACGGAGATGCAAGTTGGACTAAGAGAGATCAACATCAACTCACATCAGCACTGTGTCTGTGCTGCTTCCTGACCATCAAAACAAACGGACCTGAAGACCTAGATACTGCTGACAACCTCTTCCTCAAATGCTTTACTTGGATTAGGGCTCACAAGCAGTCTGAGTAGTTGGTCACGCCGAGTAATTGTATTTTGGGTGTCAGCTGGAAAAAACAGGTTCAAAGTTAAGCAGGACTCTGATCAAAGCAGTGGTGAGTTCTGGTGGAAGAAGGTCTAACTGATGTTCAGCAGCAGGGAGAATGGTTTTTCTAGAATAAGACCTGTGTGAAGCATTTATTTCAGAAACTGTGCACAACATAATCACTCTGGCAGTAATCATGAAATACCTTTAGGTATACAGTAAAAAAATGGCCTACTGTTAACAAAAAGCAACATTCATAGTGCAATAATGATAAAAATAAAACATCTTGTTCAGAATAACAGTAGAAAAGATAAGGACAGTTACATCTGTAGCATCATTCCAGCACACTGGAAGGCAGCTCTGTGGAGAAGGACCTGGGAGTTCTGGTGGACAGCAAGTTGCCCATGAGCCAGCAGCGTGCCCTGGTGGCCCAGAGGGCCAGTGGAATCCTGCGGGGCATTATGAGGAACGTGGCCAGCAGGTTAAGGGACATTATCTTCCCCTCTACTCTGCCCTAGTGAGGCCACGTCTGGAGTGTTGTGTCCCGTTCCGGGATCCCCAGTTCAAGAACAACAAGGAACTACTGAAGAGGGTCCAGTGAAGGGCTACGAAGATGATGAGGTGACTGGAGCATCTCCCTTGTGAGGAAAGGCTGGGAGAGCTTGTTTAGCCTGGAGAAGAGAAGACTGACAGGGGGTCTTGTCAATGCATATAAATATCTTAAGGGAGAGTGTCAAGAGGACGGGGCCAGCAACCTGACAAGGGGCCATGGGCACAAACTGCAACACAAGAGGTTCCATCTGAATATGAGGGAAAACTTTACTCGGAGGGTGTCAGAGCACTGGAACAGGCTGCCCAGAGAGGCTGCGAGTCTCCTTCTCTAGAGACATCCAAAACCTGCCTGGATATGATCCTGTGCAACTTGCTGTCGGTGACCCTGATTTAGCGAGGGATTACTGGATGACCTCCAGAGGCCCCTTCCAACCCCAGCCATTCTGTGATTCTGTGGTCATTCACTGAATGCTGATCTTACACAATCTGAGACCCTGAGCACCGAGTGTACCTAATAAGAAAGTCGCAACATTTGTTCATCCTTGTACTGGTGTCTAACCCAGGATTGCGCAGTGAAGGAAGAGGGAGCTTCCTGAAGCACAAGAAGCTGGCAGTAGTGTCAGGAGCAGAAGGCCCAAACTCCGGGACCTTTTCAGACTCAAAGAGTCTTTAGGCAATTGCACCACATTCTAGTTTGTGTGTATTAAGTGAAATCAGTGCTCTTCACGTGTGTTAACCAGTCTGATCACTGTAAATAAGCCCTAATCAGAGGAAATTTCTGGAATTCAGGTTCCCACAGGTCTAGAGTGGGAAACTTCTGATGATATATGGGATCCTGGGTTTTTGGTGCTCAGGGAACTCTGCACTGCAAGTCTAATAGTATTAGATGTTTTTGAGCACTGTCATAGCTGTCAGCTATCAATTGTAGAAATCCTTAATTTCTCTTTTGAACCTTGGCGTCAAAATTCACCCTGAATTCAGCTACATACATCTCAAAAGGCTGTTCACAGTAAACAATACCTAGCTGAGACTCCATTTAAATATCTTAGTGAATTCAACTGGTTAATCATAAAGTAAAGTACTATTTATATACAATATGCATGTGGGAAGTAGAAACATTCTTTCTACAGAAGAAAAATTTCATTAAAAACCCTGCTGCATTTCTTCTAAAATCAGAAGCAGATCACCATACTAGGCAAAGTGTTCAAGTCTGAACTCAGAAGGGAAAGCAGGAAAAAGAATGAAAAACAACAGCAATGACCTCCCTCTTATACTTTAGGAAACGCTTGTTTGGAAGAGTTGCATGAGAACATAGAGACTTAATGGGTTTGGTTTCTTATCAGGCTGGACCAAGCTCAAACCAATGACCTCAAGGTTAAAAGCCCTACATGTCTTTTCCATGTTCCTAAACAATCCAACCCTTCCTACTAATAAAATATCTTATTCGGAAGTCCACACCACTGAATTACATATAGCTTATAAAACCAATTAAGTCTAGACAAGGATGCTGTGAGGTTATGCAGGGAGAAAATTAGAAGAGCCAAAGACCAACTAGAACTTGATCTGGCTACTGCTGTAAAAGACAATGAAAAATGTTTCTATAAATACATTAGCAAGAAAAAGAGGGCTAAGGAGAATCTCCATCTTTTATTGGATGCAGGGGGAAACATAGCGACAAAGGGTGAGGGAAAGGCTGAGGTACTTAATGCCTTCTTTGCCTCAGTCTTTAACAGTAAGACCAGTTGTTCTCTGGGTACCCAACACTCTGAGCCAGCAGACAGGGACAGGAAGCAGAATGAAGCCCTCATCATCTGAGGCGAAACGGTCAGTGACCTGCTACACCACTTAGACACACACAAGTCTATGGGGCCAGATGGGATCCACCCAAGGGTACCGAGGGAGCTGGCAGAAGTGCTCACTGAGCCACTCTCCACCATTTATCAGCAGTCCTGGCTAACCAGGGAGGACCTCCAGAAGACTGGAGGCTAGCCAATGTGATGCCCATCTACAAGAAGGGCCAGAAGGAGGATCTGGGGAACTAGAGGCCTGTCAGTCTGACCTGAGTGCCAGGGAAGGTTATGGAGCAGATCATCCCGAGTGCTATCAAGTGGCACATACAGGAAAACCAGGTGATCAGGCCTAGTCATGGGGGCCTGATAAACTAGTCATGGGTTTATGAAAGGCAGGTCATGCTTGAAAAATCTGATCTCCTTCTGCAACAAGGTGACCCACCTCGTGGATGAGGGAAAGGCTGTGGATGTTGTCTACCTAGACTTTATTAAAGCCTTTGACACCATCTCCCACAGCATTCTTGTGGAGAACCTCATGGTTTTGACAGGTGTATTCTACACTGGGTTAAAAGCTGGATGCATGGCCGAGGCCAAAGAGTGGTTGTGAATGGGATTACATCCAGCTGGCAGGTAGTCACAAGCGGTGTTCTCCAGGGCTCAGTACTGGGCCAGTCCTGTTTAATGACTTTATTGGCAATCTGGATGAGGGGATCAAGTGCACCCTCAGTAAGTTTGGAGATGACACCAAGTTGGGGGGAGTGTTCATCTGCTGGAGGGCAGGAAGGCTCTGCAGAGGGATCTGGACAGGCTGGATCAATGGCCGAAGGCCAATTGTATGAGGTTCAACAAGGAGAAGTGCTGGGTCCTGCACCTGGGTCGCAACAACCTCAAGCAACACTACAGGCTTGGGGAAGAGTGGCTGGGAAGCTGCCTGGCAGAAAAGGACCTGGGCGGTGTTGGTTGACAGCCGGCTGAACATGAGCCAGCAGTGTGCCCAGGTGGCACACTGTGTGTGCATCTTCTCTTGCATCCCATGCAGTCAGTATAAAGAAGTGAGCATTTTCTTCTACCCTCTTTCCTTGCAACCACAAGACCCTGGAGTATGAGAGGCCCTGAGATAGGAGACAGCAGAAGGTGGTTATAAAATGTACATGAGTACAGCATGAGAGCTCCATTCACAAGTCCTATCTCTAGAGGTTTGTTCATTCCGCTTTGGTTGATCCAGTGCCTGCAGGTATGTCTGAGGTCTCTGTAAGAGGAAATCGTTTTGCCAAGAAAAACTATATGTGTGTGCCTGTATGTGTGCAAGAGCAGAGCCTGGCCACAATCCATCCTGGGAAGGTATAGTGGGCATAACTGGCAAGGGACTGCAGGGGGTAACTCGTGTGGGAACCATCTTGTGCAATCACAGCCAGTTCCAAACAGCTCAGCAACCAACCCAACCTGTGACCTCAGCTGGTCAGAGAAGCGTATGGTGCCTCTGCTTGGACATATGTAAGTAAAAGCCTGGGGCTGGGGACCCAAAGGGAGGCATGTGAGGAGACACAAAAGGAGACACAGGAGGGGACATGTGAAGATAGAGCAGAAGGCACACAGAAGCGGACATTAGCAGGGGCATGGATGTAGATGCACTCTTGAAGAAGGCACTAATTGCCAGAAGACTGTAGCCCATGGATAAGCCTGTGCTGGAGCAGGTATGCCCTTGAAGGAACTATGGTCAGTGGAGGAACCACCACCAGAGCAGAGGAATAAGAGCAAGAACAAGGAGCAACAGAAAGAAACCACTGTGAAATGATGTCAACCTCCTTTGCCACCCATTGCCTCACTGAAGGGATTGAGGGCCATGTCAACTGAATTTGAGCCTGTGGAAAGGGGTGGGAAGGTGTTTTCCTGATGTATGTTTGGGGTTTTTTGTGTCTCAAAATTGTAATTAAAAATTCATGCTGATTGACTATAAATCCAATCAAGTTAAATTCTCAGAGGCTAGACTGTTTTGCCCGCAACAGGACAAGGGAAGCTGTCTTCAGCTGAGGTTCTGGCAGGGAACAGAGGAGGTGACAGCACCTCCAAAAGTTCTTTATGCCCTTAGCACTAGGAAGGAAAGGCCTCTGTTTCTGACCCCATCCATGATGTCCATGTGGGCCTTTCCATAGGTCAGCAGTGGAGTGAGAACTAATCTTACCTGGATGATGTCGTGGTGCCTGCTTCCTTCAACTCTCCACTTATATGGGAAACATACTCAGTTTCACTCTTTCTGAAAGGAGGAAGGAAAGAAGATGGTGGAAAGGCTGTACAGAAAGAACCGGCATTGTGGCATGACAAGGAAACCAAGTGCTGGCAACAGCACTTCTTTCTAGAAATGTTTATATGCAGATGACTTCTTGTCACAATGCTGGCATTCCTGTCTCTGCAATATGAGAACTCTTTGACTGTTCAGAAGTTTGACAGAAAGGATGTTTCTCTCTTTATCTCCATGTAGGAGCCACCTGAGGCTATTATTTTATTTCTGAGCAGGATACAGAACTTTTTCCCCCTTCTTCCTAGAGCTCAGCAATTATGTGAGAATGAAGGATGAAACAGATGAGACAACAAAAAACATGTGGCATACAGCCTGGATATATATTTCCATTCACGTGGCTTCCTTTGCATTTGTTTCAAATTTTCTGAGCATCCGGTATTTCTAGCCTCACCCCTCCCCCCAAACAAACAAAAAATGAAAGAGGTGGGGGAATGTTAGGAAAATCCTGGCCTGGGTCACTTGGTGCTGGTTCATTAAAGTCCTAAGTGTGATCCAGATAGACAGTCTGTTCTCAGTAGATATAATTTAGACAGTGTAAAAAGGTAAGTTGCTATTGTCCCCAGTAACCCACAGATCCAACTCGGTCTGGATGAGTCCAAAAGAATCAACTTTGTTATAGCATGAAAAAGTACATCAGAGAATAACTACATCTCATAACAATGTAGGTATTTCAGGAATAGGCCCTTTGAAAAGGTTATAAGATAAATTGTCTTTTTATGACTCTTTTCCATGTAGCCCCACAAAACAGTCAGACCATTTTGTTACCTCAATTAGCTTGACAAGTCTACTGGGTGAATTATGAAACAAGTCTTCTTTGCATTACTTTCTGCATACCTAAATTCATCCTATAATAGAGTTGCTCATTAAAGCATGTACTGCATCTGAAAATGTCGGTATTTCCAGTTTAGTGAAATTTTTGTTTTACTAATTCAGCTCTCTGTGTTTGGCTGTAAACACAGCATATATTAATATTAAATATAGTTTAGATCAAAATGCTGTTTAATTACCTAAAATGTTACCTTATTACAAAGAAACGTAGCTCAATATATAGGAAAATAGATGTGTAATTACTAAGACGTTACAATGATGAATGAGTTGAGGGAATGACATTAATATTACAGGGACACATTCCAAAAGACACTAGTTGAAAGAGCGTTGTGTCATTAACTTTATTGGGAGCCCTTCCAAAAGACTCAAGTTGAAAGAACTCATGCCATTAATATTATTGGGAGACATTCCAAAAAAACAGTAGTTGAAAGAGCTTCTTGTAGGATGACTTATTTGCTAACCATTTTGGTATTAGATGGTGGATTTTGATGGCAATTCAGTGTACTAATGGCTCTTATAAAGGGAGCTGGGGTATCCTGGACTAATATTCACTAAGTGTTGAAGTTAACCATTGAAATCAGCAAAGTGTTTTTCTGTCTTCTCCAAACCCCTTTAAATAATTTTCTAATGTTCCTTTTTCATGGCATAAACACAAACATTTATTTTCCTGGTCCTTCACAGCTCAATACTTCTTTATTCTCTCTCTTGTATTTATCACTGATGTGTTGTTACTGTTACTTTTTCATTTGAAGTGCTCTTTTTCTGCCAGGACAGATCATGCCCCTGCAGACAAGTTTTCAACATTTTTGATTTATTGGCCAGTGCTTCTGCACTGATAGTAGCTTGAAATACAAGTTTTCTTCCAAAAATGTCTCTGCATGACTGTCTCCCACAGGATGCTCTCTGTGTACTGCTCCATGAATTTAATGCTAGGAAATTTTCCTCAGTCTCTTACATGAGGAGAGCAACAGCTTGCATGTTTGTTACGCTGGATAATACTGTGTCATAGTTCTGTTTTGTTTCCACATCTTTTCTTAGCCCTTTCTCAGTTCTTGTCTCAGCTAATTTTGGGACAGGGTCTGTATTTTCTGTGCTTGTTAGAAGAGCACTGAATATAGAGGAGTCCTGGCCATTGCAGATTTCCAAACAGTGTTGTATCTATGCTGTTGCATCATGCATTGCTATGTCCTGCGTTTCACACTCATGTCTCAGCCCCTTGATCTTCCTGGCTACGTGCATGTTATTTATCACCCAAGATCCCACTGTGGGGTGGTCTTGGAAGGACAGGAGCCTGAACAGCTCCTTTGTGAAACAAATTTGCAAGCATGAACTGGAAAACAGTGCATGCCGGGGTTTCTTTCCTATATAAAATATAAAAATAAATCCTGGAAGATTTGGCTTCTTCAGCCTGCAGGCTTCATGGCCTTGTGTGCCCTTCCTGATTCTCATGCTATAGACCAAAACAACATGCCTTAGCCTTGGCAACATGCTACAAAACATTCCTGTGTTAGATTGGGAGGCAGCTGTCTCGTTTGTGTGCATTGCTGAACAGAATGGTGTCAAACAGCATTTAAAGAAGTGCCAACTGGGGTCAAGAGGAGATTAACACTCCTGGTTTCACCAGGTCAAATTCAGAAAATTAATCTTAGAATTCTTTAGAAAATGCACCTTAGGCCAAAGAAAGAAGCTGGAACTTGAGGAAATTTCAGTATTTCAAAATATACACAGCAACTTGGATGGAGAAATAACTGTGCAATATACGCATGATCCCATGTACTCAAGCCAAGCCCTATACAGAGGTGCCAGAGTCCATGAGGTAGGTCTGTGTCTCAGCATCTCCAGACACCGCAGGGCCCAGCTGTGCAACATCCCACAAGAGCAGCCTCCGGATGGTGGCAACCATGACGGTGAGGGCCCCAGGAAGAAGTGGACAGGCACATGGTCATAGCGTTCATGAATCTCCTTACTAATCAACAATGCAGTGCAGGATTAGGGGGCGATACCTCTACCGATTCACACAATTGTAGGTCCTAGCACTGGGAAATCCAGAGGAAAGTGTCCCTTTAGTGTCTTACATGCACAGTGGGAAGAGGTCAAGAGCACAGCAATGCATGGACATGGACAGCTGGCAGGAGGGTCTTGCTTACCTTTCCTCTGAGTTACCTGGCAGGGAGCTTTCTCTTTCCAAACTTGCTTGGGTGGACAGCCCCCCAGGGCCACATCTTATCTGTCACAGAAAGGCACTGATGATGGCATGCTGCTGCTGCAGGGCAGGAATGAACTCTCCACAAAGAGCTTCATATGTTCCCATACTTACCTTAAAGTTTTGGAGATGCTTTGAGCATGCCGAGTCTAAAATATGCTTCCATCAGAGGCTGCCCCCTGCCTGCCCCCCCCCCCCTCCCCCAGTCAAAAACTGCCACTCAACAACAAAGACTGTGGCTGCCTCCCTGACAAAGTGAGACAAAGAATAATGTCCCAGTCCAAACAGCCTTGTCTGATAGTTTCTGAGATGAGAGAGGTCTGTCTTGGCAGGGGCTACTCACCCCATGCTAGACATCTTTGCTCCAACACATGGGGCGTGAACAAACATGAAACATTCCTCCCAGTCAAAGGCATAACACTGCCATCAACAACCTTAGCAGCCACAGCAATGGAAAAATTATGTAGCAAGTCCAGTTAAGAGGTTAGGTACCTGTCTCTGTCATATAGAGAACTGCAGATAATTAAAACTTAACTGGACAAGATCCTGAGCAACCTGATTTAAGTTGACCCTGCTTCAAGCAGAGCATTATATCAAAGGACATCAAGACATGTCTTCCAACTTATACTACTCTTTGACCCAGTGATTCCAACACATACCTATGCTAGAACATTGTCACACTCAAATGTAGGAGAAAAAGAATCACCTATCTTAAAAGAGCAATATGGAATCCAAATTAAATCATTGTTAATAACTTTGAAGGTACAATGTAAAGCTTGGAAGTTCTTCAAAGGCTGAACATGCGTTCTTTCTCTCCATCTTTGTTACATATGTGATAAATGGAATATATATAACAGGCAGCATGGAATAATTTTGAAATCACTTTTTATGTACAGTACTCTTCTTTGTGGTAGATCATTTACTATACAAGATACATTGTGACAACATATGTAGCATGAGAGTAAAATGTTTTAATGTCATCCTACATTTTGGACTAATTTTCAAAGGAAGATGCAGATATCTGTAGACTTAAACCTGAAACCCTGTTCTGTAGTCTGTCTTCCAAGGCCAAAGTGTATTTGAGGCTGTATTCAGATAGGAGTCATGTTAGTGATGGTCTTAAGCATAACCACGTGTACCCAAACACAAGAACCTGTATCAAAGAAACAATTTTCTGGTGTCCAACACATAGCAAAGTGTTGCTTCCCACTTGTCATCACAATCTGACTCTATTTTTTTCTCCCTCAAAGTTTGATATTGATGTGCATGTATTTGGTATGCATATACTATATAGGCTTAATAGAAACTCACACTGTGCTCTAAGGACCATTACAAAACATGGAATTTACCTCAATTGTATAAATATATAATCAGGAAAAGGCCCAGAATCACAGAACTCAGAAAATACACATGCAAGACAGACAAGGGGTAGAGGAAAGAAAGAACATACCAGGACAGCAAACAATGTGGTAGTAGGAAGTATCAGCTTTGTTAGCATTGTTATTATTGGCTTTATTTGTTGTTTAAGTTTTTTCAGTGGAGTTCTGAGAGGAATTAGGTAAGTGGAAAAACAAAAAGACAGAGTAAACCTATGAGAGCAAATGGCAAATCTGTATGGACAAGGTGCTACACAGAGATTAAACAGCAGAAATAAGCTTTTAAAGTTGTCACTGCTTTAATGCTTTCAGTTTCCATAGTTTCTGCAGTGGCTCTGTCAATTTTACTCTTCGGCTGCCTCAGGACTGCTGCTACTTTTGTAGGTTTTAGAACCTGTACAGCAAAGGAAGGAAGATATCTAAGCTCTGTCTGACTCTCTGGATGGGCAGCGATGTAGTCCCAAACGTCCACATCTCAATGTGCTTAAGCACGGTAACTTCTGCTCAGCCCTCGTTCCTAGCTTTCCTTTCAATGTAAACTGGGAAAACTGTGTATCCTCATCACCTCAGTCCTAGATGCAGTTCTAGCCCTGGTCATCTAGACATAGCCTAGTGATTCCTAGTCCACACTTTTTGGTTTGGAAAGTTACACAGCTTTTCAAGGATCTTTAAGCATCCATTGTCTATGCAAAGGATGAACAAAATGGATGAGTACTAGCCAAGGATAAGACTTCTACAAAATAACAAAAGCAACTAGCCGAGGGTGACTGCACCAGCCAGTCCAAGATGGACTTTCAGACCCAGATGGAATCTTCACGTAAGGACAGAAAAATGGCCATTCTTGCACTATTGCTTTTATAAAAAACACTATACAGGTCATTTAAGGATTGAAAAACCTAAGCAAAGCAGAAATGCTTTATATTGGCTCAGTTGAACAGAGATATTGAGGAAACTTTCAAGATGTGTTGTATATGCCAGAAGAACAAGCCAAGTCAAGCAAAAGAGCCCCTATTGGTGGCAGAGAAAAAATTACTCCCCTGGAGCAGCATAGGCTTAGATTTGTTTAGATTGGCCAAGAAAATAAATGTATTTTTTTCTGGACTAAGATTACTAAGAAGCAGTATTTTGTGAAGTTTGGGTATAGACAAGTGTCTGCTAGTATGCCCTTAGTCATAATACAACAGTGACTTTGAAAAAGTTTACTACGGTTAAATTACAGGCTATAAAAACTAAACATGGGTTGCCACCTGTAGGTATTTGTTTTAGTAGACAGAAAGAATTATGATGCTTTTACTGATGATAGAAGCTGATGTCAGAATTTTGTGGAAGTATAAATACAGCTATATTCGATATGATCTAATGGTCATGGAATTCTCAACAATCACTTGACGCGAAGCACCAGATATACACATGATGGAAATCAATGATCAGAAAACAAATGAGATGGAGGAAGGACAAAGCCCAATTAAAAGCGTCTCATGTCATGTATTCTAATCATAGCACAATTGACCAAATTTCCCCAGCTTCCCACCTTTTCCTTTTTATACTGTGGCTAGACCAGCCTTGTAAACCTCAGATACACTCTAATATGGTTGTCCCACACGCTTATGAGATTGTCAAAAATAGACAAATGCCAATATTTCCAGTTTCAGGAGAGAAGATAAGAGACATTCAGCTAGATGTTTTTTTTTCATTGGGATATTCATGCTCAGGCAGTTGTTACCACAGACAAGACAGCTAAATCCCAGGTCCTTAATACTACGAAAAACAACCACTTACAAATTCCTATTAACAGCAGTTTGGGTATTTCAGGAGAGGCCTGCCAGTGAAAGCACCTCGGAGGCTAGTCAAAAATAGTTATTAGCCTCAACATACGATAAACCTAGAGAAGAGAAGGCTCTGGGGAGGCCTTATAGCAGTCTTCCAGTCCCTACAGGGGCGCTACAGGAAAGCTGAACAGGGACTTTTTACAAGGGTGTGTAGTGGTAGGACAAGGGGGAATGGATTTAAGCTGAAACTGGGTAGATTTAGATTAGATATTGGAAATAAATACTTTACTGTGAAGGCAGTGAGACACTGGCCCAGGCTGCCCAGAGAAGCTGTGGATGCCCCATCCCTGGCAGTGCTCAAGGCCGGGCTGGATGGGGCTTTGAGCAACCTGGTCTAGTGGAAGGTGTCCCTGGCCGTGGCAGGGGGGTTGGAACCAGGTGGTCTTTAAAGTACCTTCCAACTCAAATCATTCTATGATTCTACAATTTTATGATTCTATGATAACCAGTTTACACAGTAGAAGGTTGATTACAACTATTTGGACGTAAGACCCATACATGTTGCTTAAGGATTGATACTTTAAGTGTTTTGGTCCGGAGGCCAAGCAAAAATGAGCCTCTCTTAAAAGAGCTCTGCATGCATGGATGCTGTCTTAGGTTATGGCCCCTTGCTGGTATAGAGGAGAAAAAGGGGAAGCTGGAGGAATGAACCAATGAACAGGCTTAAATACGTTTTATGTTCATTTCATGTTGTATATTTATCTAAAAATTCATGCAAAATAACTATTATGTAACTGCAACTCTAGTAAAAGGCCTCCTAATCCTTCACCCTAAATTGGGAGATAAAGCCCTGGACTTGACACCTGGATGGTCCAACAGTGAATGGGATATAGTCAAAAGTGAGAAGTAAGTAACCAGAGCTCTAAATCTCTTGCTAGAAAGAGAAGGACTTAAACTAGTAGCTGCGTGCTTCAGGGAAGGAGCTGTACATTGTTTCCGCTTCCCATCCCTCCCTTCCCTCTTGCTTCCTTTCCACAAAGGACTAATTAATCTATTCATTTGGTTAGTTCATCACATACATCTGCAGAAGTATTTGTCCAGAAAAACTAGGTTTATTTTCCCAGGTTTCTAAGTGAATATGCAAATCTGGTTTAGTAAAGGGACTTCTAGAACCCTTTTGTTGCTGCCAACAAAGGCCTGAAAAAAAAGATTACTGTTATTAAGTTTTATCTGGGAAAATAAGCTGTGGTGTATGAAATCTTACCTTCAACGTGTTCATCTTGGGAAGTGTGTCACTGATCAAAAAGGACCTCGCTCCATTATCACAGACCGACCCTGATGTTATGTCTGAACTGCTCAACAAAGTGTGCCACTTGGGCTGGCCTGAAGGCCAGGTGGCACCGGCTTGCTTACCTCCAGCTGGCTTAGGACTAATCTCCTAGAGATTTGTTTTACAGATGGCTAGTTGAAGCAGTCCAAAGAAAAGCCAGGGAATGAGCTAGGGATTAAGCAATGTAGATCATCTTGGGTACAGTACCTGAGCTCTTTCCCCAACCCCCTTCTGCTGAGCAGTGATGACTGAGCCCTACCCTCACCTTTCAACGTCTAGCATGGAAGGGAGATGTCACCAACATACAACTAATGAGAGCCTGCACCCTTTTGGAGGAGGTGCAGGAACAGCTCGGTAGTAGGTCTCACCACCTGCCAGGGGGATTGGTCAGGGTTTGAGCCGTACAATTTCATTTTGTGCTGCAGGACAGAAAAGCAAAGAGCAGAGGGAGAACGGCCAAGCACTGCACCTGAGGTGTTAACCAGAAACCAGAACAAATCCAGCAGCGAAGTCTGGAGTGTGTCAGATGCGCAAGAGGCCAGAGTCTGCCCAAGCAATATGGAAAGGTTAATTCTGAGCTCATACCACTTTCAGGCATCAATGACATTGCAAAGAGCTGCAGTAATGCAGCTCAAAAAAGCAGATGAAGTCACTCAAACTGTGACAGTATAGAGGAGGTAGCTCTGCTAGCTGTTTTGGTTTGCTCCTCAGAAAGCTTTGGTTATTCCAAGCTATTACCTGTATGTAGGTGGCTTGTAGCTATGACTGTCAGCCCACAGCCTTGCACCATAGTTTACTCCTCTGTGTGCAATGTGCTGCACCATTCACAAGACATACAGCAAAGTCCCAGGGAGTCTCCTGCAAGTAGTTCTGTGGAAGCTGACACCGACACAAAAGTTCCTGAGTCTAGCTGTTAGCTCAGATGGTGCTGACAGCTCTTTGGAAGGGTCTTATGATCAGGGATCTCAAGACTGTCAGCCACCCTGCCCAGAGCTGACTTGGAATGATCCCACTGCATTCGTCTTTCCAGGCTGCCTTTTGATGGATGGTTTATTCATCCAGATAATCTTTTTTTAAGAGTAACTCTTCTGCCAGAGCAAAGAAGTGACTGAGTTGTCACCTCAAAGCCTGTGCTATGCTCCTGCTCTTTTAGTTTAATGGAGATTTAAAAAATGCTCCAGACACTATAGAGCATCCAAAGGACTTCTAGCCCATGACAGAGCACATTTCTAGACCAAAAACTGGTATTATGTTACATGAACGGTCAAATCTAAGTTTGTACCCTGTGATATTTTCTTTTGGACATGGGAACATATCCATTTTAAAAACAAAACAAAACAAAACAAAACAAAAATCCCTTTACTCCTTTACTATGTTGGTCATACTTCTTACAGATGTTATTAATTGCCCTCTGTGACAGAAAAATATTTTTCCACATGCAAAAGTCTCTTACAAACATGATCCAGAATTTTTTTTTAAATAATATTTATGTCATGCCTTCAGGCATTACCTTTCTACAACATTTTGGCAAGTACAAGGTGTACTGTCATGTTACAGAATACCATCTGACTAGCAATAAAAATAAACGGATGTACGGAGTACCTCTATCCTGCAGAGCTGCTTGGGGCACTGCATAGCTTAATATAAACATCCTAAAATGTATAAACATGTGCTGATAAAAACTTACCACTTAAAATTCAAACAAATGTGAATAAAATAAGCATGAAAAAAAAGGGCTTATGAGCTAAATAAACCCAAAGTCACTGTCATTTAGAATTAACATATTCAAGTTCATCTAACTGTGCCAGATCAATTACTTTAATGCAAAGCCCAGATCCCGCATTTGTACACAGGTTGGAAAAGTGTTCTTAATAAATAATTCCACTGCCTTCAAATAAGACTAATCACTAAAACACTCCTCCATATGCCTGCTAATAGAAGAATTTGGCTTCCACTTGGTAGGTCAAAAAATATTATAATCACCAATCTTGTTTTCTGAAAAATTTCTGTTAAATTACATCCCACCTCTGAAGACACCACTGACAGTAGTAATGAAATGTGCTTTAATTATAATAGGAGTTTAGATATGTAGTTCATTTGCAAGCATTACATTTAAGCATCTACACTCTGGTACTAAATCCCATTCCCAAACAGCTTAAGTGGTGGAAACTTGAGAATTTAGGACTCCATTCAATAGCTCAAACACAACAGGGCATCACACTGGGCCTCCTGCCTTCTATTAGGGAAGAGCACAGGCCACCCACAAGTGGACAACAGCAGCTGGAGGATGAACTTTTCCTGTTCGAAAAATCATAAAGTGAAGTTAGGCAAGTAAAGTTCACCCCAGCCTTTGTGCGGATCCAGAGAGGGATACCTTGTCTTGAAGGTGCATTGAGCGTATGCATCAAGGGTACCTCCTTGAAGAGAAAGCAAGGAAATGTCATTTCCTATCTGCAGCTCTTATCCTTGAAAGAGAGAACTGTTCTTAATACCAGGCTTACAGTTTTTTGCTACATTTCAGTGTTTCCGTGTGTCAGTAGCCAGGGATTACCTACTCGTACAAAAGCTCCTGTATTGCCATTTGCTCGTCATGTTTTCCTTGGCCTTACAGGATGACTGATGTAGGTACTCTCCAGGTATAATCCCACCCCGAGGAACTTGGTCTTGGGCCAGGGCAGGCTGCAGTTTTCAAACCTCATGTCTAACAGTGAAGAGCATGTATTTCAGAAGAGGTTTGGGGAGTTAATGTTAAAACATACTCAAATACTCCAAAACCACCAAAGAGCAAGAAATTACATCAGCCATAGGGAATTTCAAAATAGAAACGTAGCAAGGAACTCATACAGCCACGTAATGAACTTGTTCTTAATAAGATGGGTTTTGTGGTGTGTCATATCAAAAAGGATCGGTTAACAAGGATGGGGAAATCACGTATGTTTGTATACACTGAAAGTAGCTAAAAGCTTCCTCACCTTCATGGAAAAGCACCATGAAAACCAAGGTAAGAGGGTTGGAAAAATGTGGTTTTCACAGTAAAAATCATAGTTTAAAAAAATCATAACAAAAAATCACTCCTTCATCTGATAATTAACATCTCGTGTTAATCCTCAGGAAAGCTCATGCTCTTATATCTTGACACTTTTTTCAGATTAAGTTTTATAAAATTTCATTTAAGCTATGTGCTAAGATTTTCTATTTTCTATAGTGAGCCTTCTCAAGAAGAGTTAAAATTCCAGCACTTTTTCTCTAAAAGTCACTCAGCCCTCATTCTCTCCCACCATGGTCAAAAATCTGTTGTTTTTCTTTACTCTAGGTCAAATTCTAAGGGCCATCCTCCCACCCTGGCACTATTTTGTGATGGAGAATTTGTCTTCATTTTGCTTCTCTGCTTCCTAAAAATGGTTTTGTTTTCTCAGTCTTTTAATCAATGGCTCTTTCATCTGTAGCAACATTATAGATAACATAAAGTATTTCTGCAGGCTCTCTTTCAAGTCCTATCTGCTCTTGGCTGTTTTGAGTTCTCCAAGTTTTCAAAGCACATGGTAGCTGCTACACTTTCCATTTTCTCATCTGGACATGCTTTGTCTGAGTTAGCTCTGACACTTTGTCAGAACGTGCCACAAAATAAAATCTGAACGTACAATAATAATGGCAAGATTGATCACCTGTAGTTATTAATACCTAGATGAGAAAACTGAGGCAGAAAGGTAAATATCTGATGCTTATCTGCATTCAATGGAGAGAAGTAAGAATTTTGGTAAGACTGAATTACCTTCCTGATACGTACTTCCCTCCATTGACTACATACAGGAGATGACATTCACACTTTAGATACTGTAGTCAGATGCCTAACTTTCATGGGAATATGTCCAAGAAAAAAAACAGAACTACACTTTTAACTTTTAACATCAAGTAAAATGGTCAAGTTAAAGCCAGGAACCTCTTGTGGATGTACGTCTATTTATTTTGTATATATTGTAGTAAAAAAAAAAAAGCAATTGTACTGCTGTCAGGCTGAGGTAGTTAGTGTGATTAATGTCAAGCTTTGAAATTCAAGGTAAGATCTTAAAATATCTCTGTATAAAACCCAGAAAAATGAAATCTTACATAATTTCCTAGGAGTATTACTAACTTCAATAACAAGTTTAGACCTCTTTATTGTCTGGCTCTCCCTCTAATGAAATTCTGAAATAGGTAATTTATATTTTTTGTGTACTGAATTCTGGTAAAAATTAAAACTCAATTTCTGGATGAGGACAGAAGATGGACAACCTGATTTTCTTTCTTATCTGTTAAGAGAGTACTGTTTCTTGTACATAGCTGTTACTTTGTAAAGGCACCACACACCAGCCTGTGTCCCATTTATACCTGCTTAGGAATGCGTGAAGTGTGAGTGACTTTAACTACTGAGGACACAAGCGATTCATATAACTTTAGGAGTCAGAAGTAAACAATTTGCAAGCAGAAACCATGGAGGAATGTACTTGTTTAGTAGAGAGGAACAGCAGTAGGTGATGACAAATTGACATTTAAGGATAAGAATCATAATTTGGCAGAGCATTGAAACCAAGAATACGATGAAATTAAAAAACTGAGGACAAATGTCTTACTGCTGTTTAACAAGTTTGATGGGTGCTTCCCCTGTTGCCTATCAGCACCGTATTTCTGCACAGATTCCAATGGTTACTTGTTTAGCTACAGTCCGTTATATTTGCTTTAATCTGTCTAGAGTAACTTAGCAATTGTGGTCATTCAGACATAAACTGTTTACTATACAAATATATATATAAATATTATATGTGAGTATGTGTACAAAGACGACAGAAAAAGTTTGTCTTTCAGTGTTAAGTCTTTCCGAAGTTGCTCATAGGCACGTATCAAATGACATCAAATCACTTATTTTGAATGTATAAAAATACCTTCCATAGCTGTCACCAGGAACTCAAGCAGTGTTTGGATGCAATGTACCTCAATTTTGACAACGCGAGTGTCTTTTAATTCATTTACTAGAAAAGCTAATGTTCCACGGGCAGGAATCTTGAAAGCATGCATAACCGCCTTTGCAGCCGTCCCAGAGGCCCTAGGGAATGACAGGTGTATGTTGTTAGACTGGGGGCAGGATTTCTCTCTCTGCAAAGTCTGATCTAGTTGCCTAGGTCTTCTCTGCTTTAATGGAGAGAGAGACACTGACACCTCCACAGAGAAGGTGATCTGAATAAAGGTCTTAGTAAAAGAGAAAAATTGCTCCGAGAAACTTACCTTACTACTTTGAATATGGGGAAATCCTGTATGACTAGCTTGGAGGAGATACATAACTTTTGGATGGATAAATCATACTTTTAGAAATTATATTTTGGGAAGAAATACGGTTTATATTTCAGAATCAATGAAGAACAGACAACAGAGAAACATGGATGCACCTGTAATGACACTGGAGGAGTGGAGAAGGCAGCGGGCGCAGCATGAGCAAGCAGTGTGTACCACATGGTTGTTCTTTATCAGTTGTTCCACTTGCCAGTTTTTCTCTCCACTGAGATCAATAGATCAAATACTCAAATCACCTTTCTTGTTTCATTACTTGTTTGCAGTGTTTTAGGCTTTTACTGGTGCTCACTGTAAATACATGAAAGCAATGAAAGAACAGACATACACAGTAGGCAAACATTACAATCCAAACAAAAGAGAAAGGCCCTATTTGTATTTGAACTATAGCCCACAAGCAAATTACATTTTAATACAGCAAGATAATCTCCTGGAAACACCTTCTTATATTGACTAGACAGTTTGTGTGCTAGTGCAGTTCAGATGCTGCTGCTGGCAATTGCTAAAACTAGTTTGCATTCCACCAGCAAGCTGATCATCTTGACAGATTTAGGTGAACAATTGGGGCAGTAATTCACACTTGGTCTGAAGAACTGAGCAGGCTAAGAAATACAGATGAAAACCTGTTTAAACTAAGGGTCTAGTTTTTTTTAAGTGCTGTTGCAGTTTGCTCACTGCATTAGCAGTCATGCACAAAAAAGCTACTTTCTCAAAGCTGGAAGTTTTCCTTTCTAACCCTTCACATTTTAAATCTAAATTTGACCAACTGCCTTTGTTGGCTTTTGAGTTTGTGTAATATAGCTACTGGTTCACATAAAATACTTAAAATAAATAAAACCAAATAAAACCAAATATTACTAAAGAAACTGTAGAAGCAATGGAAGCAATGACAATACACACCAAGTTATCTCCACCGATTAATTTCCGATCTTCCTGTGCCTGTCTCGTAAACTCTAGGCTACTCACATCTTATAGTGCTTTGTAATGTATATAGAAGACATTGCAAAGGTTGAACGCATTGTATGGGTTAAACCAAAACCAGTCCGTTACAGTACTGCAGACCGGTAGGTCCTCCAATTCTTTCGTGTTCCTATCACAAGCACAGGACGCCGAGCCCTCAGTGATCTCCTTAGTACCGCAAATCCTGTGCCCAGAACAGGTAGAGCAGTTCAAGCATTTTGAACAGCGCTCACCAAGAGCAGGCAGCAGGCCATTCAAAAGACACCCCAGATTCCTAAGGGCCTTCTTGTAAACCAGTTTCTTCTTCACCTGCGACAGAACTTGAAAGAATTGAGCCAAGCAGAGCTGTGAGTGCTGTGCTTTGTGACCAAGCGTTAGGTCCTCCCTTACAGGATCCGTATTCAGCAAACCAAGTGGCTGTGTTTCCCTCTGGCTGAATTTCCCACGTGCTCTTTCCAGCGCATCCCCACTAAAGAGAGCTTTCCAGTGCCACAGCCCAACAGAACAAGAAACAGCATTGCTGTGGCTAGATCATTGCTCCAAAATTAAACAAACTGATAATCCCACTAAAACGGAATATCTCCTTTGATTTTGCAGGCATCAAGTTAGATGTGAGGCACAAAAGTCACGAACATTTTCCATAACAGTTTACCATTGTTCTACATTCTTTCAAGGGAAAATGAGACCAAATAAAATCCTTTTTAAGCCAATGTGAGTAATAAGTGACCATCTAATTCAAAGAACCTTTTCCAACTGACTGGGTTGTCTTCTTCAACCAAGAAGCAACACACCCATCCATACCTGAATTAAGGAATGCACCTGAACATAGATCTCCTCAACCTGATATTCAGTGGTCAGTACAGAGAAATGCTTGTCAGGAAGGGATGCAAAAAAAGCAACATTTACACAGGGACATGAAATGTTTTATGAGTTTCAGAACTGCATTGCAGGCTCTGCATTAAATTATTTCATGTGGAGGAAGGAGGCTATGGAAAAGGAGACAGTGGAAGCAGCCCCACTGCATGGGTTAGCAATGGAGCCAGAGTTTGGGAAAGAGAAGCACAGACCTGACACAGGCACCTGCACTCCTCGCTGCACCGTGCTACAACTTCTCTCCAGCTTTGGAAGAGCTAGAGGGCTGCAGTGGTCCTCAGGTGCTCCAAATCTAAGTCACTTGCACAAAACAAGAGGAAAGAAAGCTGGGATTAAGAGGAAGAGAGGAATGCATAAGACTTTTTCTAAGTAAATCTCTTTCTCAAAGAAAGGGAAGAAAGTGCAGTGAATGCAGTAGTGCAGTGTTTTGCAGTAAAGCACAAATGTAAGGATGCAAGAGATCTTGTACCCAAAGCATCCTAGAGTCACTCAAAAATCATTTGTGACAGCCAGTGAATGGGAAAGATACAGCTAGAATTATAAAATGCATTCCCCTTAACATAGTAAAGAAAACACCCTCCAAAACAATGAGTTGATAGGGCAGACAAGCTTTATTAAATATTTTAAAAATAATAAAGCAAGTCACTTTTCCAGTAGTTTTGATAGCAGTACTCCTTAAACTCGAAATAAGGAACCACACCCCGCAGTGTTTCTGCTTTTGTGTGTCCCTTGGTGGCATTTGGCATTGAGAAGCATTTGTTAGGTGCCTTACAATATGTGTATACTTTGGCTATTACTGCTCAGGACTAAATGCGCCTCATCACAGCCAGCTGGGTACCATGTGGGTATGTATTATTGTGAAAACAATATAGTTAATTCTGCTCAGATGTTTGATAAGCTACTCCCTGTCCTAAACGAAATGTGATTAATTTCAACAAGTATGAAAGATCTGCAGACATACATTGAGGAAAATTTCACCATTTGCAGAACCATTGAGGTTAGGAGAATGCCAAACCCCTACAAACCCTATAGCTTTTATTTTCCCTACACTAGGAGTTTACTTATCCAAAGAGGAAGGAGTTACTTTTAAGTAAGTATTTTAAGTGTTAGGTGGTAAAGTATCCTGTTATCTCAGAATCAAAACTTTCAAACTTGTGAATGTTTACTCTCCCTCCCATCCTCTGGGCAAACAAAATGCAGTGCAGTTTACCAGTGCTCTGGGGAGCGTGTGTCATGCACGAAGCTTTAAAAGTTCCTGTTTATTCAGAGTGGACGTTTGAGATCCTGGGACACGGATCATAAAACTAGGACTTTTTCCTTTTATACTTTGCCAACAACAAACTGCTCACTCTTCCGTGACAGCATACGTACATATACATATCAACTTTTGAATCATTTGAAAGACCACATAAAGTTATAAGGAAGGTAATGAAATTTGAGTCATGTATAGCTTGTCTGACTGTAAATGTTGACAGCCATCTACTTAAAAAGTAAGACTGTAAAGATCTCTTACGAGCAAATCAATTCTAATTAAAGCACCCGCAGACAGCTGTTTATATTTAAAAAAACCCCAAACAATTAATCCTGTGCAGCACTAGTAGTCCTAGTCCTAGTAAAAAAAAAACCAACAAAACCCAAACCAAAACATCACCACCAAACCAACAAAGCTTTGCAATATTACTGAGTCATATGTTAGTGTGACAACTCCTGTTTATCTTAACTTTCTGCAGCTTTAAACGTGAAATCTAAGAGGGAGGAAGCAGGAAGACAATTTAGTGTTCAAGAATAGCTGGTGTGAAAGGAAGGGAGGGAGCTTTCCCCTTGAGCTGTGAAAAGATAACTTGCAAAGTCTTGTTCCTTCTTTCAATATGTACTTAAAATTGAAGATAGTGATTTACTGAATATCCAGGTTCTGATACTTAAAGGAAATAATTTATGCCAACAAAATATATTCTCTTTTTTTTTTTTTTCAAAAAAAGTGTTCTCTTTTCAGTTCAAAAGATTCTTCTTAGCAACAGGTTCCCTAAAATGAACAAGATTGTAGGTGACCTGTGCATGCATTCAGATTATATACATTTATTTGGTGGTATATTTTCTATCATGATTTTGAAAGCTAGCTTCTATAGCTCACAATAGCAAAAAAAAGATAAGTTCAAGCAAGTTCTTGGCATTCAAGTAAAAAAAGTTTTGTTTCCAGTTCTGAGTTTCAAAATGGTTTTAGAGCTTATCTTTTTATATATTTATATTTCCTTCAGGGAAGTTATTCCAGTGTTTTAAATAGCTGTGCAAATGTCCCCATTTAGGCTTTTTTTGTGTTCAGTCAGAGTAACGAGGAGCAAAACAGACCCAGCTGTGCTGGGTTGCACATGCACAGTGATGCATTTTTTCCCCATCATGTAACTAGCAACATATACTGTACAAAGCAGAGCTAGTGCAAGAAAAAAACCAGAGGTTCTACAGCCCTTCTCACCTCTGCATGATCATGAGGACCTAGCCCGTACAAATCTGCAACCTTGCCACCAAGTGGAATGAAGATTTACAGCCGTGTGCATCACATACACAGAAGCCATAGGAGCTGCCTGTGGCATCCTTTTCTCCATTACAGTAATGAAGTTACACATTGTTGTAGCACTTCCACTCCAAAATTCACTTTCATAACTCAAAAATGAAGCCAGCCTGTGATGAAGCAAAATGATATTTGCAAAACAGAATTTGGGACTGCTAAAGCAATGCTCTATGATTATTTTTAGTGCAGAAAAAGCTGTATGCTAGTACAGCACAGCCGGAGATGGCTGAACACTTCTCGAGTGTTCTTGATTTGTGTAGAGGCTCACAGGTAGACACCATGTGACTTTTTGATGGTGACCTCTGATGCGAAAGCAGCTTTTCCAGAAGGCAGAGCACTTGGCACAAGCCCGAA
This sequence comes from Falco cherrug, assembly GCF_023634085.1. Lineage (NCBI taxonomy): Eukaryota > Metazoa > Chordata > Aves > Falconiformes > Falconidae > Falco > Falco cherrug. Next base: position 46,419,408 of record NC_073698.1, on the reverse strand, counting down.
AGTCATAAGACTTGCATGAGACTTGGACATTACCATCTGTACCTCCGACCTCTATTGTAAAATGGCAAGAACCATCACTGTTCTCCCTTGAATGGCTGCTAAAAAGCTTAACTAATCACTGTTAATAGTACAGAGGCCTTCTCACAGCATGAATATTTGGTTCTCTGGGACAGAAAAACAGAAAAGGACATAACTTAATGCAGTCCCAATTCCATCTTAAGAAAATGAAATTCTATTTTAGGACTACTAAGACACTGAGAACAAGATCCTCAGAACAGCAGCCTCATTGAACTCTGCTGAACGAACTGGATGTATCTTAGTAAAAGATACGGTCCTCTGTTTTTAAGAAGTAGCATTTTTGAAACATTTGAGAACAGAAAATTAACATACAAACTCTGGCTCTTCAGATTCAGAACAGCCCATCCAGAGATTGCAACTAAGTGCTTCTTAATTAAATACACATTGTATTTAATGTTAGGCACCTATTTTCATGCTTTCCTGAACAGGAGCGATACCAGTGTTGTTTAAGAGCTTTCTCAGTCAGGTTCCAACCGCAGTTATTATTAAAAGAATCAGACAGGTAGGGCTGTTTCTGAGGCTTCAAAACAGAACTTCATGTCCCCTGTGTGTAGTGAAACAGTATCTATTCAATGTTCATTTCACAGAGTACAAGCTCTCTAAACTGTTTTTGCAACTGTATTTTCACAACATTCATTTCCCTGGCATCTGGAGTGATTAAAGAGCCTTGCTCATCTGAATCAAAAGCAATAAAGTTTCTGCCAATATCTAAGAATGACAGCTGAAACAGCTTTCAAAATACATCTTGAATAAATGTTCAAAACCACATCCTCGGGGTAGTTTCCCGTGTTACTGGCAAATCTAGTTTGTGTTCGTCTGATAAAACGGTTTGAATTACGGCAGTTTAATACTGCAAAGAATGTTCAGTGATGCTAGGACATGCCATACAACAAACTCAGAGCAGCTCACAATGCTCCTGGCTTACCAATTCTTGCCACTGAGAAAATCTAGTCAAATGTGTCAAGCTGGACACCATTTTTTTTTTTTTTTCATCTTTCTAGTGACTGACATTTACAGTTGATTTCCAAAGTTTTGCCTTCTACCTTTCTTGGTGAGCCTGAGTATTATTATTAACTTGTCTTTATTACTAACATGGGATGTAAAACTCCCTGAACTACTTTTCCTAAATGATCAAGATGATAGTCAATGACTTTTGCATTACTGAGGTGAGAAGCAAGGCATATATTTTTATCAGTGGGGAGGGCTATTAGCAAAAGAAAACTTTATCAGGGAAGAGTTTTTACCTCTTTATCTCTCCTGAGCACTTCATATCACCACTAGACGACTTCCCAGAGATTCAGGTAAACAGAGAGGTCAATGGTGAGGTAAGTAAATGTGTAGAAAACAGGAAAGATTTTAATCAGCATGGAGTCATAAACGCAAAGCGTACCAAACAAAACCAAGCCAAACAAACAAAACTAGAGTAGTACTCCAGCTTTAAATAAGCTTCAACCCATCCTGAATGCTACCAGTTGAACTGGAGGACTTGGCTGGGCAGACATGCCCTTCCACCCCTGCCCCCCCCCCCCCCCCACCCCGTTACTCTCACTGCAGTCAGGTCAGTCAGGTTGTGCAGTCTGTGAAGTCCTGCCCAGGAAGGAAGGGACTTAGCCAGTTATGTAAGATACCCCAGACAGTGGAGACTCTAAGATGGTCAGCAATGTAGATACAGTTTCTGTTTACTTAATTCTAATAGGAATTCCCTAGAAACTGAGGAATGATATTCCACAGCATACCATTTTAATGAACATTCCATGTTCTTCTACTTGTGAAACATCTGCTTTTCAGAAACAGAAAGTTTCCAGATGTCCTGACAGTGCCTGTTGGTGGTGGTGTCAGAACCATGGAGAACAAAAAGAAAACCTTACCAGTTCCCTTATTCTTGCTGCTCTTGAGACATTTAACTGGTATTTTGGCTGACACACTGCTCTGTTCAAAGAGAGAACTGGGATCATGCTAGATGACAAACTCATGATCTGCAACAGCTCAATTACCTTAGGCCTGATTTGGATCCAGAGGTGACTCTGGATAATTTCAGGATGTAAAATGCTCTCTGATTTCTTCCAGGACACAGAAACTTCAGACATTTTTTTTCTGGAAACTCTTCAAAACCAATGCATACTGAAAGCCAGAAAACTGAGCACAACATTTTTAAAGGAGTACTGCATAAAAGTATTTGCAAAATATTTGTGGATGGATGTATTCACCCTTGGCTAGTACATTCCAGTTTTCATCTGCAGAGCAATGGAAAGGAACATGTTCATTTGGCAATATGCCTTAAAATATAGCAACAAAACACTGAGGCAATTAATACTAGGGTTTAAGACTGTTAACTTTCCCTTCCGTGATCTTCCCTCTTCCGGTTACATTTTGCAAGAATAATTACAACTCTTGTAAGCTATGTCCAGAAAAAAACAGACAGGCAGAAACCCCAGGTTCTGTCTGCTGATGTTAGTTACTAACATCTGCATAAAGGTTTACTATGCTGAATACATCTAACAGCTGCAGCCGCTTCCAGGAAAGTAGCACTCAGAAAGGCTATAACAACAGATGCTTTTCAGATCCTCCTGCAGAACATGACCCTTTCTGTGATTATATACACAGCCTGCGTCTACATCTTGAACGCATCTTGCACCTACATTTGTCATGACTGCTTTACAGTAGCATATTTGGTGATTTTTCCAAGCTTATTTTTTCAGAAATAAAGCTAATAAAAGAAGGTGTAGGCATTCAAACTACATGGCAAGTCCTATTTTTCAGAACCATTTAATCTAAAACACGGAAATAGTCCCAGGAGAAAAACAAACAAACAAACAACCCCAAAGCAACACAGTGTTTCCTTTCCCTTAACCGCTAGCGTTCAAGGCTACGCAACAACTTATGTTCTCTCTCTGGCCTGAAGTTTCCAGCAGTTTCTTCTGTCCGGTTTAATAGGAGAGGTTGAGGGAACCTCTTTACAGTGACACTCCTTTGGGACATGAGCTGTAGCATCCTAGAAACCAGGTTTACCACTTCTTCAGGAAGCATTACAACATCAATAGCTCTATAGAGGGTTGCTGTCTTGGAGGCTCTTTTACAGCTGATAGTCCTGCCCAGTTCAAGGCACGTCATTACTGCTAAATAAGAGAGCCAGGAATTTCGGTTAAGGAGCAAGCCCACAAATCATCCACAATATTTAACTGTTAGTTCACAACCTGGCTCCCTTTTGGACTGCTTCAGGTAACTCTCTCCAAGATAAATCTTGTTTCAGAGGGAGCTACCCCTCAGCTGCGCGGCCATGAGCCAGCTTGTGCCATTTGGCTTTGAGATCAGGGACTGGCTCATGGCCTCTTTTTAATTAGCAGCATAAACGTAGCTTCAAAGAACATATGTGGGTGTCAAACCTCATTAGAGGATTTGTGGTTGTGAATCCCTAGTGAGCAGAGTCATCTCTGTTGCAGACTTAATTCAAGCGCCTACAGTCTAGAAAAGGGGAAAGATTAAATTAGCATTTTTTGTTAGTTAGCCCTAATGGGAGCACTCCTTTGAGGTGTTTCTCTCTCCCTTAGCAATTAGGATGCTTCCTTATTTTACTTATGATTTTGGACTACCTCTTAGGGGGATGGGAATGTCAAAGGAGGCATTGCATTTTGTACCATGTAGGCACCCACCTCCACAATCAGATCTGCCCCTACACTCCTTCGTGGAGAGTTTTTCTTTTATGGGTTTTCACCAGGCTTAAACTTAATCTCTGCTCATGCAGCCTCTGCTGATGCAAATTTAGACAAAGAACAGAAGCTTCCTGGTTGGAACTGCTTAGAAGTGGTTAAGAGCCCAGGCAGGATAGAAGCTCACACGCTAGGAAAAAAAAAGCACGTCACAAGATTTTAAAACATCAATTACCAGCATCATATTCCTTTTCCTTTGCTGTTTTTCAAGTCATCGTAGATGCTATCACTTGCACTTTTTCTCCCCCTTTTAAGGGGTCAACACCAGCTCAGGGACGACCACAGTCATGTGGCCACTGACTCAGAGTCCTTGATCTCAGAACTAGTACCTCAAGACCAGCTTCTGTGGTAAACCCAAAAAAGAGGATGTCGAAGATAGTTGCCAGAGACGTTTCCCTATCAAGTACATACAATCTAAAACATACATGAACTGGTCTATAAAAGTACACAGTTTGGTTTACTTAGTATTATGTTGGGCTTTTTTCCCCTGCTTCTCAGGCTCTTAAGCTCCTCAAGGCAGGGAATTGCTCTTGATTTGATCCAGTTTTACCTCTTTACCAATGCCACATGCGTAGCAGCTGAACAGCAGTCCTGATTATGCAGTAAGCACACCAGAAAACAGAAAGGTAGTTTTGTTTACAGTCATTGGAAGACCACTCACAGAAAACTGAAGTGCCTGGTTTGTGATGGAAAGTGCATGCGTAATCAATACATACCACCAGAATGTTAAGTGCCCTAACCCATATGCTCTGGCTCACTATTACACTTGTGAACCACCTTAACATAATGTAATATAATAATAAATACAGATGAACCACAGTTCTCAGATTTCCACCATCCTCACTCCTTCCCTCAATCCTGACAGCTGGATTAGCAGCTGGTACATCTAAGAGTGGACCACTAAAGAACACCAATTTTTCCTCATTTTAGACAAAAATTTCCTGCTACCTGAATTCTGGTCATACCTGTGTCACCTTGTCTCTGGAACATCCCAGGACAGTCCACAGTCCTTTGGGATAAGAATCAGCATGTGTGAGATAAGGATGAGATATATAGTACTATTTAAAGTGGTTTTAAGGTCTCTGGAGATCTTTTAAGATAGTGCTGTGTTTACAGCTCAAAGGAAACAGTACAGGGACAACAAAGTGGCTCACAGTTCTTGCTTTTCTATTCGATTTTAAAATAACAAAACAGAAAAGCTAAGTCAGCCCAAAATACAGCTTGTGAGGGAAAAAAAAAGCAAGTTCCTGCCATGTCCATGCTCGTTCTCGCTGTTCAGGGAATAGTGACAGGGAAATTTTTGAGTTTTCTTCCAGTACAAAACTGCTTTGGCAGCTATGAAGTTGCTAAGGAACATTGAAAAGGGATTCTTCTCAGAAACATGCACTTTACCCAACAACATATTAAGGGCCTGGAAAGGGAAGAGAACAAACAGAGGGGTTGCTTTAAGCAGCCTTTCTTGTGCTGGGATTTGAAGCTAGTGAGGAAAAAGCAAGACTGTTGGTGCACGTGACTGATTGGTAGCTGGTATGGAAACTTCCTTGTCTTTCAGTGAGTGCTACTCCCACCAATTAGCTTTATTTCTGGTTTTCTTTCTCCCCTTTCCTTCCACTTGTGTTTCCACTATTTCATTCCATGACATGAAGATATAAGACCTTCATCAGTCCACAGAATAAAGAGCAAAACAAGATGTACAGAGTTATTTCCTTATGGACACCTAAACTTGCTACAGAGCCTTTGCTCATTTACTAAATGTTAACACAAAATAAACCCATCTTCACAGTATACACCCATACAGGAATTGTTTGCAAATTTGAATTAGAAAGTTCTATTATTCCACTGCTTTTCTTCATTGCTAAGCAGTTACCTGTGCTCAATAGCATCAGAAATTATTTGCTTCACTGTAGTTCCCATGAAACCTAAACAATAATAAATAATAGGCCCCGTGAGTACATGGTAAGTTTGTTAAAGCAAGGACTGTTTAAGCAGACACTCAGTTAGGAAAGAACATAAAAACGATCATTCCTACAGAAAATGTTTGGGGAAGAGAACCCAGGTTCTCTCATCTCTAGTTTACTGTCCTGACTTACTCGCTCCTGTCTCGGAATCAGTTCTGCAATTCTCTTGCGGCTGGGAGAGCTTTATACATATGACAAGGTGCACAAACAGAGCTCAGGCAATGCCCTCATCTAGACTGCCAGCTGCTTTGGACAAGGCTTTTTGGTTTTACTGCATAAAGTCCAACTTGCTTCCAGCCCACAGATACTACCACACCACAAACACTTAATTCTGCTACACAAGCGCAGGCATGTCAGGTGGGTTTTCTGGTAGTACTGATGTTTTCAGAAAAAGTGTTCGTTTTCACTGCTTCGTGTTTTTGTGGCAGGCTAACACATGTCATGAGACAGCTTTTCCTGTATCTTTTTTCTCCCAAAGGAAAAGGGGAAAAAAAGCTATTTCACAACAAACTTATCTGCTCTGTGGAACGAAGGAAAAGTTTCAAAACGGAGGGCAAAACTGCAGCTAATTGCTTCACAAAGGATTAAAGGAATATATAGATGTACTTTATAAGTTCTCTTCAAGGAGATGGCATGCTTTTATGTAAACTGCCTTTCATCTTATCGCATATTGTTCACAGTGAGGATATAAAGTAGACAGGATATTGAGTGAAGCTACAAAATGATGCAGAAGGAAACAAAGCTCTTTTCAGCAATTCATGTTCCGAAACACCGCTGAAATGCCCCAAGATTTCCACATCTCCATTTCTTTCTTGGAAGTGTACTTGTGCTTATGTAAACCCAACAAGCACCTTGATTTAGATTTTGAATCATGACATGAATTTGTTGAGCAAATCGTTGGCTTAGTCTATGCGGAGGCGATAAGCCTCCTCTTGGGAATACTGCTAAGGCTTACCTCGATGGAGTCCTCTGTTACATAAATGCTCCTTGCGTGTAGTTTTTGCTGTGCTGCGTTATATAGTTAACCTGGACTTTTATGAATACCCAAGACTTTTTAATGAATATTGTCATTTAACACTCAAATCTGTATAAAGCAGTCGGGTGCCAGGGAAAGCTATCTTTCTGATTATCTGGAATAGCTTGTCAAATAAATAGCACTCTTCTTCCTGTTTCCTTTGGAAAATGTGAAACAATCTAAAACATTATTTTTAACAGAATGTTCTGTGCACTGAGTTTGGAATTCCACAAAAATACAGAATATCCATATCCAGACAGTGAATTTTATTCCAAGCCATTTTCACTCAATGCCATTGTATAACTGAAGTGGAAAGACCTTGCCCTGTGAAAATACAATAATGAGACCTCAGTTTAAATGGGACTTCAGTAAGAGAATATCAGGAAGATAAAATTTGCCCAGTATCTAACACCAGAGGTGCTAAGTCTTACCGTCTGAGCCAGATGCAAGTACTCTGTGTTTCAGAAAAACTGTGCCCATATTGTGAGACTGCATAATGTAATTACATTTGGCTCTTCATCAAAGACCATCACTCGGTAGTTCACTTACAAACCATAGGGCAGATAACAAAGCCACAGATTTGTCATCAGCTACCAGGCTGATAGCACTGAACTAGGTAAGGCAGATGCATGATCTTCTACCCAGCTGCAGATTTCCATCTGCGCAAGCCAAAATAGTAAGATATCTTGAGAAGCAAGATAAGCTCCACTAACACTTGGCATAGCTTCTGGATCAGACTTCATTTACATCAACCAGAGGAGAGCATACTTAAAAGGAGCCAAGCCCATCTGCACCCAGCCAAGTAGCTGCATCTGCAAATTAAGCGGGCCTGGGTCCATTTTGCATTATCAATGCCGTTTCACATGGACTGAAAAGATCAGGTGCTAGAAGTATTCCTTCTTTGGAGGCAGAAGCAGATTATTTACTGTGAATTCTGATCCAGTGAATAGCAAGCCATCAATATAGCGACACCATTTTGTTTGATGCTATTTTCCTTCTATATAATCAAAGTTGCATACACATTTTTATGATTTTCTTTGGCTAAAGTTACTTTTTCTATATTGAGTTTTCTTCTGAGTTCTTGAAATTTTACTTCAATTGCTTACATTTTAAAGGAACTGAATGGGATATTAGTGCCATTATGTAAAGAAAATGGACTATACCCTGATGCTGGCATTTGAAAACCTCAATTTTAGAAACACTGTAAGTCTTCTAAAGCATTCAATAGTCACTAAACATTTTGCTAAAAATGAATTAAACATGTTTTGATTGGTTCAGTGAAATCCATAATCAGAAAGTAAAAAGCACTTATCAAGGGTGTCCAAAAATAAAGCTAAAACCTCCTGCAGGAAGGGTTGAAAAACCAAAGTTGTAGAAACACATCAGTATCTTTTCTATTATTGCAAAAATAATTATTCCAAATAGTCCATTTTAGGTGTATTGTAGTTGACATCCACACCATGTTTTCTGCTGCTTCAATTAAAAAGTTAAGTCTTGAATACAAATAATATACCTTGTTTAGTAACATCTGTGTGCAGACTGCGAAGTATGAACGCTGGCTGGATTGCTAATGCTCAGTTTGGGAATTTGCCTGCAGGCTCATTCTTTCTATAGGTCTGGCCACAAGGACAAAGGAAAAATACTTATTTTTCTAAGGGAACAATAGAAATCTCAGGGGCAACGAGTAAGTGAAGTGAACAGAAACAAAGAAGAAATATTATTTTAATTCTTTAAACTAAAAAAAAATAGTTGCAATAGAAGAATATAATACTAAATGCATGAGCATAGGGAAAGAGATCTACATAGCAGAAAGGTCGTGTCTGAAAAGACAAAACATTTTTTGGCGATGCTCACGGAACAACAGCAACACGTTAAGAGTATCATCGTCTGGTTGGACTCTGCCGCAGTAATCAGCCTCTATTAAGCACTCCACTTCAGCAAGCAAAGGAACATCCACTCCCTGGTACCTTCACAGAGGGTAGCGGACAGTGATGGCTGCACATCTGGGCACGATGTGTACAGCTGGCGCTGTGCTCCTGGGAAGCAACAGGGCCGCTGCAGGGCAGTGGATCCGCACTGCAATTCCACACTGCATGGCCAAATCTACTCTGTGTGTAGCAGCTGCAAGGTTCTTTTTTCCGCCCAGCCACAAAAACAACTTACCTGGCTCGATCAGTTTCAGATGTCCAACCTCTCCACGTTAAGAGGGTTGAATTCAATAGTGCATCACCAAATAGCTAACGAGAGTGTGATGGCAGTGACAGAGTTGCTTTCATTTTGTGCGTTTGTCACATCTTTCTTCAAGCAAGAGTCTCTTCATGGTCTGTGAATGTTATCTATTGTCTGTCCACCAGTAGTTTCATAGAATTTTGACAGCTGCACTGGGAATTGCACACATGCCTTTTGACTGTGTTAAGACACCAAGCCTCTCTCCACCTGTAAAAAGTCCAGATGGACCGTCTATAGAAGAGACCGGTTTTTGAAGTATTTGCCTGCAGAAAGTTTGTCCAAAATTCTTAACATGGTTCAGAGAGCTCAATCTATGTGTCTATCCATTTTCACATGGACCAGCGGAAGCCAAGACTACTAGTTGCTTTTATATGTACGTATCTACGCCTGCCATCACGTCATACTCTGCTCAAGGTAATGCATGAATTAATGTGTTTAGCATTTCTTTAAAAAAACAAAGTAAGAATGCACCATTCACCTTTCCAGATGTTTTTTGTCACTGTGCCTATAAATCGTAGAAAAAATATTATCTTCCCAGCTACCTTATCTCTTCATAATCATAAACATCACTGCACTAGTCCATCTTTTAACGAGGAATAAAAGCTGCTAAAGTCAGTCAAAAAGACACAGCTGGGCACTACAATGCTCACAGTGCAAGATAAGATGGCCATGAGCATGTGCTCATGAATGGTTCGAGAGACCTACCATGGTAAAGCAAACAAGAGCTAACTCAGATCCAGAAACCATGTACCAGTTTTCAGCTAATGCTATGTTCAAAGTACCCTGTGCTGCCACTTACTACGCCCAGATTACTAAAACCTCCCAGGTAGCACGCAAAGAAATTGGCATGTATTTACACACGCACTTAAATGGATTGGGAAGCCACATAAGCCAGTCACGACCACGAAGTGAGAGGATCTGCAAAAGTAATGATATTTCAAAGTACAGAGCTACTCTTGAGAAAACGGCAGCTACAATAGGTTTCATACCAAGACTTCTAAACTTCTGACCTTCTGCTTCTTCTCTTTTCCCCTTATGGGCTCAGGATGCTTAAAATAAGCTGTTGTGATGAGTACTGCACTGCTGCATGAACTGCTTGGTCTTGCCAAGCCTTCAGTGGTGCAATCACAAATATGCCATACGGATTATGCCAAAACCAGCATTTGGGCACCAAAGAACTCCCAATACCTAGTTTTTGTTTGTTTGTTTGTTTTCATGGGCAAGGGATTTGTTATGCTAAAGCCACCTAAATGCTTGACTTACATAAAAGAGGAATAAGGTTTCAAAAATGAACCCATCTAATCTCTTCCTTCCTTCCGTCTATGAGATGCTTTTTAAAAAAAAGTGTTGTTGAACTGCCCACGTAGAAAGATAATTTTTTGGGCCCTTGAACTGCCCTTTGAACTAACAAGCAGCCTGGTCAGATCATACAGTAGAGGTGTGACCCTGCTAAGGGATCACCAACTCTGGCATTAATTACCACACTCAGACCCATTAGCATCTAATCATGCCTTAAACTTCCCTTCCACTGTCATTAATTCAGATTAAGTGTAACTGCTTACCCTGCCAGGTAACAGATGAAAGTCCCAGTGACGGAGACAGAAGATGCACCGAGGGCTTGCTCCCCTGGCTGGTGAGCAAGCAGCAGAATAGCTGGGTGGGACCTGCAGGTGGGTGGTCAGGAACAGCACCAGCCACAAGAGCACAAGTAACCACTGACAGAGGTTGTAAGAAAGGTGGGAACTGGGGGAGAGCAAGAATTGGAAGTATAGACGAATGGAAAAAGATGGCTGAGCAGATGGGCTGGTCAGCTGGGACAATTAAACCAAACCAGCCAGGCCTTACCCTTTTCACCACAACATGACAGGGAGAGTCATCCTGGCTTAGTAATCTCCCTTTTTATCAAGAATTTCTGAATTTGTAAGTCATTCCTGAGGATTAAACACCACTTTTTGAGAGAGTGTGTTACTTTCCCAATTCTTTTTAATTATGAAACCTCACCCATCATTCATAGCAGTGGATATTTAAATAGCGTTTGCTGATTTTTAGTATTTGTGTTAGCATACAGGCATTGTAATGTTGGGCCCAAGACCCTACTGAGCTTCATGCTATACAAACGCAAAGGAAAAAGACAACAGTCCATGTCTTCAACAACTTGCAATTTAGGTATAACAAAAATCACTACTCAGAGAAAAAAACCACAACAAGATGAGGCAGCATGTGCTAATGGGCTCAAGAGTAGTACGACACTGTCAGTTTAACTGTTGTCCTGTTTTGAGTGGTACCATACCAAAGAAAAAGCCTTTAAGGAAGGATTTGAAGGCAAATAAAACCTGAGACCTTTATGTTTATGGGGGACTTCCCCCACAGTCAGGGACAATACAGAGGGAGCTAGGTGTTCTGCTTGCAACAGGGACAACGAAAAAGGGAACGTCTACCTTCAATTTATTATGTATGCAGGACTTAACCAGAATACCAAGTTGTAGAAAAGTCAAAGACAGTTCTGGGGCTGTATGACTGGAAATGTAAACGTTTTAATCCCAGTGACCAAAAAGGGAAAGGAAAAAAACCTTAGAGAAGAAGACTGAGAATCATGACTCGGTCATCACCTCAAGAGCTGAGCCCGACTACATTTTGGACAGAAGGAGGTAGGTAGTTTTTGGGATGCAGCAACAAGGAGACAGGAATGGGATTTGGATTCATGGACCAAAAGAGAACCAAAGAGGGGGCAGAGAGAGTTCTCAAATGCTCCCTTATACTTAAAAATGAAATTTTGATTGTGAAAAGTAAGTCTGAATCTTTATTTTTAAAGATAAGTGTGTGGCCTTGCTGTTTCCCATTGCCCTGGAGGAGATTCTGCTTCTCACAAAATTGAGCATGACAGAAGTGGTTTTGTGTTGCATATTCCAGTTTGCTCCCAGTGAGACTGTGGTAAAGTACGTGACACTGTGCACTAGTATCTGGTCTGCTGATGTTAATCTCAGGGGAGACAGCCAGCTTCCCCAGCTACAGGCTGAGAGCAGCAGGACCACAGCCCACTGCTGAAATGACTGTGATTCTGTTGATCCTTTGGGTATGGAAGAGATCAAGCTGCTCAGACCTTTCCTCCTAAAGTCTGATGTCATCCAATGTGACAGATACTTGTCAAGAACACTTAAAACAGGAAAGCTATAAGGTTACCAAATCCTGACATGACGTATTTCAAGTGAACAGGACAATTAAAAAGGGAAAACCAACTGTATCTTCTCAAAGCATTATATCCAAAATGCTTGACTCTCCAGTTCACGACACATTTTGTAGTGTGAAATTTAAAAATGCAAATCACAGACAGTTTCACACGTTGTCATCATACATAAACAACGCTGGGAAGAAACATAGGCACTGGGTTCAAACCAAGAGCCTGGAAAAAAGTAGAGCTTTAGCTACCAAAACTGTTTTGAAAGTATATACTGCCCTCCTGTGTACAATTCAGTATTACCTTCAACAGTTGCAACCTGTTTCAAAAATCGAGAGCATGTGGGGCTGTGATGTCCCAGATAATGGAAGGACAGGGATAAAATCCCAGCGCTATGAACAAAGTGAAGATACAGCTCAGACCAGGGCTGGAACGGCCAGCAGTGAGCAGAAGCTAATCATTGCCACTAGTTTCCAGCCATCTATGATGAAAAAGACCATGCTGGTTCCCTAGCACCAGAAGCCAGGAGACCTTATTAATTTGGGAGGTTCTGCATCCCTCCTTGTCACAGGCAAATAGCAAAGCACCCCCATGCTGGCTCTGCGCCCCCGCCATGATCAGTCTGTAAGTGAGATAAACCATTCAAGGCAACAGAGACTGTCTACAAATGACTGCTTTAACCAGCAGTAATTTCTTCCAATTAAAGCCTCTTATGAACAAGATGAGTTCGGCAGACTCCTGCTGAAATTCTTACCTGTGCAGAGGTAATTTCCTTGTTGGAATATTTCTTGATACCTTCTTCAACAGTTCTGTCTTTTTTAGAAAAAAAACAAATCAACAACCAAACCCCTCCCACAAAATTCCGATTTTAACTGATTAAAAGAACTGAAGTCTGAAAAATGAATTGTTTATCTCTGTTAAACAATGTTATGCTGTGCAGGGATATTACTGCACTACTGCACAATCACTTCTCAGTGTAATGAAGGTTTTACTCACCACTAAATGCTTCCTCTTTGGTTTTTGTTTTAGTTTGCCCTTTTAAGAAACGCAGGTCCTCAAGCCATTCAGAGCAAAACTGAGAGCAAATTCAGAGCCATGGTGAAAGGCTCACCTGGTACACAATCTCCGTTTCCCATTGCAAGTCACATTTGCACTTGCAGAATCTGAATGTTCAACTGAAAAAAATTCTTAAGATCATAATAAGATTGATTTCAAAGTAATACACACTTGACTTCTATGCATACTATGGCGTCATAACACAATCAAAAAAAAAATCAGAAATTTTCAGAACTCTGTTACTATTTGCAAAAATCCAGCATAACCTTTATAAATGCTAAGTAATAAAAAATTCAGGAGCTAAGCAGGTATCAGCTGCCAAATTCTGACAATGTTTATATTGCACATTCAAGAACAGCATTATTGCTGAAATAGATTCTTTATTTCTGAAACATTCCAAAACAGCAGTATACACGTTGTAATCAAATATTAAGTCATATGCCATTATAAGAAAGCATTGATTAGTGCAATTGGATTTTGTAAAAGATCTATCAAAAAGATTTGCATTAAAACTCATTTTCCATAAGCAACTGTTAATAAAACATTACAATTTTATTCTTTGTAATAAAGTACTGAAAATCAACTGTAGTTTTAGAGATCACTGTATCTTTGTAAGTGCAATGTGACTTATGCTGCCATTTTAAATACAAAACACTATGACAATAAATTAACAATTGAACAAATGGTGAAAGACCAACAAAACCATGCTGACCCAGCTGGATGGCAATTTCCAGTGAATGCTACTTTTTTTGTGCTTCTGCAACATAAATATACTGCTTTGTATTGCCAATGGTACGATTTTGTAAGATATGTTCCTAGCCCTAAAAAAGTACATTACCCCAAAAATATTATTTATGGCACAGAAAAGTTAAATTATCTCTCTGTCGTTCAAGGTTCAGGCAAGTTTAAATGAATGTAAGTATACAAAATAAAATGTACTGGAAACACTAGAAAAGAATTCAAGCACATACATAAGTCCCCCCAAATTCAAAATAAAATGCATGATGCCTTTACACTGAATAAATTATCTTAAAATTTCAGTACGGCAAAGCTGACTGAAAGCATTATCACCCTAGTTCTTTCCAAGGAAATATTCTGGTACTTTGCACATAAGTAATACTTCATTTCCAAATGCCCACACTGCCATTGTTAGTCTGATAACAATGCAGCTGTTCAGGTAACTGATTAAGTGCAATATTTAGTATTTGATAAGATGTTCATTTTTTAAAAATGACATTGCATTATGGATGGTTAAATATTAAAATCCCAGGGGAAATAATGCTGTATGACCCTCCTTTCCCAAATCATTGTTACCCAGCCAGCTGGGTAATGAAATCCGCATTATTTATTTTCCACTGCTGATGGGCATCCTTCATCAATAGCAGCCATCTCTCCAGTTCCCATCCCGCATTGCGCTGAGTGACGAAAGTGGCTTTGGAGGCTGAAGAAAACTGTATTAACCGAATGACAAAAAAAAAAAAAAAAGGCAAATGAAGTCATGTTTCATGTGAAAGATGATCAAGGTAACAAACATTATTTACTTCTGCAGTGACAGTGGCGTTGTGGCTTGCTTGGACACATCACTAGTGTATTTCTGGCTCCATGCTAATGCAAATGTAAAGATCTAGGGTGAAATTAAGGCCACCTCCAATTAGATCCCATTATTCTTACTGGTCCTAACTGGGTAAAAGGTTTGTAAAAAAGAATTTGGTGAGTAATTGCCATAATGCATGAGACCCCTCTAAATGGGAAGATTTTCTCAGGGCTATAGATGATAAAAACCTATTTTTGTCACTATGGACAGCATAGATTTAATGGGAAATATTCTCCAAAAAGCTGTTGTGCTCAGCATGGTCACGAAAACCCAGCACTTCATAAAAACACTATGCAGACACTAAGGAACTTTATATTGGTTAAGAATCCTATATTGATTAAGAACTCTACCAAGTCCTGCTCCCAGCCCTCATCCAAGACGTGCCAATGCACTTCCATGCCACAGCCAAAGTCAGAGACTTGCTGGCCTCAGCACCAGCACTCCTGCAGGGAACTCACCCTCCTCTGGGCCCCCACTCTCACACCGTCCCTGCATCTCTCACTAATAAACAGGGTCTTGCTATAAAACGCTTGTTGACCATCTTCCAAACCCTCCAGGTACTACTGAGGTAACTGTTTCAAGAAAAATTAAAAAAAGGAAAACCAACCACCTGTATGCCAACTCACTGGTGATGAGGCAGGCTATCTCGAATTTGCCACAACCCATTTCTGTTACACCAGAATTTGCTGAAAATAAAGTGTCTCAATTCTTTGAAACTGTTTCTTATAAAACCAGGTATCTTGTTCTCACACTTCTCTGCTTTTCTTGTGAGTTACTGATGCTTCCTCTCCCTTCCCAATGCCCCTGGCTGGAAAAAGGCAGAGGTATGTTGTAACCCAGGCAGAGTCAGTAAGTTAAAAGCAATCACCAGAACAGCTTCTCGCCTATCTGCTACAACTCCTTTTTTATGGCAAAAACATTGCACTTAACCAAAAAAAAGTTGGTTAAATTTAGGTTCATCCAAGCTGCTTTTCTGCAGCTCCACTTTGTTGTGGGATCCCTTATCTTTGATATAAATCCAGTTACTTGAAGCATAAAACATGACCTGCCTCTGCTGTCTTCTGCAACTGCTGCTTTAATTTCTTTTTTTTCCAGAAAGAAAAAGAGGAAAGTATGTTTAACAATCTTCAAGAAAAAATGGAGAGGGTAAAAAGTAAAGAATAATTAGAAAGCAACAGTAAGAATAATAAAAAAAAAAATCCACAGCTGAATCTCTGCTACAGGGCAGTGAACGGGAAAATGTGCCAGTGTTGAAAACCGTTTCAAACAAGTACAAGCTGTCAGTACGATGCCACGTGATTTGCAATAACAGAGTTTTGGAGGGTCTATAGTCCTCTTCTACTTTTCCATTGCCAGCTGGATTGCAGTGACTGGCTCCAGTATAAGGCAGAAGGAACAAGCAAGCCTCCCACCTTGGCCTCCGGAGCTATGCTTACGTTGCAGCCATGTCTGCGCCTGGCACCTGGGACTGATCCATACCCTGAGCTGCCGACTGACTTCCTGACTTCAGCTAGGGCCTGCCTCATCATTGTGGACTTTTCTGGAGACTGGGACTGTTGGCTGACCCTGGTCATCATCAGTGCTACTCTTGGTTGTGCACTGTGGGGCAGCCTGGCTGTCCCACTTGGGTCCCGACTCACCTAACCCTACGGGACCTGTCACTGCTGCCCCTCACATTGTGTAAGGATAGAAGGTGAAGGACTGGAAGGTAGGGGTCTGCAAGAAGCCCCAAGCATGAGTGGGAAGGCTGAGGGTTGTACGGATTCATTCAACAGGAATAAAAAAAAAAGGCGCTGTCTGACTTGTAAGGCCAAGAAGAGATGGAATGTACTGTTACAGTTTCTTTACACTGCTTGTGGATGCATGAATCTCTCACGGCAAGGAGAAAGGCAGTTAATATTTAGCCAAGTTGGTTATCTTGGCTATTATGGTTTTATTTTACAAACTATCAAAAGCAACCCCTCATTGTGGGGGATCTGTGTTTGATCCTACACAGTAAATACTGAAGTTCCCTAATACAGGCCTATATAAAGTGTCTTACAACCTATGAGATGCTGGCCCAGGCTGCCCAGAGAAGCTGTGGCTGCCCCATCCCTGGCAGTGCTCCAGGCTGTGGCTGCCCCATCCCTGGCAGTGCTCCAGGCCAGGCTGGATGGGGCTTTGAGCAACCTGGTCTGGTGGAAGGTGTCCTGTCCATGGCAGGGGGGTTGGAACCAGGTGATCTTTGAGGTTCCTTCCAACGCAAACCATTCTATGATTGATTCTATTTTAAGTATCAAAAATACCAGTAACTTGGCTACCTAACAGTCTGGCCATACATATGAAGACAGAGCTTTGCTCTTAATATGACATTCTCCCTGAACATCTGATTTATTTAAAAAACCTTTAATCAAGTCACGACTAAAAACACTGCTTAGTTTCCAGTGTACTGAAAGAAGCTAGACTCTTGAACAGATAACTAGCAATGCCATTCCTTAGAAATGACCATAGTGACAAAAGTCAACAGTGAGAAAATCTGCCTCCGATGGCTGAATTCCTTCCAAGAAAATTCCATATGAACTGAAACTGCCCTTATCTTCTACATGCATAAATAAAATGAAATGAGGGTCTTAAAGAACTGTAGGCTGAACTCCAATCTGCCTGTGCTTTTAGCGTCCTTGTCATTTCCACAGTGCAAAGACCATCCATCTTCAAGGATCATCAGTCTGGCTCCATGGCAACATACGATGCTGCTAAGGTACATTTGAAGGTAAGACGACAGGAACCCAGACTTTCTGGACTATAAATAGCTTTGTTAACTGGTCTGAATCAGCTTCTAATAAAAACAGTGTTGATAGTACAGTGTCTCGCCCTCCAACTGAAACCTCTTAATTTTGTTTTTTCTTTAATACTGTCTGATGTATGAAAAGTTACAAAATAGTAAGGGACTGGTCTTCGTGGCCCAGAAAGTCTCTTTCTCACATGTTGCTATGAAAGATTTAAGAGCTCTGCAGAAGAACATTAAGTGGAGGAAAGGCAAAAGAAGAAAAGAAAGAAAACTCTCTACTATAAAGAACTCTAACAGAGTGTTCCAGCAGAGAGCAAAGAAGGTTATAATAGAAATCTCATGGTACAGACTTCATCAAAGAAGAAACCTGACAGCTCTTTATCAGAGTTTCACTGCAGTTGGTCAAAATCTGTTGTCAGTCACATCAGTGTAATCCCTAAGTAACTCAACCAAAGAAAGAATGCGAGGAATTGAACTTATTCTGGATCTAGTCAGTATCTAGTGAAAAGTATAAAAATGGTGAGAGCTAAACAGTGACAGTTTATCCAAAAGGAAATCAGGTGGTCACACAGCAGACCCTCACCAGAAAAGGGATGTGTGCAATGGGAAGAAACAGTTGAAGAGCTGACACAAGTTGATAGAAGTTTCTCTTTGACAAACTTCACCACCTATTAATCACAGAACATACACCTAAGAGTTTAACTCCCAGCTGTGATAAGGTGATTAAAACACAAGTCTCTTTCCTCAAGCTTATTTTATTGCTTGCCCTAACCCCCCCCCACACACATTTGGAGATTAAATTCTCTTGGAAAAATGCAAAAATGCATTTGCTTAACAGTATAGCTCACTGCGACTATGTGATACTCCACGATTTTCTGTTAGTCTACTGTCTCCCAGCTGGAACTGAAAGGATGCCGGTTCAACCCAAGGACTGAACTATCCAGGATATTTCCTTCATTGCAATGCTGTAACGTCACGAGTTGCATTTTCACAGTCTACAACCACTTACAACCACAGGGATGGAACTCTTTCTATTTGAGTACTCTTTAAGATTTGCTAATCCTGTGACATTGAAATAGCAGTTGGCACAAGTCTGGAAGAAGGCAGGCCACATATGTTAATGACCTGAGGTTTCCATTTATTTTGATTTCTTATTGATGGCCAGCAATCCGTTCTTATTTATATGTGATTGATTACATTCTATCAATTATCATAGTTTACTAGCAGCTACCAGCAACCATTGTTTATCACTATTTCTGGAAAAAAATCTTCACCCATGCAGTGAGTCAGCACCAGGAGCTAGAAACTCTTCTGTTTTATAGCCCAGCTTCATGTCCAGGAGAAAAAAACCCCCAAACCCAAAATCTAAGCCAAAGCCATCCACATAGGGAAGGAGGCCTGTTTAACTCTTACCTTCGTACTGGCTGTGCAATTTTACTTCTGGGTATGCCACTCCCATTGATGGCCAGTGATGGTCTTGGAAGGGCACTGCGCCCTACAATCCCTTGACTGGCAGTCTTGTTTGGCATCGGGATCCCAGTGTTAGAATATAACTGCACGTTGTTGGACACTGGAATACTGCTATTACTACTGCTGCCTTGTACGGTTGGGCTTACGTAGGCAGTAGCCTTGAGAGGCTGTCTGACAGACACTGGAAAATGTCCCACACTGTGAACTCTGTGTTGAAGCTGTCCTGGTGATGGAACTGTAAAGAGTGGTAGAAAAGGACATAACACGGTCAAGCATGCAACAGATGAGGTCAAGAAGTAAATGCTCATTTCTAGACAGATCCGAATAGGGATAAACACATCATTATATAATTTACTTGCTAATTATAAACTCTTGAAAAAACCCTTGGATTCAATACTGTACCCAGTAACACTGCACTGAACTAAAACACCCTGTTGTATCCCCATCCTAAACAAAAACCGCACCCCGTATTCATCCTTCTTTTTCCTCTCAAAGAGGTTTAATTAGCCATTAAAAGCACATTAATTCCACCTATGCAATTAGAGCTTTAAACACGAAAAAATGCTGCAGGTATCAATTAATTACTGTTATATCATTTAGATCTTTGTAAGGTTGCTTGCAATAACCTAATCTTGTTTAAGGAACGTTGCATTAAAGCGTTATAAATCACCACAGAAGTTTAAGCATCATGTATAAAAACAATGAAAAGGCTACAAAAAGATCCTGAATATAACAGCACATACCAAGGTCAATGTTATGTAAACTACCATTTTAAATCAATGTTACGGGTTTCAGAAGCTTTACACACAGATCTTCTACACACTCCTGCCCTCTGGTGTACGGCAGACACACATCTGTTCCAGAGTACCCATGTCAAAAGCAAACTGTCAAAAGCCTGAAGCAGATAAACTAACACATCACATAGAGGCCAAGTGCTTTTCAAGTCTTTGAAAAAGGTTGTCTTAAAATCATTTAAAGGTACAGGAGAAAACAGAGATGTGCGATTCAATTAAACAACATTGGCAATATACTGCTATGGAACTCTTAACATAGCACAGCTTCTTAAATACCCCAGTACAGCACTTATTAGAAATGTTTTTCAAAAAGTTACTTCAGAAAAATCACATTTTATACACACACACATATATTACATACATAAACACACAGAGAAATTGGTTGTTTTTTTAAATCAGTAAATAAACTTTCAGTGCACTACCATGCGAATTCAAGTGGGAACCTGAACAACTACTTCCATTCTCCTATTCAAACAGGATAAAAATATAACAAAACAAATACAGCAGTTAAGTGTATTTTCCAGAAAAGATGCAATATAGTGGTCTTAAAAACATTTGTAAATTCTGCTCAAATTTGAAAGAAAATATCCACAGGAAAAGGTTTTGCTAACCTCTCCCTCCAAAACCTCACAGGACATGGGAGGTGTAAATTAAATCCTTTCTCCTGCCTGCATCCAATGAAATTTACTTTTTCCATTTCCTCTGAAAGTACCTCAACCACTGTGCTAGAAACAATGAATCTGAATCATGATCTTGTTCACATTCTACATTAATAATTCAACATCCACTAGATCAATACACCCTTCATCCCCTCATCAAGAAGTCACTTAAATTAAACTAATTACAGAGTAATTTTAATCCCCCCTCTCAACAAGTATATTATACTTGAGGATATAACCCTCCATCTGCTCAGACGGAAGTGGCTCAACTTTATTAAAGTTAGATTTAAAAAGTGAAGTTTATTAAAGGAGAGAGGTCACGTATTTGAAGATAGTATTTATACAATGTAGTGTAAAGCCAGCATTGTATAAATTTCAAAGAAAGGCAGTATTCAATTCCAGTATCAAACCTAAAACTGTAAGTTTGTATGAATTAACTGCCTTATTGGTGCTTCTACAATACTAATTATTATTATAATTTTAGTTTTTAAGTTAGCACAAAATGAATGGGTAAAGAATAAAAGAAGGTGGTGATGAAACTCTCAATACTGCATAACAGGATCAGCAGAATTTGCTTTCCAAAATAGAAACTTTGAAAATTCTGAGCTATATTGAAACCCGGTGCAAAAGTAACACAGTCTACTTTTAATTTCTCATAAAGCAGGGGGTTCAGTGACATGTATTTTACCACTCTATCGATTCCTTGTGTGCAGCCAAAGACGACAGGTACTTACTACATGACTGCATCCTTGAAATCCCATTACTCGCTCCATGCAAACTGGAGTCAAAGCTCTGACTGTTCCTCACAGTGACTGGAGAACTAGCAAAGCCAGTGTTACTGTTAATGGTGGGGGTACTTGGCATCCGCGCGAGGTTAGGCATGCTTCTCCGAAGTTTATCTGAAGCAAAAGAAGACAACATCCATAGTTAGGTCAGAATTTCCAACACAAGCAGCCTCTGAATAATTTTTGTAGAAACCAAAACTAAAACAAATTACTTCAACACAAAGAAAGGTTTTGCTCTGCAGGAAGAATATAAATATGTTATTGACAGCCTACTAGTTGAACCCCTCTGGCTATTGTAACAGCACGATTATTCACAAATCATCTTAAAGACACCAACAGGCAGTACACTATCGGAATCACAAGGATTCAAACACTGAAGTGTCATAGTAAGGATGAGTTTCACATAAACATGTAAAGTAGGTCAGATGAGTCATGTCCTAAATGTGCCTGTTTCTTTGCAGTGAATACAAAGCAAGGCTCCAGGGGCAATGTCACACATAGGAAATCTACACTGTGCATGTCTAAAGACAGGTGAGATAAATCTTGCTTTCAGGTGCCATTGAGATGTTAAAAATTTCCATTCAGTATCTACCCTTATTAGCATGTTATATTTCTGCTGGTGACTATGCGCAAAACCTGCTAAATCTTGATGTTGCTCAGTTGCTTGGAGCCCTGCATTGACATCAGGTGTTTCAGATCTGGTGGTTCTCCCTACAGTCCTGCTTGTGGTGCCTGATTTGGCGGGCATTTTCAAAACAGACCTGTAGGGCCTTTCACAAAAAGCAAGCTGCAAATGTCCCAAATATTTTTGGGGCAGGTTCAATGCCTAAGGTAAGTGTCTAAAAGCTTAGAAGATGTTCGCAACCCCACTCACGCTAGCTGATTTGGAGAGAGAAACCAAAACCAAGTCTGACGTCTCAAGAAGACTTCCCAACCACAACAGCATTAGGTAATCTAAGGGGAAGCTCTTTTGGTCTCTTCTGCCATGGGGCCAAAGGGAGATGACTCAGTCCTGTAAAATCAGAAGAGACTGACGGTGGCAGAAAGGCACACAGTGCATGACCTGGTATGAATTGCCTCCTGTGACGTGACAAGACTTCAGAGTAAAGCACTGCTGTGGGGAAATAATGGGTCATTCGTTAAATTGTCACTGACAACACCACGAACACAAAAGCTGTGCCCTGCTGAGGCAGCTACGTTTCTCCTGGTACCGTGGTCAGTGTGGAGGCCACCAGCTCCTGCCGCTGCTGTAGGTTCCAGCACCTGGCAGATGTCTGCCTCCTGTTCTTACACTGCAACAGAAAGCTGGGTATGATTGCCTTCTAAACAGCAGCTACGACAGTGCTCTCCAATGGCAAGCAGGGCATTTGAAGGCTGACATTTCTGATTATGCACAGGAACAACACACAGCTTGGAACCGCTGTTTTGGGTCAGCCTCCTAGCTCACACAAGGCAAGTTTAGTCCATGGAAACAACGAATCTACTTAGAATCTCTGTCAGTCCACATAAATATATAACCTATTTAGCACCATCATGAGTTCCTCTAATCCTTAAAGCTGCTAACAACTGACAAGTAATACGAAGGGACAGTACAGTTCTGTCTATACGGGGTGTCAGTAGTCACTTAACAGTAACTTCAATACATGTCACGCCTGTGTAACTCCAGCAAATCGAGTCACAGCAAAGCTACCACTCCAGCTGTTTTATGACTGGTCCTCGTGGTAAAAACTGGTACAGAATCTTGCAAATAGTCAAAAACATCCTTGTATTTCAGTGGTCCAGCATTTCTAATATCCTGATGTCCCAAGTCCCAGCTGCTAGTGCCTACCTGCCCTTGACAATGTATCATGCACACTAAGTCCTGTAATGACAGACCTTCTCTTCCATCTCAACTAAGGTTGACTTTCAGCTACCATAGATGGTCTGACAGAAACCCACTGCTGTCTAGGAAATAGTTTAAATATCCCTGCGAGTTAAATACACTACATTTTCGTATTTTTTAAATCAAACGGAAGGTATGGGACGTAAGATAGGGAGAAGTTCAGTGCAGGAAAAGGAAATGCAAGTTTTGAGTTCCCAGAAACTAGAGTGCAGCCAAATCCTAAGAAAAACCCAGTTTAATGATAATCTCTCATCAAAGAGTTAAAGAGTTCTTGTGCTTCGACTCGTCATTGACACTGGCAGGCTGAAACTGTCAATAATATAGCAGTGAACATTAGCAAAGGGATTACCACTGTGGTTTAGTCAGGTGGTATTAATATCACTAATAGAACAATGATAAAATGTCAGTCACCCGGCTTCCAAAACTGTCCTGGGGATGCAAACAATGGCATCCACATGGCTACTATATGTCCCCATTTCTGAAATACTTATGACTTTGCAAACTGGAAAGGGAACTGTCCTATGATGCAACCCTTGGCCCGGAGCAGCAGAAAATTCATGAATATGGGTTGTCTGTAGCTACTATTAATTTTGGAGCCCTGTCTAGCCTTTAAAACCCTAGGTCAACATTAAAGCACTCAGCAAAAATGGTTTGAGCAACAGGATGTGGTAGGGAAGATGGCACTGCATATAATAGCTTTTGTAATACTATCCACATATCACATTGTACAAACAGAATTCCTTGGGCACTACATGTTCTTGCACTCAGGGACTGCATCAGCCACCACAGGCACAGTCTGCGCCTTGAATTGTCCAGTGGATGCAGCTACAGCAGCAGAAAAAATAGGTACAGAAGTAGCCTGGATTTCCTCCATGTCATGGCTGGCCACGTCTTTTGCCTCCTGTTCATTAGTCCCTTCTTGTTCCAACAGTCTGTTCTGCTGCTGATTCATTCAGTCCTCAGGCAGCAGATTCCTGCTACACCTGCAAATTCTCATCCATCAAGCATCTGTGTTACTTCTTTGACGGGTCCTTGTGTCTGCTGAGATAAATGGCCCTGAAAAGCAATGAAAATAGGAGGTCAGTTCTGTGTTTGGGGAAAACCCAGAAATGTTTGTCTTGACAGCACTTTGCAGCTTTTATCTTGGATGATGCATCCTCTTTCATCTCTTTCTTGAAGTTTGTTCTGTCACCTGTTCCCTTCCCAAGAACAGTGGGAAGAGTCTTACAGATACTTTGTTTGTAAATGAAACATTGGCTCTTGTGAGACTGATGTATGAAGTGGTGTTATGTGATTTTAGTATTTTTCCAGGCTACTGAGACGTGATGATATACAGACTTGCTGGAAGTATATGAGAAGAAAACAAAAATACTTTTCCAAAATGCTAGCAGCAAACCTTCCCTCTCTAGAGATCCTTGTTCTTCTAAGACTGATGAGAAAATTAACAGAGAAGGAGTGAAGGAACAGAGCTGAGATGTCTTCTCAGGTGAGAAGTAATTTGCCCGAACAGTCCTGTGTATGATGGAGGCTGGTATTTGCTACAGTTTCTGTACTTCTTCTGCACTAACATGGTTCAGTGGCAAGCCTAAAAAGATCATTGGTTGTTTAGAGTTCATTTTGTTAGGAAGATGTGGATATTAACACCAGCGGGAAACTCCAAAGGACCTGCACCTTCTAGAGCATCCATATTTACTGTGACCCACCACTGAGTCTCAGCTATAATCTAAGCCAAAATAAACACAATGTTTAAGTAGGATGCAGCCATATAAAGTATCACAGATGTATCTTCGCCTTTCCCAGCCTTCTTTGAGATGTTAACAGCATGACCTACAGACATTGTATTATTGAGATATTTGAAACTCTGAAGAAAATGCAGGGATAGGTCATGGAAGGCAGTCAATAACCAATGCCTGGTTATTCCCACCTTCTCAGAATAGTTCATGCATGTACACACAGGCTTGTCACTTCCTCAGTGTTCTTTAGGTGGCAGACATTGTCTTTGTTTCACACATTTGCAGCAGAATGATACACCAAGAATCGCCTGCTGCATGTTTACACTTTTTCCCATATGTGACATCCATACTGAATTGCCTGTTGCCTACAGCACAGGAAAAACTGGGAACTGTGAAACACAGGCTCTTTGCCCTCAACTGAAAATGTGCACGAAAAGACCATCCCACAGCACAGATCATATTCACTACTAGTGAGAGACGGGTCAAAAAGCAGGCAAAAGTGTCCCTTATTTTGTCAGACATTCCAAAAAATTACAGTAAAGACAGCAGTTTGCTTCTTACCCAGCTGCTTCAGTTCTGATTTTTTCCAGGATGTTCTTCCCCTGATGCCACTTCTTTGAAGTCAGCCTGGGATTGGTGGCTCAGCTTCTTTCTGGCAGGACACCAGAACAGGCAGCACCTGCCTTCTGTCTTCTGGTCCCAGCTCTGCAGGTAGCTGCCCCTATTCCACCGCTTCTTTTTTTTGCCTTCCCTGGCCTAATACTATCACCAGCTGAAGATAAAAGTCCATGTAGCATGCACAGACCTTGCCCTTGGGAGCAAAGCTGCCCCAGTAGAGGTGCGCTCTTGGTGGGCTGCCAGACTGGGAGCTCTGTAGCAGTTCTTGATACGTATCATCTTCTCTCTGCCAAAGCACCTAATCCAGTGAGGCTCTCCTTGCAAGGAGGACTTAAGTTGATCCTACAGTGAAGTGTCTTAAAACACATTTATTCATTTATTGTTATTCTCTGCAAGTGTTACCAATGTTTTATTTGAACAAAAGGACTCAAAAGCCTTGCCAAAAGTACACCATTGCTAAGGAATGTGATACAGTAAACCATAATTATTAGGGTCTCAGAGAAATCGGTATCAACATTTAAGCTACATTAGCAATTCCTTACATCTATTTTAATACTTCACACAAACACTACAAATTCAACTCTGCCTTATCTGTACTGTATGCACAAAAAAGTTGGGGAAAAAACATAAGGAAAAAAGTATCTGTGTTTTTCTATTTTAAGTTGTAACTTAAATACATAAATCTGTATTATGTAAATATTCAGAGTTTGGCCTGAAACCTTAACAAACTTGTACACTCAATTACACCTTCACTTTAAGAGATTAATTTCTCTTTCTCATCTTGGAAGACCCGAGTTCAGTATCTGCCTTACATTTGTTATGGCGATAACATCTATGACATCCCAAATACACCAGGGTCTAGTTAAAGGTCTTAGGAATCATCAGTTGATACAGCAGAGACATCAGTGTTTAAAAACAGAAATACAGATTAAGAACTAAAAGCAAGTCTCAGTTAAAGAGAGAGACACCATTCTTCAATACCTACATTTTGCTACCATTGAACGCTTTCATTTTATTCAGAACTATTACTCCATCTCGCTCTGGCTTCACAGGCATACGTTTCCCACCACAGACAGCTACAGCAAATTAAAGATTTTTCCATTATCCTTCCATGACTTCTCCCCACTGATCACTATTCTCAACCTAACTTCACAGATTCACAGAAGGGTGAGAGGGCTGGAAGGGATCTGTGGAGATTCTCTAGTCCAACCCCCCTGTTACAGCAGGCCCACCTAGAGCAGGCTGTACAGAATCACAAAGGTGACAAAGTAAGATTTTTGCTCTCCTTTTCTTTAATAAAGTCTGCAACAATCTCCTACAGTGAATTCTCCCTTCTTATCTGAAGAAGAGAGGTTGTAAGCAGAAAAACACTCTCTAAATCAGCAAGAACAGATCTTCTCCGACCTCTCCGAACACAGAAATCAATGTTAGTCTATACTGAACTCATATCTAAACATCAACCTACTGCCCTTGAAATGCTGTTCTTCTATACCTGCCTGGACCTCGCTTAAAAAAACCCCAACAAACCCCCATATTTGTAGCTTTCCAAAGTATTGCAACAGCCAATAATCATAATATTGTGCCTGAGAAAAGTTATTCCCCAGAAACACATGCACTAAGTTTCTGGAAAATAAAAGCAAAATTTTTCAAGTGAATGGTATCTGTGGCCTGTTTATGAAGGTATCAACCAAGCTAAAAATTTAAAAAAACAACATGAAAAGGTAATGGAAAATATACCATAAAATTAACCAAACTGCATGCACTGCTATGCAATGAAGGATGCATTTTTCACCTGCCCCTTCTCACTGCATTATAATAAACTCCCTCTTTAGCTGGAATAATTTGTCTGAAGTACAGAGTTTCTAATTTTCAGGTATTATAAAAATGGACACTTTAAAATGCACATGAAATAAGGGGTGCCAGAATAAAAGTTTATGAGTAAGCTCATCTCAAGATTTGGAAAGTGGGCCTGACCTCAAGAGGATCAATCCCATTTGCAGTATCTTGTCTATCCTTGATTTTGACTACTCTGGATGATTTCACAGCACTATAGATCTCTTACTTCTGGTTTCACAAAATCACAAGTAATAAAGAGTACAAATATTAACATATATTCAAAATGAACAAAGTGACCAAACAGAAATAAAAAATATTTTTTAAAAGTGAAAATGAAAGGGCTTCTGTGTCACAGTAAAAAAAAAAAATAATAAAAATGGTGTGCATTTATGGACAGCAAAGCAGAACACAGCTTGGTTTTATGGAATTTGGTGGTATTTCTTATATGAAATTACTAAATATAAAGTATTCTTGGTATTAATAGAATTAGCAATATTTTAAGTTGTTAACCATGAACTTCTCCAAATTAGAGGAAGGGGAGAGAGGTATAAACAGCAATCTTTCCACTGCCAACATACTAAATCTTTTGTCAAATTATGAAACACACATTAATTAGACTGATTCCGTTTAGCTAATTGCAACAGATACGCAAAAGCTATTCACCTCCCATCTCTCTCAGATCTTCTGTAAATGATCTATTTTTGACCCACTGATCAATTAAAAAAAAATCCCTGAAAACCAGAATGCCTTAAAAAGTCCACAGATGGAATTTTCCTGATGTAACTCACTGTTACAGACAATTCAGCTGATTTAGGGAGAGGGTGTAATTAAATAAGGAAAAAAGCAGAATTCATGCAAAGCTTTTCTATTAGTGTATTCTTGCCAGAACTGGAAATAAAATTTATTAGAAAGTAAAGATAACATACACACGCTACAGGCAATGGCTGCAAAAATGTTAAGAGGTAACAACAGGTATGCCTAAAGTCTGTGCTAAAAGTGGCCCCAAATACAACTTGAACACATTTTAATACGTTTCACATCTTAACACATCTGCCACTTTATGCTAGTGTTTACCAGGAGCCTTTCAGTACAGCCAGCTGTTGGAGACTGGCAGTAAATGGCACTGGTACCATTCACTCAGACATGGGTGGGATAAGGTGAGAAAAAGAACTTGTGCCAGAGAGCAGGGGCTAGATGGTGTGGTATTTTAAAACAGATCTATGGTATTTTATTGTAAAATAGATATACAGCAATTTAAAGTAGGGCAGAATGTAAAAATTACAGCAGGGGCAGCGCTTTACTACAATACACTGGCAAGAACAATGTGTGAGCTCAAAATTACAGCCTCAAACACAGCTGGAAAACATTTTATCCTCATTCCAAGCACAGGCAGATTAGTGCCAGAACCCTCAGACTATCTCTCTGCTAACTAAAATGCAGTCGCCTGTGAATAAAGAACAAGCAGACCATTAGTTATAGTGGGAGACCAGACACCTAGTGCACAAGTCACTGCCTACATATAGGTACCTTACGCCATTTGAGACACCCTGGGTTGTCTATGGCCTCTAAACAGCACTGACCCATGGTGATGGTGAAGCCAAGCAGGGTGCATCAAAGTTATCTCATACAGTGCTGAGCACTTGTACGTGGGCAGCTAAATTCAGCCCTTCATACACATGTAGGCACCCACATCCCAGCATTTAAATGCAGGTGCTCCTCATCAGGCCACCAATATACTCTTAAAAGAATTATTAAAGTTTTCCAAGTTTATCACACCTTCAGCGTATTTGTTACAGTACACATAGTTAAAGTTAGAGTAAGTACCTCATCTAGCGTACCATATGAATAAAAGCAGGCAGGACAGCATCCCTCATACTGTTTCCCTAAAGGCCAAAAATTTTATTTGAGCTAAACACATATTTGAGGAGACACTGTGTCAAAGCTAAACACTGTTTTTTCACCCCAGACCAAGTGATAAATTCAAGTTACTTGCAACTTACTCTTACGGAGAGCTCTGTGAATGACCAGATGAACGAGGGGACAGACTGCTGACTGCACATACAAGAACACAAGTGATCTCTTTAGGGGAAGAGAGAGGAAGTGAGATTTGGGCAGACTGTTGTAATGGCCAAGAGCAGCGCAGGATGTGATATGTGCGATTTTGATTAATTATGGATGATGCTTTCCACATATATTGATAGCAGTAACTGAACAGTTTAGTCCTTCCACCTATCACACCCCTCCTTCTCTTTTGCCTTGGTAAGCTGTAACAGTGTGGAACCTGTCACACACCATCCACCACACTGAGCTTCAGATAAATTCTTATTTTGCAGTCTACCTCCATTTCAATGTGTAGGAGTTCTTGAAAGACAATGAAATTGCTGCCAAGACGGTAAGAAGTAATGATGAGAAGATGTTGTCATAATATTACTCAGACATACCAAATACAAAGATGACTTGAATTCTTGTCTGCCAGCCTGCCAACTGTACACGGCTGAAGTAAAAGGTTTCTCCCCATCAGTATTTGCTATTTATGTGGATCAGTGCTGCATGAGTCAGAGGATAAAGGTACAGAAGCTGAAGAGATAATTCCCCTCTAAAGACAGTGGTATTGGCTATTATAGGACTGTCTGCCACTCCAGCAAACAGGTAACTGAAGTTGTGTGTGTCCACCTTCTAAGTGACACCAAAAGATTATCCAGTACCTCACAGTTATTGAGAAAAAAAGCAACCACGGGGTAAAGTTGGTGGCCTTTTATATTTATATGCTTTCTGGTTAATAAACTAGGAATCTAGTGTTTGTAGTGTCCTTGTAAGTACTTTCTGAGATTTCCATGCAAGAATCCAATGTTTAAGTTCCACTGACATTGAACACCAAAAAATAGTTGAAAAAGCACTTGAGGACCATACAAAAAGATCACAGCACCACATCCTGTCCTTATTCCTAAATAAAAAATGCCCCATAACCTTCCTTTCTATCTCCCCAACATTTCTGCAAGCCCATGAGTGCTGTCCTATTCTTGTCCTTCACCACCAAGAAAAATAACACTGAAATTAATATGGCACATATGCTGTACCAACTGTAACACCCACGTTGCTCTACCTTCTGTTAATATCGCCCTTCTTCATGAACTGCCACTTGTTGATTATACTTCCAGGCCACGTCTTAATTTGAATGCAAGTGCTTTTGGCACCAACCTGTCATGTCTTGTTTGTCAGGAAAGCAACATGCATATCTACAGCGCTCTGTAAATAGCACCTTTATTTTCTTGCCCAAGGGTGAGCTGTAAGCTGTAACGTTACAAACAAGACTCTGACTGAAAACTGACTGTTTTGAATTAATTTTGGGAAAAGACTGAAGGAACAGGAAAGTAAGATGCAGCAGGAGGAAGAAAATTGTGATCATAGTAAGGAATGAAGGAAGGTAACAGCAATAACGGAGGGAAACTTAAGTCTTGAGTAAGCACCGAGAGACAAATCTTCCAGACACTCTGGAATACATCTCAAATGCAGTCCTAAAAGCAGCAATGGCTCAGGATAGTTCGGGAGTGACATTATCTCCCACTTACAGTCTGCCCTACCAGACCCAGAACACGAGCACAGTGCTGACCTGACCCCTGCCATAAGCACTCATCGCAGACTGACAGCATAGTTTCATTAACAGCAAAGTCAGAAATAAAAAAGGGAACGAAAATCTGAAAACCTTATTTTGTAGTTTACTGTATTCACAATGGACTTGCATAGGCCAAGCTCAAAAGCCTCATCAGTTCATCTAGCCAACTACCAGCCTGCTAAAAGATGTTCTTTCCTTTTTCTTCTTTCTTGACTTGTGGTTATCCTTGCAGCACTTTAAAACAGACTAAAGCAACAACTTCCACGATTCAGTCACAGATCACATTTTGTAGCAAATTACTTAGCAAGAACATACCTCAAATCATTTTCACAGGCTTAAATTCCTTGTCACAATTCATGGACTGATCTAGCTGTCATACTCTAAACACACTTCACTCTGTTGACACAACTTGATCTTTAAAATGGCACTGGCACTTTGCAGCGAAAAAAAGACAACTTCTCAGAAAAGTATGCAACCCACCTCCATTAATCCTACTTGGTTGCTGCTCTGGAGTTTGGGCTTGAGGAGAGTAGTAGGGCTGCTGATAGGTATTTGAAGGGAAGTGTGGGGAGGTAGGGCTCCTCCTGCAGTCCCGGATGCTGGAGAAAGTCTGTGAATGAGGAATTCCTCTCTGGAAGGGGGAGCAGCGAGTCAGCCGTGGCTGCGGAGGTGGAAGGTG
Organism: Falco cherrug; assembly: GCF_023634085.1. NCBI lineage: Eukaryota > Metazoa > Chordata > Aves > Falconiformes > Falconidae > Falco > Falco cherrug. The sequence continues at coordinate 46,387,760 of NC_073698.1, read as the reverse complement.
GTCAAACTCTTCCTCATCCTCAAGACTATAGCGATCATATTCCTGGTCACCGCATGTCCCTTTCTTTCCCACATGCAGAGAGACGCTTGAACTGTGCCTTGACACAGATGCTGAAGTTGAAGCATAATCTTGCCTAAGGCCTGTAAATTCCAAGAGAAAGATGATTTGGTTTCTGCTGTAATTAACTCTGAACACGCACTTCAATTTTGAAAACTAAGTAGGTAAGCAGACATAATTTTACAGCAAGAACTGCATTTACAGTATCACCAGGCTGAAGATTTGAGGTAGGATTCCTCTTATCCAACTTTCCATGTCTACCTTTCAGGCACTTAAGCCTGAATTATTTCCCTCGAGATCCCTTTTTAATAAAAAATATAAAAAAAGAGTACAGGCATCTCCAAAATGCAGTACCTGTGAGATGTCTTAGATGCCTCTCTGAACATAAGATGAATTGCCTTCAGGAGGCACCTATTTTTCTGCCAACAGAAAGATCACATGAGTATTAAGCTTTTAACTTTTAAACACTCTTAATTAGAGGAATTAACACTATTAGTTTTCCAAGTTATTGTTATTAAACTCCTATACTCATGCAATGAAAATGCTGACAATGACATTCCTAAACTTAGAACCCATGTAAATATTCTGGCTCTCCGACCTCCCTGAACCAGAATTAGTTCCTGCTAGCACCTGGTCTCATTGATAAGGTTTATTGGTAACACAGCTGTCTTTTAGACAGGTACACATCTGACCACCCCCTTTTCAGAATGCCAGGTTTTGAAAACCATCCCACTATCAGCGCTTCCCCAAAAGAGCATGTTTGCTCCAGGTCAAGTGAGAGGGAAACATCCACATCCTGCATACATCCCTCCTTTTCCCAGCCACACAGCAGCCAGGGAAAAAGGGGATGTACATCTCATTTCCAGGAGCTGAGTAACTCTGCCAGCAGCTGCAGACAACAACTCTTCTAGATTTACAAAAAGCCCTCAGCTTTGACAGATGTCTTTGCTTCATAATGGAAACTTCTTATGCTTCCCTCCAGCCCTCGAGTGGGATTTTATTCGTGGCCGTGAAGAGAGCGTGCCTGCATGCACGTATAACACTAACACTTTCCACAGGATTAAGTGGACAACAACTATCATGTGCTCAAACATTCTGCACCAGCTGCTACTGTAAGGATGAGATAAAACCATTACACCTGACATAGATTAGAAGAAAAACTGTGGTTTTCCGTTCAGTTTACTAATGACCTGATTCCTTAAAGAGCTAAGTACTTGAAGTCATTTTTAAACATCACTCTGAAGGAGATGAGCACAGCTCAGTAATGCAATCCCTTGTATCTTTGATAGTCATATTTTTTTAATAATTATTATAACTTTCACATAACATCAGAAATTTGCCGAGCTGTGACTATACACATTTTCCAGCTGAGAATTCAGTTGTCTTGGAAAGTCTCACACCTGCTAATTTCTCTGCTGAATGTAGCGAGTGCTACCAGATGCTCCGCAAGTTCAACTGCTGACAAGTGATCACTCTGGCCTGCTCAGTCCAGTTGCTGCAACCATATCGCAGCTCTAATTTTTTCCTCACATTTTTATTTCATTTTATTTTGTCATTTATTACTTGGTATTTTCCTGCAGTCACCATCTCTGAACTTCTCGTTTTTCATCTCATCATTTCCTCCTTTACGCCTCACTTGGCACTAATAGGAAGTGAGAAAGATACTGCACTCACTGTCTGAGTGATTTCTAAGTCAAATGCCCTTTATTTATAAATAAAGACATCTTCCAAAGATTACTACCAAGCCAAACTATAATCTATGTCAAACAAGGTTTTGAGCTCAGATTTGTACATAGTCACTTGTCTCAAACCAAAATGTTAAACGCCCCAATTCAGGATCTAAAGGGGAATTAATTTTAAAATTAATCTGACAATTAAGGAAGTCAAAGTAGGGGCAAAGAAACCTACAAGAGCTGCTTGCTTTTACCTTTCTCATGAAACATAAGAAAATGTTTCTTTACATTACATATACATAAGAAAACTGCTTTAGCATCTTCCCTCCCCAGAAATAAAATTATTTTAATTAATGGGGTAAGACATTGTAAATCTTCTAAATCTAAATGTACTCAATGGGTATGGAGCTACCAGTTGGGATTCAGAAAAATATAAGCATCAAGTTGAATCTGAACCCAATGACGTGCACACCTCTGAGCAGCTGAAGTGTTTTTCCATCTGCCACTCAAGAAGCAACAGCATTTAAGAAAGATCTACCTAACTGAGACCAGACAGGAGCAGTTTTGACTGTTAGAGAAAATCTTCCTCAGACTATTTTGAAAAATGAAAAAAAGCCACCTACTTTCCTCCTGTAGACGAGCCATGATCTGAACATCAGTGAGATCCTGCAGCTTGTATCCCATGGAGATGGAATCATCCTCCAGCTCCGAGGTGCTCAGTTCACTGTCTATTGATGACTGTGGGCTCAAAGGGGAACTCCTAGAAATGTAACCTATATAAAAAACCATAACCTTTAGTCTGTGAATACATCCGGCCATCTTCCATTCACAACTCTCTGCTCTTTATATTACAGTAGTTTACAATATTTTCTGTATAACAGAGAAAAACCTTCAGACGTGTAGTGCAATCCACTAACAACTAACAAAGGGCTTTGATACTTGTGAAAAGTAGTAAATGTAGTAATAATCATGAATTTCTCTATTTCTCTATTTCTCTATTGAATAGAGTATAGCTCCGAATATAGTATCACATTGCCCAGACAACAAATAATTTACCCACACAGCTCGGATTAGTTAGCATAGCCTAAATACATCTGCATTTGAATCCTTCTGACGAGACTGTGGTTCTCTTTATCCTGTTCTAGAAAGCAAGCATGTATGTGTCACCAACTTCAGCTCAGTACTCAGACTCCGTGTCAGAGCCATTTACCTAAATTTTACTGTGTTTTTAAATCGTTTATAATCGTCAGAGAAATCAATAACAATTAAGACTGAACATTATGCAACAACAGAGAAAGAAATGTCTCCTTCACAGAGCTACCTTTTGGAGAGGGTTCTGGATTCTACGTTTTCCCTGCATGATAGTAAAATATAAACTAAGTTGCAAATAGTTGCATGAGCTTGCTGTTGCCCAACTTTAAAGAAAAATTCTTCAAATAAAACAGTAATCACTTTCTAATATCCTCTGGACCACCAGAGGCCCACAGCCTGCAGGGTGAGAACCACTGTGACTACAGCTCATCAGCTGTGCTTGTATCACAGATGTGTTTGCATCCTCTAGCACCGCTGAAAGCAGCCCCCTAAAATTAATCTGAAATTCAGCTGTTCTCTAATAATATCTCCAACAGAAAAGGACACGCATGGGATTACTTTGCTCTGGAAGGATCCTAAGGAATAAATGTGTTTGCTTTTTCAAATTTGGAAGTTACAATGTTCCTCAAGGTTTTGCAGAGGTAGTAGCAGCTGTGCCCTTTTCAAGCAGCAGTGTGAAGCCAGACAAGATACCTGAGGGTATCTACAATAGCATGAGATGCTTTCATTTAGGAACTAAACTACATCCCAATGAATAGGGGGGCTCAGACATCTCAATCACACGTAGACACCTACGCCAGGTGTTCAGTCTGGAGCTGTATGTCACCCACAGTGCCCATACGCCTTAAAACGGCTTTCTGTCATGTGCACATGACATCACACACAGAAAACAGTGCACGGATCAGTGTGACACTGATGTTAACGACCTCAGACCAGGCCTGCTCTCATCAGCAATAAAATGTTAATGCCTCTTCCCCAGAAGATTATTTTCTCTGCTACCACTGCAGCTTAAGAGAAATCATAGAGACAAACTGATCCCCAATACTTGTAGTGAAAAAGGAAAAATGCAACTCTCTGCAATTTACAGCCCCTGGAAAGTCTGTATTTTTCCTAAAACTCCTGTGTCCCCTGAAAATCAGTAGCAAACATAAAATAAATCTTCGATAGTAGCAACAATACCAGTTTGAAAACAGCCACGATTCTGTTGGCTATTGCTATTATAGAGAAATTCTCCCTGCAACTTCATTACACAGCTGTACAAATGTTTCTGTAGACACAAGGAAGGGACACACTGGGGCAGAAATGAGCAATAAAGGGCAAACAAAGCTGGAGACTGTTTAAACTGACACAGTCACAACTATACTCTCAGGTAAATCACTATTGAGAAATAGGCTTTGTTTACAAGTACCACTTTCCTGTAACATGCACTGTAACACAGAAGAAAACCTACCCAGCTAGCTAATTGCCACATTTTAGGTCATTTTTTACAAAGTTCTCCCTCTGAGATGAGAGTTTATATACAATCATCCAATCCAAACAGTGTACTGCTGTTAAATGCCAGCAAGATTAGATTAAATTAAGCAATTTTGCAAGCACTGTAAATCAATAAAATGATACGCATTACCTGTCCGTTCAGGTGTTAGTATTGCTTTACTGGAGGTTTTAGAGAAGCTGGGACTATTAAAGCCATTGGTATATGGGGTGAGTCTCGCAACAGGACTATAGGGAAAAGCCAAGGAGACAGGTGTAGAGAAGAGGTTCCGCCATCGGCTAGCTGTTACAGATGCAAGGGAAGAGGGGGAAAAAAAGATTTACAGTTATTAATAGAATAGTGCTGTTAGAGCAAAAAATCATCTCATCTTAGTCTGTTCATTATACATGTTTTACTTATTGCAAAAGGAAAATAAAGGTCAAAGTTGAACAGCAAACAAGAGGATCACTACAGCCTTCCACATGTAAAAGTGTGCTCCAAAAACTTTTTTAGCAAGTATGTCTTGTTTACCATCTTCTGTGTATACACCATTTTGGTATATTTTCATTACATACGGTGCCAACAAACAAAGTATCAGGAAGTAAACAAAACTACTGTTAAGAGAAAAACAGATGAAAAATTTGTAGTGCTTTTTAAGGTTCATGGCAATTAATCATCACACAACTGAATTAGCAGTTAAATTATCAGCTATAAGAATTCAGAGACAACAGTAAATAATGCTTAACCGTCAAGTTAAAAACAACTGTAATCCCACAGCAAGCTTTTAAGCTACCATATTTCCCCTTCGCTTTTTACAGCATCAAATTCCTGATTACATAAACATGAACTTTTTTTCACTGTTTCTGGAGGATCAACCAAATAATAGAACAGGGCACTTATTTTCTTACATATTGCTTACAACGAGCTTGTAAGGCATCTTGTCTGCTCAGTAACATCACTGAGAGCTCAGAATAGGCCAAAACCCTAAAGGCTTATTTAATTTAAATTTTCTTAGTTCATGCAGTAAAATATGAATACAACTGTTCTTTGCCTATTTTTTAACATGCATTCAAAAGGTAAAATATAAAATATTGATATACTCTCCAGAAAAAAATGTAATTTTCAGAGAACCCATTCAGATACAAGCAAAGTTTGTACAGATGAAGAACAAACGATAGTATCACATCTTTATTTGTGATAGAATCTATTTTGTGCTGACAAATGTTACGTACAGTGACACAAGGAAGGGAGGGAGCTAGGAACATACTTACACGTAGCTTAGCAGTCAGTGGCATAACCTCAGTGCTTAGCAGGCGTTACTGCATGGTGCCAGATGCCGCAAACTGGTTTTCAAAACTAGAAGGGCCTAAAAGCCCTCAAAAGCTATTCTCCATCACATGGCTAGCTAATACAACAAACCTGCCATGTTATCTGGACCTATTGATCCAGTTATTTTAAACATTCGCAGATAGATATTCAAACAATTTTCAGGGCCTCTCTGTTTCAAAACCTTACTGTCACCACAGTGATTTAGCAGGACATACGAACTTTAATTCTGTCTTGATAATATCAGTAACAAGTGGATGTAAGGAACAGCAGGGAATGGTATCTTGTTGGCAGGTTGTCAATCACATCCTTGCAACATTTTGGAGTAATCAGTTTGTCGCCAGTGCAAAAAAATGCTATTTCCTCCCTATTCCTTTTGCTTTAACCCATTCAAAAGCACTCCTGGGTTTGTAAGGAATAAGCAGCCTTTTCTACTCTTCCCACTAGTGCTGCTAAGTTTGAAGCAAAGGCAACCACCTGGTTCCAGCACTGGCACAAAGCAGTCTGCCAGGGAGGGGAAGTATCTGCAAGGCTCAGCCTCTGCGGGAGGGAGCAAAGCTATGCATTAATAAGATAAAAATTCAAATTGTGATCTTTGCTGTCCCTTCACCAAATAATTATTGCCATTCCCTCATTTTTTGATGATTCTAGTTCCTCCAAGCTTAAAAAACCCTTACAGGTCTGAGATCTTAATTAGGAGCAGCATCAGCACGGCTTCTAGGGAACTGCTCAATACCAAGCAACACGACACAGGCTCCTCGGCACGGCTATTTGTCCATAACATTCACTAACGTGAGCAGTTCAGGAGTCAAGCATGCAAGTCCTCCAGGACAAAAGAAGAGCAAATGCAGATGGACACAACTCTATACATTAGTAATTAACACAAATTGCTGGGGATGAGACTAACTCACAAGGAACAATAACTGCAAACTGATTTGAGGCATTCATTGAAAGAAACGCATGTGATAAGTAAGAGTAGATCCCAATATCATATTCACAACTAATGTTTTTCATGTCCACCAGAAACCATTAGTAAGGAGCAAGGGATGACAGTTCCTTGTGATTGTATTTTTCTGCCTAACACAAGATCCTGTTTTGCAGCAGCCTGATCATTTGCCAGGCCAATTAGCTGCCAGCGTGTTCTCACTCCCAGATGTGGTCAACCGTACAGCACAAATAAACCTCATTCATTACCCTCCACAATAACCGCTGTGAGCTGGCCCACTGTGCACAAAGCAACAGTTATCACGACTATGAAAGCAAGAACCCACATGAAGAATATAATTAGTATTTATGGCAAACCAGATTTCAGACTCCTTTTTCAAACAGAATGTATTCACAAGGAAAGATGGATGAAGAAGTCAAGAAACTCTATCCACACTAATCTATGTATTAAATCTCTAGATATACACTGTAAAATATCCTCAACTGCAGAACTTTTGCCACTGTGCCTAAAATAAAACTTCATAGTGTTTAAGCATCAGCAAAGGACTGACAATTTTTAGGCATATGATTAACTCCATTGCTTAGGATCAAATATAGAAAACTGTTTTCATTAAGTTTCAAACGGAAATATCTACGTACATATTGAGTACTTCCACACTATCAATCAAACACAGCAAAATTAGACTTACTGAAATCTTGTGCTAATGCCAAACCCATGAAAAGGTATGCAGGAAGCAAGTGCTACAGACATCTAGGCAAATACATAAATTAATGTGAAATCTGTAAAATCTCAAAATTGTGCAATGGATAGACATTTTAGGATAGTTATTTTGTTCCACACTGATTCTGAGACTACTTTGGTTAGCATGATAAAACACCACTATGGTATGCATGGATGAGACAACGTTGTTAAGATCTTTATTCTAAGCTTAAAAGCCCAGCTATTAAGTTTTGAATTTTACAGTATTTGTAGCTTCTTAACACCCCAACTCCGGTTGCCCACAGATGAAATAAGAAACTCAGGTACTATTTAAAAACAAAGGAAGTTTCTAACCTTTGCAGTTGAATAGAAGCCTGAATAATCCTGCTCTGAGTACCTTACATGGAAGATGCACTGAAGGAAGAAAAGGTATCAACCATGGAAAGGAACACAGGGGCACCTAAAGACCCATTAAGAGAAAAGAAGCCAAAACCTCCATTTCATTTACTGACAGCAAAGAGTTAAACACATTAACAATTTGACTTCTTGAAGCACAAAACTGTTGGAACTAATATTCTGTAATAAAATAAGCACAAATTGTCCCAGTCATCAAAGCCTACAGTTAGATTGCAAATGCCCAACCTTTTGAGTATGATTTCCTTGTATTTGATCAAGTCTTAGCAACTAGACTGCCAAGAAACTGCATTACACAATGCCTACTCTGTATTTTAAAAAAGGACTTGTCAAAATGATTACATAAGCAATCAAACTTTTGCTTTAAAAAATAAAATCAGCAACAAGTGCGCCTGTTCATAAATTAAAAATATTTACTAGCACAACTGAAGGTTTAAAAATTAAGAGCTCACTTTTCAGAACTTTCCTAGAGACATCAAAATGCTAAAATAGATGAGAATAGTAACTCACATAGAAAAATATGAGCAACTACATAAACACAAATATTCACCACACTGTGAATAATTAGCATTTGATAAGAACTGATGGAAAATTTACATGAAAGCCTGAACAAGTAAACATCTACAGAACTGCATGGCTCAAAAGGAATGGCATACCCTGTAAAACCACTGCATGTACCATATCCAAAGCAATTCCTTTACTAAAAGCAATTTCTCATTTAATCTACATAAGGTACACAATTTCTAAATGTATATAATCATGTTTTTGAAAGTGAAGATGAAATTTGCTATTCAAACTAATGAGAACATTCATAAGCTGGGACACGAGGTAAAAACCTGCATAGGTTTCCATTAGGTTGTTTTAATTTTGTGGGGTCACACTGACGTAAACAGGGACAGGTCAAGTACAGGTCCTCGATGAACGAGACATACCTAGGACATTATATTAGCTAAGGATATCAGGGTGTCCAAGGCACCAAAAGAAGTACATGCACGTTTTAAACACCTTCCATTCTTGTAACTGTATTCTGAAACTCAACAAATTCAGTTTGCCAGAATAGGGACTTACATTCACTGTAAGCAAAACAAAAAATATTTCTTTGCTATAAAGACAGAAAAAAATAAAGAAATAAATAATTGAGCTATACGACTGAATAAACTTACTAAATTATAGAAGGCATTATCTAGCTTGCTTATGCACTCAATTAGCTTAAGTTTCATATAGACCTTTGGGCAAGAGTAAAAGATGCTTTTTAAGCTCGAGGTAAAATAAATTAAATTGCATATATGCAGACATCTGAATATGGGTATAATTACACAGCCTGAACAAAACCCCTCTTCTGAGCCAACAGGGTAGGAGTATTTACAATACTGTCAATCTAGCAAGTTTTGAACATACAGCACTTTCCTGCTGCATACTTTCTTTTGAGCAGGAAACCCAAACCACTTCCCTGATGCATATGCACGGCTGCACAGCAGCCATGCTTAAAAGCGAGGTATCTCTCTCAGGAGTAAAATGCACAGTCCTACATGGGAAACAGAAGCATTCTGTTAATCACTGGAGAAACTCAAGAGTGCTAGAAGGGAATTCAAAACCCTCTCCTTACCATAGATAAGAACATCTAAACCAGCTAAGAGCCATCACCTCAGTGAAGCATATCTAATATATCTAATACCTTCCTCCCAACAACAGGTATTTTAACCTTCACTTCTGGTCCCTATAAAACAGTGATTCAGTCTGAAATCTACTCCTACAGTCAGATGTACACCTGGAAATAGTGTCTTAATGTGCTTGAAAACACAGCCAGAGGAAGAAGAGATGAAAGTAGCTCCCAGTACTTACTGAATAGTGCCGTTGTTGGGACACTTGCTCAAGAAGCAGGACACTTGGGCTCCTACTACTCGCCAGCCTGAAGAGATTTACTCCAGTTCACGGGAAACCCAGAGCTCCTGTAAGAACCTGAAGCAGTCTCAGGTATTAGAGAGGTGCTAGATACTTAACTGCAACCAACATTGTGGTGCCCCTGTTCAGGAACAGTTCAGGTAGCTAAGTTTCCAAAGCAAAGCCTGAGTAGATACCATCTTTCAAGGACCTCAGGAGCTCCCAAACACATGACCTTAGAAGTACGTACAATCCTTAGCTCTAGTTTACAGGGTGAGGCGTTCAGCTTCTGTGCTCCAAAGAAAAGGCCTGTAACATCTTCCAGGGTTTATTTAAACCTAGCGCTTCAAAGCTAACCTTTGCGACAGCAATGTTTTCAGCTTTGGTAACTTTAAGTATGAGTATCGAGTTGTACTTGTAAAACTGGAAACTAGCCCGAGGCACACACCTATTCCCATCTTGGTAAATATTACTGTACAGTGACCTTGACTTTTCAAGCAGCACTGTCCGCACAGCCATCAGCGTGGTCATCTCAATAGCTTGTTCCAGCACATATGGTTTCCTAACCACAGCTGTAGCTCCTTCATCAATCCCCACTAGTGGTAGCATCTTTGCCATCAGCACAGAGTCACATTTCACATGCTTAATGCACATTTTCAGTCACATTGAAACTGTAAGTGCCCAAAACTATTTCCCTGCACTACCACACACAGCTCACAAAATGCTCTTGGGGCTTGTTTGCTGTTTCTGTCCCTTCATTTCTTGGTCAAGAGAGGCAAAGCACCTCTTCTTTCCCAGCTGCAATGGTAACAGAGAGAAACTCCTTAAGCATACACTGCACAAGGGGACTCCTATCAAGAGCCAGTAAACAGGGGTTTCCATCAGAATTTAGTGTATATCCTTACCCTTGAACATCCATAATTAGACTACAACAACTGAAAAAATATATGCCAACGTTTTTCATTGCTTTTGGTTTCCTACACTAAATCCATGCCTTCTCACATACATGTCTCTTCTTAAGACTGGCTAGCTGGTGAGAAACTACACAGCAATGAAATGGCTTCATTTGATCATCTTCTGCAAGAATTGAGTTTCTCTACAAAATTCTAAGTTTTCACAGTAGTTTTAATAGCCAATGTACAGGATTGGAATGTAAAGAAAAAAAGAGATTAAATACTCATCTTGTGCTACTTTAAAGTAATAAAAAGTAACCAAGCTCAGCTTCAAATGTCTAATGAAATCAACTGTCAAAGTTTGGACTGCATTGGGTTTGCGTGGCAACATTCTGGTCGTCAGGGTGCTATAGGGGTGTTTTTGTGAGAAGCTGCTAGAAGCTTCCCCCACATCAGACAGAGCCAATGCCAGCTGGCTCCAAGACAGCCCCAGAGCTGGCCAAGGCTAAGCTCATCAGTGATGGTGGTAGCATCCCCATGATAATTTATTTAACAAGGGGGGAGGGAAACCTGTGCAATGGCAGCCAGAGCGAGGAGACTATGTGAGAAGCACAGCCCTGCAGACACCAGGGTCAGCATGTGCTCCAGGTTCTGGAGCCCGTGGTGAGCCAGGCTGTGCCCTGCAGCCCATGGAGGCCAGTGGTGGAGCAGATCCCCACCTGCAGCCCATGGAGGTCAGTGGTGGAGCAGATCCCCACCTGCAGCCCATGGAGGTCAGTGGTGGAGCAGATCCCCACCTGCAGCCCATGGAGGCCGGTGGTGGAGCAGACCCCCACCTGCAGCCCGTGGAGGTCAGTGGTGGAGCAGATCCCCACCTGCAGCCCGTGGAGGTCAGTGGTGGAGCAGACCCCCACCTGCAGCCCATGGAGGCCAGTGGTGGAGCAGATCCCCACCTGCAGCCCATGGAGGTCAGTGGTGGAGCAGATCCCCACCTGCAGCCCATGGAGGACCCCACACCGCAGCAGGTGGATGCACCCAAAGGGGGCTGTGACCAGTGGGCAGCCTGCGCTGGAGCAGGCTCCTTGCAGGACCCGTGGCTCCCTGGAGAGAGGAGCCCAGGCTGGAGCAGGTTTGCTGGCCGGGCTTGTGACCCCGCGGGGGACCCACGCTGGAGCAGCCTGTGCCTGAAGGGCTGCACCCCGGGGAAGGGACCCACGCTGGGGCAGGGTGGGAAGGACTGCAGCCCGTGGGAAGGGCTCGTGTGGGAGAAGTTCATGGAGGGCTGTCTGCCGGGGGGGGACCCCAGGCTGGAGCCGGAGCAGAGTGTGAGGAGCCTCCTGCTGAGGGGGGGGAGCGGCAGAGACAGCGTGTGAGGGACTGACCGCAGCCCCTGGTCCCTGTCCCCCTGTGCTGCTGGCAGGGAGAATGGTGAAGAAATCAGGAATGAAGTTGAGCCCGGGAAGAAGGGAGGGGTGGGGGAAGGTGTTTTAAGATTTAGTTTTATTTCTCATTACCATACTCTGATTTTGACTGGCAATAAATTCAATTAATTTTCCCCAAGTTGAGCCTGTTTCACCCAAGACATAATTGCTGAGTGATCTCCCTGTCCTTGTGTCGACCCACAAACCTTTCATTACATTTTCTCTCCCCTGCCCAGGTGAGGAGGGGAGTGACAGGGTGGGTACATGGCCTCCAGCCAAGGTCAACCTACCACACAAACACACAGTGACAGGAGGACATGAGAAAATTAATAAAGATTGCCCACTTTCCTCTAAGCCTAGGAACACTGAAAAATAATGTTAGTTTTAAAGAGCATGTGAGATCTGGAAGTACCTGAAAAAGTTTGTTTGCCAGTTCATTCACATAAAGTCCTTTTTAGAAAAATTATATAAAAGGATGTAATATTAGTATAGAGAGAGCAGTTCAGTTGGTATGTATTGGTATACAACTGTTTGGTACATAGAGCTGCAACAATTCATATATCTGAAGATCTGCCCCAGCAAATGCAGCACAGGCCTCTTTTAAAGGTACAATCAGAAAGCCTATCCCAATTGCAGTAGTTCCTAGAACTTTGGGCTAGCACAGCGCAGCAAAGCAAAGCAATCGGCAGTGGTGTCTGGCATACTGCAGTTGGTGACAAAAACGTACATCTCAGTAAGATTCAGGAATGACCTACTTTGTCTAACGTTCCAGTTGTGCCAATGTTTACCTGCTGGTGGAAGTAGGGAAGATTTATATATATTTTTCAAGACAGATGTGCAACTACTGTATTTCAACGTAATTCAGTGAAAGGCTGACCTGAAAATTGTCTTTGGACACATTACATCCAGGAAAAACAACACTGCCTTCCATCTGCAATGTGCTGGAGGGCAGAGAGATTCTAATTGCTATTCTCTGACCCAACTTTCTCATAAAAAATATTTTATGACACCAACTTATTCAAAAGACTACAAATTAAATGGAAATAAGAGGGATGAGCTACCTCCAACAAAAGATACTGTGCCTTAGTTATGTGCTTTGGAAGGCTGGGTTTTCTGCTGTGTTTTGGGTGGGTTTGTTTGTTTTTTTACTTGCCTCTTTAAGGCAAACTTTTTACTGAACAAGCTATATAAACAGCGAAGCACATAGGCTTTGTGAAAAATGTAATTGTCTCAGCATTCATTTTCCTCCTGTGTGTACAACTCTCCCCGCATGCACAAGTCCAAAAGCAAATCTTCTGACCAGAGGTAGCAGCCAAACATGGTTCCCAGCTCCCTTTTTTGAAGAAAAAGGCCAAATACTATGCTGCAGTATTAAGCCTTAGGCATGACCTAGGGCCCAAATGTCTGTTCCCAGTTCCCATACTCAGCAACTGGTGTTTTATACAAACTGCCAGTCTGATGCATTTCCACTCCATTTGGTGGATTCTTAACCAGAAGCCATGAGCATGCAAGCTCCTACTTTTCACCTAGTTTGAAATAAGCTATACCTTTCTGAGCAGAAGACTCATTCTTGTATATTATCACATCAGGTAACCTAGAACACAATACATAGCCCCAGATTCTTCTGCCAAACTATGAGCATTTCATTCACTAAGGAGAGAGTGTTTACCCCATTTAATTTTAGGCACCTTCAAATACGGAATTAGGAGCCTTCCAAAACAAGAAATTCTTACCCAAGGGTACTGTGAATGCAAAAATTTACATGAGAAGATCACACAAATTCACAGAAGAGGAATCCATCAAGCACATCTAAATCAGAGTTCGCATCTGGTTCAGTCAGTGTCTGAACTGGAAATACAACTGGGAGGCTGTCAGGAGAGGCATGTATGCTATTTCCCCATATTCTCAGTCTCTTCTAGTATCTATTTATGGCACTTTTGGATGTTGGATCCTGTGTCACAGACACAGTGAAGATGCTCTTATGTATACACGCATGCTTGACCTTGTCACACAGGACACAATGTACTTCACCTCCACTCAAAAAGCAGATGAGCTGTGCCTCATTGTCTTCGCTGCCTACAAAGGCAGCCCAGTGTGACTGGCTCTGATACAGATCTCTGCATATATTCAAACGAAACTCACTCTGACAGCATTCATTACAGAGAACAACAAACAGAGCTTAAAAACAGATTTCAGAGCCTGTATTCAGTTTTTCATTTTCCTAAGCAACTGAAAAAGACAACTCTTTTGCAGTGCTAGAGCATTGCAATGCTTGCATCCATCCTACTTAAAACAGCTCAGATACCCAATTAAAATTATCAAACACCTTTCTTGGCAGCAGATCCACTTGAAAGGGGAACACTTCATACCTTCCCACAGGCTAATGCTTTACCCTGATCCTCCCCATGCTATGTTCTCAGCTGCATTGGTGCACTGCACCAGCAAGTACAACCATCCTTGCAAGACTTCATGCTAAATCAGATCAATTATCCAATCTGTTTAAAAAGATCTTTTTATTAATCTATTTTTTTAAACAAGGAAGAGTTCCTCAGTTTCCTTTACCAGGAAGACGGAACCCAGCTGTACCTGGGCATTTTTAAGGGAGAGATGGAGCAGCAGAGAACAGCAGCAGAAAGGTGGGGCTGCTGAAGCCAACACTGCCTCCAAAAGAAAAGCCTGTCAGAGAACAGCCTCCACAATGTGTGTAAAGGCAGGTGAGATGAACTCAATGTCTGACACTGATTGTTTGCTTACATATACAGTGCAGAGCAAAACAACAGCACTTTCATTACATTTTAACAATGAGCAACAAAAAAGGGAACTAAATGGTAACCACTTTACCACGGCACTCAGAGTAAAGCTATCACCATGATGCGCAGACAATGCACATAAGGCCACAGAAACATCTTCCAAATCTTGCTGTGCCAGCTGGATAGACCTCCTGCCTCCGCTACTTCTGGCTGTAAATTATCAGGTCTCTGGTTAGGCTTACCCAGCACAGACTGACTGAAATGGGCACGGAAGCCATTATCTAATCATCTCAGCTAGTAGATCTGAAGGAGCAGCCATTCCTGTAGGCACAAATGAAGTTAGAACAAGACATATATCCCTGCCAAAAAGAAAATGGGTTACATTTCCATGTAAATAGATGAGAGGAAGACAACAACAGCAATCTAAGATCATCTTATTCCAAATGTAGTTGATCCACAAGAGACTTTTAGGTTTGTTTATACCATACAAGAGAGCAGAGTGTCCAAGAGCCCTGAAGAACCTCTGAGGAGGCTGGTGTGTCTACCTAGAGAAAGGCAGGACTGTAGCAAGAAACTAACATCTCTTTCACAACCAGCACACCTTCACTAGCAGCTAGCTGCAACCAACCTGGTGGGTATAACCAATCTGGTCTCAAATAGTCCAAATAACCTTGTAAAAATCTCCACACCATATTGAGTGGTGGCTTCACCTCACTAACATGAAACAGGCTTCTTCACACAGATACTGCTGTTGCAGTCTATGGCATGGCAAAGTGTTACATTTAAGCAGAGCTGTGTCAGAAGTCAAGACGTATGTACCACTTTAATGTCATTTGATCATCCTGATCAGCAGGAATCATGTTTTACTCACTGCCTGTTAATGCAAAGGGAAAACATTTCAGTTGGCACAATTTGTGAAATAGTTTGTATTTCCCTTTATAAAGCACAGGTCTATTACATAGACTCTAACATTATGGTTGTGAAAAAGACATTAAAGTTCTCTAATGTCATCATAAGCAAAACCTGAACTCTCATGCTCTTATTCACTGCATAAGCATTGTGAAACTTAACCCAACCTTATTTTCCTTCTCGAATTCATTACCTTTGGTAATGGCTTTGTCTGTATTTCAGTGAAAATGTGATACAGCAGAATCTTACAGAACACTGTGGGAAGCATATCTTGCAATCACTCAGCACCATTTTAAATGCTCCATTTGCCATAATACTGCACAAATAGTAAAACCAACTAAATTTTGACCTGAAAAATGTCTTTTTGTCTTCTCCTTTAAATGCTGGCTTTTGGGTCTGAATAGTCTCCCAGGTCTGAAAAATAACGTGCCTGTGTCTCAGGACATTTCTTCGCTGCCTACTCTTGCAGAGCCCTGGCAACCTTTGTCTGCCATCTAATTCACACCTCTTCAATCCAGTGGACATTTGCTCTGCAAACCAGTATGACGTATTCTCTCTGGGTCTGAAGCAGTCAAGCAAATGTCTGCAGATAAGCAGCAGCAAAGAGTATGCAGCTGCATCAGTCACCTCCACAGCCTCCATAATTCAAAACTTGCAGCATCCTCATTAGAGATGCTTGCCCAGGATCCAGCTCTCACACAGTAAAGCATTGGTGAGCAGCAGTTTGATAGCTACTGCGCTAGATTATTGACACCACAGTTCTGTGGAGAATAGCATTATAAAAAATAGGACTTAAACCTGTTCCCTCTCACTCAAAACTGCCATATTGTCATCAACTCACTGAAAGGTGCCTTTAGCTGTAATGGGATCAACAACATATGCTCACAGAGGAGGAAGGATGTGCAGCCTTGGTAACCACACCTGAAATCAGGCTGGTTTTAGTGTTTGTACTTTACAGTTGTCCCTGTGCAAAACCTGTATACAGCTACAGAGAACTGACCAAAATTATACACAGTCAATATTTCCTATTTTTATATAAAATGTGTCATCATCACTAATTTTCAGGTCTGCTGTAAAGAAACAAAGGAAGTTTCAAGTCTAAAGCCAGGCCCATAATCTGATCAATATATTCAACAAAAATGCTAATTACACTGCCTTAACCAGGACAGACAAATTCCTTGTGCCCCAGAAGCAGCGCATGCTGTCCCAGTACCAAATCACTAAGATGGGTCATTCCACTTTGAGATGAAAAGTAATTATCAGCATTGCTATTTTGAGAGACTCTGCAAATCACTTTACAGAAAGGAACTGGGCAGCTGTAGCTCTACAACTGTTCCCACGCATGTCTCCTGGGGCATGCTGAGCCCTCTAACGCACCACTCTCACTAGCTGAGAATCAATGAAGAGAGAAACCTAGTATCATATATAAGCTTAATAATGCATGCTGGGATGGGGGGTTTGCTTGTAATATGGGCCCATGATCATAAATCTGGCCTGCCACTTCTCTGGGCATGGTTATCTATTATTCAGGAGCAGGCTTTCAAGCTACTAATCCATCTGGTACACACTGGGAATGTGACTCTTGTTACAGGTCCTCCTCTTCCCCAGCCACACAGCTCTGTTCCTCAGAGGTACCCTTCTGTGGAGTTTGCCTCAACATCCAAGGGGAAACAGAAGCAGTTTCATGTCCCCTTATTCACAGAGGGGTTTCATCCACCTTTGTACAAGTCATGTAGGTGCAGTGACAATCTTTTTCAGCTGCAGTAAAGGCTAGCAAAGGTAAATGTGGTTTTGGACAGTTCTCTGTCAGTTTACTTGAACTAGTACTTATTATAACGATGGTTTTCTTGGGCATCTCTCTTGCATCTCAAAGATACTTGTTTCCCAAACAAGTCTACTCCATGCACCATTCAATTTTTTGAATTACTTAATAAGGACCAAGTAAACCTGTTGGTACAGGGGTATTTTGCCAATACAGTATAGTAGGAGCTGTAAATGCCTCTTACACCACTGAGGAAAGCTGTTCTTTATGTCAACACTCTACAAGCACTGCCACGAAGTAAAGAAGTTACATCAACACAAGGAAAACTTTCCACAGCAAACGTATATATACCAGGGACTTCTGCCAAAGCAGGTTATGGAGTTACATCTTTTCACATTCCCAATGAACAGAACTATGCTGCATTCAGGTCTCTAACACAGACCTGAACTTCCTGACACTTATACAATGGCAAGGACACCACATGTAGCTCTGTAATGTGCATCAGAAGAACTCTGTGGTGTATAGCCAAGCTTTGCAAAGTCCTCCTCAAGCAAAGTCTCTGACTATGGGGAATAGAGCTCCAGAGTTTTAAAGTTTGTACTGATCACTGCCAGCCAAATCAAGAGCATGAACTTACTCTATTTTCAGTCATGCAGGAACCAATAAATACTGAATCTCAGCTTATCATATTTCTAACCTCAAATATAAAAAATATAAAGCAGAAGATGCCTCTCAAATTGATTTGACACTCATCCCAAGCCCCATATAATTAGTAGGCAAAATATGTTTAGGAACTAATGTAAGGATGATGCACAAACCACAAGAAAGTCAGTTAAAGCCTTCCAGTGATTTCAATAGGTTTTGAATCAACTTGGTCTTTTTCCTAATACATTTCTACAACTATAAGCTTTCTACTATTTCTATCTACTACATGTGATGTAATTACAAAAGATAATTTGTTTAAATACTGTTTAGTTACCTCGCCTCCTACCATGAGACTGGAGACATTTTACTTGCTTCTTGTCATAGGTTAATTTCACAGTGGTGGAAGGCCTGCTTTCAAGACAATTAATTCCAGTTTACCACAGCATAAGTAAAGGCCAGAAATTAATTTTGTTTGGCGACTAAAAATTCTTACAAAAGCTATGGTATGGAAGCCAATCTGAATTTTAGCCACACAGAAGGGGAAAAACATTTTGCAAAATACAGCATGTCCTCCATCTTTAATAAACTCTGTGGTCTATATTCACCTCAGCTAGTTTTCAATGTTCAAATTCAACCTCCAGTCCTACTTAACCAACTAGGCTTCCCTCTGTCCTTCCCTGTCACCAGAAGAAGACAGATCTCATGCTCTGGAGATGTCTGTTTTTCAACTAGTCCCCAATTTCAAGCCTGAAGTTCAAAGTGGCTTAAAGTAGTATGAACCTTACCTTGAAAGCACTTACAGCATGTTTAAAACACAGAAAGAGACATATGTGGTAGCTAGAGATGTGACCTGAAATTTGAAATACGAGGAGTATCATCACATTCATTCAAGCTGGATCAAAGCGATAGCCACACTGATGTATATTACCCATGCGGCACTGCACTGCGGTGTGTGGATGTACTGGAGCTAGGCTGTTTGGCCTGCCTCTGCATGGTGTACACAGGCTGCATGCACTGACAGGATGAACTCTTAGGGCCTGCTTATGTTTTGGTACCACATCAAGGAAGGGTGGGGGTCTTTTGTTTGCCTGTATATGCTCTGCATACAAGCAGCCCCTTCAAGGGCTACTAAGGACACGAGAAATTTTTATCTTGTCAGCCAGTTGCTTTCCACATAGCAAAAAACCTGCAGGTCTTCCATATTTTCTTAACTTCAATCTGAAAAGGAGGCCTGTTTTCAAAATCAGTTAACCTAACAGGGCTTTCTTGTGTAGAAATAATTCTCCCTAATCGCAGAATCACAGAATGGTGAGGGTTGGAAGGGATCTCTGGAGATCATCTGCGGTTTGTGCCTATCACCCCTTGTCCTGTCGCTGGGCTCTACTGAAAAGAGCCTGGCCCATCCTCTTGACACTCTCCCTTAAGATATTTATATACATTGACAAGACCCCCTCTCAGTCTTCTCTTCTCTAGGCTACACAGTCCCAGCTCTCTCAGCCTTTCCTCATAAGGGAGATGCTCCAGTCCCCTCATCTTCGCAGCCCTCCATTGGACCCTCTCCAGTAGTTCCCTGACTCTCTTGAACTGGGGAGCCCAGAACTGGACACAGCACTCCAGATGTGTCCTCACCAGGGTAGAGTGGAGGGGGAGAATCACCTCCCTTGACCTGCTGGACACATTCCTTCTGATGCCCCCCAGGATCCCACTGGCCTTCTTGGCCACCAGGGCACGCTGCTGGCTCATGGGCTACTTGCTGTCCACCAGAACTCCCAGGTCCTTCTCCACAGAGCTGCCTTCCAGTAGGTCAACCCCCGGCCTGCACTGGAGCATGGAGTTGTTCCTCCCAGGTGCAGGACTTTGCACTTGCCTTTGTGAAATGTCATTAGGTTTCTCTTTGCCCAACTCTCCAGCCTGCCCAGGTCTCACTGAATGGCAGCACAACCTTTTGCTGTATCAGTCACTGTGGCAATGTATTTGGAAGAAAAGGGACATGTGGCCTATCAAAAGTCACTCTTGCTTTACCAGCTTGATATGATTAAAAGCTTTGTCTGGTCAGCAAGGCTGCAAGGCTGTGAGAAAGACACCGAGAACAAAGAAAACAGGATCTCTGGCAGTTAAGCAGGCAAAAAAACAGGAGTTGAGTTGGGAGCTGGTAACTGCAGGAATGTCAACTATTTTAAAGATGGGACTAACTGCTTGTATGCTTTTAACCAATTAGTATCTGTATAGCAAAATCTGAACGGTGTATGTAACCAATAGAATTAAGGTGTGATCTGTATACTAATATGAAAATTGTTTATAAACTTGCAGAAACTTAAGTAAAGCGTCTTCAACTAGGATCATATTGATATGTCATTGAGACCATTATTTCACTCCTGCAAGTCACTCCTCCCAGTTTTGTATCATCAGTAAACTTGCTGAGGGTGCACTCTGTCCCTTCAGTCAGGTCACTGATGAGTAAGTTGAGTGAGACTTCACCCAGTACTGGCCACTGGGGTACACTGGTAGCTACAGGCCTCCAGCTAGACTCTGCACCACTGATGACAACCCTCTGAGCTCTGCCCTGCAGTCAGATCTCAATCTACCTCCCTGTCACTCATCTCACACTTCCTAAGCTTGAGAATGTTATGGGAGACAGTGTCAAAAATGTTCCTGAGGTCAAGACAGATAACATCCACTGCTCTCCCCTCACCTACCCAGCCAGCCATTCCATAGTAGAAGGCTATTAGGTTGGTCAGGCATGATTTCCCCTTGGTGAATCCATTCTGACTGCTCCCGATAACCTTCTTTTCCTCCACATGCTTACAGATGACCTCCAGGATGAAGCTGTTCCATCCGCTTTCCAGGGATGCAGGTGAGGCTGACTGGCCTGTACTTCCCTGGGTCCTCCTCTTTGCCCTTTTGGAGACTGGAGTGACACAGGCTTTCCTCCAGTCCTCAGGCACCTCTCCTGTCCTCCAGGACCTTTCAAAGATGAGAGTGGCTCAGCAATAACATCTGCCAGCAAACTCAGCACTCAGGGATGCATCCGGTTGGGACCCATGGATTTGTGGGTATCATGTTTGCTTAAATAATTTCTAACATGATCCTCTTCAACCAAGAGTGAGCCTTTCTCGACTTTCTCTCTTGCCTCCAGGGTCTAGGAAACCTGAGGGCCAGATCTGGCAGTAAAGACTGAAGCTAATAAGGCATTCAGTGACTCTGCCTTCTTTATCCTTCCTCACCAGGCACCCACCTCATTCAGCAGCGAGCCCACATTTTCCCCAGTCATCCTTTTGCTGCTGATGCACTTGAAGAAGCCCTTTTTTTTGTCCCCGACATCCCTCACCAGATTTAATTCCAAATGGACTCTAGCCTTCCTCATTGCAACCCTGCGTACTCTGACAACATTCCTATATTACTCCCAAGCGGCCTGTCCCCTTTTCCACATCCCATAAGTTTCCTTCTTCTGTTTGAGGTTTGCCAGAAGCTACTTGCTCAACCATGCAGGCCTCCTGCCCCTTCTGCTTGATTGCTTACTCATAGGGATGCACCAGTCTTGAGCTTAGAGGAAACGATGCTTGAGTATTAGCCAGTTGCCTTGGACACCCCCTACCTTCTAGAGCCCTAACCCATGGGTTTCCTCCAAGTAGGTCCTAGAAGAGGCAAAAGTCTGCTCTCCTGAAGTCCAGGGTTGCAATCTTACTTATTGCCCTGCTTCCTCCACACAGGATCCTGAACTCTACCATCTCATGGTCACTGCCACCATGGCTGCCCTCAGCTGGTCCTTCTTTGTTTGTGAGTACAAGGTCCAGCAGCACACTTTGCCTTGTTGGCTCCTCCATTACCTGTGTCAAAAAGTTATCATCAATGCTCTGCAGGAACCTCCCGGATGGTGTGTGCCCAGCTGTGCTGTCTTTCCAGCAGGTATCAGGGTGGTTGAAGCCCCCCATGAGAACCAGGGCCTGTGATGGTGAGGCTACCTGCAGCTGTCTGTAGCAGGCCTCATCAACTCCCTCTTCCTGATCAGGTCGCCTGTAGTAAACACACACAACAGTGTCACCCATGTTGGCCTTCCCTTTAATCATCACCCATAAGCTCTTGACTCATTCTGCATTCACCCTTAGGGAGAATTCAATACATTCCAGTTGCCCCCTCACACAGAGCAACTCCATCACCTCTCCTTGCTGGCCTGTCTTTCCTAAAAAGTACATAGCCATCCGTGACAGCATTCCAGTCATGCAAGCCGTCCCACCATGTCTCTAACTGCAATGAGATCATGGCCCTGCAACCGCACACAGATCTCTAATTCTTGCTGTTTATTGCCCAAACTGAGCACGCTGGTGTACAGGCATTTCAGACGCGTGGGTAATTGAGCATGCAGGTTTCTCAGGCAGGGTGCAAGTGGATCCACCATAGCCCTGCACACTCTTGAGGTGGCTGGCCTCCTGGTTCTTATCTTGGAAGGCAGTTAAGGAACATGTATTGCTGCTCTGGTTGGCCTGGATTATTCCCCAGTTGGATGTGATGGCCTGAGCATTGCCACTTTGGACCCCTCCCCGAGCCCTTCAGTTTAAAGCCCACCTTACCAATCTCTCGCAATTGTACATTAGATATCTCCAGTTCAATCGGCCAAAAGCAGTTTTAAAACCCCAATGACAGCAGTGCATCCATTCTTTTGGAAATGCTGTTTTCATCCCTTAGAGAACAACAGCTGCTTTGTGATGTCTTGAGTCTTTGTGTCTTTACACTGGTAGGTCTAAGATCATCTGTGTCATCGTATTTATCTTCCTATGCATTCAGTACAGGAGCTGAGTCATTGCAATCACAGCAGTCCCACAGACCTCTGATGAACAGGCTCCCTTTCTGCAGCTTTGGTCTCAGGAGTTGAATAAGAAGACAGGAGACAGTAGCAGAAGTGCCATTCCAGAAAAAAATGAAACCACATCAGCTAAAACTCTTCATAAGTATGTAACAATTAGGGCAAGCATTCAACTACAGTGTTAAATTTATTTTTTAAAAAACAAACATGTTGAAAGGATTACTTTAGAGAGTAGAACAGATTTTGTAATATAGATTGCAAGAAGGGCTCACTGTCATTCATAAAACAGAGGAAGATGGCTTTCGCCCATTCACTCTTTAAGTCCACACTTAGGTGATTCCTCTAGTACGAGGAGCAAGGCTACTTATCCCTTCTCTGTTTGATTTAAAGAACAGGTATTAGTTCAATTCTCCTTGCAGATCAGAGCTCAGCTACTACAAAAGGGGCTGTCACGCTCTTCTGCTGAAGACATCCTATTCCTTTAGTCTATTCATTGCACTACAGTTAAAAAAACCACCAGACTATTATATAGTAGTTAGTGTACTACTTCAGACAAGGTAGCAAGGGTTTGCTCTAGTTAATAAAAGAACTTAATTTCTATATGCCACACAGAACATATGACAGTTCTCTTAAGTGGATATGTACCAGACGTTAGCTACAATTTGAATCAAAGATGTAAATTCTTGCTCAGGAGAACAGGCATCTGGAGGAAAAATATAGCTAATTATATTTCCTAAATTTAAAATTTCTGGTAGCATATGTAATTATTTTTTAAAATTTCTGATAGCATACATAATTCTTTTTTCTTTTGTACATTATCATCTGCAAGTGAGGTAAGCACAAAGGGTAAGGGATCCATTCTATGAATAACAGACTCATAGAAGGGCGTTTTCCCATCCTTCACCTAGCAGTATAGGATCATGATTACATACCAGGTGGAATTCAAATATATGTGTCTGCCCATATGTTATATCACTTTATATATAAATATATGCATAACTATCATTTATCATCACATAAAAAAGAAAATAATTCAAACTCTAAACTGCATTTTTTCTAACCCTACTCGTTAGTCCTGAATTTCTCCTACATCCAACACCCACAAACACACTACAGCTCCCCCTACAACTATATCCACTTGCCATCTTTATTCACAGGTTAAACCTCTGGCAGGAGGGTTTTGCAAGAGAGCTTCTCTGTCTACAGTTTCTGACTTACACCCTCCTCCAAGATACCACACTCCTTTTTCTTTGCACAAGTATACCTGCTGCCTATATTGAATCAGACTGGAAAAGCTTAAAGTTGGGATCCATTCAAGGTCAAAAGCAGCACTTACCCTCCAGGACCCCTGTGGCTTTTGGATAAATATAGCAGGTGTCACAGTTACGCACTTACTATGAGAAAGTGTTAACACTATTACCCAAAGCAGAGAAAAGATACAAATCCCTTCAAAAATCAAAGATACTGTAAAATTGACCGACAAATACAATAAAAGTTTTCAGAATGCATATCCTCATGTACAATTAAAGTTCAACACCAACCTAGAGTCAAATTAAGAAGTGCTAACCAAACAGTTACTTTAGGAAAATAGGTAAAATGACTGATATAGGTAATACTATCATTACCATTACTGTCATGGGGGCCAGTGCTTCTGCAATGACTTCTTTTTAGTCTAAGCAGACTAGTCTCTTCAGACTCTCTAGAGAAAGATTGATTTCTCCTGGCACTAACTCAGAGCACGTTCCTAAATTTAAGCTCCCCTGGCGTGATTTCAGACATCTCAAGAGAGATTCCGTAAGTAAACTTCACCTTGCGAGTACCTCCCAGAGCTACCTACAATGCAGCAAGAACTGTACAAGCATTTAACAAAGAGGCAATCCTTGCTCCTCGCAAACAATTAACATAGGTATAAGCTACAGAAGGAGTATAACATTATCAACCACGAGAATATTACAACAGGGGAAGTATGAGAAAAGCACAAGAGACAAGAGTCAAAGCACACAAGTTCCAGAAGCACCATCAATACAGTTACTACATTGCTGCAACATCCTTCTGCCCAGGTCTTCCTTTTCAGGATAAAAAGCACTGTACTGTAACTTTTAAGCGTTTCTACCACCAGAAGCAGTCATGTCCACAGTAAGCAGAAATGGGCTTGGACAACAAAGTCTGAGATGCTTCTTCAAGGTTCTCCATAAAAAGAAAATTGTTTTTTCCAAGTAAGTATCTCAGATTTATCAGCATCCACATAAGCCAAAAATATCAAAATCTTTTTGGACTAAGTCAAACACAACAAGAACATACGTGCCTACTTAAAAGTGAAATTTATTTTATTTATAAACAAAGATCCACTTGTGATTACAGTTAGTTTTTTCACACTCCATGTTTCAGAAGATGTTAAAAAACCATGAGGCGGTATAATTGCAACATATGAAACAGAAATGACAAAAAAGAAAATTGGTGACCCTGTGGAGGAACAGGCTGAAGCAGTGATTCCCTCCATCATTCCATCCTGCCCTATTTTATGCTGGCCTACAAACTGCTCTCTCCCCTGCCTTCCCTATGGGTTGGGAATGAGGAACAAAGAACATTGAGAAGGTTTGCTAGTGTTTTACAGAGCTACTTGAGGGACATGGTGGACTTCCAGGAAGAAAGGACCTTAAGGTGTTCAGATGCTGATCCCAGTCCTCTGTATTTGCAGGCAACACCACAACAAATGACAAAGTTACTAACACCTACACACTATGGGCCACAAAATCTTTCCATGCACCTATAACAGACTTAAGACATGTTATGAAGAAAAAATGGCCTAAAGCCAAAAATCACAAACAGATTATGTGCCAAATTAAAATTAAAAAAAAAAAAGAAAAAAATGCTACCAGTCAGATGCAAATTTTTAAGCCTTAACACCCAATCCTACTCTTTTACTAAGGCTATACTGTGGTAGTACCTTGAGCCCAATGAAATTGGAATTATATGATCCACGCCTGAAGAATAAAACAAATGACAGGCCCTAACAGCTTACTTTCATTTCTGACACAAATCTTTACATGGCTTTCAAATGACTTTAAAGGAAGCCGCTAGCAGTTAATGCCACTTAAAAGTCCATTCACGTGCTACAAATATACAAATGCAAGTTACCTTGCACTATTCATTTTCTTGTGTGCTAGTAACTTTTCAATGACATGACTGAAAAGTTACCAGCACACAAGTGCATACTGAATTTCTTCACATGTAAAAAGCAATTCTAAACTGAAAAGACAACAAAATAATAAATACTTACAGCCACACCATGCACGAAAAACCTTGGGAACCACATGCCAATATGTTAGTATTTTAAAATCTACAGCCTGAAGCTACACCCAGAATTAATTAGAAAATAATTACAAGTTTTCCTTCCAAAACTCTTAAAGTAATTCCTTCAAATTAACAGTTACATATGCAAGTCACCTGCATAAAAATACCTGTATCATTGAAGAGATCAATGCGATTTCATTACCAACAAAAACAGTATTTACTTAAAAATGTAGGACACAAACATATATATCCCTGAGAAGAAAAAGAAATCTACTTTCTCTCATAGGATTGTTTCAGGCATTCATTGCTATCCTGCAGACATTTCCTCTGCACACTGACAGTGTCCACAATTAAGTTTTGCAACCTAAGCTCTGAAAACAGTCAATGGAGGTCTACAGTTCAATTCAGCTACCTACATGTAGGCATCTCATGGTATTTAGACATCTGCTCAGGGCATTTCAAAGGCATTAGTAGTGCCATACACATGGACAACCAAACCCAGTCCTGTCTTTCTGTTGGCTATAATGGGAATTTTAAAGACCGTTTGCATGAAGATATGCCAGGAGATTGCTTGTCCTCCTTGGCCAGCAGTAAAGGTAACTGGATGCAACATGAGGAACTACAGATCACACAGGAGATGTTACTCAACAAAACAAGGAACAGTAAAGCTGCCAGAAGTGACTAACAGCGAGTGAGGGATGGCCAGGTCTTACAGGGGGTGAGGGCTGTTAACATGAGAAACAGCTGAATCTCACAGGCAGCTGAAAAGGGAGCACCAGGGACCTTTTGCGGAGCAGCACCCTGCTCAGCAGTGTCTTGGTAACCCCATCTGTGACACCATGTAACGTAGAGACGACCTAAGTAACAGTAACAGAAATACCAAATCTGGGTACAGGTGTAGCAAAACTGGGACCAGTGCAGAAAAGGAATTAGGGGCAGGTTGCTTAGTCAGGAGGAGACAAGGGCAAAGAAAGTGAGGGATCACAATGAATAGGTAAGGAACATCCATGGGATATAAGACACAGGGGATGAGAGGGGCCAGCCATGTGTAAACATGCTGCTGGTCAGACCACTGACACGAGCTACCCCTGCACCTGATTAGTCTTCAAAGTACTACTACTTCTAACTATTTTTCTGCACAAAGGGCCTTCTCTGCCACATGTGAGTGTGCAAATGTACATGCATGTGTGAGAGCAAACTTCAAACCATGCTAGCCAGTGAACAGGACACAAAGTCTGGAAACCCACTATTAAGCAACTGCAGGGCTACAGGCTTGATGCTGGAGGGACTTTGGGTCTCGGCCAGCTAACAGAGGTCCATATGAATATGCATGTGAGATGCCAACAAACATCAAGTCAGATTAGCCAGTGAATAGGACCAGAAGTTTGGGGGCTGGATGCTGTGGGGACAATGGATCTAGGGGTCAGCTACCAGAAAGCTGGGGCCTGGTGCCCAACACTGGAGGTCCGGGCAGGTACCAGGGACCCACATGGCTATGCAAGTACAAGTGTGGGTGTGAGATCTGCTAGCAAGACTCCAGTTTTAGAGCTGGCTGGACATGGGAACAGGGAATTGCAGCAGTCTCACATTTAGTAGCCTGGAGAGGAGGAATCTCCTGGTTCTGAGACTCCAACAGCTTTAGCTCTGGAGAAACAGATGAGTGTGCTCTCTTGTGTCTTATCTCATATGCTTACACAGCTTCACTTTGAAACACCTACAGCCTGGAGCACAGCCCACCCTTCAGTACAAAACAGCCAGGGCATGATTCAGTTGTCTAAAACCTGACTGTAATGACATTTCAGGTGCTCCAGCTGGTCCAGTTAAGTGAGGCTTTTATGTATCATGCCCATCTGCCCCCTCTATGTACCTCAAGGATCCAACAGCACATCAAACTACACTTAGCACCCTCGTTAAGACAAATGAATCATGGCCAAAGCGATTGTTCTGTTAAATTAGGTGTATCTGGCACATGCCTACAACTAGGTGGAATAAATCTGGGCCATATATGTTCCATGAATTCATGTAAATGCCTGAGACCCAAGGACAAGGTACCTACATCAGACAACAGAAACAGCTGCATCCACATCTGGTCCTGGTAACTGAGACACAAAAAATCTTTCCAAGGAAGATTCAATCACACAGATTTTCCTCTGTGATTCAGATGCAACACAAGGCAACATCCCATGTATTTCAGGTTAAGACTAGAGGACACATTTTACAGTATTTATACCATACACTGGTGAAATAGTTGGACTGTGGCACAAAATTTTTGCACCAATTATGGAAAGACTCAGATAAGCTACTAGTATACAAAAACACCAAAAAAAACCCCAAGTGCCCTGTGTGTCCCTATTCTGGAGAATGAACTTAGGCATCTAAACAAATTATTATGAGCAAGGTCTAAAGTGCCATGACTGAAAAGACAGTAAGAAACGATCTCTGAATAAAAGGCATCAGGCTATTCTTCCAAAATGCAGAGGGTATTCAAGACTTGTTAAAAGTATAAGGGAATACTGCCATTTCACTCCTTCAGATGTTAACATCTTTTCTAATTAGCAGAGAGAAACAAGCATCTCCATACTCAGTTCGGACAACTGTTTAAGAATCAAGACAGGCTAGATGAACTGCCCTTTAGCTTCTTCAGAGTCAATGGGTACCCAGTTTTTCCCAGGTATCTAACTTAAATTACTAAGGTTTGTAAAATTATTCATAACCTTTAGCACCAAAAGAAGCTCTTTAGTTACCTGAGATTTGATTTCTTACCATACTTAGAAACAACCTGTCCTCCAGCAGCTGCAGACAAAGCTGAGAAGAGAAATTAACTGATCTTCCCTCCTACGCAGCAGAGGATACAACTCATGAACTCTTACAGTGGAATTTATCTGACTGCGTGAGGATATGTCCAAGGTTAGCCACCTCTACTTCTATGTGTAACCATTCTAGAAATGTACATTTCAAGGTACAAGCCATCTCATCCTGAATTAATACAGCACAGGTAGCAAGATCAACACTGGCACTACATAACGGAGGAAGACAAGTGAATACAAGAGAAGCTGCCTTTCTTTTCAAAAGTGGGAAAACACTTGCTCCAAGTCAGAATGCATTTGCAATGCCCCTCTGCAGTAGCGGGGCACACAGGGTTGGGTATATTCAGCCATCCACATTCAAGAAAAAAGCTCTCTCAAAATGCAGTTATGGTACGGAGTTCTCTCATGTTACAAAGTGGGTTTAATCTCAGGTCTGCTAGCTGTGTAGACTCTATTTACAAGTACTTCACACCACAGAAGTGATAATGGTAGTCCAAATTCACCAGCGGATGTGATCCAATACCTCTTCTGTTTTGGTTTATATGACTTTTATTGTGGTAATAAAATAAAAACATTTTAAAAATAAATAAACCAATGAAAAAAACGCTAAAGGCATTAGCTCGATATCACTTTAAAAATTAATCGTTACCTCATATCAGTTTTCCATAAAATCTCATAACTAAATACTTTAAACTAAAATATTCAAGAACATGAAGTATATTTTGTGACTTTATCTTCTTATTTTGTATTTTTCTTACGATCCTTTTAAATTGGTAAAAATGTAAACTTTAAATTGCTGCAAATGCTTTTCAAAACAAGAATTACCTAGGTTTTCAGCTTTTTTTCTGACAAAAGCAATTTTTTGTCCTGCAGGCATACTTATACTACTTTTCTCCCTCAGACTTCTCAGAAGTGCAAAGCTTTTAATGAAGCATTCCATTACAGTGTTTGATCAAGCCACATTCAAAGACTTTAATGATGGCTTAGTGACCCTACCAAAAGTGATTATTCCACAAGAAAACATTTTCTGTAATAATACATTTTACAAATACAACCCACTCTAGAAGTAGAATTAAGAAAACAGCATTTTAAGGGAGGCTCATGAAAGAAAAATTAATAAAATGCTCAGGAATTTTATTTTTATAAACTCCTATACTTCTGTCATTTGTACTAACATCTTCTGTCTTGCAGCATAAAGATCAAGCAACTCTCAAAATGCCTGTGCCTCAAGTATTCAGGTCAGAGCTTACTGACTACATTTCAGTATCAGGTAGAGTCAAAAAAGTTTTATTTTATTACAGTAACTTTTGTGTGAACTCTTATGTAAAAGAAAATGACTGGTGTAAATATTGTATAAATATTGTATTTCCATAAAATACGAACTGAGAAGTGCTGGATATGGAACACTTGGTTAAGTAAGTGCAGATAATTGACATCTTCCTAATATATTAAAACGTGAGGTCAGCTGCCAAGGAGAAAGACTGTATGGCATATTTACAGGACTGTGGACTATATGCCAGAAGTAACCAACAAAAATATACTTAGGCATCACGGCATAAAACAGTCAGAACAAAAGCATCTCAAAAGATGCAGTGCTGTGAAGACAAGAACTTAAGTGCTCCCTGAAAGCAAAAATACAGAAATAAACATTTTAGTAAAGAAGCAGTGCTACCTCTATATACCACATGGGGGAGGCTCATCTACATTCCAGAACGTTACTCCCCTCCCAGCTCTCTTCAGCATACATCAAAAACAGACAGTGAAAGAAAATCAGCAGAAGCTGTAACAATAATTTGGGGACCAGCAAACAATGAGCAAGACATTATAGACTATCAGGAGCAAAAATGAAACGACAGCTTCCAGAACAGCACCGTTTTGAGAAGAACCTCCTTTCCATAGAAAAAATATCTTCAGGGGTTAAGCTTTCAAGTGCCTCCAGGACCATTAATAAAAACTAGGTTTCTTTTTAATTTCTATCCAGGAAACTAGCTGCATATTTTGGTAACAAAACCAGCAATTAGTACTCTGCTGGATAACACTAATTGTGTCTGTATTTTTAATGTTAACTGTCAGGGTTGATGCTACTACTACTGCTTTTAAACATATGCTGCATTACAGACTGAGACTATTTTGCAAGCCTAAGTTATTCCTATTTTAAATAAGCCTACTGAAATCCTCATGTAAAATTTGACAGTGTTTCTAGCTGTTCAGCCACTCATGATGAGTTGATAATTCCAACTCAGTAGCTACTGTGGATTAACAGAACACTTACACTCTAAAAAGGGATGGGTATCTTCTCAACTGATGTTAAGAAAACCAACACCACCTCTCTACCAACCTTTACAAAGACTTCAGAATTTAGTATCTTTTTATAATGACAACCAGAAATCAATTCTAAGAAAATATTTAATTGTGATGCACAACAATCTCCAAATATGAAATTAAATTCTTAAACAGTACATATATTATAATTCAAAGAAAAGTAGAAAGACTTTCAAAGAAGTCATATCTAAGAGCTATATTAAAAAGGCAAAAGATATCCTTGAAATGGATAAAAAGTGTCTGATCTTCTGTGCATTTGTTGCCATAAGGGTTTTCAACCAAACACTTTATCTTGAAATGTACTTGCCGAGCAGAAATGTTCCAGATAGACAGAAATACTCTGCTTGAAATGCAAGTAGAATATCAAACCCAAGTTTTTCCAAATTGAAACATACCAATCATCTTGCAGCTGTGTTAGAATATCCAGTGATACCAGTATTTGCAAAATCTCTAAGAACTCCTTGGAATTATGCAGCTGTTACAACAGGTTACATCAAATAAACGCATGTATATGTGTACTCTGAGCACTAAGCTCATACTACAGCAGAACACTGCTATGCATCCTGTCCTCTGAGATGTCACATTCCCCGAAAGGTGCTCAGATGCTGATAGGAGTTACAGTTGCACATCACCCTTTATTATCAGAAACACACACAAAACAAAAACCAAATCTGTCATGCCACTTAATTCATTCCTTCTAAAGCTTTAGACATTTTATTATTTATGAGGGAAACAAAAACGCAATCATCTGCAAGCTTCAGGACGTTACCATTTGCGACCCCAAAAGCATTTTACGTAAAACTTTAATCTTCGTTTATATGAAAAATAAGAATGAGAAAGCTGTATTAAATCTTATTAATCCAGTCCTGAGTGCCACAACATACATTGCTGATGCATCAATGGACAGCAAATAAACTTAAACCTATTTGAAAATAATAAAAAAATCCCACCTTGCACTGGGTGCAGCACTGGATCCAGCTCATGCATACAAAATAAAAATTTTTATCCAGTTACAGTATTTTCTGTTTGCTACTGCTGCTAGACTACAGCATAGAAATTCCCCATGATAAATCCTTAGCAGCTGATGAAATGTATTTTGTATCTTAAAGACTCCAAACTAAATGACTTCACTATGAACGCTTGGGAAGTGGAAGAGAATCAGGAAAATGAGACAGAACCTCGCCTCTTTCTGTGTAAGCAGCAAGCTGTATGTCCAGGTAAAACCTGCCGCCTGGGGCCCTACCAGCTGCAAGTTGTTGGGGATTTTTGGTTTGTTTGTTTTGGGTTTGTTTTGTTTTTTTTTTTTGTTACATGTAAAAAGAATACAGTACTGTCAAAATAAATCGTTTGTTTTGGTTTGGATTTTTTCCTTCCCCCCTTGTTTTTCTTGCAGGTATGTTATATGTTTAGATATGAAACTTAACTGACATGTGACAGAGATCCAGCACAATAAAGGCTAAAAGGTCACCGATTAGATTCCTGGTTTTTGTAAAATCATAAGCAATTGGAGAGAAACTACCACAGATCTGTTTCACAGCATACCTTCTCATCCACAGACAACATAACAGCATTCACCCTGAAGCACATTACTCATTTTAAGAAATGAAACAGAGTTTAATCTTAAAGCTCTAAGTTACTGCAGCCAACTGCAAAACCTACAGACTTCTGTTGCTTACTCTTTGTAAAGATCTGAAGGAGTATTTCTGAATAAGAACTTATCTAAAGCCAAACTCTGAATCTAGCCAATATTTCATTCTCCAGGAAAGAGGAGTTTTCTGTCTGGAAGGCTGAATTGGATGAGATATGCTCTGAAGCCCTGCATAAAAGCTGAGCTCCTACAGACTGACTCCTTGCTAAGCTGCTTAACTCCTCAGTTTATCCACCTGCCTGCCCCAGAGCCTTTTACAGGAGTGAAGCCACACAGGGTATCTTCAGCCAGGATGTCAATCAACACCATGCCATCTATTTTAGAGGGGTTATACCCATCTGCATCAGCTAGGAACTTTACACATCACATCTCTCTGCTCACAGGGCTTAATACGGCCATGTCCCAACATCTCCAAGTACTACCAAGAAAATACAGAAGATGATCCACCACACCGTTAAGACTGTTAATGTGGCCCTGATGATTTGAATGCATCAAAAGAAATAAAACAGACAGGAAGATTAAAAAACAAAGGGAGAGGGAAACTGACTCTACTACAGTAGATAAGATAATTGCTGTAAACAAAACAAACCAGAAAGGTTTCAAACAAAAAGATGACTGAAGAAAAGCAAAAAGAAAGTAGTGATCCAGGTCAGGCCACAGAGGAAAAAAAAACCCCAAACCCCATAAACAAGTATTATTACCTCAACAGTATAAATGCTCACGGAAAACAGGAACAATTCCAAGAAAAAATCTTATCATAAGAGGTTACATTTAACTTTCATCCTCCTTAAAGCTAGCACGTTTAATCCACGGAAACAGGGCTTGCAATAAGCCTAGCTCATTATAAACACAATAGAAGTTTTACCTAATTAGTGGTGGACCAGAGGAAGGTTGAGAAGCTTGTCCAGGTTCTCACAGTAGTTCACATAAGAATCACCTGCTAGAGACCACCGCTGTGCTTATACACTTACAGATTTATGACAAGATGAAATCTTACTTCCACCATGACATACTTAAAACAGTAATTTTCACTAGAAAAGAAACAAGCTGCTGAGAACAAGGCAATAAGAAAATAACATCATTTGAGTGTTTCTCCAGCCTGAAAGATGATGTAGTCATTGCAGCGTTTCATCACCTACGGCTGCTTTGGCAGGTCTCTCACAAGACTTTTAGCCTTGTTATGCACTATCCTAACACTGGGATATTTCAGACAACAAATGACTACTTCTATGAAAATCAGGATATAATGTAATAAGGAAAATTTACAAGAGCAGGAATAAATAGGCACAGATTTAAAAATCTTAGGAAGAGAACAGGAATCAATTAAAACTCAGAAAAATAGCCTGGCAAAATTTTATTACATTTGGATCACACTCTCTGCATGCACTTACTCAGATATGCTGACTTTGCAGGCAAAAATGAGTTTCTACTGCTTTTTATTTCTATGTGCACTATAGTACCTAAAACTGGATTAATTATTTGTTTAATGCACCATGGACAAAATTACTAAGCAAATTCTACCTGTAAGCCATTTCAGAAACCACACATTGGTATATTATAAATGTTTTTTGACTACACATTTAGTAATTCTCAAGTACCATCGACTCAGTACCAAACAGAAGAGGCACAACTAGATTTCAAAATCCCTCTAAAACATCCTTGCAAGGCATATGGATAAAAGGGAAAAGCACTGTTCAACTTACAAGCACAAGTTTTAAACTTCAGTACCAGAAAAGAAGAATGCCATTCTTACTGAGACACTTTTAAAATCAGGATAAAATTATGTGAATGTATTTATACACACATAATTACTGCTAAGAGTGCACTGCAAAACAAAACCCAGGAAAAGTCAGATTACAAAAAGTTTGTTGTGCTTTTAAAACAGAATTACTAGATTCTTACAAAAATCTCACACATGGTTTCAAAACTGAGGAAGAAATAAATACTGTGAAAACAACTTCTACAAAATTAGGGTAAGAAATATGACATTTGCTTATTACGTAATTTGTAAAAGCACAGGTAATAAAAATCTTTAGAAATGTGAGAGTTAATCAAGTCTAACTGAATTACTAATTAAAACAATTTTAGGATAGAATTGCTGCAGTAGAAATACGAGTCCATTCCCTCCTTGAACACACTGCTCCCATAATGAGTTTTATATAGTCTCTCAGAAACTTTTTACCAAACCCAAGAAACTCATGAAACAAGCACCAGGAGTAGACCATATGGATCAAAGCAATTCATTGTCAACATAGCTCTGACACATGTCACTCAGTGTGACTTCTGCACAGAGACTGAACTGATAAGCACAGAGTGATTTGAATTTGAAACAATAATTTCACCTTTATTGTCTATTAAATTTAAATAATAACTTGTAAGGGGAAAAACAGGTCACGCGCTCCTCTGGCTTGCTTCTGCATTCACATTATGGGCTTGATTCAGTTGCCCATACCTAGATGCACTTCCTCATCTGAGAGGCCCTTGTGAGTCCATTATGCCATCAAAGGAATGGCAGATAAGCCACAGGACCTATGGAAGATGTGTATCTATCCTGAGTGGGAACCAGGGTAAGCAAGGCCATCTCAAATGGCACTAGATGCCTCTGTGGGGCAACCTAAACTGAGCTTCTAAACCAGACTGGGGTGCCCTACACCAGAGACACTTTCAGGTGAGCAGATGGGAGTACCAAGCACCCACGGCTGTCCGTGGGCTCAAGCGAGCAATTGACTTCATTTTAAGGCCAACACCTACACCTTGTCACCCAAGCAGCTCCCCCAATTCCTCTGACCCTACGGCCAAAACTCCCACTGACTGCCACACACAGACACCCAGCTCACACCACAGATGCCTGAATCAAGTGTCCAAATCATGAGCCAAGTTCCACCCTAAAGCTAGATGGGACGATTACCAACATAGGACCTGTAGTCTGGCCCACCTAACTTTAGGCAACTGAGCTCAACTAAATATGGCTAGGAAAACAATCATCATAGAATCTTTTACAGTCAATATAAAGAGACAGATGCCTTCAGAGACCGACTCAGTTAAACGCCGGATTTTGGATAAGACTAATCCACAGCTACCCATATCCTCCACAGCATACAGGAACATGCTCAATCTCTCTTAATGGCGGCTGTAGCTAACTGATACGCCCATATGCTCGTATTGTCATTAGCTTTATTTCCTTCTCCTGCCATCTTCCTATATTGTTCATTTGCTGCTCCTTGCCTAGTGAGTTATAACCCTTAAGATAATATCCTGCCTTGATCGCTTTCTTCAACAACACTTACTACAATCCTAATGGGACCCTAGATGGTAAAAAAGTAAAAATAATGCTGGCTGATATTTATTTAGATCAGAATTCAGCATGCCCAGATGCAACTACAAGTTCACTGGCACCAAACAGCCATCAGATTGATCCCAGTACCTGAGACTAATGAGAGCCCAACAAAGCGGTGCCAGCAGTCAAGTTACAGCCCTTCTTGGTCTGTCCTACACTTAGCAACGTCCTGATACTACATTAGATGTGGACAAATACGTTTTTAAAAACATACATAAAAAGCACTGTGATAATTTTTGACTTTACAAAAACCCGAAAGCACTGTTTCTCGAATCTCAATAGAGGTATCAATATTAAAGTTAGCATCCAAGTTTTCCTGGCAAGAGGTCTGGTATTTTAAGCAATGGATGAAAACTGTCAAGTTTAGAAGACAAGAGTTATGCAGGAGAAAAAAAAAGGATTAATGAAGAAGAACATTGTAAAAAAATGCATGTTCACAAAAAAAAATATTTCAAACAATTGTTGGCATTTATGTAGTGGAGGAAGACTTGAATACATAGGAAAAAACCTGCATGTTTGCCATTCGTAAAGCTTGCTAAACTGTGGAAAAAAGCAAACACAAGTGAAAAGCCAGACCAAAAATGCCAACTTACTAGTAAAGAAACTCAAAGAATAAGATTACCTTGTTCCAATCTAAAGCATAGGGAACGTTTTGCAGCCTCTATCTCAGGACTTGGATGATCCAGAACACGTCTGCACCACTGCAGAGGACTCAGTGATTTCTCTTGAGGAGTGAGAGTCTTGGTAGGCAAGACGTACAACCTTAACCAAAATACACACACAAGTATCAGCAAGATGTGCAATACTTAAAACTTTTGTGTTCTTTCCTGCCCACTAATCATTTATAACAATGCAAAGCCCTACAGTATATCTAATAACAAAAGATATTCTGAAGTAGAAGAGTTCACATTACTTTTGTTTTCTCCTTTCCTCCTCAAAGTGGGTGGCAAAATATGAACTTTACAGCCTGGCACATCAAAACAAAGTTCAAGCAGGTTTCTCATAAAAATCTGCCATCTCATTACCACTATCTGAATTTCAGGACTGCCCCAAACTTCAAATGCATTAAGTGCTGTACACACACACACCAGAGATGCTATCAATCTTTCCCTATATATTTATCTTTATTGAAACCATCTAATTTCCAGTATTTGATTTTATATTTAAATCATAATTTCACTGTTATCTATTTCACTCGTTTACCTATAACAATTTAATCAACTTGTCAGAATGCTGATTACATTTAATTTTCATACAGAGTACCTCCTCCCAGATGAGCCGAATGTTGTACAAGTCAGATTTTTAAACATTAAACATTTTCTGAGAAACAATGAAAATCCAATTCTGACATTCAATTCCAGCAGAAAAAAAAAGTGCAAGAAAAGCGAGCATATATGCATTATTCTCAGACAAGTGTAGGCAACTAATCAGATGGTCAAGCACACTAGGAAGCCAAGTATCAAAGCAGATTTCATGGGGAAATTCTTGAAGCTGGGATCTGCCTTGCTGCTGTTGCCCTTGCAGATTAGCAGACACAAGCAGACAATGGTTCACCTGGGAAAGTGCAAATCTCCCAGGAAAGGAACTATTCTTGGCTGCACAGCTCCCTGGCCTGACCGCCTCCGATCGATGGGGCTGCGGACAGTCAAAAGGCTGATCCTCACTCACCAGCACATGGGAGGTGCAAAAGGCAAGACCAAAAAAAAAACAAAACAAAAAAGAACAGCTAGCAGTCTTTCACCTCTAGGGTTTTGGCTCAACAGTTACCAAAGTCCCCCAAGAGCAACTGTTCTCCAGTGTCTGCCCCATCTTTGGGTTTTTTTCTCCTTTGAGTCAACCAGCACTCTGTCCAGCTCACAAGGAATAAATACCCTCACTGTGATTGCTCTCTCTTGGCAGTCCCAGCAGAGATCAACTACTGAATTTCTCTGAGGAGAGGACTCATTTCCCCTGACTACACATTTTAAAAAAGTGATACTGAGAAAAACAAAAACAACCCCCCAAAAAAATAAGATGAAAGCTTTCAGCTTTCCTGTTAACCTGCAGAAGTACTTCAAAAGCTAAACATGTGACTGATGTGCAAAAAGCTGAACAGCAGAAAGAGGTCTGACTTGTCTGCAATGATGCCAATTCTACATTTTTTTGGTAACTGCAGTTAAAAAAAAAAAAAAGCAAAGGTATTTAAGGCCTAAAATTACTCATCATCAAGTAGGATATGCATTGGTCTTTGGCTTTCCAGATAGCAGGCTTTAAAGACTGACATTACAAAAAAGCCCCAAGTAGCTGGCATCACACAGCTGACCTCTCACGGACAATGGCAGAGATTTAGCCTTGAACCAAAAACGTTCAACAGCTAAAACAATTAGCTCTTACTGGAATAAATTTGTTAACAAATCCCTGTCATGAAATTCTTTCTGTGGACACATAGATATCTGACATGAAGGTAAGTTCTGCCCCACCCCACCCCCAGCCCCCAAAGCATTCAGGATTGCTTCCAGGGGACAAATCAAACAGGAACACGAAATAACAATGACTGTCCACCACCCATAAACATAAACAGGGAAAACGTTTTGTTTAACAGGATGGGATAAAACAAATTTGAGATTCCTTCATGTGAAGGTAAGTCAGGGGTTAGAAGTGATGTAAAATTTGATTCAAGTCCAGACTGACAAGCCCCAAACGGCCCTGCGCAGGCTAACAGCACATACAATGAAACAACACTGACAAAAATTCCTATGCAATTTATTGATGATTCTTAAAAGCTATTTTCTGAAATAGCAATATGGTATTATTTGTATCATGAAGGACACAGAACCAGCATACAGGAGATATTTCCCATATTTAGACTGATTTTCAAATCCCTTCTCTTCTACCAAAAATAAGGATGTTTAAATGCATCTCGGCTGCATTATACTGTATTTTATTCTTGGCTGGCCTAAACTTCAGCTAGATGTAAAAACCAGCCACATAAACTACACTGAAGCTTTCGCAGATACTGAAAACAGTTATTTAAAGATAAACGATATTTTATTACTGACACTTTAAAACAATTGAGCACGAATTATGTGTAACATGATTACACAGCCGATGTTTCCCATAGTATTCCAGCAGCATCCCTACAACGTTCGTCCACATTACTACGACAAGTTTTGAGACACCAGGATTACTTATTTACTTGTATCTCTAGCCTGTAATCTCCTCTTCTGTTTGTTTTTAAGTGAGTGCCATCATTCCCCTCGGTGATTTTATTTTCTGCTTTATTCATTCACTATTCATTCATGCTTTATTGACTATACTAGCACCCAGCCGTGCCTTTGGGAGCAACGTGGGCGCTGAAGATACGCAACCACCCATTTGGATCAATGTCTAAAAGACAAAAGCCCTCCCAAATCCCTGAAGGTGGGAGGCAATTGGGCAGAGATTTTAGGATGGGGAGGCAGCGCTGCGCAAATAAAGGCTTTCCCGGAACAATTTCGCTATTTTTAATTCCTTATGTAAACAGGAGGCTGAAACTAGGCTGAGACCTGTCATTAGAGAGAGGCGATCTAACTCCGAGTGGGAAACGAGCACAGACCGCCCCCGCCCCGGCCGAGGGCGCCACGGCCGGTGCAGCCCCCACCTGCGCCTGAGCGCGGGCACGGCCCCCCCGCCGCAGGGACCGCACGTTTCGGGGGGGTGGGGTGGGGGAATGAAAACAAAAATAATTAATTTTTTTTTTTTAAAGGGCAGATTTAAGTTTAAGCAGGAGATCAAGTGGATCGGAGTGGGCTGGGGGATGCTAATGGAGGCCTGGCGAGCAGCGGCGGGGCGAGCGCTGCGGGGGCTGGGGGCCACGGCCACCCGCGCCGGGGCGGGGCAGGGCCGCGCCGCACGTAC
The DNA here is from genome assembly GCF_023634085.1 of Falco cherrug. NCBI lineage: Eukaryota > Metazoa > Chordata > Aves > Falconiformes > Falconidae > Falco > Falco cherrug. The sequence continues at coordinate 46,347,736 of NC_073698.1, read as the reverse complement.
CAGGTATCCTCGTCCTGCCCGCAGCCGCCGTCCTCCAGCTCCAGCACCGCCACCTCGTCCAGCACCGTGGCCGCCGCCCCCCGGACCGCCGCCGCCGGGCTCCTGTCCGCCGCCGCCGGCCGCCGCCAAGCCGGGCGAAGGCTTGAAGTAGGCGAGGGGCTCCGGCGGGCCCAGCGCAGCGGCGCACAGCAGGGTGGGCACCGGGCTGGGCAAGCACGACGCGGCCCCGCCGCCCGCCGCCGAGGGGGGGCTGGCGGGGCGCAGCGCGGCGGCGGCCGGCGGCGGGGCCAGCAGCAGGTGCGGGCTGGGCGGGCCGGCGGCGACCGCGGCGGCGGCAGCGCGGCTGCGGAGCTGCTCGTTTTGCTTCTCCAGCTTCCGCACCAGCTCCTGCAGCTTCTTCACCTCCAGCTCGGCGCTGACGGCGGGGCCGGCGCCGCTCCCTTTCACCTCCGCCATCATCGCCGGCTTCAGCAAGGCAGCCTCCATCCCGCCGCCCCGCCGGCACCGCCGCCGGCACCTGCTCCGCCGCGCCGCCGGAGGGCAGCGCCCGGCCCCGCGGGCGGCGGGCAGACGGGAACGCCGTGGAGCGCCGCTGGCCGCGCTGGGGGCCCGGCCCGGCCCCGCGCTGAGCTGCGCCGCCCGCCCCGCTCGCCGCGCCTCCCGTCAGCGGCGGCGGGGACGCGGGTGGGATCCCCTCCCACTCCGGCAGCCGGAGCGCCGCGCACACGCACACGGCGGGAACAAAGAGCCGCCCGGCCGCCCCGCCATCAGCCCAGGGACGGGCGGCGGGGCCGCCTCCGCGGGGAGCTCCACGGGCAGGCCTGGGGGCGGCGGGGCCGCCTCCGCCCGGGGCTTTAAACAAAGGTGCCGCCCCCCCGCCCCCCGCCCCCCCCCCCCCCCCCCCCCCCCCCCCCCCCCGCGTGCTGGATGCGGCCCAGGACGCCGCTCCTCCCGTGAGCCGTGTAATTAGAGCCCGGTGGTGTCGGGTTTGTAATTATGCGGATTTAAAGTGTGATGGGAATGGGAATCACAAGTAGGGGCTTTGTTGGGCTTGAAAGGACGAATTCAGCCGAAAGCAGGCGGTTGTGGGTTTGTGCTGATTCTGGGAGTTTTGATTCACAGCGAGCAAAGCCACGTATTTTTAAAGATAGCGTTGCTGGTGCAGCAGGAAGACGGAACCAAGCGTAGCAGAAAGCCACGTAACTACCTAAGCGTTTCTGTGTAGGAGAGCCCCCGAGATGAAAGACGCCCTTGTATTGAGATGGCTTCCTTTAACGCAGTCCACGTACGCAGGCGGGTTTGTTGCCTTCAAGTCTTGCACGGGTAATGTTCGCTCCTTGTAGTGTTTTTACATTGTCCTTCATCTCCCAGTGTGGAAAGAACCCGTTGCTTGTGTCCCTCCCTCGTGCCTGGTAGGTGAGCAGAGGTTTGGTGCTGCCCAAGGCAGCTCAGCCATCGATCACACAGCCCTCGCTGGGTTCATTTCCCCCAGCTACGGCTGCAGGGGATGACCTCCTAACTTACTGTCCTGAAGTCTTTAAGCTCTGATATGAAATAGGGAACAAATCACCATGAAGCATGTGAGTTCCTTCTCCCACCCACTAATAGCTCTAATAACTAATAGCACTAATAACACCCGCTAATAATAGCTGCCAGTTGGTCGCTGCCCAGTTCTGGAGCAGCAGCTCTAGGTAGGGTGGTCGCAGTGGCGGCCACCGCTGCCTTCATGGTGCTTTGTCGCTGCCTTGGGTTGCTTATGCAAGGGGGGAACAGACACTAATTCTCTGTTCAGGGCATAAGTCAACTTTGAAGTCATCCAGCCTGTCACGGTTTTCTCTCTTTTGTTCAGTCTGGAAGCATTCTTCTGCACATGCACAGGATAACGGCACTATTGTTCGTCTGTCTTTTAAGCTCTTTTACAGTGCAAATAACAACAACTGGTACTACAAGAGTGGCTGGAAAGGAAGATAGAGCAGGGCAGAGAGTGTTGACTTCCAGATAATGTAACTTTTATCACTGAAGAGAACAAGTACAGCCCCCAGACACTTCTCTTGTGTCTCCTCTGTCCCTTTGGAAGAAAGAAGTGGAAAAAGTTGACAGTGTAAAAACCGTCTGGCCCCGATTCTGCCATGTGTCATCAAAGTGAGTAGCATGATCCAGTTTTCACTAGTACAGATAGCTGTAATCTTTTTTCCCATAAGTAAAACGAGAACTGAGTTTTTACATGTTTAGCCCCAGGCAAAAGGCATATCTCTCAGGTTGTTATCACTAATAACAGGACTAGCCTCAATTCTTAGAAATGCATGTGCCGGTCCAGTAAGATTGTAAAGTGATAAAAAAGGTAATTAACAGTGTATGTAGCATCGAGTTTATTAGACATCAGTAACATACAATGAAAAAAAAGCCAAGAAGTTTGTGGTAGTATCAGTGCTGGATCATGCAATGAGGCAGAGGAAATACTCGACAGAGATTCAAAATGGAGGATTTACTTTCTTTCTTTGAACTAGGCAAGCAAAGTTATTTAGTGGGCCGACAAAAAAACAGGAAATTATTATCTGATTTCTTCCGTTGCCAGAACAGGAACATGACAGTGTGTGGTCAGGATATTGCATCATTAAAAAAATCTAACACAGATACCAGTTTGGAGATACGTCAGGAGACACGTTTGGAGAGATCCTAGAGCACCTAGCGTCATGGCAGATGATGCTACAGAATCACCATGGAAATGCGTGCCCTCAGCTATGAGTAAAAGTAGTGCAAATTTCCAACTGCCTTCTACTGTTTGTGCCGCCTACAGAAATGTGCATGCAGACACTTGTTTCAGAGCTGAGTTCCAAAGGAGAAAAAGGTTAGGACTGAGCATAGTGCCCTAGCACGGGTAGAAAAGCTTTTCCGGGCAGTTCAGGTGAATTGATCACAACAGGCAGGATCAGGCTCGTTACACCTTGTCCCCAAGCAAGTGGTCCAGAAGGTTGGCTCTTCCTTGAGTGGGCCTGCTTTCAGCCTAGTTTCCATCCAGTAGTACGGGTAGAAAACAGATTAAACTTGTGCATGCTTTGACTAGCGGGCTCACCGTCATTGTGTGAGACCCTACCTTTTTTCCAGGCATTTCCTGACCAGGTGGATCTAGTAAAAGGTAAAAATGCATTTCACTGTGTTGTGTTTGTTGCCTTATTTTAAATGTACATGCAATTTCACTAACGATGTAGCTTCATGTAGAGGTGCTGGCAGATAAACTGTGTGTTCCTGAACCATGATCTCATGATCTTCATGCTGGCCTGCTAGTCTTCTGCAAACAGGGTTTGAACATCTTAGTCATTAAAATATTTGACCTAATTGTTTGATTTTTTAGAGCACAAATTATTCTTGTCCCAATATTGACATTACTAATAAATTGCTAATGAGCTCCATTCAGCAGGTGATGAGTTTGAATAACCCAGAACTTTATAAACTCTTTAGAAACCACTGTGAAGACTTGATGGCTCTATTTCTTTTTTTGAGGCATTGATAAAATGTGTTCAACACCAACCCCAAACATCCTAATGTGCCCGTGAAACCTGCTGTTGCTGAACCTGAGAAATTATATGCCCTAAATAAGTAGAGATCTACTATGGGGTGCTGCTTACATGGTATCCTATAATAGAAATTTCTGAATCAGTATAGTTACTGATAGGATCCCAACGCGGAACAAAGAAGCAGGAAGTCTAGTAATCCCATCTGCTCTTCTCTGGTAATAAGCCTGTTGCTTTATGCCGCAATAGCTGCAGGCTGGACCTGCCTTTCAGGCAAGCCGGTAAAGAATTAATTGCAGTAATCCAGTCTGGGCTATACAAAAGATGCATTACAATAAGGTCAGAGCATGGACAGTAAACTCCAAGTCTGGTGAGATTATTTTAAAGTACAGTTCCAGTCTGAAAAATGACTGTGAAATTAGTTTTACAAAAATAGAGCCACTACCGTACCAGCAGAAGTCCATCTTTAACAAAGACTGGGTAGCTTTGTAAGGAAAATATCTTGGAAATAAGAAAAATATTGAGGCATTTTCTCCAGCTTTCAGAAATCGCTGAATTGGGACATCTGGAGCGTTTATTTTGATAGCCACCAATGCGTAATAATATTACCATTTTCTGAGCCCCATTTTTAAATCATTTAAACATTAGAACTCTACAACATCCTGTGGCAATTAGCGCTGCAATTTAATTATGTATTGTAAGAAAAAAACCTTTCCTATTATCTACTTTAAATCTGCTGCCTAGTAATTTAATTGGATGTCCCTTAGTTGTGCTTTTCTGAGAAAGGCAGAATGATTAATCATTCTCTATTCAGCTTCTCTTTGTCATTCATGACTGCATAAAACTCAGTTACTTCTCTTCCAAGCTGACAAGCCCTAATTTATATAGCCTTGTCCCCACAGAAGTTGGGCTGAATGCTGAACCTCCCCTTGTTTCTTGTCTCCCTCCATAGTGAAAACTGAATTTTGTATTCTATTGTTTCCTTTCTGTTAATACTGTTATGTTTTCTTATGTCACGATAGCTTAGGGAAAGACGGTGAAAATACTTGTGAATCCAAATATACTGAAAAAAAATCAGCTTAACCAAAAGCATATTGGCTCTTTCAGAAACACTTGTATATTCATGAGCATACCTTGCTTTAAAAAGCTGTATGGACTGTCCTCCAATATATCATACATATCCAGATGCTTCTATATTCAGTTATTTATGATAATTTGTACAAATCAGCTTGACAGAAAATGAGACTAACTGAAATATAGTCCCCCAGAGCAGCTTTTGTGTTTTTTCAAGACTGATGTCCCAGCTGATGCTTCTAATTTGTTTGGCACCGAGCCTGCTTTGAATGATGGGGCAAATGCCTGTGAGAAGTTCAGCAATGACACACTTGAGCTGCTGTAGAGTTTTTGCATGGATACTACCTGGTCCCAGCAATATGTCATTGTTAAGTATAAATTTGCTCTAAAATATTTGAGCAATTAAACGTTTTCCTGGAGTTACAGCATGGATTCATCATTCTCGATGTCTCTTGCAAACATCTCGACTTCTTAGATGTTGCTAATTTCCTGCTAATTGAATTTCTCTTTTTGTTATACGGTTACCTTTTATAAACTACCATGACTCCTTCTGGCTTTTTCCTTATTGAATTAATATTAAATTGAAGTACACTGTAATCACTGCTAGAATAGATTTTCTATAGGATCAAATCTAACATTGCAGCATTTTTTGTGAGCCCCAGCTGCTCCACAAAATCAGCATTTATGATATCCAAATATACTGTCTATGCATTAAGCTTAGAGTCTGCTAGTTTGTAGGTCTGTCTAGACAGAACTATCCCTAACAGCTCTAATTTGACATTTTTTTATTTTATTTTGACTCATCGATTCCATATCAAATCGCTCTGGCTTTCAAAGGCATTAATCACTTCCCTTCCCTATAGACAGAAAATATCAGCCTGGATCTTACAAATCAGGATGGGTTGTTTGTTCCTAATGAGTCTTCACTGAGAACAAAGACTAATTATGCTTTCAAATAAGCTTGAACCTTTGCATTGTCTCCAGTATACAAGTATATTGGAGGGTATAATTTCCTTCACAGAACCTTACCACTGATGAATAGGAAGAAGGAGAAGGTAGAGGGGCAGATGCGGAGTTCAAGGTTGTTAATAAATGAATTGATAATGTTACAAGGTTTTGAAATAGCAGCTAGACTGTTTGAGTGTAAAATGCTGATGACCGTAATGACAGAAGTACGGCTTCTCTCCAGGAGGCTAAAAATCCATGACATTCATTTTGCCAAGAATCCAGATTTCAGCTTGATTTGTCTTTGGGGAACATTGGACATTGACACATGAAAAATGGCTTATTTCATGATGACGTGAATATACTGGAGGGTTCAATTAATTCTGGTATTTTTTTTTTCCTCTTTTTTTTTTCTCTACTGTCATCTTTAGTTTTCTCTATCTCCATACAGTGGGAGAAGGAGATTCAAGAAATTGAGGAGCTTTGCCATAAAGTGGGAAAAAAATATTGTCCATGTTAGCAGCTCCATCATATGGATAACTAAGTGATTTTTACAGTTTGCAAAGTTTTACTAAGTATAGGTCAACAGACTGAATGCTTTATGATATTGTAAAATGTCTTAGAAGTCACCATGTTAAAAAACTAAACAGTAATATGCTTAGCATTGTTTATATCACATATGTAGGAAAACCTAAATATTACAAACCCCCCTCGGTCCAGGAGTAAATAGGTTTTTCAAGGAGGCACATCTGAGCAGCACCGATACCATGTCAAAAAGGCATGGGAAGTTTGCAGTTGCTTGGAAGGGTTTTCTTGTATCAAAGTGGGTGTGTTAAATTTTCAAATGGGGAATGGTTTAAAAAAACATAAGTGACTGATCTCTCATCCAAGTTCAGTTTGATCAAGCAGAAACCTTTGCTGAATATCCAGAACTGCCCATGTAATTTGTTTTTGTGATTTCTTTTTCCCATTCAGCATGCAAAAACCTGCCCTTGCCCTATGTATAACCCACTCAGCCACAAAAGATGAAATAAATTGCAAAGATACCTAGAGGGGAATTTAAGTACAGTTAAAAAACTTAAATCCAAACTTGTTTTCTAGACCCTCTCTTCCATATACTATATAACTTACAGAGTGCTTGACATCTTTTCTGCAACAGATCATTAGACCAGCGTAGAAACCTCTGCCATCCCTCCTGCCTTGCCAGGTCTCCTGGCTCTGGGTAGTGACGGATTTATCAATCTTTCTGTCTGTGAGTCCCATTTGTCCATTCTGCAGGTGTACAGCCAGCGTCAGACACAGCTCCAAGGCTGGAGAGCTGATCTGTAATCTGCCCTTTCTGGGACAATCTGGAAATAGAAGTGCAGTGCAGCAAAGGCATTTTTTGAGTACACGCACTGGATCGATGAAGGGTGTATGAACATGGTATTACAAAAAGAGCATATTAATCTTAGCTAGATCTTTTAGTCGTGTTTGTTCCAATTTCATTATGGGAGTAAAAGTCCCTGCTAATTCAACTCCCCTGTTTCATTTATGTTGCTACCAAGGAGATACTGATTCTGGATTAGAAGGCAGGGGTGTTTTTAAACAGTCCTGGTGATTTCCAAGTTAAAAACCAGAAATCGAAGTTCTCAAAGCATGTGTTCACCTCTGACTGTCTGAGATGTCTCACACTAGAGTGGAAGAGACAGAAAAAATACTGCTACTTCCCTGCTTTCCTTCTTCAGCTTTCCACAGATGTGCCAAAACTGATATGCTTGCTCCCATGCAGAATTTTGTTGTGAGAAAGCTGATATTTTGCTACAAAAGGCTTTACTGTTACTTTTAATTATCAACTAGTTTGGTAAACAGATAAAAGCAATGTTCAAATGTATCAATGCTATACTTCTGTGGATTTCCCGAATATTAGTTATTTTAGATATTTGGCTGTTGGAGATTATAATGCCACAAGTATGGTTAGCTGGCTTCTCATTCTTCATTCCAAGTTTTGAACTACATACGGGGATAACATAATTCAAAGTTACATGAGTGGGAACTCCCTAGATAAACCAGAAGATGTGAAGATACACCAGCGTTTTGTGTAATATTCATCCTAAAGTCAAGTTTGACTGTTGCTTTCAACGGCACCATTATTTATGCCAACACTATTACTTTTTAAATTCCTGTTCCCAGTTTTCAAAATCACTGACTCTACCTGTCCTTAATTGGTTTCTTTGCATAATTCTTTTATCCTTTTCTTATTTTTTTCTCCTTTTTCTGTTTTTTTTGGGGGTATTTTGACATGTGAACACTACTCTCTGCCCCTCCCCCCCCACGCCCACCCTCCCCTTAGGAAAAGTACCTTGAACGCTAGAAAAATGTTGCCTTTTCTTTCCAGAAATTATTCTGTTGGTTTTGTGGGTTTTTTTAATAACTAGGTAGTTTTAAAATGTTGGCTGCCCGTTGTTCTGACCACAATGGCTGTCTAAGCTCCCTTAACAGATGTCTGGTGACTGCATAGCAATGCCAAGACTCAGACAAGTGCTTTTGACATGAGTATACTCAGATATTGACTCTAACAGGATAAAACTAACCAGTTTACCAGTTTTAAATACTGACACAGGCTATGAGACTGTAGCCGTCAATTTATAACTGACACAGTTATAAAAATGCCACAAACCCAGTACATTTACAAGTAGTTTGCTTGGAAAGGGAGGTGAAATCTGAATTTTGCTTGAGCCATTTACACAGGTGCAGCAGTACCACCCAGAGGCCACTGCTGTGCTGGGCACTGCACAAACAGGAGTCCGCTCCTGTCCAAAAGAGCTCAGAGACTGGAAAGGCAAAGATACTAAAGCTTGGAAGAGATCATCATATGAAGACATTTGTAGTACTCTCAGATGCAAACCCCCAAAATTCTGCTCCCTTACCATCCTATTTCAGCCAAATCTGAGCGCAGACAGCTCCTCTAATGTTGCTAGAAAGGAACATGGCATTAACAGAGATAAACAGAGAATCATTCAGACTGCTTTTAATTATGAATTAGACCACTCAGATGAGATGGAGAAATTCCACGATCTGGTCTTTGCTCCCAGGACTGTCTGTGTTTTCTATTCAGCAGTCATTCCTGAGGGGTCAATGGCACACAGTGAATGTGCAGGCAGTGCAGCTATCCTGTGGGTCGTGGGCCGTAAGGATCCACCCTGCAACAGGTCAAGGAACATGGCAAAAATGTTAATGGGAACATCTATTTATTCCACATACCAGCCTGTTCCACTGTGTTACATGACTTAGTTAAAACATAGGTAGGTTGGGGGAGAAATTGAACTTGCCCCCCTCACTTTCTGGGCCAGTGATCTGTTCAAAGAGGAGAACCCCATCTCCATGATTTTAAAAGGCAGTAGTTATCAGGAAATTTCTGAGGAGGTTTGATCTTGGCAGTGTGTGTCAAACATGTTTTGAGATTATCTGCAGATTCTTGTCCCTGAAATGCATGGAATGTTTCTAAATCCCAGTTTTACTGATGCAGGAGATTAGAGCTGAGTTGCTCAGACCAGGCAAAGCACAAAACAGGACAGTAGGCCTTGGAAGTCAAAGAAGGAGATATCTCATGGGTTTAAAATGTCAGTGATTCTTCATCCATTAAGCATCTAAACAGAGTTGACCATCTCAGCCTTTGGCACATCAAGCCTACCTAAGTATCTTTATCCTTTCTCTTTAAGGAATGAAGGATGTCTCTGCTGTTGTGATGCTGTGAAACCCCCCCGAGGTGTTTCAGTGCAGCAGAAGGGAGAAAAGGAGGCAACATTTCTTCCTCGTAGTCTGACACCAACTTGACTGGAAGCTAAAACCACCTTCTGGTGTAACAGAGTAGGTACAGTGAGCAATATGCAAGTATGATCAGAAAGCAAAACCAACCAGGAAAGCAGATACATTTCATTCTGAACAAGAGGATTATGTTAAAGTATTAAGGCAGCCAAGGGGAGTAGCAGAGTTCTGACCTCTATATATCCTGAGTAAATAAACTGAACACATGAAACTACCACAACACAACCCACAACTCCATACCAAGGAGCAAGGAATAGATCTGACCTATTGAATAAAAACAAGCCCGCTTTGATGTTGACCAGTTCTTTACAAGCCTAGCTAAGGAGGCTGTATGAAGCAATGGAGGGCATGACTTGCCAAACTCACAGAGATGTTTATTTCAAGAGGAAGAGTATGGCAGGACAATGTTACAGATGTTTGTCACCCTATTTCAAGCACTGCTAGGGAGGGGATGCTCAGGCTGAGTGTTCTGTAAGAACCTACACAGGGTACAACAGCATATATTAATACAGCAGAGCTGTTCTTGTGGCATTCTTGGTTCATGTAAATACCAGTAGCTTTGAAGCCATCTACATGTTTAAATACATCAACATTTATTATATGCATTATTTCAGTCCTTTTCTCCTATTACTTGATTCTCCCCCCCTGTAGAGCTATGCCCCAGCTTTGAAGAATAAAGTATCCATTACACACTGAAAAAATGGGCCTGATGAATCACAAAACCCCACATAATTTAGTACATCATCCCTCAATACAGCTTTTTGGTCTAATTTAATGCATTATTGAAGATAGCACATTCATTAAAACAGCTGCCAGCAAACTGTTCATTTGGATTGTTTAATGGAAGCACTAGTCAAAGAGAAATAAAACACCGCATGCTAATGATATGCAAAAAGGACAAAAAACAATTAAGTTTTGATCCATTAGTATTGAGATGTTAATATGATTTTTTTTTTTTAATGAGTACTGCCATGCCGGCTTTTATATGGTAAATATCAAGCATCACAAACGTGGTGTTTCTTTTCAGCAAACTTAAAACATATAATAAAAAATAACAAAAAAACCCACATGGCAAAATTACCAGGGCTGTTCAGCAAGGATGAATTAATGAGCACAGAATTATTATTTATTGTTTCTTATTGCTACTTCTCTGTCAGTGAGCATTTAAGTAGCAGATATTTGGATCCAGAGTTTGCTTCTGTTCTCTAGTGGAGTGAACTAAAATTTCTCATCCCTTCACACACTAGATGGTCCTGGATTCTAATGTGCTAGCTTAAATGAATATCTAACATCTGCCATTGTAACTGAGCCTTAGCAATAACTGTTGGCCTCTGAACAGGACCAAGTCTGTGACACCATTACTTTTCTCTACCTGTTGTGCAAGTCTTATTGCTTCCTGGGGAAGCACAGGGTAATAACAAGAATAGTTTAACTGTAATATGTCGTCAGCAGGAGACACACACCAGAAAAAAATATCTATACTAATGGGTTTATTAAAACTACTGCCTTTAGTTTATAAAGAATTTTCATAAAATTAACAAAACAAACTGTCTATTGTTTCATGGCTCCTTTGTATATCAGTCTGAACATCCTTTAAGTCAGGCAAGACAGATTACATCATTATTCAGCTGCAGGCCCAATGGTTTAAATTAGACACACATCCATGTGCAAACTACTGAATGTGCAGACAAAGAGAGAAATTTTGGCTGGGACAGCCATTCAACAGTCTAATATTAATCTGTGGCTTTGGCACTTTCCCCTTTCTAAGCTCTTGCTCAGGTCCAGCAGTCTTCAAGCACTCTAGCTTTGTCATGGTAGTATCTATGAAGTCCTTCTAAGCTGAGATGTAAGGGAGAAAAATCACTTCTGAATAACCATCTTCTAAGCCATTTCATGGCAGAGACTGGTAGTCAACACCTTTGTTTGTCCAGCAAACTGCTGAACTATTTATTATCTTAGGCAAATAAGGCAGGTAACAATTGAGTGTTGCAGAAAAATAACAAAGCATGAACTCTTCTTTCAGTTTGTATACTTCAATGCGCATACACTGTCCAAAAGGAAAAAAAATAATGCTTTCACTGTAGGCTCAAAGGAAGGAGTTTATCTGCCCTAATGCAGACGTCTAGAAATCTGAGCTAGTCACTCCAGGTTCCTTTGCAAACCACGTAAAGTAAGATGTACATTCAGAGCATGGTTAACATCATAGTAAAATAGATGTTTGCAATCCGAGCAATTGAATCGCTTCCTAAAAATGTTTACTACTCTGTATGACTCTGAAAGCAGAATAGATCAAGTAACTTAAGAAGTAGATGTCTACATTGCAGATGTTTAAATTTAGGCAAGATGAATCCATCCAAGGTGTTTAGATATTCAGTTTAATAAAGTAGGAAAGATAAATACAACAACATAATGTCATGCAAAGTATGTATTTCATGATTTCATGGCCACTATTAAGTGTGCACTTCTTAAAAAAATGGTAATACAATGGTTACCAGAATTACAAACACGGAGCAAGATGCTTCTAATTAAAACCCTCTAACAATTTTTGTCTAGAATCCTACTAAAGTAATAGAGATGCATTTTCCAAAGATGATTTGTTCCATCTTAATTTTATCATTTAAGTTACTTGGGAAGAATCTTCCTCTGGAGACTGATGTCTTTTCTCAGAGGTACATAGTGAACCCACCTCACTCTGTATGAAAACAGTAGTTTAAACTGAATAGCTGACTTTTAAATGACTAATCTTTGATGCAATCAATCCCATTCATGTTATATAGAGATAACAGATCTTTATATCCGAGATGTGTTTTCAGTAAAGAGAACACAGCTCCTTCAAAACATACATGTAGGTACGTCCTTCTGTTCAGAAAATTTCAATAAATTGTTAGTTTTACATACAGTTTAGCAGTTTCACAGATCTGATGAATATACTGAACAATATCTTGTTTTACTTCCTGGCATGTGTGTATGAAAAAGCATCTAAATTATCATAAATTAATTCCTTTGGGAAACATGCAGTAGAATTGAATTTAGAGTATTTGTTCCTAGCAATAAAATTAATCATTTTCCATAGTGGTTTGAATTAACAGGCCAATACGCTTAACTAAACACTCGTGGAACTTCGTTATCATTCTCTCTGTATGTCAAAATTAGTAGATCCATTTTTCTGCAAGAGAGAAAAGATTGATCAGAAATGCCAAGCAAATCAGTATTCTCTAAATGTTACACAAAGAACCTTTAGATCAATTAATTTTTTTAGAAAATCTACCAAAGTCTGACTGTCCCATCTTGTCATTTGCTGAAATAAGATATGTCAATTTATAATTCTTATTATACAGTCTTTGGTGTGTCTTCCTACAGTTTTATAACTGTCACAATGACTTAATTTTAAAATCTGATTCATTGCAAAATTCACCTCCCATCAAATTTTGCAATGGCATAATAACACAAAGTATATCAGAACATTTCATCTACGTTTCCATTTGTCTTTATCTGGTACAGAGGTACTGATTTGTAGTATATAGTGTATAATTGCTGAGAAGACTTAAAATCTAGCAACTTCTAGGAAAATTAATAAAGAGCTTCGTTCTTCACTGCCATGCACATTTGTTTACTTGCTATGTTCCTCACAAAGGTAAGAATGGTACTCACAGGATAATATTTTCATTATGATTTAATAGGTTTTTGTACCTTCTCTTCATTAGTCACAACTACATTAGATGAAAATACCTCTGAACCCTGGCTTATTCATTTCAGTAGAACAGCCTGATTCTCAGATGACCTTGCAATTTATTCTTGTCACTTCCAGGGCAAGATGCCATTGCTTTGCTCCATTGACTGCACAGGTAGGACTGAACAGATTACAATGAGATCTTAAGAAATCTCCCTCACAGGTACAGAATAATTATTGTGTCTAGAACCTGGGGTTGGATATCACCCTAATCAACCCAGTCTTACTGAATAAAATAGTTTGAAAAAGTTTGAGTACACAGAAATGAGCAAACGCAACAGCTGTGTTGTAATACATTGGAGTTTTTTGAATATTTTCTACATTTTTGCTTATGTTCAGTATAATACATCTTGCATCTTACCTTTAACTTTGGAATAACAAGGCTCACAATGCACAGTTTTTCTGTAAATCCAAATGCTGTCTCCTGCTTTCAAATCTTCCAGTGGTCTTTTACATACTTCACACTTCAACACACAAGTAAAAGTAACAAGAAAAATTAAAATGAAAGGCTTCTCTAATATTCATTCCTAGCATGCTGTCATTTAGGAAGTAAGCAACCCAGATCATAATAGGGTTATGAGTACTGCAATATCATCAAATCTTAGCTCTGAAAGGGTAGTTTTAATGAACAGTAAATTAGACATCTGAATATCTCACCTTTAGACATCTAAAAATCAGATACCTAAGTCTCAACTGGTTCTGTAGGTTCTCATTAAACTTACTAAACCTTTCCTTCCCCCAGACACTTCCAAAAGGTGCTTTCTGTGTCTTAAAGATTTATTCTAAAATAAGATTATTCACCCTTTTGAGATCCTTTTGTTTCTTCATTGAGTAAAGGAAGCATGATCAGACTTAATCATCCAACTTCAAGTAGATCTTAAAGAATCTAAATGTGTATTTCAAAATATTTTGTGACACTTAACCATTAACTATGTCTCCCAAGGTTGCAGAATCTGGACAATGCTTTCACAAATGCCTCAACAAGCTAATTTTTGAGATAGAGAAGCATTGCCCAGTTTCACATAGGAATATACACAGATACACACAGAGGTTGACTTCCCAAAATCATAGGGAAAGCCTACAGTGGATCAAAGAGCAAAGTAATTTTTTGTATAAACCAGAATCTTGACACCCAGATCATCCTGGTTTTTTGTTGGGTTTTTTTTCCCCAATATAATAAAAGAATAGTACATTCCAGTTTCTTTGGATATTTTATCCTCTGATAAGTGAAAAGCAGCATTACTTTTACAGTGCAATTCAGTAACCAAATTGCCAGTCATCCCAGAAAAGCTGTGAGCCTTTCCGTAATTTTCATGATGGCTGTCTATTCAGATAAATTTGGACTGAAAATCTTTATTAAAATTAACAGTCTTACCCAGAACATCCCTTTGCAGCTAAATGAATAAAGAAATTCTGTGATGTCAACACCACAGATAACAACACACAAGGCAGTGTAAACTATTAGCTCCAGGATCCAAACAATATGCAATTGCCTTATGTTACACATGCTTATTAGGGCTAGTATGAATTTGCAACTGAGCACGCAGTACTGATTAGTATAACATGTTAAAGTACTAGACATTTGTTTGTTTGTTTGTTTTACATAACTATGCTTTTTCTATATCATTTCTACATAAGCTGTTAGTATTAGGGTACTATTAAAACAGTCTGCTCTCTTACTCATTTTATGTTTCCTGGTATAAATCAGCAAAAGGATGAGCATGCTTTCAAAGCTTTGATTACTAAGATTAGCTAGCATGTTTGTACAGAGAAAAAACCCTACAGTTTGGATTATTTACCCACGTAACTTTCGGCATATACCTTTATAAGGAAACAAAGACCTTATACTGCTGTCAGCTACATGCAAATCTATAATGGATACAGGGTATTTGTAAGGAGCTAAATGAATATTAATGATGAGAAATTGCACTACTTAGCTAAATGCATAACTGCAAGCATGAACCATAGACCTCCATTAGTTGTTTAATTTTTTGCCAGTGCTTCCATAAATGTGTAGTTACACAAAACTTAGGCTGAATTTTGCTAGCCAGACAGGTCCCCACTTGGGAATAGGTAGCAAAAAGAATATAATTTAAATAATAAGCTTAAATATTTAACAAATAATTCAGCCAATAGCAACATATTAACAATCCTAATTGCATAAAAAGCCCATTCCTCTTTATGTGGGTTGATCTATCTAAAAGGAATGCAAGCGAACCAGATCTTGTATTTACTTGCAATAATAGTACTGAGGAGGTATTACATAGTGATTTCTATGGAAGAAATTGCATTTCTAGTGCTCACAGAGCTCAGAAAGTCCGTATGAGACAAAAAGCATATGGAACATCATATATGTTAGGTACAACCTCAGTGCTCTATTCTGCTCTGAGTTACTTTTCAGGCAGTAACTATGTAAAAGGACTGCTGTCAGAAGCAGAAGTAAAAGCTATGCAAGACTGGGCAGAAAAAATGAGCTATGCTAATGCAGTGATTTTGCCAAGTATTGTTTGTTAGAACAACAAACTGTGTGGAGATGCAAGCAGAATTAATACAAGTGAGGCAGAAAGAAAACAGACTAGAGAGCTCAATGCTGGTAGACATATCCTGAGAAAAAATTAAGAGCAAATTTTAGGCTGAGGCTTAGGATTTGGAATGACAAAAAAAAAAAAATCTGCTGTCCTTTCATTCTTATTAGTATCAGGGAAAAATAATTACATAACCTTTATTAAATAAGATTGTGGCAAAGACATATCTAATTTCCACACTATTTTATCGTACAGCAGAAACTACCCATAAGACCCAAATTTTAACCAAATCTTTGGTGACAGTGGGTAAAATTATTTCACCTCTATGGCTCAAATACTTCTTGCTAATGCCTTTGGCACAAGCCATGGTTTTAGATGTCACTTAATCAGAAACATCTACAAAACTTTGTAAAAAATAGAAAAAAAATCTCCAATCTGAAGAAAGTGTAAGTAGGATATATTTCACTATATCAGACTGGAAGTGTGTATAACTGAAGGCCTATAAATGGGTAGGACATTCAGGATACGTTCCACTGCATCATTTATCCTCCTTGTGGTTGCAAGAAGGAAGGAGAGGCAGGGAGAGGGAGAGTAGAGGAGGAGACAGAGATGGAAAGAAAGAGGAAGGGATTGTGTAGAGGTGAGAGAGAGAAACTAGTATTTCCTCCATTAATCTTCTCCAGTGTGCAAGCCTTCATCTTCTCCCAGGTGGAGAAGGCCTAAGGCCTGAATATTCTCTTATTATATATGTAATATAATGTCGGTATTACATTCAAATTATATTTCTTGGTAGCAGGTGAAATCTTCTTACCTTGAAGCAAGTCGAATGACAGCAAATTTGCAAGGCATCTAAGATCATTTTGGCATCGATGCCCAAGGGCTTCCTGCAGTATGTACATATATCTTTTCCAATTATACTCCTGTGTATATAATATAACATCAGCTGTCAGAAAAAAAGCTACCACTGAAATCTCAAGGAGAAAATTGATAAGCCTAGTGCAGTACATAGGAAAGACAGGTGTACTGTACAATGGCCATAAATGGAAAAATGTCATGTGTGTATTCCTTCCATTCTAGTTGACAGGTGTAATATACATGCTCCTGTGATGGGCAAATTGCTGAGCATAATTATCAAGTAGCAAAAATACCTTGATAGAAAGAATGGTCTTCTTTGATTAACTGAATGATCTCAAATAGTAATGAGACCGTATTAAAGCTGCTGAATGTCTGGGAGCATGTATGCTAAATGGGAATGAAGTGGAGGGTAATGATTTTAATGTTTTAATCACAAAAGTAAATTGGTAGTTGAATTTAAATTGCCATCATTTGATCAGTCTGATATAGAATCTCCCCTATGTTGTTGAAGTGCCTGAAAATACTTTTAATTTTCTGCACTGCAGGGAGAAATCCTACCTTCATGGCAGTGGTACCGAACACATGTATAGAACAGCCTACCTCATATTCATAACAATAATATTAAAAAAAAATCTCAGCTCTTTTTGTATTCTTATGTGATGATCTGTACTTTCTCTAGATACAACTGCTGGTATTGGTTTCACACCACAAAATCAACTGCTTTTGCTCCTTTCCACTCAATGATAAACCATTGTACTAATATTTAATCATTCCCAGAGTTCCTTATACTTACGCTGGAAAGGGTATGAGTTTTTCTGATTTGGTATTTCTGAGTAATGGAGCTGTCCAAATTATCTGAACTGAAAATAGTGGGCACATTTAATTTTTTCCCCCCCCTGTGAAGTAAGATATTACCGATTGAGCAAATATCCTTTTTATATTTGGGGATATCTTACCTGATGTGAAAACATGGAGTTTTTAACAGCATTGTCATGTAACCCTATTCCTCCACATCTGTACCTAAAGTTGGTCATTATAGACACCATTCTCAGAAAGGAAGACAATTTCAGCAGAGTAAGCAGCTGCCCAACTGAAAAACTTACAGAACCATGAAGCCAACTCTATCACTTAAGGCATTGGCTATTGTTTCTATAGATATTTCAAAAGTGTCAGCTGTGACAAGCCTAACATAATATTAGGCTGCTGAACTGTGGTAATGATTTGATGGCAAGATCCCACAGAAAGGGAGCTCTGTATGAAAAGCTGTCTGATGAGCATAATCATGACTTCCACTGCTCTCTTTTGTCTGAACGCTTGAATGCTTATGCAAAATGTCTGTGTCCTTTAATACTCTACAATGTTATTAGTGTGTACTTACCGATCAGAAGTAGAGTAAACAGTTCTGATAGTATTTCCAGTTATATTTTCTTCATAGGCACCATATGATGATTTGCTGTGAAGCAGTGAGTGCACAGAAATCACTGAACAGTACTTTTTATTTTTAAAGGTTTCACTACAGTGATGATAATATGCAAATTAAAATAATGTAACATGCTTGTAATAAAATTTTAATACTTGGTGGTGAGTTCTTTTTCTGTATTTTCACAACCATTAAGAAAAATATATGAAATAAAAAACCATCAATTAGAAATACAGTGTCCTTAGACTGTGTTCTGTTGTCGAATGATTCTTCAACATTTCAAAACTAAATCCACAAGCCCATTGAGCAAAATCTACATGACAGTATTGGGTTTGCCCATGTTGATATCCCAGCCTAAATAATACATATCAGGAAATGGTGACACATTGCATTTTTTCCCTTCCCCCCCCCCCTTTCATTACTTCTCAAAGAGTTGTCAGCCCAACAAAACTACAGCATGTCCCTAGAAGTGGAGTAAGGGCCTTTATAATACAGGCTGTTCAACGTGCGATTTGAGTTCGCTACAGTAACTGTATTGTTCCTTGTATCAGAGTAGGGAGGAATATACTGAATTTAGAACTGAATACAGTTGATTAACTGCCAGTTTTGTTTGCATGGAAGGGATGAGCATGTATTGTGACAGCTGAAGAAGTCATATTGCCACACATTTTGAACATTTCTGAACTGATTCAGCTATCCTGTTCCTCCAGAAATTAATAAGGTATATGGTAATTATTACATGTTTTGTATCACTCTTGAATAATATTTAGCAATGTTAGGAACAATATTTTATAGTCATGTGTATTTGCAGAACATGTCTTTTTTAAAGGGAAGTTACAACAGAGCGGTAACATGCCTGTGTAAGGTGTTACACAGCCCAGATACACTTTTCTACATACCTGTCTTTTGTAATGTGTATATGTCTTATCTGATTTATATGCAACATCAAAATGTATTAAAATTGAACAGTTACTGAGAAGCTTAAATGATAAATGTGTTTTATTTATGTTTCATAGAACATAACAATATGATTGCTATTCAATAGTAACGTGGCAAACCTGGATTTGGCCAGGTATCTCTTCAAATGAATGCCCAGTGCTGCATTCACATTTCAGGCAAGAGGGAAATAAGCTTACTAAGTGGAAAAGCGAAGTGAAGTGATTGCCTTTTGAAAGAGTTTTTCTGGCTATTTTTCCCCCGACGAAGC
This sequence comes from Falco cherrug, assembly GCF_023634085.1. NCBI lineage: Eukaryota > Metazoa > Chordata > Aves > Falconiformes > Falconidae > Falco > Falco cherrug. The sequence continues at coordinate 46,328,661 of NC_073698.1, read as the reverse complement.
TAGATGTGCCAAACACATGTCACAGGGTGGAGTATATTGATGGTGCAAGTGCCTAAGGTTTCTTGCTATAGTGAAAAGTGGCATAGGAATATCACCTCTCTATTCCTATGAGGTACGGGCCTGTTTGTGCTTCTTTTTGTTTTTAAGCTTATTTCCCCCAAATCTTCCATTTAACTCATTGTATTTAGCTGCAGAATCTAGTGCTGAGTCAGGCTGACATTTCAAGTGGTTAAATCAGGGTTGAGATGAGGGCAAAGTGAGTACTGTGCATTGCACACTCAACATAATACGGGTATTTAGATGCAGCATGCCTGAAAATACACTGTTTATCTTATAGAAAGTATAATGTATACAGAAAAACACTTTCCTCAAGTGTCCTAGTGTAGAGAACAGTGTCCCTTGGATTTTAATAACTGGCTAGAGTATTATGGTTGAAATACAGAAAAATATATATAACAATATCTTTATTTTTTTTTACTATATAGAACAAAAAACTATGAAGCTAGAGCAAAAATATTTCTGAAACGTCAGTTTCTAGTCTTGCCAACAGAAAATGTGAGGAAACTCAGAACCTTTCCAAATAAATGCATAGTCTGACAGCTTGACAAAACACTAAGTAAAAAACTGAGCCACACTGCAACCTGAGAACTGATCAAGTCCCTTCTTTCAGTTCATATCACCCACTCCTTTACTTGCTAGGGTTTGACTTGTTTATACAGCAAACTACTCAATAATAAATACTCTGTAGAACCTATTACATAAACCCTGAAAGAATGACCTGCAAAGATCATTCATTTAGTAAGCTTTCATAAATTAAATTGGGATTAGAGCTTCAGGTAGGGGATATACGTTTTGTCAAGTGTAAGGTAACACTGCATATTGAAGCATACTCTTTGCACTGCTATTCTTGTATTATTGTTTGTGTTTTTTCAAAGATAATCAGAATATTACACATCAGAAGCTGTATGTTTGAAAATTATACAAAATGCTAATTAATTTTTGTGTTGAATATTCATTTTGAGTCTTAAAACTGCATGCTGTTTGGATATTCTTTTATTCTGAGCCAATTTATGGGCTTGGCCTTCAAGGACATGCAGAAATTTCAAAATACACAAATTTCACCTGCACTGCAACCTCCTACAGGAAATGTAAGAAAATGAGAGGTCAAAGACCCAGTGCCCAGTCACACCCACACCGAGGCTCAGGTGTGCATAAGCTTAAGGACTGGGACGTTGGCCATAGTTTCCATGACGTACCAGACTGTGACTGCTATTTTCCCTATTAGTAAGGCTCAACAGAAGATTTCTCCTCTCTCTTCCATGTCATCAGCCATGGCTCAGGCAGTTCACAATCAATATACGTCAATATAACATCATACGTATAGGAATATGTCTTTAAAAAAATCCTGTCTACCAATAGAACATCATATGTATAGGAATATGTCTTTAAAAAAATCCTGTCTACACTAATACTGAGTTAATCCACATAGGTGGGTGGGTTGGTGCTGGAGAGGTTTTCCTAATCCAAAAAAGTCTTTCATTCAAGAATTATATATTGTAATTTTTGTTGTTCTATTTCTTAAAAATATATTTTGACTGTGAAGAAAAATATATTGTTTCCTTTATCTCAGTGATTTTCTGTTACCAACAGACCTGATGTTTAGCTAGTTCTACTAAATATCCCTACATCACATTTTTTCACTCAGATTTGCAATGTGTGTGCTTGTAGAGACAGAATCCAGCTAGAGCAAGAGTATTGCAAAAGAAATGGTTTATAAAATCATTTGTACCCGGCCAAAAATCAGAAACCCATGTTACAGTTTCAGTGATTGGGATAAGAGATGATAGATGTGTTCAGATTAATCTCATATAGTTTTAGGAACTGAAGACACTTGAGTGAAGAGTGTAATGTTTTCCTTACAGCCTCGGCAAGAACTAAGCTGCCTGAGAGCTCAGTGTGTCTAACATGCAGGAAATGCCATTCCTCTATTGATTATATAAGAATTCTGGCTTAACTGCTTTCTTAAATTTCATGCCTCAGCTATATCTCGAGCTACACAGGGTATGTCTTGTGCTTCCCACTCTGTGCACTGGAGCTATGGTTTGTGGGCTTTTAAGCGTGGGATCCTAGAAGCAGAATTTGGAAGGGGGCTGGCATAATTCCAGAGCCCAGTGTGAGGTTTCTAAACATCCCTGAAATTTCTTGCATAAAGATGGTTTCTCTTAATTTTTTTTGCAAGAAATAGCACTTTAGACATTACGGTTCTCAATTCATTGTCCACAATACCTGGTCTTTCTTCCACTGTCACTGGAGTAGTTTGTTTCTGGGAGATTATTTGGAGACCTTGGAGGATTTTCATATGCTTGCTCAGTTACCCTAAAAAAAAACAGAAACCACACAAAAAGAAAACAAACACTTTTTAGGAATAATTTGCAACTACACAGCTTTCTGTTACACTTACAACCATAAATGTAGAAGCTTTGGCTAGAATGAGTAGATAAAATAAACTTAGCTTTTTCTTACTGTCGTTAAATAGAAAGTAATGTAATCACTGACCTAAAATTTTAAGTCCTCTTGTTTATGCTTGTAGATATATTTATATCAGAAACTTCATCTAACTTTAATTGAACTTTCGTTTCATCAAGGTGCCCACTGAGGTTTTCAACTGTGCGGTAAGGTAATGTCTCAGTGGTTGATAGCATTCTGCATTTTCTTGGCAATATTCGATAATGTTTTATTCTTTTACTATATTTTAGTTTCAAGTTTTCTTTTTTTTGGATATACTACAGTTATGGTTTTTTTAGAAATGACTAGCTAAACAGATACATAGACTCTTACTTCAAAAAGCAGGATTACGATTCAAGAAAAAGAAACCTTGTCTCCTGCAGTTTTCCCTGCCATAAACATGACATGCAACCAAACATAAAAATAAACCTTTTCAGACAAAATATAGGATTGAAGTAATAAGTGTTAATAATGTTTTTGATGATTTTACAAAGCAGCTCAGAGAAAGGCTGCTCTTACTTGGTTCTGCCAAAGGTTATATTCTGAAAGAAGTTGATGATTATAAGCCTTAACTCAGAGTTTGTGCTGCAGTTTGATTTTTCTCAGTGAGCTTGCCAAGGTCTGAACCTTTGCTAAACGAACCTTGCTCAGTCCTGGTCACTGTTTTATATGCATAGCATGTTGCATGAAGCAGCACTGTATTGTGCTTGACTCCTAATCTTGCAGGCCCCCTTTCAGAACTAAAAGAGAAACTCATTCACCATAGATACTCAGTACGTGGTTCTCTGGTCAGACTGTCAAATGGGACTGCTAGTATAGAAGTATTTTATATTAAAAAAATAGCAAAACTGCTTATGTATACAGATAGTTAAGTTCTTCCTCTTCATTTAGATATACAGCTAAATGGAAGACTCAAAAGTTACCATCAGAATGGTGCCTAAAAACGTAATACTAACTCCACTTTAATTGACCAAAAGGGATCTTAGTTTTTGCAAATAATGAAAACTCATAGCAGTGAAACTTTTTAACTAGGAATGTGTTTCCTTATATTTCTTTGAGATGCTAACATCTGAGTTCACAAAACACCTAGATAAGCACAAAAATACTTGACTACAAGAGATTATAGGTTTGAGTCATTGCTTATTATTAAAATACTTGCAGCTATATTGTTTTATTGGTTAATCAGGCACACTTTAGAAATAATACAGATACATTACTCAAATTATGGAAATTGTGATTACTTTTATTAGGAATTCACATTTTCTGGTACCACACTAAACAGCTACAACTCTTGATATTGGCTTTTTAAATTTTAGAGAACTATGAATTGAGTCTCACCGTTTTTTACTTTGGTCATCAGCAGACTTTACTTCAGTGTGATCACCAAGGTCCTTATCTCTGTGAAAGTGAGAAAACCCTCAGAATTAATCAAATTATTTGATTCAACCTAAACTTATTAAATAGTTTGATTTTTTTATGTTGAAGAAGAAAAATATTATATGCATTTCACAAGGAAGTTTCCTAACTACACTGGGTATGTATCGCAATTGTTTCATATCATGTGTTTAGTTAGTTATGAAGTAATAGTTATCAGTTCAAACTTCAATATTTTTCAGTTTCTCTCCAGTGCTGCAATACAAAAGAACAACAAGCTACTAGAAAATGCTAAGTTCATTAGAGTATGGTAGGATAATTCAGGTTGAAATTCAGTGACCTGGGAGAGACCAGTAGTCTAAACTCCTGCTCAAAGCAGGGGCAGCTCTGAGATCAGACCAGGTTGTTCAGGACTTTTTGTAGTTGTGTCTTGAAAAACTCAGAGGATGGAGATGGTATAACTTCTTCTGGCAACCTGCCCCTCTTCTGGACAGTCCTCCTTATAACCAGTCTGAACGTCTCTTGTTTCAGTTTATGACCGTTGTGTTGTGTTGTATCGCCCTACAACAGGCAAAGGGCCTGCCTACATTTTCTAAACTGACTATGGCTCTGTCGTTATAACTTGATAACATAATTTTGTTCAGTAATGGCACCAGCACCATGAACTATGGAAGTGGCTGCCACAGAGTGTTGCTCGCTTTGTCATTATGTCCAGGCCAGATTCCTCTTACAACTGCTGTTATCTAGGTTTGTATACAATCTCCAGGACCATATGACCACATTTATACTATTAACTCATAAATCACTGGCTGTGAAAAAGCTGACTTCATAGAATAAATTTCATAAATTATCACGTCATCTATATAATACCTTAATATAATTTCACATTAATAGTTTTATCAAATGGTGTGTGATTAAAAATAATGATGTTATCCATTGAAGAATGGGCCACACTGGTTCTCATTTGAAAATGAATAATGAAGCTAAGAAAAAAAAAAGGATTTTTTTCATTTATTTATGATAGTCCTCTCTTGTATTTAAAGGACAGTTTTTAATTTGACAGAGCATTTCACATTTATTTAAACAACTTCAGTGCTCATGCACTGACTATTTAGAGTTCCAATAAGGTAAAGTCAGGTACTACCTGTGTTTCTTCCACACTGAATTATTTATATCTACTAGACTGTATTTAATGACAAATTTAAAAATGTTACAAGTTCTGTGGTTTCAATAAAGTAACAATATTAATTTTGACTCCTCTAATGAGTTTTACAAAACAGAACCAATTAATACTAATATCCAACAAAGAACATTTTATAAGCATATGAGAAAGATTATGACACCCTTGCCTCTCATTTTTCTGACCGGCAGTATTTATTTCAGTAAAATCCTCCAGGTCTTTTCCTCTGAAAAAACAAACAAATACAACTGTTAAAATATTCCCCCTATCTGGGAAGAGGAAAAGTGTAGTAAAAGAAAGAAAAAGGAAAAATGTAAATTGTTAGTGAAGTTTATGTTCACAATTTGCAGACACTTACATTATTGACCATAACAAGAAAATATGTTTACAATTTTCCACTAGCAAGGTAATGTTCTGTACAATTAAAAAAAAAAATTATTGTCTAGTATAGCCAAGAAAATAAAATGGATTTGTATAATCATATCAATGTCATAGTTTAAGATTGTTCTTTGCCAGTGAAGACAGTGAAGGAGAAACATGGACTTTCAAAGAACGTAGTATTAATTTACAGGGTTGAGGCAGCTTAATCCTTTTTTGCACAATTGATTTGCAAAACCTATATTTTTATTTAAACTAAGAAACTTATACTTCTTAAGATGATACCTGAAAATACGTCCACATATTTTTGCTTCTGGAATGACAAGAAATTACCTCCACATGTCATCATAGTTAACAATTAAAGCATTGATTATGTCTGCACGTCTAATGAAAATGTAAGCTTCCAAAGACTCACATATAGGGAAACATCCTTTACATATATAAGGAAACCTTTTTTAAATTTCATAAATACAATTAAACTAGTGTCTAGTTTTTCTTTTTTTTTTTTTTTTTACTATTTAAAAAAGGTTTAATGAATTAGAGAATGGAATGACCTACGAAAAGCACTCTAACTAATGTAAAAACCCTGATTCTCTTTAGCTAGAAGAAAGGAGCAAAAGCAAAAGACTTAAGTTAGCTCTGTGAAACTGAAAACTTTGTCACTTCAGTCCATAATAGGTTTATTCATCTTAAAAGTTTGTATGCCTCCTAAAATTCAGTAGTGTCTCAAAGTCTTGTACTCTATGCTAATAAATTCTTGGTGAATTAAAAGTTGTAAAAAAATCATACTCAACTTAAAAGGTTAGTGCTAAGTGTACATACGTATGTATGTATGTATGCATATACATGAGATTGTCTAAAATAGGTGATCACAGGTTGGCAACATTTATGTGCTGCTTCTGTTTAGAACATCATTCTTGAAGATATCTGTAGAATTTCAGTGTTAGGTGTGGCAAATATTACATAGCTCTTACTAGCACAGTACCCTGGCAGTTCTTCACTTTCCGTTTACTGTAGGGCTGCTTACAGACCACAAGAAACTTGGCCTGAAATGCACTGAACTGATGTGCTGTTCAAAAATGTAAGTTCAAGCTGTTCTTTATGGATCACTGCCCTTGGTGACTGAAATGCTTTGTTACATCCTTTTGGGGCAACACATCATCCATGAGTTCTACAGTATTTTGTTTAACACCCCTTCTCTAACAATATTAAAATATTTTTTTAATTTTTTCATTAGGGAAGCGTATAAGGCATGTGTGGAAGCTTGCTGTTATGTATTACTTGTTCAGCTGATAGTGCACATGCCAGATAATTAGTCTGTATTTTCATATTCATCATTCTGGATAAGGAATGCTACTTACTGAGCTATAAACATTTTACAGATTTGCAACATTACCTTTCCTGACATTCTCATAGTTACAAACTACCACTGCCTTAGAAAAGCAGGGCCTGAGAAGCTTTGAAGACTTACTTCTTGTCACTTGTGAAAGAACTTGGATTCACTTTGATGAGGTTATTGAGATCTTGGTTCCTTTAGAGACAGAACAAAACCCAGATGAAACCACAATTAGTATGGCCAGCTGTCAGTTAGCTGAATTAAATACTCACTTAAAAAGAAATTATAATTGACACATTCTTTATGAAAGACAAAATTAAACTGATTAAAAGTTCAAAGCCTACATCATTGTAGTAGTTCAAATATATTCATAGACACAGCCATATGCCCCCCATATGCACATTTGCACACACTCTTTCTGGAATAAAAGGACCAAATTATGTGTGGAAACACAAGTTATACCTAATACTTATGTCAAAAAGGATAATTCCTACTGAATATGCATCATGGACAACTTCAGAGATTGCCTGACCTCTAGTATGCTATGATATAACAAATATCTTTACCAGATAATACAATCAGCCAAGTATTCCTGTTATATGCATGAACAATTTCATACCTAAAAAGTAATTAGGGACTAAGTCTGGCTAAATCAGTCAAAAAGTAGGTTATCTAGACCAGCTTCTTCCCAATTAAACTCTCCCTTCTCACAAGAAATTTCATGTTTAAACTGAGGAATGCTGAGAACTAATTACATCAATTGATTGTTGAACTTATGTAAAAGAGTTAGAATGTGATGCACTATTATTATGTGATGTAAGGAAAAACAAAATCTTCCTTGAATTAGATCTTGTTGGTTAATTAGTTTTCTTTTTTCAATATTTTAACATTAAACATGTTATTTATTAATGCAACATAACTATTAAAAATGGCAATATTAATTAATGTCTTTTATACTCTTTGAGATTACAAAAAGTACATGCTGACCAAGCTGTTCAGCTATGCTTTATAGTACCTATGGAACAAAATTTCTGTAAAACGTAACCCTTTTAGTTATTAATTTCTTGCACTGGTAACACTTCTCGAACTTTCACCTACATGAAACATCTGCTTGACATGACTGCACCAAGTAGTCAGGGCTGACATTTTGCAAGTTCTTTACCTTGAGGTGGCTGGCTAGTGCAAAGGAAAGGTCATAGGATATGCAACTTCAAGCTACTGGTTCAACCATAGTTCAGGTTATTAGCAACTAAAGTTAAAATTTGAGAGCTATTATTTGTGAAAGGATAAAAATGTAAAGTAGGGCAAGCTGTAGGTTATAGTGGATAAATCAGAATGTATCTGCTTAGGTTCAGGGCACACTTTCACTCATTTTTTAATCTCTTATTGTTATCAAAGCTACATTTACTTTAGAAGTAAGCACACAGGTGACACCAGTGTTGATATCACTCACATAACCCAATCTTAAAAAATAGAGTGCATGTGCAATACAGAACCTAAAGAGAATTTCAGTTTAGGTTTCCTTTAAGAGTTGTTAGCATGCTAAAGATCAGCTATTCAACTTATACCTTTTCTAATACTTCTAAAATAAATGTCAAGTTTTAAAGTGGGGAAGAGACTAACCTATATATTCATACATTAAAGAAGCTCCTTGAATATCAGAATATCAGATGCAGTGAAAGGCTGTTGTGCAGAAGTCTTTCCAGGTATAACTGTCATTTGAAAAAAGGAACTATTTCAGTGTCCAAGGCTGGCTGAATTGAATTCATACTTCTTAAATTTGTCAACATTTTAAAAAAATACAGATGATGATGGAAAACAGCAGCATAAAACTTCTACACAAAGCAGTTTAGACAAACTTGGCGAAATAGCTTTCAAATGTGGTAGATGGCTTGTAGTAGATGCTGACATTTTTCATAGGTCATTCCAAAGGATGCCACCTCCAAGCACAGTATTTTCAGAGCCTGCTGTTACATCACTGTGAACATTCTGCTTAGGGTGAGTACTTTTTGAAATGGATGAGAACAAGGTAGGTCAGACAGCCTGCCAGGAGGAGAATATATAGTTTGCTCATACATTCAAGAAGAAGAAATATTTTAATACAGCCACAGGACATGACTGGAATTTTTTAGGAGCACCTAATTCAGGATAACAAATACAAATTTTTGTATTCTGTATAAAAATACTTGGAACAGCAGAACAGAGGATTTTGTATCACAATTTGTACAAAAGGATCAAGCCTTGAAAAAAATTAATTTATTATAAAATAAAAACATGAAGACTTAGATTAAGGCCTAGATGTACTTATCATCACTAAAGTGTGGAAGACAATTCTGTTGACTCATTTACTTTTCCCTTTGTAAGTGACCACCTCCAGAAAGAAGTCTATTCACCCTTTAACATCCCCTTGCAGAAAAATACTTAAAATAGCACTATGAATCTACAAGAAAGCCCCACTCTGAAGGGTAGAAAAACCTATGTGCAACTGGACCACTGAGGGCCTCATGCTATAAAATTGTTAACCATGAATTTTGCTGCTGCTGCCTGCTGTTTTGCCTCTAGCTGCTTGTGTAAAATAAGATTAGAAATTTGACAACTGATGAAGACAGTCCATCAGAATAAGGGTTAGCAAAGAAGATAAGTAAAGTAGGTTTAAAAAAAGCTGTCAAGGCAGGCTGCATGCAAAATCTTGGCTTAATTTAAGCAGACACTCCTATTCTACCATATCTTGGACCTCTATGCCTCTCAGACACAAACAAAAAGGGAAATTATTTAGGGCTTATGTGACAAGCTCTCCAGAGATTAGGTAAATTACAAAAGTTTAATAACTCAGACCCTGAATCAATATCAGCAAATGGTTCTTCATTTACAGAATAATTTTCTTTTGCATTATCTCATTTTCTGAATGTTAGCTATCTAATGTCTTCCTTGATATAATGTACAAAAGACCTATAGACAAGTTCATTAAGTAATTTTAAAAGTATAAAAATGAATGTATGATGTGATGGCAAAGTATGATTTTTTTCTTTTATGCTCTGTATTAAAACTTAGAGAAATAGATTGTTAACATTTTGTTTTGACTTTCAGTATGCACTTGATTTCTAACTCAGTTCACTTAAGATAAAGACCTAATACTTTTCAGTCCTTCTGCTCTGTGAGATGTGTTTGTGCATCTCACTGATTTCAGTGGATAATAGTTCTGTAATTCTGGTTTAACTGGTGACAAGTCAGATCACCATCAGAAAAGAAAACACAGATGAATCCCATCCAGACATTCAAGCACAGCTAATAGTTTTTAGTCTGGTTTTAGTTTTTGGCTTGGTTTGGTTTTTTTATCTTGAAAACTTTCAGATAAAGTTTCAAGTGACATAGAAACAGGAAACATGAACCATGCCTATAAAAGAACTTTAGTGATGTCATTAGTTGTTTGATGAAAGGAATGAAAACATTTCTAATGTATTTGCATATTCTGAAGTCAATGAAGAAAACAATCGACAACAATAGGTTTTATAAGTTTGATCACACTTTTCTGACTGTCCTTAATGCTGAGGCCAAATTGAAGTTGATCCTGGACATGTGTGGGAAAGAGAGAGAGAAACAAAATTTTAAACAGAACAGCCATGGTCTTGAACAAGTATTGGGCAGGAGAGTATGTGACCACAGCTCCCTATTCATTCAGTGAATGCTTCTTAACCTGTAAAAGTCTTGCTGAGCCCATTTCTAGTTACAGCTGTTCCCTAATTCCTGAAGGCATTCTTGCCTTGTTACTTAGAATTCGATCATCCATCTTTGCTGATACACAAACAGTTCACATAATACCAAAACACCAATATTGTAGGTTCTTTCATGGACCACAAAACTGACAGACCACACAAATTTCAGAAGGCTTGCTGTAGTCTTTAATCAGTGGGGCATTTCATGTCAAATCCCAGGATATTCAGTGAGGCTTCAGATCTACTCACTCTGTCATCATCAGCATCGTTAGCCAAAAAAAAAAAAGAGGCAGATCTATAAAGGAGCCATACACAGTATGTTTAATAGATCTCCATCTTTTTCTGATTAAAAGACCTGACCAGAATTATAAAAACTACTGAGGTGACTCACTATTTCTAATAGATTATAAGATATATAGAATGTTTCTAAATGGGATACCAAACAAGTTGCATCTGTTGTCCTTTCTTCAGTGATATCTCCCAGCTGATCTCCTACAAAGGATTCTAATCCACAGATTCTTCTTCTGACATGATGGAATACACACAGACCACACTAACCAGCCCTGGCTAAAACCTTAAGGGTTGCTGATCTAGTCATGTCAGCAAACAACATTTCCAACCGGACCTTCCAAACCTGAACTAAAAGGGTTGGTCTAGAGTAAATCAAGTATGTCAGGCATCTCGCTGGGTAAACCTTAACATCATGGGTGCAGCTGAATTTTGATCTGCCATCCATGGCTGCTTTATTGTCCCTATATCAGAGTTTGTCATATATAACTAAGAATGAATAAAGAAGTTCTTTGAGAAAAGAGTGGCATTTATTCTGAAGCAGGGTGCATTTCCTTCCACACCGCTATGCTCATTAATCAGTGCCAGGAGCCCTCATTCAGACCTTTCATCAGTAACAACCGAACATGAGGGAACAGAAGAGGTCTGCAGTCAACTGTGAAAGCCAATTTATACTGTGCCAAAACCAGTGTAATGTTTAGCCCAGAGGATTTTGGAGTTAAATACAGAGGAAGAAGCTGTTGATCAGAATGTTTTATAGGAGGTAGACTGGGAAAGATCACTGAAAAAAAGCACAACTTAGTTTTGGTTGGAGGATATTTATGACCCTGTAAACACTGTATTAACTTTTCAGTTAGGAATAATGGGCTTGGATCTCTTCAGATAAGCTCTGCAACAGCATATCATTTATATCAACATGCAGAAAAGCTGTAAACCATCATTCCACTGAATGCCGAATCAGTCAGGATTGGGAGGCAGAAGGTCCCCATCACTAGGAACTAGGAAGTGCCTTCTGCTTAAATGCAAAAATATATCATCAAAAATGACTATTAATTTGTACTATCAGAAACAATTTAGAAAGTGTAAAGCCATTTCACTTTACCATAAAGAAAAAATTGTCATGGTAGCCAAAGCAAGATCTGACTGCAGTTACAGCTACTGAATTATGGGTATGTCCATGTGAGTTCTGTTTTAGTATTCTTGCTTCCAACATTTTTTGAGTGACAAAAACTTCTCCTCAAGTATGTCCAACACAATTTCTGATATATCTAAGCAAAATAAAAGATCAATTAATTACTTCTACTATTTATGAACTCTTGGAAATATGACTTTTTTGATTATGCTGCATCTTTTGGTGGTAATACCTTTGTTACTGCATTGGTAAATGTGGTCCCCTGTACCAAGTACTGTTACTTTCTTTGTAGATCATATGCAAGGAAGCAGCACAGTTGAATACAAGTGAACCCCATATAAAAGCATTTGACAAAAATACACATTTTAGCATCTTAACTGTAATAATTAATGAAAGATTGACTAAAGGTGTGTTAAACACCCTCGAGAAGTTTGGTTTAACAAGATTGCCCACAGAACATGGTTCTTTAAAAAATGCAGTTTTTTAAAGACCTGCATTTAATGGTTACTACAATTCTGTAATGGAAAAGCGCAGAGGGAGAATCTGGGATCTCCACTGAGTTGAAAAAGAAACACAAAAAGTACTTGATAAGCAATGAATAAAAGACCCATTGAGTAAATCAGGAAAATGTCTCTGTATGTATCCAGTGCAGTGCTCATATGCTGCTGCATTTGTTAGATACCAAGAGACCTGATTTGAGAATGACCTATTATGCTTTGAAAAATACAGAGTTATTAGACAGTGGTTATCTTTACTTTTTCTGGATGCTAGCCTACTTATGCTGTCTAGGGTATCTATAGGTGCCCAAATTAATGATGAGATGCCTGTTCCGTTCTGTTAAACATATCCAAAAGGTGGTGGTCCGTATATCCATGCCTCCAGATATGCTATGTAAATTATTGTATAGTCTATGTTTTAAAATGGATGCCACATCTATCTGTTGTATTTGAAAACAATGCAAAAAATGCTTTTTATGTAACAGAATCAGTGTTAGGCCTTGCATGGAACAGTACACAATGAAGCTTACATTTTTAGCCAAAAGAGATTATATCTGCAACCTTTTCAGGTAAATCCTTTCTGAAAGATTTTCCTTGTGTTGCTGACCAGTTTGGTAGAAAACCAATTCTATTTCCCACTAATTTTATGCTGAAATTAATTCATTATTCCTTTAACATCCCTATCAGAATCCTGAGTGAGTCAAATAATCAATTAAGTATGACTTTAAAAAGTGTGACTCGAAAATCTTTCCATTCTATGAAAAAATATAGGAAATTAAAGGATATTACTCTAATGAATGTTGGTGTTACTAGAAATACTTTTTTTGTGTAACTGTTTACTTCCTCTGTGTGGCAAAATAATTTTTGGTCAAAAAAATAGCATTTATATGACATCTCTAATAGAAAAAAGGCACTTCTGCTGACAGCTGCTTAATACATTTTTGGTAAGCATAAATTCTAGAAAAATCTGTAGTTTTGTGAAGCTAACATATGAGCAGCAGATAGGTGACATCTGAAGCACCAACCAAATGTAAAGGAATTATAGCAGGAGTAAAGAGGGCTGAATTTTGCCCACTAAGATTACAGGCTACTTATAGTTTATATACTGACACAAATAGCTGTAACTGTGCAATGTTACCATAGAAACTTGTAGACCAGTAAAATATTCCTCCAGCTCTCCACCAATGGAGGGACAAGAATGCAAAGCTTCAGATGGTAATGAGAGCCACCGGGGGATGAGGAACGTGAATTGATTGAGGGTGGGGATTAAGTAAAACCTTAACAAGCCTTTAGGAGTAAAGAATGGCTGTGACTTCCCTAGTTAATACAGTGGTATATTTAATTCTCTGAGATCCCTCACATTTATCGACAGGACAACGTTTCACTGAAGCCCTGCTTTTTTTTTTTTTCCCCTACAGATTACACTGTCAGACATCTTTTGGATGTTTTTCTTAATCATTTTGTACCGTTTTTACATACTGGGGGCTTTGGAGGAGGGAGGAATAATTCAAAATAATATAGGCTGTGGCTTCAGACCACAGAAAACTGTACTTTATGAATCAAATTAAATAAAATTAGCTAATGTAATCTAATTTTAGTGTCTGCACCATTTAATATTTCCAGGTAAAAATTGTGCAGTGAGCTACTGTAATTCTCAGTGCATATCTAGAAATCTATTTCTAATTAATTCATTCACTTTTTAATTGCATATTCAGGCATTATATTCTGGTCGAAGTCACAGATTCAAATGTTTGCATGGTTATTGCTGGTTGTTTTGAAAAATGTAACATTTTCATCAGCAGAGAACCTTACCGTTTTCTGGAATTTCAGTAAAAAAAAATAATTTTTTTATGTCTTTTCCACCAGTAGTTTTCATGGTATTCTGTACACTTTCCAAGATACGTTAGTACATATGCCATCTGACTCATACTACAAGAACAAGTCCATCTGTTTAAATGTACTAATTTTGTCACACTAAATGGTATATGATGGGGTTTTACTATTTAAAATGTTAACACTACAATGCACAAGTTTTGTTGGTTTTTTTATATACATACTAGAATGTAGATATTACCTCTCCCTTAATTTATTGAAGACCAAAGAAAATGTACTATATAATCTGTACTACTGCAATTCACCTGTTTCCAAATATTTGCAGCAACTATGTATGTATGCTGCTCTTCAAGATGCAGGCTAGACAGTCTGAAAGAATAAAAAATGAAACATCTGAAATAACTTAGCAAGTCAATAAGATGGAACTCAAGGTTTGTACTTCTAAGCCAATGGTTGGGAATAGATAAATGCTACATTTATCACTCACCAAATGAGTGCTCCAAATGAGCTATCAAATATGGAATTCAAACAAATTGAGTACTTTATATCACATTAATCAATGTTTATCAAAACATTGTGTTGAATATATCTGCTTACATTACCTTGCTGTAGCTGGATTGTCCACATCCATCCTTGATTTCTGAGGGGTCACCTGTTCTGATGAAAAGGCAGGTCTGCAACAGGAATGCAAAAACATACTTAAGGCACAGGAAGATATTTGGAAACATAACATTTAAATGGATTATCGTTGTAGATGTATTTCTTACAGGTGTAACTACAGTGAGTTAGGATTTTCTTTCAGAAACTTTTTTCTGTTTTTCTTTAAATTTATATGTATAATATATAAATATATACTATATTTAAATAATTATACATATAGAAGATATAGATAAAGAATACTTATCTAAAGAGCTATGCAATGCTTTAGTTTACTAGATTACTGCATCCACTTAGCCTTTTGAAAAATTAGTATTCCAAGACTAGCTGTTTTGCTAGTATGGATATAGAAATAAAGTGGAGCTTTTTTACTGTTTCAAAATTATTTTAGTAGTAAAGGAACTTTTGTATACTTTTCTACTTCCTATTAAATACATTTTACTTATTTAGCAAAGTACTGATTTGTTAAAAACTAAATAAGTAAATAATTATACTTTCCTATTTTTACTTATTTGTGTGAACAGTGAGATTGGTCATTGCAGCAATACTGAAATAAGAAAGGAAGAAGGTGGCTGGTGACTGGTACAGCTGGAAATGAGAGTTAAATGCTTCTTTAGAGAAACTTGCTGTTAGGATGGCAACTAAATCATAAGAAGTTGTGTATCTGTCTTAATTATCAACCATGAAATTACAGGTTGGTTAAGTAATCTTTTTCTAATTTAGACTATGTGAAATGTGCATTTAATTAATGAATTAATTTAATAAATTTATTTTCAAAAATTAGAGCAACCTTTGCAGACACTCAAATAATTTTGCTTTACATCAATTCATCTTACATTAATGCATTCTACTACAAGCTTTTGCATCTGGCCAGCTTTTTAATTTATCACTTCCTTTTCCTTCACTTTGCTCACACTTTCTTTTTTGCTCTCTACAGTATCAGTTTAGTATAAAGGATATTTGCATTAGCAACCTATATAACTGTGGAACTAAAATTCTGAAGCAGTTTTTATTTTTTTATGCAGTTACAGTTGTTTTTTCAATCTGAATAAATGTCCAATTAAATGTTCTAAACTATGTGAAAATAATTACATTTCTGCAAGAAAGGAAGTCTTCTTCATGCACTTCTGTGACCATCAAGGAACCCTCCCAGGTAAATTATACAGTCTTTGTATTATAAATACATGTAAAATAATAATCAAGGTTTGTGCATAGGAATGTGTTGCATTGCTAAATCTACTAAGAAGCAAATTAAGCAAGACATACGTTGTTGGAGCCTCTGAATTTTCTGAAATGGTCCTAGAGAAAGAAAAGAGTAAATATTTCAGAAACCAAGTTGCAAAATGCTACTATCGAAGCACTTTGCCAGATTTTTGATCAATCAACAGCCATGAATTTTACTTTCCCATCCTTCCAAGATGGTATTTTTGTTTGTTAATGTGGAATTTAACATGTTTAACTCAACTAGCACAATATTAAATTCTAATCATATTCTTGATACGTTACTAAGACAATCATTCTTCAATTAACATTTTCCAATCACTCTGTTCAATAGTGTTTTGTTTTCTAGCACACAACTCACAACCAAAAAACTCAGTTACAGTGAACTACTTATATTCTTAGCTTCGATTGCAATTTCTTTTAAGTGTTCTGTAAAGTGTGCTTAATCAGCTCAGAACTGAGGCAAAGCACTCTAGAAATTTACGTGTCGTGCTTGACTATAGAAGGCTAGAATCAGGTCTCAGAATCAGAAAAGGTAAGTAAATAAACTCTTGACTAAAAATACCCACAAACCTATGACTGCTGAACTCTCTTCCTAAGGACAGAAGAATAATCAGCCATTCTCATATTTGAAGAAAAGACTCAGCATTTTGTTCCATGTCTTTAAGACTGATAGTGACCTTTTACAACTGTGGCTATTAGCATCTATGCGTAAGCACTATTTCCTGAAACTCAGAGGTGAGTAAAAGGCTTTACTTTAGTGACTATTATTAGTTACAATAATAGTCACAATTTGAAATAGCTTTCACATCTTCAAAGCACTTTTAAAAGATAAATAAATCATTTAATGCCTATCACTGTTTAACCGGCTGTCCTTGGTGACATCATTGTTAGGTGATCCAGGAAGGGTCATGAAAGCTTCAGAAAGAATATGCCTGTATTTTGGTCTTCTCTGAACTATGAGGGCAGAGGAGTAACCGGATAATTAGTACTGAGGACACAGGAATCCCAGCTTTTTGTAGAAGCTGGGCAGATGCCATATAGAGGATGCATCCTATCCTGTGCTTTCAAAATTACCATGATCATAGTGATACACTGAAATGAAGCCAAATAAATTCATCATAGTTGGCATATCAAAAATATCTAGTAAGCACTGACTTAGAAAATAAACTTTAGCATCTAGGAGTTATCTTTCTCCTAAATGGTCAGTGACTTTGAATCTTGGCCAAACAGATGGACAGTACTAAACACAGAATAAGATTAAAAATAATTGCTAAACTTGGGTTTTAAGGATTCGTGCATTTATGTCTTCCAGTGGGAAAGATTCCATAAACTCCCTTAGCAATCATCTACCAAGGAGTTACACCTAGCATGACAATGTATCTGTTCATTTCAGTTTCATTTAATTTTCATCATGGGTATGCGTAAGACTCATGTTGGAAGTTTCCCATATTAAAACTAGAGAAGCACAAAGGCCATGCTGCTGCCAGAAGAGGACCTAAGCAAAGAATATCATGAAAGCTCAGGCATTAATATTTTAAACCATCCATATTATGCGTTTAGATGAGAGCACAAGAAATGTTGTCTGTTCTCTTTCTGATCTGTCAGAACGCAACAACAACTTTAGAAATTAATGTTAAACATTTGTCTGCAAGTAACTTTAGCCTGAGATTTTCTTCTAAACTATTTCTTGGACAGCTTACTGAGAGCTGATGAAACAGATGTTGAGGTTTTGTCCACGCTGTTAACCAAAAGAGCCCAGGGTTAGGTCCTGGCCGTCAGACCAAAGGGCAGCAATAGATTCCTGCCCTTATGGCTCATTGCTGTATATCAGATTTGTCTTGTGGAGATCTAACTGAAATAGTCAAAACCATGAAGAAAGCGTACAAGCACGGTAGAAAAATTATGGGGAGCACTTATGTAACCTCAAGTGGCCGGCATTTCTTATACTCCGACCTCAGTCAATGCTGGGTGTCAAGCTGCTAAGAACCCAAGGAAGTAATTAGACATGAGGTGCTTTCTCTTGCCATATCATTTTACTCATCAAACACAGTCCCTCAAAGAATCACTCTGTTAACTCACTCCCAAAATCAGCTCCAGCCAACAATTAGGAAATAACTAGTAATCATCAGTACTTACCCTTTTGTTTCCACTGTTTCTGTCATGGTCTTACTACTCGAAACAGGGGGAGGCATCCAAGATTGCCTGTCAGTGTTAACAAATAAATCTTTGAGTATTAGTTTAATGATATGGGGCTGAACAGCATACTATGAATGTTAGAATGTCAAAGCTGATGTAGAAATACCTGGAACTTTTCTTAAATTAGTATTTTGAAATAATCCATGTAGATACTAATTAGATTTTTTTTTCCAGATAACTGAATGGAATTGAAAATATAATAATTTTAATTATTTTGAATAATGCATTGTCTGACTGTAGGTGGTCTGTTCTGCAACTTGAATGGTACAAATAAACAAATCATTTATGGGAAGGACAACCAGATGGAATGCACAAAGGAAAGAGTGTCAAGTATCAACCCAAGAAACACATTCAGGCTGGTATTAGAGGTCACATAAACATCACAAGCACTTTCAGTTCTCCTTCTCCCCCCCGCCCCCCCCCCCCCCCCCCCCAGACCTATCAATCCAGCAATTGTTTGTGAGGAAAAAGAAGCAATTGCACCATAAACAGTGCAATTCAGTGGTGGCCTTTCACATCTTCAAAGAGCCTGAAGAGAACTACTACACCATAAACTGCCACCAAACAAGCAGGCTGCTAATATGAAAATGATGACATTTTAGTTTCTGCTTTCATAATTCTACTGATTACAATTATTATGCATGGAGTATGGAAGAGAAAATCACAAATGAACAAAATTCATGGCTGGGAAGGATGCATAAAAATACAGCTATGACCAGCAGTGTATTTTAAATTACAAATTAAAGTTATTTGTTCTACACCATGTTTTTATTCCTGCTCAGACAATACTATCTGAAATGCAAATTTTTAAAGCTAGCTGTGTATCATGCATGCAGAAAACACTGTAGTTCATATGTACTGCAACAGCACGGGGTCAAGCTGGGTTTATGAAAGGCAGCTCCTGCTTGACGAATGTGATCTTCTACGACAAGATGACCTGCCTGGTGGATGAGGGAGAGGCTGTGGCTGTTGTCTACCTGGACCTTAGTAAATCCTTTGACACTATCTCCCACAGCATTCTCTTGAAGAAACTGACTGCTTGGATGGGTGTACTCTACACTGGGTAAAAAGCTGGCTGAATGGCCAAGCCCAAAGAGTGGTATTGAACGGAGTTCAATCCAGTTGGCAGCCAGTACTCCTACAGAAAAAGCCAGAGCATGTAAAAGTTTAGTTCTTGAGGCTTGCTGAGGAGTTAGAGCATACTAGAGGAGAAAGTTGGTAATGTTTTTTCTTGTAATTGTGATACATTATTGTAGTGTAATGGAGTGCAGTGATGGTAATGAATACCTTTTCTTCTTGATTGGAGAAGTTGCAGTAGTGTTTTCGGATGCTGCATCAGGAGTCCAAGATTGTCTGTTAAAGAAATATACATAATTAATTATTTTTCAATAAGTTTATCATTTTAAATGAAAAAATTGATAAGAAATCGTATTTCTACTATGAAAATGATACAACTGTGTATGGTAAATGGTATGACTGTGTTTATATATGTCAACTGAAATTTTGGAAATATCTCAAAGGATACAAGATTTGGGACACCTTAAGGGATTCTGATGCTTGGAGAATAGATGTGTTTTTACTTGATATCTAAAGTAATTTCTGACTTCCTAAAACCTTGACTTCTGTACCTACACTTCAGTCTTTAACCACTAAACCACGAATTTTTTTTATTTTTCATGCTTTAAATTTTATGTTTCTTATTCAGTTATGTCAAGTTTGCTTTATTTTCATTATGCCTGTAAAAGGAGACTGTATTGCTCACACTCCTAAATACATAAATTCCAAGCCAGTGATTTTTCTCACACAGTTTGTCAGAGAGTTATTGTCTTGTCCTCTGCAGCTCTTAATGTAATGAGAGTAACTGAAGAACAGAGCTTTACAAATCATCTTACTGCTCTCTGGCAGGGAAAGGTATATACCATTTAAGTCTCACTTAAGTCCCAATTCAGAATTCACGGTAGGTCTATTAAAAAATCAGCTCCAGACAAAATAACAAAAAATCCAATTTATATGATGTTTCATGTGTCATCATCACCATGATTTACAACATAATGGTGAAAATCATAATTCAAAAGAATGACCTCACTTGAACTTTAAACGCCAGAGAGACTCATTTGCTCTTCAGAGTAATATCTCAACACTTTGCAAGATGACATTTAATTGCAGTGCTCAGTCTTCACTAGCAACTATATTCAGTGTAATTTATTACTGATAAAACACTACTGACATTGATAAAGGCACAAAGTGATATATTTGTCTCTTTACATTTATAAGTACGATGGCTGAGCTCTTCTGACTTTCATTTTTTAAAGAAAAATTTCAATTAGGTAAGAGCTGTAAGTTCTTTAGAAAATCAATTTTCAGTATTGTGTAGTCATATTACATGTATAAAGTGGTCATCTTTGAATCATAACAACTCTTTTAATAAGATGTCAAAAAAATTTTGCCAACTTATTTTAAATTTAAAATTCATTTCAAGCTGTTTTAAACATAAAACTGACCTTCTGACAAAATAGAAGTTTTCCACTGGAAAAATCAGCCTGTCTATGAAAAAAAGTATTTTCTATCTTTTGGTACTCAAGTTTTCCATTGGCAATTTTCAGTGACATTTTCCACTGAAAACATTAATTAGAATATTTTCATGTAGTCTTTCCTCAGAAATACATATTGTATGTATGTAGAATTCATGCAGAGAAGTGTAGAGCTCTAGAACATATCCATACCGAACTGTTTTCAAAGCACTGTTTTTTGTATTTAAAATACTGTGTTTCTTAAATAATTGCTATGTTGAGTAAATATGAAATCTGAGTTGAAGAAATAGGCATTTTTAAGGAAAATTCCTCTTATTCTAAAAAAAATATCTGAGAGACATCAGATTAATTGTCCTCTGAAGGACCCTTTTTCTCCTCTCTGGCTATATCTCTGAAAGACCCTTTTTCTCCTCTCTGGCTATAAAAATAGTCTCTGAAAACCCACATATAGATGTCTGCATTCCAGATGTCAGGTGGTGAAATGAAGCCTATTAGGCCATATGCGATACAAACAACTTCTCTATATATTCTAGTATGTGCATTTATTGAGAAGTTATGATAATATATAATGCTTAGAAGATAATGCCTGATAAGTTATACATGATACATGATAAATCCTAATACATAATACTTAGATGATAAAATTTCCAAAACTCATACCTGTTGCTTTGCTTATTATTCAGAGTTGGGGATGTATTTATTTTATCAATATCACTTCTGGCTGGAATTCTGTCAGAAACACAGAAAGTATTTACAATGCACACTCTAGATATTTAAAAAAACCCCAACAAACACTATCAATAAAGATGGAGTATCACTTTGCCCTGGGTACAGATTAAAAATTCCAAGTATCAAAATGGGTATGAACAGAAGCTGAATTAATATAAATTTAGTTCATTAATATCTGAAGAGTCTGAGTAGCTCACTGAAAAAACTGCTTTAAAACACTTATCAAATGCTAATTGATATACTGTATCAAGCATTATTGTTAACAGTTAATTTATAACAACACCTTTGAATTAGATCAAGATACTAGAAAGAAAGCAATGTTCAGGCAAGCAGTACATAAACTATACAATTTTCCTGTCCCTCACCATCCTGTGGGAGATGCAACGGTCTTGTTTTCTTTACAGCTTTTAGAGATCAATGCGATTTGAAAATACTCTGGTGTAAAATCCCTGACAAAGCATGGTACTGACCTACAGGAATAACACGTATCAAAGATGTTACATTATTTGTGCTTGAATTTATTTTATTAAGCCATGAAATTTACACTAAGAAACAACAACATGATTTTTCAAGCCCTTTATGGATTCTGTACTTGTTACCTAAAAGCCTTCCAAATTTTCACAGAAAATACCATGTAGCTATCATAGCTGAAACAGCTTAAGTACTTACTGTATTCCAACTTTCTTCTCATGTATGGAATATCCTTTAATAAGAACAGGGGGACTCCAAAAAGCACAAATATAGTGATGTACATATCTTAAATATTTGGTTAAAAGAGCTGAAACATATTTTGAGCTACAACTCTTTTACATATATAAATTATTTAATTTTAGTTCCTTCTATGAACGGAAGCTATAGATACAAAATAATCAATCCTAGAACTATAATCTAATAACATGTACAAAACATTTTGTATCCTGCCTTCAGCCAAGTATCACAGAATACTGTTGTTTTTAATAAAAAACACTCAGGGTTGCTGTGGGACTCAGTCTGCACCAGCACATGCTCTGTGCTTTCTTCTGACCTTAAATTTACTTGTGCAAATGACTATGTCGTGTCACAGGCAGCTCGTGACTGTGACCAGCAGTTACAGTTACTCAGAAGATCACTAGAGGTCTCGCTAAACTTGCTAGCATTACTGTGGATACAAACACCAGCGTTTCTTTTAATTCACAGCTACCGAATGAACCAGTGTTTCTTTCGTGTTTCATTTCATATTTTCAAAATTCAGCACAACACTTTAAGTAGTTCTTTATTTTCCCTTTTTAAAGACTTAAAGGGTCCATCTGGCATCCTATTACACTGCTCCCCAATGTAGCAGAAGCTTTGAAAAAAGTGAAAGAAGAAAGCTAAGTATAATATTAACTTCTTGTAAAACTTCTCAGCTTCTTATAAGCAGTGGTCAAACAATACCCTCTGTGTGCACACGGAATGCTTTCTCCAACAGATGCCTTTGTATCAATGATCTGTTTACCCACCTAATGTTTTTCTGAACCAATTTAAACTTCTGGCTTGCACAATATCCTGTGGTGATGACTCTTACAATTAATATATGTGTTAAGGCAAAAAATAATTCTTTTTTTCTTCCTTTATATTTTCTTTTTTTCCTCTCTCTCTCTCTTAAAAAAAAAAAAAAAATCATTACCTAAACATTTTATAGGGTATCTCCCCATTCTTACAGTGCAACAAACAGAAAGCATTCCTTCCTTACTCACTTTCCCTATACCACAGTTTTTGAAGCTGGGGAATCTTTGCCTCTTCAGACATTCTGCATATGAAAGCTATTCCATCCCTGGGATCCTCCTTTCTCAACTTCTATATTTTTCTGGTTCTACTGTAGTTTCTTTACATACATGAAATTCTGCATGCAGTGTTCGAGATGTGCAAAACATGATCATACCATGTTTTTGGTTTGGTCTCAGTTCCTTTTCTAATAATTTCTACCATTGTAAAGGATTTTTTAGATTATTAATAAAGCAAACAATGGAAGTGTCTTGTTTGCTTCAGTCCTATCTCTTCAGATCTAATTGCCACAAATGCAGTTAGGTTTTATTCTTGCTGGAAACTATTCTGGACTTAGTAGCATTTAGTACTTGGAAAAACAGAAAGGTAATTTTCATGGTCACTGTTTGATTTTTAAGTTTTCTCCCATCTTTTGTCAAATATTTAGTTAGTTTTTAATACTAAGAGAGAAAAAAAAAGGATAAATAATTTTTTTCCTCCTAACCAGAAAGGCTGGTTGTGATTATCTGCACAGTGCAATTGTCTGAATTATGTAGATCTACATGCCAGTACAAGTATATGTGCATCTGCTGCCATCAAGCTATGGATTTATGTTAACAACATCTGGTGTTTTCTTGTGCTTGCAGCCAATGGTGCAATTGCATGTAGTCATCTGCAGCATCTCTCTCAGGTCTCCTATACTGAAACTGATGTCCAAATTTTGTAGATATGGGATTAGGCAGAATTCGTATCGACAATACCTTTTTTGACCATGGATATGGCAGTATCCAAGAAGCAAGAAGCTATACTTAATATGGCTTTTAGATATGTCTTCACTGTCACATTCACATGTGCAATGAAGAACCCAAAATTACTCCTATACACCTCAAATATTTTATTTTGGATTTTTTTTTAAATTAGAATTTCAGTGACTATTTTGACATTTTGAAAACAAGTTATTGAAGAGACATTCTTCCAGATAGATCCAAATTCTTTAAATTCTTGTCTTTTGGAATATTGCAGTTATGGCCAGGAGGAATGCAAAGCAGAATTGTCAAAAGATGTTCCAAAATCTAGCTTGAAAACAGGTAACTCCTAAAGACCTTTTGCAGGATAGAAAGCTACCATTTTACAGTGTCTTAGCTAGACAAAAATTCCTTTCAATATAGACAACATGACTTACAATAATTCTGTAAACAGCTCTGAGAGATTTCAAATACCAAGGTAATTCTTCTGAAGAACTGTCTACTAGAAGCAGTCCTTTAGACTGTATTCTGCTTTCCAGGAACATGCTCCATCTTCAACTCTACCTTTTAGTTTTGAACAGGAAAAAGGTTGAATGCTTTTTCACACAGATAACTAAACAATATAGCTGTTCTGCAGACTGATATGTTCTAAGCTTGGAGACTTCTGTCCTATGGTTATGCTTGCCAGAAATAATTTATAAGAAAATAAGGGAATCGTACTGGGTGGAGAATATCCTTCACAGAGGATGCAGAATTACCAAATTTGACTGCAAGGAATAAAAAGGTGCTAAAAGAAAAGACATCACCACACCCTTTTATGCCTTAGGTTGCAAGTTGGAGGAGATGTAGAACACGTGGTCATCCCTTGCAGAAGTGCCTGCTGGCAATGGGTGTGGACAAATTAATCCTGGAATGGCTTTATTCCACAGTTTTGAGAAGACCGGTAAAGAGTGAGGAAAAATAAAGAACATGACTGCAGCTTCCTCATTGTGGTAATTTTAAGGTGGAATCATCATTATTCACTCCATTTATGGACATATTCCACATTAGTTATCAGAACTATATAACCTTTTCTTTGTATTCTCTGTCATCTGCTGCATATTAAGAACCTTTTATGTTAGGTATTTGTGTATATGAAAACACAAAACAGTCAACTTGCAACCTAAAATAATTCAGACATCTTAGTATCTCAGCATAAAGCAAAACCATATAGAGTACAAAAGGACAATGCTGTTCAGGGATACTGTAGAAACTGGAATTGTCCTATGACTTCTAAATTAGTAACCAGGGCTTCTATGCACAAAAATCAAGCCTTAAAAATTGTTTTGAAGTCAGTGAGCCTGTGGACAAGAGTGACATAGCTGATATATTCTACTTGAATTTCCAAAAAGCTTCATAGAAATTTGCTTTAAAGGTTCTTAAATAAACTGATCTCCCATGTAGTAACAGAGAAGGTCATTTCATGAATAAATAACTGCTTTAAAAGTAGGAAACGGGTTTGGAATAGATGACATTTTTTCAGAGTGTAAGGGGGGATCTGTACAAGACCTGTGTTTTTTCATATATTTACAAATTCTCTGGAAAAGGAGAGTGAGAAGATGTTGCTAACGCGGCAGTCAAATGCCAACTGGCAAGGCTTTCAGAAGTCATCTGCTAACATGTCAGATTTCTAAAATGTCAGATGACATTCAGTTTTCTTAGAAGCAAAGTAATGCCTACCAAGAAAAATAATTGATCCCTGAACCAGCAATTATTGCTCAGGAAAGAGGTCTTGGAATTATACAGATAATGTTATGAAAATGAAAGCTCTATCCTCAGCAGCACTCAAAAGAGCTAATTCAATGTTATGAAGTACAAGGGAAAGAATAGGAAATGAACCAGAAATCAGTTATACTCCCCTATATATACAACGTCTGTACGCATCTTAAGTGCCTGTGTGGAGATTAGGACCCCAGATCAAAAAGACTAATATGGAAATAGAAAAGATACAAAGAAGAGAAATAGGTAAATTGAAGCTATAGAATGGCTTCCTCGTGACGAGTGAACAAATACGGCAGGATTCACTGGCCTGCAGAAGAACTGACAGAGGGGTGACATCACACAGCTCTGTAGTCTATTCTGTTCCGGACTTCTATGGAGAAGGTAAATTTTATGTAACAATTTATTGTTGTTTCTTACAGCAGAAGTAAAGATCATCAAACACAGTAACAGTGCTAAGATCCAACCACACAGGTGCACTTCTCCCACAGTGTGCATTTAAGTGCTAGTACTCATAGTCTCAGCGTATTGTAGATATCAGATATTAATTTTGAAGGTGCAATGCAGAAAGACTCTGTAAACACAAGCATGGTCATGTCTTAACTCACCAGAGGTCAAGACTGAAGAGGACTTTAAGATTAAGCACCTATATGATAAGCATACAATTCTGCTATTTGTAGTGATAATGGTATGAAGTGGTAGCAAGGATTTGCAAAGAACTAAGGGTTTAGCCATGTTGTGCTCAACCATTGGAGATAGGACTTTGATTTATAGTTCAAAAAGCAAGAAACTGGGGAGGAGTGGTTAACATCTGTGCAGAGATACTTGCATTTATGAGGACCAGAATACACAGAAATTGATACAGAAAAAGAAGAGCAAGATGTCAAAAGAACTTTTTCTCAAATCACATTTCCATTTGTCTCATTGACAATTCATGCAAAAATCATTTGAAGTCTTCTACTTAGACACTTAATAAATACAAAATTTTAAAATCTCTTGATGTCATCCATTTTTAAGACCTCTCACGGGTATGAGAATCACAAAATGCAACATATACAGAAAAAAGCCCTACCTGTCCAAGGTAGTATCAGACCTGTATCGTCCAAGTACAGCTTTCTGATCTTCCTTTTCATTTGTGCTACTGCTATAAAAAAAATTAGAAATGCCACTTTGGTCACTGTTTTTATTAAACAACTCATCACCAATAAAACAATATATAAGTCTCTAATTAAGGTATCATACAGGTTTCAGACAATCCGGGTGTCAGCAGATTAAACGCTACATCGATTGCAATGATCGACTTAAGAATTATTGACATCAGAGTCAGACTTACAGTAGAAACATGCGTAGACTAGAATGGAACATAGCAAACTTTTGCTATAAATGGGTTATAGTACGTAGTTTTCTTTGGCAATATCATTAGAAAGGTGTTCAGATACTCTACCTGTGTAGGCTATCTTGGGACTTGTATTGATTAAGTACAGCCCTTCCATAGTTTTCATCAGCACTTCAAGCAAAAGAAAGACAGTAGTTATTTAAAATTTGAACATTAAAACCATAAAATTATTTCTTTGCAAAAGATTCCTGTCCTTAATCAGATTGCACAGCTGTCCACTACCACCGTAACCACATCAGCTACAGATCTCTGCATTAGATGACTCCAGACATTTTGCAGTAAGAATTACCTCTTCCTATGTGCTCTTCATGGACAAAATGTTGAGGGTCTGGTCTCCAGGTCGAGTTTCTCCTGTAGCACAAATGCTAGTTTGCATTAGACTAGATTTCAACTGATTCTGACCTAAGCTCCTTAAAAGAATTTGCCAAGATTTATAATTTTCATGCTTGTAAAAAGAAAAAGTCAGATCATAGTCTTGCAACCTAAATAGATGAAATGTGGGATTTTTCTTGTAGAGCAGAAGCCTGGCATCTCATTAAATGAAAAACATAGTTAGTGAAAGTCCAGCAAACTAATACTTCCAAAAGGCAATCAATACCTCATCAAGATAAACAAATAATAGCTATTTGATTATATTAATGTAATTCTGGTTGATACCATTCATGAAAAAGCAGTCACTTCAAGAAATATACTTGGCATACTGAACTGAATACAGAATAAATGTACTTCATATCTTTCTTACCTTTCCTCTTCAGGCCTCTTCTTTATCCAGCTGTTATCTTGCAAAAGGGTCCGTCGTTTGTTAATGTCATGAGTAGACTGTTGTCTGCTTTTAATTGCGACAGAAGGGCTCTTATTTTCTGCAAATGCAAGTAAGTATGTCTTGAAAATGAACATATGAGTTAACTTTGGAAACTTAAGTACTATTAGGTTGAAATATGTAAAAGTTTAACACACATTGAATCTTCAGCTGTCACTCCAGTGCAGACCACTTGCTTGCAAAGTCTGTGGCTTGATCCCTTTGACTTTGAAGGGACTGCACAAGCCTTGTTTACCAAACTAAATTCAGTTTCATCTTTAACATGAAACAGCTTTGTATATTTTTAATGTAAACAAATATTACAGATCTGATAAAGGAATTCTGAAATATACAGACAACAGTAATTCCAGGAAAGTCAAACTAATGAATCCTGTTTCCTGGGGTGTTGTCTGTGGTTTTTGTGTTTGCAGATGTGTGACAGGATGCAAATTTCATGAGATGATCACATGGTCCTCCACCTACATCCAGCCAAACATGTGTGGAATTTCAGGTTTCTCAAAAGGGTTAGACTCCCTCTGAAACTTTTTCCTCAGTGGCTGAATGAACAAAGTCTCTTTTCTAACCAGCTACCTAGTTTTATTGAACTTTCAATAAAGCAATACTTTCAAGATCTATGTCTTTATGTCAAATTTAACTAAAATTGGTGTATGGTTTCAAAGGTTGTTAAGAGGGACAGACAGACATGCACACTCACACAAGATATGAACATGGAAGCCTTATTTTCTTATGAAATCAGCCTAAAATATCTTTGCCCAACAACACTGATATTTAGTATATTGAGGAACTAACAATACAATGTTGACTTGATTTTGGAGAATATATATTCCTCACTGTGTTAGAAGTCTGATGTTTATCGGCTTTGGTTTCCCTTTATGAGGGGTCTGGCCCAGAAGTAAGCAAAAAAATATCCATTGACTATTCTCCAGTACTCAGTTTTTTTTCTTCTCACCTACGTTTCATATCATCAGCCTGTTTGAGGTGAGGGGAATATTGTTGTATCATTTTAACATTCTCCTTTAAAATGGAAGACTGGAAGTTGAGCCTAAACAGAAACTTCAGTTGTGAGACTTGCCCCAGACTTTCCTAGACAAGAGAAGGTGTAAAGTTAAATATGCAAAACCTTTGTCAATACCAGCCAATTAATCAACACACTGACTGATGAAAAATATAGAGTTTCTCAGATTTTCCTTTAGAGACCTCAATGGTTTTCTCCATGAATTCCTCACTCTCTGAGCATTCACGCAAAAGGAGTTCAACACCACCAGATTTCAGGAGATATCACTATCTGATGTTCAGTAAGGACATTTGACCATAAAGATTGTGTATAGAAAGACCACCCACAGAAAATGCATGCAGTCAGTATTACGTTATTAGTTAGAGCTGTGTTTTGGCAATCTGCTATGATTTATAAGAAAATCTGTGGCTCTGTGTTAGACTAGCTCTCTCCAAGACAGCTGCTAGAGAAGTGACAAACATTTAAGAAGCATGGCTGTACATTTGCTGTCTCTTGGCCTTAATGCCAAGGTTTGGCTTTCTTTTTCTAAGCAGCGTAAACACAGCCCTTTGAGACATTAAGAAATGAGCAGGCACATCAAAGATGAGATTTGTAAGAACGTGCTTACAGTCATAGTAGATTAAGAACAAAAAGTCTATCCTCACTTCATGATTTCTGCATCAGCCTGTTCAGTGCCAATTGAGCTATTTTTTATTTTAAAAATATATATTAAAACCTGGCTCTAAAGACTCCAAAAAATGAAGGCATCCTAACCTCACCTACATAGCTCCAGTGGTTCATAAAAATATCTACTAAAATAAACATTTCTTGCAAACCAAAAAGAGGTAGGACCTCCATCAGTTTAAATAATAGTATTGTTTTTTAGTCACTGTCAAGAATGGAGATAGTTGCAATTGGTGAACAAGACCACATTACGTGCATTTGCTCTAAGTATTTGCTGTTTTGAATGTACTGATACTATGAGTAATGACTGGGATATAATAGGAACTCGGATAAACATACATAGATAGAAAAAAACTTTGCAACATTCAATAATCAAGGATTTGAATGAAGATCCAGTAGCAAAAACTGTTCCTTCCCATTCTGATAAATATTTAGATATTTTTAATTTTGTGCAGTCATTTGCACTGGGGAAAAATAAGTTAATTTTCAAAAATAGGAAAAAGGTAAGTTCAAGTATATACATTCCAGAGATAATACCTCTACAGCAAGGATAGCTGATGGCAGCTCATGGGGTGGAAATTATTCCAGCCTTCCTTTCATACTAACAGTTTTAGCCAAAGATGCTTTCAACTGTCTGCAGTATGTTTTAATCTGTGCTCTAGTGTCAGCCATAAACTGAATCTTGAAGAAAAAAATCTTCAATGATGCGAACATAACATAAATAGTTCTGTATATTCAAGAAGTACTCAGTATATATCCAACTATTAAAATTAATCCTGCAGGTGCAATACTGGCTTTTTTCCAAGAGCATTTTAGGAAAAGTTACTACCTATGCAAAAATCTCGGATTTCACAGAAATCATGCTTCGCGCAAGCAAGGTTTTGGCAAATCTTCAAAGGCAGTAGCCAAGGAATACATATTTTGTTTTCTTTTCAAGAAACATCACAATTAATTTGCTAATGCATGAGGCCTTGGGTTTGCTGAAGAGTACTCATTTCTGGTCTAATTAATTGTCTACCAAGTTTTGGTTAAAAAAAATCAATATAGAACTGATACAACAGTTCAGGTCACATGATCACAGTCAGATAGAGCTTATCCCTTTCTTATTTTGGCAATAGACAGTTTATGCCCTTAACATGGTAGAGCCAAGCAGCTCCATGCTGTGGCTGCAGCCATTTTGGTGTACTTAAACCTGGCACATCCCACCCAAACCATGTCCTCATGTGCCTCAAAACCTTTCAGTCTTTAGAAGTATTTTGTAGGTTACGGGCAAATGGAAAATTTCATCATGTTTCCAGTTTCCCTCTGGTCACTTGTCTGCATACAAACCACACTCCAGCACTCCTCAAGTTTCATCCCTCCAGTGGAACAAACGAACACATCTGACAGTGGTTAGCTTTCCCCTACCCTCCCCTCATTCTAATTTTCCTTAATTTCTCCTCATTTCCCTGAGTGAGTCAAAGATATGGTGCTGAGATCAATGGATGCCCTGTCTGCCCACTGCGCTGCCAGCCACCGTGCTCCTGTCAGGTTTCTACAGCAGCTATGGGCCTCAGCAGCATGAGCCACCATCTTGCACCACAGTGCCTGATTCTCCAGCTCCACCACACTACGCTGCCCAGCATGGTGTTTTGGCCTGAGTCCCTGCCAGTAAAAGTTTATGCTCAACACTGCTAGCTTTGTGTCTGAAGCAGGTCCTACTGTGGATCTAATAACCTGCCTGTCACTGCCAAAGAGTGGCAGCAGGCCCTGAGAGGGAGCTGTGCAATGGGCATGGCAATTCTTAGAAAGCAGAGAGGCCGTGCCTCAACATCTGAGTGCCCTGAGAGCAGAAAATGAAGGAGTATTACCGCTTTGATTAGGAGACTGTTTTCGTATGCTGAAAGCTGACATCTTGTTCAGCGGGTTGTCCTTCTGTGGGAATCTAAAAGCAAACAAAAAAAAAAAAAAAAGGAGAGTTGGCGGTGAGATTAAGAATCAGCCCCAAAGCCAGTTTAAGTTTGGTTGCCACTTTGATCACCTCTTCGCACAAGTTTAGTCCGATAGGGTGGAATGACCTCGTGCTAGCTGCAGCCCTCTTAGAACTGAAGCTCAGGCATGGCAGTGGCTTTTCCCTTCCCTGGTGATGACTACGTGTACACCTACCCTGCACCTCTGCCTGCCGCTGCCTCTCCCTCCTGATCCTTGTCAGGACCTCCTTCCCTGATAACACGAGGGGTGGTGAGAGCCTTTGGAGGGCAAGACAGAGTAATAAAGAATGGGGTGAGGTGTTTAGCTTAATGGCAAGATGTTATCAGCCGGTGGCTCAGAGCCGTGCCTTGAGCACATGCGGGTTCACCCAGCCCCACCGACTGATCTCACAGCTCGGTGGCCTGCAGCTGAACGGGGGTCCCGAGTAGATGCGGTCCTTCTGCCCTGCAGCAGGTTTCCAGTCACTGACTTCTTCCCTTATCTGAAGCCAGGTTAAAAAATGAGCCCCCAAGACTGCTGATTTAGAAAAAATAATATTTATTATCTGGGAGGTGAGCCAGTCAAAAGATTTCACTTCAGGCTTGGAAACTGCATTTTGAATATTGGCTTTCCCAGAGAAAAACATCAAGCAGAACATAATGACATTTCAATGACAAGAAATTCCCCTTTAAGTAAAAAAAAAAGCAATCCTAATATTGATTTAGTAGTGGGAACAAAACTGACACTCCTTAGCAAATGGATTCCTTTTTGAAAAGCAGCATTTTCCAAGAAAAAAAAAAGTTAAGCTGGAAAGCTCCCATTCAGCTCCACTGGTCAGGCTGCTAAAATTTACTAAAACACCAGAAAACAGTTTTTGTGACAGAAGCAGTCACTAAAAATCAAACATTCCTGGTTCTCTGGGTAACACAGTTGTCCTGGCTTTTTTGCAGATGTAGGGTGCATTGGCCACTCACGTAGGGTAGAGTGGATTGAGAGACTGGAGCCTGTGGCTGTTTCTTTACCAGTGGAAGGTGAAGATGTTGAATTTTGACAAAAGCTTAGCAAAAATACTAAAAGTAATACTGATAATAAACCATATAAAACTAGTGGATGCCACAATGAATTGCACTTAGAGCTGGACAATTGCTAAAAAAGTTGACGATTACCAAGAAAAGAAAGCAAGAAACCAAAACCTGGATGTAAACAAATACAGACGTTTCTAAAAAGTAAAGGTACAAACACAAAACTAATATTTGAATCCAAAAGTCCATATGTATCTTACCCAGCTGTGAAATTACAGATGTTTATAAGAGTTTAATATTCTGGCATGTAGATTGGAAGGCTCTGACCCACACTCCTTTCTTTTAAACTTAGTTGTTGGTATCAAGCATGCATTGGCACAGTCTGTGTAGAAAACATGTGATAGCTGGATCTGGTTCCTACCCAAAAAAAAATATGCTCAGGGCTATGGTGAGCCTTATTTATTTTGCAATAGGTTATAAAATATCTTTTAAAATTACTGACAAAAGGTTTTAAGTAGATATGCACTGAATTTCCTGGAAACTCTTCAGGAAGGTTATCAACCTCTCAGTTTAATCAATCTTGCTGTAAATTTTCCTGAACTGTCATAACATGATAGATAGGACTCTGATTTATTTATGTTTTCAGCTTAGCAACAGCTGGACATTTGATACTGGTTTGTTGGGGGGGTTTGTTTGTTTGTTTTTTTATTTCAGTCAGTCCCAGGATAATAGCTTGACATTTCAGTATGTTTCACAAGCAACGAGTGCTGGCACTTCTTCATCTGGAGAAGAAGCAGTAGTTTGTACGGAAGGAACTTTGATTTATTTTCTAACAGAGACTTTTAAAGCTATTTCCTAAGAGAAATGAATCATGAATTTTTGAAAACGAAACCTTCTTTTGTTGAAATTAAATGAAATGTGGTCATTCTAAGGCTTAGAATATCTTGTTAAAAATACACATTTTGCAATTTAAATATTTGTCATTAAAAATTACAGGAAACTCCTACGTAGACTTCATGTTACACTATAGCCTTCCTTTTTATAGATTCATGATGGAAACAGAAATTTCTCACAGAACTGGCAAGGTAGTATCATACACCTTTGTCAAAATTAAACAAGAAAGCCTCAGACTTTTGTTCTGAAATACAATTTTTCACCAAAGTAAAAAAGCCATACATTTTGAGGCTTGTCTTTAAAATGTACAGAATAACCACAGATTCATTAATGACACTAAGACCCTGAAAAGCAACTGGAAAGCAGGTTTGCAACAGCCGTTTCTATCCATGAATGACAGAAGAAAGTCCAGCAATTGTGTTTGTTTCATCCTCCATAATTTAATTAAAACTGTGTTCTGTCTCTTATCCTATATTCATTTTTAAATGTTTTTAGAGCAAAACAAGATTTCTGTTGCACATATGTACAGCATCCAGAATAAACTACTACCTAGTCTTGCAGTCTGCAAGTAGTATTTGTAAATGAATATAAAAAACAGGCACACTCCCTTTTACAGTCAACACTGCAAATGTGCCAGGTATTCTGAAATTTTACACCCAGACATTTTAGTCCTACAGAATACTGCCATATTGTCCTCAAGGTTGACTTTTTGCTTCCAAACTTTCAAGTTATATATCAAAGATTAATCCATTAAAATTTAAATCACACATTAAAAAATATCCTACTTTAATCTCTAGCACAGACAATCAAGAATCGTCAGGGTAAGATTTAAATTTTCAGATATTAGAAATAAAAAGACTCTTTTGTAGAGGCAGATACAACTCATCCAAGCACTCTTTTTTTGGGCTTCACTATTGTGACTTGTGTGTGTGTCTGTGTACATGGAAAGGGAAATGGACAGAAGACTGTGAGAACCACATTAGTTTAAAAACTTCAGCTCATAAAAAACTGGAACCGTCACATTATTCACACAGGTCAGTGAACTGCTTATCTTTAGCCGATAGTTCAAGGAAGATAAAAAAAATATGTTTTAACTTTGTAAATGAAAATGTGAGAAAGGAGTTATAGGCTTCTATAGTATACTATAGTAGTAAATTATGCTCTGGCATTCTTAATAAGAACTCAGCCACTGAAGCAAAACAACTCAGCTGGAATGCAAAACAAAAACAAACAGGAATGTAGCTCCAGTGTAATTTGAATTTAAAAACAGCGTCAGGAAACTTTAAAAGAAAATTAAAACTGCCCCAGCCAGTCCGATGAGCAGTTCCCAAAAAGTTTTAAGACATGCAATCCTGGATTCAGACCCTCCCCCATTTTTTATGAAATCCAAATACAATCCCAAAGAAATCCAGAAAAAAATTCAGACATGACTTCAGGGAAAGCGAAATGCCCCTCCAAACTGGTAGCAAGTTATTCAGAAAGCAGCACAGGCCTCCAATTCTATTTTTATCACAAATATCCAGATTCACACTTCTACATCTCCTTTCCACATCCTGTAGTGGCCAATCAGCAGAAGACCTTACACCTGCCTTAAATTCTCAAAGCTAGACCTTCTAGTTTTCAGCTGGTCTGAACACACCCATTCTTCCAACAGAGTCCTCTTGCCTTCCTTCTTCTGTTCTTGGCTGTAGCTTTCCATGTTACTAAGTTTCACATATATACATTGCTGTATTAAAAAAAAAATCTGTAAGAATGATACAAATATTTCCTGTAAGAATCATGTTTTCCACATCAGATTGAACTAGTTAACAACCAAGTCTTTGTTCTTTGGCTTCTAGCTACAACAGTGATTAAGATCTTATTTATAAATATTCAGTTTATATATATTTTGCTTTTAATAAACAATATTTCTTTCCACAGCTTAGAGGTACCGCATATCACCACACTGTATAATAGGTAATTCAACACAGTAGATGTTGAGGGAGTGTCAAGGAAGGTAGACCTTCTCTTAAAAGTCAAAACATTTGTTTTTATAGGGGAGTTTTTCATATAAAGCATTGCCAAACATCTAACATATCAACATTCCTACTATTATTAATGAACTGGATGATACAAAACGTTGTAGATGAACAAATAGTTTAAAACAAAAAAGTTCCAGAATTTTCCTGTCTTCCAGATTCTCATACTGCATTGCTAAAGCAGCCTGGGGGGTATAGAAACCACAGAGTTTGGCATGTCCACATAAAATGCCAGCTGGAACAAACAGGTTTCTTATACATGGTTCTGCATAGCCACAGCTTGCTCACTACTGTTTGCTCCTCATCCTTACAGTTCCAGCTTTTCAGAAACATCTAATATCTACCATATGAAAAAGAAAATAGACATACTTTGTTCTTTCCTTATCCCAAATATGAAACTTTCCACCAAAAATTCATCTTTTAGAAGGACTATTCTGCTCTAAATTAAGCTGAACATCATTATCTTGTGACTAACCAGAGCTCAATATTTTAGAATTTTTCCATTACAAAGCTAATAAAAGGTTAGGAAATAATTTTCCACATCCTTCGTGTTTTGACCCATTTGCTTGCTTTCACTGCAGTCCAGGAGGAATTTTGAATAGAATAACTATTAGTGAGAGAATAAAATGAAGGCTTACTTCAGCTTTACTTTTTGGATTTGGTCTTGGGGTTTTTTTCCATTTTAACTGTTAATGTCAATTCTATACTACATGGCTTATCTTTCATTTTTATGAGATGAATGTGGAGATTATGACATTTTAAACAAAAACACATTTGATCCTACTTAATCACAATTATGAAGCACACTACAGTATTTCCTTGTCTTCAGTTAACTACTTTCATGTCAGGTCAGCAATCTTTGTTATTTTCTCCATCATTTCTCTTGAATATAGTAAGACCTAGATGTGTGAGCAAGCAACTGATTAAAGTAATTCTGAATTGGTACAGGATGAAGATCTCCAAGCCTTAGAAATAAGGCACTGGGAAGATACATCATTACAGTTATTCTAGATAGACTTCCATAAGTATGTGAGGTGAAATTTTTCTTGTTTGGAAGTCAATACCAATTTTGCTGTTCTCTACATCCATCTTTTCTTCCCTCAAATATCAGAAGTGCTGTGACTGGGCTGTCAGATCTGTCCACCTATACTTCAACTGAAATAATAATTTGTATTTCTAAGCATTGCTTTACTTCTTGATTGCAGATAAAGGCTGGTTTTCAAATCAACAGCCCAGGCCATACCATCCTTCACACTTCCAACCTTGCTATTTCAGTCAAGCATATGATCTCCACAATAGCCCTAAAGGCTCACTCTGTCAGGTGCAGATCTGTATGTATAACTGGTGCTGTACTTTATTCCCTAAAAAATGGTCAACAGTATCCACTGCCATCACTCAAGACTTTAGGTCAGGACATGAAATAGAAAGAACAGTGGTGCTGCTAACTCAGCACATTACCAAGTGTGTATTCAGAACTTAATGAATAAACACTTGAGTTAAACAGAATTAAAAGTAACACAATTCTCTTTATTTGGCAATTAGTTAGGCTTTTATCCTTTTGCTGAGGACTACATATAAAAATATCTACATTTATTTTACAGACATCAAAGAACAACAAAAACATGTTCCTAGAATGAAATTTTTTTCAAGAGTTATGTATCAGAGCAATAACTACATAATGCATTTGTAAATGTCTATAAATAATACATTGTGTTTAAATAAGTATTCCACTCTAAAATTTAGGCCACAGAATTAATAACAACTCTCACAGAGAGTAGGAATAATGTGTATGTTTGTAAAAGAGAAAACAGGCAAGGTTAGAAAAGGCAGGGTAGAACTAGAGAACACATGAACGTACAACAGAAATCATTCATCTATTTGTAGCTGAAAGAGCTCTCAAAACTGGTTTTTCAAGACGTGGGTGGAGGAGATTCTGTTTTGAACGAAATTAAGCTTTGGAACTGTCACTAATGTAAAATCAGCTGCTAGGAACCAAAATTTGTAGTGTTTTCAAATTAGAAACATATGAGGTTTAAAAGACTTCTTTTTTTAACTGACTGTAGAAGGGGGTAAGGGGGTAATAATTTAATTATTTTTTTTATTCAACTCTTTCCTTTCACTTTGCTAGATTTTTAATGAAGAATTTTTCCTGTTTATACATGGTTTAAATTCGTGGTATAGATAAGTCTTTGTATCAAACCAGAATGGGTATTTTTGCTACACCTTTTGCAAAGGTGAAAATGAAAGCAAAGTATTGCTTTTTTTTTTTTTTCCAAAATAATATACTTGAAGAAAATTCAAGTAAATGAGATTTTAGTACTCTTTATTTTCAGATAAAAATCCAAAGAAAGAATAAAGAAACAATAAAACCAACCAAAGAGCAGAAATTATATTAAAACAGCCATTCATGAAGAGGGGTCTGAACAGTGAGTTTATCATCAGAAAAATAGCACTAGAATAAAGTAGGATTAGCAATATATTGTCAATAGTGAAGTAATTAAGATAGTAAGGACAAGAGATTTCAGAAAGGTCCAGGAAATCTGAACACCTAAACTAAAACATTTTAAGAGCTGGATTTTCATAGTCAAGTTCTCCACACTTCTTGAAAATCAGATCCTTTGGAGCGGGACCCTAAATTGAACACGAAGAAATCACAAAACATCTGAAAATATAGGACTCTCCATACATGGTATAAAACCCCGGAAAAGTAAATGTCCTTACCTGGGTATGGTAGAAGTTAGTGTCCTAGTGTGGCTCAGTGTGATAAGTCAACCTGGGGACACCTGGAAGTGAGGTACAGCCAAAGCAGTCAGAGAGCTGAACTGTTTTTCCCCATACAGCTGTCTGAAAAGTCAAGAGATTTCTCCTTTAGAGGCTGAGTCACTTAAGGAGGAGGTAGGAGGTGTGGAAAAGGGTGGCACCTTGTAGAAATACCAGATCAATTAAAAGTACCAGTGACCTGTTACACTCCTGTGCTTGGTTTACTTTTCAAGTGCAGCAGGGCTGGGTTTCATGGAATGAAATGCTTTTGCAGACCTTGAAACAGAAACCCAAGCAATTCCTATTTGAAAAAATATACTACACTCATTTGGATTTTTCACAGAAATATACATTGCAGAGCTATAGGGTTGCCTCTCAGCTTCAGGGTTTCAGGTATTTATACAGGTGAACATGAAGAAACACCGTATTTCATCAGAGGAAAATTCTGCAGAAATGTTACACGGGGAACACACATCAGAATCTGATACACATTGTTTGCGCTGCTTGAGTATGTGGGCAGAGACAAAAATCTGGAGGGGAAAGCCCTCCCACATGAGATCTTGTTACAAGTCTCTCTTATCTGTGCACATTTGGGTTCTCCTTCAGTACAGCGAGTAATAAACAGCAAGGAAAGAAGAGACTGCCTTCACTTTTTTCCCTTTAAAATGGCTGCAATATGTTTCTGTGTAGGCTAAGAACTGGTTTACTGTTAATAAATAAAGTAGCATGGAATCAATAACTTCCTTATAGGAATGCTGCATACAACCCTATGGTTCTGTTTAAGATACAGAGTCTGTTTCTAATGTATCTTATACAAGCCAACATTTATTTTATATTTGGGGAGCTTTGGTAATGAATTACATGAGACGCCGTTATGTGAGATGCCAGGTATCATTTAGCCCAGTTGTCTTTTGTGAAAGTTAAGAATTTCTTTCAACAACAAAAAAGAAAACTCTGACAGAAATTAACATGTCTCTTTAGCCATATTTCTAATTCTTATTTTTGCTGATGGCTACCTCTTCATAGGCTTGGTACTTAGCAGCATGAGGTTATTGTCTAAACATTGGTTATATCTGATGAAATACAGCTGATGAAGCAGAGCAGCAGACAAGAAAACACAAAGTATAAACTACTAACTACTAGCAGTCCTGGCATATTCAGGTAAACCGTATTATATGTTTATCTTTTTATGACAAAGAAGAAAATTTTGTGAATGCATCCCTTTACAGACATATTGGGATTTTACAGTTTTAACACACATGCCGCCCAAATGAAACAGATGTCTTTCCTCATGAGAAATGCCCATGGGAATTAGCTTAAAAAAGATCTACATACACTTTGACTTGAAATGGACATATAGCTTTGATTTGTAATAAGAAAACCTGAGACTAAGAACATCTTTCTGTTTTTGAAGCATTTTTCTTTTACAATCCAGATGTTAGATGATATTAATTTGTTATCATTTTATATTCAACAAAAAAGAGTTCTGCTTGTAAGTCAGAGATAAGCTTAGCCTGTCTCACAATGCCGCCTTCTTCAGCTAAAATATTTGAGGAACGGAAATAGAGATGCAATCAATAGAGTTTGGACAAATTAAATTGATATTTTCCTGTACTTATAACCTTTGAACACAGAGAAGAAACTATGGGGCCCAGCAAGCAGGTTCTGCTACTCCAAGTAAGCCTGAGGCTTATTCCATGACAGTCATGGCTAACTCTTTAGTGGCTGGCATGACAGAAGAGACCCTCTACAGGAAAATGCACACATAGAAGAAATTCCAACAATGGTACTTACTTAGCTTAAGAATAAAGCAGGCCAGCTATCTTTAATTGACTGATCTGCAACAACCGGTGTATTAAATGTATGGTGAATTTTTTGTTAGTTATGCTGATTACTTAATATTTCAAAGCTGGAAAAAATTTGTAAAACATTTTTTTTTTCCCCCCAGATTAAAGCAAATCTGACTTACTCCTAATCATTCTGTCTCATTTTCTGTATGGTAATCACATGCGAGTGTTGTTCCTGGTGAATAAAGAATACATGATGCAGTGCCATGTATCAGAAATAGAACATTTCAGCATAAGCATACAGTGAAAGTGAGCTGTAACTATTTTCCATGAAGAAACTTCTCATACTCTGAAGAAACTCAGCTTTCAGAAATTCAGGGGAACTCGAACTCTTCCTCTGGATCTAAGTATAACAGGTAAAATGTATCACAAATCCAGCCATCCCCATATTGTGTGAACTGTTCAGCAGTCACATTTAGAGAACAGTTTTATTTTCATTCTCTAGTTTAAAGTCCTTATTTAACTGAAGAAGGGACAGAAATATAGAAACAGTGACATTTAATTGGTCATACTATATCAACATTTGAATGCTGCCTCCCTTATTTCCTTTCTCACTCCCCAGAAAATTCCCCAGTTGAAGCACAGACAGATAGTATTCTGGACATATTTTTCAGCAGTGTCAAAAAAAGAGCAAAACAAAAAATACAAGCGAGTATATGCCTCTGCATTGACAACCAATGACTTTTAATCAA
Source organism: Falco cherrug (assembly GCF_023634085.1). Taxonomy (NCBI): domain Eukaryota; kingdom Metazoa; phylum Chordata; class Aves; order Falconiformes; family Falconidae; genus Falco; species Falco cherrug. The sequence goes on along the minus strand of NC_073698.1, from coordinate 46,287,785 downwards.
AGAATGTAATTTACCTAATCACTGCATTGGGCCATGCTTTACTATTATTATCAGAGTTGAAGGAATACTTTTTTTTAGTTCAACCATAAAGGTGCTTTGGTGATGACAGTAACTCATTTCATATTTACCTATCACCAAATGTCCATGTAATCTCCTCCTTGGGAGTTAGTTAAATACTTGCCATTCTCTCAAGAAAATAAGGAACTTCTCTGAAAAATAGATGCAAACATAAATGGTCACATCCCTAGCTGATGTAATGGGATATAATGCCACTGAAATCATGCTGATAGCTTGATTTATATTGCAGAGTGCATGGCCTGACATGATTTATGAGAGAAAACAATATCTTAGAATTCGTCCCTACATTAACTCCTCTTTTTAGTTTAATAACAAGCAATAGGGACACATTACTGATTAGTAATCAGAGGTCACTGTCTCTTGCTGCTTAGACTTGCAGCATATTTCAGGAGCCATTTCTATCCATCTCAATTTAAATAACCCCACGAGCAATGGAGGCTTATGCTTCTTTGTCATCCAAAGAATTCTTAAAATGCCTCCTAAGAAACTGCCGGTATGGGATGTTGACATTTAAAATACAATAGCAGTGGTAGAAAAGTGAACATAACGAGTACATAAATGCCATCACTTAGATTTGACTGGCTTATTCAGTGTTGCTAAAGTCAAACACATGTAGCACCTTACATTGGCCATACATTATCATACTTCCCAATTCCTGCTGTGCTCTGAACAACATGGTTGTGTTCTGTGTACTTAGCTTTAGTTTATAATTTTCTGCAAAGTTTATGTCCCTTGATAGCTAGTAAGATGCATTTTCTCTGCATGATTTTCTCCTCAGTTTTTGTTGAGTTTCCATTTTTATGTGCATAACATATTGCAAAATATTGTGCTACCTCCACATCCTTTTTAAGGTTTATAAAGATGGCAATCATGAAAATAGCATAATGTAACCTAGCCCTGTTGAGTTTTTGTGTAGATTCACAAGGGAGAGATGGGAATGAACAATGACTCATCAGGCCACTTTTTGGACAAATACCATTCTGTGACTCCTCCCAAAAAGGAATTAATACTACTGAATACATTTTTTCCATACACTCAGTCCCCCTAATGAAAAATCCTTTAATACTTCAGACTTTCCGAGTAAGATTGGTAAACTATTGTATTCTGGGTTAGAAGATGCTATTATTATAACTGTTGTGCCCAAAATATTTAAAGACATTCTAGCAAATGCTGTGCAAAGTTTTTAGTTTCAAGATATAGATAAAAAAGCTACGTTTATCCTATTAAGTTAAACATACCAAAGCTGAGCCTCTGGCCTGAGGACAAGTGGCACAGCATGGTTTTTATCTGTATCACTAAACTCACTTTCCAAAAAGAACTATGTGGCCTCATCCACACTCTTACTGGAAACAGTCCTGGGTTTGTGATAGAGAGATCCATGCCCAAGGTTTTTTTCAGAAATAACAAAACTGTGTCAAGGATCGTGCACAGTAATAGCACGGGCAAACAGAGGATATTGCTCAAGCCCAGGTCCTACCCTTACTTAACTAGTATAGTCCTACTCATTGGACCTGATTTTTCCAAAGTGAATTGTGTTTGACATAACTCATGTCAAAAGATGACTAAAACTAAACACTCTAAAACATAGGTGTCAGCAGTGGATGATGGCCAGCTGCCAGGCAGCATTTAGCAGGCAGACTCAGCTAGTTATTTTAACATTTATCTGGGAAGTGGGTTGCGCATCTGCGCCGCCCATACATTTCTCTTGCTTCAGCTTGATCTAAGATCACCTATATATGTAGGCAGCAGTTCTAACAGGTTAAGTCAAAAGGGGAAGGGTCATTCAGGGAAAAAAGAACCCACTGCAGCAAATATACTACTACTTAACATAGAAAAGGAAGTGGTACTCATGTATAGGGTGACACCTTCTCCTTGAAGGTGACTAACACAAGGACCTTAATTCCCGGTCCAGCCCTACATAAAATAAGGGAATGCTTGGGATTTGCACTGCCTCTATGTACAGAGGTACTTTTCACCCCTGGTCAAAATAATTAACCAAGGAAACATATTGCCTATGGGTACACCCTTACCAAGAGGTATGTATGACTCAGACTAGAAACGGTTGTGTGAATTGCAGTAGTATTCATGACTGCAACAGAGAGGAGAGGGAGAAGTAAGGACTATGATTTTTTTCCGCAGGCGGGTTATTCTATCATTAGACTCCCATGGGGTTTCTGTAACTTTCCTCTGAAGATTCTGCTCCTCCTGCTCCTAGAGAGACACCTCAAAATAAAATAAACTACTGATCTGATGTGAGATGGAAACCCCCTTTCTCCATGGGCATCCTAGCTCATACTGAGATGTGGGTTTTAAATGTAGATAAGCAATGTCCTGTGCAGCCTTGCAAAGGGCAACTACTGGCAATGCCAAGCACCTGGGGTCCTTTTTAACAACTTTGTTCTCCCCTTGGTGCTCAAAAAGTCAGAATTCCTTTGCCTAATCCACATGCAAAGCTTATCTTCAAGCATGCCTAACCCTTTCAAAGGAGAGGATGAGAAAGCAACAGCCTTCCAATTGGAAGAGCCACTTAGCCTATGGCTAAACACAAGTACAAATAATTCCCCCTTTTGACAGCAGCCCGTTTTTACCAGCAGACTACTTTTACCACTGAGTTATAAGATATTTTTTTTGTGGGAGGGAACACAATTACCACAGTTTTTCTACCTCCCTAAAATGTAAATATTTTACTGGAGAGAGAATAACACTACAGCCCTTTTACTATGACATAAAGATATTGGTCTCACCACAGTCTAAATTAATATTTAGACATTATACATTGAATTCTCCTTTTTCATTTTATGCTGTATTTTTCAGAATTTTATCACTTGGGTGATTAAAACAGATAGAAGAATAATTCTGTAATATCATGTAGCAACAGCTGTTGTGCAGAGGCAGAACAATTTAAAGCCACTTTCACTAGATTATGTTATCGTTAAAGTGAGTACTTTTCAGTAAGTCTGATATGAAATACCAGAATGCATCAGGGATAATGTTGTGCTTTACGGATTAATTTTTACCAGCCCAACTCACATTTCCTATTGCCATTGCAGGTTGCTGTTCCTGGGGAAGACCTTTCAGCTGATTAAAGTAAGGTATGCAATCTGGCTGTTTAACCACACCTTCCTGAATACAGGAAGGAACACTCTCAGAGATTTTTTGTATGCATTTTTTAAATGCTAAGAAAAACTTAGTGACAATGCAGATGTATTTGGCAGCCCATTGTTCTCCCAAAAGGTGTGGCAAGGTTCATACACGAAAGAAGGAAGAAAAAATTGCTATAAATAGTATGCAAAATGTCTAAATCTTTTTATTGCTTCTAGTTGCTGCAGAAAATGGCTGAACAGTGTCTTATGTTTTCCTCTAAAATTGCTTGGCAGAGAAAAATGCTAATCATAGCAGATGCCAGCACATTTCATGGAGCTACATAATCTTCAGTGTTAGTGGGCCTGATTTTCCCACAATTTGCATACCTCTCTACTCTGCAAATGAGTGAAATATCTTGCAGATTTCCCTGAAAGTCTGGTCCATAGTATGTTAAAATTGTGTATCTTCATGCTGCATCAGTACCATTACCACCTTACTAAAGAACACAAAGAGTTACTGATAAAATCAGTTATCTAAGGAAAATTGTACTGTAAATCTAGGTCAAGTGACATCTGCGTGGTACCAGCTGAATGGCTGTAACCAGTTCTGTAGCTTATGTTATTGATAAATAGCTTATTTGTTAATGTGTTACCACCATCTGAATTAACCAAGAATATTCATCTGAGTGGCTAAAAAAAATGAAAATCACATTCTGACCAGTAGTAGTGGGAGTGTGAGAATTAGAATTAGTCGTGTTTTTTTCATTAAAGAATAAGAAAGATTTTATATCTCCATCACTTAAAAATCCCCACGGAGAGAGCTCTGAGAAAGAACCAACAGTGATGATCTCAGGGAAAGCCATCTTATTAAAAGATGTTAGAGGAGAAGAAGTTAAGGGGAGGAAAGTTTCTTCCTGCTCCCTATCTGAAATTTTCTTATAGTGATTAATTGATCATAGGCACTGTTAATACATAGGCGACAACCCAACAGGATGTTATTTTTATGGTGCAAATAAGGAGATATATCTGCCTTTTAAAATTATATACATGAGGAACTTCAAATTACACTTATTTGATAAGACTGGGTTTCTCTCCTTGTCCTGGTATTGTGCTGGGATTATCTGCTAGGGCTAAGCAGCCTTTTCTCTTGCAATGATGGTTTCTTTTGTTATTTGGATCAAATTAATTGATTGAGAACTTGATTACCATTTGAAAACCTTGATTACCGTTTTGAAAAATCAAAAAAACACCCAGTGAACCAGTATCTGACCTATTTAATGAATGACAGGTGGGTTCCACACTAGTGTTATCGGCACACATATCTGCACTGCATGCCAGCCAAATGTAACAGATTGTGATCCTGTTCTCTATCCACATCAAAGCTGAATATGAGCATGGAAGAAAGGTAGGTATTTCTGCATTCCTGGAAGATGCAGGCTGTGGTACAGTTAGCACAGAATGGCTTCCTGTAGAAGAGTTGTTAGGAAATATGTTCCAAAATAAGTAAGAGAAAGGCCAAAAATGGGAATCAGAAAGTATGGCATTGAACTTAAAAAGGTTCAGAGAAGGAAAAAAAAGATGGTCAGAGAGACAAAATTACTTCTCCACATAAAGAACAAATGCATCAGCTAAGCCCCTTTTAGTGTGGTGAAGGGATATCTAAAAGGACGTATAAGTGGTCTAAAAAATCACAAACAGTATGAGAAGGGTGTATTTCAATTCTCTCCCAGTACAAGAGCTATGTGGCATCAAAATTAACCTAGTAGGAAGGGAAAAAAAAAAAAAGGGGGGGGGGGGGCGGGGGGAAGAGGTGTTTCTTCCTACAATATGTATGTAAGCTGTCCTTGCTGCAGGAAGCTGTTTTTCCAACATTTTATGACATGCAAAAGCTTATTTATAATGTGTATATCTGTACTTGTGTGTATGTACATAAATACTTCTGTATACATGTGTGTGTACCCAAACATAAAACAGTTCAATGACAAGGAAGGCAAGCTAGTGGAAGAGATATCCATTGATGGTTACTAAGTAAACCGAAACTACATTTGGTTACAAAAGACCCTAACATGCAAACTGATAGAGACTGTAAGGACAGTTAGGGAAAGCAGCTTACATACTTTCCCTGTTCTTCCACTTTTCCCTGAGCATCTGCTTTTGGCTACTGTTGGAGACAGAATATTGGGCTAAATAGACCTTTGGGCTGAACAAGGACTGCTGCTCCTATGTTATTCCCCTATGGTCAAAATTTGTATGCATGAAAATTATTTCCTAATTCTTTGATGTTGATGTAAACAATTAGGTGATATTAAATGTCTGTAGAATGTTGATGTTTTAGGGATTAAAATAACCCAGTCTCCTTAGTGAAGGGGCTGTCATTCAGCCCCTCAGCTGACAGTCATTCAGCATTGTCATTTTATTTTCTTCAGACTGAAGTTCTTCTCTAATTACATGACAAATGTGGAAAGCATGTATATATGTAAATATAGAGAGCACTGTATTTTGTTTGCACATGTTCAAGACCCTTTCCTTACTAATAAATACCTTTGCAGTCAAATAAAATTGCTCACCTGTTCAAATAAATAAAATAGCAAGGCAGATTTATGATATGTGTTGAAATGTAGGTCATCTGTAGGAGTAAAATAGAAAATCGTATCACAGAAGTGGCATCTTCCTTCCATGTTCCCCTCCCAGCTTCTCTGGAGGAAAACTCAGTTGTCTCATTGTCCTCCTTTATCTGAGTAAAGTAGAAGGATTCATACCATTTCCAAACACGTGCCAAGGAATACATTTCAGGTGCAGATTTCAATCACGAACAGAACTATGTGAAAGAAAGGAGAACATATTTCCTAAACTGACACATCTGCAAGTAGGGCTGCATGGGCTGAGAAGCAGAAAAAACGATGAGCTCTCATCTTGTCTTTACAAAATCCTTGTCCTTTTATATAAACTGGCCAACAGACTGTTACAATGGTGAGGAAGATAGTACATTTTAAATATCAACTTCTTCTTCCCTTTTATTCTGAGTAAATTATATTCTTCTGAATGATTGTTTTCAAAACTATGAGTACTTTGGGAAGAATGTTGGCAGAAACAATCTTTTACATGAGTTTTAATGTTCAGTACACAAAGAACTGAGCTGGTTTTTTTTCATTTATTTTTGTTGCTGTTGTTAAGTGCAATGTAAACAAGGCTGGGCTTTAAAACAGGATGATTTCAAAATAATTTGTGTGATATTACAAGGGAAAGAGTCAGAACAGAATTATTATAATTATCTGGATGTAATCATGGAGTCCCAGATCAGTTTCTGAAGTTCCAGATGCTGCCACAGTGCTCTAAGAGCATACTGTGAAGAACCTGGTAATTTCAAGTATGGGCTGCTCTGAATCCTCATCCAGTCTATTAGCCTGAGAAAACTAAATGCCAATTAACGTCTAAGTAAATAATCTGAATTCTACTCAATGAAAGGATAAGTCAAACTGGTGGCAGCTATTTTCAAACACTTGTTTCCTCTGGAGCTGGGCGAGACTTTCCATCGCGGGCCCTATTTAACAAAAAAGCTAGGCTACATCAAAAGCTAGGCTCCTACCACATTTGTCACCCAAGACATCCCTAATGTAATCTCGCTCTAATGTAGATGACTAAAGTAGGTCAGAGCATTGGGCTCTAGAAGTTACTATTTCTCTCCACTGTCTTGAAAGGGAGCCTAAGATGACAAGTCAGAAGTAGACATCTACACTGTAAACACCTAGACATGTCAGATGGATCCCATGTAATGGCAGGATTTGAAATAATTTTTTTCCACTTGCAGAATGCAATGACTTCTTGCCAAATTAAAAGGAAAAGGAAACAAACATGCAGCTATTTTTTTTTTTTTTCTCTGTGACTGGCCAAAATTCAAGTCGCAAAGCTCATTCTGCAGCCTCAGCAGCACTGCATCTATACAACATCAAAATTTGTCTAATTCTCAAGCAAACTGCATGTACTGTGATGCATTGTAAAACACAGCTTCCGTATGCTGTGGCCAATTACACAAAAAGTATGACAAGGAAATTATAATCTGGCCATGTGGGAATCTGATCCACAGAGAAACTGCCAGATAAGAGGAGAGAGAGAAACTAAAAAAATCATTGTGCTTTCCTGGCAATTCCATCCCTTTCATTCATTGGTACAAAGTATTCCTTCTATTTTTAGAAGGAGTGTGTTGGATCTTTCTGGATTTGAACCCTTTAGCTATAGCAACAGTAAGACTTGAATTTTGGGGTTTAGGTGCTTTCCTTGTAGATAACTGTATTCATTCTGTTCAGATCACTGAGCTGCAGACAACCCAGTATAAATGAGGTTTGGCATCTTTTATGAACCTCTGAGCAGAACCTCCATAGTGTTATGCCTGAATCATGATCTTTGAATTCTTTATCTTTCTTCCCTTTTATTCTGAGTAAATTATATTCTTCTGAATAATTGTTTTTAAAATTGTGAGTACTTTAGGAAGAATGTTAGTAGAAACAATCCTTTACATGAGTTTTAATATTCAGTACACAAAGAAGATTTTTCCATTTGTTTTTGTTGCTGTTGTTAAGTGCCACGTAAACAAGGCTGGGCATTTAATTTTCATTTTGAAATATGCAATTCTGCTCCAGAATACTTGAAACTTTTAAGCTTATAGTGCTAAACTACTTTTAAGCTTATAGTGCTAAACTCATTTTAGGTTGAAGCAAAAAGCTCCAAGTTAGCAAGCTATGTTGTAGCTTAATTATACGGCCAGGCTGGGTGTGTGAAAATAGCCACCACACACTGGAGAATAAATTGCTGGGTTTGGTTTTTCTTGATTTACAAGTTACTATAAGAGGTGCATGTTCCCAGGGAGTGGTGAAAATTAAGGGTGTGTTAAACAGGTTTAAGAACATTTTAAAGAGACACTGTCAGGTTTGAGACATAGTAGATTTGGTGTACTTCCTTCTTCCTTCCAAATAACATTTTCTGTTTCTGTGGCTACGAACAGCTGAGCTGCACCCTGCCTCTCTATTTAAGTGATACCACAAAATCCCGTGTAGCAGTTATGTGTCACACTGATTGCTCTCTCTGTCTTTTTTCCCCTTTTTTTTTTGCCATCAGTTAGGAAATGAAACTGCCAGAACTGCTGTTCTTTGCTCTCCTTGGAGAGCAGAATTCACATGCTGTAGTTGACCAACCCTAGCACACAAACTTGCAATAAATGCTATCTTGGCCTTCTGTGTGAGATTGGGTCTTTGCACACCAGGTAATGAACTCCATTTGTGAGACAACCATGCCATCAAGTTCAGCCAGTAAAATCTTGTGGTTTTCTTAAAAAATAGCTGTGTTGTGGACAAGCAACACTTGGATCAAACTACTTCTCCATTCAAAGTGGTACAGATGTTATTTCCTAGTGTTGCTGGGGCCACCACTTTAAGGTCTGAAATACCCCAGCCCAATGTCTGGGCTGCAAGTTCCTAGAAATCTTGGAAAAGGTCACATGATTTTGAACCAGAATTTTCTTGTTTCTCAGAAGTTTTGCATGGAGAACAGACATAATTTAAAATCTTTTATATACATAGCATTGGCTTTGAGCCTTGGAGAACTGCTGGGTATTTTCCCCTTCTGGGTATCCTGCTGGAACTAAGGATAATTGCAACTGAAAAAGAGCAATCTTTCTTCAACAGATTTCACAAGAGATGACTGGAATATTCATTTCAATTCCTTGCTTAGTATAGGAGCATAGAATTAGGAGAGCACAATGTATGTACAAACTTCAGCCTGCCATTATTGCAAAGATTACTGAAGTCTTTGTTTGGAAAGATTCAATCACTTTTTTTTTTTTTTTTTTTTGCCCTGCTGGTAAGTATGTCAAATTTTGGATCTCTCCTATGGTGTTACACTATAGAACCCACAGTGGTATACATTGTGCTGTATAATAGAAACATTTGATGCCAAAAGTTCCAGTATTTAGTTATTTGAGAAAATACTTTTAAATTCCCCCTTCCAAAGGTAACAAGAGAGCACCATGATACGTAAAAAAATCATTGTTAGACAGAACAAAATTTAGTTCATTAGAAGAAGAGAGTGTGAACATGACTTGCAGGTGCCACTGTTTGGAAGAAGCAGAGCAGATAGAGCCTGAAATTTGAAAGTAGCTGGAAAAGTAACCAAAGAGGAGCTGAAATAAAGATGAAGGAGGAAGATGTCAAAGAGAAAATGGATGCAAGCAGAAAAGGATATAGAAGGTCAAAGATCTGTCTGATCTCATATACTGACAATGTAAATCCTACAGAGCAGTGCTCATGAAGGGTTTTGAAACTGTATCCATGTATATGAAGATTAATGTTTCCTACTATTTTTTAAGCGATGATAGAAGTGTTTGTATAAAAAATAGAACAACACTTTCCCCAGAAATCTTACATTTTAGAAAAACTGCAATCAAATTAAGAGAGGCAGGATGAGCAGTGATGTTGCATGAAAACTATGTCATGAACAATGCATGGCATGTCAGCTATTCCTTCCACATGGTTTGTGATTGGGACAGATTAACATCTGAATTATGCTGCAGAAGGACCAAATAAAGGCAAACACACAGGATGAGAAAGGATGGTTGCTCAGCTGCAAACAAGGGAATGAAGGGATTTGAAGACAGTACCACAAACGAGCAACCCTCTGAGGTTCATGCAGAAGGGCAAGTTCATTCATAGCCTCTTAATACAATTTTTGTTAGGGTTTTGTGAGGTCAGCCTCCAAAACAGTCAGAGGTGTAACTGCAGGAGATACCCATTCCGGAAGCACCACAGAGATTGTCATGAATCAACATCTCTGTCATTTATGTAACTGTACAGTGCAATGATCCAGCAAACGGGTGTTGACAATAGGTTTTGCAGTGAACAGCAAGGATGTGGTTTCGTCATGCGTTTAAACTGATCTGTTACCACATTCCCACCAAAAGGAACAGTTATGCTTTGCCTGTCCTGCCCTTGCCTGTGCTTCCTCCTTAGTCCCTTAGATTTCCTCTGTCAGATCAGCAAATGTCATGATCCAATTCACTGCAAGTCTCATGATCCAAAGAACTGAAAAAAAGCATATTAAAAAAAAAAAAAAAGATACAGGGTAGGGAAAGACCACCCCATCATTGTAGTGTGCTATTTGGTAGTGTACACGTCAGGAAATCAGCTCTTAAAGTTACCATCCTAATGTAGCAACTACTGAAACAAAAAGGCAGTTCATGCCTCAGAATCAGTATTCTAACCTCTCTGTAAATTCACGCATATTGTTACTAGTTATTTCCCTTCACTACAGTGATTTCCCTGCTCTAACAGCTACAGATTTTTTAATACAAGAGAAGTCTGCTACAGGTTTTCAATTAAATGGACTTGCCAACACTTTCAGAGTATGTTCTAAGTTTCTCGAAGTACTCCATTGGCTTTCCTCTCTTCTACAAATCACACCTTGCTCAAATCTCTTCACACACATATGGGAAAATCTATTAAAAATATAATTGGGTAATATGGATAATTTGCCAATTATTACCCATTCATCTTCCTTTCCATATGGAATAACATTTTATGATCTCAGCGTTTGTTTTAATATTAACACTCTTTGATGAATGAATCTTTATGAATCTAATGCTCTTTGCTCAGTGAATGAAATCCTTATTTTGCTTTGCTTGTGTACGCAAAGCAAAGCTTTGCTTTACCTGTTAAACTCTCCTTGTCTTAACCCATGAGTTTTCTCACTGTTACTCCACTTTTACCCTTCGGATTTTCTTCCACATCCCACCATCAAGGGAGTGAGCAAGTGGCTGTATGGTGTTTAGCTGCATACTGGTGTTAACCCACAACACAACCGTTAATCACATAATAGGTTCAATTCACAAAATCACAAAAGTTTTGAGGTTCAAAGGGACCTCTTATGATCATGTAGTCCAATGCCCCTGTTCAAACATGATCAGCTAGATTATCTTGCCTGGGATTGTGTCCTGCTGGACTTTGAATATCTACAAGGATGGAGGCTCCACAGCCTCTCTGGACGATCTGATTCAGTGCTTGATCAACCCTGCAGTGAAGAAGTGTTTTCTTGTGTTCAGGTGGAATTTAATGATTTCTGATTCATGTCCATTACCTCTTGTCTTTTAGTGGGCAATGTGGAGAAGACTGGCTGCCTCTCCTTCATTCCCTCCCCTGATGAGATCCCTGTAAACCTTCTCTTCTCCAGGCTGAATGGTCCCAGCTCTCTCAGCCTCTCATATAAAAAGTGATCAAGTTCCTTAATCATCTTTGTGGTTCTGCACCGGACTTGCTCCAGTAAGTCCATATATTTCTTGTACTGGGTAGTTCAGAACTGGATGCAGTACTCCAGGTGTGGCCTCACCATGCTGAAGAGAAGAATCACCTCCCTCTACTTGTTGGCAATGCTTTTACTAAGGCAGCTAAGGAGGGTGCATTGCTGCCTCATGGTCATCTTGTTGTCCACTTGCTGGACAACTTTGACTCCCAGGACCTTCTGAACAAAGCAAATTTCCAACCAGTGGGCCCCCAGCATGTACTGGTGCCTGGGGTTATTACTCCACAGATGTAAGACTTTAGCTTTACCATTGTAGAAGTTGATGAGATTCCTCTCTGCCCTGTTTTCCAGCTTGTCAAGGTCCCCATGAATGATGGCACAACTACCTGGAACATCAGCCAGTCTGCCCAGTTTTGTATCCTCTGTGAACCTGCTGCAGGCGCACTGTGCTCCTTTGTCCAGGTCATTAACGAAGAGGGTGAACAGTATTGGCCCCAGTATTAAGCCTTGGGATACACCACTAGTGAATTCATTACATTAGATTCAACCATCTAAAGCACAGATCTTCCTTTTCCTTATGACAAGTGACAATTTCTCTTCTCCCTAACCCGTATGTACACTATGTAAGCAGCTATTTCCCTGCAGGGAAGACCAAGCCAGAAATAATAATTTTGAAAAGCAGTCCACACTCTTTCTCTGTAATTTTGTGTATCTTCTCTTAATGGGACAGTGCTAACCTGTTTCCTTCCTCTTTTTCTGCCATCCTTGCCACATCCTGTCTCTGACAAACACGGTAGGTAGAAAAGATTAAGGCCTTCCTTGAACTCTTCATTTAATAACGAACAAGAAGGAAGGAGGTAATCACTCATACATTGGCAACTCTGTAATTATAAAGTCAATGAAATGTAAACTATCATGACTTCTACCTTCTAATTAGTTTGTTGTAATTATTAAAATGCACTGATTTATTTTCATTCTTCTGTTGCAACAGAGATGACTATTAAAAAGTTTGTAAAAATAAAAGATAGTACAAACCCAAAAACTGAAATTCATATACAGGAAGCTGTTTTAATGTAAATAAAAATTTGTATTAGAAGCAAAGGAAAGGAATGTAATAAATAGACATATTATATTGCAATGCTCCCTCTGAGTCAAATAGTATTTAATCATTTGCAGTTTCGTGTGATTAAGTACTAAAGGTGTTGATCTGTGATGAACAGCCAAGCTAATCTGGATCCACAGACACAGTATCTCATAAGCAGCAGTACTAAGAAAGTTAAAATACATAACAGCTTTGATTTATTCAACAAGGTACAGTATATGCATTCAGGCAAATATATGACCACACAGTAGAAGCAGACAGCATAGATAGTGTACAGTTGAGGGAAACTTTAGCCACTACTTTATATATTTTACTTCCACACAGAATTTCATGTTTGTAAAAAAAAAATATTTAAGCTCAGTTTGCTGAGCTTAAATACGCTCATGTGAAAAATTAACGTTCCAGATGGCAAGCTTTCTTTATAGCTGTGATGAACGGTGTGTCATACAAACAAGAGGGGTTCCAGCTCTGGCCCCTGGGCTGCTCTTGCAGAGTCTCTAAACACAAGGTGGCCACATGTCCCTTGTATTACTTTCTCCTCAATTTGTGTTTAATGGAGTGGCCCTTAGTCAGTACTTTGAAGTATCCTCTTCAAACAGATGGTGGACACCCATCTGTTTCTAGCTCCAGACAGATAGAGCTCAGAATAAGGCACCCACAAGCCAGTTGTAAGACTCTGGTTTTGTGTTGACCACTCCTAGGTGACTGCACAAAGGGAAAGGGGATTTCAGTTGGCTCCATATTCAGGGGTCTCTGACTCCATGCAACATTTAAGGCATGCAAAGACAGCCTGACTCAGAGCTTTTCATAGCCATGTCGGAGGCAGACAGCTCACTGCATCCCCTGGTTGTGTCTGACCTTCCCTGAACTGCTCTAATGTTCTCTTTGAGACCTCCGTAAGTTCTCCCCATAAATCCAGGGAGAAACTCAGGACTAAGACTAAGGACAGAAGCAAGTTCTGAAATCCTCACAGAACAGCACCAAACTCAAGGGTTTGCAAACTCAAAGATTACTCCCTTGTAACAGATACAAGGAAGTATCTACTTACGTCTACCAGTAGATAGGGATTTTCAGTACATGTGTTTAGCCATGTTCAGGCATAAATTGTTATGGGTCTTGGGCTGGGGTCTGCCCTAACTATTGCTGCCTCTGCCTCCCAGCCCCATGCAGTGCCACCAGGTCACAGCAGCTATTACATTTTGTCACACCAAAGCTTTAATGAAGGATCAGACCTGAGAGCATCTGCTATATCTCAGACTCATTCAGTACAACACACAGCAAAATCTGTGAAGGGTGGATTCATTATTTCTGGCACCACAAGGTGAGACTTCAGGAGACTGCTCAAGCTGTATGAATAGATTATCTTCATGCTAGAGGGAGAGCAGTGCCCTTACTTCTCACTGCAGGTCCTTGCACCTTCCCCTGAGGCATCTGGCTCTGGGCTCTGCCAGAAACAAATTACTGACTTGGGTGGCATGTAGGTCTAATCTAGCGTGTCCATACCTCTATAATGGAAAGCATTAAAAGCAGAGGTGCCCTTCTTTCTACCAGCCTTCACAACAGAGTGATTCAAAATATGATGTTGCCATTGAAATCTTACAAATATCAAAGTAAGGTTCCTCCTCATTTTTAACTGTAATGATTGATTTAATTTTCCACACTCTCTTTCAAAAACCAAGTGTTTTCATTCAGATACTCATTAGCGCAAAGATCACAAGGCAGGACAATATACACAAGTCTGAAGAGGATACATACTGTTAATTTAATTTAATCACAATCTATTAAGTATTTACATAAATACAATCCTCCAAGGAAATATGTTTTTATTTTGCCAAGAGCGGTTCTTTGAAGGATGATAGGTTAAGAAATACTCCACATATTATTACAAATAATTACTTAGAGGTGAATGTACTGATTTAATTATATTGGGTAATACTGAGGCTTCCTACACTTTCAAAACCTAATTTATGCTGCTTGCACTAGTTTAAAGTTGCTTTTAGAAACTGGCAGTACATTTTTCCTCCTGTAACAAAGTCCTGGCTTCCATCCCCTTGAAAGGACACTGTCTCAGTGCCATTCTGCTCGAAGTAATCTACAGACTTCAGATAGCCTTCATCTGATAGTCTTCACATGACAGGGCAACTACAGAGAATAAAACAGCTCCTCACCTTACCATCATCCCAGACAACAGCAGCTGTTCCAAGATGGGTGGGACTTTCCCAGGGACCCCACATATAAACTCTACCCTCTTCAGAGGCCGCTTTCTGTAGTACAGAGCTACATCCACAGCAATCCCTTCCCCAGTTTAAATCTCCTGCCAGATGATTTTAGGACTCAAGCCAAAGCAAATCTATACTTGGATGTCCAAAGCTCTCTTTCAAGAGCAGGGCTCTCAAGTAACAACAGATAATATAATAAAATAGTGCTATTCACCACCTCCACCCCACCATGCATTCTCCATTAAAAGCAGTATCCAATTAAGATTCTTTCACAAATAAGGAGAATTTGACTGTAAATATAATTTGATTTTATTATTCAAGCAAGAAGGCTGGATAACAGAAACTGATCTAGACTAAACAAAATTAGATTTTACTATTCAAGCAAGAAAGTTGGATAATAAAAACTGGTCTAGACTTGAGCCTTTCTGTAGCTCAGGGTTCACAGTAATGTTCACAGTGGTAAAAATAATCCAGTATTTTAACAAGGCAGTTCTACTAGAAAACTGCTGACTGATAGAATCCTATGCAGTTAGTCTTTTGAAAGGTTAAACAAATTGTTCTGTAAAATGAAATTTAAATCCAAAGCTGTAACTCTAAAAAACCTCAGCCCACCTCTTGTCTGTCTCCAGAAAAATGTAAATTCCATAAGCAGATCATTGTATTCACAGTTCTCTAGCCGCATACATGTATGCCTCAGTTTAGGTATCTGCCTGGTTTGGAGCAAGCAGCTTGGTGCTTACCTCATATCTAAACTGGGTGAGAAATATCCAGAGGTGATAATACCCTGGCAAAGACCTGAAAAGAGGTTTGGTGCAATACACATTATGTTTTCAGGAGTTATCTAACCCACCAGTCAATGCTGGGCACTTCAAAAAACAGAGTTACTGCAGATGCTTTATCATAAAACACATGTGATCACAATTGATGTAGTACCAAGGGACTTCTCTTGTTTTATTCCTAGTTCATGACGTACTATTTTGTTTGTGATTGGTACCCTGCTTATATCCAGGAAAAGACAGTGGTCGCAGCCGTGCTGCCTCCTATCTAATAAAGCAGCAGTTAATATGCTGTCCTGAGTGAAGGACACTGCAGTTTCTTAGTCTGGGCATTAACTCATACATATTTTGCATGTGATTAAAAAGAATGCACAA
Source organism: Falco cherrug (assembly GCF_023634085.1). NCBI lineage: Eukaryota > Metazoa > Chordata > Aves > Falconiformes > Falconidae > Falco > Falco cherrug. The sequence goes on along the minus strand of NC_073698.1, from coordinate 46,271,869 downwards.
GGGAAAAGCAGGAGCTGAAGCCTTTTGCCTAAAGAAAATGTCCAAACTACAGATTCTGAAGTCAGGAAGTTCCATCTCCCTACACATCAGATGCTCAGAGAAATAACCATCCTGTGTTTTTTCAGATGCTCGAACTAAGAGTCATTTAGCTATTTTGTGCTAGTTACAAGAACGGCTTAGTAGAATTGCTGCATCCAGATTTTGCTACAAAAAGGCATGAATAAAAAACCTCTTACAGCTATCAAAGCTATTGCCATACCTGTGTTGTATGAAGAGCTGTTTGAGATTAGCAATGCTGGTATTTTTTTACTTTGTGTAAGCATATATCACACAAAGTATATATTTTGTCTTAGAACATTAAAGAGTTTTAAATCACTTGTACTGTCTATTTATGTTTGTAACTGTCCATAAGACTCCTGCTACATTTCACGAGGTAGATCCACAAGATGTGTCTTCTAGCTATGCTCTACTCAGCCCCCTGAAAAAAAATTAAATTTCATAGCTTAGCACAAAATCTCTCATCTTTTTTTCCTGCAGCACAATCGAGCTTTTGAATCTTCCAGATCCATTACTAAAATGTTACGGTTGTTATGAAGTGTGAAAAGTACTTTATAGCTTGAAATATATGGGGAAGGACTGTCCAGATGAATCCCCCTCAAAACTTCTAGGTGGTTTAGCTACCCTTTCCTATACTTGATCCTGAGCACACACTTGCCTGTGAGAGTAATGAATGCCTCCATTGACCATTGTGTGGCCCTTCTTATTCATATGTGTTCATTTGTCTTCAATTAACAACAGAACTCACACAAAAATTACATCCACAAGAGGGATTCTAACATTTAAGCCAAATAACTGATACTCTTGTTTCTGAACAGATCATGCAGCAAAGACCGTATTAGATACCTGACAACCTTTAGTCTGGGAGCTAGTGCAAATACCTTTTTATAAAAGAAGTATTTAATCTCACTATATCCACTTGCTTATTTGTAGTGCCGATTCCCTGAAACCTGAGACCGATACCTATTTGCAGTTATCGATTCTAGAACATACTTACAATTTAGTGCAATTTGCAGTTTGAGCAGTAGGTGGAAATAGTGCAGTGAAAATAAGACCCATTATCAAATCTTCAGCACAACGAATGGAAAAGCTTTCTCCAGCACACGACTGAAATCCCAGAAGGGAGAAATGGCAGCTTGAATCTGCTTCATTTTATTGGGGGCCTCTATCATTCTCATTTCCTGCACATAGGCATAAGAGAAAATATTCTCCCTAGACTTCTTAAACTTGATTTTTTAAATTTTCTTTCCTTGCTGACCTGCTTTAAATTTAGGGATACATGTATTCAGTGTGCTCAGATGTATTTCTATTGATTGTTCAAGTATTTCAGTGGAAATTGGTACCCAAATTAGACAGGTAGCAATCTTTCCTCTACTGCTATTGCAGTTTTGCAAAATTTTACATTGAACATATGCTTAGACTGAGATGCTTTTGTCTGCTGCCATTTGCTTGTCATAGATTTTAAACAAATAAAATAGTGAAAATAGAAATTAATGATTTCCTATCGCTCACTGCATGCCTATGCAACAAGAAAAGCTCAGCTACAAAAGTCATGCTAATACTACTCCTTTGTATAACCCAGTTCTAGGAAACTATTATAATTCTAAAATTTTTCAGCTCAAGAAAGGGAGCCAATATGATATTTAGCTTTGGATGATAGCCATCTTTTAGATATTGTGTGGCTGAAAACTGGGCTACAGAAAAATCCATATGCAGAACACAACTGCAGCAAAAACCCACAGAAATAAGGAGGAATGATGCAGCACTTCACCAGAAACCACAAAGCAGAACTGAGAAGCACAACAGCAGTGCTGGTCCAAGTATGCATGGTCAAGGTGGGACATCCAGGCACTCTCATCTTGCTTCCAAGAAATGATCAGTCTTAGTGCAAGACCATCCATTTAAAAGGATACCGTCCGGATTTATGCAGCCTCAAAAGACTGACCTAGTTGTCCCTCACCCCTTTCAGTACTGTCTGCAGAGCTTGAAAGATCTGGGTTAAGAAGCTGGTGTAGTACCAAGGGACATTTCTATTTTTATTTAGGGTTTATGACATGTTGTTTCATTTGCGATTGATACCCTGCTTGTCCCCAGAATAAATATATAACACACCATGAGGTTTCCTGCAATATTTTAACTTCTTCCAAAATCTTCTAAATTTTTTAATTAAAGCATTGGTGATCACCAATAACTTGTTCTACTTCATTCTGCGTGTTTACCCAATTTCTGTCTCTTTGCCCACCTTTTAACACAGTAACAGGGCAGATACCAGTATCACAGGCCAGTTTTACAAACTGAAGGGGATTTTGACTGCCTGAGGTGACTTAGTCAATTGGCTCAGATGCCAGAGCACGTATTCATACTGGTGGAATGCAAGTCAAAATCCTAACTGAATTTGAAACCTGTTGAAGCTTGGGGAGTAACTAAGCCTATTGTTCCTGATCCAAGTAAATATAACTTTCTATCTACTGCGTATTTCAATTCAATATGTTAGATTCAATGATTTTGAGTACAATTTCTAAACTCTGTAGGAACAAATGCTAAGCTAAAATCACAGAGCAAATACAAGGTATGTGCATAAGATCTGCTGTCTGCATTCCTGAAGTAAGTTTGTGTGTGATGGGTGCAGGGAAGCTTAGACAGAGTAAGAAATAAATGCAATTATAAAGTAAAATCTTCTGTTTTGGAAGGGTTTTGAGGAATTCAGTGTCATTTGCCATTGAATTAAACCTACCAGTGGGATACTGTATATTTCCTCAAAGCTTTTTGAAAATTAAAAAAAAAAAAAAAAAAAAAAAAAGTAAAAATCTGTAGAACAAGTAGTGCCTAACTTAGTTCTTTGTCCCTCACAAGATGGTCATCCCAATCCTTACCTTAATGCCATCTTTCAGAGGAGAAGAGCATGAAAATATTGCAATATAATAAAACAGTGCCAGTCATCCTTCACTTACGACTGAAAGGTAATGAACTACATAAAATACAGCAATTGTTAAATGCAGAATGGCAACACATCTTTAGAAAACTATGTTCTTATTTACATTCAGTATCATCTCTGCTTGAAACAGTGTCAGAAGATACTGGCATGTCTTTAATTTGTCCTATTATCCAACTCTGCTAAGTATGTTGAACTGGAATTTATGTCTGTGGGATTTTTTCGTACACTCTAGCTACACAACTAAACAATTTCCTGATGTCAGGTTAAAGAAGTCACGTATTAGAGGTGAAATGAGAAGAGAAAAGAACTTTTCAGGACAATCAGAACCCAGATAACACTTGGCAGGAGTGCAGGGGAAATGCCACTTGTAAATTAAGCAGAGGTTATATGGAAAACACTGAGAGTCAAACACAAACATTCTTTTTTTCTTTTTTTTTTTTTTTTTAGTTTCACAGGTAAGCTTATTGCTATAACATGGACTTACCAAATTTGGCACTGAAGAGTGTACCTTGGGAGAGCTTTCCAGATGCAAAAACTTCCACTGTTCATAAAGCCATTCATTTATTGACCACTGAAGAGAGGACTCCTAACGTGCCTCCACTTACTACTTCCTACAACTAAAATCCCTCTTCCACCAAGATTCAATTTCAGGTTCTCTTCCACCAAGATCCAATTTCAGGTTAAAGCAGACTGAAAGTTTGCCTCTACTGTTATCTACTCTCTCTGTCTGGCAGTTGCAGTTAGTGACTGGAAGTGTTGCTAGGAGTGGTTTTGGCTTTGAATAGGATAGTTGTGAGTCAACACGTGGGATAAATCCAGACATGCTCGGCTTTCCTCCTGCTCTGTAAACAAAGTGATCTGATACAGAAATCTCACTTTGATGATCTCTAGATGCATTAAATATACCTGCCTTTCTGACATGTAAAGAATGTTTTCACACTGAGCCCAACAGGCCTGTGAGCCAGGTTGTTTTTTGAGGAAATCTAAATGGCAGCGACTTCCTCTCCTGCAAGATTAAGCATGAGTGATAAGCATCAAGAGCAAGATCCTGGCTGCTCTAAAGCCAAGACCAAAATCCCATCAATCTCAACAGAATAATGGCATTGCCCCAAGACATTGCAGACCACTTCGGAGGAGACTTCCCACAGACCCCATTTTCTTCCTCTCCATCATACTTGTCTGGCCACTTCTTCATATCTTTCCCCATCCTTTCTTCCAGCCAGTTTGCTCTACCTGAAAACCCCTCATGACAAATTTCCCTGCCCTGTTTCCACTGTTTCCTCAAACAGGCTGCCTTTATATTCTTGTTTGTTTTGGTAAAGTTAAATTCCAGCTAGCAGCATAATCTGAAATCTTTAGATACTATAATTTTTTTCCAAGTGAATAGCTCTGTTGAAGCAAGAGTTCTTTAGAGCATGTCTTTGTGCTACACATCATGGGGATAGTAATTTTCTTTCCTGGGTTAATATCACACATTACAAGTCTTGGCAGTGTAGGACATCATCTGCAGACAGACTGGATGTTAAGCAGGTGACCAGCAGGATTCTGTATTCATTCACTGAAGCTACTAAATGCTACTGTAAAAATGGAATTGTGTATATAAAATGTTAAAGGGATATATACAGTAGGTGATCTGGAACTGTGCTTTTGTGACAGAGGACATCAGGAATTTGTGTTTCAAATGTATAGAGATAAGCCATATAGATGTATATATAGATGTATAGATAGAAAATTACTTATACAGCCATATTCTTTGCATACTATCTAATCCTGCTATCTCCAATAAACTGAATTAACAAACATAAACACAGTTTTCAAAATGCTTGTTAAAAAAAAATTCAAGGACAATGAAGACATGGAATTAAAGAAATAATAAGGCTGACTCCAATGAAGTCAGGATTTCTCCATGAGTGGTTCCATATATCACCTGCTTACCTACTAATGAATCTGCATTTTTTGTCCCTACAATATTGTAGAATTACAATCATGACAGAGAACACTTTGATCTTTAATCTGACAACCTGTAAACGCCATTGACATCCTGTAAAAACCATTGAACTGCTCTGAATTTTATATTAGAACGTATTTTTTCAGATAAAGTGGATTACGTCATTTATCAGACAGTGCAGTATACATTCTACATTATCACAGATAATAGAAAACTAGATGTAGAGGAATGAAGCTGGGTTAATTAGCATTGATAACATACAGCTGTGGGCTGGCTTCAGGGGCAGTGGGTTGGCCGATGTAGATAAGATGCAGCTGTGGCTGGTTCTGTTAAGAGGCAATGGAGAGAGAGCAGCTGAGGAAGAGAGAGAAGAAGTAGTAGAGAGAAGAGTGAGGGCATGCCCTGGATGAGGAGAGACTAGGAGAAAGCAGTAGAGGGACTGATGTGAAAAGTATGTTGGTATGTGATGGTAAAAGACCTTGTTGCAGCTGGCTAGTCTGGAGAGTGCAGCAACAACTAGATCTTTCCAGAAATGCTGCATCTGTAACAGTTATTTGCAGAATTTGTATGCAAGGCATAACAAAATTTGCTGATTACTCAAATTAGGCCATCAAGCTGGCAGGCCATAGAAGAATTCTCAAATGGTCCTCAGATCGTTTTGCACCATCCTTTAACACTGTAAAATTTATTTGCCATCGGATCTTTGAGTAAACGGCCATAAAGTAATCTCTCCCTTAGCTGTTAAAAAGTTTGACAGCCCTTGATTAAAATGTGAGCATCTTAGAATCAGAGCTGCTGCTTTTAAGATGCCTTCAGAAGTACAAGCCTTATCTAAAGCCAAAAGTAGTTTGTCTGTGTGATTTGCTTAGCTTTTGGATGTCGATCCTCATCTTCATAACTAAAAGATACTGAAAGTAATTTATGAACTTTGTATATACAGATGTACATATGTATGAACATGCTAACTACTGGTGTTTTGGTCTCCACATCAAGTATCTTTTAGGTTGTTTAAACAGACTGTTGTACTGAGTGATATTATTATATAAGTGAGTCTTGGATATTGTAAACTATATTATACAACCATATTGCCAATACTCGGTGGACAGTATTGAAAATACCACTTATTAATATATTAGGTTGATACAATAATTTCCTATTAAACTAGTTCATAACTAACAATATCTTAGAATATTTGGCATACTTGATCATAAAATCATGCTGAATGATTAAGTAGCACTTTTAACAGCATTTTAATAAGACAACAGTGTCTATTTAAGTCTATTACGGAGTGATTCTACAAAATGTATATGGCCTGCAAGTCTGTGATTCTTGGACAGTAATTCAAGACATTAATTTTGTAATGTGGGTCCTCTGTCACCCCATCAAAACCTTTGTTTCAGTGCCCCTTGAAAAATGACAGAAGTTCAAGAACATATCAAGGAACAGAGAGTTTAAAGCACACACAGTCACTAACAAGTATTATCAGGCATTCAGAATAATTGTTACTAAAAAAAGCCAGCAGCTCTTTTTTTTTTTTTTTTAAGCAACATTTTAATCTTAATTCAGAATAACTACAGTATATTAAGTCCCCCTCTGCAGTTTCTAACTGGAGATACTTTAAAATATGTTCCTTTCCAGCTGGAATGAAGGGAACTATTGAAGAACTGTTACCAACTGGTGTTTCCCCAAAGTACTGAGTACTGAGGAAATCGCAACAGACTTTTAGTTACAAGCAGGCACAACTTTTCTTCCATTGTATAAAACAACAACCTAAAACCAAGTTGGATTTTGACTGATAATGCATATTCTTATAGCTATATTTTAAACAGAAGCCTGTTTGGCACATGGAAAGTGAAATCTTGTTTTCCAAAGCACAATATACAGAAGTGTATGACTTGTATCTTAAGAAAGCACTGTACTGTGTCTTCTATGAGTCTAAAGAAGACTAAACTCAAATTGTAGGCATGCATACTGTATATAAATGGAAATAGACTGCTTTTGGTCTTGAATAAAGAAATCACAAAATCAAGTAGTCCATTACAATGCAGTATGGACATGTGGTGCTTCAATACATTAATAGAAAAAATGGAAAATTTGACTTCAGGAGGTAGGATTGTTTCTTTCATAGAAGGTAGCCAGCAATAAATGCCTGCATCCATTCTTCAGAATTGAAATGACACATCCTAAACCTTTCCAAGCCAAAAAGGGCAAGTGGCAGCCTTAAAGATGGCAAGAAATTCTTGTAACATCTGCTGTGAACAAAGCCAGCCCCAGTAGCTAAACCAGAAGGGAATACAACGTAATTACTTCCAGTGTTCTCAGGGACCTTGCTCATATTCATAACCATGAGAATTAAAGCTATGCATCACTCTTCTCATTAACTAAGCTGTTTCTTTCCACAGGTGCGATGTAAGAAGAAATAAAATTGTGGAGGCATAAACTGTCTTCAGGAGGACTGTCAGCAGGTCACTTAGCTTCATCATGCAGAGTGGCTATATGTGAAAGCTGCTTATTCACAAAGTAGCAGGGAGAAATGTCTCCTTTCTTGTGTTGCTAGCGGAGAGCACGCAGGCTAGCAAACAAAGAAGTCAGCTGGTCACTTCAGCTTTGAGAACTGGTGATCTCACCCTCTGTTCCCACTATTATGGAGTGAAGAGCTGCTACAGTTTGACTGATTTGTTTTATTTTATTACCTACTCTCCTGACATATGAGAGAAGTTAACGCTCAGCTCTTGGCCGCTTAAATTAATTTGGAATTATTGGACACAAGCCAGCTGATGATGACAGTGTTTGGGATTTTCTTCTCCCTATAGAAAAAAGAAAACAGCGCTGGACAGTTACATCAGAGCTTTTTAGCAAGGCATTAATAAATCATGTGAAGATTACTGATAATGAGGATTGCTCACAAGCAATACTTTAGACCTCAAGTTCCTGAAAAGAACCAGGTGCCTAAGAATATGTATTTCAATGATTTGTTGTGGACTGAGAATGTTTACCTCCTCTGTACTGTTTGATGGTATGAAATGAATTAATCACTTATAGAAATACTATTAAAAAGTTATTGCTTGATTCAATGTTATGTTTGTATAAAAGTAGAACTAGTATGAATGGAATCTGCTTCATTTTGAAAATTGTCACTTATGAACAGAGTACCTAGGTTTATTAATTTATCATTTAAAATTAATTTAAATTTACCCAGCAAGCAAAGACAAATGATGGTAAAAAAAACCCTGGTTCTGACTGTCATGAAAAATAGCAACATTATTTTGAAGGTTGGACTGATTATCTACAGAACTGAGAAATGGATGCTGAAAAACATCTGCATGCAGAAAATCTATATAAGGAATTTATGGGAAAACAAAAATGGGTAGAATGTCTGTTGGATAAACTATTTCAGAACTGTGTCACTTGATCTACCTTGTTATTTTGCACACTGGCAAACTGCTGAAAAAACATTTTATACAGTTGGCTCTCGTGATTCTTCCTTGCTTTGTGGTGCTACATCCAACCCTGGATGTTCTGCCACCCTGTTTTTCTATTGCTTTAAACAAAAGCTGCTGCTTTGATCATCTGTAGCATGTGCCAAGACACAAGACAGATGCTCCAATACTGCAGTTGTGCACCCTCAGAAGAAATCTTATCGTTACTGGAAAAAAATTATCTCTGCACTTGAGATTAAAGAAGGGATTTATTCTTCCTTTCTTTATTCTCCTGCTGCAGGCAAAGTGCAGCTACCTCTGTGAGTGGCCACATACTCATAATCAGGAGGGGAGATGTGTGATTAATATAAAGGATTGGGCAAGAGAATATACAGATTTTTATTCCTATCTTCCATCGTTACCTGGACAAGTCTTGTAACTGGGAAATGCATTACTTCCACTCTAGTGGAGCTGATGATGGCAAATCTCCATTCATGAATGAATGTAAACAGAAGATTTAGAAATGAAATGCAAATCCATGTTTCATCATTTACTGTTTTCAAGGGACATTCTCAAGTAACTTGCAGTCCTTCTTTAGAAATAAAACTTTATAAAGAAGAAGCTGTGAGGGTACACAGGAGTAACCTACCTGAACTTCTTCTCAGGAGGCAGTGCACATAGCAGGTGTCAAGCTACTGGGTGATGGCCGGGGAGGTGGAAAAGGGACTGAAGATTTTCCACTGTTTGCAGAACTGGGAAAATAAAGGCAATGTCACCTTCTTCCCAGTTGTCAGGAAGAAAGTCCCATTAGAGCTGTTACCATACTGCAAAATCTGCTCTCACTGCCAAGGGGTTTTCACAGGGCAACCTTACACTAACATGCCAGTCAATGCATCCTGATACCATTTTGGGAGGGCTTTTTATCAGTGGGGATTTGTGTTTCATTTATTTATTTATCATTGATTCTCTTGCTAGCTTAAGACCAGGCACTGAATTACTCCCAAAAGGTAGCTCCCCACTGCTAAATAAATAGGGATAGGCTGTGGGTTGCTGCTCAGCATCTGCCACCGCCCGTATTGCCCAACTTTTCCTCTCTACATGGATCCTCTGTGGACCACACCAACTAGGTGTATCCAAGGTAAATCTGAATCTGTTAGAGAAGCAACAAGCCACAGGCAGTGGGGACATGAGTCAGACTGTGGCAGCTGACCATGAGGCTGGGAGTTGGCCCCTTGTCCTCTCCTTTTAGCAGCGTAAATGTAGCCAAGGGTTATGTGTCAAACTGTGCCCAAAGGTATTGTATTTAGCACAGGCTGGGCAGCACACTCTAACAGCAGCTTCATGATCAGCACCAGATTGCTTCAGCACAAGGAAAAACTTGGAAGACACTTGAGCTTTTGGGTTGCCCAAATGAAGTGCATTGCTATGGGATGAGTCAGTTGCTGAAAGCAGAGTCTTTATTGACAGTGAGAAGAGCACTGTGGGTTAGCCAGGTTTTAATAGAAGCTCTTCTCTTCTCTGGACACTTCCTATGATATTCCTGGGAAATGGTGGTTGAGGGACAAGAGGGAATTTTCATCTGGAGTACAAGTGGTGGGAACTGCGAATGTGAAATGACATAACTGACAGATGGCATTAAAGCAAAGAGCTGTTTAGACCTATTGTGAAGCCGTGAGTATTATTTAAAGGGGGTTGGAGACACCATCATTTCATGGCATAGGTGAATAGCAGCTTGGCCTAGATGTCAATTTGCAAACAAAGGAAATCTTGTACAGACAGTTCTCAAGAATAAAGAGTGTGCAATGAACTCCTCTACATGTAGAAGTGAAATATAGAACAACATGTATGTGTCAACACTGGTTGATGAATAAATGTACCACAACTTAAAAATGGGCTAAAATAGCCAGCTTAATTGAAAGACAGACTATGGAATGCATTCACTTCTAAAATTCAGTGTATGATGGAGGGAAAGAAAGGAAAGGGAAGGCAAGGGAATGGGAGGGGAGGGGGGAGGAAGATGAAAAAAAGGGAGAGGGATGGTAGGAAGACTTCAGATTTTTCTTTACTTCCCTGTCAAACTCCATGACTAAATACATGTATTAGAGCTACACAGAAATTCTACAAAACAGCCTTCACAATTGACATAGTTTGGGCTTCTTTTTGTTTTTACAGGTTTTACTGCAGTAGGAATCTCTGCTCCATCTCCTTTCCATCCCCTCAAGAGTTTCTGACATAACCGTCAGGGCTGTGTTAACAATTCATAATGACTCGGTCATGCTCTTCTGCCAGATCAAACCCAACTGTCCCAAACCAAGCATGAACTCTGGGGTTTCAGTGAGACATTTCAAGTATGTATTTCTGAAAATAAACTTTATCCCTTATTTCCTATGACCAGACAAGAAGAGTCACATCTTAAAGACAGTCTTGAAATATTTATAGAAAAACAAAAATAGTGATGATTATTGGTCAAAGTTATTCCCCTGTACAGTATTATCTAGGGATGAAAATTTAAATACAATCATAGATTTATACTGGAAATACACCCACTATGCTAAGTTATATCTTTCTATAAGTGAAATGACTCCATCCAATGACCATGCATGCAATCTCACTCAAAATAAAGAACAAAAGGAAGAATAAAACCATTCACTTTTTAATATGGTTTCATCATCCTTTCTTCTAAATCTCAGAGATATTTATGCTTAAACAAGAGTCAGTTACAGTTCATCATGTTGTTCCAGCTCTACATTTGTAGCAGTACAATGTCATTAGTCATTCCCAGAACCTTAGCCATTAGAGATTGAAGTGACCTTTTAATGTCATCACATCCTACCCCGATTCCTGCTATCCATGGCAACAGACTAGTGCCAAACAGACAGTTATGACTTCACTGCAAAATGTGGCAAAGGAGAAGCTGATCTCCAGCTGTAAGTGAAATTTCAGAAGCAGAAGCGTAACCTTTGCCATCCAAATGAAAGTTATTTGCATTTTATTTGCAAGTTGCTCAGCAGTCAAGGTTTTCTAACCACCCACCTCACTCTGATACCTAAATAAAAAATGGATTCTTTACCTTGGGCAGAGGAGGGAAAATTAAAATGGCCAGGTCATGGCAAAATTTGTGTTTGATCCAGGAACTTTCCAAACCAAGGACAGCTTTTTTGTAAAGCTGAGTGGACATGGTTTATCTGCCTTCCTTACCCCTCACAGAGAGTGCAGGCCACTGGCTTGTGGGGATGGGGGTGCAGACAGGCCTGTGTCCCTTCCATATAACATGGACTCCAGCATGAACTGCTTCTCAGCTGTACCCCCCATCCCCCTGAAGGAACCACTCTGCTCCAGATCAGGCTGAAATAACATGTCTGCAATACAAGGAGCTGGAACCTGGGATCAACACAGAGGTTAACCAACATCCTGGTGTAAATGCACTTTTGGAGATAAGCAATTGGTTTCTATCTGGCTGGATGTATCTAGGTACGTGTATATCTGAAATGCATCACTGTGTAAAGATATTTCAGCTTGAATTAGACTAAATGCTACATAACAGTGTCAATGTAACACTACATTTACGGCAATTAGCCCTTCCTCAGAGGTAGGAATAATTAGTCTGGGCCATTGCCATGCTGATACAGATCTATTGCTTGTAGGACTTGAGCTAACATGTATAAAGGGCTACTTGCTGAACCATACCTGCTCTCTCCAAGTGCATTCATTGCACTTCACTGAAACTTGCTTGTGAGTTTGCTTGGTATATACATATTATTGTAACATGATGAAAACAACAATCAACCCTGCTCTATTTGTGGTTAATGGAATTGCTACAGTAAATTTGTTTCACTCCCAAGAAAAATTACACAGGAGTTTGAACTCCAAGTGTAATCACATTAAGATCATGTATCAAGAATTGAGATGTGTAACTCAATGTCATAGCTGAACCTCTGTCTCTAATAGGATTTAAAGGTAAATTCAGAAAGAATTAAAAACCTCACAATTATTGCAGGGGTTTAAACTACTAAACCATCTACTTGTGGTATAAACTCCCAAACTATTGCAAGCAGAAATCTGTGGTACTAGATCACCAGGAAAGAGCAAAGTGCTTAAAAATATGCTTAGACATAGACATGTATGAAAGGGAAATTATTTAGTAATAAAAAAGATTAATTTCCCACTGGCATTTCAGTAATTAAACAGAACAAGAGAGATTCATTCTTAGTTTTTGTCTTTATTCAGACCAATTCATATTGAAATAAAAGAGATACATTGAATTAGATAATTTCCCTTCAAAAGGACTAAACAGGACTGTGTAAGGACTTACTTAAGGAGTTGGCCCAGAGCTCTGTAAAATGCACTGCTGGGAAACTGAGCATCTGTGGTTTTATATTTCAGAGATGATGCAAGATTTTTCAACCTTTAAATTACAGCTTGTGCAAGCAGTACTCTGTTACTTAACTCTAACAGATTTGCAGATGTGTCCATCTCCAAGGTAATGAGCATTGGATTTCTGTCACTCAAAAGGCTGAGATTCAAAATAAATCAAATAATGAATTAATCCTATCTCATTCTCTAAAAGCTTCTAATCACTACTTGAAGGGATTCTAGAAGAGGTAGTATAAGATTTTTATACAGATACTCTTTAAAGAGTTTACCGAAAAAAGGTAAGAATTACTCTGTTTTAGAAACAAAGACGAGAGGGCTTTACTTGAACCAGTTATACAGGCAATCGCTGCCAAAGCTTAGTATAAAAATGGTCCAAGGCCTAGGCCTTGCTATTACTGTCCTCCCCCTCTGCCCATACCCTTAAGAAATTTCATCCAGTATGAGAGGACAGGTGGACAGAAGGAAGGGAGGAAGGGATTAAAAAGAAGATTGGTTCTGAGAAGTTTTTATGTATTTTATGGTGGGATTAATAGGTATTTTTCTTTGCCTATTGATCATAAGGCTTATAAAAAGCTGCATATGTTTATGACTGATAATATCTCCAGTGATGCAAGCTAAAACAACTTCTTTCTCAGGAAAAAAGGCTGAGTTCAATGAAAGGACATAACATTACGTGTGTACAACCACTGGGAAACACCGACTGGCATTTTCCCTTTTGACCTGACACAACAGTGCTACATTCCAATGGAAAACATTGCCAAGTTTCAGTTCAACATCAAAACAACATCTAGAAGATATTCTGTAGCAAACAAACAGAACTAAACTTGGAGCCAACAACATTTCTGAAAGTCTGTTTATTCTGTTGCCTCAAATCTGACAGGCCCATGATGAATTAGATGAACTACAATTAAAAGAAGTGTTTGGGGTGAACTAGAAACGCTTTGTTTTCCCTTTTCACACTAGGACTCAGCTGACTTACATACCTCATCACAAGATGCAAGGATGTGACTCTGCCCTTCTTACTACATGACAAAAACTTTTTTTAAAAAGCCACAATAAAATTAGAAATAGAAATCTTGGAAGCTTAGTATTATACAAGCTATTCCTTAATACAGTAAAAAGATTTTTTCAGCTTGATGGTTTGGAGCTTTTGGCTGTTAGTTTACAGAAATAAATCACAAAGGAGAGTCGGGTTTGTGTGGGGCTGAGATAAATTGCTGCCTCAGCTCGCTTCAGGACCTCTTTGTATCAGGTTGGAAAGATAGGGCTGTTAAGCTGGTTTTTTCTGAAATTATTTTGTTTCTGAAATAATTTTTTTATTTGTAAAGACATAAGATTTTGCCAGATATTCAAATGTGTTAGTTGAAATTAATTTCTGAAAATGAACCTTTCTGCAGTACTGTTTTCCTTGCTATATAAAATTTTTCAGACTCTCCTCCATAAAACTCGGGCCCCTGAGAAATTTTTTATTTCCCAGAAAGGCCAGACAATGCAACCACTGTCTGTGAAAAAGAAGCTCCACTGTCTCCCTATACAGCAAAAAACAGACTCCTCTCCCTTTTCCACAGGGAAGACAAGGATACCAAAGAAGTACTTTCTGAGGGGTCACCACCTCACTTGTACTGCCACTGCCTGGGCTGGGAAGGGAAAGGTGAAGTTTCCCTACTTGGAAGTGCCTCACCAGCTCCAGAGGAGACTGAATCTGGAAGAAAATCCAGGAATACACTTAAAAAGCAATCTGCCTGGTTATGCCTATATTGGCAAACTGCCAGGCAGACCTTGACACTGATATTTTGCCATCTTTCCATTAAACAGCTAAAACAGGCCCCAGAAGAGCTTGAATTTAGCAAGATTGTTTATGACTTCAGCAGTATGAACAAGGCTAGTCGTGCCAGCTGGCCAGAGCATGGATCCTGGCACTGCTGAATTACCATGTATAGGGGTAGCCCTTGTGTCTCGTGTGTCGATGAGACAAAAGCTGTTATGCTTCCTGCTAGGAATGGGATGAAATTAGTATAACTCCTAATATTAATGACACTTATGGAAGGGACAAGAGACTTAGAGATGTGAAAAAACAGCTTATACCCTGTAGGTCAGTAAGGACCGATGTTAATTGGAATAGGGATGAAAGCAGGTGGAGTGAATGGATGTTCTGTTCTGAGGAGATAGTGATAACAGGCCCCCCAGATAATTTTGGACATTTAAAAGTCAAAGGGTGGGTTTTATCCTACAGTGTTTGTGGACGTCTCCAAAATTTTCAAAATTCAAGATTTTTTTGTGTTCCTTTGTATTTTAGTTAAATATTTTCCATGGCTTTGGGAGAAGTTTGTATTATAGCAAGCTGAGGTGGGCTTTCCAAGCCATGGGCTTTTGTTATAAATCCAAAACACTGAGTAAAGTCCCCCAGATAGGCCAATTTTTTAGACAAACAGTTGTGATGTATCAAGGGCTACTGAAGCAGAATGGAAAAGAGCAAATGCACACTTAACTATACCACCACTCTGTAAAGTCCTTTAAAATGGACTTACAAGCTGTAGACAAAATTGACCATCAAGTTCAGTAGCAAAAATAAACCCTCTTTAATAACTTGAATTTGCTGGAAATGTTCACGTTCTCTGAAGCTGGAGTAAGCAAATAAAATCTCAAGCAGTCAAGCTGTTTTTTTTTCTCTGAGGGAGTGCCAATTTTAAAACATTACACCTTTTCAAGATTATCTAATTGGCCAGGTTAAAAACCTGTTTCCATTCCCTTCAAAATTACTTTGAAACAAATAAGGATTATTTCAACTGCACTTGTAAAGTAAAAAAAAATACATATTTAGACTCATTAGTTTTAAATTCCTTCCCTTGATCATTCTTACCACAAGTAAGTCAAAAGAGGTTATTAAACACTGCCCCTTCTTTAGGGATTCATTAAAATAGATTAAATGCTAAGTTTTGACTGTTTCTTTAATTTAATTAGAAGATAAATTTAGGTTTGGAACACAGTGAACCACTAAAGCACATTGACAGCTACTTCAGCTAGGTGTTAATTTAAGCCCCAAAACAGACAACATTTTGCATGTCCCTGAGCCAAAACTGGTGTGGATATTTCTCTTTTAAATAGAGTGAGCTAAATCGGATGCTGATTTTATCCTCATCCACTTCCACTGAAGTTTCTTCATTTCCTGTACAAACCTGTTCTGCAATGGCATTTTCACTAATAAATAACACACTAGATGCTAATGAAAGATAAAAGATCTTGAAGCATTTCTTACTGCCATACAAAACAATTGTTTCAGCCATTACCTCCCCACCGCAACTTGATTAAAATGCCACACCCATATAACAACTCATAACAATATTATATAAAATAGACATATTTAGGGAATGTATGTGCCCCTAAGCAATTTTTGTTTCCAGCAGGAGTCACAAGAAATGGTCAATCTGATAGAGATATTCTGAATGTGGGTTTAAGATGGTCAGAGGAGAGAAAAATCTATATCCTAATTTGCTGGTGCCACTTCATGTGGCACATGCTGTCTTGGTGCCTGCACTGCTTTTGAATTCGGCTTTACAGGGACACCTTCCCACTGCACCCCAGAGCAGAGCTAATCCTGACAGGTTTGAATCAACTAATGATTTCATACCACAGGAAGCCAAGGTGTGGAACGATGGCAGGCTACAAGACGCCAGGTACCACAGATACACCAGAGTTGTCTATGTGAAGCGAAAGATGAACAAAGAGACATCCTTCAGAATTAATCAGTTTTACTTCTATCTAGAAAGGGCTGAGGTGGAAACAGTATTGTGACAGAGTGTGTGCCCTGTACGCAACACTGCAACACCAAATCTTCTGCTTGACTGCCCTCTACCCCCAAAGTTACGTAGACTTACCAGTCACCTTCTTGTTTGGTTTTGATGTCCTTTACATGGATTGACCTTCCACACATATCCCAAGTGTCACACCAACTATAACCTGATAATTTTCAATTGCTTCACCTCCTCAAAGGTCCTAAGCCAGTACTTGACCTGAAAATAAGACTAACTGCAACAAAGCAAGGTTCCATAAAAATAGCATTGAACCTTGTAATTTTTCCTCATATACTCTAGAAAGGCAAAAATGATGATGGAGTTATCCATTCTATGTCAAATTCCATACAAATTAGGGCACTCACCAGGACCTGGGACATAGTTCCACCTCCCTCCTGAGCCTGATGGAGGCTCAAATCCACATCTCCCATCTCTGAAAACGTAACCTAACCATTGGGCTATGAGTCATGCAGAGAAATGAACAACTGGCAGTGCTGCATAGTGGCACAGCTCCAAAAACAGGAGGAAAGAGCATCTGAACCCAGAGCAGCCTGGTAGTGAAAGGATTTATCCAGATGGTGGAGAAGGTGGGTTTGATCTCTGACTCCCTCAGACCTAAAGAAGAGGAGGGATCTGAATCTCAGTTTCCCAGTGCCTGGGCATGTGCTGAAATGATAAAAAAGTCGAGGGAACACCCCCATGTTATGATTTCAACCTTCAAAATGAAGAGTATGTCCCCTCTGAGGGAAAAAAACTCTGTCTTCCAAGAGGTGAACCTTCTTCTTTAGTGGTATATCCCAATACCCCACATGGGAGGACTTCAGATTTACTTCTATGCCAGCAGTGTCTCTGCTGTCTGCTCCCTGCTCAGACCACTAAGTACTCTGGATCCCATACCAGGGCATTACACTGCTTAGATAGACTACACACCTACTATTAGATGCAGCAGCATGCCTGAAACGCAGGTATTCTGCTGTCTTTGTGTCTGGGTTCCTAAGACCTGGATTCACTTTGTGTCTCTGGGCATTTATTTGATGTGCCTAGAGGTTTTTCATAGTCTGTTAAGAGACTCAGCTCTAGGGAGCATCTCAAATCTGAATTATTACTGGGAGATGCCCCTGGGAATCCATTAATGTTCCCAGACTTAGGTACATGCCCAACCTCTCATACCTCATCTCTAAGCCTGTCTGCCTTGGTTTGCAGATGAGCAAGATACAGGTGCAGAAGCCAGAAGGGAACCACCATGTGCTCCAGCAGCTCTCCCCTGTTTGGGCAATTAGGGATACAGGACTGAAGGGCATGCTAACTTATCTCCCGCTACTGATTAGGTTGCTGACCCCACTTGGTTCTTAATTTAGGTACTCATAAGAGGCCAAAGGGATACGATGACTAGATGCCTTAGTTTTTACCAGATCTAGTCCTCCGCTGGATTCTAACACTCCGTTGTGTATCATTGCAGAATTTTGTGTATTTCCCTGCCTGGTACGTGAACAAACATTTCAAGCTGCTGGAATAACTTGTGTTTTGTTCATTTGCTTATTTAAATATATTAATTTACATATATACACAGATGTGAGTCAGGAACTCATCTTCTGCTTACAACCTACAATGCAATTTTAAAAAATGTGTTAATTTCTTTATTGTTATTATATTCTTGAGCTGAAAGACAAAGAAAGAATTAATAAGAAAAAGATTCACAGTTTATACGTGATGTTAAAAATAATAAGTTGCAATCAAGGTTACAGAAATATGCTGATAACTTAGCTCATTTTTTGTTACTCATTAAATTATTATGGGTGGGAAGAGGACTTCCTTAGAAAATAGTTTCTCAATGGTTGAATCATTATCTTCTTGGTGTATTACCAGTTTTGAATTGTTATTTGAAAAGTTATTGCCTTACTAACAGAGAGCTACATTTTGGCCAAAGTTTTGGAAAAATTAAAGAGGTCATCAGCAAGACTCCATCTTATAAAAAGGAATTGTAAGGGCTTGTTCAAAGATGTAAACTCTGACCAGTCAGATGACCCAAGCCTGCAAATTAAATGACATTCCTGAAGAACAATTCACTTTTAAAGTTCAGAATGACGAAGCCTAAATAAATTGTCAGATATCCCACAGTGGAGCTAGTGTGAATTTCAGAATTGTAATCAGGTACACTAATGAGGTTGTTGAAATATACATTAACACAAATAAGAACACAGTGACATGAAAGGCCTTGCACTTTTTTTTTTTTTCCTTTTAATTTCATGGGAGTATTGTTGAGACTTGTGATTGTGCAGAGAAAAAAAAATAATAAAAAGGCTTTGCAAAAAGAAGCAAGGCAGAAAAACTCATAGACCACTTGCAGTGCCAAATCAGATAATGTGCTCGGCCTGGTGGTGTAATATCATGATGTACTAGTCAGTCTTGCTTTAAATGCTTGCTCAGTGCAGGACCTCTATTACCCTTAGGAAAGTAATGTGAAATCTACACCACCTCAGTTGTCTAGGCAGAGAGACCATTGCATAGCTGCAAAGGTATCAAGGAACTCTTGAACTGTGGTGCACAGAGGGATGTTTTTAGTCAATTCTTTGCTCTCTGCTCCCTCCTAGATTTCCACCAGCCAAGGCACAAAGAAGGTGTTCTGCCCCTCACATCTACCTTGATGAACCTTCTAGTGAGTACATGCAGAACTTGTCCCAGCCACAATGCATGCTGACCCGGCAAACCGTGGTCACCAGTCAGTTCAGTTTTTTTTTTTCCCTTATCTACTTTCATCCTAGAAATTCTGCCTTTTAAAGCATACTTACAATGCCACTGGATAATAAGAAGGAAAATTCATGGTTATTTATTTTTATACTAATATTAAACAGGCACGTCCTGGGCCTGAATCTTATCAAACTACTTTGTTACAAGTTTGTTGTTTACATATTTACATTCCATAGGCACACGGGGCAAAATGTTGTAAATATTTACAGTTCTTTGGATGAGAAGACCTGAAAATTAGCAGAAAGAAGGTTTCCAGTATTGCAGCGAAGACTGTGAACGCTTGCTTCCCTGCATGAAATGTGCCTGTTTTCACTTTGAAGGGCTGCCAGGTGGCAAGGGTGGGTTAAAGCGCCTGGCAAGCACAAGTTCTGGGTACATCTGAGCTGTCAGTTGGGCTTGCTCCTATTGCCCGTATGCACATGCTGGATCCTTCATGGGGTGGAACAATTTGGTATCCACCCAGCTAAAACCTGGAGCTGACTCAATGAAAAAAAACATCTCACGGCCTGTTTCAATGAGCATTACGGGTGGAAGCGAGCCAGCTCTCACCACCTCCACCTGGCCTGGCCTTCGAACACCATCTTACCAGGCGGTGAGCTGTCAGAATACATAACTCCTTACACAAATGTGCCCCTGGCATCACACACAAACACACCAGCGTTAGAGATGCCTGTGAGCAAGTGGCTGCAATGGATAGCTGCTGTGCCTGTGCTACCCAAGTGCTACAGATAGGGCCAAGCTGCTCAATGGGGAGCGCAGCAAGCTGTACCACACGATTCACTGGTTGGATAACTGGGAATGCATCCCTGGAAGGGTGGCAGTACCAGCACAGGCACAGTCATCCTTTCCTCACTGAAGCCTTGCAGACAGAGGTTGTGCACAAGCCAACCCCAGAGAACCTGCGGCTAAGAGAAGTCTGATGATACCAACTACTGAAGCTTATTTAAAGCTCATTTCCTCCTTAGTCTTAGCTTGAGAACTAGTATCAGCTGACCATGTACTGAATGCCCTGCTAACTTTGCTTACTTGCTTTTTGGTTTTGTGTTTCTTTTAATCACAAAGATCACCTGTGCTGAATGCTGTAGATCGGGTTTGTTTAACCAGCATTGCTCCAGGGCCTCATGCTGTGTACGGATTCCTGCGCTGCACAGCCTACTTCTTCTTGTTTGGTGACTCCTCCCTAATTCGTTGTCCACTTTCACCCCAATGCCCGTTCGTATTTTCTGTGCTTTTTGTGGTTTTGTCCAAATGCCTTATTACCTCTGTTTTCGAGGATCTGAAAACAATTCTGTTACTTTTATCTACTCTTATACCTAATTCTGTTTTGCTCTTTTTTTTGTGTCAACTCTGTGATTACCTGCAACACCCTATCTCATAAGAACACAAACATGTTGTTTAAGCGTTGGGTTGGGTTTTTTTTTGCATCATTAACAACCATGATTAGATAATAACACCGAACTCTACAGGAGACTAGTAGACATCATTTAAATTCAATACATTGCTAAAAACTGGTACTGTTTGTACTTTCATTACATATTTTTCGACCTATGTGACAGTATTTATTCTGAACTGCATTTGGAATAAGTATTTAAAATAATAATGGATAATTATTCAAATAGTTTATTAAAATTCACATAAGAACTATGCCACTCTCTTCCTTTCACCTGTATTTTGTTCCAGCAAACTTTTTCTTGAATCAGCATAACGTAAACTTACCGTGTGCAATAATTTCCTTTTACTTTCTTTTACCTATATTTTTCTATATACTAGTTCCATTAGTAAAGGAAGTTAAAACAATTAATTGAAATTATTTTCAAAATGTCTTACAACTTTATTTTTTACTGAAAAGAATTTTTTTTCTGATTTTGTTAATGAGACGGCTTACCCTCCTTTTGGCCTTTTAATTTAACCCAAATTTATAAGCCCTTCCTGTTTTTACAGTATTTGTGAATTTGGGGGGGGGTTATTTGCAGGCTTTGAGGCAGTCCTTGCCTCTGCCTCAAAACTCTGAGCAGCTCTCACTAAACTTTTTCACTTGTCCTTGACATTTTACATTGTAGTCCCAAATCTTGGATTTAATGAACTCTTCCAATCACATGCCTTATCTTCCAGAGGAATTGCTTGTGTTTTTCTTTTTAATTGGCAGTATTTTTCTCCACTCATAGAACTAATTAAGTCTCTGACTTACATATGGCTCATCATATTTCTTTGTTCTGCAGACAAAATTTGTTCTGTCTCAAAATTTGATGGCCTTCTAACATTATAGTTGGTAAACTCTTTTATTCCTATATTATTAAATATAAATCTTTTGCTATAACTGGATACAACTTTTTTTTCCATTTTTTTCACTCAGTAGTATCACAAAGAAGCAGATGAAGATCTTAAGTATTCAATGGATATTTTAATATCTATATTCTAAAATTGTTTTCTAATCTATCTTATAAAGCCCATCAATGATGGTTTATTACCCAGTGGTGGCCAGATTACTTAAGATTCTCCCACAAGAAAGTTATTCTGTTACTACATTGTTCTTACTCCTAGTGTGCTATGGTCAGTCTACTGAAACTTCTCTCATTTCTCATTCATTTCACCTTTCCCAAGAAAACTTCCCAGCCAGGATTTGCTTTCACTTCACAATTCATCAGTATTGCACATGACCCTGCTATTTTTTCCATCTTGCCCCATCTCCTTTGTCTTACATCGTTCAGCCAACTATAATAAAATGTAAAAGCCCTGGAGTGACAGCAAGCTATTAATGACCTTCTGTATTGGTGGATTCAAAACTAAACATTAGAGTTATAGTTGTGAGCTACCCATAAGCCAGCAGTGCACCTTGGCAAAAGATGCAAAGATGTCCAAAGGCATCCTGAGCTCTATTAAAAGGAGAACAGCCAGCACTTGTTATACCATATGAATAATACCGTGTCCAGTTTTGGGCCCTCAGTACAGGAGGCATCAATAAACTGGAACAAGTTCAGCAAGGGCCACCAGGATGGTTGGGGCTGGACCACTTGCCCCATAAAGAGAGGCTGAGGGACTGCAGCTTCTTCAGCTGGGAGAAAAGATGGCTCTGGGGGACCTGGCAGCATCCCTCAGTACCTGCAGGGATGTCATCAAGGAAGTGGAGCCAGGTGTTTCACAGTGTTGTGTGGTGGGAGGATGAGAGGCAGTAGGCATAAATTGGTATGAGGGTGGGTCAGGCAGGATCTGAAGAAAACCATTTCTCCCCATGAGGGCATTCATGCAGCAGATTGGGTTGTCCAGAGAGGTTATGCCATCTCCATTCATGAAGAAGATGACTGGATAAAGCCCTGAGCATCCTAGTCTGACTTCAGAGTTGGTCATGCTTTGAGCAGGAGGTTGGACTAGAGACTTTCCGAGGTCATTACCATCTGTAATTCTATCGTTATAAAGATCAACCACAGAGCAGCATTAAATATCATATAATATCACTCTCATAGATCCTCTTATTAAAATAGTTCACATTTACCATTTACCTGGTTAGCACAAAACCTAAATTTCATCATTTGCAATAGTAGTAGCTGATGGTGAGATCTGTAGATCTGGCTTGTTTCATATATTCTTTGCTATTGTGTAGAGACAGTAGAGCATATTCATGCTCTTGTTCTTTGCCTTCTGTCTCCTAGCAACTCCATCTGCTGCCTTATTTTATATGTCGGAAGAACAAGTCAGATTTATTTTTTTTTAGTTAGAGAAAAGCTGCTCCTTCTCTGTTTCTAGCCTAGCTTAACATACAGTTTTATATTTAAGATGCTGGAATGCCTTTTGCAGAAGTAAAGTTCATTTCATCCCGCACTCTGTTATGCTCAGGCCCTCTTTTCCACAGATCTAGGCCAGTTCTTTACCCATGGGTTCTTGGCCAAGTAGAAATTTCAGTGACTATTAATATTGTCGATTGCCTCCAAGACTCATTAATCCACCTTTGGTTTCAGGGAATGTTTCTGTTGTTTTTCACTCCTATTGTTTGGTCTTTCATAAGCTATAATTAGACGTTCTCTGGCATCCATAATTCACACAAATCTCTATTACTCATTCCCTGGCACATGACTTATCTCCTTGCCAATATTTGTGGAGCACACTGTAAAGTGAGTGGCACTGAGAAGTACGTAATAAAAAGTGCTTATCCTGTACATGCCTGTCAGTTACACACCCATTACATTTAACTCGTCCAGCTCCACTGTGACATTTGTATCCTTGACTACAAGCGATTAACCATCACAGCAACATAATCTCTTATCCATCCAATGGATAAAACATCATAGTATTGGGTGATGGGTAAAAAAAAAGGACGGAAATATCAGTCTGCACTTGGACGATGTGAGAGTGCCTCAAGAGAGCATCAAAATATTATGAAACATTTCACCTTTCTAAAAACGTTTAATTACTTATACTTAGAGGGGTGATTTTCATCTACAAATAACAGACTGAAACTTAAGCCGCCTTTGTAGCCTACAGAAAAATCACAATGACTTTCATGTATTTTCAATAGAATTGGAGCTGAACCTTTTGCCCGTGGTTCTTTAATGTGAGTATTCCTCCCTTGAATACCTTCAGTCCTTTTCATAGCATGTAATTTTTATGTTAGTTAGTCATGTCTCCAAAACTCCCTTGTTGATCTTTGTAACCGCTTCAGGCATTGCCTTTTCTGATATCAGCAGCAAATACTGTTGGGCTGCTCATTTCAGGAGTGAAGTTTTTGTGTAAGATTTGAAAAGGTAGATTGAAAGGGAAAAATAATCTGTCTTTATTGCATCCAGGTTAGATTGTACCCTAAACCAGAAACCAGTAAGTACAAATGCTAGAAAGATTTTTTTTTTTTTTGGTGAACAGTCATGTACTTTTTAAGTCATCATTCCTGGGACTCTCTTGAGCTATAGGACTGAGTTGTGACACTGAAGTTAGACTGATCTATAGATTCTAGCAGTTTTAGGAGAACAGATTAAAAGAAAATGCAAACATCAAATTACATAACGATGCAGGAAGCTCCCCTTATACAACATACAGACAGTGTAACTACAGTCCAGCCAAAATATTTATTTTGTCTCCTTTATATATGACTCCTTACAAGGAAACGTGAGTTTTAAGAAAACCCACATACTAATGGTGTTCAGAATTTTTATTTTTAAAACATTCCTAAGCAACAGCTAATGGCCAGTGATTAACAATACAGGTGATTGCTGGATTGGTATATAGATGATGTAGTCATCTACAAAACCCCACCTTATACCAAAACTCCCATGTGGACACAAGCTAGAATATAGCCCATCAGCCCTTATGTTTTCCTGGGGTCTATTGAGGCTGTCATGAACAGAAACAATAATCCCCTCATTCAGCAGAGCAAAACTATGACAATGAGTTAATCCTCCCAAGTGCTTTGCCCATGACAGTAACAACTAGAAAACAAGCATGCAATACACCGGCTGTTTGTGTTTACACCTTTCGTAGTTGCCACTGGCAACAACAAAATTAACATGTAAAAAAAACCCCAACAAAATATCTATTATTTTAATTGACAAAGTATATATAATTTTGAAAACAGACAAAACTAGCAGGAAAAAAATATGTAATAGAAAATATGACCTTTTTAAGATACCTTTTTTAATTTGCACAGCTGCAGTCTTCTATCATAGTGAAGTAAAAGAACAGTAAATACTAGACAGCTGACACTTAAATCATATATATCTTCTAGTTTTCAGCTCAGCATCTGCTGTATCATTTCTCAGACTTCAAAGTGTCTGGGAAGAGAGATCAAGGATAAGAAAAACGCATCTTTTCAACTGAAAGCATATACTTTTCAATGACAAAGGACTACAGGCCATATTCCATTGCTATTACACAATAGCAGGGTACTCTGAAATTCTCATTTTCATTTAAAGGAAAAACTACCTCCACAACAGCAATTTGGAGGGAGTGGGTAGTTACAGAATAATAAAAAAAAAAAATTTTAAAAAATTACTAAAACATGTCAAGTTTTTATGTTCAGTGAAAACAAACGTGTCCATTTCTCCAAAAGAAGTAGCATTGTATTCCAGGCAAGCTGTTTCTGATAACACCCCCCAGTACCTCCAGAACACGGTTCAGGGAAGCGGTTGTCTTTCTTGTGCTGCACTGATTTTCAGTGCCAGAGGAGAATTCTGGTTTCGAGCATTTCCTCCTTAAAATGAAAGGACCTGATTCTTCTCTTACATCTATGGAAATCGGGAGAGAAAGACAATAGAGTAATGGCAACATTAAAGCAAGGACAGAATAAGAGACAAGAGCTTGAATATCGCTTTATTTATCATCCCTCTCATTAAAAGGAATTAGAGTTAATTAGCACAGCTTGTAGTGAAATTAAGATGTTTCATGCATATCCTATTTAAGCTTTCTATTATCTTTCTCTAGGTTTTCTCTTTACTTGTGAGAAATTCTATGAAGAAGCATATTAGATGACTTTGACTCACATCATTAGAAATATCAATATGTTTTCATTTAGAATCAGATCAAAACACTGTGGCTCAAAAAAAATCAGAACTGTAAAGCCTTATTTAAAACCTTTTCTCTGTTAAGGGAAATTATACAGTTTTCAAAGCGTTTTAGAAGCCTCAGTACTATATTTTGAAAAGACTGAAGAACTAAAATCCTATTAAAGCCATACTGCTAACCACTAGAGTGCCTACTTCCTGACTCTGTTTTGGATGGATTTAGCCAAAATCACTTTGCCATGGGAAGAGCTAACCCTAAGCAGCATGGATTTCTGCCAGTCTGTGCCATTGGATCCCAAGGCCAGCAATACATCCCCAAAGCCATCAATCCCTACTTCACAGAGCAGACATATTCAGAGAGACTAGAACTTGGAGAATGGGACTCAACCCCAAAACAGCACGACGTGCTACTATTCCCCTTCCTACACAAGCACTCATGGGATAACCGTGGGCATGCTGTCAAGCCCTAACTAGTGTGATGTGGCCAGACTACAAGTTTTCACGGCATTTTAGGAAAAACTGATGAAGCTACTGAGGCAGAAGAATGGGGATGTTTTTCTTTCCTCCAAACTGCTTGTTGAAGGAGAATGATACCCTTGTTTGGCTGTTCTTCCAGCCAGATAAGGAAAGGCTCAGTCACAGCTGGAGCAAGTGCCCTTCTCCAGTCAAAATTCATCACTAGGAAGCATTTACTCATTCCTACAAATGAAAAGGATGTCTCAAAAGTAAATCCTGTTTCTCAAAACATAGCTGGAGGGTAATGAAGCCATGTTAGGTGATTACAACTACATTCTCCACGTTCCTCAAAAACATTTCCATTTTTCAGACACTAAGAAGGTTGTCCTGGAAAGAGGGAATACCCTCAATCCTTTCTACTAAATATTTTCTACCTTGAATAAAACTATTAGAATGTGACAGGGGGTGGCAAACAGCACACAGATGAATCTTGGTCTCCAGTTACATTAATTACTCTGGATCCTAGTTTAATGCAAGTGCTTCATGTAACCCAGGGTTAAATTACTGTCATTTTTAAGATGCTTTCCCCCCCCCCCCCCCCCCCCATATTTCTTACTGACTACCTGTAGTAGTTCTTTATTTGGCTCGCTGGGGTTTTATGCTCCCCATTCATAAGCCCTAATTCTACACACACTTGCACATGTATATGCACACACAAACACATACACGCATAAATACCTCTCCTTGTGTACATGGCTGTCTCATCCCGTGGCGTTATGGAGGGATTTCACTAGGCAGCAAAGTCCTTGCAAGGCACGTACTGTAAGAGCACGTTTTTCTGTGAATCTAGCCTTGGTGTAGGAAGCTAGTTAGGTGCTTCCAAAATGTTAGTCATGTTGCTTGGTTACAACACACAATATTTAAGAACTTGGACATGATAGACTTAAGTAACTTGGTGCAAGACATAATCTAAAGAAGAAAATTCAGCCCTGCCTACCACAGAACCCCTGTTCTGGACCAATACAGACTAATATCTACAGAAGGTGGTATTTTTGCCATTAACTTCAATAAAATAAGCTTTTCATGTTACACCCTTATTGACAATACACCCAATCTAAACGGAAGCATGAACACACATTTCTGAAAAAGGTTTATTTGCACATTGATTCAAAAATTTTGAAGCACAAAGCCCTCTCCAAAAACATCTGAGGATTTTTGCTCCCAGTGTCACAGGACTTACTCTTCCTTTTCTTGTGATCTATCTTCTGTCATTAAAAGGGATGTCTGGAAATAAGAACTCTCTTTTGCAGTGCTAAATAAATACCAACAATAAGGAATCTAAGATCCTGAGTTTTGACAGCGTACTTTTATAGCATTAATTTACTGGTTTTCATTATAAAATATCAATATACAACACACTTAACAAGGATGTTCATTCAAATATTGATACAAACCTCTGTCTGTTGCTATGATACTGCACTCATTTTATATTCCCATTTAGGTTATAAGAACATTTGCTCTGTTGTTTACTACAAAAAAGGCAAGACAAAAAATGGTTAGTTTTATGTCCTCCCCCATTTAAGGAGAATGTAAACGAACTCCTTACACCCCTCACTCCGCCTTTGGTTGGAATCACAGGGCTGGGACATCATGTTGGAAATCAGTACTGGGTATGCTGGCTTATTGTTCTCAACCTAGTTACTATAACATTGAAAATTAATAATAAATTTCACAGGTAGACTCATAAGATGAGATATACATGTCTGATAGCGAAACAGCCCAGAAATGGTTAATGATGGTTCTAGTTTCCTCTTCCACCTAGGCCAAACCTGACAATTAAAAGCAGCTGGTAGAGGGGAATGTTGTGGGCATGGCAGGTGTGAAGTTTGGTTTGGAGATACTTTGTTAATGTTGCACATTAAAGGGGAAAAATACTGTGGGGGAAGTGGTTGAATGAAGAAGCTAAATAAGGGTCAGGTAAAATGCCCCTTTTACCATTTTATTTCGAGTTCTTGCTCTCTGGTTTGAGTCAGGTTCTGAGACTGGCTCACCTATATGTTATCCTGCTGCTATTTTAAGCCAAGATGGACTGTTTTGCCTGATCCTGAGCTGGCAGTGGAGCTTTTTTAGCCTGAAAAAGTGTCTCTGTGCATGCAATCTTCCATTCCTCCTGAGGAGGAAACATGTAGAGGACCGTGTACAGCTATATGGTATAGCTCTGGGTTTGATGTGCTTTACCCCCTTCTTCAGTGGTGTAGCCTTGCCTCTTTTGCTCTTTTCTACAATTTGAGAAACTCTGGAGGCTGAAAAGCAGTAAACAAAATTATTGTCCAGATCATCACAGGAATGAAAAAGGGAGCAATGGTCTTAGAGAGGAATGAGAGAGTTCGGCCTTTTCAAAGCATCTCACTTCCCTTTTTTCTTGGCATCTATTTGCCCTATCTGTAGTTTCCTTAGAGCTCTACAGATATTCCCCCACCCTCTCTTACACCCATGGGATCCCACCAGTTTCCTAGAAACCTGCTTCTCAGTAAAAATTGTCTGCACTGCCAAAAAGATTTGAGTTAGTTCTGGCCCTTAGCCAGAAGGGAAGCGGTGGCGTTGGAGATAAGGGAGCAAAAGGCTAACAAGCCTCACAGTGGAGAGAGGTCAAGGCTGACCATATAATTGCCCAGATTATGTGGTGGGCATATGTGATTCCAAATTCTGTGTTGGATAGGGATTATACCTTGTATTCTATTGAGAGGAGGTATTGTGGGTGCTTGTGATAAGCCCATCTAGAGGACATCTCATGGAGATTGTTGGAGCTCTTTGTGTAAATATAAAATTGAGTACGTTTTCAACGAGAGCATCAAGCAGTATGCAGGAGGACACTTAAACTACACAGGAAATAATCTTGGGCTGTGAGGACTTTTGTAGGCATAGCAGTGCAGCCACCTGTGATATGATCACACTTTCAGAACAAAGGTGCTGCCCAAAATGGAGAAATGTATGTTGTAACTATTCTGGCATAACAGTATTAGCAATGGGTTGTTACACTGGTCTGATTATACGCTACTATAAATGCACTAGTGAATTTCCCCTTGTAAACAAACCTTATAGAGGGAAGTGCAGTATCTTTTATTGTTTCCTGATGAAAGACTGAAATGTAAAAAGAACAGCATGTGCATTCTGCCCTTTGAAAGGAAAAACAGCAGTGCTGAGTGTCCCTCTTCCTCTCAGGCAGACACAAAGGACCTGAAGGCAAGCCTGTTCTATGAGTGCTTTAGTGCTCTCTGCCCCTCATTTTAATTAATGGATAGCACTGAGGAGGAGCTAAATCCTGTTTGTTTTACTCAAGCAAGTGATCCCATTGACTTGAACTAAGCTACCTGCAGGATTAGAAGTAGAAGGATTAAGACCTCAGTGTAGCAAATTCATTTCACTCTTTTTCAAATGCAAATAGTCGTCTCTCAATTGTCAGCTTGATTCCTCTGTTAGTTGTTTAGCACAATAAGATCCTGATTCTGCTCCCTGATGGTGTCTTGTAGGCTGCTGTGTACCAAAAACATACTCAGCCTCCACAGAGTAATTGGAATAAAGGTGGAATAATAGGTGCTCTAACAATTTTATGTATAAATATATAAAAATAAAAATATATCTCAAATCTCTCACTCTCAAAGAAGACAAAAACTTCCTCATAGGGAATTTGTTCCATGAGTTGTATCTCTGATCTTCCGATTTGTAATGTGGTTTTATACCTATTTTCCCTTTTACGTAGACAAGATTTTGCTCCCCTCTCTCCCCCACTGTGATGCTGAGGGAGAGACTGGTATTAGATATGCAGCATGGAAAGTCACGTTATTTTACAACTGATGTAACTATCTTGTGCAACCACTTTATAGCTGCTTTCATTAGAATGTCTTCACTGAGTTAAATAAATTACTCAACGTTAACCCAGCTGTAACCAAGAACATACGTTGATCTGAAATGTCATTTTAATTTGTAACCTATCATTTTAATATATTTAATAGTTTTGTTGGGTGAGGACAACACTTGCCATTTATGGGTTTTTTAATTTAAATTATTTGAAAAAAACAGTAAGAGACTGTTACTGTGTTGATCAGAAGTCTGATAGCATCTTGAAACTCTGCCAAATTATTCCTAATTGTATGATGCATCTTTTCTTTACTTTACAGCCATGTTGAATATTTCCAGAGCTTCTCTTCGATTATCTGTCTGATCTGCCACTGAAGTGGTTTTACCTTTCTACTGAAAGAAAGACCATTAAGAATTCTTACTAAGTCAGTGTTATCACTTCCTTAATTTTTTTTAAATATTTCAAATTGACTTTATATATCACTGAAAATTACTGTGAAATGAAAGCAGTGTTATGTTGTGATGTTATATATCATACCAAAGGGTTAAGTTCCAAACAGAAATTTAAAAAAATCAGGAAAACCAGGAAAAAATGTAACTTAGTAGAGCACAAATAAATGTTGAAACTGTTTTAAAAAAATACAATCTGTTCATTGTCATTTAGAGAGTCTCATAATTATTTTTTTAAATAACATGCTCTATTTTAAGTACTTCTGGCTTTGTAGCTAGGATCTCTGGAGGAGTGTCTACTCCCCATATAAAAATGTTCAGCCTTCTGAGTCTAGAAATTATTTGAAAAATGGAGCTTATTGGAAGCAGCATATTTTGCGTAATCCTCAGAAACTGTAAATGCTCTATTGAGTGTTTTGATGTCAGGTTTACAGCTGTGTTTGCCTACTCTGGTCCTCCAAAAGTCAGTAGCCATAGGTATGTGCCATCTATACCTCTAAAATTCTAATTGAAGAATAAGAGCCCAAAAGTTGGCTTGCTTGCCTGGATCAATATTTCAGGGTTTCTTTCTTGAAGCTTTAGTATTGCTGGGGTTTTGTAACACCTTGTCAGTACAAACCCCCTGGTTTTGGGTTTACCGTTGCATTGTCCTGATTTGGCAGTAAGACTCCTTTGAGGGAACGGAGCCAGTGCACCCCTTGGAAGACAGGAATCTGGGATGGCAAATCCCCATCAAGCCTAATAAAAGAATAGGAAAGAACCAACAAATTATCTGGCAACTTCAACTTTTCCAGGAAGATCCTGGAAAAATGTATGGGTCAATTACACAGTCAAAAATATGATCTGGCTTAAAGTTAGAAACTCCTGTAAGACCTGGCTTAAAGTTAGAAAATCCTGTAAGAAGACATAACAAAAATGATGAAACTGGAGTTGTGATGTGTTTAACCTAGCCACCTTTAGAAAGATGTTTGACAAAGTAATACAGCAGATTAATACTCAGGTACAAATTATATACTTGCTTTTACTTTTCAAAGAACTGTTTGGACTGAGGACAGACAGCAGTTAACCATGGTCATGGTGCAGACAAAGGCTTGCAAATGGGGTAATACAGTTCAGTGAAAAATAAATTATCATCCTGTTGATATTTCACCAGGAATATCACAATGTCACAAAATGCTTGCTAAAACAATAATATCCTTCCTAGTAACTCTGTAAGACACCCAAGCAAGTCTTTACCGTATTGCAATAAACAATTTACAGGTAAAATGCATTGTAAATTAAATGCATTAGTCTTTTAATTGTAGGATTGCTAAAGACCTGGCATGGCTCAGAGGATTAAAAAAGATGCTGGGCTTAAATGGTATTCAGTATAGGCTCACGCAATTGCTTTTGCAAATCTATTACCAGCCTGCACTGCATTTGATAGTAACTAAAGTTGTCTTTATTGGTTGTTGAGTGACCAACATAAAGCACATCTGACAGAGTTGTGGAGGACATGATGGCCATGTTCTCAAACCCTTAATAAGTATCAAAAGCTCAGAAACCAAATACTTGTAAATAATGGGACAGAGCTTCCCATGCTCACAAATGCCTTTTCAGTAATAGAATGGCAATAGCATTAATTACCAAGGTCCTTCAGTGATGCTTCATTTAGCCCACAGCTCACCACCTCTGACAGCAGTGGGACTGCACCTCTGTCCAGCACAGGGTGTGTTGCCTTATAACAAAGTGTATGTGTATGTTTTTAGAAAGAACTGGGATTTTGTTGCTTTAACTTCGTCAAATATAATGGCAAAATATACTTGAAATATAATGGCAAAAAGCAATATTGTTCCTTTCAGAATGATGCTTAGCTACCATTTTGCATAAAATCATTCACATAAAAAGGTCAGAGAAGATCAATTTAAGAATAATCCAGAGGTAGGAGTTAGATGCATAAAAGTTATATGAATAATAAAATATCTCCTGAGGATGATCTGCATTGTCACTGCAGAGGGATATATCTCAGGATGGAATTCAAATCAGCCATCGTGCTAAGGAGGCAAATGTCTAGACTTAACCAAATGACATCTGAAATCCCTCCCATCTCTCTCTAGAGCTCAGGGCTTTTTGATCTGCATAATGTTCTCTTGAAAATACAGGTTCACATGCTTTCCTTCAAGGAATTTAGTAGGACCGAATGTGACTTTTTAAAAGCTAGTAGGTGATGTCACTACTCAAGAAGACTCATACTTACCTGACTGCAAAAAAAGTAAAAACAATCAGTCTTAGAGCACAGCAGTCAGATTTTGCATCTCCAGTAATTCTTCTGACCATTTATTTGTTGTAACATTCCTTTCTCTGTTGTTTTCTTGCTTGTGGATGCTTTGGACTGCTTTCAGGTTTGATAGGGGGCAGGACAGAGCCTGCTGTTAAGACACTGCCCTGAAAATCGTATGTTTTAACTCCTTCAGGTGCAGTATGGAATCAGGGCCACCCAGGCTAGGTGGATGGCATCCCTTCTGGGTTATTGCAGAAAGAATCACTTTTCTAGAGTAAGAGCAATTTTCAACTAAGTTTTCCAAGAAGCCTGATTCATTATGTTTGTTGGAACTGCTCTGAAAGCTCCTTTGGGATTTGAGTTCCTCAGAGGGCTTAGATGCTGGGAGGAATGTCTGCTTTCTGGTTCCCAGTCAGTCCTCCATAGAGGGAAGATGCTGAGATGCTCAGAAAGGGCAGTTCTCACCAGTGGATGGAATTGTGGTCCTTAAGCTTAAATCCCACCAGAACATGTGGTATATTGCAACAAACAATCATAGATCACAGGCACAGACATTTCAGTTATAGCATGTCATGTTCTTTTGGGCAAAAGGTTTCTTTCTTTGAGTGTCGGAAAAACTTTTTGGCTAAAAATTTTTGAACACTATAAGTTACAAATGTGACAAAGAAAGGAAGCAAATTTTTGGAGAAACAGGTAACAGAGAAAGACACCAGAAATCTACAAAGTTTTGTGTTACTGGATATTCAAAAGGCAAGACGCCCCATTTTTTTAGACCCCTAGGTAAGGTAATAAATTCTGTTTGGTGTAATGCATGCCTGAGTTAAATTGAAACCATTTCTAATCAGCCGGTTTGAGGAAAGTCTAGGAAATAAAGAAAAATAGCTGTGGGTGTTCAGTTATATGTGATAGCATGCTTACATTTAAAAGAACAAAATTTGAAAGATTTTCCCTGAAATTATTTTATGGTGGAGGGGTGTGATACATATCTATCACCAAAACAATTAACCAGGTTTTATTTGTAGTTATTTCAGAACAGGACATCATGAATGTGATGTGATACACAAAAACTTCATGCAAATGAAAAGAAGAAAAAGGCAAGCACACAAATGTGCTCATAATGTAAGATTTATTCTGTATAGGCTTACTAGTAATTACACTACCCTAATATTTGTCTAAATTAGTTAGAGTAAAAGAATATAAATGTAATTTGTATTTATATATACTTCTCCAGTTCATACCAAGAAAATATTCAATGGTCGTTCAGTTAGTTTTTCTGCACTTCATGTTTTCTCACAGAACAAATACAAAGGCAGAAGAAATCAATTTGATATGAGACTATCAAGGTCAGATGGCTTAAAGTGCTTTTGTTTGAAATCGTTTGTCGCTTTGAAAGGCTTTTAACAACTTTTAACATACTATATGCCTGAGTTTTGGTCACAAAATGGGCTGAGAGTTAGTCAGAATTTGAAAATGGGATAGTCATCAGAATGATTTTCTAAAAGTAAAATTTTTGTTGTAACTATTAGTCCTCTCTTTCCTGTATCTCAAAGCTAATTAAACAAGTGACAATATATATTTTAGCATTGTTATTTTAAAAGACAAACTTTACTGCCTATCCTCCCCCCACACCCTCTTTTTTTTTCAATTGCGGCAAGTATATACGTATGCAGCATTTCCAGGTTTAAGAACACAATTTTGAAGACATGCTTTCCCTCAGAAAAAGAGAAGTTGACATTTAATATATAACCACCAGCATGTCGTACAGTTTTAGATGCTTCATGACTTATGCTACATCCATGTTGGGTTGGTAGGTATGACACAACACTTTTGGGAGGATGCTTCATTTTGAAATGCCTGCTGGAGGACAGCCCGACTGCATACCCTGTTTCATACTTTAAAAATGCACTCCTCCTATGGTTTCAGATCTTTTTAGCTAAGAACAAAATAAACAGCATGGAAAATTGTCATTTTTGTGTTATGACCAAAGGGAGGTGCTAGGTTGGGCTAGGTAACTGCGGACATCCTCCTGGTTGATGTGGGTGGGAACAGTTTTCATCACCGCAACCACAGGTTGGCACACTTTATGCCCATGTGTTTTCTGGGGGAGCATTTGCAGGACCAAGGGAGGAAAGCCAGGCAGCACTGGAGCTGTATTCAGCACAGTGCTGTCATGTGCAGGGACAAGTTTCCAGAAATACCATACAGCAATTTCTCTGTGCACAGGTGGAAGAGCTGATGTGGCTGGTGGTTATTTGTTCACAGCAGTACATGGACACTATCGTGACTGTCAGCATTTACCACCTGAAGGGGTGGGAGGGGGAGGCAAATATCTGGATCATTATAATTGTACTTCGTAATGATTTCTGTAATATTTGCAGTTTAGAACTCTTGCTCCAGATTTGTTTCTTATGACATGAAATAAGACTGTTGATCATAGTATTTATATACCACTCTTCTGGAAGAAAGTCTTAGGACTTTAAAATTATTAGCATCTATAAAAATTATCATTTACAACAAATTCTGTTGTTATAGATAAAGATTAATTTCTATTGACAGCATGAGTAGCAACCTGGGAGAATGACTGAGGCTTTCATAGTTAAACTCTAAAATAAATTCCCCAGTTCCTGTGTATGTTCCCAACATGCTAATGCCAATAACTATTAAAACATTTTTATATGGATTATTATTTATAATATTTTATATGGGCATTTTCTGTGCTTTTGTGCTTATTTTTGTTTGAAACAGCATGCTGGTACTTAATGTAGACACCTGCTATGATTCA
Organism: Falco cherrug; assembly: GCF_023634085.1. Lineage (NCBI taxonomy): Eukaryota > Metazoa > Chordata > Aves > Falconiformes > Falconidae > Falco > Falco cherrug. The sequence continues at coordinate 46,236,306 of NC_073698.1, read as the reverse complement.
TCAGTTTAATCTGTTAAGAAAAGTATAAAGGCTAAGTAATTTGTATTTCTCTAAAAACATATATGCTATAATTAACAAAACGTAAGCAAAGAGCTTCATGTGATACTCCCTAGAAATCATCCATATTTTAAAATAACTTAAAATGAAAATACAGAGACCATCCCATTTAACTTCACTGATTTGCAAAGTCTTTAGGCACTGTGTTACATCCTACACATTAAATTGGTCTTTTAAAATATTCATAGATCTAAATTAAGTATTTGAAATAATTTCCATTTCAAGTCTTAATATGAATATTAAAATCCCAAGGCAACTGAGAACTTGCATATTTAATTTGTTTTAAATTTAATGATAACATCTTAAAAGTATGATAATCTGTTGAGTTAGAGCTTGGAACTTTAAACATAAACAAACTGTTTAGTAATATGACCTGTATTTTAGCAAAAAGAAAAAAATGGATTGATGGTTGGTTGGCTTATAAATTAATCCTATGAATGTCCTTCTCTCCCAGTTAAAATCACAAAGAAGTTCTGCATTTATCTTATTTATTCTCTGCATTCAATTAAAAAAAAAGGAAAATATTTCTTGTATTCTACATAAGTTTTGAATTCATTTTCCTAGCTGAAAGTGAGAAGGAATCACTATGTAGGCTTCATCAAGGCCACCTGAAAACAGGAAAGACAGGTCGAGCTACATGGACCAGTTATGGTACCAAATACAAGTGCACAACAGACCACTTTTGTAAGAATGCCTACTTCAGCTGCGCAGTTCCACATAATCTCACAGCCCAAGCAGATTTTTAGTTCTATACAGACTGTATCGGCTTAGGTTCAAAACTAGTTTTGGCAATCTCAGCACAAAAATATTTTTAATTGTGCACTGAAATGCCTCAAACTTTTGCTGTAGGACAGAGTGCAGAGCACTGACAGAAAGGCAGCTGCAAGTTTTGAAAAAGATGCTGAAAATAATATGGAAATTATTTATGTGGGGCTTACTCATAGGTCATCATAATTCCAGGTGATTTTGTTTATAGACATCATGTCAAAAACTTCCCAGAAAAATCTAGTGTGCAGCATTTGTTTTGTTGCTAATGCTGGAAAACTTTGTAACAAGGCCACAGGGCAAATTCTGACAAATAGATGAGATTAAGGTGACAATTAATCTCCCTGAGTGATGGGCAGATGGGGTTTTAGGCTGCAATACCTTTCATGAAGATAGATAAGAACAAGATGTGGCAATCATCTATTTATTAAACTTAGAAAATATGCATATCTGTGACTTCTGAAATTTGTTTCAGCTTTTTGCAGTTTATACCATAGTTCTACAGCTATTTGCTGTGAGACTAAAAGGTTAAAGTGGAATACACTATAGTTTTGCTGACTTCCACCCACAGTTACAGAAATGCTAAGGACAAGTAAAAAAGTTAATAAATATTTTTTATGAGCACACCTGCATGCTGTTCTGGGCATTGCTGTCCCAGGTTCAAAAATAGTATGCAGTGTAGTGAGACAGCATCAGGTTTGGCACCCTTTGCCCTAACCATCCTCCAATGCTATTCCAGCAGGTTTTGAACCCTTTTCTTACCCTCCACTGACCTTTAGGACTCACCATGCCTACCTTAACTTCATTCCATTAAAACATCATGCTGTTGGCCCCCATCACAGCCCTCCCATTATCTCAGACACTTCAAATCAGAGTTGGATGCATTTGGCAGCATAGATGTGGTCCTAAAGTAAAGCCTTGCAAACCCAATGTGGCAATGAAGGTCAAGAAGAGGGAAGGTGATGGAGTTATAACCAGCTGCACTTCACTTTTACTTTCTCCACAACAGTTGCAATGTGGTCAGCCTCTGCTCCTATTGCTCCTGTCATCATTTCCCACGCCCTTCAGCAATGCAGGGATAATTGCGCCTTCCCCTCAGTTGAGTCTCTGAAAAATTCGAGTCTATCCCTTGCTTAATGCTGTAATTTTGTTACAGGAAGCCTGCTGCTGTAGGAACCGGCAGCTTTGAAGGACAACTTGCTTGCAAAGAACTGTCTTCTTACACCAAGTCAAAAGTTGTTTTGCTTTTTCAGAAAACAAAAATGTCTGCATATTTAGACCTTCCAGAAGGTAAATATCCCAGGATGGATTCAACAAAGATATGCCCTTTTATTTTACTCTTTCTGTTCATACAGTTTTTGATTAATTAGAATTTAGCGGGGGCCTTTGAAACCTCTTAGAAATGGTTGTAATAAATCTGAGTGAAAAAGCATGTTACTTTTTCATTATATCAGAATTACATATTTTTTTACCATCACGCTTGTTCTCTCAGCTCTAAGATGCTTAGCAGCGTGGCCTCTAGTTGCAAGCTTGAATAAAGCACAGACATAGCATATGCTTATTATGTTCTAAACTTGAACGGACTGGCAATGAAGTAATTGCTGACAAATGAGCTCAGCATATAAGGATGGGGGCATGCTCTCTCAGCTAATGTGGTCCACACTACGTGGTCTCAAATAGCAAGGAGTAATGGTGCTTGCAAATTATACTTCTGACTCTGGCTGGAATAAGGAATTTTGCAGCAATGGTGCCTTACCAGAGAAAATTGTTGGTGCTGCAATTTTTATTCATTTGTCTCCAGGATGCTTTCAGGAATCTCCAAGGGAATCATTAACAGATTGCAGAAATCAGCTGTCACTTTGAAAGATACTCCTTCCTCTTTTTCCTCTCTGTAGGGACTAATTCAATGATTTTCATTAAAGAAGACCAGCTTTTAGCTGCACTTTATACAAAATTATCACTAAAAATAAATGAACAGAAATAACATTCATGAACATAAGTCACTACTTGTTTCCTTTCCTTTTTTTTTCATTGGATCAGAGGATGCCACATGAAAGAAGTCTTATTTCAATAACATGATTCAGCTTCTCTGTTGAAAATTAGCATCAGATTTCCAGATATTTGAAACATAAAATGTAAATATGTACCATTTTACATATGCAATTTCTGTATTTTCTGCATTATTAATCTGTTTCCTAGAGGAAGGTACAAGCTACCCTGCTGCTAAGTCATTAATGAAGTTCTGCTCTCTAATTAGAGGAAGTAGCTGTGGGAATGGTGTCTTGTGAAGCTATAAGGGTATACTCTGAAACATGTTCTGTTCCTGAACTTTGGTGTTGGCATGAAACTCCTAACTCAAGTGCAAGCCATTAACCAGTCACATAATTCTGACCCAGTGCCAGGGGTTACGTGGCTATGATAGGACATAGGTCTGCTCACATCTTCTAGATGGGTGTTATGAGTCTTATCCTTACAGGGGAGATGCGGGTTTGAACTCTCTGAGACTCTGCAAGCCTCATACCTCAGCAATTCAACACTTTCTCACCCCAGTTGGCTACCTAAGAGCTGCCTCCCACACTTTCCGCTTCTAACTGCTGATACAGTGATTATTCCAGGAGAACACTTGATGTTGTTACTTAACTGCTGAAGTTCCTGGCCCAGTAGGAACATACCATGTGAATGGAATAACGAAAAACACAAACGTTGAGGAGTGATACTGAATAACTATATTCTTTTGTCTAGTCAATCACAATGTGTTATAGGAAATAATTTCTCTAAACATTTTTTTATTCTAGTTTTCTTTAAAACCTCCTTGTAGCTAGGAGTTAGATAAATAAAAGCTGAAAAGGAGTTATTTAGCAATATTTAGCACAACAGATTTTTAGGTCTTAAGCACCAATCCCATATCTAATCAGAAAAGAGCAGAGAAAAAGCACACATCTAGCTGGATAGACACACATTTTACAGTCTGAGGCTTTCATAGGTGAACAGTAACTCATGCAAAAAATCATATATTTAAAAAAAATGAATCAAAGTTTTTACTTTGCTCAAATCCCCAAAGGTAGGCCTATCTAGTCCATTCACTCTAATCAGTTTTTGAAGAACTGTCTTCCTGTGAGCTCCTTATTAAACTGTTGCCTTATTTACATTTTACAATATTTCTTGCAAATTAGGTCTAGCAATGGATGCTTGGTTCCGTCAGATATTTTTCAAGAACCTAGAAGGCACTCATCAACAGATGTTTTGCTGAGTTAGCCCTGCATCTTGTGGTTCAATGTTCATGATGTTTTCCATAAAGGATTTCTTATTAGAATGGATATTTGTATGTATAACATGTCCTCTAATCACAAGCGCAGTAAAGCTTGTGTGAGCAAACTAATTTGTGGGCAGCAGCTACTTGTTACTTCTGATTTATAGATGCCTGAGACATTAGATTAGGAAACAAAAATGACATCTCATGATTTGAGTTGCCAATATCACAGACATTCATGAATAACAAATCAGAAAATTTGGCAGTAGCTTGGCTAACCTTGACCGATACACATATGCAAATTATGATAGTAATAGAATAAGTAACAGAAAAAATTACTCTGTTCATCTAAAATTTAATTGTTAAATGAGAATTTAGATAAATCTCATCCTAATCAATAACAATCAAGAATATCTTAATAAAACAAAACCATTAGAAATAAAAAGTTCTTCTGTTATGCAACAAAAAATGTTTAACTAAACACACAACCTTTTATTTATAGGAAACAGAAATATCAACTCATTTCACAGTGTGATACTTGGATCATCATCAGATGTTAATCTGATATCAACATGGCACCTTTCTTCTAACGAAATTTACAAGGCACATATCACACCAGGAATGTGTAAATCATTTCATGCCAAGAACACCCTAATCTGCTATGTCTCATCTCGTAAAACATTTATGGAAATCATTCTGTGCATACTGCATAGGAGAATTCAAAGGAATTCAGTCTGGAAAGGGGCAGACTGATTGCAAGTATCAACATATTTTTATCCATACAGTCCTACAGCCTTTTACCTGCTGTAGTCTCCACAGGATCTTAAAAAATTCCACCTGCTTTGATCAGATTACAAGAGCCAATCGCCTCCTTCGCACTACATTCCAGATAGAGTAACTCAATCTCTTATCAACAGATTTTTTCATTTAAACTGATTAAAAACCATAAGAAAATATCATTAATTTTAAAGGAGAGCAAATAATGCAACTTCTAGAATGCATTAACCATGGTTATTTAGTATTACTGAATGATTCCACGGAAAGTTATCTTGTATTAACTAAAGCTAAAATTCCTCTTTCGAAACTAGAAGGGAGACTCAAAGGAAGGCTTATAATGATAGAAGGTGGCAATGTGCCATTATTCTTTTGTTGTCATTGGCAAGAACACAATCATGTGCCCTTTAATCTTTGTTATTCAGCCTGCTGCTCATACGGATAACAGAATCAACCACTTCTTTCAATCAAAGGAACAGGAACAGAATTGTCTGCGTTGAGAGAGGCACCAGCACTAGACTGAAACTGTGATATCCAACTACTATGTGCCCCATACTAACATGCAGTTCTAAGTCACAGAGATAAAAATATTCTGTACTTTGCTGTACACTTATTATCTTCTAGCACATCAAATTGCTTATGAATATGTTGAAAACAGTGGACCAATAGATTAAAATACACAGAGATAAAAGACTTCTGCATTTTACTGCTTAATTTAAAAGTTATCTTTAGTGTGGCACAAATTTATTTCCTAGGAAATAGTTTTAACTTATTAATGTATCTTATTTCATACCTCACAAATATAGTGCATACATACTGCATTATAAATAGAAATAGTATTACTACAAATAGCAATATACTTGTTAAATTCCATTTACTCAACTGTGCGGAAATTTTTTTCTTTGCAGTTTTCCCAGTGTTCAGTCCCAATTATGCCTAATGTCTACTCCAAGAGACCTAAAACCACTTTCATTTGTAATTTCTAGGAAATGTTTTAACATCCTTTGCCTCTTTTGTAACTCATCTGTTTGTTGTTGTTTTTTTTTAAATAGTAACATCGGAGCAATTGGTAACTGCCAATATAAATTCTTGTCGACTTTTAAAAGGCAGTTAAAAATAGTTTAAGGCAGTGGAGAGGCCTTGCTAATTCTGTGGTTTTACTATCTCTTTTTAATGGATTATTATATTATATCAGCAAAGGGAGATTAAGGCTAGATTCAGAGAAAGGACTTTGATGCAGCAAGGCACCATTAAGTAGAACATATAGAGTTCATGAAGACCTGCCTGAATTTATAGCAGTGAATAGGCTGTTCTAAAGAAAGCTGCATATTTTGAACTCTGGGGTTTTGTGCATGAAATCCCATGCATCTACTTGGGATTCACAGTCCAGACCTTTACGCTAAACAGTGTGTGTCTCCACTCTATATATCAGCCTTGCATACGGAGCCTTTGACTAAGGTATGGAAGATGCATGTTTACTTCTCTAGTTTGCCTGAGATCACAGGTGCTTTGGCATGACAATGTCTAATAATTAAACACCTTGATCTACTGGAATTACTCAGGGTGCCAGAGGTGTGATGGGTGCCATGCAGCCACTGGGGAGGTCTAGGTGTCTTGAGAGCAACCTACAGGCTGAATAAGTACATAGCCTGGAACCAGACTGAAAAGACACTTGTAAAACACACAAGAAAGATCTCTTTCACACTGCAGGTTATATAGATATAGCCTCTTTTTCATAAGAACTTAATACTCGATACAGTTGCCTTCAGATAGGTCTTTGATTAAAAGACTGCACAAAACCTGAAAACCCCAAGACCAAAAAGCCAAAACCCCCAGTCACTGGATTACTGACTTGTCATCCTCTATACCTCCATTTCACATTTTTGGCTGCAAATGTATCCTGATTTCAATAAGAATGGAGACACCACTCCCCAGAAAAACTAAGATACTCTGACAGTGGTGAAGATGTTTTTATGAAGGGAGATCTGTACATCTGAACCACCTCAGGCTGCAGAATATATGACTTCACGTTTCCCCTTTCTTTCATACGTGTTGCAGTGATGAGGCTAAGATGAAAAAAAATATGCATTGTTATGCCCATCCTGTTTTTGAGAATGAAACCACTGACCTTTGTGCACACCTCAGTGCAATTTGCATGGGTTAAGTCTGACTAAAATACTTGGATGATTAGGTCCCTCTAAGGGACTTTGGTTGAGTTTAGCCATCTCACCATCTGGTATCTTGGTTAAATAGTGAGCTTAAAGGCAGAGATATCTTGTAAGATCAAGGCAGCATGACCTATAGCGAGCTCTTGGATCATCTCTTGAGCACAAATTTCACCCAATTCCTATTAGGAGCTGGGCAAATCATGGGACAACACACAGTCCCAGTTGTCTTTGGCACTGATTATTACTTAGAAGTAATATGTCTATACACATAATAGTGATGTTTATATTTAGAATATTTTCCTTGTAAGGAACCAAGTTTATTTTCTCTTCAGACCTTTCACAAAATGCAGTGGCAGAAAGTTCATAACTGTCATTTTCTATGCATGTCATATTATAAAAATCAGAAGAGTCATTGATCTGTCAAATGCTGAACATGTGCTTCAGAGACTTTACTAATGAAAGTAGCCAGCAGATAATTTTTCAGTTTTCTTATTTTATTTTACTAGTTTCAAATTTATAGTTAAGAGTCAAACAACACAGAAAAATAATGTTAGTAGCTATACATAGAAGTTAGGTATTAAAAAAAAATTTACAGCAGAATTAAGAAATTACCATGTTGTGCACATGATCCCACTTATGATGCCATTATTTAAGCAAAGGTCCTGTTCATTTAAAAATCTGCCATTGGTAATTCAGCTAAGACAAGTTTAAAAAGAAAATCAGGGGGACAAAGCAGTTTTCATGCATGCCATTCAATTATAGTTACAAATGCAAATATTTTATACAATCACAATTCAGTATTGTTACATTTGGATTAACCATTAATACGAAATAAAATAAAGTTCATTATTTAGATAAGCCAATCTTTATAAATCTTTATAATCTAAAAGCCTCAAAAATATCCCACACTGTCTACTATATGTCCCAATATTAAGGCAGTGCAAACATTTCTAAAGAGGGTTCAGTACATTTTCCAGAGCCTTGTATGAACATTTGTAATCAAGATGAATTATGTAAATACAATCTCTGCTCTAATTAATAAAATGTGAATTCCTCATACCTGCTTTAAAACAATTTAAATAATGTGTGCAATGCACCTTCATATTTATGTCATTGTATACAGAGCTAATCATACTCACCCTAAATATTTCACACTCCCCAGGCTCTTGTGTGACTCACAGTGGAGTAATCTAATTTTTCCAGGAAGAAATCTCACTAGAACGTCAATTCAAGGAGTGAAAATGCTTATGATAGCAGAAACCTCACATTTAAATAAATGAGAACATTTGTAGGTCCAGGCTTTTAATTTCAGAAATAGGTAAAAATCCAGCTTAATTTTGTCTGCTCATCTGAGATCATAGGCACTCAGTTTTCTTCTGTGAAAGCTCATCTATAGTACAAAACCACTTGCAGTCCTTTAATGATAGCTGAGTAAATTCATAGGTCCCTCATACCCTCTCACTAAAGAGTTTTGCCTTCCATCTTTATATGTTATGGACTTAACACTGATACTTTCAACACTGCTGAAGTTTTTATTAATACTCTGCCTAGTCTAATTAATAATGTCCGCTATCTCTACAGTGCAACATCTCAATCCCTAAGTATTTTTCCAGATAATCTTCTTAAATGTCATTAATTTACTTATTGTTGCTAAGTAACTCTCTACATAGATTTAAATCAGTTCAGATATTTAGACATACCCAATTCATTCATTCTGATCATTGCATATGCCACGTATATAAAAATGTAAATACATGTATGTCTAGAAATTGTACAAATTTATAAATTGTATGAATTATTACTTATATATACAGGTAATTATTTATTTATACAAATATATTTTTAAGGGGAGTGGTCTGGAACTTGATATAGGAGTGGGCCCTGGACCTGACCTTAAGCACCTCCTGTGTCCCAAGAAATGATCATCTAAGCCTCATTCATTCTACTACATCTCTGACAAGGGAGTGACCCCACTATCCTGGAGACAGAAAGTGGTAATATTCACAGCAGTATCTCAGTAGTATGATCAGTTAAGCAGCTTGAGGGTCAAGCAGACACAGTAGCTGTCAACTGGAAATGAAACAGGGAGCTGAATTTCTGACACATGCTGCCTTTCTTGGCTGCTGAAGAAGGGACATCCAAGACTTCGCTTCATAGTTTTGGAGAAGAGATAGCTGAAGCTTATGGTACCCATCAGATGAAAAAAGCAGAGATGGACCATCCATTGCTAAATGAGAAGAAAAGTGCAAGGAGAAGAGGTACAGCTGACTAAAAGCCTGGGCACAGGAAGATGCCATTCTCCAACATGGATATTATCCATCTAACATGATTGCCCTAAAAATTAATGAACAGATAAAACATGATTTTAAGTCACATTTGGTTTCTAATCAGGAAGCTAGTTCCTTCATAAAAAAAACTAAGGCTGAGACAGCCTTCTCCATCTACTGCACTTGATTTTTTAATCCGTGTGTAAAACCTTTCACTTGTCATTATATAATTAAAACATGACTATTGCAGTCTGACTGACTCCTGTCAGTCTAGATCACTTTGAATTCAAATTCTGCCATCATTAGTGCTTGTATCCACATTTATATTACTTGCAAATATAGCAAGCATCCTCTCTGTCCTTGATACAAGACATGAATGGTAGCACTAAGTAGTGTCCAGCCTAAGACAGGCTTTTGTACACCCCTTCTTGATATATCCTTATAGTTTGACATCAAGCCATTGAAACCATTCTTCTGAGCTTTATTTTTCTAGCTGCATAACCACCTTACAGTGGGATCACCTAGATCCCTAGCTTCTGCATGAAACTGTCACATGAAATGGTGCCTGAAGACTTTCAGTGGTCAAAATAGGTCATATCTACTGCTTCTTCTTTATCCATCAGCCTGTTACCTTGCTATAAAGAGAAATTATTTGTTTGACATGATCTGCAATGGACAAATTGATGAGGGCTGTTATTTTTCATCTTGCTTTCAACGAATTCATTTGTTACAGTACTTTTACAGGCATTTAAGTTAGGGTAAATTGTATATAGTTTACTGGTCTAGTTCTATCCCCCTGGTTTTCAAGGATTAGTGTGGTTTTTGCCCTTTAACAGTCTTGGAACTTCATCCATTCTGCATGAGTTCTCAGACATAAATGTTAACAGCTTTGAGATGGTCTTACTCTGCTGAATCTCCTACTGTGGATTTTACTTGACTTGAGCAGATTTGAAAATGAATCCTGAACCTCTTTCTTCTTTTTGTTATACTACAATGATTCTTACCTCTATTTCCGTGTGTATTAATATTCTTAACCAATTAGGCTTCTTAGTGAAGAATTAAAAAAAATACCACAAACCACCAATGAAACACTGCAGAGTTCTCAGGGTATTCAACCACTGGATATACTTTCCTTCTGCGTAGAGACCTTTCTTTACTCTTCTAAATACCAGTATGCTTACAGAATATTTTATTCCTCCTAATAACTGCTTCTTATTTTATACTTTTGTGATTTTGTCCCTACAAGTTCATGCTATTCTTTTATAGTCATCCTTAATCTGAGAAAGGCCTTCTCGTGTTTGAGGTTGTTGAAGAGTTCATATCCCAATTAAACTCATTGTTTAGCATACTTTCTAGCCTTTTTTTTGCACTGTGTTTTACATTTGTGACCCAAATCTGGCTTTTAAGAATCTATCAGACTTCGTGGTCTTTCTTCCTTTAAATCCACTTTCCACGGGTTCTTAAATATCAGTTCTCCAAGTTCATTGAAGTCTGCTTTCTTGAAATCAATTCATATTAGTTTTTTTCCTCCATCCTAAGTGTAAAGAACTGTAAACCTCATTGTTTCATATTAGCCCTCATCCATCTACTTTCACTTCCTCAGTAAGGTCTTCCCAATTGGTCATAACCAAATCCAAAAGAGTGTTACTCTCCATCACCTGACCTTCCACCTGCTCTATTTCTTTGCAAGATGATGACTGAAGAGCTAGAGGTTTTCCACTAACACAAACTCCTGTTTCCAATTGTTAGTTCCTCTTAAAAAGGCACAATATCTGACACTTATGGGTTTATTTTCTACAGAATACCCTGACCACAACAACAAACAATCTTTTGACATCAGCCAAGTAAGTTCAACATGGCTATTTATGAACATTTTGGAGGCTTGAATGCCTTTCTATATATTTTTATATGAAAGGCAATATCTTTTTTTTCTATTCACAATTGTACTTTCTTATATCAATATTCTAATCCTGTGAACTAAGTTTCTGTAATGAAAGTTAAATCATTATTTCACTTGTGTACTAAGACATCAAGCCCATCATTTGTATTACTCATCTAAATCTAATCTACTGCTAGAATATACACCTAAAATGTTTAGTATACAGTTTTATTCTTTGTATCACTATTGTGGAGCAGAAATTTTGCTGTTCTCAATTTTACGCCTTTAATGCTGACCTGTAAATTTATGCTGCCATCATTTCCTAATCTAATCTGATCTAATCTAATCTAATATGATATAATATATGGTAATTTAATGTAATATAATATGACATAGCATCATGTAACATGATATGATATGATATGATATATGATACGGTATGATATGATACGATATGATATGATATGATACGATATGATATAATATATTCTTCCACTGTGTAGAGGATGTTCCTTCACCTTCAGTATTACCTGACTGAAAATCTGGTGGAAGAAATGAACCCTACCCCTGTTGGGTTGTCCTCCTTTAGAACACCACCATGTACAATGAAGACAAAGTCACCCTGCTTATAAGTCTGCAGCCATATGTTTTTATTTAATTTATCTATACCTATCTGGACTGTTATCAGGGACATTATCAAAGCTGAGGGCATTGAAGGGAACCCCACCTGAGCTTTCACTTTTGCTCCCAGAGCTATGTAGCCACTTACCTGCCTAAGATCATTCCTGGAAACATACTTACAGCCTATGGCCCATGGTAACCACAGTCACATGGGTGTCATAACCTTTTTCTTAACTTCACAGGTTCTGTCTCCTGGAAGGCAACACACTTCATAGCTGTTAAGTCAACTGAGTGAATGCATACCCTCAGCATCTTCAAAAGTGTGTCACTGAATACTCCCAATATTTTTCCTCTTGAAAGTGGTAATTGTTCTCTTCCAAACCTTTTGGACATGCAGTTCCTCAGCAGTCATGACTGAGGCTAATTCCTCACTCATTCACAGGGCAGTGGATGAGGTTTTGATCTAGGAAAATGTCTAATTGGTTGCAGGGCAATACAGAGAGAAGCAGCATCCAGTTTCCATCTCAAAGTCATCCCAGTCCATCTACCTTGGTCAGCACTGTTCTGTCCCTTCTATTGCTTTCTGTAATCTCCACCACTGGATGTTTCTGTGTTTATCCCATTGATCAAGTGCTCCACAATAGTGGGTGCACCTTCATCTGCTTCCTAAGAGGGTCTGCAAGCAGATGCCTCCACCCTGGCTGCAAGTCCTGCAAATTAAGGCCAGTACCTTGGGTAAATGAATTGATCTGCTTTCCCACCACTATTATTCTGTTGTTCCTGTGCATTATTTTCTCCCTTCTCCCTTGCAAAAGCACTATTTCCTACTTAATTTGAAAAGATCTACCTATCTGACTGCTCCATCCCACTCTTAATCACATTTATACTCTTTATTTTATCTAATGCACGTACATATACTCGACATCCCAAATGGGATCTAACTTCTCCATTCTGTTATGATTGTGCCTCTTTTACCCAGCTGATGAAAACTAGCCCTTGATTTTTTGTGACTTCTTCCCCTCAGAACTACTGGAGCAACATATACTCATTCAGATTTTCAGCTGACATCCATCAATCCAATTTCTTTAAATTTCTATTTTTAGAGAACTATCTTGTTAATTATCATTAGCAAACCCACAAAAAGCTCTCAGGATGACCACAGAAATACTCAGTCTAAAGACTGTCATGGTTAGATTTTTGCATGATGTATGTCTGTGGCATTTTCCTTTCCAAATGCATTTCTGAGGTACTATATCCATTCATATAATGCTAATAGAAATTAATGACACACACACACACCCCCCACATACACACATTTAAACAAATAAGTTTCTTGGTTATAAGACTGGAAACATGTTTTTAGAGTATATTTGTCCAATGCCTTTCATTAGCTTTCTCTGTTAGCAATTTAAAAGTACAGGTTTTTTTCCTGCTGTATTTTTAAAATACCTCATTTCTCTTATGGCCACAATCATCCATGATCTTTTCACAAATTCTAGTCACTCTTTGAAATTATTTTGCAGTATTCCATAACTATTTTACTTGGGTTTACACTTCTTACTATATTATCCAGGTACATGTTCCCAAAGCTGTTGAGGTCAATGTAGGTATTGACCATAAAGAGCAGACCAGTAGCCTTATTACAATATTATTCTTGTCTCTCTGCAGCTACAGTACACTGTCATCTGAAAATTTTGTTGAGGAAGAGAGCAAAACGGAAGATATAAACCAGCAGTAGTTCTAGGGGAGACACAAAACCCCACCCAAGGTAGAAAATTAAGAACTAATGTGTGAAAAATGAAAATTTTCAAGAGACACATTCCTTTTCTCGCATGGCCCTACTCCTATGGAGTACATCCACACTAAGAAACCTATCCAGTCACAGCTTCTAAGTTGTGCACACACGAGCAATATTGACACCAAAGAGCAATCAGATACTTCTTGATAACTTGCTAAGGAATGTTAAGAAAAGGAAAAGTAGAAAAAAATTAAGACAGTATAGAAATGGAGTGAATATTTTCAAAGCAAGTAACTTTTGTATTCACCCTGGGAAATGACAGTAAGGCCCACCCCCAGAAGGTCATGGAAACCAAAAAGGTGCTTAAATAATTTTTTGTATTAAGGAAAAAGCCCACTAAGTGGTAACAAATTGAGCACATTTCCATTTACAAGTGTGAAGAAAATCAGCTTTAACTGAAGAGTAGCAATGACAGTGAATGTAGTGGAAACCCCCTTTGGTAGTAAATACATGTGGTCTTACTAATTTCATTGGTGTTGTATGTGTAAATAAAACAAGCAGTATTAGGCCAAATGAAATCTTGTAGACTATGAAATAATCTCCCAGGGAAGCCAGGTATAAGCTCCTTCGCTTAACACACTAAAATGCTGCAACATAAAATACTAAGAAAACATTCTAATGGGCAGCAAACTGTACTAGATGATTCACCATGAAAGGTCTTTCCCATCTCTAATTTCTATCAGTCTAGAATCTATAACAATGGTTAATTTCCAAGGGGCTGTCACCCCCATTTCTTTCACAAGTGATTTCTATTATCACTGCAAAAACAAAGTGACTAATCAAGACACCAGTGACATTTTGCTACTTATCTGTAATTAAAATGCAGATTTTTTATTCTAATGTTACCAAGGCATATAACATTTTCTGAAAAACACTGATTTGCATGTAATTTTATCTAAGTAAAAAGATGCTAAAATCAATTACCATGTTTGTTTGTAGAAATAAAAATAGAATTTAAAGTCAATATAGATTTATTAGTTTATGTTCTCATCCTAACCTAGTATGAGATTACAGGCCTGATGCCATTCTATCAGATAATTATATGACACAAACCCAAATGTCTTCTGTTGCATTATTAGCAAAATCTAGGGAAGACATTAACTACCAGTGGTTAAATGCGGCACGTTCCTGTGAAGGGGCTTTATAGCTGCATATACCATAGCTTAGAATTTGAAAGTAAAAAAAGAATTTGTAGTAAAAAAATTAAAATATTGAATGTGTTTTTCAGGCACTTTAGTTGCTCATAATTTTATCTAATCTAACATATTTATGTAGTTTAGGGGTTCTTTAGGGTTCTTCTTTAGAGTTCTGCTTAAGATCTGCACAACTTCATTTTTCTATTATCCATGAAAATAACCAAAATACAGTAGAATGTTAACTTCCCACAAATTCTGAGGAAACAAAAGTAATAATTTTAAAATGAATCAAATTTTTGAAGTTGCAGGACACAGATAGCTCAGCCTTACTTATGATAACATAGTTCCTAGTTCCACTCAGAACATGGGTAAGCGAGTGAAAAATAAGTGGGAACATCTATTGTATTCCATACATAAAATTGTAGCATTTAAATTGAATTCATCAATGTGTGCAACAAGATTCGGTGAGGCTTACTTTGAATGCCAGAAAATATAAAGAATAAGATGACACTGATGAAAAGAGAGGCACCAGAAATGAAAAATTAACTTCCATATGAAAGTTTAAAAATATACGCTAATAATAAAATATCCATTTTAGGTGATATTCCAAATGGAACTAGCATCTTGTAGAATACCAGTTATCAGAAACACATAATTAAAAAGTATTAAAGAGAGGAAAAATAATTTTTTACATAAAATTAAAGTGATATAAGGTTTCTTATAATTCTCACAAATACAAACTCAAGCAGGTCATAATTTTGTCTAGCTTGACAAACTTTCAAATTAATTTTATCACTGTGCATTAAATAAACAAAATGTTCATGTCTATAAGTATGTCTAGACATTATAAAAATGTAACAAAATAATTTAAAAAGTGATGAACAATATTTCTTTTCTGTATCAAAATTACTGTTCTCTGGTTCTCACACGCACACTTTTTTCTGATTTTTCCTGTTGCACTAAACAACTTTTTTTTTTTTAATATACCTTTCTACTGACTTAAAGAATGAGAAATATGTATTTCACCTTCTGTTTTGTTTTGACCTTGTTTTTTTTTTAATTCCACCTTTCCCTACCAGTGCTGCTGACCACATTCATTCATTGCTGTTCCCAGCCAGAAGTTTTATTCTGCACTTCCCCGGTGTCCTAGCTTGCCTGTGCTATTGTTTATATTTTTAATTGTAGGAACTGATCTTGCACATACCAAGGCCATTAGGAGTTTCAAACTGAACTGAGTAACAATGGAATCAGGACTTAGAAAACTGAGCAATGATCTTGCATTAAAGGTTTGAAATGTCACTAAAAGGTGCTCTCATTAACCCATTTGGAGTTGAGGGGTTGGCAGAAAGTCACGCATAGTCAAAAATAAACTCTGGATGGGGAAATGGGACAAGTCAGAAACAGTGATGGAAAGTAAAAAGAAAATAATCAAAGGGAAGGGGAAGGGGAAGGGGAAGGGGAAGGGGAAGGGGAAGGGAAAAAATGCAGGGAGGGGAAGAATGCATATAAAGTGTTCTATTAAATGAATTAACACTAAAAATAAGCAAGCTTTTCTATTCATAAATAATGCATTTTGAATTATTACATTTTTTTACATACATTGTTTAATTCAAATATAGGAATCTTAAACCAGCAGCCTTGATCTCTTCTGTCTAACGAAGGAATTTTGAGAAAGAAATTTTTTGTTTCCCCTTTTTTAAAAATCTGAAATATTTATATTGTTTGTATGCAATGTTCTGGTTTGATAATGTTCAGAATGCGAAATTTAGTATCACTTAGTATCACTAGATTTAATACTGTCTTTTAAACATACTTTATAATGAAGGTGAAGTTTCTTATCATACGGAATCTACAATTTTCTGTATTTTGTTTTGTTTTGTTTTGTCATGCATATTACTAATCTTTTTGTGACCTATGAAGAACTTACAAAGGAATTAATAGTTTTATTCTGGAAAGTATATTGGTATTAGTACACAGTGTCACAAAGGCAGCCAAGCTAGCTGTAATGAATTAATTAATCACATTGAATGAATATTGAAGGCAGCAATTTTTGCAAATGAAAAAACTTAATTTTCCCAGTACAAAGGTGTCTGTACAACAAAAGAAAATTATCACTTTCCAACATCTGGATGAGAAGAGATGTTTTGAATAACTCTGATATTGTTTGTTATGAATGATTATTTGATAATAATGATGCAATAAACTTTCATTGATTGTCAGATGCAATCCTACAGGAAAAAAATCCAGTGGTTTAAGAAGTTACTACCTTCAGCTGTTGGTTTAAGGGTATATGAAAATACATTTGAATTAAAGTTTCTTGATTACTCAAGCTAGCCTACGTTAGATCACTTTAAGAAACCTTAGGAGAATACATTGCTGCTACCAGAGCTCAATGCTAACTTAACTGCTTGAGTTTAATTAACAATATGCTGTCTCTCCATACTTCTGTCTTTAGTCTGAAAAGGTGAATAAAATAATGCTTTCTCTTAAGCAGTACCATCTCTCATCTCAGAAGACTGTTAGACACACATAAACACCAGGAACTAGCCCATACCTACTTAACACCCGTAAGCAATTCAGTAACTGGAACACCAGTCTCTGCTCTCCGAGGTCGTAGCCATTTATTTCTCAGCAGCAGAATTATTTTCTGCCAAGGAAATATTGCAGCCTTGAAAGAAACGCTTTTTGCCACCATTCTTCTTGCATCCTGACAGTGAGGTCACTCTTCAGAAATAGGAGCTCTTGGTTTGAATCAGTGAGTCAGTGAACATGAAATCTGAGCCACCAGCACCAGCTAAGATAGTGAAATCTGATGATGATTCTTTAAGACACACATGCCTATAACTTTTGCTCAGATGCGATACTAGCTCCTGAATGACTCACTGTCCTATCTGGTGGTAGATACATGTGTCTCTCTCTAATGACATAAACATGTATTTGCAGTATAACATATTTAGTGTATTTCTTGGTGAAGAAATTTATAAGTAGAAAACTGAAAAATATCAAGGTAATATTCCACAGAGAAACATGATAATTCTCTCTTTATGACAGTACACTATATGTACTATAAGGCCTTTGTAGTAAGATTCAGCCCCATTTAAAATTTCACCTATCTTTAATCAAAGTAAATGAGTTACCCATTCGCCATCTAAAATTAATCTTAGATTTCTCATCTCAATTAGCATGGCTTTTAGCTTATAACATAGATGGGGTTTGACTGATTCTTTAGCAGTTCACTCCCATATGACTCCAAAGCAGCTTTGTTTTGCTGTAAGGTCAGTCGTTGTTCACTTCCAGATAGATAAACTAAGAGAACATTTCTGATGACTGCAGCCATTCATAGTATGCAGCACTTATTTCAAAATGAGTGACTAATGAACAATCCTTTAACACCATTATTTGTCCCTCTAAATGGTAACATATACTTAAAAATGAGCTTTTACAGCCTCACTGATAATGGGAGGGTCCTGCCACCCATCTCTTCTTTGCAACACTTTATGGTTTGTATTTGCAAGTAGTTTATTTATGTTTCAGCTTTCTCAATAGATATTTTACCCTTATTCAAGTTCCAACAGCATCCCAAATTGGAATATGACTGCAGATCCAGACAGCTCCCAGAAAAGCCTATCAGGAATCTGGATTAACACTAGGACCTTCAGAAGTTGTATAAATTAAATGTCTTCTGCACTCATCTGAAAAGGTATATACTCACTCCTCCTTCCTTGATTAGCCTCTTGGATATGACAAGTATACTCAAAACTACAGTAAAATAGTATCATAAATTGCAAACAAAAAAATAAAAAAACAGCGTTTTGTAAGCAAGAACATAAATGATTGTGCATGGATTATAGAAATTGTGCAACTGTGACAAAAAAACTAGACAGTTGGTTTTCATTTTGGTGGTCATTTCAAAACCCATGCAGCTTTCCCATATATAAAAAGTCACTAATTCAACTATGGAGATAAATCCACCTGACTTAAATTTTCCTGTTTCAGCTGGCCTTGGATATCAACCAAAATCATGATTTAAATGGCAATAGAGTAAAATAATTCAGCATACACCTATTTTTAAGTAGAAAATGACTATTACTTGATTGTTAGAAAAGAAAAACGTATAAACATTGTCTTTTACATGGAATTCAAGCCTATACACTTCTAACAAGAAGACATTTCTATGCAGCCTATGCAAGGCACCAAAGCTTCAGAGAACAGCAAAATTCAAGTCCATTTCTGAACTGTAATTTCTAAATGCCTTTTACCCCATAGCAGCATGCTCCATGAAGTCAGATACACTGGTTCCTATGCCAAAGCTCCAGCTTACTTCCTTCCACAGCACAGGAGGCACAGGTCACTAGCCCAGCTTTCTTGTACACCACTCATAGGCACAGATGCCTAAAAGCGTCTAAGACCTCAAACTTTAAACAGCTACGTTGTTTATTGCCTACAGCCTTCGCCTGTAACATTATTTCCTTTCAAAACCCGTAAAGCCTTAACATTGTAAGCTGTTTTGTGAGCTTCACGTATTACAGTAATCCCGTTTTTTTCCATTTGCTCCTTCAGGAACAGTGCCAAAATGCTCACTTTTCTGGAAACCCACTTGCCTAAGGAAATACATGTTTTGGTATATATCTTATGCTTTTCATTTTTGATTTATACCTTATGTGTTAACATTGGTAATTAATAGGCTATGGCTGGTCCTTTCACACTCTCATGTATTATACAAAGTACATTAAATCTTGCAGAAGTTAACAGCTCTGCCTCCTGTTACTGTCAGATCTGTTCATCCCAGAAATCAATACGGGTTTGAAGAACACATTTACCCTGAAGACACACGTGAAAGCTTATGAATGAGAAACAGCTCTAATTTAAAACTGTGCATGCAGAGGCCACGAACTATTTTTAGTAGTTATGATAACATCCTCAGCAGAGGCCTAAAAAGCACTTACATATATACTTGCATATGTAAATCCAAAACTGTGATTCTCAAAATCTTCTCTTCTTTTCTGCATAATTGTTTAAGCTCTGCAGGTTCCTCATGTGTTTTGAGTTTTAATGCATGCCTAGAAGTGCAACAGTCTTAAACAGCGAAGTAATTTGGCCCAAGCCTGACTGTGGCCAGCAATTGATCAGTAGTCTGCTTTTGTCCATGACAGGCTTAGACTCATAGGTGAAAGCTCCTGGCACAAAATGCAGGTGTGGCAATTACTGTCTTTTGATATAGGTCAGTGGAAGTGGCAGGCCATCAAATGTTACATCAGAGAGTAGCTAATTGCTAAAAATATTTGCCCAGTAATAAATGATGAGAACTGTTTCCTCACAGAATGGAATTACATTTCTTGTAAAACAATATAATGGTCATATCGTTGTATCAGGAAGAAACTCAATAACCTTTTTTTATGGTGCAATAAACTTTGAAGTTCTTGCTGCAATAGCGGGCACTTCTTTGGGAAATGAGATGGAGAGCATCTGCTCTCAAAACAGACCATTCGCTGCTTAGACTGACACTCTAGAGATAAAGATCTGAATTACTCAGGGGAAGGATGGCATTCACCCCAACCACCTATTTCTTTCCCAAATGCTCCAACATCTACAGTAGTGCATGAAAGGGTAATGTTGCACAGCATACTCTGCCAGAACAGTAAGGAGAGGCATCACTAACCACTCTCTGTCTCATTAAGGTCCTTATATCACACTTTGAGAAGGGGTTAATTATGCTCATGTGTTTTAGCCTTAGTCAGTGCAATCTTAATTGATTAGACCAATGGGGACATTTAACACAAACATGCCTGATATACACAGGTGGGACTCAACCTGCCCAAGTCCAAGTTTCTATAATGTAGAAGGTGGTCTACATGTAAGAGAAATTTGAGGGCTTCTGTTACTTTAATAGAGAGATAATTGGTCCAGTCAATGGACTGTAGAAAGCTATTAATCTCATCCTGGGGTGGGCAATGACATTTCATCATCTGAATATCTCCCCAGCTCTGGATAGTTATCTATTATATCTAGCTCTGGATATAATTAGATCTAAGACACCTAGTTCACACATAGACAACAGCCCTAAAATTAAGATAGCTAGTATCCTACGCTATCCACATAAAAAAATATGATGGACAAGAGAACACCATATCCATGTGACTGGAGTCGCACAAGAACAAGTTCAATATTTCCAGCTGAAAAATATCCTCAGCAGGTGCATATGTCTATAACCATAGAAGCAGAGTACAGAAACCAGAGAATCAATCGTACCTATTGAGCAGACTCACTAGGTATGGATCCTGGAAAGAAAAATCTTTGATTTCACAGAATTGTCCAAGTTATGAGCCTGGCCCCATTACATTTGTTTATCGATTATCTCTTGGCTTGAAGGATGGTCCTAAATTAAAAGCCAACCTCTGATTCACCTGGAGCTGAATTTACTCTGATTGGAGTCAGGTAAATCCAGAGCTGTTCACTGGCTTTACATCAATGCTTTCCAGCTCTCACCTTCTGTCTGTGAGAAAAAGCTTTTCAAGTTTTCCAGATTGCTGGCAACTCTTTTAAGACTTGAAAAACCAGTCAGTGAGTCAAGTCTAGTGTGATGCTAATTAGTAATGATAATTAGTGCTTTATAGTGCCTTTTATCTTCAAAGCACTTAAGAAATGCTGACTTGGCATTAAATCTCACATCTCTAACCATGCTGAGTATACTAATAATTGAGCTGCTGATTAAAAACAAAAAAAAACCCAAAAACCAAAAAACAAACAAAAAACCCCCCAAAACCAACAAAAAACCCCCAAAAAACCAAAAACAAAAACTAAGGAGCAAGAACACCTCAATCTCAAGCTTCTACCTGCACTCTGTAATTTTTAGATAGCCACACAGCTCCTGGAATAGGTTCCTACTGTGAACAAAAACTGTCCACATTGGAAGTTCAGACAATCGTGGATAAATTCCCTAAACTTAAAAATTGAAACACCTGTCATGTACAAATTTATGTTGTGTTTACATTTCAGCGTGCATCCACACATTGTTTTGTGACTCCCTTTCTTCAGTGGCTGAATACTTCAGAACTCCAGACAATGCACAGGCACCTTATTCACAGGCATAAATTCCAGTAGTTACCAAAGAACCCAACAGCTGGATGCTGCAAAACACAATTTATTTTTTATAGCGATAGCTTTAGAAGATTCATAGATGTGAAGCTCTGGAAAGAACCTCAAAGATCTCTCTTGTGCCTCTAGGGAAGATCAGATGTTATGTTTTAAACCAAAACCATATTGTCTAATTTGCCCTTCTAGAGGTGTTAACAGCAGAGTGAACCTCATAGTTAGATCACATTGTTCAGGGAAATTTCCAAGGATGGAAATTTCATTACTTCTCTTGGCAATCTGTTCCAGCGCTTAATAATTTTAACTCTGAAATTTTCTTTCTTACATTCAGTTACAATTTTCATTAATGCAACCTGTGACCAATGCCTCTTGTCCTTTTGCTGTGTACCTCCTACAAGATTTTGGGTCTATAAGGCCCTTTTAGGTCACTCAAGACAGCAATTTGATCCCCTTTTGACTTTCTTTTCTCCAGATTAAGCTAATTCAGTTCGCTCAGCCTCATACGTTATATGCTTCAGCCACTGAATCCTCTTAAGGACGCTTTGCTGGACTTTACTACTGGGATGTGCAAACCCGGGCACAATGCACCACATGTGACCTTCAGAGTGCCACGCAAAGGGGAATAAAGACTTTCTTTGACCTGCTGGCTATACTTTTATTAATGTGCCTTGGTATGAGATTGGTCTTCATGACCACCAGGTCACATCGGTGATTCACATTCCATTTCTTATCTACCAGCACCCCAAGGTTCTTTCTGCACTGCTGCTATCTCAGCAGCCTGTATTGCTACATGTGGTTGTTCTGTTTCAGATTCAGGGGTTTGCAGTTGCCTTTGCTCAGCTCCACAAGGTTTCTGCCAGTCCATTTCTCCAGGATGTCAAGGTTGTTCCAAATGGCAAACCTTTCCCTCCGGTGCATTGATGAATGTTGCTCTAATCCCTCTCTGTCCTCCCTGTCCTCTGCCATTTTGGTGTCATTCACAAGTCTGCACTGTTAAAGGTTTCATTTTCCAGGTCATTGATGAAAGTATTAAGTAGAATCAATCCCAACACGGGCCCCTGAGGAATATCACTACTAGTTATACTTTGATCTGTTGACCACTCTTCATTAAGCCTGATGTTCCACTTTTTCATCCAGTTTGTAGTCCATCCAGTCTGTATTTCCTCTTCTAGGCTAAATGTTTGTTATGTGAGAATACGTCAAAAGCTTTGCTTTGTTCAAGGCAAATGACATATGCTGGTCCCTTCACCCAATACGAAGAGTCA
Source organism: Falco cherrug (assembly GCF_023634085.1). Taxonomy (NCBI): domain Eukaryota; kingdom Metazoa; phylum Chordata; class Aves; order Falconiformes; family Falconidae; genus Falco; species Falco cherrug. The sequence continues at coordinate 46,213,234 of NC_073698.1, read as the reverse complement.
GTAATGTCATAGAAGGCAATCAGTCAAGCATACTTTTGCCTTGGTAAGTCCATGCTGCCTGTTTCCAAACAAATTCTTGTCCTTCACATGCTTGAAAATGGCTTCCATGAAGCTTTCCCCATAATCTTCTGAGAGAGTGAAGGGAGGCTGACTGACCTAGAGTTTGCTGTATCACTCTTTCTGCCTTTTTGAAATGGATATAACATCTGATTTTTCCCAGTTATCAGGGACCTCCTTCAACCACCGTGACTATTCAAAGATAATAAAGAGTGGCCTCACCATGGTATTTGGTAAGCTCTTCAGCCTTCCCTCATAGATAAGCTTTTCTAACCCTCTTATCATTCTTTTGATTTCTCCTGAATTCCTTTCAGTTCATCTAAAGCTTTAGAAAAACGTAGTGACTAAAGCAGGACATAGTGTTCCTACTACTACATACCAGTACACTCTAAAATGAAAAGCAACATAGCATTGTTGACAAATGCTCTATTTTTGATTCATGATAGCTCCCATACTAGCTAATTGGAGACTGCACTGGTCTGGTAAGGTAAAACAAAGATATTTCTGATTCATAATACAGAGCTCAGATTACCGGGTAATGTCTATTTCACAGGAGAGATTCAGGTTTTTTAGATATTGAGTTCAGTAAGATCTGATGATTTATAGCATCCATCATGATCAGAATTATAAGATTCTGTGTCCTTGACCAAGAATTTTGTGACACAGAATTACTACAGATGAGCTAATAAAAATAATTCACTTGTTATATTAGACTCATTATATGTCTGCCATAAAAAATGAAAATATTCTATTTCTTTCCAAAATTACATCACAAAAGTGGTTTAGCAGCTCTGGTTTTATTAATTTTGAATCTAATGTTAAACACTCTGAACTTCAAAGTCTCTCCTTTTGTTGAATAATAATTTTAAATGCTCAAAACAAACCCATACCAATTAATAATAATGACCCCTGGAAAATAACACAGAGAACACAACTAGTATTAACCAGCACAATGACTGCTAAAATATATGCATTTTAAAATAATTTATTTTGATTCAAAACATTGTGGTGGGTTAACCTTGGCTAAGGACCAAACACTCTCAGCTGCTCTCACTCCCCCTCCTCAGTGGGACAGGGGGAGAAAGTGGGATGTGAGAACTCATGGGTGGAGACAGAGACAGTGATGTCACTTACGAATTACTATCATGGATAAACTGGGCTTGACCTAGGGAAAGTTACTTTAATTTCTTGACAATTAAGATAGATTCAGGTAGTGAGAAACAAAAATAAACATTAAAGCTAAGTCCTTCCTGCTCTCTTTCTGAGGCCCAACTTCACTTCCAACACCTCCACCTGCCCCCACCCAAGCAGTGCAGGGAGTATAGCGGGGTGGTCAGTACATGGTGGTTTCTCTTTGCTGCTTCCTCACTCACACATTTTCCCTGATCCAATGTGGGCTCTCTGTGGGCTGCAGTCTTCAGAAATATCCACCTACTCCACCAAGGTCCCCGCCATGGTTAAAGGGGAACCTCTGCTCTGGTGCCTGGGGCACCTCTCCTCTGACCTTGGTGTTTCCTGTGTTGTTTCTTACTCTTTTTGTTGCCTTGTCCACATTCTGTCTTGTGGTTTTTTGCCTTTTCTTAAACATATTTTCCTTGAGGCACCACAACCTTGGCTGATAGGCTCAGCTGTGCCCTGTGTTGTGTCTGTTGGAGTTGGCTGGAACTGGCTGTGCCTGAGATGGGGCTTCTCCTCACAGGGTCCTGTGATCACCCGCTGCTGATACCTTGCCATGGACACCCAACACAAACTTGTATGCAGTTAGAAGGAGCATGTAACCCTGTCCTATCACTCAGCAGATGGCTACTTCGGTTGACCATCTAGTTTAAACAGCCTTTCAATTTCCCCTAGAAACATACTGTCAATGACAATATAATCAAGAAATTGACACAGTCTTTGTACAAGACAACTAAACAAGCAGGCTGTCATAATTTTCAGGAAGAGACCTTGAAAGGTCATCTGGTCCAGCATTTCATGGGAAAGGGAGCCCAAACGAAATTGTCTAGCACCCTGTCCAATTGCATCTTGAAAACCTCCAGTGGTGAGGACTTTACAACATCCCTGGGGAGGTTGTTCCAGTGAATGATTGTTCTCACTGTAGAAAATTTCTTTCGTATATCAACATGAAACCTCTTCTGGTGCAACTTGTACCCATTTTCCCTTGTCTTTTCTGTGTGGCTTCTAGTGAAGAGACATCCTCCATCCTCTTTGTAGCCACCCTTTAGGTACCGGAATACAATGATGAGGTCCCTCCTGAGTCTTCTTTCCTCTAGGGTGAAAAGACCTAACTCCTTCAGTCTTTCCTCACAGGGCAGGTTCTTCAGACCTTTGATCCTCTTTGTGGCCTTACTTTGGACCTTCCCCAGTCTGTCTGCATCTTTCTTGAATTGTGAGGACCAGATCTGGACACAGTACACCTGGTGCAGCCTAACACATGCTGAATACAGTGGGATGATCACATCTCTATGTCTGCTGGTAGTACCTCTGCAGATGCAGCCCAGGAGCTGATTTGCCTTTGTTGCTGGCAGTACAGTGTTACGTTCAGCTCGTTGTCCACCAGAAGCCCCAGCCCCTTTTCAGCAAGGCTGCTCCCCAGCCACACAGATCCTACCCTGTACTGGGCTTTTTGTTATGTCATCTCAGATGCAGGACTTAGCACTTGTCTTTATGAAATTTCATATAAGTCTTGCTAGCCTACTCTTCCAGTTTGTCCATGTGTCTCTGTCAGAAAGCTCTCCTTTCTGACATGTCCACCTTACCACCCAGTTTGGTGTCATCAGCGTGCTTGGTGAAGGTGCTTTCAATTCCACCATCCAGATCATCTATGAAGATGTTGAACAGCATGGGGCCCACTATCAATCCCTAAAGGACCCCACTTGTGACAGGCTGCCAGCTTGAGTAGAAACCATTGGTCACCACCCTCTGAGTGCAGCCTGTTAGCCAGTTTCCTAACCATCTCACAGACCACCCATCCAATCTGTACCTTGCCAGTCTGTTTCAGAGAAGGTTGTGGGAAACAGTGTGAAATGCTCTGGTGATTTCCAGGTAAACAACTCCCACTCCTCTCCCCATGTTGACTGAAGATGTTATTTTGCTGTAGAAGGTGATGAGGTTAGTCTGGCTTGATTCACCTTTGGTAAATCTGTGCTGACTTTTCTCAATCACCTGCTTCGTTGGACAGTTGCTAGGAGGACCAATTCCATTATTTTCCCAGGGACTGAAGAAAGACCAGTGGGTCTGTGGTTTCCTGGGTATTCTCTTGGGCCCTTCTTGTAGATAGGTGTAACAATGCATTTTAAAACGCTTACACTAAAATCAGCTTATATTGACAAATAAAATAGTTTAATTTATCTTCCACTTGTTAATATATTGAATCTTCCCCAATTCTGGCTACTGATAAGCACTTTTTCATCGAATTCTTCTCTCCTTACCTGACTCAAAAGTTAAATTTGGGGAATTAGGTTCTGACTGTGTTTATTAGTTAGAAATTTTTTCATGAGCATTTACAAAGAAATTTCAGTGTTTTGACAGTTATTTTTAGTATGATGTACATTGTACTGTAATGAGTTTCATGCTATTGTCAGATATTACTACTTTAATGTTTATTTTTAAATAATGAACTTATAAATGTACTGCTGGTTGCAAATGAAAATTAAATTCAAACAGATCTTCATATTGTGTTCCTTAGAAAACCTCTCCAAGATGTAGATGCAAACTCTACAGTGTTTTATTCCTCCAGCATTCTACTCTTACACAGTCTGTAAGGCAGTCATATAAGAAATAATCTCTATCATATTTTGTAAAATATTGAAATAGACTGATATGAGATCACCACTTTTTATCTATTCTCCCATTTGCAGGTGAGATAAACTTGATAAAGAACCACCATCTGAAGGATTGTCTGCATATTTGGATCATCTTGGGTCTATATCCTCCATAAACATATAAAAGCCTATCTAGAATTTTCAAAATGGTCTAAATAGTTAAAATGCTTTGAAAAATCTCAAACTTTAATTCTAAACAGTCTCACCAATTGTACGCCGCTTTATCTGTCTTGGTAACATCAAAAAGACCTGTAGTATCATCTTATAGAAATCAGCAAAAAACAGGAACAGTTCTTTTCTTTCACTATTCAAAAGCAAATTGGCAAATCCCTTTATGTATCCATAGTATAAGACTGGAATCTCTAAACTACAGGTAAATCAGTTTCTGAGGCAACTTAGATCAAGTAAGATAATTAACAACTTTTTCTTGCTGGGTTTTGTTGTTGTTTCGGGCTGGGTTTTGTTTTTATCTTTATCTTTTGTAGGTTGTTCATTTATACTCAAACATTTTTCAGCTATAGGTTTGCAGTGGGAAGATTCAGAGGCAGAAACACCCAGACCTATAGCCACTGAGTTGACAATTTACACATCCCCTCTCATGCACAGCACAGAAGTGCTTCTCTAGCTTCGCCAAAGCTGAGAAATAATTAAAGAAAACCACTCCAAATTATTGCTGTGCTGCTGCCAAGAACATATTTGTGGCATACACACATACCCTAGCCCTCTCTGTGTCATAGTGTTGTTTCGTTACTGTGATATGACACGGAAACATGCCTGAAGAAAGTGGAAAGCAGCTGAGTTCCCATTTACACAATGGACGCTTTGTGGATACACAATGGTCTTTCTTAAAGTAATTTTCTCCTGAGTTTCAAATGAACTATCTTTATCATAAACTGATTTATTCTCTGTGATTTGTATTATTTCTAAACAATGAGTCACAGTGGAACTTGAAAAATTGATATATTGTATTGCTTCATTATTCATAGTTATGCTTAGCCTTAATATTTAGAATAATGTTGTTTTCTTAACTTGTAACGTAACTTTTGCTGTATTGAAAATAAATGTATTACTATTACTGGAAGCCTTTCCTGGCAGGGAATGAAGGCACCAGTCACAGTTAAGCAATAGAAATGCATCTTTTTCAGACATAGGAAGAATTCCATCCCTGCTCTGTGAGAAACAGTCAATACGTTATCACCATAGCAATGCTTACTCTGAGCTTAACAGTTTCTGTGAGGAGAGGAAATACATGCAGTTGTTTGTTATGGATAAAAAATTGTTTCAAATTTTAAACTGAAAGACAGTAGATTTACATTAGCTATTAGGAAGACGTTCTTTACTGTGAGGGTGGTGAAGCACTGGCACAGGTTGCCAAGAGAATCTGTGGGTGCCCCATCCCTGGAGATGTTCAATGCCAGACTGGATGGGGCTTTCAGCAACCTGGTCTGGTGGAAGGTGTCCTGTCCATGGCAGGGGGGTTGGAACTAGGTGATCTTTAAGGTCCTTTCCAACCCAAACGATTCTATGATTCTACAGTGATTCTATGAAATGGGTCCCCTAAGAAATATAGCACCTAATGCTACATCGTTCCTTGTTCTTCATGATATTGACAAGAGAAAAGCAGATTGCTGATGTTTGCCAGGGTGCTAAAATTTACTGAAACCTTTTGTATTATTTAAGTATCTAAGTACTACAAGCGATAACTTTTTCTTTTTCTGTTCATATTTATTTTCTCCTTTAACACAGATGGAAGAAAAATATTCCCCAGAAAATGAATTCATTATAGAACCTATTCTTTAGGAATTTCTGTGTTCTTTTGTACTGAATGGGAATGACATGAAGGTTATTTTAGCGAAAACAGCCATTTCCTTCATTCTTCTACCACCCTCCAGTTCCAAAAGGGCAAAGACCTGCCATTTTACCTAAGAACAAGTCTGCATTTTGTGCTCTTGGAACTACAGAAAGCAAAAACCCTTCCTAAATGCAGCATTCCATAAAATTTTCTGAAAAAACACTCCCTGCAATCTTCAGATGTTCAGTTTAGCTAAAACTCACTGGAATCTAGGGCATATAATGTGTGTGAATAAAATCTGACTGTAATTAATCAATGTTTGCAACAAACACTCCACTCCCATTGTTAATGATTACATGGATTACAAAAATACTCTGAAAACATGTTCCTGTTAACTTTAACATTGTAGCATTGTCAGTGTTGTCTTTTCTAGTTATCAAACAAAAATTTTCTTCATAACTATTGGCAAGTAGTATAGGATAGATATTACTCAATGATAAACCCAGTCTCTTCAGCTGTTTTGGACCCAACTTACTGAGTTTTGGACACAGTCTACAGCTTCAAACCAAATACAAAGGTTGAAAAAGTTGTGATATTAGGCAACATTATGTAACTTTTCACTGTAAAGGTGAATTTTATGTGCAGGAAGCCCAGAAGTTTTGCGTCTCTGAGACTGTGTGTTTACTTCCCATAGGGACTTGGATCCATCAAAGTTCTCCTCATTTTCCACCCAAGACATGAGACAAAGAGAAAGAAATCAAGAGACTATCATGCCAAGGGAAATGATACATCATAGGATTTTGATGCTTATGCAATATATGCAGAACTCAAAGCATAATTTTTTAGTTAGCTAAACTGTTTCAGGAAGTTCAATATATTCTAGGATTGATTTGAAAAAAAAATTCATAAACTGCTACTTCTATTAAAAGAGAGACATACAGCATCAGTGAAACACTCATTAAAGAAAACAGGAAATAATTCTGTGACTTGCACTGTGGTCTTCCGCCATACAAGTGGATGCCTTACACTTTAGGCTTCAAAATTAAATATCCTTCTACTATTTTTATACGGGTCTTCAGAAAAAGGAAGATTTTTCTCTGTAATTTTGAAGAGTATCTCCATATCCAGTCTTTTGATACACTCTCCCATGAAGTTTTGGTTTACTGCCCTTTCAGCTAGAGGAGGTAATAGGATATAAGTCTCTCATTTCCTTGGCAACTGTGGCCAACCGTTAGGTTATTCTATGAAAGAAAAGTGTGAGCCCAGCTGAGTTCTCTAAGAGGCTGTTGGTGCTTACTTTCAAATAAAAGCTTTCTCAGGCCCTCTGTGCTGCTCTGTAAGCTTTCAGTCTGCTAAATACATTTTGCTGCAAAAGGATAAGATGCTAAGATAATGGAAACCATAAAAGAAGCCATTATATATATATATATAATGTATTTGGCCTGGTCACTAACAGAAGAGCATTTAACACTGCTGTTAAAAACATTTAAATATATCTATTTAAACAATAACTTGGCCCATACTGTTAACCTATATAAAGGACCAGGAAGACAAGGGCAAAAGACACTAACCACCTCGAATCTGCACTGCTTGTTGCTTGCCCCTTGATGAACAGATATGTCTTGGATGGAGCTTGATGAACAGATATTTCTTGGATGGAGCTTGATGAACAGATATGTCTTGGATGGAGCTAATCCAACACAGAGACAGTGACCGAGCTAACATTTAAGCAGCGTGCTGAAGATCACTCTGTGGCCCTCTTTTATTTCACCACAGAGGTACAAGAACACAGATAAGTTAGTTCTTACGTTTTCTCAAATTTTTCAAAATCTTATAAAAGTTTCAAAAAATATTTGGTTAAGAGTTAAAGTTAGAAATTTCTTAGATTTTACTTTAACCTTTGTCCTTTTTTATTTTGAAACCAGCAGTCCTACCTGGAATAAACTCAGAGCATTGTGGTTCCCAGTCAAAGGATGACCTTGTAACTGTATACAGCTACACCAAAGACAGTATCAGTTCAAATGTTCCCACAATGACAAGCTGACGTACTAGAGATGTGAGCTTCAACCTTTCCTACTTTTGGCAGCTTAGCCATTTTTCAGTACCATAGAGAAAAATTTAAGCTCACTGACAAATAATCATCCTGCTTTTCTTAATTACCTGCTTTTTTATTCTTAAGAAGGAATTTACAGTCCCTAGAAGTCCAAGGTTAAAACCCATTATGGTAGGCAAACATCTCTACATCATCCTTCAGTCCTTTCCCGTGCACAATTTTCACTTGCCTTTCTGATGTAAATGAGAGTTCTGCTTGATGTGGTTTTTGGATTCAGTTGACCTCCTGTTTCCTATTTTTTTTTTTTAATTGGAGAAGGTGCTTGCTCACAGCTTGTTTCCAGAGAGTGGCTGAATTCGTCTCTTCTTTCCAAGGCAAATACTTCCCTAAAGTCTGGAACAGGAAAGCCTACTGACAGATGCGTGTAAAAGCATTCTCCTCTCACAAACATAGCAAATCAAAATTATACAGGAACATATATTCACCTAGGTTCACTCCACCTTCAAAATATTCTGTTTTGCTTTTGATTTACTCTCAAGGTAACATAAAATTACAATTACATTTATCCTGAAAAGCAAATGAACAATGAGTCAGTGAACTAGACTGAACTGCCCCATGACATTTATTCCATGTTTTTCTCTAGTTTTAAATCTAATACAGTCTTCAGCACAACAATCTCTTCCCAGCCTTCTTTTAAGAGCAAAACCTGAGATTTTTCTATGGCTAAGGAATGTTACTTTCACAGGAAAAAAAAGTAATAGGCATAATAGAGCATGAAATTTACCTGACTGTTCTTTTAGGGAACAAAGTTGTCGAGAAATATTAAAAGTATGACCTGTTCTAAAAGAGAGAGAGAGAGAGAGAGAGGTTGCTTATTTGTCTTTCTAGGAGGTAATACCAGGGAATCCAGTCAAAAGGAAGATACACTCAGCAGCAGTGAGTTAATGAATCCCACAGGGAAACAGGAGACAGACAAACTCCAAAGAACCTACCATCCTGAGAAATTTGTCCTAAGTAAGTTTATCTCCCAAAGGATAAGGGAAACTTTTTTTAGAGACTTCCTCTTAACCTGTACACATAGGACATTTTTGTTGTCCTTTTTGATCACACACAGACTTTTTTATATATATACATTTATTACAAAGTATTAAGTTGTAAAAGTCCTTGCAAAGTTATTTGATTTCTGGATTTTAGACAATATCAGAAGTACAGAGTCAACATTTGACTCCTCACTACAGAAAGAAGACCCACCTACCAGTCTTCAACTCATAACCTGCACATACCCTCTAAATTAAATATCCAAGTTTAGGATCGGCTCCTGAATAGAGCTGAGGCCAAGCTAGAACCACAGACTGGACGCAAAAGATGCTTGCTTTCATAGACATTGACATAACCATCCTATTGATTCCTATTGACTTCTTATGAAGAAATAGCTATTTGCTCCCAGATAGCTTTCAGCTATCTGGTGTTAATTCTGCCTTCCAAGTGGGGCACACAGAATAAGGGCATTGCACAGTAGTTTTAGTGGTTTCCTATAGTGTCTCTGCTCTTAATGTTACATGTGGAGCCCAAACCATTCCTTGCCCTCCTGTTTGAAAAGCCCACAGTCTGACAGCTGTCTCTAATTGTATGTGCAATTGTATGCCCAAAACTTGGTATGCTTCCAGAAGCAGTCCTAATACCACCTATTGATCTGGTCATTAATGTCCTAATTGCATGTGGTCATTTCAGGAAAGGGAGAGGTGATTTTGGGTGAGAATTTACATCTTCTTCAGTAAAAAATATTTTATCAGTTTTGTTCCCATTTAATGCCTAAGCACTCCAGCAAATATTCTCCCATGGGAACAGCCTTTGACTCACAAAAAGTCCAGGTGCCCTTCTCCATTAGCCATCTGGGTTAACATGCTCTGTTCCCTATCTCTGAAGTGACTATCCGTAAGACAAACTCATCTGGAAAGCTATATACAGCTGTGGACAGAACAGCATTTCAAAGGTTTCTAAGGCTTTGTTGCAGACTGCCTTCTGTATTACTTTCCTGTAGCCATCAAGGTCATTCAAAGAAGCAAGGATGTAAGTATAATAATTTCTCTTAAGAGGTTAGTTACGTACTTTTCAAGTCTTTCAGGATGTCCCTTAAGATATGAGTAGAATTAAAAAAGTCCAGTGGGATGGTTTGAACTTTACCCCTGAGCCGAGCTCCATGGGGTTTATCTGGGTTAGAGAGCAATGCAGATGGTGGCCAAGCCAGCAACAGTTGGCTTGCAGCAGTTGCAAGGTGCATGACGTGCCACTGAGCGCCCTGACTCAGCAGGCAAAGTAGTCGTGGGACATGCATCTACACGACCAAACTCAACCTAGGGTTTTGTGGGGATGTAGAGTGAGAAGTCAATGATTCCCTTTCTTTGCATTCCTGGACAACTGTTGCACAATTTGAGCTGTGGTGAAATTATCAGATTGACCTTTTCAGCCCGCTAAGTGGAATGAAGACCTTGAGTAAACTGCTGTCAGACTACTAAATCCCACCACTGAGCAATGCTGAGATGGCTGGTTTCAGACAGCCCCAGGCAGAGACTCAGAAACTCTGTGTTAAATTTGCATGGGACTAGACAGAGATTCCTTCCAGAGGACTGTCATGAGATCAATAGTATAAAAATAGTTTAACCTTTCAATTTTTACCTGAACAAAATCCATTAAAACAATCTGCTCTGGGACTTCATAGGCAAGTTGTGTTTTTCTCTCAGCTACAGAGCAACCTGCACAGTATACAGGCTCATAGATCCCCTTACAATATTAAGGCCTCTTAACTCACAGTCTGCTATCACCTTTGGGATGACGGTTGCAGGGAGAATCACCTGAAGCGTAGTTATTCCGATGCCAGCCACTCAGCCAGACTTCAGCTTCCCTGGTCTGCTGGCTCCAGAAAACATTTCAAGAGACATTTCTGCTTATGACAGAAATCTGCTGTGGCAGCCCGCTGATTTGAGATCCATCCTGAACGTTTATTCATTGCAATGGTCAACATGAGTCTGATTCAGCTGCCTAAACAAAGGCACCAAAGGTACCTCCTTGCCTCCAGCTGCCACAGAAGAAAGGTGCAGGTCTCTCATGGGATGTGTGTCGTACCTGCCCGTCCTCTGTATAGGATACCAAAGGCATCCTGAATTCTCTAGTGCATCTCAAATGAGACTTATCAGTTATGTTTGGCCAACAGCTCTGTGTTTCTGCCATGAGACCATAGCTAATTTCACTTCTAGCAAATGCTGTCAGTTCTTTCAGCACTTTTGCAACAGAAGAGCTGGTCTCCCGTCAGATCTTGAGCCCATAGCATTTCAGGCTATCAGCTATTAAAATATCTAAATTAATATTAAAGATGAAACCATGACAAAATCCTGGAGAATATGTTACAAAAAGGATACAGGAGAATATATGGAGCCAAACACATCCATTGTTTTATGATTTTGCTGTGTCCTTTCATGTTTCTTTACAGAGGGGGCACAGTTAGATGAACTCATACCCTCCCCTCCAAATGGAGCATTGGGCACAAAAGGTAGTGCTGGGGAGAATCTGGTCTTTACACCTCTTTGTGGGACTACAGAGTCCAGATCACAAGACTTTTCAGTGCTGTAGATGAGTCCAGTTTATACAAGGTGTGAGAAGCTGTATCCAGTTGCAACAGTTATTGTTTCATCAAGAATTCCCCATATGTATATCCTGTTTTGGAAAAGAAAATCATCATGCGGATTTCCTTATCAACTCAAACTCTGATTGGAAAGACAGGAAAAAGACTTCTTTCATGGGAAATAGTCCAGCAAGATGATTTTTGTTGTGATATGAATTGAAAGACCTCTCTTATCAGACTAAGATTTTATCTTCCTACCACTGAAACCTCAGAAACCTTATCATACTTTTAGAAGTTTGTGTATTCTGAATGACACCAGAAAAGGTCTGTGGATTGACCCTATCTAATACCAGACTTGTAATTTAGGTCATCATAGCCTTCATTTAAAGGCATGGGAGAAGAAACAGAAAATTCATGCATGTCCTCATGTACTCTCCATAGCACCTTCAGCTGGCAAACTAGCCCACCTATTATCTGAGTCATCCACTGACTTGAGAGTCAAAGGCAATTACATTCCCAATACTGGATCTTCAGTTATTTGCCTAAAATTAGTTTAGAAAATTCTGGACTCTAAAATGTTTCAACATGCTGGCTGGCTAAACTACTGTTGACTCTTACAGAATGAACTGCAATCTGCAGACCAGAAAGCAGAGCTGGAAAAAACCGAAATATCTCTATTTCTTCTGTATAAGTAAAGGAAATAGTCAGATGAAGCACTGTGTCAAGTTCAGCAGTCGTAAAAGAGTTTTCCTTTCTTGTAATCAAAATCAATCTTAAAAGGAGTACCTTAATTAGAATCTCAAAATATTTTTTTTTAACTAAATTGCTTTGGGTATTGCCCAAAGCAGTTGAGCTAATCTGGTTTGCAATTATATCTCTTTGGTTAATTTTATCAGACTGACTGGCTGATCTCTCTTTGATTTGTTAATACTTTTTAACATTTTAGTAATCCGTTTCTCTCTCTGTTCTTAATAATTGTTTCTTGTTGAGTATCCTTGTTTCTTATTATCTCTTGATCAGTTATGTTGCAAGGCATGTTTTCATGGTTTCTAAAAAAATGCCTGCATGTCAATGTTTGTGATCACTAGTTGTATGGTTGATACACAAATACGTCACTTTGTGTTCCCTAAGATTTCATAAACAAGCAAGAGGGGGAAAGGGAGGGTGATGAAGGCTTGCTTTCCATCTGACATGAAGCTAGAATGCAGCTGGAGTTTGTAGCTGGACCCAGACTTTGGGACATACCCTCACATTCCACAGCTTATGTTGCCTTATATGCTATTTAGTATAGCAGAAAGGAAGTCCAATAAGAAAACAGTTTAAATTTGTTGTTCTTGTGAGGCTTTCTGTAACCTGCCTTTCCAAAGCGTAGCAATGGCTGATCCATCTTTTTCCAGAACTAATGTTTAAATCTCTAAAATTTTGGCTGTCAGTTCAAATTTTGCCTAGATAGGACTCAGTCAGCACTTGTTTCTTTTGCTGCATTCATCCTAGACTACTCACTTTAAGATTATTAAAGGAAGTTGCAAGTTTAATCTGGTAGAAATCAAGAGCAAGTTTAAATTTATTTAAATGCTAGAATCAAAGATCCAGCCTGGTTGCTTCTTTACCTCTAAAATGACCTGGCAAAAGTACAGCTTCATGTTAATAACCAGTTTATGGGGAAACATATTTCTTCAAATAAATAGGTTACTATTCTCTTCATACCTTTTAGACTTTGTAAATTACCCAACATATTAGTTTCAAAAGTATACTAAAACATTAGATTATCTACTGTTAGCTACACTCATTTAACCTGAATTTATATTAGCGTCTATTACCAAACCACCATAGCTAAGTTACTAATATAACTTTGAAATTATGCTTTCAGAAACAAATTACTAAGCATCCAAGACACTCCAAATTCATATAGTTTTCCTTTCCTTGCTAGACTTTAACTAAGTTTTTAAAATAGTAACTAGAGTCCTTCTGCTAGTAAGTTAACATCTATTTATGAGCATGTCCATAATTCAGTTCATTTTACCCAAATAAAGCAAACTTCTTAAACCTAAATTTTCCCTCACTGCATTTCTGCAAAGCAAAATAACCTTAGTAGCTTCATCAGAATTTTTATAGAGCTGTTGCTAAGTAAAAAAATTCTGAAGGTCTTGAATTTTTAACAGCTATTCCCAGGCTGTTCTTTAATATTAGGGGAAAGTCTGCTCCATGAGATGGATCACCCTGTCTTCACATATATCTAAAAATTGCATGGGGCTATATGGCCTACAGCCTAAGCATAAACATGTTAACTAATGTTCAGAAAAGAATAAGTAAGTCCCAGTTTTCTATTTTTCTCAGAACATAGCAGAAGTAAAATTCTAGAAATTCATGAAGTCAAAAAGTATATACAAAAGTATAAATTTTAGAAGCAAAGGAAATCTGTGGCATAACTTCCTAAAACTGGGACAAGTTATGGGATCAGCTGACCCAGCAACTTAAAACAGCAGCCAAAAGTAGTTCCTACATATATGTGTATATATATATATATATATATATAAATCCTGGTGTAAGTGCAATGGAAAATTAGTAAGATAAGCTGCAACTAGGAGCTTTCTATTAAGGTCTGAGGACTACACTAGGATATAGCTTCAGCTAAAGGTGAACTGGTGAAAATAACAGAGGCTGGTTAGCAAGATTCTTTAACTTTGAAATACAACTTTTTCTATTGTGGAGGTCAAGGAATATGGTTGGTAAGAGTTGCTGGAAGACCTTCAGTGAAAATGACTGTGTGAGAGTTTAAGGGCTAAGGAGAATGAGTATATTTGATTTTACTTGCTCTTTGTTCACCCATAATAGAAGTAAATGGCCTTCTAACAGCAGAAATCAAAAGCATGGCTCCATCACCCCACTGTAGACAGACTTAACACCATAAGCTATGTCTACTTTCATATTTCACTACTTTGCATTGCATCAGGATGAGTAAAGAAACTGGAAAAACATCGTAACTGCCTGATTAAAAGATGTCTAAAGCTTTTATATACTATTTATCCATTTCAAGCTCTAATTAAAATATGGTGGGCACCTCTGGAGGGCAATTCATTCCACCATAAGAACAGACGCTCAAGACAGGTGTGATGAATTACTCTTTGGAGATACTTGTCTCTTTTCATTTCCTATGGAAAGAGCTTGTCTAGTGTAGGCAACACAGCCAATACATACATTGGTGGTTGAAATGAGTGAGTCCTGCCTGAAGGATATTGATTATTAGCTGCTAGTGATAGACTGAGATATGGTATGTATTTGGTTAAACTTCAAGCCAGATTAGTCTGAGATGCCTAACCTTTAGATGACTAATATTAGATAAAATAAGCTTTCCCTTTTTACAAAAAGGGGTTGTAAGTAATCTTCTAGCTTACTCCAAGCGTGAATGTTGTGAGCAGGAACTACTTGAAAATTTCGTCAAAATGTAGCTGACTAAATTTACATTATACTTCATTACTTTAAAATCATTATTCCCGTAACTGTTTTGAATAGAGGGAGGTGCTAAGAGGCTTGTCAGGTCATCCCAAATTCAACAGTTACACATGGCACTTCGAGATTATTTCTGAGCGCTAGGTTGCAAACAGTTCTAGTCTCACACCACCTGTAAGTGGCTCTGAAAGAAAGAAGTGGAGATAGTCCATCTGTATATGACTACTTATTTTGTATGGGGCTTCAAATACCTGTGTCTGTATGGCTTTACACAGACAAAAGGACATAGCATTCACAAAGCTGATGATTCATTTCTGGTAAAACTTCACTGAGTGTCGTTCTTGTATTTCTGTTCTTTGGGGGTTTTTTTAGTTAGTAATGGTGCTATAGCATTTTTTAAAAAGGAGAGCATCCAAAATTCAAAATTAAACTAATCGGCTAATAATCCATCTGCTCTATAGCTGCTCAGTAGTCAATAAATCATAAATTAAGAAGTTAGTTTAAAAAATATATAGAAATAGTATTTTTTCTGCTTGATGAACTGAATACTTTCTTTTTTTGTTTGTTTCCAAAACAAAGCCTATCTGTTGAATTGCAGTAGTTGTACAGGGCTGCAAGCTATCACATATATACATATATACACATATATACACTTACACATATATATATATAAAAGTATATATATATAACACATATATACTTTTGTGGCTGTGTTTCTCATTAAAAAAAAGTGTAACAGAAGTAATTATTAGGTTTTTAATATTGGTATTAGAAAGCATATTCTTTTAAGGAAAATAACTACTAAGTAACTTGATTGTAAAAATGAAAACAGGTAGCTTTCTGGGGGTGTTTTTGTTGTTTGGGGGGTTTTTTGTACAGAACTAGTTTTTGAGTTACTATGTAGTATACGAATGGAATTGCAATCTGGTCAATGGTAGAAGCATTCCTTGTGGTAGAAGTAAATTCTATTAAAGGATAAAACACATATACGGATACATCTTAAGAAGTACTTGTTAATCAGCTAGTTAATAACTTAGAGAAATAATATTTATTTAATGCGACCTACTTTTATATAAGAGCATAGCTAATCTACTTGATCTTTGGTTGCAGTCCTTTCTGTTACCTAAGGAGTGACATTAAAAAAATTGCAGAGTAATTATTGTTTTCATTGTGTTTGTACTTCTGATACTAGCACAAATTTAGCATTCTAGTTCTTTTCTTTTAAAAGCTCTCTAAGTACCAAGACAGTTGGGGGGGGGGTGGGGTGCGGAAATAATAAAAATCTTTGAATCTTGAGCCAGGGCTTTTAGAGTTCTTATTGGGATTTGTCTTTACGGTCAGTTAGTTTTAAAATGTTTAGTCCTGTAGTTCTTCCTAACATCTGTCATAAGTTCTGGAATGAAAAGCGTCTGGCTGCTTCAAGGTAATGTAAGTACTTCAAGAAAATAACTTTATGTAGGTGGGTCTGTGGCATTTGAGTCTTAAGTAAGAAATGTTGATGGATGCAGACATTTTTTTGAGTGTATGTATGTGTGTACCATCGTGCTTTGGTGTGAGCTTACTTTTCTTGTTTGTCATAGCTCCTTTTACTGTACTGTCATTTATTCCTTGTGATTTTTATCCATTTGCAGGAATTCTAGTTTTTACCTTCCTGAGCCACCCCTCTCTTGCAAAGGTTCTTGTTTATTCTGTCTTTGGGTGCTCCTCCCTCTAAAACAGAAGCTATTTTAAAAGAAATAGCAAAATCGAGGGCTGTTTAGTAGGTTGTAACTGGTGTTTGGGCACTTTCTCAAGAAGTCATATTTAGTTCAAAGACATCCAAATCAGTATGAATCTTTCCAAAGAATGATCATATTACCTCTCTCCTTTCATAATTATTCTTTATCTTAAACCTCTTAATGACACTTGAAAAACACATGAATATATACATTAGAACTGAGCATGTGTTCCATTCATACTCAGAGTAACATTTCAGTCACTTGCTATAGCTGTTCTTGAGCAAGTCACTTAAATTTTGCTATAGCTACGACTCTGGTCCAAAGAGGGTTTTATTATGTTCTAATAAGACAAATTGGTTTTTTAGGATATTGCCTAGATTTCTTCAATGTGGTTTTTGGTTCCCCCAAACAAAGCAGCTCTGTTCAAATGCAGAATGTTGCTTAGGTCTGCTTCTTCTCACACTATATGCTCTACTTCTTGCAAAGGTGTTTCTGTTTCTGTTTTTGACTCTTGGTGTATGAATTTCATTTAATCCCTGCATGTATCTTTGTACTTTGCTAGCTCAGTTTGCTGTGACATCATTTTATTTTCTTGTCAGAGCTTATAATCTAAGATACAGATGTGCTTGGGTAACTGAAGTCCACACTTTCCCTAAGTCTGATGGAGAAACCTGACAATTTTCTTCTGTTTATTAATTTCTGATTCATATTACAACCTGTTCCCAAATTAGAGATTTCACGGTCTTCCAAAAGCATATCTCTGACTGAACTCTCATTTATTTAGTAAACGCTCTAAAAAAATCTCCGTTAGGCTAATCATATGAATCTCGTAACTTTCAAAAGCAGCTTTCTTGAAAACATGACACTGTTCAAACAGGTTACCCTGTTCTTCTTCATGAGCAATTGAAGTTGAATGCTTCAGATCATACAATTTGACATTAAAAAAAAATAATAATCCAACTGTTCTTTTGATCCTTGGGATTTGGGCTTTTTTTTGTTTGGGTTGGATGTTTTTAGTGTTTGTTTCTTTTTGTTTTATTAGTGTGTATGCAGGTGAATGGAACTAGATTATTGTTTGAATCTCTCCTGTTGTAATACCTTCAAGAATTCTAGCTAGAGAGGGCTCCTAAACTGCTGTCTTCTCATCCCTCCCCACTCTTTAAATATTTTTTCTCCAGCATTGCAGTATATATCCTTCATATCCTTGTGTTTCTTCCTTTTCTTATATCACCATAGAGAACTTTTTTTGAAGGAATTGATGAGAGAGATGTTTGGCAGGTTTTTGTGAGTGGGAAAGGGGAGGTAGTTTCTTTACTCATCTGTTGTTCTAAAGTCCTGTGGGGGTTGGATGGAGACAAACACATCTTGGTCTGTTAAGTTTACCTCTGCAAATATTTTCACTAGTCACACTAAAACAGGCTGATATACGGTATGCCTGGAATTAGCTCAGTGGATGTTCCTTCATTAGGGATCCACTATCCTAGTGATTATAGTCTTCTTCCAAATATGAAATACTGAAGGACTCTGATTCAAGTCCTCAATTTTAATAAAGAGTTTATATTTCTTGTATTTCTTCAAATAAGTGAATAAAGAGGCTGTGGAGGTTTGATTTTGGTTGTGGTTTTTTTTTTTTTACAAATTATTTTTTTAATCTGCTGCCCTCTTGTATCTCAGGTATGGCTATACATTTAAATAGTCCGTGAGAAACAGGAAAAAAAATGAGCAAGATATCAGAGGAAAAACCATACAAACATGAAGATAACTTTTCATTTAAGGTGACCAGAACAACTTACTGGGAAGTGTAAGATGTTGTATGGGATGCAGATGATTTGTTCTCAAGGTCATCCACAGGGAGCATGAGCATTAAACTAACCTGGTGAAGCTGTACCAGTCAGTTCTTTGTATGCTGCTACAATGATTGGATAACAGAACATTCTTTCTGAGTTGAGAACATACTTCCTGGCCACCTCCCCCCACGCCACCCCCAGAGGTGAGAGGTCTTCGAAAATCACCCCCACCTAATGGGAGTGGACTTTACTCTTGCACAGCTTCTGAACTACAGAGCCACATAGCTCCGCTTTGACCTGTGTCGTGCATGCACATGACGGAGGGAAGTGAAAGATCCTATATTTCACTCAGTACTTGGTCCCTTGATCAGGCCTAACAAGTCACACAGGTCAATTTGGTTATATTACCTAGGACTTACTTCCCAATGGAGAGGAGTTTTTCCTCAGTGGGCCTAAGCTGGTAGTAAAGAGAGAGAAGACACTTCAGCAGTGTGGGCTTTAAAGTTTATGTGTTATTAAATGTGACAGAAGTCTTAGTGGGGAGGATCTGTGCCCTGGTTTTTTTTTTATAAAAAGGTTAGCAAAGAAGATGAATAACGAATGCTGGAACTATGTTCCATATCAAAGACAAAGAAATAGAAGGAAATTGACTCAATGAAACAAAGATGACAGAAAGTAGCATGTTGTCATGCACTCAGACTACTAGCTTTGAAATGCACCTCTTGCAGACAGAAGGTGACTTTGCAGAGGCTTTCCTGATGTCCTCTGAGACATCATGTGCCACACTGGCTAGGAAAATACCCACATTTCTCCCCCCCCCCCCACCCCCCCCCCCCCCCCAGTTTTCCAACTAAAGGAAGTGATCCAGTGATCCTAATAATCTGTCCACAGCAAATGCTACATGTTATAAACAGTTCATGGATCATGGATCCTGCATCTGCAGATATCAAATTATGCTGAACTGTAAGATATGAGACTACAGAGTATCCAAAAGTGATGCCTCTATGTAAAACATGCTGAAGTTTTAAGAAAAAGCACATAAAAGGAAAGAAGGTAAAACATACAACAGCAATAGGACTTGGATTAATCTGCGGCAGATGCTGATCTGAGGGAAATTCTTCCAAAACAAGCCTTCCAAACTGTTGTAGGCACAGCTTCTAGTGCTTCTACAGGTGATCAAAGCCACTGCTAGCACAAGAATTTCGGGGAGAAAAGAAAAGAATTAAATGGACTCCTAATTCTGAGTTAGGGGATTGGGAATGGAACGGAGAGCAAGGATTGAGGAAGCCAGTTGGGTAAGATCCATTCGCTGCCTTACCAGGCCAGTCACAAGCCTCTGGAACAAAGACTTAGTTCCCAATGTACTATAAGCACATTATTAAACTGTATGAGAAACTGCAGTACCTTATAGCAGAACTGGCAAAATCCATGCCTTCAGGTGTAGAGTCTAGCATGGAAGCAGACGGAGAATGTCCCACAAATAATGGCCAAGTAGGTTTTGTCCAAATGCTTTGAAAGATATCAAAATCTAAGCAGAATCTAAATAAATTGTGGGTTGCATGCTTGCCTCTTGGTTTAACTGTTTACAATACGCTCCTATAAATATGAGGAACAGTGCCTGTTCTCAGAACCAGTTGAAATGGGAAGTTTCTTCTGGCTGCCCTACTGATACATATTAGTAAGAAAATCATCAGTCAAGTGACTAATGTAGTAGTCCTTCATAACTATAAGTCTACAGGGGGAAAAAAAATAAAATCCCACAGGGAATAATGTGGCTAGTGTATCAACAGGTGTATGCATAGACCTTGGAGTTCAGTAAAATTCATTGTGATAATTCATGTGTAGAAAGTCTCTTTGTGTTTGAACTTATAGCTGAAAAAGTTCACTGAGCTATTAATTTAACTGAATCCCAGGACTCTGCATTTTAAGACCAGCCCGAAGCCTGAAAGAGCTTTATTTAATTTACAGCTGTTCAAGAAAATTGTTTTAAGTAACTTCCAGTTATTAAAAATGGGGTGGGTTTTGTTTGTTCATTTGTTTTCCTTTAGAGTGTCTCTATAAATAAGATAGGGAAAACTTGACTTGAAAAAAACACAACAAAGTGAATACATTTGGAGAGTTAAATTTTTTAATTTTGTAAAAATATTTATTATTTAAATACATCAGCTTTGTTTTCCTTCATTTCTGCTGTATATAGAAATGAAATGTGAATAAATGGAAGTTGGTGCCATTATCTGACCTGGAAAGCAATTGGATAAGGAGGAACAAGCATCTCCATTACAGGAATGGAGAAGAAGCTCTTGTCTCTAATATGGAGGTGGTATAGTACCTGCCCTGTGCTTTTTATCATTAACGAATTCCTTACATTAGAAAAGCACAGGACAAGAATTATGTTGTAAAGCTTTGTGGTCTGTCATGTCTTATGTCTCCCCCCTCAACAGTAACGAAGTCTCAAAATAAATGCTGACAACTCAAAGATAGATGTACATTACAGAGTGAGAATGAGAAACCAGACTTTAGCTTTGTTCATAGAATCATAGAATGGTTTTGGTTAGAAGGGACCTTAAAGATCACCTAGTTCCAACTCCCTGCCATGGGCAGGGACATCTTCCACTACACCTGGTTGCACAAAGCCCCATCCAGCCTGGACTGTTGAAACTATGTTCCAAAATAGTTATCTACGTGATGAAAAACTGTCCCTTTAACTAATCATATCAACAGCCTCACAACATACCTTGACAGTGACAGAAGCTTAGTGACCAAGAGATTACACACATGCCCCCCCCCCCCCCCCCTTATTACTGGTTTAAGTCCTATTTGTGGAGAAAATTCGATGGTAAGAGCTTCAAGTGAACAAAGAACTCTAAATCACCTGGTTAGTAAATTTGTAAATTTCAAGTTTTATTGCAGAAGTACTGAATTCTGTGGTTTACAACTAACTGGCTGCAATTTGATATGTGAACTGTCTAGTTCACGTATTTTTGAAGTTATCTTATTCCAGACTCCCTGCCTGCTTGTGAAGAAATTACTGTATTGGGTTGTATCATATTTTTAAAGTTTTTTAAAAAAAGGCCTGGAAATATAATTGAAAGTAAAATCGTTAGTTTATGAAACCATGGAACTTTTTCCTTTATGTTCCATCATGCAGGGTATGGGAGCTTTCCAATTACCTGGTGGGAATTCTTGTTCTACTGTGTTGAAACTCACGTTTGTATAATCCTGGTCCATGTGAGCAGTGATAGCAGGACAGACTGTCAGATTCTGATTCTGGATGACTTCTGAACCATTTGTCCTGCTGACACTCATTTATAAAGGTGCCAAGTAAATGAATGCAACTGCTGAAAACCCCACCTTAACGGAAAAGGGAGAGGCTGACTGACAAAGTGCTTCGTTCTGTAACAGCAAGCAGATGTTAGCAAACGGGAAAAAGAGTTCAGTATTATCAGATGTAAGACACACTCTGGTTGCAAAGCACTTAATAGTAGCTTTCAGTTGACTGAATTTGTTTTAATGGTATAAAAAAATCATCTTTCAAATATACTGCTAGATCCAAAACTCCAGCTACATAAAGCAAAGGGCTAATCTGGTGCAAACAGAGTCCCCAAAACTATAACTACCACTTTTAAAAAAACAAACAAACAACCCCCCCCCCCAAAAAAAAAAAAACCAAACCCAAAAAACACCACAGAAGACAAAAAAATTTGAACCTGTAATAATTTTATGCTAACTACAGGAGTATAGTCAATACCAGATCTAGCATAAGGCTGCTCTGGACAAATGTGTACTCCTGAATGTTCTTACATAGCACAGTACTGGTATTTATTGCTCAGAATCAGTCTCAGAGAAAGAATATGAAATATGAGTATCACAATCGTATTTTTAAAAGGATGAAAAAGAAAAGGTGACTTCCTCTGAGGACCAAACCACAAGCTAAAATATGGCTGTGAATGAGGACTGAACATCCAGCTCCCACCCAGCTGGTGCCATTAACAGCCTCACAAGTTGGACACTACTTCATATTTTGAGTGAAGAGAACTTGGAGGTAGACTATCTGAAGGTCCATAATTATTTTTGCTGTGCAAATCCTAGTTACGTTGTCAAACACTGTTGCTCGTCACAGGCTAAAGTGTATGGAAGGTGGACTCTGTACTGTGTACACTTTGCAAGATTCCGCCCAAAAGCAAAAAGATTTCAGAAGAAGAGGGATGTGGAGTAGCAGCTGCAGCTTGCAAAGAATAATGCTTACCACACTGTGTTGGGTACAACACAAGCCCAGACAAATTCCAGAGTTTGGAGCAATATGCAAGAATTGCAATAAATTGCATCACTTTCATAAAAGTTTGCCAGCACTTAGCATTTATTGCACATACATTAAGATGGTTAAACAGCATTAGTGAAGAAGAAAAATTTTGAAATGTGACAGTGTTACACCATTTGTCAGGCTGTGTGTGTTTGGTGAAGGAAAAATTACTGTTTGCATATAGAGTAGCAGTTTACAGCCTAACACAAAAATGAGCTAAAAGGTGGGGGGAGTTATTGTTTTTCTTTTTATTTGTTTGGTTTGGTGGGGTTTTTTTTCTGGTTCTTTCCTGTAGGAATGATTTTAGGTAATCCCTAAAAAAGGAGCTACAAAGACATATTACTCTGATTCTCAGAGGGAATGTGATTTGGTGGTGGTTAGCACCACAAGACATGGTCCTAGTTTTTTTGTGGCTCCTTTTATCAGTGATGGATTATCCCCCCCCCCCCCCCCCTTAAGAATTATAGTTGAAAGCTTTTTATGTAGTTACTATTTTAAATACTTCTTGGATGGTCTCTGGTGTCTCTGACTTCATTCAGGGTGTAGCTTTTTCTTCAGTGATGGCAGTAATCCAGCTGTCATTGTGCAACCTGGACAGCTACCTTTGAGAAAACCTGTATGAATTTACTGGGTTTGACATCCCCAGTTCTCTGTAAAAAAACAAAAGTACTTGAAATTTGGCTTGAATGCTTAATTATTGGTGGGCAACACACAAGCTTAAGAAAGATGGTTCTCTTATATTTGCTGTTATGCAGAATTGTTTGCAAAAATAATGTATCTGTATTCACAGTCAGTGGAATCCCAAGCTTTCTTTAGGCCCTCTTTTGGAGGGGAGAAGAAAAAAAAAAAAAAAATATGACAGCATGCACCTTCTTTGGATGACGGTTTTCTGCAGACTGCAACCCAGGCCACATTTGGTATGCTTGTTTGGGTTTGTTGGGGTTTTATGTTTGTGTTTTTGTTTGTTCGGTTGTTTGTTGGTTTGGTTTTTTTAGTAACAAGTACTCTGGCCTGTACACCTGCAGCTCCCAGCTGGGAAAAGTATTAGAAAATGTGGCAAAACCGCAGGGCTGCAATTCCACTGATAAAAGGTAACAATGTAACAGATGTAAAGAAAGTAAATTGGTTGAAAGGCAGTAATGTAACAACATAACAAGATGAACTGTACTAGCACCTGCTGCCGCCTCCCCTGCCCTCTGCGAGCCGGTAAGGCATCCCGCAGCAAACCAGGCCAGCCTCAGGAAATCCCGGCCCAGCTTGGCAGCTGGAGTTAGTGACCTCTGCCTTAAGCAAGCGAGAGGCTATCGCTCCTGGAAGGATCCTGCCCAGCCAGCATTACACAGCGCAGGCACAGGGCATGCGGGCTCAGCCGCCGCGGTGGGTCGCAGCAGACCCCTGGCGCCCCCGCCGCAGGCCGGAGCGCGGGTGCGGGGCCTGACGCGACGCGGCGGGGCGGCCGCGGCTTCTCCTGGCCGAAACCGGCGGCTCCGGCGCCTCGTCCGAGCGGGGCGGGACGCCGGCACGCGCTGAGGCAGGCGGGCGCGCGCTCCCGGCAGGGCGCAGAGCGCGCCCCGAGCGAAACCTCGCGGGGCCGGCGGAGCTCGACCCCGGGCGGCCAGGACCGCGGAGCCCCTCGCTGGCATCGGCGGGCCCCGGGGCGACCGCCGGCCCCTCGCCCGGCGCGGCAGGTGCGGGCGGCCGCTCGGCCCCGGATTTCCCGGGGGCCGCGCGGGGGGCGGGGCCGGGCGGCGCATGCGCCCGCCGGCCGGGCTGGCCGCCGGAGGGAGCTGGGGCGGCTGTGCGGAGAGAGGGCGGCGGCGCCGCCGAGGAGAAACTCCAGCGGGGAAGCGGCAGCCGCCGGCCTCCGCCCCCCCTCTCCCCCACCCCCCGTAGCGGGAAGGGGGAAGCGAGCGGCCGCCCCCCTCTCTCCCCCCCCACCCCCCGTCCCGGAGGCACACGGTCCTGCCCGGAGCTCGGCGTGCCCGCCGGAGGGAGGGAGCGGCGGCCGTCGCTGCGGCCGGGGCGGAAGGCGAGAGGGCCGGTAGCCGCGGCCCCAGAGCCGCCGCTTGAGAGGAGGAGAGCGGTGTTCCCGCACCTCCGGCCCCGGCCCGGGTGGATGAGCGGCCTCCAGGGCGGCGGCGGCGGCTTTTGCGGCCTCTCCATGGCTGGGCCCCGGCGGTGAAGGCAGCGGGAGCCGCCTGTGTCCGCGTCGCGCCGGGAGGCAGCGCAGCCACCAGGGGGCGGGCGGGGAGGGGGATGAGCGCCGCAGCCGCCGCCGCCTCTGCGGGAGCCGCCGTCGCTGCCTGTACCGGGGCCGAGGGCGGCTTCTTCTTCTTTTCCAGCGGCTCCGGTCCGGCGGGGCCCATGGGGCCCGAAGAGGGCTCAGGCGGCGGGCTGGGAGCCCTGCCCGGCGCCCTGGCGGCGCAGCCGCTGGGCTGCCGGAGCCGCTACCAGCTGCTGCTCTCCGGGAAGGCCCTAGCCGACAGATACCGGAAGATTTACACGGCGGCGCTGAGCGACCGGGAGCTGGGAAGCCACCCGGGCAGGTAACGCGCGCCGAGCTCTCTCCCAGGAGAGACGGGCAGCCGCCGGCTGGGAGCGGCCCTTCCCCCGGCCCCCTGCGTGCACCCTCCTCCTGGCAGCCGTATGCCGCCCCTCTCCCGGCCGCCGCCCTCCCGGCCCCCTTGTCAGGCAGCGCGGTTGCCCCGCTGCCTCTGCCATGTGGCCGCCTCCGGGGACCGAGAGGGCGGCGATGTAACCCGGCGGCTGCCCAGGTGCCACCCCCGCCCCGCCGCCCGGGCCCTGCCGCTAGCTTGGCCGGCGCTACCGTGCAGATGGCGCTGCCACCACGCTTTCCCCGGGCCCGGGGGGAGTTACCTGTGCACGCTCCCCTCCCCCAGCGCGGAGGCCGGGGGCTCCGTCACGCCCTTGTGGCGGACCGTATCGGTGTGAAGCCCCGCTCCGCGCGTCCTTCCGCGGCCGCCTGGGGGGATGGAGCGTTTCCTCACGGTGTCCATGTTGAGACCTCGGGTAGAGCTCGCTCTGGCCGGGGCCTGTCGTGCCACTGAACCGGGCCGGAGCCCGCGGTCTGTAGCGAGACACGCCGCTGCCTGCTGCGCAAGGCACCCGCGGACCTCGCTGGCGAGGTCGCCCGAGCGAGGGGCCCCGGGGCTTTGCCGCGTGCGGAGCAGCCGTTGGCTGCCATGCCTTATTTTTCCTCTCTCGGTAACCTGCCGCCTTGCAGGCGGCCTCGTGTCGGGAGGGAGGCTGCGTCCCCTAAGCAGCGCTTCCCAGGGGGAGGCGGGGGTGTGTGCGAGGGGTGTGCCGCCCCCACCCGGCTCCTGAGCCCCCCACGGCGGACGGTGCCCCTCGGGGGCTTCCTTTCCCGCCGGCCGGCCCTCGGGCTCCAGTCCCGGGGCCGCAGCAGGGTGCCTGTTGCTCCTGCCGCTTTTCGCCCGGGACGCGTCGCCGCCCTCCCCTCAACCTGGCCGTGTGACAGGCGGGGCGGGGGCGCCGCGCGGTGCCGGCGGGGGAGGGAGGGGCGGCGGGCGGCGCGCGTGGCCGCCGCGGCCGTTACCCGCACCCCCCGCCCCGGGCCGGGCCGCCCCTCCCGCCGGCGGGGCCGAACGCCGGGGCCGGGGCCCGGAGCCCCGGCCTGGTGGCCGCTCTGCGTGAGGGGGGCGAGGGGCGGGTCCCCCCGCGGTGCCCGGGCGCTCCCCATTGTTTCCCACCGGAGGCCGCAGGGGATGCGGATGGCACGAAACCGGCACGTTCCTGTGTTCTCGGCCTCCGCTGGCCTTCAGCTGGGGTGTGGGTGGCCGGCTCGCGAGGAGAGCTTTGGGGCACCCTGGGTTTAAGTTTGTGAGCGGTTGTGAAGCGCTGGGTGGGTGGCCTCTTCGGTCTGGGCGGGGATTGTCAGTCGGACTGCAGCGGCAGGGCTGAATTCCGCCCGCCCCCCGCCCCAAAGGCTGTGCCCAGGACTGCAATTAACAGGAGAAGCTAAAAGAATAACATAACTTTCCCAATTTGTTCCCGCAAATGCGGGAAGCGTGGCCTGTTAACATTGGCGTTTGGTATCTTTGCAAATACCGAGCGATTTCAGTGTATGATAGGGAAATGGCAGTTCTTTCTTTCCCTGTGTAGAACTGTGTTTTCTTACCCCATATAGTCCTTGGTTCAGTGCTCGTGCCTTTTTCCTTCAAAGCTTCTCTTTCTACTTTTGAGCTTTCTATTACTTAATCCTGGGACTGCAAGTGCAAAGTGTAAGGAAACCACTAAATGTAAGGAAATCAGCCCCGCGATTGCCCCATGGTGTTCAGCTATTTGTCTGAACTTTGCCTTAATGTGTCTGTAGTTTTGAATTCGTTGTGTCCTCTGTGTTTTTTGGTTTCAGGATAATTCAATTGGTATCTCTTGTACTTAAAATTGTAGAAAATATTAGCTCTAGGTGGGTGTAAATGTTAATGTTTCTTTTAGTTGATGTTCTTACAATAATTACTTTTAAGATACCATAGGTTGCATTCTTTGGGGTTCTGTTTCTTATTAGCAGATTCTTATGAGAATGCCAGTTAAAAAGAACAGTGACATTTGCAGTTAGTGTATGTCTTTATTCTGGAAGGCTAGATTTAATCATATATCTTGGCTATGTTATGTCATCTTCGAGCAAATCAAAGAAGCCAGACTCCTTGTACAGAGGAAAGGAGTTATCTTAAGCTGTTAGCAAGTAAATGACAGCTAGTTAATGCTGGTGAATACAGCCAATGTGTGCTGTAGGACTTAGCAGTGAAGGAATATTTAATAATCAGATAGTTGTCTGTTACCTCTTGGTACTTACCCCCAGCATCTTACGTATCAGACTGATGGCAGCCAAGGTAAAGCTCATGATCTCCACTGTTTCTTTGTATTGGTGTCACGCTGTTGCAATCTAAGGTTTGAGAATTTCAGTTACCTGGTAGTCTTAAGTAGAAATGGTCAGAAATGCTTTTTTACAAGAAGGATGAAAATTCCAAACATTTTCTAAAGAGATGCTTTGAAGTGATTTCTGATTGCATCTGGTTGCTGCGGTAGATAACAGTGCCAGCTAAAATAATTGGAGGTTAAGGTAATATAGTTTATAACAAGGGTCTTAACTTGATTTTTATATGTATGGAAAATCTGAAGCCTCTCAATCCATCAGTGAGTGTTTGTCGCTAGAAAAATGTCTTCAAGTAGCTTAAACACCTAAACAAATTGGCTTATGAGCATTAATAAAATTCTTCTTGTGCTCCAAGAAGACTAATTTGAAGAATTATTTGCAGTATGTCGACACAGAATTTTTGCTTCAAGTCTGCAAAATTGTCCTCTGCACTGCACATGGTGTGACCAGTGACTGCCTCAGTGAATGCTTTTATTCAAAACCTGACTGTAATGTTTATGAAGAATTAAAAAGCAGCATGAAAATGCTTGTGCATAGACAAGGAAACTAAACTTGTGAAGACTATCTGAAAGTCACAAGTAAGATTAAGATCACATTTGCAAGGTGTTTGTGCTGGCTGTTATCTGAAAGTGATGAATATCATGTGTTGTGTAGGATGCAGTAATTGGCTTTGAAACAGAACTAGCAGCGCTTTGCATTTGCTCATGTGATACTGGCTGCGGTGTCATGAACGCTTCGTTCTCCAAAAGAGGCGGTTCGGTCAAGTGTGCTTGTTCCCCCTGCCACGTTGACATATTTATTTATATAGCCTCTTGCAGTAACAGATTAGAGACTTGCTCTGGGTTAAAATTAACTTGGCAAAAATGATTTGTTGTAATCCAGACTAATTCCCTGATCTGGCTCACCTTGTGATTGTGCTTGTGACAGCGTGAGGTGAAGGGTTGTGCAAAGATCTGTGTACAGAGGTAGCGAAGCACTGCTGTTTTGGTCGCTAACACCAGCCTGATATTTTTATGAAAGCTATCTAATCCTGGAATTTAACATACAACCATCTTTGCTCAGATAACTATTAAGACTCTGTTACAGTACTACTAGCAGTGGGAAATTTACTCATCAAGTCGAGATTGGTTTGGAAGATGAATCTACTCTGAGTGTGCCTAGTTTGTAGTCTCTGCTTTGTGGCTGAAATATATGAAAATTACTAGTAATGGCATAATGGCTGGTGTAGCCATGAAAGTCTGTAAAACACCAATAGGAAGCGTGAGCTTCTTCAAGAGGGCAAATACAAACTTCATGTTGCAGTGTTGTCTCATAGGCTGGGTTCTGAGTGGACGAAACTGGAAGTCTGCTCTCTGTTACTGTAGTCATGTAAGTTGTTAACAGGTTTCAATCCTGAAGCTTTGTGTTTGCAAAGTGAGGTATTTCTGATTTTCAGATTTTTGTTGTCTTCAAATATACATTTTTTTCTATTGTATAACTTAATCCTGACAAACATCCCTATCCAGCTGAACTGCTGCTGTTAGCTCTTGTGCATCTCCGGGTTTTCCCTGAACTGTCAGTCCCTTTAGTCTTCTTTTACCTATGTAGGTACTTAATACCAGAAGCATCAGTTAGGCTCAGTGTGTTCTGTGAAACTTTTTGTCAAATATGGATAGGTATACAAATCTGTAATGGCGCTAGTGTGACCTGTTTTTGTAATGCAAGTGTTCTCTACATAATTTCTACTAACTTGAGATTTTAAAATAAAAATGACAATGTACTCTAAAATGACAGTAATTTCATACTCAAAGATTTTTTTTCTCGTCTGTTACAGCTTATCAACTGATTTTTACTAAAAAGATAATTTTCTTTTTGTCTGTAGGACAACAATTAGTAACTCTAAGAGTAGTATCATGCAGATCCAAGAATCATTTCTGAATATGTTCTTCTTTGGTTCCATTTGCACTTTAAATTACTTGCGAGGACTGTATCTGGATTTCTGTGGTAACATTAGGTATCAGAATTGCAGCAGTATTTATTGAATAATATTTAATATTGAAAATTTTGTATGTTCCTTACTAAAGGAAGATATCCTACTGAGCTTGTCAGGTGTTTAATTTGTTTGCTGCATAAAGCTTAGTAGAAACATTCTTTTAACTATTTTAAAAGCATTAACCATTTGAAAATACAAATGCTTTTGGGGAGTTACTTTTTTTGTTCGTTACTTTATTGCTCAAGTTGTTTCTTTTAACTTAGATCCTTCAGAGTAGAAAAGCTTCTATTTGTATTGTGGGGACAAAAATACCAAACAAATACAGTGTTGTGAAGTGGCTTGATTGAGATCAAGGAAAATGTCAGTGATGACTGGAATGTAAGATTTCTGTTATTAACCAGAAATCAGATGGCTGGTTTTCCAGCTGTTTTGGATGAAGAAGAGGCAGCCAACTTTCTTTCATTTTACAGTGATTCTTTCTACTGGATGATAAATTTTTGGAGGTAGGCTAGCTCATCCACACTCATAGTTGTAAATTATATATCCTTTGGAGAAAATTGATCATTATGTTAGTCTTTAGACTTTTTGAAGTTGACACAAAGTCTTCCCTTATGCCCCTTCTTATGCTCAGTAATGCAATGCTTATTTGGCCCTGGGAATTTTTAAGTATGTATTTTTTCAAAATGTATTGGGGAAGCACTACTGAAACACTTTTGCAATGCCAAGTTATTTATAAAGTATTTATAGAAAACGTGTAGTAAAATTAGATATGTGAAATGTGTTAATTTTGATTGCTGCACATCAGAAAGCCTGAATTTCTGAAGTTCTAAAGCTTTCACAAAAGCTGTAGGCTGTTCTTTGGGACTTGATGCTTTTTAAAAATGAAATCATAATTGTAGAAAGTTTGGAAGTATTCCTTTGATTGAAAAAATAAAGGTTATGTACGGAAAGACTAACAAAATGATAGCAGTGTTTCTTGTGAGGTATTATGCATTACATATTACATTTTCCTGTTTATTCTTGGGGAAAAGTTTGCTCCGTAGGTCCCTTCCAACTGAAATATTCTGTTCTATTTTCCGCTCCTCTGTTTTTCAATTCTTAAATTTTGTAAATGTCATTAAAAAAAAAAAAAAGTTTAAGTTCTTACATAAACTTAGTTTTATTTCATTGGAAAACTGATGTGCTGAGTCTTACATTAAGCTAATGTGCGCTAGCAAAGCTGGTAAGAGTTGCTGTCTGATGTAGGTTTTTTAGCTGCA
Source organism: Falco cherrug (assembly GCF_023634085.1). Classification (NCBI taxonomy): domain Eukaryota; kingdom Metazoa; phylum Chordata; class Aves; order Falconiformes; family Falconidae; genus Falco; species Falco cherrug. Next base: position 46,182,488 of record NC_073698.1, on the reverse strand, counting down.
ATACAGTAATGTTTTAGTACTATATTGTGCTATTGGTTAATGGGGATTAACTAACAACTAAACCTGTGTATTTTTACTTACCTTCTTCACCTTATGTTCTGATAAGGAAAATGGTTTTTACATAGTAGTTCTTTTAAAAATCTGTAGTAGTTTAGTCTGACATGAATGTTAGTGTAGAAAACATAATAGAAGCTGGAAAGAAACTAACAATATTATGTTGAGAGACTTAAGATGATTGTTTTATTTGTGTGTATATATATAAATAATATATCATAATTGATATAAACAATTTGAAAATGTAAAAAAACCCAACCCTGTAATCCATAAGAATATTTAGGTTTTGTGAAATATTAGAAAAACATTTCCTTTTCACAAAAATAGAGGCTGAAGCAGCCTTAGAACTCTAGTGATGCTAAAAGTGACCTTTGTCTTTTGCATTTGTGTGTGTCCTGCTCCTTCATTTAGACGGAAAGGCTGTAGTTTGAAAAGGAGTTAGTGAATGTGATAGTATTGTGTTGTGTGTGTGTGGGTTCTCCTATGAATTGTTTTGGATTACATAATAATACTATGTGGAACCTTTTGCTCTTCAGTTAAAAGTTCAGTTATTGGCCAAACCAGAATTGAATAGAAGTTACAAAAAACTGTTAAGCTACTTTATTTTTTTTTAGCTATGAGAGTGTGCTTGTGTGACTGTGTGCCAAGTATCAGCAGCTTATGGTGTTTGTACTGTTAAATAGTGACATTCTGAATGTTCAGCTGTGGAGAAGATTGACGTATTCTCAGCATAATCAATTCGTTACTAAATTGTTTGTATGGGGTACCTAACTATCTAGCTGTAATACTTTGGTCATTATTGGTTAAGCCTGTTTTAGTGTTCGTATGGTAATTGTCTCAGGAAGTGTCTTTTTGCTGAGGTAAATAATAATGACAGCAGGTTATTGCCTCTTTCTCAATTCCTATTTTGGCATTCTTGTAGATACTTCTGAAGCATAGGCAAGAGTTTACATCATTTTCCTTTATTGTTAGGTTAGTCCTTGATGGTTGGTGGTCACTTGATAGCGTTGCCACCTTTAAGGATCTTGGCTGCTTATCCATGATCCAAAATACTGTATTTAATGTGCTGTAAACTTTTAAAATAATCTGTCCTTTCTGAATGTCAGCTTGGGGATTAACGAAGAGAGTATTTGTGGGAATGTGATTATAGGTGTTGGTATCTATACAGCGGCAAAGTTCTTAGCAGCAGCAATATGTCTGGCTCAAGTATTAAGTGTTATACTTTTAGGAATTAAATCCATGTGTGGTCATTGCATTAATTTTGTGTGGGGTTTTTTTCTGCGGATAATGAAATCTCTTCCACTTTAAACCAGCAAACATTGTCTGAATAGTCTGCTGAAGTTCACAAGAATTTGAAATTTTAATATGCAAACATAAGTGAGTAAGTCCTAAGTGGAACAGGAGAGGAATCAGCATATTAGATTTGCAATGATCGTGGTTTATTCTGCTTAATATTTTAACCAGTGACTGATTATTTTTTTCTCTAATTTATTTCAAAGTGGCTACAGCTAGCAATTAGAGAAATAATCAAAAAGTTATTTTTGCTAAATTGGAATTGGACTTTCAATTTTTAAAGATGCATTCTGTTGGAAATTTTCAGGTAAAATATGATTTACTGTGCTCCATAATCTTCAGAATTCCTAATCTGTATGTCCCTGGGATTCTTACACTTACTGATATGAAGCCATCTGTGTGTAACTTCTATATTTTTCTTTCCTTTTATGTTGTTGGTTTGTGGTGGGGGTTTTGGGTGTTCTTTTTTTTTTTGTTTTTAAACTGACAGGAAATGCCAGTTAAAGTTTCAGTTACACTGTCTGCTCTGGCATGTCTCTTAGGTGGCAAATATGAGCAGTTAAAGTTAGGCTGGAGCTGGAGCAATTTAAGAAGTTACCATTCCTCGCTGCTAGCTGTGTTAAATGTAGTAAATGTGCTTCCTGCATACTTAAAAAAATTGTGTTGAATTTGTGTTTCTGCTATGTTAACCATCAGTTATGGGGGGGTCATTTTGTTTTCCTCACATATTAGGATTTTCCTCCTGGTCAAAATATTTTAATGTTTCCTTAGTAAATTCTCCTGACATATGAGTATGTATGTTTCACCAAACCTGTAATTTAAAGACTATGTCTTTAAGGAAAATACATGTGATATATCAGTAATATTGTCTTTGGTACTGACATCCTTTTGTGCAAACTGTCTTCCACATCCTTAGTTTACTTTGAAAACTTGCTCCATTGCAGCACCTCTTAAATACATGGTTGCATTTTTGTCTTTTTCTTCCTTACCTTGCTTGCTACAAACATTGTTTCAGGTTGAGGTGCTGGTTGGAATAACAGTCTTATAATTAACTAAAGTTTTTGTATTGTATGTATACTCTTTCACAGCTAATCTTTCCTAGTGGGCTTTCACAGCCAGTTCTACCATTGTGCATCTCCAAAGGTTGAATACTAGAAACTGGCACATGAGAATGGGCTCCTTGTGCCATAAGTGGCAGTATTAAGGTATATGGTTTCTGTACATCTAGATTTAATGTTTCATATGTTACAGAGTGTATTAATATGCTTTTTTCTCAGTAGCAAGTATTTCATAGTAGATAGCATGTTATTGCTCCCTGCTTCTCTTCAGACTGATGAAGGTGTTGATGGATTTAGTTTTTATTCTTAAACTGAATGATAGTTCTTTCTTTTCATCTAGTATGTCTGTGACTATGTTAGCCTGAGAATACTGTGAGGATTTTTCTTTTGTAACTCATTTAATAAACCTAAATCTATACCGTTTTTACACCTTAAAAAAGAAATAAACATTTTACTTCCTTGTCCCCTCATAAAACTGAAGCCCAATGGTTAGGTTAGTGCCATTCCTTTATTTTATTTTCTTCCTTTAACTTTCCTTGGTTTGTGTTCCTAAGTATCATTGTCCAAGGTAATGGTTTTTGAACTGAGGTTTTTAAACTCTTAGAAAATATTGATTCTGTGAAAGGGTGTTGTGGTTTAACCCCAGTAGGCAGCTAAGAACTGCACAGCTTCTCAGTCACACCCCCTGCAGTGGGATGGGGGATATAGTTGGAGGGATAAAAGTCCAAAAACTTGTGGGCTGAAGTAAAGACAGTTTAACAGGTAAAGCAAAAGCTGTGTGCACAAGCAAAGCAAAATAAGGAATTAATTCACTACTTTCTATCAGCAGGCAGGTGTTCAGCCATCTCCAGGAAAGCAGGGCTCCATCACATGTAATAGTTACTTGGGAAGACAAGCCCCTTAACTACTGTGAATGTTCCCCCCTTCCTCTTTTCAGGAAGGAAAGTTCCCCCCTGGCTCTTATTGTTGAGCATGACATTATATGGTAGAGAATATCCCTTCGGTCAGTTGGGGTCAGCTGTCCTGGCTGTGTCCCCTCCCAGCTTCTTGTGCACCCCCAGCCTGCCTGCTGGTGAGGCATCGTGAGAACAGAAGAGGCTTTGATGCTGTGCAAGTACTGTTCAGCTAAAGCATAGGTGTGTTACCAGCACTGTTTCCATCAAAAATCTGAAACATACAAGCACTATACAAGCTACTCTGAAGAAAAATAACTACCCTAGCCAAAGCCAAGAAAGGAGAATGTAAAATAAGGTAAAAAAAGTTCAAGTCTGTTGTTTGTGGTTTAAATTCTTAGGTGCCGTAGTATTTGATTATTTTGGTCATGATCTCTGTCAGTTTGGAAAAATGTCTAGGTAAAAGTTTTAACCTTAAAGGGGTCAAACCCTGAATTCTTCATTTTACTTCTCCACTGTTCTCATTGTTGCAGTTGATAACATCACTCATCTCTTCTATTGCTGAGCCTTTAAGCCAACGACTGTCTTTATCTGCAGCCAGTCATTTACATTACATCGAGTTGAGCTTGTTCTTAAATAAATGCCTTATTCTCTTGTTTTTATTATTTCAGCCTCTTCTTATTTTGATTGCTTCATCTTGACTTATGTGTATTGTTACTTATGGCTCACCTCTTATCTGGTTTTGCCTTTCCTTTCTTTCTAACATACATGCTCATTCGTCTTCATTATGCTTGTATGTTTTCAGAGCAGTCATATCTCTATTCCATTTGTCTGCAAACAAATCAATTCTCTATTCCATTTTATTTCTAGAATACAGTTATACAGGGTAGACCGTTGACAGCTGTGAACTGGTGAGTTTTCAGTTGCTTGCATTAGGTGGTTGTGCCTTCTGTTATTCATTGAAGACAATGTAAAATTTATTTGGTTTACTTGTAATAGTAATCACTCTAAGGATGTTGTACTGTCATTACCCAGTGGTAATGTGCTGCTTCTTAGTAAGTACAGTTCTTCCTAAACTTCATGGCACATCTTCCGTAAATTAAAATTATGCTGGTATGATTCTGTGTAAGATAGTTTTGTATGCACTTTGGTTTTGGTGGCTGCATTTAGATGAGAAGGTGGCCAAAGGTGCAGATATTGTCATCTTTTCTATGGTTGAATGACTTTTTTATATATTAAAAAAATAAGTGTCCTAAAAGTATTTATTAAGGGTAAGAGATATAGAAATACTTTCCTCTGCACTGAAAAACTTGAGATATTTTCCCTGTATGTTTTCTTACAGATCTAATTTCATAGATGACATTGCAGCATATAAAGAAAAATCAGATAATTACAGAAAAGAAACTACAACTGTCAATTGTTGTACTGAGAGACCATTCTCTTTGTGTGGATAACACTTTGCGGGGGTGCTTTCTTGTGGTTCTCTTTGTTTCTATGAGATTGATGCTTTTTCAGATTATAAAAGGTTATAGATAAAAAAGGGATCTAGATACTGTTTTGTATTTCTGCACCTTTGTAATGGTTAAATGAGAATCAGATACATTTTACTTGTGTGGCTGGTTTTTTATTTCATTTATAGAACCTGCAGTGTTTATGTTTCAGACTGTATTGGAGAAAGAAAAGATACTCCAGCAGCTGGGATAACCCCTTTCATTTTTAAGCCTCCATAATTTCGGTTTTTCAAAAAAAGCTAGTTGTTTAAAAAAGTTAATGTGATGGTAAAATAGTTCTGGGTTGTGAAATTAAAGTCATGATTAAAAAATGTGCAATTTCAGCTCACAAACAGTAGCACATTAAAGTCCCAACTGAACAATCGGATAGTAAAATGACCTTTTTCTTCTGGATCAGAGTGTGCAGGGAGGAGTTCCAGGCAATAGCTAATATGGCTGTTAGTCTTCCCCATCTTCCAGATGTTTATGTACCTCTGTGTTCCTCCTCGGGCAGTGTTCTTTCAAATCCGTCAGTCTCCTTTTGTTCTGAGTTTTTTTAACTTTTTCAGATGCCTTAGAAGCCAGATATAGCCAGTCCTACTAGTCTACCTCTTCCTCTAAGCCTGTCTTAATTGGATTGCAGTTGATGTTCCTTACCTTGATTTATGGATTTCGTTGGCAAGGATTTTAATAATTTTTCCATTTGTAGATGTACTGCTTAAGCCCTGACTTTACTTTTATATTGGCATGGATGAAAATTCATGTCAGGATGCTTGAGTAATTATTCAAAGAAGATAGCATATAAGCTGGTAATGGTTTGGAGTGCATGCATATGGCTGTTAGAATGACAGTTGAGCTATTGCCCACTTTTAGTAAAAATTTGAGTTCCTCAAGTGTTAGATCTTAGGCTTAATAAATGATTATATCAATAATTTTAAATATTTGAGGTCATCCAAGGATAATATTCTCATTGTTGACAATCAAAAAATACTGAGTTTATATTATTTGGGGGGAAAATTGATTGTGCTCTCTGGCATTGTTTTGAGATCTGCCTGTCAAGCTGAGCAGTTTTGCTCTTCAGTGATTCTCACTGCTGTGTTCCTTAAAAAATCTGTAGCCCTTGATGAAAAGTAATAGTACTCCCAGTAGTTTTCAGTAACAGTAGGTAATCTACAGATACCTTCAGGGAAGGAAGGGCAGTGGATGTTCTTTACCTCAACTTGAGTAAAGCTTTTCATACTGTCTCCCATAGCATCCCCAGGCTGACAAAGTACAGGTTAGATATGTGGACAGTGAAGTAGATTGAGAACTGGTTGAATAACTGGACCTAGAGGTTTCCAACCAGTGAAACAAAGTTCAGCTGGAGACAAGTCATCAGTAGCGTACCTTAGGAGCTGACACTAGGGCCAATACTGTTTAGCAACTTCATTAATGACCTAGAGGCTGGGACAGAGTGCACTCCCAGCAAGTTCATCGATGGTACAAAACTGGGAGGAGTTGCTCATATATCACATGGTTGTGTTTCCATTCAGAGGACTCTGGACAGGCTGGAGAATTGGGCTGAGAGGAATCTCATGAATGCAACAAGGGGAAATGAAGAATCCTGCATCAGGGGAGGAGTAACCTTGGGGGGGCTGGCTGAGCAGCTGTAAGACAGCTCTGCAGAGAAGTAGCTTGGCATACTGGTGGACAACAATCTGACCATGTGCCATAATACACCGCCATGACAAAGGCGGCAGGCGGCTTCCTGAGCTGGGTTAGGAAGAGTGTTGTCAGCTGGCTGAAGGAGGTGCTCTCCGCTCAGCACTGCTAAGGCTGCATCTGGAGTGTCCAGTTCTAGACTTTCCAGTACAGGAGAGAGGCACGTACTGGAGAGAGTCCAGTGCAGGGCCACAAAGGTGATTAAGGGTCTGGAGCATTTCTCTTACAAGGGAAGCTGAGCGAACTGGGACTGTGCAGCTTTGAGAAGAGGAGGCTCAGGGGGATCCTACCAGTGTATGGAGGGTATGAAGAAGAGGGAGCCAGACTTTTCTCAGTAGTGCCCACTGCCAGGACAAAAGGTAATGAGCAAAAATTAAAAAAAATGAAATTTCAGTGCATTTCAAGAATGCACTGGCACAAGTTGTCCAGAGAATTATAGTATCTTCTTGGAGATACTAAAAATCCAACTGTACATGGTACTGGGCAACCTACTCTGACCCTGTTTGAGCAGGAGGTTTCATAGAATCAGTCACAGAATGGTTGAGGTTGGAAGGGACCTCTGGAGTTCGTCTTGTCCACCGCACCCTGCTAAAGCAGGGCTACCTGGAGCCAGTTGTCCAGGACCACATCCAGACGGTTTTGAATATTGCCAAGGATAGAGACTCCACAACCTTGCTGGGCAACCTGTGCCAGTGCTCAGTCACCCTCACAGTAAAAACAGTGTTACCTCAAGAGGTCCTTTCTGACCTGAATGAGTCTGTGATTCTGTAATTCTTAGGAATAGACCACAAGGAGAAAGGATTGAGGTTTACCTGTGTGGGAACAAACACAGAGTGCTGAAAAATCAGTTCTTACAGCAAAGCTGTGTTGCAAGACGTGGTCCTCATGTTGCTGGAAACAGAATCATGGAATCATTTAGGTTTGAAAACACCTTTAAGATCATTGAGCCCAACTGTAAACCAAACACTGCCAAGTCTTTCACTAAACCATCTCTGCAAAGTGCCACATCTACATACCTTTTAAGCTTTTAAGTACCTCCAGGGATGGTGACTCCACCACTTCCCTGGGCAACTTGTTCCAATGCTTGATAATCCTTTCAGTGAAGAATTTTTTCCTAATATCCAACCTAAACCTCCCCATGTGCAACTTGAGGCCATTTCCTCTCATCCTATCACTTGTTACTTGGGATAAGAGACCAACACCTACCTCGCTACAACCTCGCTTCAGGTAGTTGTAGAGAGTGATAAGGTCCTCTGAGACTCCTTTTTTCCCAGGTTAAACAACCCCAGTTCTCTGTTTCCTCATAAGACTTGTGCTCTAGACCATTCTTTGGACATGGTCCAGTGCTTCAATGTCTGTCTTGTAATGAGGGGCCCAAAGGTTCAGCCTCAGCAGTGCTGAGTCCAGGGGGACAATCACTTCCCCAGTCCTGCTGGCCACACAGTTTCTGATACAAGCCAGGATGCTGTTGGCCTTCTTGGCCACCTGGGCACACTGCTGGCTCATGTTCAGCTGGCTGTCCACCAACACCCCCAGGTCCTTTTCTGCCGGGCAGCTTCCTAGCCGCTCTGCCCCAGCCTGTAGCATTGTGGGGGGGGTGTTGTGACCCAAGTGCAGGACCTGGCACTTCTCCCTGTAGAACCTCATACAACTGGCCCATTGATCCAGCCTGTCCCAGTCCCTCTGCAGAGCTTTCCTACCTTCAAGCGGATCATCACTCCTCCCCAGCTTGAAGTCATGTGCATACTTCCTCAGGTTGCACTCAATCCCCTTATCCATATCATTGATAAAGATGTTGAACAGAACTGGTCCCAATACAGAGCCCTGGAGAACACCACTTGTGACTGGCCACCAACTCCATTCACTTTGGGTTCAACCGTTCAGCCAGCTTTTAACCCAGCATAGAATACACCTGTCGAAGCCATGAGCAGCCAGTTTCTCCAGGAGAATGCTGTGTGAAACTGTGTCAAAGGCTTTACTAATGTCCAGGTAGACAATATCCACAGCCTCTCCCTTACCCTCTAAGCATGTCAGCTTGTCATTGAAGGAGATCTGGTTAATCAAGAAGGACCTGTCATAAAGCCATGCTGGCTGGGCCTGATCACCTGGCTGTCCTGTATGTGCTGCATGATGGCACTCAGGGTGATCTGCTCCATAACCTTCCCTGGCACTCAGGTCAGACTGGCAGGCCTCTAGTTCCCCAGACCCTCCATCAGGCCCTTCTTGTAGATGGGTGGCACATTTGCTAATCTCCAGTCTGGGTCCTCCCTGGTTAGCCAGGGCTGCTGATAAATGGTGGAGAGTGGCTCAGTGAGCTCTTCTGCCAGCTCCCTCAGTACCCTCGGGTGGATCCCATCTGGCCCCATAGACTTGTGTGTGTCTTAAGTGGAGCAGCAGGTGACTAACCATTTCCTCCTGGACTGTGGGGGCTTCATTCTGCTCCCTGCCCTTGTCTTCCAGCTCAGAGAGCTAGGTACGTGGACAACAACTGGTCTTACTATTGAAGATTCAGGCAGTACATACCTTAGCCTTTTCCTCATTCTTTGTCACTATGTTTCTTCCCACATCCAATAAAGGATGGAGATTCTCCTTAGCCCTCCTTTTGTTGTTAATATATTTATAGAAACGCGTTGGACCTCCATTCTGTGGGCCGATAGAAATGAAAGGAATATGAGAGGAACTGAAAAGGTAGCCAAAATTGCAGTTTTAGATAAGTTAATGCTACGTATTTGTCCTAACATTCTTGTTAGAAGAGCTGCATGGTAACAGCATTCAAATGTAATTAATTTATTACTTACTGTATTTGTAAGCTGTTTTAAGTCTTTTGGCCTTATGGATGAAGATTAGTCTTGCTGAGGTAATGGGTGGGTGTCTAGTGACAGTTAGTGTTCAGTGTTTGGGGTATTACTCAAAAAATCCTACTTTCTTCTTCTGCAACCTGTCTTCCACTTGTTTGGTTGGTTGGTTTTTGTTTTGCTAGCAAATATAATATTCAAACTTCTAATGTATCACAACAGGGAAAATACGTATTGTGAGCTAACTGCTATGCAACCGACTACTTTGGCTCTGATTTTGGCAGAAGCAGTTAACTTATTTTTCCTACCCTGACTGCAACAGTGTAAAGAGGAAGGGAAGGTCAAATGACAGCTTTACAGAGGTATTTTTCGTGAAGTATTTCATAGAGCAGTTGTTCCCTTGTCAGAGATATTCAAAAGCCCAGGGATACTAACTAGTGTTAGCAAAGGCATTTTTTCTGAAGAGTTCTGTAGATTTTGTTGCCCAGTTACAGTGAAAGGATTTAGATGAGTGTATTTATTTCTTCAGAAATGTACATTTTGGGATTTATTTTTTTTTTCTGTTTGTGCTTTGTAAGGTGCAATTTTGGGTCAGTTTATGATGAGAGTATATGGCATAATATATATTCTATATGTGCATGTGTATTTCATAAAGCTTGCTAATAATTGTGTTACACTGGGGGAGTTTATGTGTATTTGTATGGTATGGTATGCACTAGGTTTTGGTTTGTATATGTGTATTTTATTCCCTGTCAGCTATATTATGGCAAGATTATTTTGGAATCTTGATGGGTATTATTGTAGGTGGTACAAAAAAATGAAGCATTAAAAAGTTTTTTGAACGGTTGTTTGTAAGCAATTTTGTTTATTGAGACAAGGTCAGATTGGGGGTTTTGAGTGGTATTTATTTTCCTTCTTAAGTCTTGCAGTCTACTGACACTGTGGTTGAAGACACGTTAGATATTTCAGTAGCAGAAGGAATGATTACCTGTGGCTACTTAGTCAAAGGGAGGTATCTGCAAAGGAAAAAAGTAGAGCAAGGAAAGCCTTACGAAAGTTGAGTTGTAGGGTACTTTATGGCAACATCTAAACGTGATGGAACATTTGCTGGGTCCAGTTGACTTGAACTACTTTCTTACTAATTGGCATATTTGTGTTAATGGGAGTTAGATGGACTAAACCTCAAGTGAGCTGAGGACAGAATTAGGAGTTAAGTGGTATAGACTGGACCTAGTACTTGAGCCATTTCCTGAGCATCTCTCATTTTACAGTACAGATGCAATCTTAAAGCACCTACTCTTCAGTGACAGTCAGCGTGCCAACTTTGTAGAAGATAGACAACGTTTTGGTTATGCAAGTTGTTTACTTAAGAGTTGCTTTATGGGGTGTGTTGTAAGGTATTTTCTAATTGTAGATATTTAGGATTCTTGGCAGCTGAAATAACAGTAGTGCAGAGATCACACTGAGGTTGGAGAAATCAGAGGATTTCTTTTGGAAGGTCATGTAATGTGTAGCTAAATATGAGAGGTTTTGTTCATGGGGACTCTTTAAGAGAAGTAGTTGCTTGCAAGAAACAGTGTTCCTCCAGTTCATAAAAGTAAGGCTGCTGAACATTGTAGTTTTTGTAAATCCAGAGAGGTACCAAAACAGGGAGTGTGTAAGACAAGCAGCAACTTTGATGCATTTTACAATATTCAGTGTTTGCATTTTGTCACTGATACCTCTTCATCTCCTTGCCAACATCCAGACTCCACAATATTTTTGTTGCTATTAAGTTCTCTGGTCATAAAACAACTTCTTTAGCTATCGATCAGGCCATTAAAGCTTTGCCCATTTCCTTTGTTTCATTTCTTGTCATTGTTAACTTCCTCATGTGAGTCACTGCTTGTTTGTCCCAAACTTTTGTTGAACTTCATCTTTCTTTCTTTTGTTTTTCCTTTGGCTTTATGTTTTCCAGATGCTTTTCAGTTAACAGCAAGTCTGGATGCCCTGTAAAACAAGACTAAAAAAAGCAGCCTACAATTTTTAGATCACATCTTCTGATCAGCCTTGATAACCATTTTTTCTTTAATATTCCCTTTCCTGTATTTTCAAGCCCTTATAGTTGGACTTCTGTAGCAATGAAAGAGTTTGTAGTTAAGTTTTTTGCTGACAAGTGCACTGGTAATTATCAGCTGTGGTTCTCCTTTATTGTATTTGATATTAAGATGCCTTGAAGCTAGATTATAAATTAACAGCTGTTTTGGTGCGCTTTGGAGGATGGAGTAAATGGTGTGGGAGATAGGGAAGCCCAGCAGAGGCTGTGACTGTTTTATTGTCTCTCCGTAATGGCTCTGCCCTTCATCTCTGTGATCATGGGTCAGATAGATTACCGGCTTACAGAAGATAAGGAAAAAACCTCAAAATGCACATTGTTGTGGTTTACGAGAAAAGTACCTCCTGGTTTTCTGCATTGCTGAAAAGTCTGATGCAGATCTGAGAGAAAAAGTAGCTCTGCCTTATAGTAAGTTAAAACAGTTGCAATCAGTGATGAAGGCAAGAACAGAGAAAGAACAGGCTAGAAAGTAGTTAGGCATTTTCACAATTATGATGAAATTCCCCCTTTAGAGTGGTTGGAAAAACTGGCTGAGGCAATTTCAGAGCTATTAGGAACTATCTTGGAGAATTCATAGAAGATATGTAAGCTTCTAGAAGACTAATATAAAGCAAACTGATAAACAGTGACTGACTAAAACAGGTAAAGGACTCAGGGTAGTCTAGTATGGTTTCTGTTGACTACATTTCTGAAAATACTGGGAAATTACATGTTCTATAAATGAGGATGGTAAATTAGACACAAAATGGATTTATGATGAGCTCTAGGAAGTGTAATACTCGGCTATTAACAGTTGTCTAAAACTAATTTTTCAAAGATTATGGGAAATAATTAGCATTTCACCAAAAGAAATCTTAGTTTTAAGTGCTAAGTTTGTTCTAAAATCAGATGATGATTGAGTTTGGACCCAGTGCCGCTTAGTCTGTACTTCAACCCAGAGCTTGCTCCGAACTGAACTAAACCTTAGAATATCTTGTTATAGCAGGTCAGCTAGGAGTATGCCAGGGCTCTGCTTCTAACCTTGGGTCTGCGCCAAGAAGCATGGGATGATCTTCAAGTAGATGCAAGTGAGAAAAGCTGATGTTGCCCCTCTTGTCTCATTGGCTGGACTGTATCCTTCTGCAGGTGGCACTTTTGGGTGTGTTGCCTTTCACCTGTCAATTTGGCTACCCGTGCTCTAGCTGGAACTACTGTAAGGTGGATTTAAAACTACACAGAAGACCACCCTTGAGAGACTAGCTGTCCTGCTCAAGGGGGGTGCATGCGAAAAGGTGTAGTAGCTCTTGTTCTACACCTGGATCTGTCCTAGGTCCTGAACACTTCAGTCTCATCATTGACAGTTTCAACGTTAGGGTTGAGATTGTAGATTAAAAAATTCAGTGGATGCAAAACGGGGAATGATTACAGGTATACTGAAGATAATAACCTCAGCAAATACTTAGCTTCAGAAAACCTCAATCAGTAAGCACAAATGTAAAACCAACAGCGAATAAACAGTAAGGTAGAAGCTTCTAGTGACAGGTTCTACACATTGTATAGAATTATAAAGTGAATATGATTCAGGAGTGTCATGCTGTTGGAGTTTTTTCAGATTTTTTTTTCAAAATGTGTGAGATTATTTTGTGTAGGAAACCTGAAGTAATTCTTGACCTTTTCTTTGCACTTTAGGATTGTGGGGCTTATTCTCCCTCCACCCCACCCCCCAGCCTGCTCTCTTGTTTTGTTTTCTCAACAAGAAGGGCTAGTACAGAGTATGACAGAATAATGAAATTAGGTGTTAGCGATCTAAATGATTTGTGGTTTAGGCTAAAGGAACTGAGACTGCTTAATTGACAAGATTTATTTCTCCTTATACTCAAAATAAATTCAAAGTAACTGTGGAAAAAGAGGAAAATAAAGTGATTTTTCTACAATAAAAACATAAAAAAGTAGCATTTAATTGCTGTAAGGGTGATTTAGAAAAGACCTCACAAAGAGCTTTCTAGTAGGATTACTTACGACATGGTGGAAGTATGATCATTGGCAGTGTTTAGTATCTCCACAGAGAAAACATGTGTTAGGAATTAATTGAAATTTTACTATCCCCTGGACCAGGGAATAGAAAGACTGACCTTTCAGAGTTCTTTCCAGACACTGTTTTTAACAATTATAGAGTACCTTTCACTTGTCTGTATTTTAGATTGCCTGGGGGCATGCACAAGTTTTCTGTACCACTGAAGTTTGGGAAAGTCTTGTTAAAAATCCTGTACACAGTGTCCACATTAATTCATCTGCACAGGAAACTCTTGATTGTTGCATGTAAGCGTATTCTTTGTCATGCACTTCTCTAGTATACCCTTGGGCATCAGTTATATCCAAGAAAGTGTGGATTGATTCAAGTGGCTGGCCTGTCTTAATACAGGCATATATTTTAAGTGTGGTAGAGTGGTTTTCATCCCTTGTTCTCTTCATAGCTTTGCATAGTATTCTAGGTTTGATTATGCTGACTAATTCCCATAGAAGTCTGCTCTTATGCCTGAATTTGTTGTATGTTTGCTTATCCAGATGGTGAACAGCTGAAAAGCTCAGTATGTCTCTACTTGGAAGCGTAATCAGAAACATGGCTTGACACCAGGAAAAATGCTAAACTCCGAATAAGAAAAAAATGTACTCTTTCTCCAATGTACAACCACATTTATTGTGCAGTCAAATTTTCCTTTACTATGTAAACAAACAGTGAGGATCACAGGGTAGTTGAGATTATAAGGGATCTCTGGGGACTGTCTAGTCCAACCTTCCCGCTCAGAGCAGGATCATTCAGAGCAGGTTGCTCTGCATTTTGTCCAGTTGAATTTTGGATATATTCAAGGATGGAGAATCTATAGCCTCCCAGGGGCAATCAGTTCCAGTGTTTGGCCACTCTTACAGTTCTTATTTTTAAATGGAACTTCCTGTATTTCACTTTTTCCCCCCTTGTCTCTCAGCCTGTCACTGGATGTTGTTCAGAAGAGTCTGGCTCCACCATCTTTACTGTCTCCCATCAGGTGTATATCCACATTGAGAAAATTCCACCCTTGCTGGCCCAGATTTTCTCTTTTCCCAGTTAAACAATCTCTGCTTCCTCGGTTTCTCCTCATATGACAGACACTGTGTGGTCCCCTAAGCATTGTAGTGGTACTTCTCAGGAGTTGCTCCAGTAAGCGAGTCTCTCTTGTATTGGGGAGCCCCAAACTGGTCATGGTACTCCAGATGTGGTCTTGCCAGTACTGTGTAGAGCATAAAAGCCAATGTTGTCAACCTGCTGGCAACACTTTTCCAATCCCAGCCCAGGAGGCTGTGTGCAGCCTTTGCTTCAGGGGCATGTTACTGACTGATGTTCAGTATGTCCACCATGAGCACCCGTAGGTCTTTCTCTGTAAAGCTACTTTCCAGCCAGTTGGCTGACAGTGTCTACAGCTGAAAAGCTCAGTATGTCTCTACTTGGAAGCGTAATCAGAAACATGGCTTGACACCAGGAAAAATGCTAAACTCCGAATAAGAAAAAAATGTACTCTTTCTCCAATGTACAACCACATTTATTGTGCAGTCAGTTTTCCTGGGGTTGTTCCTCTCCAGATGTAGGACTTCGCATTTCCCCATGTTAAACTTGAGATAACTGGTGGCCCTCTTTTTCAGTCTGTTGAGGTCCCTTTGAATGGCAGCACAACCCTCTGGTTTATCGACGACTCCTCCGGGTGCCTCTGCAAACTGGTTTGAAGATGCACTCTGTCCCATCATTTGCAACCCTTTGACCGTAGCAACTTGGCCTGTTTTCAGTCCATGTTTTTCTAGCTTGTATTTCATTGGTTTGTGTATGGGGATGTTGTGACTGACAGTGTCAAAAGCCTTACTAAATTTGAAATAAATAATCCATTGCTCTCCAGTTACCCAGTAAGGCAGCTTTCTCATTGTAGGAGGCTACCAGGTTGGTCAAGCATGATTTCCTCTTTATAAATCCAAGCTGGCTATTTGCTGTCACAATCTTATTCTTTGTATGTTTGGATCCCTAGGTCTTCCCTCTTGCTCTTCGTGATAGGAGTACACATTTATTTTCTTCCAGTTCTCAGGACTGTGACTTTTCAAAGACGGAAGGTGACCTTGCATGTCATTGGCCACGTTCCTCAGCACTTGTGGGTGCATTCTGTCAGGTCCTGTTGACTTACTTAAATGTTTGCTAACCTGAATTTGAAGGTAAGACATCATTACTTGGACTTTTCCTCTGGTCTCAGGGACATGGCATATCTGAGGACTAGTTTTACTAGTAAACATGTAGATGACCAGTGTCCTTTGTGACTAGGCTCTTACTCATTCAGCATTGTGCTCACATTTTTCCCTAGTCTTCATTTTGCTACTGATACACCCATAGAAGCCAACCTTGTCTTTCACATCCCTTGCCAGATTGAACTCAAGTTGGCTTTGGCTTTTAGAACCCCATCCCTGGACACTCAGACAGTGTCTTTATGTTTCCCCTGGGTGATGTGACCCTGCTGCCACCACTTGTGTACTTCCTTTTTATGCCTGAGTGTTGTCAGGAGCTCCTTGTTCGTCCATGCAGGTCTCCTGTCTCCTATGTTTGAATTCCTGCATGTGTGAACAAACCATTCTTGAGCTTGGAAGTTATTCTTGAAAATCATCTAGCTCTTCTGCACCTTTTTCTCTCCAGGGGACTGTATGCCATCAGGTTCTTCAAAGTAGGTTGCTGAGCAGGCCAAAGTCTGTTCTGAAGTCTAGGGTTGTGATCCTGCTTTTGCCTTGCTCCCTTCTTTCAGGTCCTGAACTTCACCTGCATTGTCACTGCATCCGTGACTGCCCCTAGCCTTCATTCACCTGACTTGTTCTTCCTTGTTTCAAGTGTCAAGTCCAGCAAAGTGTCTGCCTTCCTTGACTCCTCAATCACCTGTGTCATGAAGTTATCATTCATGTGCTATGCAAACCTTCTGTATTGTTATGCCCTGCCGTGTTCCTTTCTAGCAGATATGGGGATAGTTAACTTCCCCTATAAGGACCAGGGCCTGTTAATGTGAGGTTTCTTGCAGGCCTTATATACTTCTTTTTGACCAGACTGTGTGTAGCAGACACCCAAAACAATATCTGTCTGCTTTCTAATCCTAGTCATCTCAACTGGTTCACCATCAACTCTTTCATATTCTGTTTGAATCACAAAAAGGACAAGGACAATCCAGTTGGTGTTCTGCAACAACTATAATAAAGTTCTTCTAAAGTTTGGATGTGGGAAGGTAAAGGAAAACCATCAAACTGAATAGTAGAAAGTGAAAAGTACTGTGTTTGCTACTTTCTTTGAAGTGTATTTTGTACCTCCAGAGACTAAGCAGAGAGTAATGAAGTCATTGCATTTTCTGGGCAGTCATTCTGTGTTGATACTTTTTTTTACTCAAAATATTCTTTTATTCCCCACCTCTCTTCTGTAAGTTTGCAGTACTTCAGTTCTCTAGTGGTGACTTAGGAGTAGTGGTGCTTCTGTGTGCAATTAGGTGATAATAAAGAAAAGTCTTTGAAAAATTGTGTCTATCAGATGTTATAATGTGCTTATTAAAAAAGAAAATCACAAAGGTATATAGACTTTTGCAAGTCAGTCTTCTGACAGTTTGTTGGGCAGAACTTAAGGTGGATGAGATAGGGCTCTGACATCTAACTGCTTTGGACCAGTTAGTCTTCCTGTAGTCCCACTGCTTTTATGGCAAACATGATACTTCATGGTGTAGTGACAACCACTGGATAACCTGATTTGTAATCTTTAGATCCTTTATGGCAGTAATAAATCTATACAAACAAAGCTGCCAAATGGCACTAGTTATTATGTGATTTCTGCACATAGAGATGAGTATTGCTGATCTTGCGCTGTTACTCAGTATGGGGCAGCTGAGGAAAAGTGGAGGAAACATCAGTTCGTTACTTTTCAACCAATGTCCACATGTCAGTACTTGTATTTCACTGACTTTGCGTGGAGTGCATTGGTAGGTTCAGAGCATTTTAAGGAACTCAGTGCTGTAATGAAAGACCCTGAGACATGATGGTGACTACATGAGTGATAATAGCTTGCAGATGTGGCCTACTTGATAGTTTCAGCTTGGGATTTCACTTCAGGCTATTCAGAAGCAAACACTTGCTGCTTCTTGTCCAACCAAATCGACCACCAGCAGCAATAATTCACCAAGAGCATGGAACAAAAGAATTCTTTGATATCACAAATCTGTTTCCATTTCAGTGTTGCTGAGTGTTTGCTGCCTCTTAAGAATATTTCCACTAGCCCTTGAATGCTTAAGCTAACTGTGCAGAGTAAGCAGCTATGGAAACAAAACAATACAGTCTATTTGTCTGGACACAGCATGACTTTGATAGACCTCTCCTGTCAACAGTATACTTCTTACCAAAGATGCTTAGCCATCAAATCAGAGCAAGCAAGTTTAGACAAATACAGTGAGTCAAAGTCAGTTAGAAGTGTAAAAATTTTTAGCATGTGTTAGCATGTGGCTTACTGAATTCACTCATTTTTCAAAAGTGTACTCAAAGATTTAATTAACAGGAGAACGACTGGGTTTTAATGTTGTTCTAGCTACCGCGACCTTTGGTAGCACATCTCAGATAGAAGCAAAGGTTTTAGGTCAGGCAGCAGTTGAATAACACTTTTGTTGTTCCTATTCTGCCTCAACAGCAGAGACAGAATAATAATTTTTTTTTCTACTTGTCAGTGACACCTTTAGTGTAACATACAGCCTAGGAGAGCTTATGCAGGTGTGATAGTATTAACATAAGGTTAACATAATGTTAACCCATATTGAGTAATTCAGTAACAACTTGCGGGGGGGGGGGCAGCGCTAAACACATAAAGCTTCCTTCTCAAATTTCAACTTATGATTTGCAATTCAGGACTATTGAGACTTTGAGGTAAGATGCTCTGTTTGCATTTCCTCAGCTCTTTTGAACAGAGTAAGAGCAATGGTGTTGAGACAACTGAAGAGCACCCTCCTAATATTGCAGCAGATATTGCAAGTTCTAGCTAATGCTGCTTCTGGTTGGAAAACAAATAAACTAAGCATGCTTTTACTTCCTTATACAGTAGGTGCCATGAAGCCCAATAGAAGTTGCAAACATGTCATGTAACAGCTATGTTACCTACTTTAAACTGTCCACCGATCACTTGTTGCCCACCCTCACCTTTTTTTTTCTTTTCCCTTTGGTTTGAGATGGTTGTTCCATATTCCATGGTTTAACATTTTAGGTCTTTGCTTTTATTCTCAACAGATTTTTCTGTGAAGGCTATAATAGCACCATTCACTCTTTCTTTGGGTCCATTTGCCACAAGTATTTTCTTGTCAATGTATCTTCATGTTCTGCACTCATTTGACTTGCACTTCCTTTGTGGTCTAATTCAAAATTGCTAACTTAGTCTCAGATGTTACAACGGTTTGAAGTAGTCTGCAGAAAACCTGCCTAAGATTGGCTGATAATCAGTGTTTGGTTTGTGTGAACTGAATGGTATCAACAGCTGAGTTAAATGTTAAAGGCTAAAGACCACCTGCCACTGGAAGCAGATTGTCAGCATAGAGTTTCAGCGCTTTCACAAATAACAGTTTACAGCGTTTTACAATTGTTAACCAAAACCATAATTAATAATTTAGCTAAAGAATCCAACCGAGCCATATCAGGTCTTGTTAATCTTCAGGTAGTGGAAGAGTCAGGCTTATAATTAACACATGTGGTTTTCAACAGGAAATTACTCATAATCTGCTTAACATTTTTTTTCATGAATATACTTGCCTATATTTTATCCTTTCTACCTGAATATTAGAACCTCTTGGCATAATGGTATATAACAGTAGAACTGTGGACAATCATATATATCTTTATATGTTATATACAGATACTTTATAAACACATTAGTATTACACAAAATAATGATAGGTTGCTTAGAACTGTTTATAAAATTAGTGTTGATGAAAATTTTCTTTAATTTTTTTGATTAATCACTTACTAGTTCCAAAGTTTCATTTGGATATGGGGAAAAATATGCTTTCTAACAAACCCACGGGGATTTCAGTATCCTTGATGTTTTGTTTTAAGAAAAAATAGGGAAATAAGTGTGGGTTCTCAACATGGCATTTCTATACCAAGTTGTTTCCATGTAAAAAACTGTTCAAGCCTGAAAGCTGGTGAAGATAATGACTGCTACAGTGGAGCGACTAGGAAAGTTTATACTTGTAGCATCTTTAATGGCTGATGAATGAATGAGGGAGATCATAGCACCACCACTTGGAATCTGAAAGAGGAAGTAAGCCCATTGCTGATCTTTCCTGCTTGCTAATTGAAGAAGACATTGTCTAGGTATCATTGACAAATGAAGTTAGTGTGCAAAACAGTGGGGGTTTTTTCACTTTGGAAATGAGCCCAATCTTAGCAAGGGGGGGAAAAAAAGGCTTGATTTTGGGGGTTTCTAGTTATATATGTACACACAGAGAAATACATACAAAAATACAGGGGCTGGTCCTTTGATATATTTACAAGACGAAAAAGTATGTCTAATATTTGCACACTGTAACAAATTTGGAGAGTTTGCAAGAATTTTGGCAGGCAGAATTAAATTTGAAGTGTCTTGGCAAGTTGAGTTAATGTCCTTTTTTCAAAAGGAAAACCAAAAAGCAATGCTTATTGAGTCTCTGGAAAGCGCAAATTGTCGTGTGTTTAAAAGATGTAATTAATAGGGCAACTAGATGAAAAAGTATTGGAAACCCAGTTTGGAGGTTTGCAGGAAAATGTTTTCAAGTCAGTCTGGGTTACGTAGGTCTGCCATGTCATATTGCTGTGAAGCTGGCAGATAATGCCTGGAATACATACTTTGGAGGAATATGAGGCAGTACTTCTTCCTCTTCTCAATAGCAAATGTTAAGTAGTGTTTTCAGTTTTGGTCAGGGTGGTTTACTTGTGGTGTGGACTGAGAGAGCCCTGAAGCCACCCAAAATAAATCAGGACTTTTACGCTTAAAGTTAGGGTGAAAGTTTCGTAATAGGTTATTTGGTTCAGAGAGGAAGATTGAGTGGCTATAGAATGGAAAGGACTGCACTGTTCATGTTTGACAGCAGAATAAGAATTAACTTCAGTAAATTCTAATAAGGGAAAAAAACCTTATCTAATGTGAGAATAACTAAACAGTGAAACTGACTATAGAGTTTGATTATATAAATTTGGATGTTAAAGGTTGTATGAAATTTCTTCTCCCTGCTTCTTAAGTAGGTTGTATACTGTCATATATTGAAACTTTACTGTTGAAGGAACCTTAGGAGGTCATTTAGGTTCTCTTTATAAGCTTTAGTTCACTAGGTGGGTGAGTGGGGGTGTTTCCCCTCACTGAATCACTTCTTTTAATTCCAGGGTAATGGTGGTCATTCCTTATAAGAAAAGTGGTGAGCTGATTTGTTTCTGCAGGTAGTGTCTTGATAAGGAACGTACCTTCTTCTTTGTTAACAGGTGAAGATGGAAAAGGTGATGAAATTACTAGCAGACAGCTTTCTTGGGATACTCTGTGGGGGCTCTTTGTTTGAGCTTGTTTTCTGACTGGTGGCCAGTCAGACTTTAGTTTGCAGCTTTTGACTGTTGGTCCATGAGACTTCTATACTCGTGCAGTCTGAATGCTGTACGTGACAGAATTGTAAGCAATACGTTTGTAGTCCCTCAGAATTTTTATTTAGAACAAAATTTTTTGAAAAAAATGCTGAGATTCTCCTGATTCTCAATCTCTTTCCAGTTTGTTACCTGAAAGTGTAACTTCTTACTGCCTGTGATTTTCAGATTCCATAGTTTTATTTTTCCAACTAGTCTGAACTATAAACTGTTTGAGTAATGTTTAAGTGGCACAGAGGAATGTTAGTTGCAGTTGCTTTAAGTCCTGTATAGGATGAGCTGTATGCTGCACAGATAACATCTGCCTTTTTTTTTTTTTTTTTTGCCAGAGGGTTTGTAATTGAACAGACCAGAGAAATGTAGAGTATGTTAAAAAGCATGCGTCTGGAACAAAGTAACCTCACTGATCTGATGATAACAAAATAGTTGTCTGCATATGTATGGACTCTCTTTTTTTTTTTTTTTTTTTCCCCCCTCAACTGGGTAGTAATATGGAGGAGAAAAAGATTGTGATAGGAATGAGGTGTAGGCAGAAGAGGGTTAGAATACTGTGTGTTAGCCAGAGCTGTAAAGTAAAGGGATGGAAATGAAAAGTCTGTAAGATGAGGGTGGGAAAAGTCCACACAAAAGTTGAAAAAGCTGTTTGAGAAGTTGCAGTTTCTTCAACCAACTGAATTTTCTGCCAAATGATAAATTTTTTAAGCTTCCTTTTTTACTCGGAAGGCTTGAATTCTTATCTGGTAAAGACTTCAGAAAACATACATGTTCTTTACTAACTGAATATATTATTGAGAATTGTCAATAATTACTGCTTCTAACATTGGTGTAGCACTAATGGACTTGTAATAGAAACGGTAGAGTAAAACAGTATAAAATATAGGAATTTTTTTTTCTGTCCTAGCATATATTCTGCTTAAATCGCTGAAAGTAAAGAAACTTAATTCAGTGGAGCATTAAGAAAGCATAATTTTAAGTGCTTTATATTCTCTTCTATACTCGGAAATTCTGCCTCTGTTCGTTCCCTTTGCTTAGGAGAAAAAAATAAATAAAGAGGAGTTCTGACTTTTTTTATCCTCTGCTGGTGCTGCTGTTTACCATTGGGTGTGGAAGGGAGTTTGATTCTTTTGTTCTCATTTCTGCTCTTTTTCAGAAGTAAGAAACTTTTTAGCAAGAAAAAATTGAAAAGGAAACAGAAGACTAAATTGAAAGTAAAAACACGCAACAAGGTAAGTCTGTAACTGACAAATTTCTAACTAAAAAATGCAAGTAATTTCAACTGAGAAAAAAAATATATATATAAAAGTGTAACCAGCAATTTAATTCTTTAGAAAAATAAAAATAGGCCAGTATTGTTTCTTTGTTTACTGTGTTTTATATGACTATGATAATGATGTTAATCTTATTCAACTGTTTGCTACTAATGTTCAGCATGAAATACTATGAGCAGCATTTTTGATTCTCCAGTTCCTAAACTGTAAATGTAGCTAAACATAGTGGTCTTATAGTTAAATTTAGAGATGCATGTCTAGCCAACAGTTAGAGACTGCTCCTGCGAGGAGTTCTGTATACATTTCCTAAAGGAGAAAGGACGTGTTCAATATCTAAGGAATCCAAAGTTACCTCTGAAAATTCCTCCATAATGGAATAGATGATACTTACCTGTTTCTATTAATATTTTTGCCCCATGTAACCCCTGCCTCCATCACTTTAAATGCATAGGAGCAGTACAGTGAACTTCTTAAAAATGTTTACAAGTTTACTTGTTGCAGAGAAGAAATCTAGGCAGAAGCAACAGTATTTTAAAATACTGCTCTGCTGCATTCTGTATTGGAGATGTATTAATTTTATGTTCAAGCTAGAGCGTTGGAGGGATTTTCGTGAAGGCTCATTGCAGGCATGGAGGCTTCTTCCTGGGTTCTCACTGTAGTCAGTAAAGAAAAAGCAGATGATTCTGGACTGGTTCTGAAGGACAGAGCCACAGAAATATCCAGTGAAAACACTTTCTAGTCAGTTGAATGCTCTTACAATACAAATACACTGTAGATCAAATTTGCTGTCTTATCCCTGTTTGCCAAACCTTGTGTAGTTACTCTATCTCAAGACAGATGACTTTGGGAGGGTGAAGCAGGCCCTGTATCTCTTCATTTGGTATTGCCTTTTTTTGGATGCTTACCAGATTGTTCTGCTTATCTCAAGTAGTGCAGCTCCAGTCTTTGGTATAGAACGGGCTTATCTTCACTTCTGTTTTCAGTACTGTACAGTGAAATGTTTCTGGTCCAAACTGTTTTTTTCAGCCCTTCCTTCAGTTGCTATGATAACAGAAGTTTTAGCCCTGTTCCCTTCGTGATTTTTTTCAGATGAACTGTCAACACACAAAACCAGGTTAGAAATTTGAAGAAATTTTGCAAAAATCTAGTTAGTCTTTGTGTGTTCTGTCTGGTGACGGAAATTTGTGTTTTAAAGTAAGATAACTCTTCACCTTTGATCACTGAAAGGGAACCTTGTCTTTCTGAGTAGTGGTGCCCTAGCTGAACATTTGAGTAGGAAGCTGAATGCAGAACCACTGTTCTCCACAAGCTTGACAGTTAAATGTGCTTCTTGGATTTAGCGACACTGGATAACTGGATTGGCAGGATCCCTTCTGAATGGCCAAAGACATGAACATATTAAGGGCTGGTTCTTGTCAGTAGTTATAGATTTGGCACTGATTGATCATCTCTACACCTCATGCCTATGGAGGGTTGTTTCCAAGATTTTTCTTTGATTTGAAACAGCTTCTACTTTAAGCATTAAATAAGATGTATCTGCCTTTGAAAGGTATAATGGTTTTTTGCATGCCTTTTACTGATGCCTCTATTCTAGGAAGTCTTTGAGGCAGGCCAGGGTTGACCAGTAGAGCATTGATGTTTGTTCTGATTCACTGAGGTACAGAAAGGCACTCCAGCTTATTCTTGCATGACAGCAATAACTTCTGTATTTCCTGAAAAATGTAGATGAAAAGGGAGAGGTAAAATCAGATCCATAGCTTTACAAACTTCATTTACTGGCAAAGTGGGGTGGATTTGTTTTTTGGTTTTGGTTGTTTCCTTGGGGTTTTTTTTGTTGGTTTGGGTGGGGGTTTTTTGCCCTATGTTTTTCAATGCATTCCCATGCTTTGCAGTGCAGGATAAGCACAATGATAATTTTTGCACTGGAATGTCTGAAAACAGATTTGTGTATTGTCAGGAAAATGTGAGTTTTCATTTGAAGCCTTGTAATAGGGCAGATTGAAAAGCCCATCTCTACTGGACATTTTGAGCAGACTTGTGTGCATCTGTTAATTTCTTAAGAGCCAGGGTCTTTTAGTCTGAACAATGGGAGCTTTCTCTTGATATGCTTGGTAGAGGCACAGAGGGCCTTAAATTAAGAATAAGCTGAAGGAACCCAAAAATTTGTTCTTTATATCATGTGCTTACTAAAAATAATTGAGTAATTGAAGAGGAGGGCACACTTAAAAAAAAAAAGCCTTTGAGCAACTGGAGGAAAATAATTTCCACCATTTATGTATTAAGTGTTATAACATTTTAAGTATAAAACATTATTTTATATTTAATGCAGCCCAGTAGTTTGAGCCTTATTCTGTCTCTAAGCTGGGGTCATGTTATGATCATTTTGAGCTCCTGTTAACTTTTGGTTTTGTGGTTTAGTATCTTTATTTTAAACAGTGGTATAAAATTTTAACATGTGGATACAGTGTGTTTTGGCTTTAGAAATTCAGGGCTGAATATGTTGACTTTTAAATAGACAACAAATATGCCATTACTAGCCATCGGTGTAGCACCTTGGATTCTTGCTGCTGCCTCCTTTTTCTTTTCTTTTTTGTTTTTGGCAACAATTATCACTAGAAAATTGTAGGCTGTGTAACTTATGTTAACCCTATGAATACTGCTGCTTACTTCCCCCACCCCTCCCCCCTGCCTCCTTTCACCCCTTGGAGTTTTCCCACATAACTGTTAACTCAAAACTGCTGTTTAGAACAACTAGCTGAGAGACTGGATGGAAAGCTGTTCTCATAATGTTATTTGAAGAATACTGAAGAATTGGAGTCTGCCATAGACAAAGAACGTAATTCCAGTGATTGGCATCCACCTGCTTAAATTATGCAACTATGTCTTGTTTAGCTTTATACAAATAGAAGGAGTAAAAAAAATAGGAGGAGGAAAGGATAGTTCACGTAGCAGACAAATTTATTGTAAGCCAATGATTAGATGTATAACGTGGATCAACTGGGAGAAATATTTGTCTCAATAAAACCACATGGAGCTTCTTAAATAATTTAGCAGTGTTTTTAATGGCTTTTGTATTATTTGGTGTTTCAACCTCAAGAGGGCATCCCTTTCTAAGACATGTTTTAACTGTTCAGAGAATTCTGTGAGGCTCTATGGGTCTGTGTTATGCACAGGTTAGATCAGATGGTTATTATAGCCTTACCTATTTTTAACAACAGATTAACTTTCCTCTCCTAGATTATAGTCTATTTCCATCACATCTGTGAATAAACGATTACTGCAGTCATCTGGTTCAAGAGGAAGGAAATAAATTGGTCAGAAAATAAGCTATGTATGGATTTCATCTTTTGAGAAAACAGTTTCCTTAGGTGTGAGACAAGCGTAAAGGAGACCAGAGGGTTTTGTTTTTCCCACTTCTTTCCTTGAGCGTCGTACTGGAACATTACATAGGCTAACTGAGGAGAGCATTTGTGAGTCTGGTTGATTTGATTTATTTTATGAACCAAACCTGTGCCATTTAACCTTTCCTACATAATGCGTCCTTCCATTTACCAGGGTCTACATGTTTACAAGGACAAGTCACACATCAGATTACAGGCATCTATGCTTCATTCTCTCTCATAAGATAGCTTCGTATCTTTTAGAAAGCAAGTAACACCCAAGAAATAAAACTTTACCTTCATATATTAAAACTGTGTTCATGATTCTTCATTTACATTGGCATTGCAGTTTCTCAGGCTTGCATTTAGACTTCAGTATTCAGTGGTTCTGGACTGAATTGTTCTTTCTTCAGTGTCTTCTAGAACTTCAAGAGAAAGACATTTCTAATTTTATCTTGAATGCTTGGAGAACATAATCAGCTTCTATTTTGTCTACCTAAAATACAGAAAACTTTTGTGAGGGTTTTAATTAGGTTTATCACCTTTACAGATTCTCTATCTTTTCTTCTGGAAAAGATGCCATAGTCCTACTGACCATTGAAATGACCTTTCATCACTGTTACCTCACCTTGTATGGTTTCTGTTGAGAATCTCCTTTTTGAAGTTTAATATTGCACATTTTTTAAGAATGACATCATATTTAAAAATTGGTTTTCCTTTCCACCAAAATTTAATTTTAGATGTTCTGTCTAGCACAAATTTTTCCAACTCTCAAGATAGCACATACCCAGTATTCATCACACCTAACTTTTACGATGTATGTTTCATCATGTATCTTGTTTTATGAAGGTGCATTTTCTATTTATGAGGATACCAAGTGAAACAACAAAGGTAAAGATTTCAGAATGTCCCACTTTCTTACAGTTCCTATGAAAACCACTGAATCAAAAAGGGTCATTCTTTTTTCCAGTCCTGAAGCTCCATTCTTTTTGAAAGTGATAGTGATTTCATATTCTGAGGAACCAAATGCTTTGGGAGAAATGTGAGGCCTATCACCTTGTCTTCTACTCAGACATCCTAGAAGCTGGGTTCTAGTCATTCTTATATTTAGGGAATGCTTTGGATTGCAATATTCCAGTAACCATTAAGAAAAGGACATTTAGAGGTGCAGAAAAAGCAATTGTTGCTCTTCACCTTATCCACAGCGTCGCAAAAAGTTTCATGCATCTGTGGATATGAATACACTTAACACCAAGAAAACAAGCTATAGGGTGGGTTTTTTCTTGAAATAATGTATCCCATAGCTCAAGAGCAGTCTGATTGGATTATTAATAATCCTAGGTCTGTGCAAAATTGGTAAATTGCTTCACTGAGTTGTTAGAAGTTGGTTAACATTTTCATTTAATGTTCCAGTGTTTTCCTTAACAGCGTACAAGTATTTTGTGTCAACATGAAACGCAGCATCATTAATGTAACTTAAATTAGACTTTATTGGTTTGATATAAGAATTACAAAGTGGGGTTTTGTAGGCATAGTTAGTGGTTAGATTTTCACAGTGATCTGTTCTACCTCAAAATCTATGAGCCAGTAGCAAGATTGTACAGATACTAGCACAAATCTCATACTGCTGGGGAGGTTTGTATGGCTGTGTAGAAGTGACCCAATGCGATGGCTGTCATTAGAAGCAGAAAATGAAACTTCCAGTGCATGATGGGATGAACTTACATCCCAGTTTCCTAACTTGATTGGTGCATCTGATGACCTCAGTGAAGTTAAGAATCTGTTATAATCTGGAAAGGAAAAATCTTACCTTAGATGGAAAAAACTTCTGATGTCTGTTTTGAATACTTTCCACTACCACTGTTGACAAAAAGAAAAGGGGTGTGGGAAGCTGCTCACTGAAAGAGACAGAACATTCTCCTGTTTGGTTGTGGGTTTTGTTTGTTTTATCAGATCCATCTCTGCCTTCTGTAAAAGAAATCTAAAATAAAGTTTATACAAACTACTCATATACCTCCACTTCTGAACAGATGTTTGTTTGAAGACCTGGAAACTATAAATATTATAGTTAAACTCCCACAGAGACTTGAGCAAATAAATCATGAAAAGTCAGTGGCTTCCACCTTGTAGTGAAGTTTGTGGGGGGAAGAGAGAGAAAGAACGACATGATAATTGGATATTCCCTTCCTACTCTCCAACCAGAAACAATGTGCCCTGTCATTCAGCACCTTTCTTCTGCCTTGAGGCATGTTAAGCATTTTTGTGCTTATACATGTAATGTTAATTCAGTTAAATTTTTTTCCCCTCGAGTGAAAGACAGTAAGCAGTGAAAGTTGTAATTATCCTTGAGTTTTAACCTGGTTTTGTGACAATTTACTACTGTTCAAAGGAGGATTTATTTAGTACAGTCATAAGACCAGTGTTTTTAAACTGACAAAACCAGGTAGTGAATTTAAAAAATATTCTTAAGGGACATTGTTAGCTTTTCTACTATATTTGTCAAGTGTATAACAGGATAGAGTATAAGATAGTTTCAAAATTTTACAGTTCTCAGAGATAAGGTGTTGTGAAGGGAAGGCAGAGGTATGAACTAAGAAATGTAAACAGTGGGTTAACATCACAGCTAGGAATTAAACTCTAGTTCTAAGTCATGTATTCTAGTGCTACACTGTTCAGATAGAGCAGGGTTTTCTGGAGAATGTGCTGTATTGAAGTCTGGATAGCAGATTATTGTATACACATATAGTTTGCACTGTTGTATAAGATTGAGACACTAAATAGAAATATAGACTATTTAAAATGCTTACTGTTTAAAAGTTAAAGCATTAGCTAAGGGACTTTTTAGTAGTTGTAGAGTATTGAGAATAAGGAAGGGGTTTATTTCTGAAAACTAGTCAACTTACTATTAATAAGCAAGAAAACATACATTGAAATTTATCTAGCACTGTAATGTCTAAAATTATCGGTGCTGGTTAAACAATTTGGCCAACTTATTTCAAAAGAGGCAATATGAGCTACAGAACTTAAGCTGTTGTGGAACAGAGACTGAGCTGAACCCCTGACAGGAAAGAACTGGAATGGGAGCTCTTCACAGAAGTTACGATTACAGTACATGACAATAATTAGATAAGTGAAATGTGAGATAGAGATATTTCGGAGGATTCAGATATTTTTCTCTTCCTGTAACTGTCATTAAACTGGGAAATGCATAGTAAATTTACTAAATATTTTTTTTAATCTGTGCAGTTCAACTCAATTAGCTTTAAAGCTGAAAGCTTATATTGTGTGTTTGCCTTAACAACAGCTGCAAAAACTGTTGGGGTATGTGTATGGATATTTGACATACAGAAGAGTCATATCATCAAACAGTTTAGTTTTCTGGTGCCAGATACATTTTAAAGTATGTAGCAGATCATTATCATTGGTATTAGTCCAAATCTATTTTGATGCAGTTTGATACTGGAATAACATGACATTGTATCTTGAGTTCTTGCACGGATTAATAATTGTGTTTTTTTAGCAGTAGCTTTATTATTTCAAAGATAGTCATGTTGAACAAGGACTAAACTTCTGTTGCATTTCAGTTCCTAATGGAAGAACTTCTGTTGTGCCAAAATAGAAAAAAAACCCCAAACTTTTTTGTTCTTCATTGTCTTTATTTTTTTGCGCTTACTGCTAGCACCAATATGGGTAAGAAAAATTAACGCAGTGTCTGTGTTGGATAAAATAGGCTACAGAGTAAACATGGCTTCTTAATGTTTCAGCTTGCAATAATTTTGTAGTAATAATGGAAAGGAAGGATATGCAAATATGTACCAGTACGGTTAGAATAATACTATAGTCAAAAATAAAGGGAAATATGTAAACTATGAAATATTTTTAAGTTCTTCTCATTATTTTTTTTTTGTGACATATGGTGTTAAATGGTCTAACTTAGAAGCCTGTATTATTTCTGGTAATAATAAAAAGATAAGTGGAGACAAAAACCTGTTGTGAACCATTGCTGTGTTTTGATGTACAAACTTGTGTCTACCATAGTGTAGAAAAATAAATCCCTCCATTAAAACATTATCCAGTTCACTGGTTCTCTTCTCTGCTTAAGTCCTCTTTCCCATCAGTGCTCTCACAGATGTGTATTTCCACTCTGAGCTGTTCCAGATCACTGTAATATAATTCACTATGTATTCTGCCAGATGAACATGGTCATTCACAATATCTATCCCCCTTAAATAAAAAGAAAAAAAGCCTCCATCCTCACTGCCCCCCAAGATAAAAGAAACAAACCAAAATAACCTTGTGAAGTTAGTCATGACCCTGAATCAGTGTGGCCTAATGCTCTTCCAAATTTTGCCTTGCAAGTTCAAGGAAATCTGTCTTGCACTCTTAACCTAGGTCTTCTCTCCTTACGTAGGCCCTGTGCCCTCTGTCTACACTGAAGTATTATAGGGAATTCCTTCCTCCCATATTCCTGAAGTCCAGTTTTTCATAGCCTGGGCTCAAACCAGCCTAGTCTTTGGTAGTACACAACCGAAGAGAAAGTATAACCCTGCTTAGGGATTATTTTGTTGTTGTGGGGTTTGGAGGTTTTTTTAGTTTAAGTTTATCATTCCTCCTGTCTTATCGTACTGTTGCAGAAAGGGGGAGTATGGGGCAGAGTTTAAAAGAGGTTTTGTAAAAAAATGTTTTTTCTTAATATTTTTTCAAGTCTGATGACAGCCTTCTGGAGGCTTTTCTGTGCCTTGGCAGTGGCTGACAGTAATGCACTTATAATAGGTACCAAGGAAAGGGTAGGGCAGGGTAGTGGGTAGAGTAAGGGTGTGGATAGCAGTAGTTTCTCAGAACAGTTTCCAAACTTTGTGGTTCAGGGCTGTTGAAAACAGGATGGTGTCCTGTTATGTCATAGGTGTTGATACATTTTTGTATTCAGTAGTTTGTCCATTAGGTTTTCATTAGCCACAGCATCCTGCCGTGGGAGTTTTTGAATTGCCATCTGTTTTCATTTAATGACGAGACATCTAATGGCATTTTTAATTTCTAATATACATTTAGTAAACAGCTTGAATTTATTATTTACCATTAGATTAAAATTAACAACTAGAATAAAAAATGATGCATTTTAAAATTCAATAATAAATAAAAAATAATAACTGACTCCTGTTAGATAAATCCTGAATTCTACTAGTCTTTTGCCTGTGACACAGGTTTGAACCTTGCCTGTGACACAGGTTTGAACCATTCTGTAGCCTGAGCTGCTTTCATTTTCTGTCCCAGTGTCCTCATCAAGTTATGAGAGGTAGAGACTAAACCCAGATGGAATATATTGAAATTTCTTCCTTTTCCTCCTTTCTTTCCTGCCTGAAATATAATTGCTACTTCAGCAAGAAAGTTCAGTCTCGAGTTTGAGAATCATTTTGCTTAGCCAAAATTATTGAGATGGTTGAGATTACTTTTATTTAGCAAAGCTTGAAACTTCTAATAAACTTAAAATTGATCTTGTTTTTCAGACTGAAAACCTAGAAAGTACAATAACTATACCAGATATCAGATTACATAGCAACCCTTCAGCTTTTAATGTTTACTGCAATGTCCGCCATTGTGTGTTGGAGTGGCAAAAAAAGGAAGCATCTGTATCTTTGGCTTCAAAGAACAGTGTACAGAGTGGGGATTCAGACAGTGATGAAGAAGAGGAATCCAAAGAGCCACCTATCAAACTTCCAAAGGCAAGTAACTGGATACTGTTTAAAGTGTGCCATGTATGTCATCTGAAGTTGGTATGTTCTTTGTGGTCAATAAAGAACAGCATTCTAAGCTAGCTGCTCAGAAAATAGCTATAGTTTTAGTTGTGGTCCATTTAGTCCAGAATCATCTGATCTGATGAATTAGGAAGATCTGTGTACCTGCCCAGTAATTATCTTCAAGTCAATTAAATGTCAGGTGAACATTCAACTTGCACTCCTTTAGAAGTACTGGTACTTGAAACTAACCTACAGCCTCAAAAATCTTCATAAACAAAGTGCAAATATGGTAGCTCTTAATCTGTCAGGCTACTAGCCACTAGTGATAAAATGTGCTTTCTCTTGCTTTATCCCCAAAAAGGAATAAATCTTTCTACTATTAGAATTCAGTTGGTGGAGTGTTTCCTAAAGCCGTTTGCCAGGTTTATGTGTAATTGCAATAACTGTCAATTATTCTTAATACCTTAGTTTTTTAATTTTCCACTTTCTTGCCTTTAGTGACTTTTGGCACTATAAATATAGATAGTAATACACCTTAAGATTTTGGACGCTATAGTTCAACAGTTAGGGTAGGTTTTTTACTATTTACTAGTTCTGTGCTTATAGTAGCATTAATGGTGGAAAGTCAGAAATCTGTATACAAGCTACTGTTTTTTTCCTTAATTTTTTTGATTTAATGATTCATTTTGTACTATGTAACTTCTGTGCATTCAGTTTTGTTCATTGCTAGCTTATTAATGCTATAAATCCTGCTTCCTTTTTGTATTCTGAGTCTAAAAAGCACGTTCAGAGTCAATTTCCTTGTTTGTATTTGCTCTAAAAACAATAAAAATAATGAACTAAAAATGGTGTTGCAGCAATGTTCTAGTTGTTTAGAAAATTAGAAGTTTATAGAAGTTTATAGATGATTGTGTTTAGGTAGTATTATCTGAAGGGCAAGTTTGGCACTCTGGGAAGTACTGGAGAATTGCAGAGGAATATAACCAAGTCAGGTAACTGCAATTTGGTAACTGAAATTTCACAGTTGGTAGTTGCAAAGTTATGTGTGGTCAGTAGAAATAGTTAGCATAATTTATGAACTGCATCTGACTCCTTGTGGATTATATTGAATGAATCAGCAAGTGCTTGTAGATGCTGGATTTGGAATTTTAAGTAAAAAGCAATATAGCTATTAGCATTTATAAAGAACGTAATGGAGTTTTAAAGAGATTTTGAAATTAAAAGAGGTTCCAAGAAGGGTAAGATTTACCAGTGGTATGGACAGAACACTTGTATATAGAAATGAAAACATTGGTATTGTTAAAGATGTTGTAGAGTTTATCAAAAAGAGACTTGGAAAAATGGTGCAGTTTTAAAAAGATGGTGGCTTAGAAAAAATGATAGGGAAGCTGTAGGTAGGAAGCTTTTATCAAAACAGAAAATCAGTGAGATATTTTGTTACATTTAATACAGAAAATTTAAATTGATTAAAATCGGTATGCCTTCAAACTGTTGATTTTTAGCAAAGAATCTACAAAATATCAAAGAATTCAAGAATTTTTACTGATTGAACGATGTCTTAGATGCTTGGTACAACCTCAGTGCTTTTAATAACAT
Organism: Falco cherrug; assembly: GCF_023634085.1. Lineage (NCBI taxonomy): Eukaryota > Metazoa > Chordata > Aves > Falconiformes > Falconidae > Falco > Falco cherrug. Next base: position 46,149,476 of record NC_073698.1, on the reverse strand, counting down.
ATCTAGCTAATACTTGGTTGTTTAGGTCACTCTGAAATAAGACACTTTTTAATACTAATTTCACTTGCATCCAAACACTTGGAAAAAGCATCAACTTGGAGCTGTCTCAGAGGTAGTAAAACTTTTGGAGGCTAAGTATGTAAATGTCTTTGTATGCTGAATATAGGTGTCTGTCTTATGCTTTGAGGATAGTGTGGTCTCATTCTTACGTATAATGAACAATATTGGGTAGGGCTTAATTTGCTAAATGTAAAGACACATTTCTGAAAGTAATTGTTAGCTTATTAAAAAGAATACTGATGTATTTTGAGTTTCAAGGTGAGGTGAAAGATTAAAAAAAAAGTTTAGCCAAGATTATTTCTTCTCAGATTCTCCAGAGTTAAACTGGTGAAGTTAGTCCTTGGTGTGGATTTTTTGGTATTGTGTGGGGTTTTTGGGTTCTTTTTTTAATTAAAATTCTTATATATGCATATAATTCTTTCATAAGTATTTTTTATATATATATATGTATGTGTGTGTGTATGTATATGGTGAAGAGAACTATTTTAAGATGCCTACCTGGTCTTTTTATCTCAGATACTAAAAAAAACCAACCCGAAACCTGTGAAGATAAGGCAAAACCCCAGCACAGCTATCCATGGTTGATTTCTACTGTAGTGGAAGTTCACCAAATTGTTTCCTTCACTGTGTTAGGTTCTCTGCTTTCTCCAGCTGCCTTTGTCAGCTGGTAGATGAGGTGTTCTGTTTGAAGACTGAGAAGAATACGTTAAACTTCTCATTTTCTCTCAAAGATACTATCACTGAAAAAAAGGGTATTTAAAAAAATGTACTATAGTGTATTTTATTCATTAGCCTGCAAGATGATGCTGAGTTTTGGATCTTGAAAAAAACATCTGTGCTGTTATTTTGTTGACAGGTGGTTGTTTTTTTGCCTTATAGATTCCATGCATGTGTTTTCATATCTTCATTGGAGTGGGGGAAATGTAAGGTGCAATTTGCAGGAAAATTGCTGTTGCACTTTGAAAACTTGATTTGATTATGTTTCTATTTTTCCTTCAAAAAACAAACAGGTGGTAAAAAAACTTCTGAAAGACAGGAACCAAAATAAATTGAATGACAGCAAAGACAGTTGCAAGGCATCTAGTAGAACTTAGATCTATTCTGACAGTCAGCTCTCTTTTAAGCATGACTGTCAGTTCCATTAACAATTTTATTTATTTTCAGATTTCAGTCTTTCTCAGATTTCACTCAGGGGTGAATCTATATTAAACACTATAAACATTGCGTCTCTGCTTCTGACAGAAACACACAATGAAGTTTTGAAGATATGGTTGCTTATTTGTTATGAGTTAACCCCACATGTTTTTTTTCACCCTCCTCACCATTACATACCATGTTTGAGAAGGAAGTGAAAGGGAACAGTCAGTGGAGAGAAGCATAATTGTAATCTCAGAACATTCAGAAATCCTAAAAGGGAAAGTTAGGAGTGGCTGTAACAGCGCTTTAACAGATGATGTATTAGTTGGCATAATGCATGTCTGTGACGAGTTACATAAAGAGTTTTAGCAATAAGCCATTCATCTTTGGTTTTTATATTGTCACAAAAACAATCTCAGAGGCTTTGGAGGGGAAAGTACTAGCGCTACCCGTATCAGCTGTCAAGTATATCGTTACTCAAGTTGGGAAGTAAAGATGCAAGCCAATTCTACCTTGCTGTTTCACATTAATGAGCAAGGAGAAAGGAAAGAAGTCTGTCAAATAAAGTGTGAGCTTGATCGAAATTAGAAGGACTCAGGAGGCACAGTTTGTCTTATATTGTCCAAAAAATTTTAAGTTTCCTTATTTTTTCATGGAACTATTACTCTGCTTAGATACACACTTTCATATAATGACATTACTTCTGAGTAATATTTGCGAGTACAGTTGTGTAGGTGGGTACTTTTGATTCTCTTTTGAATTACTGTTTACATTTTTGTTCTTCAAATAATTGTCTTGTACTGTGAACATTAGGATATACTTTTATTGATGAAGATCCAAAAATATTAACAGATATTCTGAAATATCTGTACTTCTTTAGATCATTGAAGTTGGATTATGTGAAGTCTTTGAACTGATAAAGGAGACGAGATTTTCTCATCCATCCTTGTGTCTCAGGAGCCTACAAGCCTTGCTTAATGTGCTCCAGGGCCAGCAACCAGAAGGACTGCAATCAGAGCCTCCTGAAGTCCTAGGTAATACCTCATCTGTTACTGTATTTGTATTAATATATATCTATTATTGTGTTGGAGAGAAGAAAATGATTCCTAGGAAGTATTTATGAGATGGTAACTTGTTTGTTCTCAACTGATTGACTTTATTCTGGAGTGTAAACTCCTTGTGGTGTTGTAACCAGTGCTTTCTCAGCATTAATCTTTTGTAGAACAGAAATATTGGCATGTAAAGATGTATATATATACTTATAAAAAAAGTATCATGTTTTGTTGCTGTGTAATGCAGAGCTTCACTGAAGCACATAGTAAACCTTATAAATTGAGATTTGCTTGTCTTACCAAATTATAAAATGCTTGGTCTTATTAGAAGGAAGAAAGTTCTACGGTGAACTTCTCTTGTGATTTGCTGTTGTAATCTGTAGCTTAGCTATTTAATTAAAATTTATATAAAGCTGCTAAACAAAATGTCAGAATTGCTGCTTTTATTTCCTCTGGCCATCCAAAAGCTTCCCTGAAAATTAATTTTGCTTTTAATGATATTGAAACTAAAAGTTGAACTGAAGGCTTTAAGTGTGTGATTGATTATGTCCTTGAAATTAAAATCTAGTTATCTTTTATTAATTTATAGTTTTTACTTATTTGTAGAACTGCAAAGAAGACTAAGCTATAGCATCTGTAGTTTAAAATCGAACAAAAATATGTATTTTCAGACTTTCTATATATGTTTTTCTGTGTTATGGCTCAACTGTACTCCATTTCCAAAGAGTATAATAATTTGCTACAGAAAGTTTTATTTTGTATTGATGCATAGATTATTAAAAAGCTACAAAGAAGGCTTTGTTTCGATTACTGCCTCAGTGGTTATTTGTATATACTACCAAAAAAAAATGAGGTGGATTTCTGTTCACACCTTGATTGTTAAAGATGTTCAGCTGCTAAACAGTGCTTATAAAGAGGGATAGGATCAGAGTAATTTTCAAGCTTTGATTTGAAATGCTTGTTTCTGAGAAATGGGATGTGCTTCAACATGGGTAATTGTCATAAAGATTAGACAAGTTTGGTCAAGACCTACATATCATCTCAGTGATGAGGCAGACTGAATAGGCAGATAAAGTAATTCCTTCTCACCCGTTTTTTATAAATGTGTTCCACTGTAACAGAAGGACTTGGTTTTTCTTCTCTGGCCATTGTGGTTGTCGAGACTTAACATTTTCTGGCTAAAAAAGAGTGAAAAGGATGTTTTAGGCCTGTTTAAATGGGATGCTTTCTTTTCTGTCTGGAAATAGAGCTAAATTTAACAGCTGAGGAAAGATGTACCATGTATTTTGTAAGTTTAATTTCCCATTGACTGGCAAATTGCTTGATACGATTTGGTGACTCATCTGTGTAATTGCTGTGTTTTATTTGCAGAATCCCTGTTCCAGCTTCTTCTGGAGATAACTGTCCGTAGCACAGGAATGAATGACAGTACAGGACAGTCCTTGACAGCACTTTCCTGCGCTTGCCTCTTCAGTTTGGTAGCAGCATGGGGAGAGACAGGAAGAACATTGCAAGCAATCTCTGCTATCCTCACCAATAATGGCAGCCATGCTTGTCAGACTATTCAGGTCTTTCACTAAAACTTCTCTGTATCTGGGAATTAATGTAAATGATACATACATGAGTTCTGAGAAGATCTATTTTGTAAATTCAGTTAACTTTTTTCCCCCTCACTATTTTTGAGATAAGAATAGGTACTTCTTCATCTATCTTGAGTTAGACATGGAAGAACAAAAAATACAACACTTAAAAAATAGTAATGTTTTTCATTCATTCACTATTTCTTCTACTGTTTAGGTGCCAACCATTTTAAACTCTCTTCAGCGGAGTGTACAGGCAGTTTTGGTAGGCAAAATCCAAATCCAGGACTGGTTCAGTAATGGGATAAAGAAGGCAGCCTTGATGCACAAATGGCCATTGAAAGAAATATCGGTAGATGAAGACGACCAGTGTCTCCTTCAGAGTGATGGCTTTTTCCTGTATCTTTTGTGTAAAGATGGACTTTACAAAATTGGCTCTGGATATAGCGGCACAGTGAGGGTAATGTGATTTCTTCTTGTCTGACAAATGATAGTTAATATTTTAACATAACTTTTATGATGTCCTGTTTCCATTGAGAATCTTTTGTAGCTTACTAATGATCAGTTCTTTTAAATTTGTCTAACCTTTTTGTGATGATTTCTATGAAAATTTTACAGCATTTTCCTAAAATTTTCACTCTTCAATATGGTTGAATACATTGTTATTTAGATGGTAAATTATTTTGTGTAAAATTGTTGCTCTGATACTTGTTAAATGATTGGAGCTTTTTGCTTTTCAGGGCCATATATACAATTCTACATCCCGCATCAAAAACAGAAAGGAAAAAAAGTCTTGGTTAGGCTATGCTCAGGTAGGTGAATATTTAAAACATAAAATGTGTGCCCCATCCCCAGTCCCCCATGAGTAATTTAAATAGATCTTGGCTTAGAGTAAGATGCATGGGTATTGTATTGTTCCTTTGGCTTTAGTTATAAAAATAAATTTTTTGATACTGACTTTTAAATTGTGGAAAATTAGGAACATCTGATGGTATTGGCATGTAGAAAGGAGTAATGAAATTTGTCATTGATTTGTGCTGTCACTGTAAATACTTTCTCAAAATACAATGGTTTAACACATAAATTAATGACTTGTACAATCAATTGATGTATGCTTCTTCAATAAAGAAGTCAATGGATGCAAACTGTGCTGTTGCAACAAAATAGTTTAAAAATATACGCAAAATATCTAATTATGAAAATTAATTTTAAAATATTTGTAGTAAATGACTACTGCAGAGTTAACTATATTTGGTGGATGTTTTGTGTTTTTAGAATTAGTCGGTTTCTGGAATATCAACCACCTTTTTTTATACCTTTGCCATTCATCATAAAAATAGTGGATTTTTTTAGAATCCTATTATTACCACTGAGTGTGCACACTCTCATGCTCTCTCTCCCTGCTCCCAAACAAAAAAACCTAGAGCAAACCAAAAATTAAATTTCAGAGAACAATGAATTTACCTAATTTTTTTTTACCTAGAGCAATTTTTATTGTATATTTACTATCAACTGAGTGATCTCATTGTCCCAGTGTGAAATTAACTGTACTCCTTTCACGTTTTTGAAGTGAAATGGCTTATTATGAATATATATTCTATTATTACAGTTATATACACACACACACATGACGTGGTTTTGTTTAGTGTTAAAACAGATCACGGAAAGGTATATTGGTGCAATACAAATGTGTGTGGATGCATTCATTCAGGAGCCTGTTTTATCAGTTTGGAAGGGAATAGGATCCATACAGTTTCACTATATAGAGTTACACATCTGTACATAGCTATAAATATATTTGATGTTCTTTGAGTGCTTGTACAGGTGTATGCACTCACACAGTGACTGTACCCAAAGACATTGCTAGTTGGAAAAATGTCACTCTGGGGCTATATTTATAGGAAGATGTGTAAGTTGCACTTATTGCTAAGTATGTGTCCGTAAAAGAGGTAAGATAAACCCTCAGTCTCATTTCCCTTCAGGTGCTAGGTTAAGTCAGCTCAAATTCAAGTGATTTTTCTTGCTTCATCATATGTTATTTTAGACTGATTCTTTTCTGTCTACTTTAATGCTCTTAACTTACTTTTCATAGCTTTTGTGGGTTTGTTTTTCCTCGTTTCACAAAGATTTATCCAGAAAAATTCAAGTAGTTTAGATGGAAGGAAAAGGATTGGTTGGATTTTTCTGTTGTTGTTAGATGATTGTAATTAGGGTCTGTGACTCCTTGACAAATGAAGATATCCAGAGGTTAAGCCTTAGTGACCTCCATGTGAAATGGGTCCATATGTAGATGTGTAGAATCCCCACCTGAGGCCAGTCATGCTTCAAGCAAGTACAAGCCATTGTCATATCTCCTGCTATGACACTACTGTTGTCAGAATCATTACTTGGTTCACATTGGCCTCTACAGCTTTCCTGTAGGTGAATACTACCTTGCTTGAGTGAGAACGTTTGTTCCTTTCCTTTAGCTGCTTTTATAGCAGAAGTGCTTTGTAAGTGTAAATTCCACACGTGTGTTTCTACCCTGCTCTCTCAAAGCCTTTGAAAGGTTCACAGGCGTTGTAGGATCTTAAAAGATGCAAGAGCAAAGTTGCCATGTTACTACTGTGGATCTATGCACATTATGCAAACATGGGGGCTTATGCAATCTATCTAGTTCAAGTGTTTGTTTAAAAGTGCACTCAGAGTTAGAGGTACAAACAACAAACCTCAAATGTGAATTTCAGATAGGCAAATATTTTTACTGAGAAACCTTCTAAAATGGTGACTGAATCAAACCTTTAAAAAAGTATACATATGAACAGAGGGAAGACACTGTTTTGGTATACCAAAGGAGACTTCTTGACATGGGTTGCTGACCAGAGTAAGTAATTTTTCAGAAATGAAGGTATTCTGCATGTGGAGAAACAGAAAGAGGAAATCTTTAGTCCTGAGTATCCCTTCCCCTAGGTCTGGTTAGGAGCTGGAACGTAAGAAGTATAAGAACTCATTGTATGTAACCTTGTGTCATGGCTACTGTCACCAAAATCACGCTGTACTTTGCAGGAATTTCTTTGACGCAGAGCTCAGAAAGAATAAATACATGGTATCTTGTTAGTGTGGGAGTCAAAGTAGTTAATTAACATATTTGAAAATTTATCTAGTTTTTAATGTTTATATTAATATTTATTAATGATCGCTCTCTATATAGGGCTATATATGTATTTTCTTCCTGGAATTCCTGTGAGTCCTTTGTTGATTTGGATAGCGGGGACAGGAACATTGGTTTTTACTGTGGCTGTAGGTTTTAACTGTAATTGCATACACATGAAGAACAGCATTACTACGTGTGACTCCAAAAGCTGTATACAAGCTTTAGCACACTGGTCTACAGAATGTAGAAAGTGTGGAGGAAGGGGATCAAATTTCCATTTTTTATTACAGAATTTGATTAATGGAAAAAAGTTGATTATCAAAATTAAGCAGATTTGTGGTAAAAGGTTTCAAAAATGTTTAAACAATACCTAAAATGACTATTGCACTTTTAAACTTTTTGACAATATCCTTTGATGTATTTAAGAATATTTTCGTACCAATATATGTATTTTTACTCTTACCAGGGTTATTTATTATATAGAGATGCAAATAATCACAGTATGACAGCCATAAGAATAAACCCTGAAACTCTGGAACAAGATGGTACAGTTGCTTTGCCAGGTAAGATCCTCTGGATGTAAGATGGTTATAGTTTACTGTTTATATGATATGTATTTTCAGGTAAGCGGAAGAGAAATTGAGACAGGTTTTGAGATCACAGAGACACTGCTTTTTTTATGACTGATTTGCCTCATTAGACCAGCTGCAGTGTTTCATTCTTACTCCAACTACTGGAAGAATGCTGCCACATTTTAGAATGTATGGTCATCTTAATTTAAAGACTCCAAGAGCTTAACTTCCTTCTTAGAGAATTTTTATTTCTTCCTCATTTGAAGTTTGAGCATTTGGCTTGGATGTGACTTTGTTTCCAGTATCTCTTACATGTAGGTAGTTACAAACTCTGACCAAAATAATTTTTAAGTTTTTAATATCATAGAAATGTATCTAAAGAACAAAGGAGGCTAATGAACACTGATGGGCTATGCTTCTGATGTTTAAGTTGGTGGTGGGTTTTTGTTTATTTGTTTTGTAGGTTTTGTTTGTTTGTTTTGGGGTGGTGGTGTTGTTGTTGGGGTTTAGGTCTCTGTTTAGAAAATGAGGATGTTCCTGGAACACGCTTTAATTAGCTTCCTGGTGAAACATCTCTTCCTAACCACTCACGTAAACAGTAGAAGGGCACAAGAATATCTTTTGATCGAGCAATGACAGGCTTATTCTGTAGATCAGAAGAAAGATTTTATGTTGCATCCTGACATAAATAAGAAGACACTGACTGAAACCTCAGAAAAATTCTCTAGGCTTTTTGTACTTCAAACACAAGCAATCATTTTTAAGACAAACTATGAGTGTAGAATCTAGTTTATGCAGCTTTCTGCAAGTCCTTAGAATGTGGATGTATGTTTAAGCTGCTTGGTCCTTGTGGGGCTGTATGAAAAGTCTTGAGTGAGAGCACATTCCAAGGACCTGACAAATTGCCTTGTAGGGCTGTTTTTACACTGTCTTCACCTCAAGGCACCTTCTTCAAACAGTAGGGTTCATTGAGGTCCTCAATTATGTTACCATTGATAAACAAATCGGTGCTCCTCATGCAAGTCTCGAGGGACACTTGAGAACATGTAAAGTCTGTACCTCTAAGCTTTTAGCTTTCTTTTGCAAATCTGAGTGACAGGTGTCATTCTGCAAGACAGCCTTGTGTTTATACTATAAAAAGGTGCAAATTAAATGAGTGTGCCTTCTAAACAAAACTGTAGTAATCTTTCAGTGCAAAAGTAAGTCTTACAACTGTGGGAATACCCAGTCAGAAATCCCTGAAACTATTTCACACAGTTGCTTTTCGTATGGTTTGTGATGGTGTGAAAGTGGATGCCAGGTGTTCTTTGTAACTCCTACCGTTTGTATTTCAGGCCTTGAACTTTGCTGTTTTACTTTCTACACTTCTACACGTTTATCTTAATGTTATAATGTGAGCAGATATGACCTAGTCTTTTGGCTAGCACAAAGTCAAAGGGGTTCACTTCTGGTTATTTCAGTTTCCCATTAGGACAAAAGAAATTAAGAGGGGGGGGGGGTTGGGGCGGAGTATGTGACCTATATGAGGATACCTGATAAGTAACTCCAAGCAGTAGTGGCTGCCCCACTGTAACCTCAATAATAACCTGTGGCATGTTGTAGTTCTGAAAAACCATACTGGAAAGAACTAGAAGACAGTAACCTTGCTAACAGCTGAACACTGATCTGACTCCCAACTATTTGTTCCTAATTGGTATGGTATTCAGACATGGCTGTTTGGAGTTAATCTCTTTCAAATGCCTGGGTTGGTGATTATGCATTTAAATAAGGTATTTGCATTTATTTGTACAGGGATGGGAGGAGATTAGGAGTTCATTAGGACATGTGATTAGGAGTTGATCCCAGCTAGAAGTCACATGACCTTAGAAAGCTCAGTGAACTATAGAATATTATCTTCTCCTTTTTCAGACAGCAGGATCCACCAGTTTCTTGAAACCGTAAACTTCTATTTCAAAGGGCAGTCTTTCCACTCTGATAGATGATCTAGCAAATCTGACAATGTATCTGGAACTGCCAGGCTGTGTCAACATTCTTGTATCTAACACCTTTGCTAAGCTTCATACAATGTAGTTGAGATGTGGTGCTGTCTTCCCAGTCCAAATATCATAAAAGAATCTCTGAATTCTATAAGATTTTCTAGGTGATTGGACCGGAATTTACAGGGTTTTTTTTCTAGATTGTTTCTTTAACAGTAATGCTTACTACATACCTGAGAGAAAGATTGCTGTGTTCATCTGAAGAAATTGAAGTTACATGGTATATGGTTTCATTGTTCTTTGAATTTACACATGAATATCTTGGAGCTCAGGACTATTCACTTAGTCAGAAAAGTACTGCTGAGGGTAGCCTAGACAAGCTCAAGAGTACTTAAACAGCAGGCACAGGATGCACTGTGTAAATATGGAAGGTGATGGTTGACAGTTATCTTCTCGGGAAGCCTCTGCAGAGGCTGTGCTTAACAGATGTTGGTAGTTATGACCTTTAAATAAAACATAAGCACTTTCTGTTATAGTAATCTCCAGACAGAAACCTTTGATATCTTCATCCCCAGAGTAATTTCCAGTCAGATTGAGTAAGACCACAATTGTAGATAAGAGCTCTTTGCTAGCTGAGACACTACACTACCCTACTTTTTGCAGATACTCCATTTGTTTTCCAGTTTCTAATCTCCCCATTGATTAGATATTTAATGCTGGGCCTGGGTGTTATCTAATCATGTGCTAATTTTTAGGAAGTCTTCTGAAGAACATATATTAAGAAAAAAAACACCCCAACATCCCAGATATAAACATATAAACAACCTCCAAAAACATTTACCTGGGGGCTTTCCTCTTCTTGAAATGACTCAAGAAGTAGGCCAAAGAGTAATATGGACCAACTGGTGGCCAGAATATCTTGTTTCCTTGACGGTTACACTTATGTGAACACGTAATTTTCAACCATTCAGAGGATCTTAATACTTACCAACTTCCTGTAACCTTTCAGAAATGTCATTTAGATTCTTTTTGGAACTTTTCTTCAAGTTATTGATGACTCTTGTTTTATCACTAATATCACTTTGCAACATAGAGAATTAGTAACGTGAACTGACCTTGGTCATCAAATCAAGATTATATTTGAGAGAGCAGTATTTCAGACTTCAGTGTATCTGTGATTCTCCATCCTGCTTGCTGCTTACCCTCTTTGTGATTCATACCTGTATGTGCTCTACGGGGGAGGTTGTCTACTTTAGGACTGTTACTTCAAGATGTGAAAATTAGAGAAGGCCACCTAATGCATATTCTGTTCCGGATAAGATAGTGTATTAGACTGGGCAGTACAGCAGGAAAAACTAAACAAGCTTATTGGTTTGTGCATACTGTGGTGTTTTTTTCAGGTGTAATATTTTTACAAAATATTCCAACTAGCTAGCAAAAAATAGCAAACTTGCTAGTTATGACAGAAGGTTATTATGTGCTTCATTTAGCATTAAATTTATTAGATAAAATTACTGATACGGGATCTTTGTTCAGGTTATGAAGCAGATATTTAGAGTGTAAAGTAGCTGTCCCAGAATATTTTTAGAAGAGGTGTATTTCCTGTGTGCAATCAGTGAAACAAACATCTTACAAGCCATATAATATCAATATCTTTGTTAGCAGCTCCTAGAGCAGAGCAGGAAGGGAAAAAGAGATGGTGTTAGGGACATACTCTTAAACTTGCAGAGGAAGTGGTCTTTTTATTTTTACCCTAATATGGGCAGAATTCTTTCCTTACCATTTTTTCTTGGAAATAGCTGACCCATTTTCAATAAATATGTGATGCATTCAAGTATATACTTTGTAGTTTTCAAAAAACCCCTAATTTTCAGTTAATAATTTGGCAAACTTTATAAACAATGGGAAAATGAGATGAATAATGAATTCTGTTTCATTTATTTCTCTTAAGTTTTATATGCTGGACTGAGGAAATTTCTTTAAAGATAATGGCCCTTTTTTTTAAAAAAAAAGGGGGGGGGGTGGAAGATCTTTGGGGAAGGAGAAAGACAAACACTCCCAGAAAATTAGAATTTGTGTTATAGTTTAGAATACCCCTCACAGGTGAATACTAAATGCTCTTACAGTTAAATGTTGAGGTAATCCCTTATGTTTCATACAATGGAAAGTGCTTTAATAACTCTTAAAGGAACAAAGGAGTATTATATACTTTGGGTGAGAGAGGAGATCATAGCATAAAATAACATGTTATCAGAACAGTCTAATCTCTCTTCAGGCAAACTAGAATTCTCATAGTGTGATTAACAGTGTGTGTTATGTATGTTAAAATAAACTGATGCAGTGCATTTCATCTTTCTCACAGATTGTCATACTGAAGGGCAGAATATCCTTTTCACTGATGGAGAATATATTAATCAAATAGCAGCATCTAGAGATGTAAGTGTTACATATGATGGGTAAACTTCTTTCAACTGAATTGTTTTATTTTACAATACTTATAGCGTCCTTTTTGCTTAATGTTTGGCTTTTTCTTTGCTAAGGAAGAAATCCATGTAACTAGAGATAATGGGGAAACTACCATATTTGTGCATAAAGGAGCAATATTTTGGTATTTACCCACACAATTTTAATTTGTGATGGATTTTTCAGGGTTTTTTTATTTTTCAGATAAATTTTAAGGAAAATGTTGTTGCTCTTTCTGAGGAAAAAAAATCTTATACGTGGAATAATTTTTTTTTAACCTGTTGTTCTCCAGGATCTCTGTGGCATAAGCTTCTTAGAGCTTAATTATATATTTTTATTTTTCTAATTTAGTTTCTTGTAATTGCTTTGGTACATGTTAGGGAATTTCAGCGAGATTTAATAGAAGAGGTATGAAAGATACTACATTCGGATAGATTTTTATATGAAAATTGCCTATTGGCCAAAGTTATGGAAATGCAAGTAAGTGCTTCTACTAAGGGCAAAATAGTTCTAGCTGTTCTGTGTTGTGTTTGGCAGACAGTTATTACATTTTTAGATCTGGATGGATCACTGTGTTTTGACAGTGAGAAAGCTGTAAAACAGGGATAGGGCAGGGATGGGGTGATACAGGCTTGGCAAGAAGTGCCAAACTTGCACCTATAAGAGAACCAGGATTAATCCCTTTCCCTGCTAATAAAACAACGTTTAACATGGCCAGATGAAGATGCTTGATCTACACTTGTAAACAAAAACCTGTTTTAGCTACTCTTTAAAGCAGTTACTTTTAACTGCGATGCAGAATTTTGGGTTCTGGATCAGGAGGGCATAAAAGATAAATGTGAATAGTTATAAATATTTCTGTGGTGAGATTCAGAGTTAATTATAGTAATTCACCATTTTCATAGTGTTCATAGTGTTTTCATAGAATTCAAAGTATGTTTAAGGTCAGTCAGATGCTTATCTTCAGCTCGTCCTGTTTGACACTTTCTTCTGTTCTCCTGTATAATAATGTTACATTTATCAATGTGTCCTCTGATAACTTGCTCTGAAGCAGTATTATCCTGAGGCACCTAGGCCTTAAAAAGTAAATTAATGCATTTATTATACAGTATAAAGTAGGTTGTTTTTTATTTATTTATTGCAGGATGGCTTTGTAGTGCGAATATTTGCAACAAGTACTGAGCCAGTACTGCAACAAGAGCTGCAGCTTAAGCTTGCAAGAAAATGCCTACATGCCTGTGGCATCTCATTGTTTGATTTGGAGAAAGACTTGCACATTATCAGTAAGTTCTCTTCTGTGAAGTAAGTTCTCTTCTGTGAAGGTTAATAAAACCCTAGTAATTCAAATAATGAAACCAAAACACTGCCCTTCCTGTTGTTTGCCTTTATTACGTGCAAGAAGGTATAGGTCCATTATAAACAGGTGGAGAAGTACAAGGGTTTTGAAACTGCTTAAGCGTTATTTGACTCATAGTAATCCACATACACATTTTGAAACCACATTTCTATCTGTAGCATGATCAATGGTTTTCCGGTATTTTCCTCTAGTTGTGCAATAAATATATAATTGTTTGAAGCTTGGACTTCATAATGGTGCTCATATAACACATAGATAAACTATAGAACTCCTTGTTGTTTTGGGTCAAATCTACAAAATTTAAAAGGACTGTTGGCTGGATTAATGGAACAGAAATGTATTGAAAGATATTAAATTACATGAAAAACACCTTTGCATTAGAGTCTGAGATGCAATAATGTTGGTTCCTACAAAGGCATTTTGGAGAGATATGACTTGGCCTTTGTTGTGGGTCTTTTTTTCTCCATTAGGTTTCTGCTTTTGGTGCTATCAGAACAAAAAGGCTACACGGACCTTTTCTCTGACCAAGCGCAGTAGCTCTTATGCTAGTGCTTTTTACCTCTTTGAACAACTCTGTCAAGTCTAGCCCTGTAAGCCTTCTTGTGGCAGCAAGACTTTGTTTCACTTGTAACTTTCTTAGAACTTATTGTTATGACAAACTGTCCCGGGCAGAGTTACGTTTGTAAACTTGTCTGTGAAACCGACTGGTTAAACTGTCTGGTTAACACAATCTTACTCACTCAGGTACAGGGTTTGATGAGGAATCAGCTGTCCTTGGTGCTGGAAGAGAGTTTGCACTAATGAAAACTGCTAGTGGAAAGGTACTGAACATGTTCTGTAGTAAATAACGAACTACACCAATGTATATCTACACGTCTTTTAATTTAATTACTGTTTTCCAAAATAGCTTCTTGCCTTTTTAGTATGTTAGAAAGACTTTATATGACACTATTTAAATACATTTTCAGAGCCTACTTTAAAGAGAAAAAGGAAAATGGTTATTTAAAACCACAGATGGTGTTGGAACCATTGAGAAATCTGTGGCTTGAAATTTACAGGAATTTCTACGGTCAGTCTTACTTAAAGACGGTGTGAGGCTTTGTTTTAGATTTGGGGGACAAAATTACCTTTTGTCTAAAATGATGTATTAGCACATAGCACATTTGCAAAATTTTTTGCCTCATAACTTTACGTAAGCACTCTGACCATAGTCATTTATTTAAATCCCAGCCTGATTTTTCCAATCCTTTTGAAAATTACTATCTTCCCTAGGCAAAGTTTTCAATTAATTTCTTTAAACCTGTTCTTAATGATTTGATATGTTGGTTCTGCTCGGTGGAGGCTGTTTTTCTGAGACATTTGCATATTCATTGACATTTAGAAATAATTTTGCTTACTGTGACTATGACTTTTTTACATTATTTACTGTGGTTCTGTTTTGGTTTGGGAAACTGATGTTATTTTACTTGTATAAGCATAGTTCCTTGTTTTTCTCTGTTCAGAATTGTGTTGCTTTTTTGGAATGAAGGCCTTGCTCTGCTGCTATCAAAACAGTGAGACTGGTGAAAATGTTCACAAATAAACTTAACTATGTTTTCCTAAAAAAATTTAATGTTATGAAACAGAATTTGATCAAGCAATACTCTTCAGACATTAGAGGACACAGGTTAATTTGAACTTGAGACTAACAAATGCCTCTTCAGTATGACATTAACAAATTTCCTAATTTTGATCTCTAAATTTGTGTGTTTAGGTAGGAAATACACTTTATAAGACAATGACAAATGGCTTTAGGTGCCCACGTAGGTTAACACACCTATTTTATATTACTATTGAGTAGCATGGTTCTAGAGGAAACTTTTTAGTCCAAACCAGTAGTTTTGTGTTTGTTCATGTGAAATATTTTATTCTGTGTTATTTATGTACTCAATGGCCACTGTGCATTTACTGAAAAGAAGTTCTAAAAATGTGTCAAAGCATATGAAAATTTGTAGTAATTTGGTATTTTAAACTATTTTTATTGTTATAGTCCCATCTTGGTTTTACACTGAGTTAACTTTTAAGTGTTTTCAATGCTTGGTTTCCTCTGAGTAGTTTCTTCTGTACAGTTCTTTCTTGTGTGTTCAACTCATTTAGCCAAACAATTATATATGAAAACTAACTCTGTGGCACAGTAGAAAGCACAATTCAAAACAGTATCTAATCAGAATGTTTCCCCCATTAAGTCAAAATTCATGAATTTAGAATAGAGATATTGAAATACTGTAAACAATTTCAGGGAAAGTTCTGTATGGTTTGAAGTGATGGGATTTAAAAATAATGCAACTTCAAAAATTATGCATGTTTAAAGTGCTGTGGCATAACTAAAAATTGTGAACTGTTTTCTCCTAGATTTATTATACAGGCAAATATCAGAGCCTTGGAATCAAACAAGGTGGTCCTTCAGCAGGAAAATGGGTTGAACTCCCAATCACAAAATCTCCAAAGATTATTCAGTTCTCTGTTGGACATGATGGCTCACACGCCTTACTTGTTGCTGAGGATGGAAGCATATTCTTCACAGGTTCTGCTAGTAAGGGAGAGGATGGCGAATCAAGTATGTATTTACACTTGCTTGACCAATGGTTGATAAAAGCCTGTTAACCACCTTTTAATTTGAAGAGTTTAAATGTTTTCCAAGACCATGTAAGCATGCCATTGAGTTTGAGTTTTGCACCCTGACAACCAATTCCACCACCTCTCGCAGCTAGAGATGTTTATGATCTTTTACCACAGTTTGGATTGTATCATGGGAGTGCTATTTTAGAGTTGTCCTGAGGAAAGGCAGTCATAAGTTTGGTCAAGAGGCCATGCTGTCTGCGTGGAACTTTGTCTCAAAAACTGAAGAGCCAAACTTTAGCCTTTTCACTGTTGTTTTAGAGAACTTTGGAAATCGATGTTTTGCCAGCTAATGCCTCTCCATGATGCAGAGGTACATTGATTAGGAATTGTAGAAGCATGGTCTTCTGTGCTTGATCGAGCAGAACTCTTCAGACATTAGAGAAGACAGATTAATTTGGTCTTCAGACTAACAAACGCCTCTTCAATATAGAATTATCAGACTTCCTAGTTTTGATCTCTGAAGCTGTGTGTTTAGGTTGAAATACACTTTATAAGACAATGAAAGTTACCTTTAGATGACCTAAAGCTCTGATCTGCTCTGATGTTAAATACTTCGCTTTAGAAAACAGACTATTCTGTTATGTTGTGTTAGATTAATATTTTTTTTTTAAAAAAAAGTTTTGAAAAATGTCTAGCTCCTGAAGATCTTAAAACAAAGCTGATATTTGAGTTGTCAGCCTCACGTGTACATTTTAATAGGATAATATGTATATTTCTATACAAGCCTAACTCAATTTCAAATGAATCTCTCCATAATGTCCTTCTTTAATAATGTAACTTAATGTTACCATTGAAATTAATATATTTTTCAGAAGGTGAGTTTGTGGAAAACTTCAATCTGCTAGCCATAGATTTTAAACACAGATTTAATAAGACTGAAATATTTGTGCCTCAGTGCAGTCAATTAGAAATATTATGAATTTTATACCAACATTTGAGTACTGTTTAAGTCTTTGGATACTAGTAGATGGTTAGAATTTTAAAATTTATTTAAAATAGAATGTAAAAATAGATTTAAAGTCTTGATAAACAGCAATGGTAGAGTCCAGCTTTGTTTCAATCAACTGTGTAGGCATTTTACCTTTCAAGAAAGCTGTTAACAAAAACTCAGCAGGCTGCATATGTGACGTATGGCATAGCTCATGCAGAAAGAAAGCATAGTTAGCTTACTGTTCCTGTAAAAGATTAACTACACTGACAGTATTCTCCAAGACTGTGTTTTCTCATGTAATATAACTAAAATGCAGTCAAGAACATATTTTAAGGTTTGATAATGCATATGGTGTGGATTTTTGAATGTATTCAGAGTGAGGGGAATTTACTAGTAGTACTTTGGTATGTGCTTAGTATGTGCTGTAGTAACTTTTTAGAGTCTTCCTAAATGCAAATCTAATTAAAATTGTGTTGGACAAAATCATACTACTTTCTCCAGTAAATGTAAAGTAAATTTAAGAGATTCAAGCAAAAATATTTCAGGAAATATATTTAAAAGCATAAATTTCAAGATTTCTTTGCACGGTTATTGGGAAGTTATCCAGAATACAATTAAACTGACTGTTTTTGTTGTATAATTAATCTACAATTTCAGATGACACAGAAGTTTAGCACTGTGAAGTAAACTGCTGCTGCTACTTTTTTTTTTTTTTAAGTAGCAAAAATTAAATGAGAAGATTCAGTGCTTACCAGATCTTCTTACTGAAGAATCTGCTCAAGGACCTGATGATGGTCTTTCTATGTTCTTTTATAAATTCAGCTCTCTTCTGACTCATCTGGTTCTCTTCGCCTCTTTAATTTGGCTCAGAGTGGATATGCACAGGTTTTATTTTTTAGTCCCCTTATTTCTTTTAAACCTGGGCAGGGAGACTGGGTTTTTGTCAACAGTATGTGTACGTGTTCTTTGTAGGAAGTTGGTAACTGTCAGCAACTGAAAGTAACTGGCAGTTCTTTGACTTGGGTGAGGAATCACCGACAGTAATGATAGCTATTAGTTCTTTTATCCAGTCTTTAGCTACGCTGTTACTGATTTGTTTGAGACCAGATTGGAAATAGTGATTTTGGGGTAGGGCTTTTTTAGCACTTTTTATTCCCTTTTTCTTCCTGTGGGAATCTGTTGTGACTCAGAGGTTTTCTAAACATTGTTGTCAGGGTTTAACCCCAGCCTGCAACTAAGTACTATGCAGCTGCTCGCTCACTCCCTCCCTGCCCCCCCCCCAGTGGGATGGGGAGAAGAGTCAGGAAAAGGTAAAACCTGTGGGTTGAGATAAGAACACTATAATAATTGAAGTAATGTAAAAAATTGTCATAATAGTAATGACAATGGAGATATTAAAAAGAGAGGAATAAAACCCAAGAAAACCAAGTGAGGCACGACAGAGTTGCTCATCACTCACTGATGGGTGCCCAGCCAGTCCCCAAGCAGCGATCGGTCTGCCCTGGCCAACTCCCCCCCCAGTTCATATACTCAGCGTGATGTTCTAAGGTATGGAATATCCCTTGGACTAGTTCAGGTCAGCTGTCCTTTTTATGCTCTCTCCCAGCTTCTAGTGTACCTCCCTTATTGGCGCAGATGGGGAACTGTAAAGGCCTTGACTAACAGTAAGCACTACTTAGCAACAACTAAAACCTCAGTGTGTCCTCAACATTATTGTCATGCTAAATTCAAAACATAGCACTGTACCAGCTACTAGGAAGAAAATTCGTTCTATCCCAGCTGAAACTGGGACAATGATTTTAATAGAGTTTAATATTTTTCTTGTAAAGAACTTGTGCAACATTTCCCTGTAAACTTATGCATATATTGTCATATATATTCTTCTCACATGGCAATGAGGACTCTTTTTTTACTATGCACTGCTTTGTAAAGTTCACAAAGTTAGTTCAGTCTATATATAAAAGAAAAACTTAAAGAATCATTCCTGGAAGATACCTATCTCATCATGACTTTGCCGTTGAATTTTTTGAAAGAAACCGGTGTAATCCATTAAAAATCATACAGATGACAGTAGCAGTCTGAAAACTAACCCCTAATTATAAAACAAATGTTATTGTGCCTTTGAAAATGATTTTGGTAGAATGACTTGCAACTTATTTATTTATTTAAAGCTAAAAGCAGACGGCAGTCAAAACCATATAAGCCTAAAAAAATTATTAAAATGGAGGGAAAGATTGTCATATCTACAGCATGCAATAATGGAAGCAGTTCTGTAATTTCGAAAGATGGAGAACTCTACATGTTTGGAAAAGATGCCATTTACTCCGATAGTACAAGTAAGTTAATATTTTTCTTTTAAGTGATTTTTCAACTAGAGTAATTGAAATGAGTCTGGAAGCTTTTAACATGTGTAAATGATGTTTGTGTGTTTCCTACTCTCCTACTAAATTTCTGAATTTCTGCTGATTCAGCCAAATATGGCAGAAGGATAGAAAGAGAAGACAATTTCCTTAAGTTCTGTAAAAATGTATAGCAGCACTGGTGACAAATGCCCAAACAAATGCTTCCACTAAGGAGAAGAAAAAATAAATTATTTGTTGTATTAATCTGACACTAGAAGGCCACACAGGGAAAAGTCAACAGAAATGAGACATGTTTTGTCAGGAGCAAAGGCTGCAGAAAACCAGGCCTTATATGTTCCTTTGCTCAAAAGACAGCCTGTTTTGAATTTGCAGGTGATCCAGTGCATCTCAATTTAAATAAAATATTGAAGAAATAAACTCCAGTGGCATTACAACTCCTTTAGAATTGTTTTTCAGAACAAGTGATTTGCAGCAGGGTTTGGTTTGGTTTTGGCTTTCCTTTCCTTGCAGGATAAATGGCCTAGACCTAATTCTCCTTTCACTTCTTATTCTAGAACTTGGTTTTTATATCTGCTTTTCTCCTTTGCTGTTAATTCAAAAATTGTCAGTATCCATTAGCAGTTTTGTTATGTCTCTGAAAGTTCCTTCTTGGGTAGAAAGTACAATTTACCACTCAACTGTTTTATATCTTATAGGTTTAGTAACAGATTTGAAAGGCCATTTTGTGACTCAAGTAGCCATGGGCAAAGCTCACACCTGTGTGTTAATGAAGAATGGAGAAGTTTGGACATTTGGTGTAAATAATAAAGGACAGTGTGGGCGAGACACAGGCTCCATGAGCCAGGGAGGAAAAGGTGAAGGACCTAGATTTTTCCTTTTGTTTTGTGTGCTGGAAAATATTACAAGTGAAAACATAGCTAAGCATTTTATTATAAAATATAACTCCAATACTAAAGCTAAAGTACCTGCAACATGCTTAAAGAAACACACAGGTATGGATACTTTCACTTGAATGTCAGGTATTTGGTATTCTGCACATACTAATAAACTTAGTTATGTTAAAAAAAAAAATTAAATCTCAATTACTTTTGTCAGTGAAAAAGCTTTTCTTTAAAACAAATGAGTAAAATCAAACCTCATCACTCCTTGTCTTACTATGTGCCATTGTCTTAGTAAGAAAAAAATTTCTACCTTTCCTTGTTTTCAATCAGTCTTGAGGCTGTTGTTTGCCCAAACAGGGCATGACTGTAAGTCTATATCTTTCTCCAGAAAACCGAGCATTTCCGTTACTCCTAAATATAGGTATGAAAAGTCATACCTGTTCATCTTTGCTGGATTAGCATATGTTATATGTGATGAGTAAATGACCTGTTACTCGTATACTGAATATAAATGTTTCATTTCCATTTTCATTGTGAAACCATAGCTATGTACCCCAGCCTGTGCTCAGAGGGGTTTTACAGGCGTTGTGCTGGCTGAGCATGCAAAGCAGGCATGCCTAGTCACTCCTTTTAAAACCTGATCTGCGTGTGTTCTTCAGAGCTTCTGCAGCAGCCACTGTTGGCCTCAGAAAACAGCTCTTTCTTGTTTCAATATCTTGACTAGGTTTTGGTGTGGAGAACATGGCAACAGCAATGGATGAAGACCTAGAAGAGGAACTGGATGAAAAAGATGAGAAGTCCATGATGTGTCCTCCAGGCATGCATAAATGGAAGCTGGAACAGTGTATGGTGTGCACTGTATGTGGAGATTGCACAGGCTATGGAGCTAGCTGTGTTAGTAGTGGGCGTCCTGACAGGGTGCCTGGAGGGTAAGCAAACATATGGAAATACACTTGCTATAGTGTGTTGAATGGCTAAAGCATGTGTTGAATACAAACTGAGTCGATGTGGTTTTAAACTTCCATTTAAGGTAACATTATATCTAAAAATAGTCTGCTTTTAAAATCAGAAGTAGGCTAAAATTTTTGTGTATGGCTTGTGATAGTTTCAAGTGATTTAGGTTTAAATTCATTTTTTAACATTTCTTTAGCATATAGTTCTTTACTAGAAGCTGTTGTATGTGAGCACCAATGTAATCTGTTTCTTGATAGAGCTGCTGGCTTTGGCATAACATTTCTTCATCCTATGATGGAAGTTTTTTTTATCTTGCTCTTCCAGTTGCTTTTATCTGTTACTTTGGGGTTGAGCTGCATAAAGGGCCACTGCTTTACATATTGCCATTACTGTTTATCCAGCATGGCCTGTGCTTGTTTTTAACTTGTTCATGTTTTCATGTTGTGTATGTTTAATTAAATGAAGAAAAGTTAATGCTGAGAAGTCAGTTCAGATATGCATGGTTAGTGTGTGCTCTCTGGCACCATGGAACAGCAGCTAGGATTTAAATTAGCTATATTTTCTGTTTATCTCAGGAAAAATTACATATCCAGAGGTAGAACAAATAAATAATGTATGCTTTAATTACCAAGGCATCAGTAAAGCACAGAAATAGAAGATAGTGATAAAGGAACTCTTTATTTGCTGCAGAATCTGTGGCTGTGGCTCAGGTGAGTCAGGCTGTGCTGTATGTGGCTGCTGCAAGGCATGTGCTAGAGAACTGGATGGCCAGGAAGCAAGGCAAAGAGGAATCCTTGATGCTGTAAAAGAGATGATACCTTTAGATCTCTTGTTGGGTAAGTGACATGAAATTAGCAAGATGGCTTTTAATTTTCTTTCTTGCTGCACCTTTTTTTTCCTCAGTAGATCTGTTTACGCTCTTTAATAAACTCAGTCCCACTGATGACTTTTGAAACTTGAATTGGAATAATAGGTTAGTTTAGAAATGGGTTTGTTCTTTTCAGTTAATATTTCAGTTAGTATTTTCATTCTTCTGTATGATAAAACTTTGTATCTTAAATAATGCAGTTCTTTCTTTCCAATCAAATTACTGAATTTTTAGATTTACAGAATAGTTTTAGCATTATATTTTTAAAATGGGTAAAATGTGGTTTATCATGTAGATTTAATTGGTGAAATAGAAAAGTGGAATCACATTGGTAAGTGAAATATTTTAAACTTGCCCTTACTATAGACCTGTGTCCATTTTGTCTTGTGTGGTTATGATACTGATACTAGAAAGTTGTTCTTGTTCTTTTTTGATAGCCTGAAACTTTTTCTATAATCTTTTTGTCAGGGTTTTTTGTAGTTACATAGAAGATGGGGAATATTGTTTCTTGAAAACTTTTTTATTTTTTCTCTTATAAATTTTCAGAGAAAAAGAGCTGCCAGGAATGTGGAATTTACTTTTCAAAAACCCCAAACACCTCCCACCCCAGCCCTCCTCCCCAAAAATACCCACCTTAGGGGAAAAAAAGCCAACTAGTATGATTATTGGAAAATACAGTTTGGAGTCTTTCCTTCTAAGATCTGTTATCCCAGCATTTTTAATATTATATTCTCTCTACTGGGCAATTACAGGTTTTTGGAGGTCAGGTTTTCCTTCCTTCTTGTTAATGCTTAGATTTATGTAGAGCCCTTAGTCCTGCATGGATATATGGATATAGTATTTGCTATAGAGAAGGAATACAAAAAAAAATCAAATGCATGACTTAAATTGATGAGATGTATAAATATTTTATTGGGGGTAGGGAGTGGGGGTGGAATAGTAACAATAGAAAATTTATGCTGTACTTGGAGTGTGGGAGGTTTTTTTCCCCAAGCAAAAGTTAAATAGAAACTAGAAGTGGTCCTCTTGATAAATTAACAGTAAGAACCCCAAACAACCTCACTGTGCACTCCCGATTCCTCCAAACAGATATTTCTAAATATAATTTTCTTTTATATGGCTATCACAGAAGTAGGTTTATATTGATGGTGAATTGCAGCTTTGATTCACAGCCCTGTTCTCATGCATGACCAGGAAGAAGTTACAGTTTTTGTGCAAACCTCCACTTTGATAACTGCCCTCCCAGCAGGATAGGCAACAGCTCTTTGGTGCTGTGTTGGGCTTGGCATAGTTTGAGGTGAGGACTTGACCACATTTTTCTGTAGAAAAGTGACAGTACTTCCAGCTGGAGTTTTTGTTTGATTGTGGGGGCAAGGTGTATTTTATTTAGGTTCTTGCAGTTTGCTGAAGAAACGTTGGAAAAAGGTAGTGCTTCTAGTAATTTTGTTGTTGTGTTCATTCAAGTCATGCTTTCTGTTTTAAAAAGTGCTTTTCACTTTGTTTCAATTTTCTATTAAATTACCTATTTTGCTAAATAAGATTTACATACAGACTCTTAGTAAGCACAGAGCATACAGTGGTAAACCATTCTTAAAAAATATCTAATCTATCTAAAACGTTTTTAAAATATAAGCTATTTTATGCTTGTTTTAGTAATAAACCTTTCTGAAACTTTTTTTGGGAAAATTGAGATAACAATGACAACACGTAACTGAGTATTTCCTTCTATTAGGCACATACAGATTTATAGTATGTGCTAAATACTGTTCAGTGATGCTGGAATTGTGGCAGATTCATGAAAACCAGGAAATTCAGAGATAAGGCCTAAAACTCTTTTCCAAATTTACTCAACTCCTTTCTTTATTTTTAAATACTGTGTGAGAGCAGTGTAAGATGCAGGTAGTAAGTAGGCTTCAGTTTTCCTTTACTTAACTTCTTCTAGGGTTTATTACCATCATAAAAATTTTTACAGATAGTTTTACATATTTTATTTTCTTAATCTATGTAGCTGTACCTGTTCCTGGAGTTAATATTGAAGAACACCTTCAGTTACGGCAAGAAGAAAAGCGGCAACGTGTAAATAGGAGACATAGATTGGAAGAAGGAAGAGGTAAGTGACTTTCCTATTGATAAGAGGCTTGAATACTTCAAGCAAACTTCTTAGTCTGTTTTCTAATGAAAATTAATTAGTTTTCCTCCAGTGAGCCAATACAGTAATGAAACAAGAATCAGAACCTAAATGGATAGCTTATGTTATTTAGCATGCTTCTGGAAAATTGTAAAAAATCTGTATGTTTAACAAAGTCTGCTCATAAGAATCAGCATTTTAATGGTGAACAGTAGCATTTTTTATTACTTTCATATAGTCAGTTTTCATTTTCTGTTGTTTCCTAGTTCAATAATAGTTTTTAAAAATGTAGATGCTAAAGCATATTTTTATATGCTTTTTTATATGAAGAATAGAAATGACTGCAAACCTGTCCAGTGCTAGTTACCTCTAATATGAATTGTTTAATTATTATTTTAAATGAATGAATCTATGTTGTACAATATGTAATCAGAATTTCTTGTTTCATACAATGAACTTTTCTACATTTGAATAGCATGAAAAAATTGACACACTGACTGAATTAAAAAACAAAACGCTGCGTAATTTCAAAATTTTCTTTCCTTGTGTATTATCTACCTCAGGAAGTATTGCTGATTTTCTACATAAACAATATGTACTTTAACAAATTTTTAGTACTGTTCTTGTTTTAAAATACCTCAGTGTCTTAATCTGGTAAATATTTAAAGTTGAGAGATTTAAACTGACATAAATTATAATATTTTATGAAGCATGATGATGTCATTGGTAAGATTATTGTGTGTTGTGAAGAGGAACAGCTCTGTTGGAATGCTATGCTCTTCATATATGTATGAATAATAAATATATAATACCATAAATACCATTTTGATTCTTCTTTTAGGAATTAGATACTGGTTTTACTCAGATACAAATTGCACACCATGATGAAACTTAGTTCCTAGACTCCATGCCAGTGAGCCTTGTGGGGCAAATTGTGGCTTTATTTCACTTGCAAGTAAGAAATCACTGGTTTTAACACAAATAAGGAGCAACAAGGAAGAGAAGGCTTATAGTTTGCTATACATGTGGAAGAGGATGGAATATTTGTTTTTCTTTGAATCTTTATGGTTAATTTTAGCTGTGACATGGAGAGGGGAAGCCTTTTGTCTTCCTTAATCTAGGTCATGTTAGAGCTGCATTGCATACTGCTGGCAAATACTAGGTACAGCTAACAATTATTTTTTGTTAAATCTTCATTGAATTACCCAGGTATTATTGAAACCTGCTGCTGTTCAGCCCAGACAGGTAATGATGACAGAGCTGGGAGGTAAATTTCAGTTAGAAAAAGAAAAGAAAGGAAGACAATAAAAGAGCAGCAGAGAAACATTTCAGTTTGCTTCCATTTCTGTGGTTAGAAGTAGAACCAGAGCAGTTTATCCCTTTTGTATGCTATCTGTCTCTAAAGAAAATAAATCATATTTTGGATTTAATTAAGTCTCGGGTGATCAATATCAGGAATGTGTTGCTATTGTTGGGTTGATAGGTGTATAGGGACTGTAGCTAAAAAGATGTTGCTGGACAGCTTGTGGCACACATCATGTTGTATTCTCTATCAAAATAACATTGAAATGCTATACCTACGTGGCTGCTGGAGGTAGTGGGTATGTCTAGCTGGAAGGCTTGGAGATTAGTCTCCTCTTCCAGTTTGGAATGACTTATGTGATAAAGCTAGGAATAGTGTTTCGACAAATACTTAAAGATCCTGATTTACATAGTCAAGTATGAAAATTTGATTTGATAATCGATCTTGATTTACACAATTATATGAAAAAGTTGTTTTATTGCCTCTCCATCCAAATGCTACAATTTTCCGTGAGCTGGTGGAAAGAACAGCACCATTCTTGAGAACCCTTATAATCCTCTTTTCATGAGAGAGACCAAGAATATTTAAGTAATCAACTAGATTTTTGTATTGCTGTGCAAAATGTTTTGCAACCTGAAAAATAATTAATTATATTAATGTTAAAAAGAATAGGCAGACTGCTTAGTTTATTCAAAAAGTTCTAGTATTTGTGCATATGTAACTGAACAAATCCTTATTAATGAAATAGCTATTTAGAGATCCAAAGAAAGATTCCAACCTTTTACTTCTCTGAAAGCATTGCTCAGTCAGTTAAAGGCCAGACTAGCTCTGTTAGGGTCTTTCCTTCAGGTACACAGTGGGTTTTTTGTCAGGTTTATGATTTCTGGGTTGTAGTGTTTTAATGTGCGGCTTTTGTTCTTTTATGCCAGATCAGTAAGAAACAAAGCATGTATAGTTTTTGAGAGTCAAGAATCATAGAATGGTTTGATCCTTAAATATTTGATCCTTAGTTAGATCCATATTAGGATCAATATTAGATTCTTAAAATTAACTGTGGAAAATATTTTTCAGTTTGGGATAATAAATCTATTATTTCAAAGAACTTAAGAGTTTCTTGATATTGGTTATATTTCTTTACTCTTTCCAGTTCATAAAGTACAGTGTGTTCAGGTGACCAGTTTTGCTTCTTTTCTGTGGTAGTGGTAGAACTACTTCTTCCAGCTGCTCCTTTCTGCTTCTAGCTTAATGGCTTGACAAGAGCAGTGAAGAAGGCTCAAAATCAATTCCACATTTTTCAGTGTGGTGTATGACCTTTTGAGAAATAAAGCCAGCTGTATTCATCACAGCATCTATGCTATATCATAATACCTCTACATAATTATTGATGGATGTTTCACTTTAGAATTTAGAAGTAGTCAAATATTTTAACTTACTGCTTAAAGGTAAATTTTTTTTTCAGAAAGCTGCAAGAATTTGAAAATAGCTTTTTAAACAAAATACATTTACCTAATAAGCTAAAAAACCACAGACATAGCTCTTACTATGGTGATAATAAATGGTCTTGTGCTTCACTGGTATTTCACTACTTCTCTTTCTCAGCCTATGATGTAAAAACCTACTTTTAGATGATCATTACAGAGATAGAGATTTGGTGTGTAATTAACCAAGTTTTAGCTTTTGATGCCCTTAGAGAACAGGAAAATTATTTTCCATCAATCTTATTCTATTTTGAACAACAAAAGAACCCACAGGAGATTGATTGATTTTAGTGAAAGCTGCTGTGTTTTGAGACAATGTTATCTGAGTCTGCGTATATTTGGGCAATTTTTGATTTTTCTGAAGTGTAACTGATTCGGTTAGTTCAGTTTTACCATAGTAGGTTGAGTAATATATAAAAGTGTTTAACATCTGTCCAAGCCACTATGGGCTTGGAATCAGTTTGTCAGTAACACTATTCTTTGTTCGTTGCTGAACATATACCTAAATATACAGCAGAACTATCTATTCAAATACAGTATTTTTCATTAAATATTAGCACAGCTTCTTTTTATAGTTTAGTTACATATTTATTTTGTTGCTTTCAGGACCTGGAGGTTATATTTGTTTCAAAGTTCTTTAAACAAACCAAAAAAAATCAAATCTTTCTACTTGAAACAAAACAATCTCAGACCCATACATGACTTTCTGTTTAAGAATGCTTTCAAGAGAAGGCTGTAGGTTTTTGTCCTTAATGACCAGTAGGTATGGTTCTGTGAAATTACATTGTTGTACTTGAGTTTGTGATTATTGTCTGAAAGAGGTGATTATTGTTAATAAAATTGATTTTTAAAGTAGAGGTATTTATATTATAGTTTCAGAACTCAGATTTGCAGTAGACTCAATGAGAACAGTTCTGGTTTATAGTTACTGTTTTAAGTTACCTTATGTGTTTATATACAGAAATACATCTTTCACATTTATTTAACAATATAGAGAAAGTCAAGTATTCAGAAGGCAAGAGGTGTCAAAGTTAAGATTATCATAAATCATTATTTCCATCCCATTCTCTATCATCCCCAAATTGCCCTTTGGCTAGCCTGCATCTCCTTTTCCCCCTATAAGAAGCCCTAAAAATTTTTGTTTCATGTCTGATTTGTACAATTTTTAAGTGTCAATAGAAAAGAGTTTTAAAAACACAGGAAGAGGCATGTGTCCTGGTTTTATTTTCATTGTTTTGAACAAATTAAGCAAACTGCAATTAACCTTAGTGCCTGCACAGCACAGTGACATTGTCTGTGAATATTTCTTACAAGTATTCCAGAAGCCAAAAAGTAGGTTTTTACAACAGAAAGTACCATCCAACCTAGGACTTCCCTGTGCAACCTTAAGTTACGCTGCTCATGTGTGTTCTTCTTCATGATATGATCTTCAGTTTTGTGGTCGTGTACTATTTTTTCAGGTAGCCTGCTAAATTCAGTGCACTGATGTAGAAGTCACCATTTGAGATCATAGATTTCAGTATTCTGTAATCACAGCTTGCTGAATAGTGTTTATTTAGGGAAAGTTACTAGAAAAAATCAAAATGTCAAATCAAACAGTAAGCTCTTAGATAGTTTTGCCTAAGTGCTTAGACAGCCAAGAATGCAAAAGCAATGCATGCAGGATGATAGTAATTGTGTACATTTTCCTGTAGTCCACTGCATTATTTAATAAATCCATTGTAATTTTCTAGAATATTAAATTATTTTTGTAGGTAAGCATTTTTTTCCTTCATGCTCTTAATTCACTGCCAGACAAAGTCCATTTTAAAAGGCCTGGATCCTGCAGGACCGAGAAAAAAAAGCTAATCTTGACATTTCCTAGGCTATGGATGTTTAACCTCTCAGGTTAACTATGGGAAAGCATTCTATAAAGAATAAAGGGAGAGAGTGAATGTCATTTTACATTATATAGCAATTCCTTTAAAATAACAGCACTACAGTCTAACAGTGACTCTCCTTTGCTTATCTCTTTAACTTGAGCTACTAAAATAACTAAGAATAGCGATAGGTTGTTATTCCCCATGTAGATCTATGTTAGAGGCTTCTAGAAGAGTTTTTCAAATTATGCTCTTTAGGCATTTTTTAACAAAATAAAGGAAATGTCCAAAGCATGGCTGAGTTGTTCCACCAGAATAATTCATAGTACTTAAACTCTGCTCCCTTTATATAGGCAACCTCAGATGTAAGCAGAGAGCAGATATGATCTATATGAGTTGTTCTAATGTGTTGTTTCCTGTGGTGGTATTTTGGAGAGAGAGGAGGTACTTTACATTTTCCCAGTGCATGACTAAACATGCATTGCAATGTAGTTGAATTGTAGATATTTATTACATTATGATCATGTTACAGATTTAGCATGTATAAAAAGCCAAAGAGAATGACAGACTTGTGTTACATGGATTGGATATAAATTACTATGAAATTGATATATATTGCATTAAGCTTTCTTTTGGATTCAGGTTCTTTCCATAATAGGTGGGAATGTAGCGTATATAGGAATATCCAGAGACAAAGATAAATCCTGCTTTGGTCAGAAAGTTAGATACTGCTACAGAAATGTCATCTAGACCAGGGGAGTGTAATTCATGAGTGGCTTGGCAACTAAAGGCATCTGTGTGCGAGCACAATGCTGGAGCTGGCAGCTGACAGCATTTCCTGCTTCCTAGATATTCTCTGTCTTCCAGATATCCTGTATTTCTTTTCCTCACCCTGACGTACTTAATTTCCTTCTGTCCTCCTGAAATTCTCTTATGCTTTTGCCATCTTTGCTCTGAGCGCTAAAATGCCAAAGGCTGCTTTCAGAGCTGTCTCTCATCCCCTGATCTGTTTGTTGTGCAGGCATTTTCTATAACTTCTGAATTGTTTGCCTAAGTTATCTAGAGATCACTTCTTATGTTTGATCTCCCACAAATATCTTAGATCTACACACTTCATGCTGTACTCTTTGCAGTCCTTGCATCTGTCTTTACAACTTTTCTAATCTGAGTTTCACTTTTGCTTTTGTCATATTATCCTGTCCATTCTCTATTTCTCAGGCTTTTAATTTCAACAGGAACTTCTCAGTAAGCAAGTTTTTTCGTGGTTTTTTTTTTTATTATTATTTATTTTTATTATTTTCTCCTGTTCTTCATCCAGCTTCCCTCTATATCTTTTGTCCTTCAAACATCTTTAGCTTTCATAATCTGCTTGTTATTTGTGTCTCTCTCCTTTCTTGCCTTTTCCTGGTCTGCCTCAGTATACTCCTTAGTATCTCTCCTCCAACTTGGAAAGAGGGAAAGTGTGGTATAATTTTTTGTGTAAGTCTAAACTCTGGGAAGTAGGATATTAAAAACAGCAAGTGGACAGGCAGAAAGTAGTCTTTACCAAAAATGTATCTATTAAATGGAAGCTTCAGCTGAGAGGAGACTGAAAACTGGGAGCAATAGTAAAACAGCTAAAGGGAAAACCTGAAAGATGAAGATAAAGAAAAAGCAAATGATGATCCTTGATTGCCAGGAGTTCTTAATTAACAAGGGGACCTATATGGGATTAAGAGAGTCCAGAGAAATACAACAGAACCAAACAAAATATCTATGCTGTGTGTAGAAACATACATGATTAATGAGTTTTTGGGGCCATTTTTAATTTTGTTTTTTAAGTTAATGCTAAAATTTGTGAACTTCTGTGTGTGAAGGCAAGTTTCTTCATCTGAAGGCTCTAAAGCTAGGCAGAATTGGCCTGACTTCCACTTAAATTTCTTTCCATACTGTCTACTATAAGTTGAAGGAACTAGTGGTCTAAAGCTGACAGCAGGAAACCTAAGAGAATGGGCATTTATGAGAAGTAGCCTACATGAATTTGTTAATAAAGTTCAGCTGAGGAAATGGAGTATCAATAATGATTTTGGGGAAAGAGGAGGGATACTTGTTTTCAAGGTTTCAAAGCTGTTTATAACATGACATAAAGCCTAATTTGGGGTTTTGGGTTGTGGGAGTTTTTTGGGGTTTTATATTGGGTTTTCTGGTTGGTTTGGGCTTTTTTGTTTGTCTGTTTGTTTTTTGTTTTAATCCATGAAAGGACTGGGTCTGGGAACCCATGGAATAGCACTTGGCAGAAGTAGCTGCTCCTGGTTCATAGTTTCCATTGAAAGTGAGACTTCTTGAAGAAAGATGCCTCCGAAGAAATTCTTGGTGGCATGCTTAACCTTGAAAATGGAGGAAAAATACAGATTCAAGGAACAAATTGCTGGTCCATGATCTACATATAATCAGCCTTAATTAAACTTGATACAGCACTGCTTGGTTCTAGATTTTAAATAGAAAAGGTAGCCTGGAGAAAATTTTAAATACATAAATCATTGCTTTCTTCAAATACAAATCTTCTCTTGAAGATCTTTACATAGATGGGAAATATTTTAAAAATAGATTTCAAAAAAGTCATATGATTTGCATAATTTTCCATGGAACAAGTGGTTTTGGGTAGCTGTTTTCTTTGTGAGAACTCGGCATTTTAATTATGGTAATTACAAACAGTTGGATCGTTATGTTTTTTAAATTCAGCATTGATATGATGATACTGTTTCAAATTAGTATTTTGAATGTAATATTGTAGGATGTAAAGCTTGATAATTAATCTTTTTAACTATTAAAGACAGTAATGGATACTGACAATCAAATTTTACTCCAGTGCAAGCCTGTTCTGTTTCCATTGCTTGGAGTGTAGTTGCATACTTACAATTTTAGGTAAAACTGTCACTATGGGATATTTATTGTTTCTTTGCATAATATTTTGGTCTTATTATCAAGAAATGGCAACTTTCTTATTTAGGGTCTTTTGAATTTAGGAAAACAAAATTATATAATTATTATTATTTTTTTCATTGTTTTTAATTTGAATTTTGTTTAACACACTGTTTCCTTTTTTGTGAGCTTTCCTATGCATGTGCAAAATGTTTCTCCTCAGGCCCCCTTGTATTTCCTGGTCCTATTTTTATGAACCATCGAGAACAGGCTCTAGCCAGAATCAGACCCCATCCAGCACAGCTAAAGCATAAACGGGACAAGCACAAAGGTATTTGGTCTTCGTTATTGGCTAGGGTGGAAATAAGCCCATCTTCCCAGTCACTTCTTCCATGCACTGAATCTGTCTTTTCAAAGAACTGCACAAAATGGGTTCTGCCTTTCTTCTTGTTAGTATCTTGTTACCTGAGGAGAAAGAAAACACATTTAAATGTTAACCTTTTTTTTACAGTGTAAACGTTTGGTAGTCTGCATCATCTTTGTGGTTTTTTGGGTTTTTTTTTTATGAAACATGCATTGTCTTTCTGTATGTCTTTTCTCATTTCTAACACTGTCTCCTTCCTAAGGCTCTTTAATTTTACCCTAGGAAACTTTAACACCTTCCAGCAACTCAGACTGTTGCATTGCATTTGTGGGTTTTTTTTGAACCTTTGTGTTGTATATCTGGGGTGATTGCTTTAACATATCAATTCCAGACTTGTTAATTCTAGCATAAAAATTTTCATAGGTATGTTATCTTTTAACAAGGCTTTTTTAGAAATGAAATATTTAAACCAATGTAATCAACACCTCCTTTTTTACTAGCTTTGAATAGGGGAAATACAAATCAAAAGTACAGGTTTTATGCTGCAATATTCTTGAGTTAAACATTTTTTGCAGAATGTAAGTTAGGAGGTATCTTTGATATTTCTGATGGTTTTGTATGTCTGGAAAGCCAATTCATTATACCTTGAATTTCTAAATGTGTAATTTGTTCAGATATAAGTGATTTCTTTTTTCTAGGAAGAGATAGGGTATTACTAAAAATTTCAGCTAAATTTATTAAAATTGAGCTGTATCAAATCTGATCATAGATTCTATATATATCTTTATATAAATGTGTCTGTACATATGTATTTACCTATAAAAATATATAGAATGTAGATTACAGACCTGATCAAAGTAAGTAGAAAGCTCATAAAATGGTGAGGGCCCGGAACATTTCACCTATTTTCTAATGAATAGCTAAATATGAATTGTTAAAATGGCATTTAGGTTGAATTAATGGAAGTTAGTGATAGTATTTGGCATGTGTGCAAACAAATGGTATGACAGTTTGAAGCCTTTATGGATGCAATATCAGTGTGTGAGTGATAGGCCTACCTAGTTACGAACATGCTGGATCATGAAATCATCTTAAGTATTTTATGGAAATGAAAGCAGAATCTGGTCCTTTGTATTTGCGTAACATATATTCAATCTGTTTGGAAAAGATATTATCTGTGCTTTAAATCATGATAGATTAAATAGAATAACCTATCATAATCTCCCTGGGAGAGATTGCATGCTGAAAGACAAAACATACAGAACCTGAATGCTGTCAACGACAATACTCATTGGTGACCAGTATTCTTGAGCTGGATACTACTGCTAGTTGTACTGCTTGCAAGCCTTGACCTCATGGGCGAGTGCATAAAGGAGTATGATCATCCTGCCTACATCTGTACTTTTCCAGCATGTGGTAGTAGTTGGAGCTCACTTCAGCTCAAGTATCTCCTTACAAGAGGTATACTCATTAGTGTCAGTTTGAGGTTTACATGGCTTCTCAGAGTTGTAAGAACAGTGCGAAGGTCTGTATTTTGCTGAAAGATTTTGTCAGATATGCCCTGTAGAACTGAATATTTATTTTTCCTTGAGGAAGGGTATATGTGAAGAAACATTCAGTTTATTTTAGTTCTTTTGTGGCTCATGCTAAATAGCTAAGGAAGGTTGTAACATCTTTACAGTAAACTTTGAGGCCTGTCTCTGCCTCAGAAGATTGTTTCTCAAAAGACAACCATACATTCCACTAGAAACTAGAAATGCCCCTTAACTTCTGGAAGAGCTTCCAAGGGAAAAAGGAAAACTGGTGAAGTGGGCTGTTATCAAAGTAGTAGGAAAGGTGGGAATCTTGAAAAAGATAAGTAGTATACCTCACCTTAAAAGGCATGCCTCTTTTACTATGCATAGAATGTAAAAGCAACAATCAGGCAATCTGAGGCAGGGATGTTGACTTCAGTAGAAGGACAGTAACATTGAGATCAGCACATTCTTTTGGTTTACCTTTGAATATGATGCTTTCCAAACTGGCATTCTTACTTCAGATCTTTCTGCTCAAGTAGTCTTGTAACTCTTCACGCCAACCAGACCTTCAAGATCTTCAGGCAAGAAAACTTTATATCAAGTGGTCGTATTGATGAGGCCAGTACTAAACTTGCTGGTACCTGTTCCTGCTTCTCCATTTGCAGCTGAAGAACCTCTCTTGATAATGATATTTAAGCTTGAATGTGAACAGCTTCTTCAGAACTCACAATTATGACCTAATTTTAAAAGTGTATTTGATATGTACTTGTAGATATTATCAAATCTACATTGTTTTCCACTTGTGGAATTCTTCTGTTGAATTGTCCAATTGAAAACTCCTTCATCAAAATGCTCGTTTTCTGCAAAGCTTGCCATTGTAACCTATTCATTTCACATTTATAGGGTCTGTGTATCAAGATCCTTGTTATTACAAAAAATGCATATTAAGCATAATCATAATCTTTTTGGTCTATGTGTCTCTATCGCAAGTATAAATAGAAAAGAGTAGGTACCACCTTCTTGGCATTCATGGAATGCTTTGACACTAAGAAGAAAAATGAGCCTGTGCTTCATCCTCATTCTTTAATGAGGTACTGAGTTCCCAATCTGCATCTCCAGTCCCTGTGGACTTCGTCACTGGGAATCTGAGAAAAAAAAAAGATTATTGAAAGTCTAGAATTTTCACAACTCTAGAAATTAACTGAGTAGCAATAAAAACAAAGTAAGTTAATTGAGTCACTTAAGATTCTGCAAGCAAATGCCACTTGTTTCCTGTATTTGTGAATAGTGGCAACGAAAAAAATATTCCAAACTGTATGAAACCAAATATCCTCAAAAGGTCAAAGGCTAGATGGAGCTGAAGATGGAACAAGCTATATAACAACCGTTTTTCAAATTCTAATACAAAATTATCAGGTGTTCAAGAGAATTTACTTGTAACTTATTTTTTAACTGTAAAATAGTTGTCTGAAGGATAAAGTAGTTTAAAGCACTCATTGGAGAAAAACAGCTGACTGAAAAATCTACATCTAAGACATAATAGAAATGAATGATACTGGAGTCTTTATATGCTCCATATTGACATTTCTATAACCTGGTAGACTTGTTTTTGTGTGCTAAGTGTTCCTAAAGAAGTTCAAAACACGTGTTGCTTAAGACTTTTTGCACTTTGCTTAAGAAGATAAAAGTTGCACCAAAAATGTTTCAGAGCCACTTTTTCTTTGCAAGGTTTTTACATGCTGCCATCAATAAGGAGAAATTTAGATGAGAACTTTCTTGGAATTTGAGTCATATGTTATCATGACAAGAAATATTTATTTGTTAATAACAATTATTAATGAAAAACTTTACTTTCTTTGTAACTTTTCTGCTACTATTAGTTATGTCTCTCCATTCAGACTGCCTTATCATCTGTCATACCATACCAGAATAAGGTAACTCATAAATGTATGCCTTTTCGTCCGCCTGTGAATTAAAGCTGAATACCTAATCTGGGAAGACAACATTGAAAGCAGCTTTCCTGGTTTCTGTCCTCTGCTGGAAAAAGGATACAGGCAGATCTTTCTACTCCTCCAAAACATACATTTCTATTTGGCAGCTATCTGGATCACAGAAAATAGCCAAGAACTCACATTCAGTCAAATACGCTTCTCTTTTTGTTGTATTCATATAGCATAGAAAAATAAGTACATGGAGAACATGGATGTGTTTTGCCATTGCTCAGTATTGCAGTTTTACTTGCATTCAGGTCAGATTATGGAATAATTTACTTGGCTGGAAAATTCCTGTTTGCATTTACTTTTTGGCTGAGCTGAACAGGTAAGCCAATACTGGTACAGAAATTCAGGACACAGTTATTACTGTTTGTAATAAGAATACAAGTTTTTGGTCACATTATCCTAAGTGTTACACACTTGTGATTCAGCATATCGAATGTCACCTATATGTCAAGTAAACTCTTTATTAACCTCTCAGTCATCCAACAGGCTTACTTTTTTTTCTGCCCTCATATGACAGATGATTTTCACAGCCAGAAGTAGGTTTCTGCAGCCATAGGCTGATTTGTTCAAGTAATAAACTGGTTTATAAATGTTTATAAAATGTTTATAAAGCCTATAGATGATACTAAAGGCATTCAGAAAATCCTGTGAGGGTTGAACGTCACAAATACTAACCAGTAACTTGTCTGATATGCTTTATTTGGGTAATCACTGCTGAACTGAACGAAGATTTGTTGGCAAATGATGTGGTCTAAAAAGACAATTATTCTAAGAATTTTTGTCTACGGTCATACTGCATTAGGCTTTTCATCTGTGGGGAGAAGAAATGCATTTAATATCTTTAGAAACACCTTTCCCTCCTGCAGAGATGGTCAGTGACAAAAAAAAAAAAAAAAAATCTCATCACAGAAAAAGAAGTTCATCACCAGCTGAGGAACACTAATAAAAGGGTTTTCCTCAAGTCTGCACCAAGGGTCCGAGATGCAATTCTGTAACAGTGTTGGTTTGGATTTGCGTTTTTTGCCAGCAGAACTCTCATTTGTAGCTTATGATTTCCTTTGCTGTTAGGATTGAAGGAGCTTTTTTCTTCATTTCTGGAAAGCGGCTTTTTTTGTGCTAGTAATATCAGCCAAGAGAACTTTTGACCATGTTCCACAGAAGGAAAAAATTGTCTTCAGGAGTTAAAGAATTTTCTAAGGAAAGTGGAGTGGTGGGGAGCGGTTAATTGTTGTATTTCAAATTATTCCACTTTCCTTCCCCAACTGTACTAGATAACCAAGATGAAAACCCATGATTGTGAAGTGGTTCATGGAGACCAACCCCCAGTGTTGACAGCAGGAAACATTTTGAAGTTTTTGCTTGGTGCTGTCTTCTATCTCAGAGAGATGGAAGAGTCAAACTTTTTGATCAGTGGGAGTCCAGTTGGGTAACATTTGAAGTATTAACTTGCTCTGCTTACAAGATTCCATTCATTCAGCCAGAAGAGTTTCTGCTTCAGTAGTCTTTTTATGCTTCCGTTTTAGGAACAGCTGTTTTGACACTACTTTTAATGAAATGAATACGTTCACAATTGTTTGTAAGAAAAAAAAGCATGTATCTCCATAGTTCTGCAATTGTTCCTTGAGACACGTGCAAATAAGCTTTCTGCATCTACCTTTCACCCTCGTACCTAAAAAAATTTTGACTCTGGGAAAGTAGGGAAAGGAAAGGGGATGACCCAGTTTATTTGCAGCCTTATCTCTAATTGTAAGAGCTTGTAGAGCTTTGTTCTCCTGGCCAGTGCTGCTAGAAAAATGTGGTATGCATTGGCCATGTGATGGAGTATACAGATAAGCAGTATAGCCCATTGGTATTGCTGTAAAAGGAAGTAGTGATATTCTATTTAGCTTTGTATATTTTAGTCAAAAGAATTTTTTTCCCCCTAAACAATGCTAGCTGAATCTTACTTTTTTTAGTGACGAGGGTTTTACACTTCGCACACATAAATTAATTTAGAGTGTTTATCAAGTTGAAGATCCAGCTGATTCAAAACTCATGAGACCATTACTAACCATGAAAGAAGGCTGAGAGGAGTTCCATTTTGTTTGCAAATTTCACACTTAAGCAAGGATATGTATGAAAGACAGTTGCTTCCATTCCTGCATTCTTAAAAGCTTGAGAAGTTACTTTGAAATTTGAAAATGCCAACTCTGTAAATCTTTTTCATTTAAAATAGATTTATTTCTCAGATAAGGAATTGCAAAATGTATTTCATGTGAGTGTACTTGTCTTTACATCTTGCACAATAGTATTTTGTGTTTCCTTAAGGGTAATATGATGCTATGCTTTCATTTGCAACTTCAGAAAAAAAGGGGATATATCTAGAATAATCTTTTTTTAAAAAAACAGTATCACATATTTATCATTTGTGAAAACAGCAGTCCTCAACTATTTACTAGTAGTTGTTGAAGCACTTATGACCAGTATGTTTTTCTTATGATGAAGCAGGGAATGCACATGTACCTGTTCAGGTACCTGCAGATCACTTGATATGATGCCATTACGTGACCAGAATACAACTTCTGCTGTATTTTGTTAATATGATGGTGCATAGGTGACGTGGTTGCTGTGTGTTGAGTTCATTTCATTCTAGGAAGTGCATGCAGCCACAAGACATACTTAGCAGATGTGTGCATTCCTGGCAGATGACTGTTCAAGTGTGTTTGCACAGTGGGAGAGCTTACATTTTTCATTACAGTTCTCAATGACTGAGGCAGGAAGGGTGACAAGGGACCACAGGTAGACTTCCAGAACAATTAGCTTTTTTCTGCTTCTGTCCAAAAAGCTTATGTGAAAGAGGGAAGCAGTGAATAGGCTGCTTGCTGAGTAAATAATTCTAGTGGCAGTATTAGCCCTTAGAACTATCTCTTGATTCCTTTCGCTTGTAGAGATCAATGCAAATGTAGGCATAAAAAGTTCAAAGGTACTGCATTTGAGAAATAGCCAAATTGTTAACTAAAATACTAGAAGCCTGTTAAGGCAGAACTGTATTTTCAAGGGGTTTTGTTGTTGTTAAATAGTGGTTCTGTTGCTTTGATTTTGTTGTTAGTACAAAAAAAGCTGCAGACAGACCTTCAGAAACATTTCTTCTAATGTGTGTGTGGTCTCGTAGTACACACACATTAGAAAACCTAATGTCGGAAAACCCTCAAAAATCCCATGGCAGTTCTGAGAGCCAGACAATTCCTTTACCATGTCTCCATTTCACGCATATCCAACATGTAGTGCAAGTGTAATTCTTTTTGATGAAGGGCACCTACAGTTTGAAAGGGATACTCTACCTATGCTATTAAACCTAATTCTTCAAAAGCATTACTTAATACACAATGTTCCTTTACAGATGGAAACTACATGGAGATTCATATAATTACTGTACTCAGTCATCACTAGAAAACAGCTTTATTTCCAAAACAGGAAGATTTTTTTAAAACTGGTTTATAATAAAAATATTGAAATGACTTTATCAGCAGTTTCCATGCATTAAAAAGGAAAGGAAGTTTGAGTAATATGTATAAAGCCAGAATTATATTTTTAAAGTTTTTTAAGTCTCTTAAGTGCTATGCTGCAGATAGTGAATAATGAGTGCTCAGAGTTCAGACTTCCACTAATGATTATTCACCATTACACTACAGGGAAACGTGTAGAAATTATAAATATAGATCTAAATTAACAGCACCTTGAATGCTTTGAGCAGCAATTGTTTCCCTGTATCAATTTTGTTAATAAACAGTAAGTGGTCAGAATTAGCACAAAATTAATGTGGAATCTACTTTGTGCAGTTATTTTTCACGTCATGTATTTTCACTTCTTTATGCAAGGGACAGTGTGACTGAAGTTATATATGAAATTTTTCATTGTGAAGATGCACTTTCTTTAGAGCTTTCATTGCCCCCTTTCTACACAAGTATAGGTGCTTTAACGGTGATGAGCATATTGTCTTTTTCTCTGTCATGTTGGTTTCCTGCTAAAGAAACCACCTTCCTTTGCAACCCTGTGACCACATAGTTTAATTACAGTGAAATTGTTAGATGACATAAACGTTCTAATTTCTGGAGAAGACAGTGGCTTTCAAGAAGTTTACTAATAATGCACTTATTTGACACTTCAGTGCTTTTCTCTGATGTGAGGGCAGTTTGACTTTAGGAACCAACAGTGCATGTCATACTAAAAGAAATGACAGAAAAAATGTCTCAAAATTCATCTTAAACAGAGAGAAAACAGACATCCTCGTAGTGAATATGTTGGCATTGATAGAAATGAGCTGCATAACTAATTGTAAGTTATGTAAAACAAGGGCTATATGGCCAAGTTGGAGTAAAGTAAAATCCTTAACAAGTAGTAATTGGAAAAAACAGACCAGGCTATGCCTATTGAGTTTAACTACAGTGCTTTCTGTCTACTTCATAATGCTACTTAATAAAGAACACAAGTGATGGTTATTAAGCTAAATTCTGCAGATATTTGAATTTCCTGTCTTGCTAGTCATTTTTGTCTGCCCTTTGAGAGACTCTGCTTTAAAGGATGTGATATTTTCCAGTGTGTAACTTTGTAGTAGGTGCTTTAGAAACAGAGTTTCTGTCATCTTTCACATCTACTTTGATGCCACGTTTTGAGCTGTCTGTCATACTATTCTGTGAGTTCTTTCTGTTGCCTTACAGATGGTGGGGTGGGGAGTTATTTACTATTCTTGTTCTATTCATTCTTCTAATATAACTCTTCTAGAAAACATGGGATGTAATTGTAAGTTTTGTTTATAGATGGAAGTGGAGAAAGAGGTGAGAAGGATGCCAGCAAAATCACAACCTATCCACCAGGGGCTGTCCGGTTTGACTGTGAACTGCGGGCTGTACAAGTCAGTTGTGGATTTCACCATTCAGGTAAAAACAAATAAATCAATGTTAATTATAGCATAGAATTTTTGTTGATGATTTTGGGGGGTTATTTTAATGTTGTCATATGTGTTTTCCCTGCTTTTTATTTAATTTTCTTTAAGGATGTAGATGGGAGTGTTCAAGGTTGAAAAGAGTGTGGTATTATTTTTGTAGCCTACTACACTGTCCTTCAATAGTGAAAAGGATTATCATGTATTCATAAAGTATCATCAAGTATCATATTGAGTTACAATAGAGCTTTTAAGCAATTTTTGTCATTTGAAAACATCTGCATGGCATGGCATAGCCCTGCGTAGAGATGCTGGCTGTGATGGGTTGTGGAATCCCACACAAATCTCTTAGTGTTTCAATAGGGATAGTTAACTGTGCTGGTCAGAAAGGCTAACCAGTACTGGTGCAGTACCATGTTAACATGTGCATACGTCAGAAACATTTTTCATTTGTTTTTCAGTGGTTTTGATGGAGAATGGTGATGTTTACACATTTGGATATGGGCAGCATGGGCAACTTGGACATGGTGATGTTAATTCCAGGTGAGCTGGTAATTAAAGGATGTGATTGTGTATTGCTGTACTGCTGCATAAAAAGTGGCTAAATTTCTGTTTCTCTGTAGCTAGCAAGTGTGAAAACTTGGATATTGTCCAAATAAAGTTGATAAGCTCTTATCCCCCATAACCCATGTATATAGATACAGTAACAATACTGTTGTACTTTTTAAGTAATTTGTTTAATACATGAAGGCTTCTGTGCATAGTTATTAGCGTAGCTTTGAGAAGGTTTCGTTTCTTCAATTCTCCCTACATATATGAGAGAATGACATTGAAATCTCATTAAGATTTCATTATTTCTGTAATATACTACATAAGCAGTAATGCAAATAGTACGATGTTTAAACCTAGGTTAACCTGTTTCTGTTACATAATTGACAGTAGTTCAGTTACAATAAAATCTCATTTTTGTTTATTATTAATCTCCAAAATTAAGTCTTTAAATTTGGGTCTCAACTGCATTTTGTAGACATTTATTTTGGGTGTCAGCATGAGAGATATGTGCTTTCCTTGCGGTCAATGGAAATAGAGAAGTCAACAGTGTGGAAAGCTATTTAACTAACCACCCACTCCTTATTTACTTTAGGTATTCTCAGTAACTGTGTAAACTTCATGGGCTCGATCTCCACTGACTACAGTGAAAGCATAGATAATTAAATATAGGTGTCTTTAATGTGAAGCTCAATCTCACCCTTAGTGTCTCATTCTTAGTATCTTACATACTCACTAAAGTAAAAAATGGGTGTCCTGCCATAAAAGGAAATGTTATTCTTTGGGCACATACATATACCATATAACATGTAAGACAGGATATTGAATAGTAGGAATCGTTGAGGCTTTGTGTATGTTCAGTAATGCCCATTATCCTTATAAAAGGCACACAGTGTGAAGCATCCGTGACCTGTCTTCAGTTCTGTCATTTCTCTTGTAGCAGTAGATCAAAATTACTGAACCTCAATCCTTCTAATCCCTTTGGAGACTTCCAAATCATTTCTTTTGTCAAGTTTCTGAAGAAATCTTCATCATCTTAAAACTTTCATTGGATTCACTAAACAAAACGGGGAGAGGGAAGGAAGGAAGGAAGAAAATTTACTGGAAGTTTTACTTTGTATTGAAAATATTTGTGCCTAATGGTAGTCTCTAAACTGGAGATTACCTGTAGTCAGTTTGCATTGGACTAGTGAATGCAGTCTGCGTTTCTGCCTATGGTGGAGCCATATCACGGATGAGTACTCTGTTTTTCATTCCTTGAAGTTCTTGGATACTTGTTCCAAGCTACAGCTGCTTTAGCTGGCAATTCAATCACTACTAGAATAAAGCAAATTTCTGTCTTAAAGGCTGAAGAGGTACAAACAGCAGTGGCATTTGTACTGGTAACTTACTGTCTCCTATTTTCAACTTTGATGAAGTTACTTGGCTTTTCTGAAGGCATCGGAGCTGTCCGCTGTATCTCTCAGAATTTCAGTCAGTAAACCCCACATCTGTTGCTTATTTGGACAGAAACTGGATGGAGACCAAATGTAGTTCCAAGTGAGATCCTAGAAGAGAACATGAAACATCCTGTGCCAAAGGATAATGCTTGACCGGGCCTAGAAGCTGAGGAGGTACAAGCAAATTGGCACTGACCTTTGTATCATTCTGCAACAGACCCTAGAGTATCTGAAAAAAGCCTTGAAGAAATTTGGACTATGTCCTGTGCATGAGAACTGGCTATAGTACTATATTGCTGTTTAGCACCATCATTCAAATTATAATTTCCTCATTGATGTACTTCTTTTTCCAGCTTTAAGTAGAGATCTCTCCTCTGTCCTCACAGTAAGGGATTCAGAGAAGGAAACAGGGAATCCTTATGCAGAGTTCCACCTCAGTTGGGACGCAGTGGTGCTCAGATGGCCAGCTCCAGCCAGGTCAGTGGTATGTCAGTCATGCAGTGTGTCACATTGCCTGTATTGACTTCAGGAAGACCATCATCTTCCGAATCCAGTAACGGATGCTTTACTGTGTTTCTGGGAGAGAAAGTAGAGAAGGAAAAAAAAAAAAAAAAAAAAAAAGGAAGTAATATTTAGGCAGCCTAG
Source organism: Falco cherrug (assembly GCF_023634085.1). Taxonomy (NCBI): domain Eukaryota; kingdom Metazoa; phylum Chordata; class Aves; order Falconiformes; family Falconidae; genus Falco; species Falco cherrug. Next base: position 46,106,384 of record NC_073698.1, on the reverse strand, counting down.
CTAGTATGGGAGCCCATGAAAACAAAAACTGTCAGGGAAAATGCAGGAACTCTCATTTTCATCTGAGGGAGCCATCTTCATTGCCAGATGAAGCAATGATGGAAGTTCCTGGGCAGCAATTGATGACTTACGCTTTCAGAGACTTCTGTGTTGCAGTGTAAAGCTTTAGTAGTGAGACTATATTTTAAAACATCTTGAAAATGCTGAACTACTTTGAATTCTGCACACCTGACCAGACATGTCTTTCTCCTTGATTAAGGGGATTCTGGACTCCTCTATTACAGTATGGTAAACACCACAAATTCTTCCTCCTACTTCAGTAGGAGTGAGGCTTATTACATGCACTAGATGAACTTCGGGCTATTTTTTATGCAAACAAGCAAAAAAACCTCAGCAGTTGAGCGGGATGATGTGGTTCTCAATCAGTTAACAGAACTGAAATGGTCTGGAGGAACAAGGAATATGCACAAGGTGGTATTATTTTATCCTTCAGCAAAGACTTCAGCCATTCACAGAAGGATCACTTAAAAATGCAAGTGATCTGGTTCCTGGAAGGCTGTTTTTTCCATATCAGTATGCTGGAGGCATTAAGCTAATCTGTATAGGCTTTCTGTTGTAAAATCCACAGTGGCAGATGCTGATGAGCTATTCATTACGTGAAGGATGTTGTCAGTCTCTGCTTACATTCTCAGATTAGATGCTGGTGGATAGAAATTCCGTGGAAGCAAGAAATGTTTTGCAGTATCTAGTCTTGGTGAAAAATAGCATGTCTTGTATTCAGGTAAGCAAAGGTCTGTTTGATACTGGTGCTCTCAAGCAGCTGGGACTTAAAACTGCAGGATCCTTCTGGTTTTGTTCAAAATTTGTCTACATTTCTTGTACAAACTGTTGACTTCAGCACAGTGTTAGCAAGGACCTGGTCTGGCAGTCAAGCTCCAAAAGTGGAACAAGTGAAGTAAGACAATCCTGGTGTGATTTTGCTTCCGAAGGTTCAACAATAACATTGAAGAAAATTGAGCAGACCTTCCGTGGACAGTCAGCTGTTCTATTTGAAGACAACATGTAGAGGCTGTATCCTATTAATATCACTAGGAGGGGAAAAAAAAAAAAAAAAATGTTCCATTGTCTCTGATAGGGTTGTGTTTCTAGGTGCATCGCCAGCCTATTTTACTTCAGTGGTGGAGTGCAGTTCTTGTTTACATCTTTTCACCAAACTTCCAGTTACGTCTAAAATCTAAAAATCGCCATCTTTTTTTTAAGTCCATACTGGCCTTCTCTGCCTGCAACTGATAGAAGTTACTACCGGTTTCCTTTTACCCACTACACAGTAACAGCCCCTGGCACCCGGACTGTACAGCACCGCGGTCAGCTACCCCCAGTGACATCGTGCGGGACCCGGCAGCCCGGGTGGGCTGGGCAAGGACCATGGACAGCGACCGTGCCAACCCTTACTGCAGGGCGAGCTCTGGAAGCCCACACCTGATTCCAGAAATGCTTATCCTTCAGGATGGAAAAGGGTTTCGGATTGGCCAGCCAAAAATGCATTTGGACCCCCTGCAGGATCCTGAGTTAGCTGATGCATGTGTATCTGCTGCTTTTCGTTCAGCAATCATACATTTTCCCAAGGGATCTCAGGTTACTTTCTGTATAGTTGAGGTTGGTCTTTTGCGATTGGCCTGTGTCAGGTACCTGTGTCATATCCCGAAGCCAAAGAATCTGTGAGTTTGAGGCCAATGTGTCCTTCAGTTCCATCCCAAAAGAATACTTCTTGCTTTCTGCCATTCAAATGGAGAAACCCTGGTTATCAAAACTTTGTCCAAAGAATCTCTCAGACTCTCAAGTGTCTATGCTGAGCTTTTCTGTGTTGAGCTTCAGAGGGATAGGGAAATACTTAAAGAGGTTTTAGATTCCATTTACATCAGTCAAACTGGCTTACTGTATTTTTCCAAATCCCTCTTCCTTTTATGAAATGAAAACTATTTTTCTGTAATTTTACTTTAATCTTTTGATTTAGTTAAATGTATTAAGCTTTTTCCTCTTCATATTTTTAGCTGATACACTGTAGTTGGCCATTCCAAAAGCTGGATGATCTGAATAAAAGAGCTATTTAAGGGGATATTACCTCTCTCTACATAAGTTGCCTGTCCATTTTTGCTTTGATGCTGCCAAGGGAATATCATGTACAGCATTCAGATAACATTGCCGACAGATTCAATTGCCAAAACAGAAAGATAGATAGTTTTGGTGATAATAGCTTGCATTTATGCATCAAAGAGATGAAACATTCACCTTTTTTTACAAGCATAGGATTGATAATTTCATGCCTGCAGCTATCATAATTTTGAGAGAGAGAAAAAAATGTAATAACAATATTTCCCTTTAACAGGAATGCTTTTGGATTAGTTCTTAACTATGTTCTGTTTCTGCTTTGGTGCCTTTTTGAGCTTCCTTAAAGTTAATGAGAGGCAAATGTAATATTTCTCTTGTTTTTAAAATATTTCATCATTGGTACAGCTGAACTTTGCTCTGTGTGTCTATGTATAATCTTACTGATGTCCAAACCTGTGTGCCTATAGACCAACAAAGGCTTCTAAATTTATGAATGCTATGTTGTGCATGCTCTACCAAATTTTATGCTGCCCTTCAGTCTCTCCATCTCCACTAGCATCACCTACTGGAAGCTACATTCGCCACAAAGCAGTAATTTCTTTCTGTATACCTGTGTTCCCTCTCCTTCAGGTCATTAAACTATCTTCATGCTGCATTCTTCTGTTCCACATTTACGTGTGTTCACACCTTCTCATCTACCCTTTCCCTGCTGAATACATGACGCCTCTTCTTCCTCCTGCTTTCTTGACTTCTGTTTTACCTGCAATTCAGCCAAAATCAGAACATGTATATAACCCATCTTTTTGCACATCAGCTGCTAAACAATCCCTAAGTAACCGTGGGTTGACACTTTTGTTCCCGTCTAAGACAACCTGTTCTTCTTTTACATTTACCTACTTTTGAAATTGCGTGTTAAAAAGTAAGTTTGAATAGTGCTGCTGTTCTCTGGGTCAACATTCTCAAACAGAGTTATTTGGGAATAAATTCTTCAACTTCACAGTCTTTCTAAGTCCACAATAAATTTGAAGTCTAGGTAGACATTCATTATGGGGTTTAAAGTCTGGTATAGTTCTTTTAGGTTCCTGTTCACTTTGTTGGGATTGAGATAAAAACTTTAGGGTTTTTTTAGTATCTCATACTTGTTCTTTTTATCTTTTCTGCTATTTCTATTCTAAATCATCACTTCAAGTTTTCTTTCTTTGCTTCTTGATCATGCTATTGGTTTGGATTTTTTCCATATTTTTTATTGGAATGGGAAATTTAATTTCTTACACCTGTCCATATTTGGGAGGCACATGGATTAGACTTTTTTTCAGGTCTTTCTGGAAGACAGTTAGGAGAGGTTTGTTCTGTGTTGAGTCTAGAACTTTGATGGAGAGTGGTTTTTTAATGCCTTATTCTCCGTTAGGAAGCTGATTGAGGTGGGTAGACCTCTTTCTGTAATAATTCTCTAGACAGTGATCTCAGGATGGCCTTATCAATATTGCTCCAGGTAATTGTATTAGGGTATCAACCACATAAGGCTTTAGTTGCTTCATAATGCAAAGAGGGGTTTTTAAGTGCTTAACCAGCATCCTCACGGTGGAGGTTTTTTACTGCTGCAGTTCATTGTGACACGTTTTATATGCATACATGTATACACACTGATATATATTAGTGTAACTACAGTCACATTAATGAATCCTACAATTATATTAAATTAACCATTTTTGTTCTATGCTGATTTCTGAGTTTAACTGAAGAAAGGGTACTTAATCTGGTTGCCTGTAACAAGAGGGCATAAACTTAAATATCTGGTACAGTCTTTCGAACCTCTGTTAATTTTATATGTGAGATGTTGCTTGAGTCTGCTTCCGTATAGTGTGTGAACATTGTGAATGTATTTTACAGTTACTGAAATCCTTATGTTACTAATGTATGTGTTAAATTTTTCATAAGCATATATTGATACAAAATTAATTTATTTTGATATAGGGGATGTCCCACATTGGTGCAGGCATTACCAGGTCCTAGTACACAAGTTACCGCTGGGAGCAACCATACAGCTATTCTCTTAATGGATGGCCAGGTTTTCACATTTGGAAGTTTCTCAGTAAGGAAACAGTAATATTTACTTATGGGAATAAGCTAGTAACTAATGTATTGTTCAGAGACCTTTCAAAACTGCTTATACTTGCTCTTATAGAACTACTCATGACTTCTGCATGTCTTTTGTGTCTGTTATGTCTAGAAATGTGGCATCTAATATTGTTGTGGTTAGAAAGTTATGATGCCAGAAATTCCTGTTGGTTTTCATATTTTAATGAAAGTGGTGATTTAGAACTGGCTTATTTTATAAGGTGCACTAGTTTTCTCAAACCCTTACTGTTGCAACCTTGGTTGCAAATAAGTATCTATTGCATATTCTGTTACCTGCCTGTCTGCATTCATTAGAAAAAACAAGTGTTCTGTTTTCTTTCATAGAAATGGCAGTAAGTTGAAGAAGTTATGCTTACACTTGAGGGGAGATTATTTCTCAGTATAAAACAGCATAACTCGGGTACTCTTCTTTCCGCATGGTGTATATGCTCCTGAGTCCACGTGGAATCTGTTCTTATATTCACTGAATGAGCACTTCAACATCATTTAGTTCTCCTTCATCCTGATTTTAGGCCTTTGTGCTTCCTTGTCTTTGCAAAACCTCCCTTACTGCAATCTTTCTAGAGTCATTTGTTGTTTGTGCTTTCCCACTAATGTCCTTTTGCCAAAAGCTAGAGTGTAGGTACTGAGCTATATTTATGTGTTTAAAAACTATGTACTGTCAAACACAACAGAAGAGAAACTGCACCTCTGAAATCTGCCTTTTTACAAAAAATAAACAAAGTGAAGACTGAAATTTTTCAAAGTGGAAAATCATGTTTTGAACTAAAAGTGTACCACAAGATGGCTCTTTGATTAGGTAATGTTTTGTTGTTTTTCAGACTTTTTAAGTAAGAGCTTTCGTGTCCATGTTTTTTTGAAAAGGCACTTGGACACATAAAAGTTTAAGCTTTGTTGACTTGCAGTGAAACTTGGCCCCTGAAAAACCAAATTAATTTTCAGAAATGGGATTTAAAAGCCTGTCTGTTGACTGAGGGTTGTTTTCTTTTTCTGAAAGAAAAAATAAATTTAGACTACATTTAAACCACCTGTTCTGTGCATCTGGTTTTAATATTGTAATGCTTGAAAGTTTCTTGAAGACTTCATAAAGTCAAGACTAGCTCAAAAGCAAGCATGTTTCTTGAAAATGCCTTCACTAGTTTACTTACATACAGTGTTTTGTAGAAAGATGAGTAACATGCTGGACAGAGGGTATTTGCTGTACATGCGTGCTTCTTCTCCCTTACCATTTTAAATAAAAAGTTACCTTGACTTCATTAGCCTGCAATGAATTTCCTTTGCCTCAGGGAGGTAGATGGAGTCTCAACAGATTTATTGCCGCATCTCTTACTACATGCTTAAGTACAGCACAAGAACTGTTGGTCCACCTCTCAGTAACTAGTTGTACATAGAAGACAAGGCCCTAGATCTCCAGGTCAGGATGTTAAAGAGCATATGCAAAAGGGTTTGCTTAAGCATTTTATGCTCTTTTTCGCTCATTTAATGTGATAATTGATTTCTAGAGACCTCTAAGAGGTATTTGTTCAGTAAGATTTACAGTCCATATAAGTTCAGAATTGAGTGGGATATAGACTGAATCTGAATGTAGATTCCCACCCCCGCCCCCCATTAATTCATGCAGTTTGGCACTGAAGTTATTCAGGTATTAAATATTGAAGGAAAGTAATGCTTTTGTATTTGGTTCTGAAGATGGGAAGGAGGGTTATCCATCATGGAGAGTTAGTTACAGTAAAAAAAAAAAATATTCACTCAAAAACCTAACTGAATAGAGAGGAAAATATCTGCCAGTAACTTGTTACTTGTATTTAAATGTGTAACACTTCACTTAGAGTAGCCATTGCCTTTTGACGGTAATTTTGTAGTAAACTAGCTCTTCCAGATTACTAATTTTGTATGTTGAAACTATCAAAGTAATTTATTCATCTTTGCAACTTCCTGTTACTTTAATAATTCTTACAATCTCTCTATAGAAAGGTCAGCTTGGTAGACCAATTCTGGATATGCCCTACTGGAATGCAAAACCAGCACCTATGCCTAACATAGGCTCTAAATATGGACGCAAAGCAACATGGATTGGAGCAAGTGGAGACCAGACTTTTCTCCGGATTGATGAAGCTCTCATTAATTCTCATGTGCTTGCTACATCAGAGATATTTGCAAGCAGGCATATAATAGGCAAGAACTCTTCTATAATATTTTAAATGCTTATAGAACTATTGGAGAAAAAATAGCTTTGGTCATGCAAACAGAATAGGAACAAGTCAAAAATGTCAATGGAGGGAATGAAAATATTTTGACTTTCTAATTATACTGCAGATGGTGATACTAGCTCCTTAAGAAATTAATTTTATTAAAAATAAGAATGTAAAAGTCTAAACTGTTCTCGCACTTAAATCTTCCTACAGTTTATTTTTTTGCCATAGGAGTGTATCTGTGCTTCCCTACTACATTAATGCCTCATGCATAGAAAAAGCCACGTAATGAGTGGAGTCTTCATGTCTTTCTGCTCCTTTTGCTTCCCGATCTAGGTTTGGTACCAGCTTCAATATCAGAACCTCCTCCTTTTAAATGTCTTCTGATAAACAAAGTAGATGGCAGTTGCAAAACATTCAATGATTCTGAGCAGGAAGACCTTCAAGGTTCTGGTGTGTGTCTGGATCCTGTCTATGATGTTATTTGGAGGCAAGTGTGGATTATAGCTATTAAACTCATAGTATGGAAATCTTTTAAAAATATTTTGGGAGGCTGGAGATTTGATTATGCTCATTTCCCTAGAAACAATTCTTAGTATTCTTTGTACCTTTTTTCACATTTTTTTTATTTGTTCAAGTAAGCCCCAAACAAACATCTTCTTTTCCCTGATTTTTTTTTTTAATTTCTTTTCTTTTTTGCATCATTCTTATTACATCTCATGATGGTTTGAGGTACCCCAATCTATTCTGCTTATTTACTGGTTTTATTCTTTCCTTACTTTCCTCCATCTACTTAACACTTCACTGAATAATTTTCTTGCCATACCCAGCTTCCACAACCTTTTGTCTTAAATCTTCATCCTTCTCTCAGGAATTAGTGGTTAAGACTTGATTAGAATGGATGAAGTAATAGTATTCTTTTCAGTTCGGACATTTTGGGAGGTCAAAATAAAGATGCTTATTTAGATGATATAGACGTTCAAATTACAATTGTATTTATTTCACAGTCTTTGGGGTGGTTGCTTTCAGTGGAGTCTTAGAGCAAGCTTTGATCATAAAACACTTGTTCCAAAATAGAATCATTACATTCAGTTCTTCTATAATGATGTAAAAGCTATGTTAGCCAGGATTTGGGAGATAAATTTGGACTGTCATCTGAGTGCAAGGGATGGATGATGTTTAAACTGTTTGAAGACCTAGAACAAGAATAATCACTTAAGGTAGAATAAAGCAGGGAACCAGCTAGTCTGTGTTCATCTGGAAGAGACAGTATTATGTAGGATCGTATCTTTAAAAGATCATTGTGTCCAGAGGCTACTTGCGTCCTGCTTTGGGTGTCTTCATCCAAAATCAAGATGCAAGAACTTAATAGCCACTTAACATTGAAGCATGTGTATCTGCTAGGCGTGCTCTCTTATGACATCTGAAGTCCCTCGTATGGTTGTAGTTCTGCACTGTGCACATCCCTGGGATTGTTTGAATCTCCTTAGCTAGGTACCAGTTCTTACTTAAATTATGCCGAGATTTGAAATAAGGAAGAGTAGCACCTACATCCCTTAACTCTCTCAGTCGTTATATTATCAGCTTGATGAAACACACTGAAACACTCAATTTATGAAAAATGCAGTTGTGAGTGGCCACAGAATAGCAGTGAGTTTCAGGGGAGAAAAGGTGAGGACGCTCAACTTGATGTAGCACACTGAAATGTTTATTCAGTTTGAGGAAGTTCAAAGTCTCATGTTAAAAATATTATCATGGGTGAATATGGGTTGAGGTGTTTTGTTGTATTGCAAAAATTTGGGGACTGTAAAATTATATCTAGAGCTTAAATACTTAACTGAAGAATGGATTATTGGAATCTGTGCAGTTTTATTTCCGTGTTATATCCCACATTGTTTAATAGAAAATATTTTTAAAAGTCTAAAGAAGAGACATGTTAATGAATATGTCTATTAGTAGTGAAATATTTTGTATATCAAGTATTATTTCTGGGCATTTTTATTCATGCCTGTTTAAATGAAGGAGCAGTTTCTCTGTACAGGGTGACAGCATTCTTGATTACATAGAGCTTAAGGATTTTCTTCACAGCTTTGACTTTTTTGAGTAGTAGTGAAATTCAAGTGGTTAAATAGTGTTGTATGTATGTGTGTGTATAAACTTGCACATTGCTAACTCATTGAAATCCTGAATACATATGGTGTTCTATAATATTTTTAGTTAAAACTATTTCTCTGTTGGTTAGGCCATCTTTGCCCCATATGGATTTTTAGAACAGTGTACCAAGTGAAAATTCCTTTCGTGCTTACTTTGTCTTCTGTTTCTTCTTTCTACATAGTGATATCAAAGAGCACATTTTTTTACTTTTCTTGTTCTCCATGTTAACCTGTAGTATAGAAAGTCTTTGTATTCCCTTGTTTATGCTGCCCTTTTCTATAATCCCTTAAAAATTCATAAGGTGGTTTTACCCATTTTAAAAAGCCCAAACAAATTATGTTGGATTTCTCAAGATCTTTTTACTCTTATTTGAAGGTGAGTAACCCTTTTACTTTCACTTGGTATCTTTATCATTTTAGAGCACATCTGCCATTATATCTAGTACTTTTCTAGTTACTTCATGCTTCTTAGTAGTTTATACCAGTTTTACTATTTATTAGCTTTGAAAAGTATCAACATTTTCTGAATTTTTAAACCCATATTATGACTGTTTGGCAAGTATGATAAGAATGTTTTTGTGTCTTTCCATTTGCTAGTGTGTTAAGCTAGTAAAGTTTGTATGGATTCGGTGTAATGATGTTCGATTTTAAGAGTTTGTGCTTGCAGACCTACATTATACATTAAGTAGCTCATAAAATTTAATTATCAGTTAGATTTTTATATTTTTTAGTAGGTGAAATGTTTGGGTTTTTACTCTGTTTTGTCTTGCTCTAGGTTTCGACCAAACGCTAGGGAACTGTGGAGTTACAATGCAGTAGTTGCTGATTCCAGACTTCCCTCAGCTCCAGACATGCAATCCCGGTGTAGTATTTTGAGTCCAGAACTTGCTCTACCAACAGGTTCCAAAGCTCTAACCACCAGATCTCATGCAGCTTTGCACATTCTAGGTATACACTTGTAGCTGATAAGTCAGAAGCTTAAGTGAAATAAAGAAACATTACTTAATTATAAATGAATTGTAATCTAACAGCTTTCTGAATTTTTTGAGTTAAAATTTTACTTTGTAATCTTTCACCCTTGCTCTTAACGCTTATGATCTGGCTGATATGCATTAATTTTAATCAAAATAGTTTTCTTCTGTTATCTTAATGATGCTAGAGGATTTTAGAGTTCTGATGGAACCTGCTACTAGAGGTTAGCATAATAACATAAGAGAGCACCTTAGATGATCTTTTTGGACAGTCTGCAGAATAAAGTCAGTACTGTTAAAATTAATCTCGAGTCTCCAAAAAAAAGCAATCTTGAATAAGCTATTTTTATTTTAATGTAAATGCAGTATCTAAAATTAGAATTTACTCTTTTCAGTTTTGTATAATGGGGCACTAAGAATAATGTGATTTCCTTTTGTAGTCTAAAAAGCCTACCAAAACAAAAAATAATCCCACTGCGTTCATGTATAAACTGACCACATGCAACATACCCAATACCCCAAAACACAGATTTGGAAGTTATTTTAGCTCACTTGCTCACTGATTATGATGAGTTCCTTGTCCTGCTCCCTTCACTGTGTGTTAGAGATGTGATAAATTTTAACTTGAACAGCACTTTTTTGTGTCTGAGTCAGAATAAGGCATGTCAGGTACCCATGTACATGAAACAAAATGCCTTTTACGAATGCTCTCAAATCTATCCATAATTCAGTTACTGCTTCAACTCTTTTTTGGTAATATGGGAAATGTAAAAAGGAAAAAAAAAAAGTCAAAATGAAGATGTTGCTCGCAATTTAGTTACCGTTGGAAAAGTTGCAAAACCGTTTCAATCTCTTTTCTTGGTTATTCTGTAAAATTAATAAATTAAATTAAATTCATCTTCAGTGCTGACCCTTGAGATTCTACAGCAGTGACCCTTGACCTAATCAAAGCTATAATGATATCGGGTAACATATGTGTCGTTTAGGGACAAAACAGGTTGCTTTGATCTTTTAAACTAGTATTCATTTCCATTTCATTGATTATAATCAACAGTAAGAAATTTTGAATTCTTCTTGGTTTTGCTTTCTTTTAGGTTGTCTTGATACTTTGGCTGCTATGCAGGACTTAAAAATGGGTGTTGCAAATACAGAAGAAGAGACTCAAGCAGTAATGAAAGTTTATTCTAAAGAAGACTACAGTGTTGTTAACAGATTTGAAAGTATGTACCTAGTAAAATTTTATAGGACAGGTTTTTCCAGCTTGCAGAATAAAAGACTAAAATAGATTAACTGTATTTTTGTTGGGGTTGGGTTTTTTTTTTGCAGGTCATGGAGGAGGCTGGGGTTATTCAGCCCACTCAGTAGAAGCAATCCGCTTCTGTGCTGATACAGATATTTTGTTAGGTGGTCTTGGTCTTTTTGGAGGTAGGGGTGAATACACTGCTAAAATAAAGGTAAGTTTTTTGGGTTTGTTTTAAACAATATTATGACTCAAAATCAGAACTTTAGAAATGCCGTCTAAACCCATGTTTATTTTTTCTTGATGAATGAGTGGTTTACTATAGATTAAATGCATTAGTAATAGAACTAGAAAAATAATTCTCAGTGAGAAAGCAGGTGAAGGTAAGGTAGGTGAAGTAGAGATCTGAGAATTACTATTCTTGTCAAAAATTGGCCCATTCTTACCTTCACTAAATGCAATGCCATCTGAAAGGTGTCTTGAACAGATATGGTAGTGGGTCAAATTGTTCTGTGACCCATTTACACAAAGCTCAGAGGTCCACCTGCAGAAAATTGGTGTTGTAGGCTTCAAGTTGGAATCGTGTCCTGTGTCAGGATACATGAGGCACTGCTGCTCAAAACCAGAAAAAGAATGCTTATCAGTAGCTGGAATTCCTTTGGTACCAGCTGAGTCATTGCTTCCCACTGACCGTACCACTTCTTTCTCAGACTGCTCTCATAGCTTCTCAGCTGGGATTCTTCAACTGAGAGTGAATGGCATCAAACATATGTTTATGCCAAACGTGAGGATGATTAGGGCTGGAGCTTATGTGCTGATTTAGAATAAATAAAAAAATAACCTCGCTTTGCCTAAAAAAGCTCACGTAAACACATAGTGTGGTAACAGAGCTCTGCTTTCAGATAATTAGCTTCTGTTCCTGCATTTAATAAGGATTTCAGAAACTCCCCTGAAGATGTTGTAAAGGAAGGATCTGTCTGAGATTTATATTAGATGTGTATGTTCAGAATGTGTTGTTACTTGTCATTTAGTGGGTTTTATTGAGTTTTCTTCTGTTTCAGAGGAATAGATATTAAGGTTTCATTTAGGGAAATGGGTGGACTGTGCTTAACAGTAACATTTGCATAAAACAACAGGAGATCCAAAATAAAGTAGTTGTACTTTATTCTAGTTGACCACAGTGATCAAGGATTGCAAATAATTAAGGAAAGCCAAGAAACTAAAAAAAAAAAACACAAACAAACAAAACTAATGTTCAAATACTAAAGGTAGTAACACTATGAGAGGACTCTAGTATTACTAATTTTTTCAATTTGTTTCCTGTTGTGTCTGGTTATCTTATAGCCAAGAAAAGATTTGCCAGTCCTATCATACATAGATAAACTGTGTATTAAATAGACATTTCAACAGAAGACCACATGTATTGTGGTCTTTTTTGAAACTCGTCAAACTGTAGAGATTATTTTTGACTAAGAAACCCACGTTCTTTTGAAAAAGTTCTTTATCGTCTTCTGTCCTAGTCACCAACTGTTTATGACACTATTGACTAGCTCTGCTAAACAGTCAAACTGTTCCTTTCCAGAGAAACTGAGTGCATCTTCACTGCATTTTCAGTCTATGACGGAAAGCCTGTGTCTTCTGCCCAACTTCAGATGCTCCGCATTTGTCTTGCTGCAAGATTTAGGGAGTTTCTCCACTTAAGAATATATCTGTGTATAAGGCTGGGAGGTCACTGTCAGCTGCTATTTTTTAACAGTTAATGATATTACAAAATCCTGATTTCCAGATGGGAATTTGCCTGTCAGTGATAGTAACTAGCAATTACTTTTGGGAAGGGGAGAGGTTAGTAGTAGACAGTTTCCAGAATGCCAGACAGGAAGAAGTGGTATTGTGAGGTTTCTAACACGTAAGACTTATTTTTTTCCTTTTTTCTTGCTCCACCAGTTGTTTGAATTGGGTCCAGATGGGGGAGACCATGAGACTGATGGAGACCTTCTTGCTGAAACAGATGTCTTAGCATACGATTGTGCTGCTAGGTAAGATGTTTTCCTTACCCACTTCTACCTACTTCTTGATGTTTATTTTTATTTTATTCATACACTTTTGAAACTCACTTTAAATATCAACAGAGATGACCTACATCAGTAGCAGTTTGTAGCAAGTTATGTAAAACTTACACTCAAAGTGCATTGGGTAAAGTAGTAAAACTCCTAAACATTATGCTGCTAAATTAAAAGAAGGAAAAATTATCACACGCTTCCCGTTGTATAGATCAAAGTCAAATCCCATATTCCTGTGGTAAGACAAAACAAAATGTTGCAGCAGCTCTTTTGAATACTTCTATCAAAAGGACGCTTTCAAGCACAAATGGGTATTTGCATTAAACAACTCATCATTAAACTTATTGCAGTATAAAATTATCATAGCCAAAAGAAGGGTTATTGTGCTTCAGCTCATTAGAATACAAGCAGTTACTGCTTGAAAGATATTGTGCATATGGATGGAGTTAGCCATGTTTTAGCTGCTTTTTCATTCCCTGTTATGAAATAATTTAACATTCAAATAATCCATGAATAATTATTTTAAGTTTAATTCTTATGTATCACTACTCCTAACTATATATTCTATTACTTTCTGAAATATTCATGTGTAATTCCTAAGAATTTGCCTATAAGCTCTTCTCATTTACAAAAATTTTCTGGAATTGAATTAAAATGATATAATTAATACTTTATAATTAATACTCTACTTGCAATATTATGTTTGAGATGTAATTGGGGTTTCTCTGTTAATTTAACTTAATCTCTCCTTACTCTATTTGGCATTTGGTATCTGTTTCAAAATGCAAGATCAGGCTAGGCTTAGGCATCTGTAGGTACTTCTGAATTATTTTTTTTTATTGCTACCTTATTTTTCAATGAAATATTTTTAAATGTTGAATATAAATAAATACCTGAAATTAATAATTTAATGCCATTAATTTTCTGTTTTCTAAGCAGGGTGTAATTCGTCAAAGATTAATCTAAAACCTAATTGACATACATCTTTTTTAAAATTTACTTTTACCAGAGAGAAGTACGCAATGATGTTTGATGAACCAGTACTCCTGCAAGCTGGCTGGTGGTATGTAGCTTGGGCAAGAGTGTCAGGACCTAGCAGTGACTGTGGATCTCATGGACAGGCCTCTATTACTACAGATGATGGGTACATGTTTTTTTTCTATATATTTTAATGCCAAATAAAAAACATAAGGGATCTAATATTACTTGAATAATTATTGGATTATTTCTCTTTCAGTGTTGTATTTCAGTTTAAAAGTTCCAAGAAATCAAATAATGGTACAGATGTTAATGCGGGGCAGATCCCACAGTTACTGTACAGGTAATATTTTGATCTCTATTTAGAACAATTTATTAACAAGTTTTTAAAAAGAAGCCCTGTTAAAGTAAGCGTATGTTTCATGAAATCATTATTGTATTAAGCTAAGGAGATCAGTATCTGAAAAATTTAGGGAATGCTTAGTGTCTTGGAAAAAAGCAATAAATCCATTATACTAAAATGTATTTCTTCTGTACAGTCTCATAATTTCATCTAAAATACTTCAGTTTTTTACTAGTTGGGAAGTAGTCTGTGTAGTAGGCCTCAGTTTAGGAGCAGTACACTGTCAAACAGGTGATTTTAAGGAAAAAAAGAAACAAACCCCAAGGAATTGTGCTTTAGAGTAAGTTACCATAAATTTATTATTTTCACGATAAATGGTATGTAACTTTTAAAAGCAAGAACCCTTTCACTGTATTGCTAATATATTTCAGATTTCCTCAGATATATGCAAGACCTAATCGTTATATATTGTGTGTATAAATACATAAATAATTATTCCCCTCTGCCTTCACATTGATTCTGAAACTTGGAATTTCTTCATACCAGTTCTCTTGCTGTGTCCTTTCTAAGCACGTCCTTTCCAGGGTCCCTTGTCAGAACAGCTGACTGATGCCAGTAAGCTTTGTGTCCATAGACCCATATCTCTCCAGAGGAAGGTTTTGTTTTGACTGATTCACATTAAAATCCTGGCATAACCTATTAATTGCTTGGGTGGTTTCTGTGGAGAGATGGCTGCAGCCAAAGACAAACAAGCCTTGGGGACCTCTGAGGGAGGGATATGGCTGAAAAGCCATGAGTAGCCCAAAAGGAAAGGTGCTGCAGTGACAGGTTCTGCCTGTATTTTTTACCTCCATTATGTTTTATCTCCACAAAACTAGTGTTCTTTAAGGATTAACACTTCTAGTCTTAAAAATGTCATCTGAAGAAATACAGTAAACACTTGTAAGAATTTAATATGTAATTAAATCTCAACTTTATTATCAATTGTCACAATTCTGCCAGCTGAACAGAATTCAAGATATTTGATTACTGGCCTAGAACAATTAGGAACTAGAGAAAGTTCTGCTGAAATTTAACGTTTTTTGGATAATTACCTTAAACTTTTCTTGCACTTTTGTTCCACTTGAATAATACAAGCTGTCAAAACTGCTAAAAGTAAAAAGTGCTGATTTCAAGTTAGTTCTTAATTTGTTCTTCCAGGCTGCCAACAAGTGATGGCAGTGCATCCAAAGGAAAACAGCAAACGAGTGAACCTGTGCATATTTTAAAGAGATCTTTTGCCAGAACTGTCTCAGTGGTGAGTATTATCAAGAATCTTGTGTGTTTCCTGTAGGCTCATTCATACTTAGAAAACAGAGATGTATATGTGGAAATAACTAATGATTTTTTTAGTGTCTGCTTTATCAAGCAGAAGTTATGTACACTGATGTATAAAACATTGTAATGATTTACTTTTTGTGAAGATTTCAGATGTAAACTTAAATCTAAGCTAAGCTTGGTATTGACCTAAGGATGAGAGCCTAGAAATGTATATGTTTACAAGGTTGAGTTACTTAGTTTTGGGGGGGTTTTTTGGGGGTGTGGGGTTGAGTTCATACTTACTGGTTGTACTGAATGTAGAACCCTTACTCCCTGCCAAGGAATTAATTTTAGCAGGCTCTTTAGAGTTTTGAGGGATCTTTAATACATGCTCTCTTCCATGGCTTTTAAATAACTGTCATTAATTAGTTGTTGGTGAGATTCATCTTCCTTTTGGATGCATTCCAATATACATTGAGAATCAGATGGCTTTTAATTAAACTTTGATAAATTGAGGTAAGGAGTATTTAATAGGCACAGTGAACTGCAACTATTAATAGAAGAGAGTCTGCAGTTATTCACATACAAGGAGGTTAGTCGAATTTTGAGGAATACTGCATGAAGTTGAAAAGCAGTATTGTCGTGCAGGTAAGGCCAATTCTGTCTTCATGTTTTTGAACTACAGTCCCTTCCTTATATGTTACAAGCAGTGATTATTTTATTTTTAGTTCCATCCTATTCTATGTTTTATACTGCATAGCAAGTACTCTTAGTATTCTCAGCTGATTGTTACATTGAAGTTACTGCCACCATACAAACACTTGCAGTCCAGTTTTCTTAACTGGTTTGCTTTCTCTCATTTATGTATTCTCTATTTCTTCAGTATTTCTTAATAATTAGGATGATCATCTGCTCAGGTTTCTTCTACACAATATGCATGTTTAGTAATCATATTATCAACATATTGATAGTTACTCTTACTGTATGTTTGCTTAAAAATATTTGCATTAAGTTATGGTCTCCTGTGGCTTTTAATACTTCACATTGTATCATCCCTCTTCATTATCTTGCTGCTGTTATCCCTCACCACAGAGGTGAACTGGGATAAGACTAAAGTTTTGACTTTCTGAATCATTAGTCATAACTAACTTTGAACAATCAGTTCAATTGTTGCAGCTTGAAGGTATTCCATACCAAATACTTGTAGTTTGCCTTCTGAGGCACAACTTTATGAAACTATCAACCACATGTAATAATAGTAGGAACAAAGTTTTGGACAAATAAAACTTTTTAATTCCTCAGATTTCTCGTGTCCTATCATGTGCTTCTGTTGAATGTTCAAGTACTGTAAATGTGATATAGTTCCCATGCTCCTGCAGATCATAACTGTTTAAAAACAAAGTGAAGACAGCCCTGATAAGCCTTTACTGTTATGACAAGAATGTATTCTGTTAAAAGTAGGTATTAGACTATTCATACACAGATGAAACACGTATAATTTCCAGAAAATTCTGTATTACAGATGAATACAAACAGTTGTTAGTTCTTAAATAACTAAGAGACTTCCACACACATAATAATATGTGTTATAAATTGCTTTTAACATGTTATTATAGTGAAGTGTTCCTACATTCTCAGTGCTCTTTTGTTCTCAAGGACAATGGGATTTGTGTGTTGTGTGGTAGGTATGTATAGACATAAATACATTTTTATAACAAGAATGGACACAGATGTTGTTTACTTTTCATCTTATACTGATGCTGAAAGTTCACTTTTTTTTAACACAAAATCTGTCTTGTGTGTCTTTCATAACCCTGACATAGGAATGCTTTGAATCTTTATTGAGCATCCTTCACTGGAGCTGGACAACACTGGTGCTGGGAGTTGAAGAACTGCGTGGACTTAAAGGATTCCAATACACTGCTACTCTTTTGGATTTAGAAAGGTTGCGTTTTGTGGGCACTTGCTGCCTGAGGTTGCTGAGGGTCTACACCTGTGAAATATATCCAATATCGGGTATTGCTTTTAATCACTTGTTTGATATTTATCAGCAAATAATAATCCACAGGACATTCAATATTTCATCTAAGTATGCATGTAGGATTTGCTAGAAGATGAAGGTGGCCTACACAGATGGTTTTATTGGAATAGTTAAGAGACTGGATATTTGCGATTATCTGTATAACCAAGCATCCAACAGCACATGTTTACACTGTAACTTGTGTGTATTATTTACTAGTGTGTAAAGTTAATCTTCTGTTGGTCTTGACAGTTAAGTTCATTTGGGCTATACATTCTTTTTTGCCATTTCTGTACATAGTAGTTGCTTTGGTGGTGAGCACAATTTAAATTTGAAAGACAGTTTCTGTTTTTCATGCCTGTAGTTTAACAACACTCATATTAAAATTCAGTGTATATTATGAAAGACTGGAAAACTGGAAGTTTCTAATGTTCAGTTTTTGTTGATGTAGTTTAACCACTTTCACTGTTTTCCTTTTGAAATTAACTTCTCTGAATGTAGATTCATTAATTTTGCTAAATTCTTGTTGGTTTATTTGCATGTAAAATGTGCATCTAATATGAAAATGTTTTGTTTATTGTACATTTAACACTCCTCTTTGTGTAACCTTCTAGCTACGGCTAAGGCAGTTGTAGAAGAAACCAGCAAACTGGCAGATTGCATTGGAAAAACTAGGACCTTGCTGAGAAAAATTTTATCTGAAGGTGTTGACCATTGCATGGTGAAGCTGGACAATGATCCACAAGGATATCTAAGTCAGCCTCTCAGTCTTTTAGAAGCTGTTCTTCAGGAATGCCATAATACATTCACAGCTTGCTTTCATTCATTTTATCCAACACCAGCTCTCCAGTGGGCATGTCTTTGTGACTTGCTGAATTGTTTGGACCAGGTACATTAAAATGGCACAAGCAAATATTAGAACTGAGCTTGCCCTTTTTCTCAAAGAGAAGCCAAGCAGTATTTATCCTCGTTTGCAACTTGAATTCTGCTGTGGTTTGTTTGGGTTTTTTTAATAATTGGGGTTTGTTTTGATACTGGGGGTTTGTTTTGGTTTTTAAAGTGTCCAAGTTCAACAAGAGCCTAGGAACTTCTCTCTCTCTTAGCAGTAAGATTCTCTTACTGCTTTTTCTGAAGAAAATTTGTGGCGCTGATAACTCAACACCTGCTTCTTCAGTGTTGAGGCCATGCCTTATAGTGATTACTCGTGCTGCATGTTGTTCAGGAGCATACATGTGGCGTTTTTAATAGTCATCATTAGTACTTGAGTAATTTCTTATTAATAAATGTTACAACACTGTTGTGATCCAGCAAAGTATATGAGAAGATGGCAATATTATTCTATAATCAACAGCTTTCTTCTATCTTGCTTATTGTGAATTGAGCATCCCACATCGAAACAGTGTAGTCGTTTGCTTACAACAGTGAGCTCTAAACAATTTGATGTGTTGCATAAAAATGTATTTAGCATATAAAATTTGAGGAAGAATCAGTTCTTTAATATATTATTCGTATTAAATTTATCAATTATAATAAGTGCTTTGTCTTCCAAGGGTGCCATAATTTCAAAACTAAATTTAAATGGGTTTATTATTTTAAAACATACCAACCAACTCATTTTAATTACTCCAGTTTGAAAGATCTAAATGGAAGCTCATGAGAGAAAATAACGTAAAATTCACAGGAAAGCTAACAATATATGAAATTCTTTCTCTAAATTATTTTTATAATTGCTATAAAACTGGAAATTTCCTTTCAAAAGCAGTTTCTCCCTCATTTACTTTGAATGAATGGTGCCAATTCTATTAATTTCTTTCTGTGTTTTTAGGACATTCAAGAAGCAAACTTCAAAACCTCCAGTAGCCGGCTTCTTGCTGCTGTTATGTCAGCTCTCTGCCATACATCAGTAAAACTGACCTCTATCTTTCCAATTGCTTATGATGGAGAGGCGTTGTTGCGATCAATGGTTAAACAAGTCAGCACTGAGAATGACTCTGCTCTGGCCCATCGTTTTCCTCTTTTGGTTGCACACATGGAAAAACTTAGTCAGGTTAGGATGTATTCTAAAAAGTTAACAATGTGTTTGTTTTACTTTGCAACAAAAAACACTCCATGTAAGTTCAAGTTTTAGCTTTATAAGGATGTAGCTGAATTTGCCTGAGTGTTTTCTTTCTAGAACACTTGTTTCAGAAACTTACTGTTTTGTCCAGTTTTCATCTTTTGGTCTGAAATATTCCAATTATCTCTTTTTCAGACAATGAGCAAAAATTATTCTTATATAGTTTGGAATATTAAATCTGCAGAAATATAGTTTGGAGTTGTCTTCCATTGCATAGTGTTTTCTGGAACAGTCTTTCGCTTTTCCACATGATCACAAGAATGAACATGTGCATAGATTCAGTGTTTTGAGCAAGAGTCAACACAGTTTCGGTAATAAAAAGTCACGTCTCAAGCTGGAGTTTTTAAAGGACTCAACACGCAGTGGACAGGGGAAGCCCAGTTCATCTAGTTCTATCAAAGGCTGCTAGACAATTTTGTATTCAAGGGCTCTCAAATGCTGTATTTTTGCAGTTCTGTTATTCCAGAATATATTTATGGGAATTAAAAAGGTAAAGATGATAAACAAAGATATAGGACTACTAAATAGTATTCTTCACTTTAGAAGACGAGAGGTAGGATCTTATGAAATTATGAATCATGCATGAAAGGTAAATACAGGATAATTGTTGAGTCTTGCAATACCAAAAGTTTTGAGCCACCAGAGACTTTAGCAAAAGGTAAGTTCTTCATAAAATACACAGCTAAGTTGTGGAACATATTCCCGTAGGCCATTATTATATTAAAAGTTTTCACAGACTTAGAAAGTACCTGCATAAATTAATGAAGAAGAAAATCACCAAAAGCTATTAAATGCAAAGATAATATTTCTGTCTTGGGTACAGTTGCCTCTTTAAAAGTTAAAGGTAGAAAGAGTTGTGTGCATGTATCTGTGCAAGTTTGCTTGACCTGATTGTCTTCCCTGTCTGTTCACTACTTGGGTGTCTTTGGGAGACGCAGTGTTGAGAGAGACAAACCTTTGACTTCTATCAGTACAGCTGATTTTAATTTTCCTTATTGGAAATGATTTTCAGTATGGATAAATGTTTTTGAAAAACTTTGGAAGTCACTGCTAGGTAGAAGATACAGCAGATCCCTAAGCCTAGATTTGTTTCATAGTCTTCATTCAGTAAACAACAATTGTTTTTATAAGCATCCCACTACTGGTTTTATCTTACCTATTTGCATAGAAGATTCTCTTTGCCAATATCAAAGCCAAAAAGCTTCTGAGTTTCTTTTTAGACAATGGGGAAGACAATGATATGAAGAATTCCATAGGTAGCTGTATATGTGTCGTATTCTAGTGTATGCTTATAGATAGTATGGCAAAGAGGGCTGTAAGAAAAGCTCTCTCCTGAAAAGGACACCTATATCTTTCCAATGCAATAAGAAAAGGTTGAGACCGCCTCATTCTGAAAGTTTAAGAATATTAATCTTTTTTTTGACAAAGGACTACATACTATGATAGCTTTGAGAATTATTTTTTTTTACTCTCTAGACATTTCTTATTAAGAAGTCACAGGCTTTTTAGTTACATAGTGCTTATAATATGTGAAAATCCGTGTGTTTTTTTTTAAAGTAAGAGCAATATCATTTGTCATTTTTCTCTTCATAATGCAGAGTGAAGAAAATGTTTCAGGGATGACAAGCTTTCGGGAAGTTCTGGAAAAGATGTTGGTCATTGTTGTTTTACCAGTACGGAACAGCCTTAGAAGAGAGAATGAACTTTTCTCTTCACATCTGGTTTCTAATACTTGTGGGTTGCTTGCTAGTATTGTGAGTGAGCTTACAGCATCAGCATTAGGATCTGAGGTAAAGCTTCTATAAAATCATTAGTAGAAGACTTTCAGAACAAGTATATTATGAATGTGTGATTCAGGCTGTGGTAAGAACTTGATAGGTGTGCAGATGTTTCACAGATGGTGGAATTCTCAGTTCTTGGTAGCTTTCAGATATTTAACATAAATTTAAAAGCCTGTATTTGGTGTACTAAGGAAGTACTGGTGATAATTAGCTACTGCATTATAACTGCAGAATACTGCAGATTGTTTATACAACAGCAAATTTTTTGAGTACTTCTCTTTTTACATGCATATCTCTGCATGTATACACTCAAAATATATTTTGTTCAGTACTCACTAGAGCCAGTGCCACATACCTGAGCATCTTTGTTCCCTTCATGGTATCATGGGTGCCTCAAGTTCTAATCCTATCTGCTTTTAATTATGGGTCAGAATTTATAATGTGTTTTGTTTATGCATTGTGTCTTCCTCCTTTATATACAAGATACTCCTTACACGTATCTTCCTTTATATATTCAATATTATGTATTATGCATATTATATTTGTCTATATCATTAGACTTTTTCCAGTTTATTTGCTTTGTATTCAAAATTGAGAGTGGTACTGATTTCAACTTCTTAAAATCCAGAGATTTATAATTACACACGGAAGTTCCTTTTCATGAAGCTATAAAGTCATTAAATGATGGAATCTTACTTGATTTTATTAAAGGGATGTCACTGTCTCTGTACAGTCAGCAGACTTTTCACAGAAAGAACCAAGCCTTTGATAACATCTTGATTAAAGATGTATTTACTATTATATACAATCTGTATATGTCCTCTCTTAATATTGACCTAAGGCAAAAATACCCACCTTTTCTTGAAGCACAGTTAAGCTGTATTTTGTGCTAATTCATCCTATAAAATATATTTTTAAATACTTGAAAAAAATAAGAATCAGATTCCTAATTACTCCTAGTTAATTTCCAATTACCATAAATTATATTTTATTTTTTCTTTTTAGTTGATATTGAATAGAAGCTGCAGTAGTGCCATCTTTTGTGTTTCATCAGTTGACTTTTAAAATTTGCCTAGTTGAAAATCTGGTTATTTAATTCACTTCAATTTGCTTTATTAGAGTTGTCTAGCGTTTAGTGATTCATTTTTTCTGGTGCTTGTATTTCATTTTCTACAGGTTGATGGGCTGAACTCTCTCCATTCTGTCAAATCCACTCCAAACCGATTCACTAAAACAAGTCAGGGAAGAAGCTGGAATACTGGGAATGGATCCCCTGATGCAATATGTTTCTCTGTTGACAAACCTGGTGTAGTTGTAGTAGGATTTTCTGTTTATGGTGGAGGAGGAATTCATGAGTATGAGTTGGAGGTATTAGTTGATGATGTAAGTGCTGCATTTGAAAAAACATATTTGACCAAAAGTAACCTCAGAGTTCTTTATAATATGTTTTACAAAGTAATATTGTAATATTCTTATACGGTCTGGGCTACTAGTAAAACAGTGCACTGGCAGTAGGGGGGTTTGTGCTTCTGATGGTGATCTTTATGGTATTGCAAACTACATACCATATTCAGTGGTGTCCTTACTTTGGCTGTGGTCTTGAAATCTTACTTTATTAAAAATAATATTTCAAGTATAGTGGGCTTTTCACTTCCTGGAGCTAAATTTTAAATAGTACTAGTTATCTTTTTTCAGACTGTGAAGGAAAATAAGAAATAAAGGACACAAAGTTAAAATGTTTTAAACCAAAACTTAAAGAAAGGGGTGGCCTACCAGCATGCTCAGACTGTAGGTACAAATGTTTCATGTATTGTTGTAGTCCCTTAGAAGAAGCATAAAACTGTATTGTGTACTTGTAATGAAGAAAAACCTGTTCTTTTACAGCCGGTTGTCCACTTTGACTGTTCTAATCTCTTGTATAGGACAAGCATAGGTGGCTATGGGAAATCAACCTCTCTGCTCAGTAATTGCCTTTTTAGCAGAAAGGCTTCACTGTTGACTCCTGAACCGGTTTTCCAGCCTTTTTTTTTTTTTTTTGGTAATGCTGTGTATAATAATTTATGCAGGGAAACATAACTTGCACAATTGCATGAATGAATGTCATGTATTTACATTATAAATGTATTTAGATGACTTTGTTTCTTTGAATCAGAGTGATCATACTGGAGATTCAACTCATTCTCATAGATGGACATCTTTAGAGTTGGTTAAAGGAACTTACA
This sequence comes from Falco cherrug, assembly GCF_023634085.1. Lineage (NCBI taxonomy): Eukaryota > Metazoa > Chordata > Aves > Falconiformes > Falconidae > Falco > Falco cherrug. Next base: position 46,082,761 of record NC_073698.1, on the reverse strand, counting down.
CCACAGATGATTCTCCCAGTGACATAGCTGAAATCAGACTTGACAAAATTGTGCCACTGAAGGTAAATAAAAGATGTATGCATCTGTAGGTTTCATATGACTTTAGACAATAAAATCAGAATGTTCAATGTAAATTGGTTTGTGTACATATTTGCAACTAGATGTTTACATGTTTGCTTTATAAAGTCCCAATGCAACCCTGTAACTGAAAAGTTCAAACCCTGGCAGCAAAAAGAAATTAAATCTTAATTTTTATAATAGCATAAGGTAAATTGTAATTGCTTAGTCATTTCAGAACATTCTCCAATGTGGAACTTTTGCATGCAATTTGGTAGCTGATTTCATTGGGTACCTGGTTACTCTTCAAGTACTTAGTAATATTTTCTGTAAGTTATGTTCCAAATTTTGAGAACACAGAACAGCTTTGACTTTTGTTAAATGCTGGATCTTTTTCATTTAGTTTAATTTGTGGAGTGCTTTGAAGGACTTTCCAGGCTCTCCAGTATTAAGATACAATCATAGAATCATAGAATGATTTGGATTCAAAGGGGCCTTAAAGATCACCTAGTTCCAACCCCCCTGCCATGGACAGGACACCTTCCACCAGACCAGGTTGCTCAAAGCCCCATCCAGCCTGGCTTTGAACAATTCCAGGGATGGGGCAGCCACAGCTTCTCTGGACAGTCTGTGCCAGTGTCTCACCACCCTCACAGCAAAAAATTTCTTTCTAATATCTAATCTGAATCTACCCAATTTCAGTTTAAAACCGCTACCTCTTCTATCACTACAGGCCCTACTACAAAGTGTCCTCATCTTTCTTATAAGGCCCCTTTAGGTATTGTAAGGTTACTATAAGGTCTCCCTGGAGCCCTTTCTTCTTCATGCTGAACAGCTCCAACTCTCTCAGCCTGTCTTCATAGGAGAGGTGCTCCAGCCCTCTGATCATCTTCGTATATAATAGCTTTCATACTACTGTGAACCCTAACTTATATACTTGTTTTCTACTGTGTACTATATTTGGCTCTTGTTTTTAAGGAAAATGTGAAATACGCAGTTCGTTTGAGGAATTATGGAAGCCGGACTGCCAATGGAGATGGAGGAATGACCACAGTTCAGTGTCCAGATGGTGTAACGTTTACATTTAGTACATGTAGTCTGAGCAGTAATGGCACAAACCAAACACGAGGACAAATTCCACAGATTCTTTATTACAGGTTTGTGTGTTGTCATGATCCATTTCTAAGAAAAAACAGTAAAACCATTGTATTGCTATTATACCCCATCTATTTTTGAGAAGTAACAGAAATAAATATATCTGGAGTGTGTTTGAGGAAAGAGCCTCTTTAACAGTATTACTCTGTTCTTCCAGTGTAGTTTCAGACTTCAGTTATTTAGTGAACACACCAGTTGTACTGGTGCCTCTTCCAGTCTTGTTTTAGGTTCTCTTTTTTTTGACTTGGCAACTAATTTGATGGTTGACCTCTTTTACAAGGTCTGTTGTCTGTTGCTTTAAAGCTATAATATGGGGGACTGGTAAGATGCACTACTTCAATCCCTTTTTTTTTTCTTTAACTTAAGAGATTTTTGAGACACTGCTCACTGGAATGCTTATCTCTCTGACTTCATTCAGTTCCTTCCTCTGTTGCTGGAAAGGATTGCATTATGTAGCGAAACAAAGTCTGTTTCTATAGGAACTGTATTCTCTCTTCTGTAGAGTTCAAAGGTATAAAAAGAGAAATTGCAACTGCCTGAAGAAAATGAACTGAAACATCTGACTGTCCTGCAGGGAAGCTTTATTTTAGCCTTTCAGGATGATAGTAGGAATACACTTAAGGTTATGCTTTTGCAGAAGGCATTGATTTAATTTTTGAGGTACTTGCCCTGATATGTACGAAGACATGATTTTTCAAAAAGTGTCAGCACCTGACTATATGAATTACTACCATAGTCTGTATAGCAAATAAATGTGTCGTGCCTTTTACTCAGTTCTCAATTTTTGTCGTAAAAGGCCAATCAACAGGAGGTCAAAGGAATAAAAGGAGCAAGGAATAGTAATTTACTTCAATATTTAATTATGTGTGAGGTGTACCTACCTACTAAAAGATGAGGAGGATAAAATAAGTAGCGCTACAAGTGACATATTTTGGACTAACAATCACAAGAACATGTTGCTCTTAAGAAAGTTTTGAAGGAGCTAAAATACAAAGAAATAAAGTTGCCAGCAAAATTATAGTAACAGTATATTTTAATGTAGAGTAATTCTGAACTCTTTTAAAACATGACATTAGATGTTCGCAGAGACTCACAAATCCAGCTTGTCAGTAATGACAGAAATTGCTTATTAAAGAATGAAAATAAGTGGTGCACATCATGATACTTTCATTGATTTAGTCTCCTGGAATCTTGGACATCTGTGTTTAGGCAATTCCTCCAGCATTTGGAGGAATCTTATTTTGAAGTATCATAATTATGAAGTATATTACATAAGAAACAGGAAAGAAGACAAAGACAATATTTATTCCTTGTCCTGGATTTTCCACTTTTATATAAGCAAAAGCAGGAATAAAGAAGAAATAACCATTTCTTTGATTTCAGAAAAGCTAAGGACATAAAACCAGTAAAAGGAAGCTTCAAGGCATTTTAACTTAAGTTAGCATATGGCAAAGTGCTGTCTTCTGATCAGAGCAATCTTTGGTTTTTTTTTTTTTCAGCTGTGATAAAATTCTAGGAAGCTTTTGAAGAACTGTAATGTCACAACTCAGAACTATTACAGGATAAATTAAGTTTTGTTTGGAAAATTTGAAGACTGCTGCCTGTAATCACAATGTCTGTTGAAGTTTGCTTGGACAACACAAACTTAAATGTTATCTGATGGATGGCTAGTTACAGACTTAGCTTGAGGATTCCAGTTTAATAATGACTCGAGGTGTTGAATTGTCTACAGCAAAGGAACAAATGTTCAGTGAACTATTATAGAACAGAACTCGTAAGGTTCACATTCGATTTTGTTTGAAGGATGGGCAAATACAAATAAAATTGTTGCTTATGCAAATGCCAGGAAAGGTCATACCAAAAGTAATATGTTAATGTACTTCTGATAATGGCAGAAATGCTGTGGAAGGTTTTATTGGAAAAGTACCCAGTTGGAATCAAACCCACTGTCAGTCACTAATAAAATAAAATTAAAAATGCTTGAGGCTGACAGCAAAACTACTGTTCTAGGAGGACACATTGACAAAAAAAAAAAACCCACCAAATCAGCATTTTTTTGAAAGAGTGGTTAAGTCAAGTCATAGAGAAGGCTAGGTATCCTTGTTGCACACTGAACTGCTCCAAGTAAAGTTTTTGAGCATTCTCAGGTGCCAGGCCTGGAATCTTAAAGTTCTCAAATGATATTTTGAAAAATCAAGTCTTTTTGGACAAACATAAGATAGCTGAAAGAGAATGGGAAGTTTTTACATGTTAAGTGATTTTTGTTGTCTATGCCAAGGCTTGACCACTGTCATTTTGAGGGCTTTGAATTATCATTCAGCTGCTTTGAAAAAGTGAATCAAACCAAATCTTTTATATACCTAATTTGACATAGTTTGATGCATAACGTTGTTTAAGAGAACCTAGTTTTACATACAGGGTGGATTTCAAGGAAAAAACTATTTTTTAAGGGTAGCCATCAAATTGTATTTCAAAACCAAAATTAATCTTTAGAATAGGAAGGGAGAATCTTTTTCCCCTGTTTTACAATATTGCAGAAATATCCACTGAGTTTTACTCATTTTTGTGATGCATTTAGTATTATTCTGTTTTTATCAAGATAGATGGTTGGGCTTGGAAGAGCATAGCTATTAATACATTTTTGTGGTTTGAAAGGCATCTAGTCAAAAGAAACGTTTCAGAAAAATGCTTTTCATATTTTCTGCCAAATAAAAATAAAATTATTGCAAAGGGCTAACACTGAGGCATTGCCTCCAAAATATCCTCTGTGGTTTCTTTGATTGTTTCCTTTATTGTTTTATCATAAATTAATAATTTTATTTATTCTGTGCCAAAAGTCAGTCAGTCATGTTCTTTTTTTAATATAATTTTGTATTTTGTGAACTTACTTTAACTTAATCCACCATCCAGGAGTGAGTATGATGGAGATCTGCAATCACAGCTTTTGAACAAAGCTAATGAAGAAGATAAAAATTGTAGCAGGGCTCTTTCTGTCGTGAGTGCTGTTGTACGGGCAGCCAAAGACCTGTTGCACAGGGCTCTTGCTGTAGATGGTAAGGCTTTTGAAAACTGACTTTAAAAATTCACTTCTCAAAACTTCTTTCCTTGATAGCAAGAGATAATAGTAGAACATCAGTAATAGAAAAATTGTGATATTTCTCTTTTGCTTTCCAAAGAGTACTCTTCTAATCTTTCATTCCTGTAGGTATCAAACTGTGAGTAACTTTCTAAGTCATTGGAGTTGCACTTGAGGTATTGTAGGCAGATACCTTGTATAAATTTGCTCATCAATTTAGTAGGTATCGTACTAAAGCTGGTAAGATTCTTTATTTCTAAAAAATACACGGTGATAGGTCAGTTCCAAAATTTATTGCACATTTTGCACAGTGATGATCAGGAAGACTGGTGAATGTAAAATGCAGTTAAAAGGACTTAAACATCCATTTTTGAGAAATGTAAACATTAGCCTTAAAACTGAATGGTTTTAAGCTACCATCTTCATATCTAGAATATTACATAGTGCTGTAGAAATTGATTTGGAGGGCCAGGAGGAGTTTGTTTTCCTGGCTTTTGTGGCATAGAAAGTATGAACACAGCTTCACAATTTGGCAAAGAATGTAATAAAATTATGCTCTAAGAGGAGGAAATTTTTTAACAGAGATCTGTGTATAATGGCTTGTTTATCTTGGTTGAACTTTGCGGGTTTAGAATTTGACAATATTTAGATAATGAAACTAATGTGAAGTAAAACCTAGTGTAGAAACTAGAAGTTTAACTTGTAACAAGCAAACTAGAAAAATAAGATGTGTTTTGAACTATGGTACATTTATTAATAATACCTGTATTGTATTTATCTTTGTTTAGCTGAAGACATTCCAGAACTACTCAGCTCTTCCAGTCTGTTTTCAATGCTGCTTCCCCTCATAATAGCCTACATAGGACCAGTAGCAGCAGCTATTCCCAAGGTATGCTCCTCAACAGAAATTATTGAAGAAATTTGTGTTATACATTAAAAGGTTTACTTTGGAAATGTAAACATCTTGATTTCTTAAGTTTTTGTGAATATAATGGTTTGTATTTGACCATGTGACTCATTATGAATTTTCCAAGAGTCAGGAATTTTAAAAACAAATCACCTTTTCAAGATGCCCGTTTTCTTTTTAACTTAAATTGAAGACATTATGAAAAAAATACCTTAAAGAAGCAGAGAGAAAAATCATAGAATCTTAAAATGGTTTGGGTTGTAAGGGGCGTTAAAGATCACCTAGTTCCAACCCCCTGCCATGGACAGGACACCTTCCACCAGACCAGGTTGCTCAAAGCCCCATCCAGCCTGATCTTGAGCACTGCCAGGGATGGGGCAGCCACAGCTTCTCTGGGCAGCCTGTGCCAGTGCTTCACCACCCTCATGGTATGAAAGGCTTTAACAGTAGGAAAAGACAATAAGTTAGAATACTCTTCATTTCAGAGTCATTGATGAATATTAGTTGGAAGAATTTTTAAAAGATATTATGTAAATTCTACTTTTACAGTGAAAATCCAAAGCAGCGGTACCTGCTCATTAAATTAAGATTATTTATAGCAAATTTAGAGATGGGAAGATGTCAGCTGTAAATAAAAATAATCTTACTTTTCAGTCACATAGCATTCTTCCATGTCCCTGGGTTGAAACACTCTTGAAATTGGTTATTAGATTTACAAATGTCATTAATCCTTCACTAGTAGACACGATTGCCTTTTATTGCTTTGTCATGAACAATGAACATGAACAGGTTAAACTCTTTTCTGTCTTCTCATTAAAGTGGGGAGGAAAGACATCTGGCCACTAAAAATCTAGCAGGTTAATTTCATCAAAAATAGTTTCAAATTTTAATTAACTTGTTACTGTGATGAACTGGTGGTTTAGAACAAAGTGTTTTGCTTTAGAAGTATTCTCCTTGGAAGGTGTCAAAAATTACAGAGATAAGTGCGATGCTTAACACTAAATGCATTAAAAGATATTAAATATTTGAAAAAACAGTGTTGTTATAGAACAAAATATAACTGGACTAGGACTTCAGTATGGTATTTGCTTTCTGTCAACTCATGCATATTTGTAAATATTACAGCTTTTTAGTAGGAGCCGGTTTAGTGAAAGTATCTTGCAGTTGTGTACAGATTTTTGTTTCAGCTTTGACAAGTCTGCAAGGGAAGTGTTTGAGATGAATGTAGTGGTTCTTTTTTTATCAAGATTGTGTAGATGCAGAATTGGAAAGTGACTGGATGAATTGTAGTAGTGATATTCTGAAAACATCCAAACCATCTCTGTAGAGAAATGTAAGTTTGTGAGTATTGTTTTCACTCAGTCATAGGTAATACTTTATTGCATGTGGTGTTATGTTACAGGTTGCTGTTGAGGTCTTTGGCCTAGTACAACAGTTACTTCCTTCTGTGGCAGTTCTGAATCAGAAATATGCCCCTCCAGCTTTTAACCCAAATCAGTCTACAGACAGCACCACTGGAAACCAACCGGAGCAAGGGCTTTCAGCTTGTACTACCTCCAATCACTATGCTGTTGTAGAAAGTGAGCATCCCTATAAACCTGCCTGTGTTACGCACTATAAGGTAAGCACCATTTCTAAGTGCATACGCAGTTTCTTCAAAGCTTTTGACACAGGGCTTTCGTTTCGTTAACATTTACTGTCTGAAAAATTGTTGCCATGGGTGATAATTCATATTGTCTAATATAGGAGACATTTTCCTATCTTATTACTGTAGTGCTTTCTGGACAAAACTCTGTTTGTCCAGTAAGTATAGTGGAAGCTATAGTGGAAACTAGTGTGGTTTTAACCCCAGTTATCTACTGTATATACAGTTATCTGCTGTAAGTCCTAAATTTGCTCTGTCATAGATTTTCCTACTGTCACGCGCAGTTTCTCTGCTCGAACTGTCTTGATTGTAGAAGTTGGAAGTCTTTATCCATACATTTTCTATTCAGATCTCAGACTTTCTTACCTAATGCTAAAGCAATGTTTTGTAAAGATACCAAATGCCAATTTTAGTCAAATTAATATGCATTATAGTAAAGATGTCCCTATGGTGGCTGTCACTGTCTGACAATTTAAATTCTTCATTAATTACTTCCACTTGGGGCATTATTTAACATTGCAGAAGTCTCTGAAGTCCTCTTTAAATGGGTTAAATCACTCTGCATGGGATTCATTCTGCCTTACATGCATGACTATTACAATAAAACTACATTTTCCTCTATGTCAATAAAGGGTGTTTTTTCTAGTTCAGTAAAGGGCTGAGGTATAAATTACATGCCTGAGAGTTAAATCCCATGTTTCAGTTCTTGAAATAGTGAGTTCTGCAGTTGCATTGATTCCATGACTGTAAATACAGAGGCTGCAAACCTGGAATTGAGTAAGAGCTGGAGGAGGTCATTAATTATTATTCTACTATTCTGCTTGCTTGTCCTGTGAGGCAGCAAGACATCCACTGCAGAAAATGTAGTTGTTATATGATCTTCCTGATGCAATGATGCTAATTGTTGTTCTAAACGTTTATGGAGCTCATCTGAAGACTTAAACTTAGTTGCTACTGCATTTGATTTTCTGTAGCTATATGCTGTCATACTGCAGGCCATGTTCACAAGTGTGATTCAGCTGCTGTGTACTTTTCTAGGATTGCCCAAAAGAAATATTGAATATGTTTTTTGAAGTTTACATTTAAAAAGGTATTTGAGAGCTACATGTTTATAGTAGTTTGTGGTTGTTTTGTTTAATGATCCTGTGCAGAGTTCTTAAAAACAATCATGAATAGTATCATAAGTGCAAATACTTAATCTGAACAGAAGTTATAATACATGATTGTAATTCAGTAAGGCATTTCAGGTATATCTGAATTTCAAAGAATAAATCAGGTTAATGTTAATCAAAAGCATGTCAAAACAACTGTACAGAATTACATAACTGAATCACTTTCATAGTCTAAAGAGTTAAAACTAAATCGAAATGAAAAAATGTAAAAAACAACCACCCCCCAAGCCCACTTATCCTCTCCCCCTGGCCCCAAAACTTGTACATAATTAGGCTACTGTTTTGTTGTAGGTGACTTTTCCTGAATGTGTCAGGTGGATAACAATAGAGTTTGACATTCAGTGTGGCACTGCTCAATCAGAGGATGTTCTTCGTTTACTAATTCCTGTCAGAATTGCACAGAGTCTGGGATTTGGACCAAAGCATGCTTCTGTTCACGAAAACCTTAATTCATGGATAGAACTGAAAAAATTCTCTGGATCTTCAGGATGGCCCACCATGGTATTAGTATTGCCAGGTAATAAATAGATACTGCAGTAATTTCTAGTCATTTGATATTAGGTTTCTTGTTTCAAGTGGTGATCTGTGTGTTATTCATGGTTTTACTTTACATTTAAAGCCTGGGTTTCATATATGGTCATGTAGAAAAAACATCAAAAAGAGGAGAAATATTAGTATCTTTATAATGTATTTTATGTATCCTTTTACTTCCTATAAGGAAATGAAGCTCTTTTTTCTCTGGAGACTGCATCAGACTATGTGAAGGATGAAAAGGCTTGTTTTTATGGTTTCAAATGTTATGCAATTGGATATGAATTTAGTCCAGGATCTGATGAGGTAAGGAAAAAGTGAAATGGCTAAAATTGCTGCACCTATTAATTGTTTTCTGTAAGGCCAGGGTTTTTTAGTGAAAATATTTGCATTTCCACTTCTGACTAAATAACATTAGCAAAATACTTTTAAATTAATTTCATACTATTTGTTTGGAATTCTTTGAATATTGTTGGAGTGGCTTTTTGTATGGTTTGGATTTTTTAATAACTCTGACAGTCTGCAAATACGTACCATGATTTTTGTCTAGTATGTCAATGGGATATTAAATTTCCTAAAATTCTGACCTAGTTTTCCATCAGAAATCCAAAGGATTGGGCGTTTCAGATATACAGTGATTAGTGTTCTGCTGTCACTGCCAATTATGGGATGAAACTTACATTATTTTTCCAGTGTTCACCCATACCAGAACTTTCAGACTCCCTGGAAATGCTGTGCTCAGTTAGGCTACCTGAGATTTTGCACAGCGGTCACCTCATCTTGCCTTTAAGGTTGAATCACTTCTACCACTGTTTCCTTGCTGCAAAGGGAAGATAAAATTTCTTCATGTCCTTGAGCCAATGCTTTATTTTGTCTTTTTAAGCGATTACTGAAAATAGTTAATGTGCTTTATAATAATTCCAGAAAAATGGCCCTTCCCTGATCTTGGGAGTCTTTGGGCCTATTGCTTCATGTGAACTTCACAAGGTTTGCATCTTGCTTTACACCAAAACCTTCCAGAAGATTTACCTGATCTTATTCCTGGATTCTGCTCAAGCTAAATAATGTCTTCAGGTTTTCAGAACATGAGATTGTTTGGAATTCCAAACATGCCAGATAAGAAAACATACCATAAGATTATTAGCTATGATAGTCTCATTGGCTTGCTGCAAATCAGGTTTATAAATCCTATAGATAATCTAACTAGTTTGTGTTTGAGTAATAATAATGATTTTTGCTTAAGCAGAAAAAAAGATGCAGATTTGTATATGTCATGAATTTTTTAGAAGCAGTGGCAAACAAAGCTGCTGGCATGCTTTTAACACTCCATGCTGAAACTTGCTAGCCAATGTTAACTGTATCATCTAAGGAAAAGTTGCAAATAGTTGTTTTCAAGCATACATTTTTATAGACTGAACACTCTAATTTAAATTCTAGGAATAGAAAATCAAGTTTTTCAGTGTTTAAGCTACCATGCATCTCAGGACTAAAGCATCTATAAGTAACTTTAAGTAACTGGACACACAATGTAAGTTTCTCCTTCTTTTGGGAACTTTGTGATTACAATTTTCTGAAGTGTTACCAGTGGTAGAAAAAGAATCCTATGTTCTGGTGACCACTGTTTTCTCTAGCTTAAAGTAACAAAGTATCAGTCAGACCTAACTCAAGTCAGTGGGATTAATTTTTGCACCATCTGATTCTTTCTCCTCCTAAAGGACAAGCTTCTGGTACCATTACATAACTATGGTACATCGAATGACATTTCATTGTTAGGGAAGTCTTTGCAAAAACTGACATGTCATTGAGTGTGAGCAAGTGCATCAAAGGAATCGGCTGTAGTTGAACTATTAATTTAAACCTAGGATTTTTGCAAAAATTGTAGATTTATGCTTTGATAAATGAAAAGGAAGACTTTTTGCTGGTCAATATTGAATCTACAAATATATATGCAAAATCTGCCTTTTGCATAAAGGGTGTTCACATAAGCAGAGACCTTGCAGTGAGTGGATCGACGTTTCAGATCTTCACTTGCTTTCTATTTCATAACCTGCTGTTTTGAGTCCTAAAGATGCAGTTTATCAAGGATTTAGTCTAAAATGCATTTTGGAGATTTTTTTGGTCTGCTTGGGAGTCTGGAGAATACAAGGCAAGTCTAGGGTTACTGATTTTGAAGACTCTTTCCAAAAGGATTTTTTAATCTACTTTTTATATTGCTGCTTTCTCTAAGTCTGCAAGAAGATCCATCAGATGGAGGTTTCCATCTCCCCTGCTAGTTTTTGGTGGTGGGTCGGTGGGGGTTTTTTCTTCCATGAGAGGTATTTGTCAGAGGTGTACTGAATCACTCATGCATTTCTTTAAAATTTAAAATTGGTGTTAGTGTCAATATCTTTTTTTGTGAGCAGTTAAAGAGTTTGTGCCTGCATGTAACTGAGACAAGTTGAAGGGAAACTATCAGATACATTTCTTTATGTTTTAAAAAGTAGCAGCAGCCTTCTTAGCCGTACTAGTCTCCCCCCATTCCTTGCATCCAACCTCCTTCCCTCCATGTATTTGAAACCCATGTGCATGGTCTGTTCTTTTTTTTTTGCGAACAAGGTTGAAAGGTACTGATTGAGAAGCTCTCATGTTTTCAGTGACAAGTCGGGGGGGAGGCAGGGAGTCTTCTCATTCCCTAGAACAGCAGTGTCAATGGGAAGAAATGTTCCCAGTGCAAACAGAAGGGAAAAACTGCCAAGGGCGTCTCCCACGATCTATAATGGAGAAAGGGAAATAATGGAATCTTTTTCCCATCCTTGCCTTTCAACTAGAGAAGGGGAAGAGGAAAAAAGTTATGAACAGTACTACCTTTAAGCAAGGTGGCAAGGTGAGCTTCTGTGGAATGTATATATGTACAACGTAGAAGATGCATTGCTTTGCAATCTGTATATGTATTGGTAAGGTGTTATTTTGGGGTTTGTTTTGTTGGGTTTTTTTTATTAGGAAGTTTCCTTTCTTTTTAACATTACAGACAAAAGACAATTATCTTCTTCAGATGTTTTTACTAGGCTACCAGAAGCATGGTAACCCATTTATTAATACTCTTACCTAGTTGAAATTGTTCCAGAATTTTTGGTACGCTAGCCCATGTCACAGCAAAACATGACAGTAGATGTATGGCAAGAAGCGTTTCACAGAAACTTGAAATGGAACATAAAATTAGTATCTTTTAGAATAAAGCAGTGTCAGGGAAAAATACTCATTGTCCTATTTTCTGAGACACTATTTTTGTTTCTAAATTGGTTTCAATTTTAAGGGTATTATTCAGCTGGAGAAAGAACTGGCAAATTTAGGAGGATCATGTGCAGCAGCTTTGATGAAGAAAGATCTAGCTCTTCCTATTGGTAAGTCCTACTCAAAGAACATACTTTGTTATTTCATCATTTGAGGTTTTCTGAATTAATACTATCTTTAAATCTTAATGTTACTCTTAGAGATAATCACACCAAACTGATTCTTAAAACTGAATTAATCAAACAAGATAATAAAGTAGTGAAGTTTTCTGCCTACACTGTTCCCTTCATGTGTGTATGGGGGGAGGGAAATGTGGTCATTTAAATCTGAATGAACTCACCCCATCCACAGGTAGTGTATCAGTGTATGAGCTATGTCCTACAGTTTCCTCGTGGTACTTCACAAATGTGCAGGTATCTTATTTGTGTTTCTCTTTCACTGTTTCTTCTCCCTGCACTCCACACCTTTCTGAATGAAAAATACCTGCAGCTTTGAATTGCGAAATGTAAAATTAGTTGTTCAAAATTGAAAATGACTATTACGTATGTAGACCTTATACCCTAAAATATCTACTGTAGGGTTTGGGGTTTTTTACAATTGCAAAAATAGCTACATACTTTTAGAGCAGATGAAGTACATAAAAGTTTACAGTAACCCAAATGCAATTTAAAATGTTGCAATTTATAATGTAAGGAAAACTATGAGTTTATGAAAATCAATGGATATGGAGATTGAATTAGAACTTCTAATGATGCAACCATGTTCTGTGTAATAGAATTTCTCCTAATTAACATTAGTGTATAGGAAAAACAGACTTATAATATATAATAGGATATCTTTTTGATCATTTTAATTTAGGAGCAAAAATGAGAGCTCAAATATTGTTAATGAGACTGGAAATGTGTATTAATGAGCAGGAGGGCATTGAATAGTGTGCAGTTATAACCACAAAACCTAATTTGGAATTTTTAACCTGGTATTTTGCTTGAGTATTAGATGTTCAAATTTCTTACTTTGTTTTAAATAGGCACCTCAATTGCACTGGTAGATCTCACTTCTCTCTCAAAAGTACAGGCAATTCTATAGTTTAAATAGTGCCCTCTTATCCTTCAAACAGCCTCATTAAATCCTTAGTTGTATTGACTTCCCTAGCACTCATTTATCCTGTTGTTGTCCTATGCAAAAAAAAAAAAAAAAAGCTAACATTGAAAGCTTCTAACTTAATTTCCTAGGTTTTCTAATATTTTCTACTTCTCCATAATTTTTTTTTTGTTTTGTTCTGATTTTGAATGTCTAAACAAGAAGGGAGAGTAGGTGGTACATAGACCAGCTTTAAATGCTTTCAGAGAGAAGCAATTTGAAATAAAACATGCTTTTATGATACGTATGCAGTCTCAGCCACCTATAAAAGTGGTTGTCTATGATCTGCAAGAGAGGAGGGATAAGTGCATTGCCTGTAAAGAGGCCTCCTGATTACTGATGTAATTGCAATTTAATCAGCTCACTCTTTACCTAACACCAACTTAAGGACTTTAGCCAAGTCTGTTAGTGTTGCTGACAATATTACAATGCAAATTACACACGGTTGTATTATTTCTCTACAAGATCACTGTACCCTGTGATAAACAAAATAAACAAAACTGATGAAGTATACGCAGCAGTGGTAGTAACTTGTGAATGGAAACTACTGTGCAACCTTTTTAAGATGTTTTCAGTTGTCTGTAATTTTGCTCTAAGTGTTTTGCTTGGTGTCTCAGAAAAACACTATGGCAGAAAAAGAGGTTAAAATGGGATTTTCTAGAGCAACATTTAAATGTCTTAGTATTAGACTGGTAGTTTTTTTCTTTTTCTGTGTTCTAAATTATGTATCTTCTACCTTTGGCTGCAAGTGAAATAGTGTTTTTAAAAATACTGTATTAGTGCCATTGCTCACCGGCAGAGCAGTGTTGTATTTGTGGAATGAAGTGTCCTTTAAGAAAAACCTATATAATCATATAAAAGACTGTCTTGTAATGCATACATACAGGAAAGCCCTTTTTGTTAGACTTCCCATACTTTATAATTTCTACAATTTTACCTCTGTTTTGTGTGTGGATGTATAGGCTAAACGAAGTAACCTAAAAGGCTTACTCCACAAAGTAATTAGCAACTTAACTTAAAATTCCTGAACTTTGGGATTTAGAAGTTAGGCATCTATATCTAAGGTAGTAGCTCTGACCTTCTATTAGACTTAATTTAGATATCTTCAGAGGATGGTTCATGTCATCCTTAGATGAAGATGTAAGAAAAATTAAACTAATCACCCAAAGGAGGAGCCTGTTTCTCCTTCATTTATTTTAAAGGTATCTTTCAAGCCTGTATCTATACCTAAGTCTGAGCTTATTTCATGCTTCGCTGCCCAAAACTAGGTAAAGTAATCCTGTTCCATTTCCCGGAAACTAAGTGTTCTTAAAACCTGGTAATATTAATGAAGACAATAAGAAACTTCATGAACTTTCTCTCAGTGAAAATAGGATGATTGAACTGACTTGAAATCAGTTTTTACTGGTATCCTTGTAGGACCTTTCTATCTTCAGCTTTATTTGCATGATTTATCTTGATGTATTGACTTTAAGGAGGTTGTCCTTCACAAAGACGTACTTGGCTTTTTAGTAATTGCTGTAAGTGGCTATATTCTGTATACAAGTAACCAAATACCTGTCAAGTATTCCTCTAGAACCATTAGGGAAAAAAGTGTTTTGAAAGAACATTAAGAAGGTCTAGCATCCTCGCTCTAGAGGAAGATGAACCAGACAGTGATTCCTTCCTGTATTAGGAAAACTTTATCTTTGAGATACATGCAAATACTATTTGAGTTCCCGTGTTCAAAAGGTCACAATTCCTCCTTGCCAGTTCTCCAAGACTTTAAGATACTTCCTCCCAAGAGAGAGATCTGGTCTGTGACAAGGACTAACTTATACAGCAATGTGGAATTGATTGATGTTTTTAACATTGTTACTTACTTGTTTGATTTGATAGAAGTTATTTCTGAGAGCAGATTTTTTATATATCTTTATTTCTTTGGATTTTAAAAATGCCTTAGGACTTCATTCTTCTCACTTCTCTTTCTCTCTTCTGACTAGTAGAATTGCCTGACATGTTTTTGAGAGAAGGTAGAAATATGGTAACCTTACCTGTTTTACTTTTCTGTTAAAAGACTGTGTTTGGCAATTCTGGTCACCCTGGAAATCAGACTTTTTTGAGTTGTATTTGTAAGAAAGAAATATTGTGTAATAGAATGTATTCAAGTTTTATGTTTTAGGGGGAATGGTAATTTGCAAAATTGTGCAGAGTTTATCAGGTTTTTGAATACTGGTACTAGGGTAGTAAGCTCTTGAAAGGGAGCAGCTGGTGCATACTCACAAGTACTGCTTCCCAGAAACCATCTTGACCTCCTAAAATGTTTTTCTGAAAATACCTAGTCACATCCAAAGATTTGCCATACATACTGTCTTGGAGATAAGAAAAGTACCAAATTTTGTTTTGTGTAATGGATATTGTGTATTTGCTTGTGCACTGAACTACACTATACTGCATGTTTACTACGTTACTTGAGAATACTAATCTTTCAACTGCTGGTTAAACAATATTACACATCATTTTGTAATTTTGTAATATACAAAGCTTCACTAAACAGAATTGAATTTCACATTCTATAATATGTAGATAAATGTCAATACTATTGTTATGAGAAATATATGATTATATTTTTACAGCAGGTAATGAATTTGAAGAAGATCTTGAGATACTTGAAGAGGCTGCCTTACAGGTATACTGTGGCTTTTTATCCATATCAGCGTACTTAAGCACATAATTGCATTTCAACTTTTTGACTGCTACAGAAGAAAATCACATGTAAGGTTTTTATAGTAGAAGGGAATCCGGCTTGTTATAAAACAGTTTAAGAAAGTATTGTGGAAGTTTAGTATTTATATTATATCTTCTAATAATAAATCTTATTAAAAATGCATAAAATATCACATAGAAGGTTAGATGACCAAGTATAATTCAAAATATCTGTTTGGCTTAAGTTGTACTATTCAGCAAATTTTAAAAGTTACCAAAATTAATCCTTACATGTCTTTGTAATTGCAGAAATAAAATAATCTTTTCAGTTGAGCACTAACATTTATCAAGTCCTAAATAATATGATTGCAGTTGTTCTGGTTTGATGGTGCTATGTTGTTTGTTGTGATGGTAGCTAACGGTGGTCAGTAAGTCCCTATTTATAGCCCCTAGCTGATGATGAACAGTGGAAAAATTTTCAATGTTCTTTCTCTTTCCTAATTATCTTAAGGGCAACTGTTTTGAAATTCAGTTGTCACAGTACTTGCTGAAAAAACTCATCAGTGCTACAGTATGACACCAATGCATAGGTCTTAGGTGACAGAACAGTAAACAGAAACCGTCTAGGAGGAATCAGATGTTCCTTGGAAGAAATATTTTTTCAGCAATCTGTTCTTGGACCCACTGTGTTCTAATTCAAAATGTGAGCTAGGAGTGTGCATGCAAGTTATGGATTCCCCTTTGCTTTTAGTCCTGTCTCTTCAGTGGTTTATGCATCTTTCCATCTTCCTTCCTTGCAAAGAAGGGATTTCTTTTACTTTGTCTCACCCCAAAAATATCTTTCTTAAGAGATCTGCCTTTCTACAAGTTGTACCTCTAGCCTTTTATTTTCTTTTGGAACATGCTCATTGATCACATTTTCAGAATGGATTTTCAGATTTTTCAGTTTTTCAGAATTTTAAGAATGCATTTTCTTTCTTCTCCTGTCAGCAGTTTAGAATACTCTAACATGAAAGTCCATGTTACCTTATTCTTTCCTCCAGAAATTCTCCCTCAACTCAAGCTCATTTAATTTCTTTTGACATACATTGTTGTTTTATAGACTGAGCTGACTTTTTCTTAAACTTTAATCAAAGTAAAGTTTATCCAGTTTTTATTCCATTTATTCTCCTCCATGAATGGTTTTCAGTACCCAAACTGCCTATACCAATTGTGTCATATCATGGGAAAGTGTCTGCATGTAAGATACTGAAAAGCACTTTTATGTCTCCAACCTTTCACCTCAACCTCTGCCAAAAAAAAAAGGTCTGCAAATCTCACTCCGGCATTCTTGGGAAAGGCTTGGCACTATCTCACTCACCAACCATTTTGGAAGCTCTCGAAGGAAATCTTCCACTGCAGGTACAGAGCAATGAGCAGTCATTTCTGGAGGATTTCATTGCTTGTGTACCAGGATCCAGTGGTGGACGACTTGCAAGGTAAAAGTTTGTATGCTGCATGAATAAACCCATTACTTCATAGTTTAATGTCTAAGTTTTGAGGCAAAGTAGAAAATGTTTAGTTATCTGCTAAACTTTAACACCTGTGCGCTGTTGCTTGTCTATACAAATAGCTATAGATCTTTAATAGTTATATCAAATATTAGTTAAATAAAATTACTTGGCCGTATTGTTTCTGTTAATATATTAGTTCAAAGTATTGTGTATTATAGAGCTTCTGCACCCTTTCTTATCTGGAAGTCATGTTTATACAGAGTAAGGATTTATATTTGGGGGGCTATAAAAGATATTAATGGTAGGGTTTTTTCTTTTTTGTAGGTGGCTTCAGCCAGATTCATATGCTGATCCTCAAAAAACTTCATTGATTTTGAATAAGGATGACATTCGGTGTGGCTGGCCAACTGTTATTACAGTACAAACAAAAGACCAGTATGGGGATGTTGTTCATGTTCCTAATATGAAGGTAATTATTTGAATCTTGGTTGTTCCTATAATTCGTTGTGTCATCTCTTAGTATTTGTTTTAAATGTTCCACAGAATACTCTTTTATTGGACAGAAAGTGGCATTCATAAGTTCAATGTAGTCACACTTTCTTACCTATAAATCCACAAAATTATCAGAATCTGTATTACGCAAACACCATTTCATGCAGTTTATATTTTTTCTGTAATGAGCTACACATGCATAGTTCTGGAAATAACCAGTTGTAGGTGATGTTTGATAGTAATGATCTGTATGGTGACAGAATCCATTTTTTTTAACTTGTAAGCCAGGAAACAGTATAAATCATAGACTGAATAAATGTGATGGAAAAAAAGAATCAGAAGCACATTGATGGACCATTTTATAGTCACTTTATTTTAGACCAGAACAGCACTTCCCCCTTTTCTGTTTCTAATATCTGGAAGTTCTGTAGCTATTGAAATTAATAAAATAAGTGGCAAGGTCTGAGATTCTTGGGTTTTGCTTCAGCCTCTTCAGTTAATCACTGTTCATTTTTTTTAATGGTTCTTTTTTCAGTTGTTGAAGTACTGGAAAGGAAGTGTTTATGACAGCCTCAGGTAGAATTAGAAAATCTTTGCACACTTCAGAGAAAACCTATGTGATATGTGTAAAAGTTGGCTGCTTGAAGTGGCGAAGAACACAAACAAAACAAATTGAACACAAAATGGTTTTCATGTAGCTCTAATAAATCAGGTTATATCGATGTTTTAAATCCCACTGTTATTGTGGGGTAGTTGGTTTTGTTCAAACCCAAAAGTAGATGAAATACCTTTTACAGAGGCATGGTTCCTGCGATAAGAGCTCTCATATCTATTCTTTGTCTAGGATGTAATAATTGAAAGTTACCTTACAGTGAGCTGTAAACTCATTAATGAACAGTGAGTCTACAACAGTAACACAAGAATCAGCTTAGTCACAAACACAGCTTGAGTGACATTTATACATGTGGTTACTGACTTAAATCTGTGACAGAGGAAGTGGAAAAGTCTTGAAGGTAGTGATTTTATCTATCAATCAGGAAAAGGGTATGTCAAAATATCATCAAAATTACAAATTATGGCTGGATATTTTTTTCCACATATGTATTAAAGTAATAAATCTTGATTCAATTTAATCATTCTGTTGGATTCATTCAGTGTGCAATGCAGTGGTACAACTTCCATAAATTAAGTCAAATTTTGATAAAATGTTGTGTGAAATCTGCAATATTTAATGTACTTTATTGCAGATTTAGGATGAATAATGTATAAACTTATTTTCCAGATTGTCTGTTCTGCCTCAGAAAACTGTACTGCTGACTATATTGCCTGCATTGATGGAGATGTGGTACCTCTGGGGAAAAAAAAAAGTCAATTAAAATATGCATTAAAGAACACAGTATAAACGTAACAGTACTGATGTAGTAGGATGGCAGAGCCAGCCAGGATCCAATCTGGCCACCACTGATGCAGATCTAGCAAGCCCTGATGATTCACTCTGAAACCTGTGTGCTCATTTGGAAGGCTCTCTTCCTACTTCGTAGCATTTTCTGTTGTGGGAAAACTTAGCTAGGCATACCGGGCTATGTGCTGCTCCCCAGTGAGTGCTCTGGGACTGGCAGAGTCGACACTGGCCCTTACTGATCATGTGCCAAGTCAGTTGGGTGCGTCTCTCCTGTACATTTACATTTTTCAGAGATGCAGTGCTTGGCTTTCCAAATTGTTGCTAAGTGTAGACACAGGTTTTTGCTACAGCTGGATTCATAGTAAGCACTCTAAGCACTTTGTCACTGTACCTTACCACATCTAAAAGATTATGTGTGTGTGTGTGTGTTTTCTCTCTCTAAATCATCTTATGTTTCCCATGTCTTATTGTAGGTAGAAGTCAAAGCTATTCCTGTTTCTCAGAAAAAAACATCTTTGCAACAAGAACAAGTTAAAAAGGTGCAACGAATACCAGGGAGTCCTGCAACAGCTGCTTCCCCTAGCAGTGATATGACCTTTGGAGGACTTCCTTCACCAAAGCTTGATTCTTCCTATGAGCCAATGATAGTAAAAGAAGCTCGATATATTGCAATTACAATGATGAAGGTAAATGACTGTCATTTAAGCAATATAACTATAAAATTCAGTATTCAAAGTGCTTAAAGTATGCAAAAGAGAAGGAAAAAACTGTATTTCATTTTGGTCAGTGTAAAACTAGATGCATCAAAAAGGCCAATTTCCTGAACTGTAAAGCAGTTACAGACTGGATTAGCATTTAAAAAGAAAAGTTCTGTTTCATTGTGATTACACTTATTAACAAACTAGTCCGAGTTACTCAGGAGAAATTAAAACAGCTATTGAAATGGTGGAGGGGAAGTCAAACCAATGTATCCGTATAGAGTTGGAGTGTTGCAGTGGATCTGTATTAAAACTGTAAGTGGTGAACATAGGAAAAAAATCTGAGCTCAGCATAATAGAAAGGTCACATAAATAATTCAAATTTTTGCAAAATTACAAAATCGCAAAAAAAGTTTGCAAAAAAAGCAAAAAAATTTAAATTGAGTTCAATTATGCAAATGATTCATAAATATTAAACACAATTTGTTGAAATTAGCCATTGTCAAATGGATCAGCTCAGAGACTTTGCCAGGAACAGTTTTTAAAAAGGTACAAATGGAAGAGTTAGTATTGAATAAGTGTATTTTAACACCTGCGATAAATTTACATGTAAGTCACATTGACTCAGTTAAGAGATGTGACATGATGAGTATAATTAGCAGTTGGACATCTTTACAAGACATGATTAATCAGGAATCAGAGAAGGATAATACTTAGTATAATCAGTATGGATTTATGGAGGGGAAAAATCAGCAAAGTAGCATCTTTTAGAGGGCACAAGTTGTTTTCTGCATAGCGCTACAGTTGCTATGTGTAAATAGTGCAACTGGCTACTAAATCATGTCTTAATGGATCAGTGAAAGGACTAAAAAATCAATATGGAGTACAACAAATGTTTTAAAAACTTGTTAAATCAAATGTCTGAAAAGATATTTGCATCAGGGAGTGTATATCAAGGAGACAAGTGTGTTTGGCTTGTTTGGGTTTTTTTATTTGGAGTACTGCAAAGATCACTTCTTGGCTTGATGCTACTTGGTAATTTTATCAGTGACTTGAGGTGGGGAAAAAAATACATTATTTATTCAATGTTGGAACCCAGATGGGATTTCTGATAGCCATTTTCCACAGGTACCTGCTGCTTCTTTTCCAGTACCAGGTGGCAAATCTGGTCCCACAACTGTTATGGTGGCACATCTAGCAATGTGTTAGATACTGTGGAGTAAATGATAGTGGAATGAGTGTAGGGTGTCTAGAAATTAATTTCTAGATCTGATGGACCCTTTGAGTGAGGAATGCTTGATGTTAGCTTGTTAACTTGTCGTCTTTTTTTAACTGAGTCAGGCTAAGATAAAATGAAAATAAAAGTATTTGGTTAAAGTTATCTTAGTAGATAATAGCAGTAGAAGTCTTGGTAAAGATAAAAGTAAAACAGTACAAGTACACACCAAGGTAAAATACAAAAAGTGTTTCTCTCTTCTTGTTGAAACATGCTTGACTTCCATATTTAACACCTTGCTGGGGAATCTTCCAGAAATTCCTTTTAGGTTAAGTCTTTTCTGTCCAACACCTTAACATTTTTTTGTTTTGTTCAGAAGAGAGCTGATATTTTGCTGCTTAAATTAAGGACTGTCTTGACATACTGGGAAATGCAAATATGTTGCCTGCTGTACTTGATTAGCTTATTAACAACTTTACTGATTCAAGAAAGTGTAAATAATTGTCTTCTACTTTCCTCCCCATGTTACTGAGTACACTCATTTCGGTGCAGAATGCCAATGTCCCCTGACTTTTTAATTTTATACCAGCCTGCATGTTATATCAGTACTCAATAGAAACATCCAAATATGATTAGAAACTCTAACTTCTTACTTCATGACAATAAATTATTACATGTTTGGGGGACTGATAGCCTAAACTCTCCTTGTATAGAGATCTGAAATGGCTGATCTGCATGTGTTTTCAAACATTCTTATCTACCTCTTCCCTGCCTGTTGTTTTTGATTTAACATGGGAATCTGATAACTTGGCAACCACTGCAGCCTAGAGATTCTTGCTGAGGGACTTTGTGCAGTTCTGGGACTACCATTATTTACTTATTATGGGGCTTTTCAGTGCAGTTGTTTCACAAGAAACTGTGAAAGTGAATCAGCTCTTTTTTGTAGTGAGAATCAGTGGAAATATCACCTCAGTATAGAGGGAATTTCTTCACTGTGAGTAGAAAGAGAGAGGATCCGAAATTCCATTGATAAACCCACTGGTCTGGTTTGCAGTTTTTGACCTGCAGCATGCTTGCTTTCTTATCTTCACATGGTCTTCAATGCACTACCTGTGTTCAATGGCTTTTTGTACAAGTGAGATTAGAAGACTTGACTGTGAACAAATGTTTTTGTTAGCAATAGGTATCTTTGTTACCTAAATAATGGTTATTTAAAGTGAAGATACTTTTTTCACGTATGTATTTATAATATAGCTGTGTTTCTGTGTTTTGGAATTTGTTTCTGGTTTCCTGATCCATACTTGTGGTGAGTGTAAAGTTAGATTAGTGTGATCTTTGAGAACATACCCTTGCTTTTATTTATTCTTGACCATAGTATAACTGATAACTGTTGATTTTATGTTTGTTGAATTTAACCTGTTTATAGGCATATGAAAATTATTCTTTTGAAGAACTACGCTTTGCTTCACCAACACCAAAGAGGTAAACATAAAAAATTACTTTTTAGTAGGGGCTTAAATTAACATGTCTTGTCACTTCTGCTTACACCCAGACTCACAAGCTTTGACTGCCAGGTAATCTTTGTCTAAGGGTAGAAACACAAAAATCATGTATTATTATATTTTTTTCTTAGATTTAGAGATTTTGCTCCTTAATTCTTAATTGTTCTAATGTTGATTCCTTATTTGTGTTATCTACTCTCTGAATGTGTTGTTTCATCATTTGCTATTAAATGTGGCATAGAGGGTTATATGTTGATAATAAATAATATGAGGTTAATACATTGGACAGGGAAAAACGGTATTTAGATGATCTGTTAGAAAAAAAGTAGAATAGTTTCAAACTGTTACAGGTTAATTCCAAGAAGACAGTAATTGTTTAATGATTTCCATTGTTTTGTTTATGCCTAGACCCAGTGAAAACATGTTGATCAGAGTCAATAATGATGGTACATACTGTGCAAACTGGACTCCAGGAGCTGTTGGTCTCTATACCATTCATGTTACTATAGATGGCATTGAAATAGGTACTCAATTTTCACTATACTTCAGCATAAATTTATATTCTATCCGTTTTGTATACCGATAAATGTATGTCTTGGTGCTTGCTCACAAGATTTATTATTACAGTTGACAGCAAAACGTAGCACCCAAGTTTTTGTTTAGAAGTGTTCTATCTAATTCCTTCTTCCTTCTGAAAAGGAAAAAAATACCACAGCTATTCTCTCATAGAAAAGGGATGTATGTGGCATATCATGTATTTATAATGTGGTTATATAACTGCCAGATTAATAGAGTATCTTACTTTACAGTCTCAATGTTCCAAGAGAAATGTCTTGTTTCAGCTGAGAATGACAGACATGTACACTTAAAGGAGAAAAATAAAAAACAACAACCAAAAACCAACACTGAAGAACCTAAGGAAAGGGGAAATTGTTTCTGACCATGTAGGAGTAAATAATGCCATTTCTTCTGTGGAAAATTGAGAAAGTGTGGTCTTGGTCTTAACTGAGACTCCACCTTAAGTCTCAATCATTTGTAGTAATTTTTAAATGCCTTAGGTTTCTTCCTTGCTGAAAATCTTTTAGTTCTCTTGTTAGGCCTAGGGACTACACTATGTGATACTATAGCATGCAGTGGAAAGATTGCCGCTCCAAAAAAAAGTTGGTATCTTGAATACTCTCTTGTTAGTCTTACTGGTGCTATGGTGAAGATGGATATTGAAGGCATTGTAGTTAGGCCCAGATCTGATAGGGTTTCCGTGAGTTCACCAGCACCAGCAATTCCTTTTTCCTAATGCTGCGCAGCAGCTTTTGTAAATACATACAGTGATACTCATAAATATGAATGCACATAATTCACATAGAATTGGAATGGGATATGTTAACTAGAGAAGATAAGATTTGTACGCTATCATTATTAATGTTTATCTTTGTTCCTCAAACAGGAACATTTTCCTTCATAGGAGTCTCCAGTGCACTCAATTGTATTTTTCCAGTCTGCTATTCCTGGAGACAAACTTTATACTGTAGTTTAAATCAGCTGTTGTTACACTTTTTCGTGTATTCTACCATCCTCAATTTGTGTAGTGTTAATTTTTAGAAATGCTAGAATACAGTTGTTAACCTTGGTTATTAAACAGGTGTGAGTATACTTCTATACCTATGCCATTTTTCTTCAGTGTAACTTCAGTCTTGGTTCAATCATAGTATCTTACTATCCCCTCTCAAGTTTTCATGTACTCATGCTTGACCCCATAGTTCTGTCAATTTTTCACTGCTTTAGTTAAGTCTCTTAAGGTAGCACTTAGTTTCTTCTCTGTCTCAAACTTCAGTGTTCTTGATACTTCTGGATTCCCTCCGTTACTTCCATGCTTGGTTAAAAGAATTACTGAAACTAACAGTTTTATTGCTAGGTCTGGCTGCTTCTTTTCAAGTTGTTGCTCTTCAAAGGATCACCTTCTACAATGAAACAACAAAAAAACCCTGGAAAGATCTACTGAGGCCATTAATTTGCAGTTTGGCTTTAACAGTGATTGCTGAGACAATTTCTTTTAAGATTATTACTCAAGGTTACTTAAGTTTGAACTGTTTCTTTACATTTATTTTTCTTCACAATCTGAGAATGTTACTGTGTTGAGATATTTTCCAGTACCTTCTGGTCTTACAACAATGTTGGTAATTAAAGATGCTGGCAGTTTACATTACTGGCCTTTTCTGGTTGTGCAACTTGGATTTTAAGGCGCTTATCTGTTTTTCACATTTTGCAATTAACATCTGCAGCAGTACAGCATGCATAAGCTATTGCTTCTCCAGAAGCTTTCACTTGCACCCTTCAAACATTAATCTCTTCTGTGTTTGCTAGTCCTTGAAACATACCCCTTAAGCCACTATTATGATACAAAATTCCTAATAGTGTTGTGTGCACGAGGTGTGACAGGTACCTAATAATAGTATGAAATTATAGACCTGTAAATTTCCACATATGAAGATACAGGTATTGAGAAAGTAATACTTTGCACCATGAAGCAACTGCAAGTGTTGTTTATGGCAGACAGATAAGCAAATGGTTATTTTGCCTACTCTGAATTGTAGCACAGATAAACTGTAATTCCTGTTTGACTGATATATCCTGTAATATTTTATTGTTTTTTTTAAAACTTAGTCTTGTTTGCTTACAGATGCTGGGCTAGAAGTGAAAGTAAAAGATCCTCCAAAAGGAATGATACCTCCAGGAACACAACTTATTAAACCAAAAGCAGAGCCTCAGCCAAACAAGGTTTGGAGAATGGGAGAAAAACCCCAACCATACAGTAATATTTGGGTGGGATTCTAGTGTTCTTTAATACGTACTTTATCATGTTATATTGGTGCAGGACTTAAGGATATTTGCAAATGTCTTTAGTGTGCTGAATGCAATGAAATTAATATATGGGGTAAAATGAAGGATGAAAGTCTGTTTCCTTTCAGTCTATCCATTAATAAAACAGTTAGAAGCTCTGCAGAAATGGCCTTAGTCTTGGCTTGTCACACAAACGTTGTGGGACTATTGTGAAAGCCACAGACTGCATTCTGCACTATTATTTCTTTTTCTTTGATATTGTACTATGAAATTAATTGTGCAAAGGTCTTCAAAAAGGTTATGGTGGTTTTTTTTGTGAAAAGGATCTTCTTCAGTCAATATAAAAACCAAAATTAGTTTATTAATATCTTCCTTAGAATATCATTATTTTATTTTTAAAAGTTATCCTTTCTGAAGCTTTTGACTTCCCCATTTCACCTTACCTTTCCACCCTGAAGGACTAAAGTAGATGCAAATAACAGAGCTTTCCTCTGAAAGCTGGTGTGGCAGTGATATAAGGAATATGCCCAGATGAAGGAATCATCTTCCACTTCCCCTTATATGCAAACGAAGGGATATTAAATGAGCCACTGAATATTTTTTTTCATGAAATAAACATGTATTAAAAGATGCAGAATTCTGAACTACTACAACGTTATCCTTTCCTGTCTTATTACAACTGCAAAGGTGGCTAAGAAATAGGTGGTTACAAAAATAATCAAGTGTTAGCCAGCTTCTTACCTATACAGTGTGTCCTGACCTAGTTGTTTTCCAACTTTCTGAATAATCTAGAGACAGTAACTTTATTGTGTAGTTTCCCAGTCTGTAAATGCATCCAGCGTCACTAACAAGATTCTTTTCCCTGCACCCACACTTCAAAATAGAAATAATAAATTAGCTTTCGTTTCCACACAATTTTTTATCTTTCATTGCGTAATATTTTTTTTGCCCTGAGAAATACTTCTAGGCTTTCTCCTTCCTCTTGGAAGGAAGACTTCCTGGTTACTTCATTATCTTAATTAAAATTCCCAATTCCTACTGGGTGAGATTCATCTCACAGAACTTAATTATCTCCATCCAAGCTGATCATCATACGTGTTGTTTGTTATCACTAAAGACATCTGATCTAAGACGAGATAAATTGCTGAATGAAAGTGATGTCTGTCTTTTTAGTTATTGCAGTGGAAATGGAGTTGACTGGTTCATATGTAACAGCTACATTTTTTTCATGGTTAAAAATACTATACAGAAGTTAGGCCTCTGGTGTTCTGAGGCATTGCCTAGTGTTTAATCATCTCCCTGGGGTGTTCTGTTTGCATGTCTTGTTTGTTGTTCCAATTTGTAGTCTCTTTGAAAGAGAAGACTTTCTGTCCTGTATATAGTGTCAGTAGAGCCTGCTGCAAAAATACACTACCTTTTATGGTAAATAATTTTGTCAGTCTTCTTTCTTCTGTGTTGTAACAAATCACACAACAAACCAGGTTAGAATAATTCTTTGTGTATGAACAGCAGTATTATAAATGATACAGAAAGGTAATTATTGCACTGTACTCCAAGCTTCTGAAGTCAAGAATGCAGATTAGATATGTGTCAGTCAGAGACAGTCCAATCTACCAAATCATGTTTCCCTGAGAAAAAGGGCTTAGCTGAGCTCTAGAAGCTTCTTCCTCTTCTTTGTCAGCCTGAAATTTCAGATAGTTATAACCAGAGGACACTAACACTGCATTCTCAGTGGTGATCTGTTCTCAGGTAGAATCACCAAATTATTTTCATCGAGGCAGTGAAACATTCCAGTTTAGTAGTCATACCTTACTTGAATCACAAGTTGAAAATGGATACTATATTATGATTTTATTATTGATGTCTTCATGCTCTGTTATTTGAAATCAAATGAAGATCTGGTTTTCCTGTCCATCCAAGTTGGTAAAGATTATCCCAGCGATCTGTATTTAGCCTGGAGTATATGACCCATAAGAACTGCTGCCTCCTCATTCATTGACTGTGAACCTTAGATTAACTAATTTGCAGGAAATTCCATTCTACATCCTATTGAGGGAAACATCATTTTTCAAGCTATGTAATGTAATTCAGGGTAGTTGGAACCAACTAGAAGAAAGCAGTCTGAATTTAGCTGAGTTGGAATGGGCAAGACTGGTGTCAGAATGATTGGTCACTAATATGTTTTGACTGTTTTGACTGTCCTCACATGACTGAACAAGTAGCTAGCATCAATTGCAAAAAAACTACCAAACCCAAAAACTCTGGGCAAGAGGTGGTGTTTTGCATCCCTTCATAGAATGTTAAGTCCCTTGTTAAGTTTGCTTTATCCTATGCAACACACCTGTCTGTGCTGCAAGGTGTACCACATTTTCAGATTAACTAAATAAGAAGACACAGCAACAAAGCTCTTAAAAACTGCTGTCCACTGTAAGGGACAAGTTCATCTTAATTGCTAAGCCTTTCTGCATTAGCCCCTTCTTTCAGTAAGAATCAGTTTGTGTGTACTCCATGGAAGAACTGACTATTGGGGTGTTACAGGACAGATACTGAACCATTGTGCCATAGAGAAATATTCCAAGTAAAGAGGGGCTAAGTCAGAAAGAAGACTCAGACAATTAAGTTTTTCATGATGGTCAGAAATGAGCATAAGAGAACTTCTAGTCTGTTTTTTGTTGTATTGTCTGTCAGTGGATCTGATCCCTGAACAGTTTGCAGTTACAGCTTGAACTTTCTTCAACTTAGTTAGCTCCTGCAAAGGGGAAAAATGCTCTTTCCAGGCCTGTGCATATCCAAATCTTGTGATTTTTGTGAGTTTTCTTCCTCTAAATTCAAGGTTTTTAAATCCAATTTCTAGCCAACCCATCATATGGTTTTCTAAAGTAACATTTTGGCATAACAATGCAGCGACCTTTAATTTGCACGGCTTTGTTTATAGGCTTGTCTCTGTTGAGAACGCTGTCAGCAGTGATTCAGCCTTACATTTTCATAAGGACCTTGGAAGTCTTAGTCTTGTCTGTTGAGAGAAATCTAAATCCTTGGAGTACAGGATTGTTAGTAAACAAAACCTTGCACAATTTGGAGTAAGCTATATTTGAAATTCTTCACATGCTTCTGGGTTGTTGTTGGGTTTTTTTTAATTAGCCTTAAATAAATACCATTTCTTAAAACAATTTCTTTAGGGGGGAAGAAATGAATTAATGCACTTAGTTGTTACCTTTCATTACCTTTTCCTGAGTTTACTTTTTCCATATCATTCTGTGCTTTATGTTAAGTTAAAGATTGAGTCCATACTTCAGTTGATAGGGTTTTTTTTGCTTTACATGTGGAGTTTGAAAATAAAGGTTTTATACCACATGCATAGAATACATGCACTTCTCAAAACCAGAGACCAAAAGGATGGCTTACATTTGTTTTTTATGGGACAGGTGCCTGATAAGGTCTTTGAATGGTGAAATAATGATAGTGAATAACAACTGTGAGATTTTGGGGACCGTAGTAAATCAAAATTGTAACAAGGAGCATCTGATCTTCCTGTGAAAAAGGGAGAAACTATTGAAATAGCTATTATTGAAAGATAAAATAAAGAAGTAGAAAGATCTGTTCTTTTTCTATTTTAAATGGCTATTTCAACTCTTTAGCTAAGGAAAATATCCAAATTTTGGCCAAAAAGTTGACTAAACAGTATCTTACAGTAGCACGAATGAGAACTGGTAATCCCAGGTTGATCAGTTACTGGAAATACTAAGTTTGAAAGGGCAAAAGCCTTGAAACTTGCAAGAATTAATAAAATGGGGAGTAGCAGGGCAGTTGAAAGACCTGGAAGCTTGTATTGAATATTGGATATTGTGTGGTACAACAGATCTTTCCAAGACTGAGTCAATGTACTTTTAGGTCTTTTTGAACGTTACGATTGGTTGTAGTAAAAAAACTTATACACAGCAGCCATGGGAAACTAGCAACAAACTGTAACTCTAAGACTGCCATCTCATCACTAGCATTTCAGAATCTGTTAAGCCTATTTCTTTTTACTCTTGAGAACTCTGTTCTGATTTTTTCTTCCTTACTGTCTTCCTTTGCTTCTCTTAGGTTCGCAAATTTGTGGCCAAGGACAGTGCAGGGCTTCGTATCCGTAGCCACCCTTCCCTTCAGAGTGAGCAAATAGGCATAGTGAAAGTCAATGGATCCATCACTTTCATTGACGAGGTAATTCATAAGACATTTCTGTTGAAAATTGGGCTAAGATGTAAAGTTAATTCATGCAAATAATGGGTTTTTTATGTTTAGATGTTGACATATACAGCTTAAGAACGTAAAAGTATAAATTGCAAAAATCTAAATATTTACTAATTTAGTTTTTCAAGCTGTCATTTCCTTTTAATTTGCTTAATTGAAAAACTGTGTAACAAACTTTTGAGACTGGTATGTGGAAACAAAATTCCTAGACTTCATCTCACAATAATATCTCTAAGGAATTAGCTGTTCATGACTTATTATTTCAACTCTACACAAAAATTCAGATGTAGGTGTAATTTTCATTACATCTTTCACTTACACTTCTTAAAGATCATTAGTGTGTTAGACTACTATGCACGTATAATTCTTACAATAAACTTCATATACAAGGAATATTTTTGCAATTTACTAAGTTATATCCGCAGTGTAAAAATGGAAAGTGGGGAATTTATGAAGCTTATGAAGGCTTGGCTTGCTTTCCTCTTTTTTTCTCAGAGCAACTCTTATTATTGCATGATCCAATTTAAATTTAATCTTCGTACCTTGCCTTCTAAAAAGATACGCCTCCCACTCCTTTGAAATTCTGATTTTGTTGATATTCCTCTTCACCTCTTCTTACATTCTATCAGCTTAGTGAAGATCATTACTTTCTTGCTACTATTGTCTGTTTGTCTGAAGTCTGTTAATCCTACCAAGGTATGGAACAGTTACAGGAGGGCATGGCTCGTTTTTGTTGCTTGTTTCCCATAGATCCACAATGATGATGGTGTTTGGCTGAGGCTGAATGATGAGACAATAAAGAAGTATGTTCCTAACATGAATGGTTACACTGAAGCCTGGTGTCTCTCTTTTAACCAACATCTTGGCAAGAGCCTTCTGGTACCTGTTGACGTAAGTAAAAGGTGCCTTTGAAAAATATCCAAAAGTACACTCTATCCTCATTACAAGACTTTCTTTAATTAAGGCTGCAAATGAGTCCTGAGGTAAACAATATTTTAATTACCAAATGCTATCTTATATGTGTGTGCATTTTTGAGGGCTATTGTGTAATGAGGGTGGAGTGTAGAAAGGTACAAGGCTTTTTATGTTAAATCCTCTTCCCCTAGAAGAGAAACAAAAGTGCAAGGACTGTTGTAACAGGGTACAAAAGTATACTCATACTAGGTTGTGGTCTGCACCAGGTGTTTCTGTTGCAAGATGTGTATAAAGTGATCCACTGACGTTACGATTTCAGAAGAGGCTTGCAGCCTGCAGTGAAGCAATGTAATTGAGGCTTTTTGAAAAAAACCTGAAAGTTCTTTAGGCTCTGTTGGGTTTTGTGTATATTTTTTGTGAGTTCTACACCTCAATCCTTGAGTTATCAATTTATTAGCTAATCATAGAATCGCAGAGCTTCAAGACTGAGTACAAAATTGAATTTACAGTAAGAGTAAGCATGATTTATCTGCATAACTTTAATGGTGGTCATCACTGGAGTTCAAAGGTTACACCTTTTCTGGAACAAGATACAGTTTGAAAAAAAATGTAAAAGGCAAGAACGTATTTTAGCCAAACCAATGTTTCTCAAAAAAATTATGAAAGTGCAGGCCATTCTGGCTCATCTGGTTTTGTGCATTCCCCAGAGTGGGCAGTACCTTGGTTTCTTCAGTGCAGAATGTAAGAACCAGATCTAATCATAAATACTGTTATTTAGATTTTATTTGTCATCTTATATGAGTGAGCTGCTGCTGCAGTTGAAGATAGTTAACAAATATCTGGCCACATTAAATACCTGCAGCCAGCAATGTCATCCTGGTCATGTTTTCCAATCATGGAAGAACGGAGTTATTCCCAGTTTCAGTGAAACTGGGCTGTTTGCTAGTAGCCACATCTGGCAATTAATAAACCCCTGCAGCCTGTGTTTTGACAAGCACTGTTACATGATGTGAGTAGATCTTTCTGTTCACCTTCTTGTTTATAAACTATTTGTTGATATAATTCTATTGGAGATTTCTCTCAATAAAATTCTTATTTTGGAAATTAATATTGCCTTTGGGAAACATTTCTGTAATGGGAATAATTTCTGTATTCAAACATCAGTCATTGAAACACTGTGATGATAGACTAGTTTATGTGAGATACGTGAAAACATGGGAAAAATTTAAGCGTTGCTTAAAATCTTGCTTGTATTTTTGGCCTTATAAATGGATACTCATTAGAAAATTGCTATATTATACTTTTACAAAATATTAAAATTTGTATACAGCAGTTGAATTTTACTTGTTCACACGTGATAAAAGTGAATTGACCTTGACTAACTAGTTAACTTCAGGAAATATTTTCTGAATGGGTATTATAGTCTGTTATGGGGGGGGGGGGGGAGGTGTTTGGGGGTTTTGTTTCTTTTGGTTTTTAAGTTTAACTATTTCTAATACTTTTTTACTTGCTGAAGGGAATAGTTTTGAGCTCAGCAGTCACATAGGTGATTAGCAAGAACTTACTGGCTGGTGTATTTCAGATGGCTCTAGAACATAACCTGCGCTTCCTGAGAAAAGCCTGAAAGGAAATGGCTGTCATTAATAAATAACTGAACATTCAATCTTGACAATCTAATCTTGAGAATTCAAATGACATTTGAATAAGTAGGTCAGGCACAATCACATGTGAAAAACGGCATTTTATTATCATACGTTTCACTCTGCTTCTGTAAAGTTCAGATAAAATACTGTCTATTTTTTTTAAACAGTATCGGTTCTGATACCATTTAGACTGTTAGAAGCTGGTAGATATGTCTAATTATCTTTTATGTAACCAGTTACGTTGCATTTTTAATGTCGTGAGGTTAAAGCCACATGCTTTCTTGGCTTCTGATCAGTAAGCAGGCCCTGGCCAACATAGCAGAAGTCTTACAAAAGCAACTATTATAGCAATGTAGTTATGTATAATAAGAAATGTCTTTTGAACTAGTTTCAAATGGAAGGTTTCTTTGCATCTCTCTCATATTTTCAAATTTTAAAAGGAGTCAGTGTGTCCTGAAACTATTTAATTTCATTATGACAGTATTTAGGCATAAAGATTTGTTGGTTTGATTCATAATAATAAGAGGAAGAAGGAAAAAATATTACCTAACATTTTCTCTTTCTTTCTTAAAGGCCACGAAACAGAAGTCACGATTCAGTGACTTGCTTTTGAATGCTTTAGTCTTCAGTGCATGCCATTTTAGCATTATGCACCACATAACTTGATGAAATTCAATAAACTCTTTTGTAAGCTCCTGATTTTGTAGCTCAGCTTAAAACCTTTTTTTTTCCTGCTAAATCTTGATCACATTAAGTGATAATGCTTTCTTGATAGGAAGTTTTAAAATCTCTTTTTATTAGTGATTACTAAGTTGAGAATATTCAAAAATCTTTATTTCTCTGAATTGTCCAAGAAAAGAACTGTATTTGTAAGTTGTCAAACTTGATCAGTGCAGTCCTCTAGAGGTGAATGGCTCATGACAAAAGATATTCAATTAAGTAATACATGCTAAAGGTTCTTTAGATTAAATTTTGAAATAATCCATATCTGCTTATCCTGGTTTATACAAGGGGTTTGGAATCCAAAGCTGTTCTACCAGTATTGGTTTCAGAAGAAGGAAATAGACTGGAAAAAGTCTCTTGTGACTAAATATACAACTGGAATATCAAGTGGCTGAATTAGTCATTGTATTCCCTGTTCAAATTAATGTCACATTACTTTTATTAGGCTCCATTTTTATTCAGCTCAGGAGTTTATGCAGACTTGTAACTCCAGTTACGTTACTTTGTCACATTTAAATATACAGGCTTTTTGTAATCATCTCATATGTAAATAAAATCTCTTACTACCTTTTGTAAAATATGTAAAAAATATAATTTAAAAAAAAAGCTTTAGTTATTCTGTTTCATCACTGTATTAATTGAACAGTGAACAAAGAAAAAGCAGTAGAGTTTTTCAGCAGTGCTAATTTTGGCCTTTTATCATCTTGACATCTATATTGTATCTACATTTTAAGTTTTTTATGGACATTAACTAGATATTTATGAGAAAGCAAACACTGAATATCTTAGAACTCCTAAACAGACTGTTTCTATATATTTTGATCAAAATTACTATATTTAAAGGTAAATGATCATAGGAAGGCAGAGATCCATTGTAGTTATGAGACTTATTTATTGGAGCTGTGGTCATTTACCTTCTTAGAAAATCTGTGTCGTCAAATCTTCCTTATGTTGCTCATGTCCTTTCACAAGGAACTGCTATGTAGCCATTGATTTAAAACTGCACATGCAATCCATTGTAGGTAATATGATTATAAGACTATGAATTTAATAGAGGTGATTTTGGATAGGAGTATAAGTCTTAACTGATTGCAATTTTGGAGAAGCTGAATCCAATCCCAGTAGTTGTTTTTCCTTCTGTTTGTTTGACATCCAGTTAACTGTTTTTGAGAAAATACTTAAGTTCCTTACACGGACAGTGATTTATTATATATGCTTATGCACAGTACTTAGAAGAAAGGTGCATACAATGTAAAACAGTACACACTAGGAAGAAATAGAATTTTACCTTGGTTAAGCTTTGGAACTTTATTTTAAAAATCTTATTCTAAATATGTATTTATTACATGTAAAAATTTATTATTAGGAATATTGTACCCTGCTGCCCAGTTATATTATTACATTCCCCAACCACCATAGACAAGCAGGATTGAGAAACTGCAAGTTTTTGAAACCATTATCGCAGTGGAAGCGAAGAACCAAAATTAGTATGTAGGCTGCAGTGTTGAATCACAGGACCTCAGAAAGCTGAATGTTCTGTGGAAATGTTGAAGGACTTTCACAAGAGACAACTGCTGTTGTTCTAGGCACAATGGAAGGCAACTGGGGAGTAGGACTATGTTGGGTAAAATAACAAAATGGTTGTTTAAGATAAACCCTTAGCTTTGAAAAGTAATATCAATTGACATTTTAAATATTTTTAAAAGATCTAATTTTTGGTGGTGAAACAAAGTCATTTATATTTAATTTTTTTTATTTCTGAAACTTACACTTCATTGGAAAAAAGAATGAATTCCTCAAATTATTTGTAGTTTTAGTAGGGGAAAGCTTGTAAGGAAAAAATGAACAAAATCTACAGAAAGTAGCATAAGGACTAAAAATAAAGCTTCTAGCTAGTAGTTTCTTCAGAATGAAAACTTAATTCTGAAATACATGCCAGTTAACCTAAACTAGCATAGACTATGCTAACAGCCTGGAAGCCCTGAAGCTCCCACAGCGAAGGGCAGCTTCTGGTTTCATTGTCTCATTGTTGCTAAGCCAACATGGTCCCACTTCACTGCTGTTCATTTCTTTTGTATGTTTTACACATGTAGCTTTATAATGTACAAAACATATCTTTGAAATTACACTTGCATATTTTAGGTATAATTATTCCATGTTTCTCTTACAGTAGAGGTCCATCACAAACTGAGATACTCTGCCAAGTAGCACAATGAGTCAGTTAAACTGTGTTGGATGCCTATGAAGTACAGTCTCACTAGACTAATATAGGCTTTTTATAGTTGCCATAGTTTTATGCCAAATTGATAAGACTATATTCTGCTAATCACCCTGTCTGAAACCCTCCCCACCTTCCCTAATGCTCCAAAATTTATCTCACTAGTGCATTGGTACCTCTTTCACTTTTGAGTAGATAGAGGTACTTTCACTGTTTTTGTAAAAATTGCAAATTGTTTGTATTACTGAAACTTGATGTAAGCAGTTTTGTCAACAGTATATAGCTATTACCATGAGACAAAAGCATGGGTTTAGTTACTTTTAATGTGTCAATGTTTTTTCAAGGAA
This sequence comes from Falco cherrug, assembly GCF_023634085.1. Lineage (NCBI taxonomy): Eukaryota > Metazoa > Chordata > Aves > Falconiformes > Falconidae > Falco > Falco cherrug. Next base: position 46,047,403 of record NC_073698.1, on the reverse strand, counting down.
TGGAGAGAAGGCATGCTAAGAGTTTATTGTACTTGTTTCTGCTTAAAGGGATTCATTGCCTTTACTATTAAATTTTAATGTGACTGCTGTCCAGGGATTTCGCTTGGTTCCCCTAATCAGGATGGGGATGGTAAATAAGATTTTCACACCTCTGTTCATATAGATAAAATGATTGCTTTGCCAAAAAGATTTTGTCATAAATACCAATTATTAGTACTGATATATATACTATTAATTCTTTCATTTGACAGGAACAGTGAAAATTTTCAAAGAAATTAGTAGAAACCAATTAATGGTGAAAGGATAACTTCTTTTTCATATTTTTCAGTGATTAAAAAACACTATCCTAGCTGTTCTGTGGGAGAAAAAAGTATGCAGAACAGCAGTGCTTATTTATGTAGTACAGGCAATTGGTTATAAAATTAGTGAAGTCTCTCTGGCAGCTCTATTTGGTTGATGATAATTCATAATAAACTAGTAAATGCATTGTATATTTTATAAAACTAATTAAATCATAGCAATTGTTTTTCCTGCAGCACTCTGTGAAATTTTTGGCACTGGTAAAGAGTGCGATTTTGGTGTGCAAACTGGTGAAATCATTCTGTGCAAGTGAATTGCTTTCAACAGTGAGTTTAGCCTTCCTGCATCTTTTTAGTTCTGACTTGGTGACTAGAAGTCCATATTGCACTTGTCTTGCAATAGTTGAAATTATCTTTCAGAACAGCAGACTGTCTTGCTGTAAAACTGTGATTTGTGGTAGGACCAGCTACTGTTTCGTTGTAACAAAGTGTGGGATTTTCTGTGCACGAAAGTCTCAAGCTTTATGAGAAATGTCTGGCTCTTAATTTCAGTAAATGGCATGACACACTACATCCATTTTGAGCTTTTGACATACTAAACTGTTCTTGTTTAATGGATGATTTGCCATGGTGAGCAATGGACTCAGGTGACTTGATTAGGAAAACAAAACTTTCCCTTTTGCAAAACATTCTACCAGTAAATTTACTTGTGGGGAAAGTTTGCATTAACAGAACCTTGAGCTTCTTCCTCCAATGTTTCTTTGTTCCCATTTCTTTGTTGATATATGTCTTTTTTTTTTAAACTTTGTTGCTCAGAATGTCTTTAATGCTAGCCAAGGAGTAAGGGATTTGGACTTTTTTTCATGGACTTCCAAAGCTTTACCCCCTAAGGTGAGTTAAATGACAGGTGCAGTCATGCTGTGTATCTCATGTTTTCAGATTGTACCTTGTGACTCAACTTTATGCTAAATATTCTTTGATTTTTACAGGAAATAGCAAATTCGCACAGAATGCTGTATCTGTGTCTCTTCCTTTAGGATGAGGAAAAAAAATACCAGAGCAGATTATTGAATTTTCATTAATTCATAAGCAGCACTCTCCTTTTTTTATGAACTGCATTAGAAATTCAGAGATGGCCTAGTAACATAATAAAGGCTTTCATTCTCTTTTGATGCAGAATGTACTAGTAATTTTTTTGTGTTATTGGAGGATACACATGAAGTTGCAGCATCTAATAAAATGGTATTTGTATGAGTAAAGACACAAATATTTAATCAATACTCAGCCCATTCTTAATCGAATTTTTTTTAATTATACAACTACTGGAACAACATGTTATGTACAGTTAAGCAGTTTAAGTTATCTATAGAAGTGCTTGTCTAAATCTCTTTACAGCCCTGTAGTGATTTTGAGATTGAGGTTTTTTCATAGGAACTTTGTAATGAAGATGATACTCAGTGTTGTACATACTGGTTTAGAGTTTTAAAGACTTGGTTTTCCATTGAATCTTTTTCCCCTAAATAGCAACCCTTTTTATTATTATATCAAGATCTAGGCACTGTTTAAACTGTCTTTAAAACATATGATTATTTTTTTCCTTGAACCAGTTTACCTCAGGTTGCATAAACCTGCTTCTAAAGTTGTGTTTACAGAACAGGATTCATTTTTGTATAAGGGCTTCTTTGAATTAGTCTGGACATAGTGCACAGACTTCCATACCAAAAAGCTGAAAATATGATAATTAAAGAGATCAGAGGAAATTATATTAATTAAAAAGGAAATAACATAAGGAGAAGTTTGGTTTAAAACTGATAAAAGGAAGTATTCTTTTACACAGCAAGAAGTGAACTCCTAGAAGGTGTTGTTACAGGAGATCGTGGTGGCAGAAACTATCAGCACATTCAGATGAAATTAAACATATTTACAGAAATCAGATTCATAAATAAACACTAAAGAAAATGGGTATACTCTCTAACATTCATAATAAAAATATTTTAAATGCTGTTGCTATATAAGGGACAGACCACTAACAAAGACTTGTATGCTACTTCTAAAAGAGCATCTCTTGTTGCCATTGCTGAAAACAGTATACCGGATTAGGTGAACCATTGGCTTCATCCCGTAGGGCATTGCTTAGTTCTTTACTTTCAGGTGTTCTTTTAAAAGCACCTATGACTTGCACCATAAGCATAATAGAGCTTGTTCCTGCTTCTCACTTGCTTTCTTCTGATATAAATATGCATTACGTTACTCCCGTCCCTCATATTTTTCTGTACAATAGCCTTTTTATTAAGCTATGGCTAGCTGAAAAATCTATGCTAATATTTCTCTTCTTTTAGTAGTTACCAATTTTTCTTGTTAGGAGATTCAAAAAGTGTTTTCTCATGTCAGATTCAAGTATATATATCATCTGTAATTGGTGCCAGGGGAAATAAATTTGCGGGCCATTTTTATTGTCATAGTATTAGTGCACATTTATTATTTTCACTTACATGTGCGTTTTGGAATGTATGGTGTTGCTTTTACTTAGTCAGAACTTTACCTTTAAATTAACAAGTATTCTAAATATGAAATCAAAAAAGCAGCTTATCATTTGGAAAGAGAGAATATTCAAAATCCCTTTACATAGCCCCAGGCTTTTCAGAAAATTTCACAAGTACAGCAGGAGGAATGAGTGTGTCTCCTGCTAAATGTCAGCATGAAGCAAGGTTTAGTGAAAGCGGTTAGAGTAGATAATTTGTCTCCAATGGTAGATATGAGATACTCCTTTTACATAAATGGTTTCATTTATACCACTGTTGTTTCAAGAGTAATATGGTGACTTTTCAATTAATGTGCAATTTACTAATAGTGGTTTATCATTGCACACTAAAATTAGCAATGTAACTAGTGTCTCTTTTAGCTTTGAAATTTAGCTATTGTCTTGAAATAAGTATTTCTTATCTAAAAGTTCAAAGGTATTATTAATAGGTTTTATTCTGTTCTGTTTTGTTTTGCCTTTTTTTTTTTTTTTTTAATTTCTCAGGAATCTAGGTCTAATACTGATGATTTTTTCAAAGACCTAAATTCACACTGCCCACAGGAAGCAGTGATGCAAGAACAAGATATGCCATTCCTTCGAGGTGGACCTGGAGTGTACAAGGTAGTGAAGACTGGCCCGTCAGGTCACAACATCAGAAGCTGCCCTAACCTTAGAGGTATCCCAATTGGAATGTTAGTTCTGGGAAACAAAGTCAAGGCAGTGGGCGAGGTATGGATCCTTGTAGCTTCAGTTAATGTCTTCATAGATACCAGTATATAACAGTAGTAAACACAGCAAAAGAATCTGCCCCTTTACAGGTTTGCTTTTCCAACCCTCATGATAAATACTAACATTTGAACATGGTTTATGTTATAAATACCAATGCAATTATGTCTTTTGCCTTTTAGATGTGTGCATTGATTGAAATAATGTTAAAATTGTACTGCAGTTACCTATGCTTGCTTATATGTTTCTGTTACAGTATTCCTTACTTCCTTAGGAAATTGTTTCTTGTTTTACATTTTTGTCATATTCTTTGAAAAAAAAATGGTTTCATTGAAAAAATGTTTTTCTAGGACCTAACCAATTAACGAATTATTCTGTTTCTCTGTATTGATTGTATTCATTTGTTTAGTTGCTGAACTGTTGTTACTGTTCCCACTTGTCCAGCTGTGGTGTTTTATGGTTAAGAAGGGCTTAAGGATGAAGTGTGTCATGCTATTTCCTAAATATAATGACAGGAACAAAATTAGTATTCATACAAACTTTTCACATATAACATGGTATTATAAATCTACTGTTGCAGCCATCAATAAAAAGGCATATTTTGGTGAATATCTCCACATTTTTATCTAGGCTTGTTTGGATGTTCTAAAGTTGTGGTGTCGGTGTTTTGCTTCTTCTAAACATAAACAGGTGTAAAATTTTTGGAAACAGTCCTAACTGAAAATGTGCCATAAATAGATTTGGTACTTCAGTCTGCCTCAGCCTGTGGCCTTAATTTAAGAAACTGGGTTTTTTTCACATTTGCTTTGCGATATGTAGAGATTGGAATGAGTGTGTTTTTCAGGTACTATAATAAGTTGCTGAATCATGCTACTGAATTATCTGAAGAGTTAACAAATTGTGCTTTTTTGTGTGTGTGCATCAGGTGACTAATTCAGAAGGTACGTGGGTGCAGATGGATAAGAACAGCATGGTAGAGTTCTGTGAAAGTGATGAAGGCGAGGCATGGTCATTAGCTAGAGACAGAGGTGGAAACCAGTACCTCCGACATGAAGATGGCAAGTTGTTGTTTTGTTTGTTTTTCAAATTAACTTAGAAAAAATTAAGCAATCTGAGCAAGACAAATAAAGAAGAAACTGAGTTTTAAACAGGTGTAACATTAATTTATGCTTTTTCATTTGAGTTTCTTTACACAGTTGGACTTCAGAGGTTTTTAGAAGAACAATTGAAATATTTCCTTGTGTTTGCTTTTGTACCAGTTACAGATCACAATTTTAACCATCCTCCTTTTAGCTATGGGGATCATTTTTAAATAAGAAATTGTGTGGTTTTGTTAACTTTCTTTGGTCTACTAATTGTTTTTTCCTTAACAGTCACAGCCAATCTAGATGAATTCTCCTATGCATGATTATGGGCTACTTATATTTCCTTAAAAGATGAGGCAGGGAATAATCTGTCGGTATTTATATTTCTGGAGGGGATCATCTACCCAGCCTCCCTGTCGGTGCAGATTCAGCTAGATCAGGTTGCTCAGGCCCTTTGTCTTCTATCTCCAGCCTTTCTGGACAACCTGTACCAGTATTTGACTCACCTTCATGGTGAAAAATTTTCCTAATACCTAATCACAGTTTCCGATGCTGCAACTTGTTTGTTGCCTCTTTCCTGAACCCTTCAATTAAGTAGTCAAAGGGAGCAATAAGGTTTCAGCGTTCTCTTTTTAATACTAAACAAACCCAGATCTCTCAGCCTCTCTTTAGATGATGTGTGCCCTGCTGCCCTGACAGTCATGGTGGCCTCTGCTGAACTCATTTCAGTCTGTCTTCTGGTGGGGGGAGTCTGAAAGTAGACTCAGCATCCCAGCTGTCCAGTGTGTCCCTCTTGTCTTTCCAATGTTCAGTAAAAATTACTATGGATCTTCATTAGCATGATTTTGTTACGAGTGTGCTCAGAGAGAAACATTTAAGGTCCATCTGTTGATAGTAACATTTTGGTAGACTTTCCTAGAGGGTGGTTAACTCACTTGAAGATTTAGTTTCTTCAAGCCTTCTTTTTTTTTTTTTTTTTTTTTTTTTTCCCCAACATATATATCTCTGTTTTCTGAATAAAACGGGACATTTTCAATTTATAATCTTCCCACTCCATTTATGGGATCTAATGCTTCCATCTTCCAAAGATCTCTTCATGAAAAACTTCTGCCTCAGCAGTCAAATTCTGCTTGTGTTCTTAGGTGATACTTATTGGCAGCCTCTTATTTGCTCATCATAACAGACTCTTTGCCCTTTTTCTGGTTTTGGCATTTTATTTCTGAAAACTGTTCCACACCTAGACACACATAATTAGCATCATGTTACCATATTAAAACAAAGTAATTCCTTGCTAATACATAAGTATCTCTTACAGCCTGTTGGTTTTTGGCTTTGAGGTATAAAACGTTCTGTGAAGAATGGGAATAACTAATGGTTTTTCATAAAATGCATAAATTGTGGGGGAAGAAAAGTTTATTTAATACTTAGCACAGTATTAATATTTTTTTTTGTCATAGATCCTCCATTTTTAGTTATTTCTGATAATGTCAAATTCTGAGGTGCTTGAAGAGCCCAAGTAGCTTCTAGAAACCAAGTATTTGTGCTTTGGAACAGTACCTTACTTTTAAAAACAGGCGGATTTGATAATAGGGTTGTTAACTTCATCATTTTCTATCCTAATATGAGGCTATTTGCTTTTTCAGTAGAAAATAATTTCGCTGAAATAATAGGTTTTTATCCATAAATAATACCATCTTCCAGATTACTTTTGTAATTTCATTATTTAATAAAATGATAATGAAATTTTAAAAAAGAAGTAGGATTTCTGTCAGAGACAAAAGTCATACTGAATGCTCAAGTCTGTAGACAGGTATCCAGATACTTTAGCTGAAACGCTATAGCAAGATCTAGAATTGCCTCTAATTGAGAAAATTCTAGATCCTTCCTTTTTTAAACCAAGTTTAAATTACCAGCCTTCTCCCCGATATATATATTTTTTTTAAAGTTGAATATGTGTGTTATGTAAAAGTTTGTACTATGTGGTTTTGGTCTGAAATGCAATTTTTTAAAAAAATGTCTCTTAGAACAGTTGGGGGTTTTGTTTTTTTTACTTGAATCCACATTAAGTTTAGCATGTTTACAGGACAAAAAGTTGTCTGAGGTGCCAACTTGAGCGTTTAACCTGCATTTGGGAGATTTCTTGTGAATATTTTGTTATAGATAATCACTTCAAACTATTTCTGACCACATTAAGTCTGTCTCTCATTTGTCTTGGCTCTTGTGTTGCTATGGATGTTCTGAAAGACCCCAGGTTGAGTTTTGTTGGAGATTTTTTTAGTATCATACAGAAAGCAAAACTGTAGTACTCAGTAACAGATATGAATAAATCTGTCAGGTGAAAAAATATCTTATGTCCTGTGAACTATTAGCGGGTAGCCAGGGTTAAAAGTTTATTGGGTCTGAGTTTGCCACAGAAAACTATCCTTTCTCTACCACGCTTTGTCAAATGAATGTAACAATAGCTGTCCAAAGAATAAATACTGAATGGTGCGATGCTAACTGAAAAATGAAATGTTAAGCCTGTTCCTAAGTGGCATATGACGGCAAAGCAGGCAGCAACTCAGTCAGACATAAAAACAGTCTGCATGGTATTAAGTCCTCCATCTTTATATTTTTAGAGCATGAGGTCTAAAGAAGAGAGACGTGCTTTTCTTTTTGAAGAGAATTGAGTGGAGTGGAAGAGTGCTCTCTGGAAAAAGAATATCGTTCTTTTGCCATGTGACTCATCTTTCCAATGTAAATTGGTTACTGAGGTGGTCTAATTCTGAAGTGATGTGTCTTTTTTACAGAGCAAGTCCTTCTAGATCAAAACGTTCAGACTCCTCCTCCAAGTCCTTTTTCAATACAAGCTTTCAGTAAGGGGTCAAGCTGTAGTAACGGACAAGGGTTTGATTATGGCCTTGGAAATAACAAAGGTATGTTTTTACACTCACGTTTTAGAAACTGATATTTTTCTTAACTTTGCTTAAATTTTTATTACTCATTTCCTACTCTTTCAGGCACCATCAGACGTTCTCCAAAAGGTATAAGCAGTAGTGCAATGAATTGCAAGGTGTTTTACATGTAGTTAATGTTATAACTTTAATTTCACTCAGTCTAAGTACACTGTATAAAAAGGATCATTAGAGTTTTGTAAATTACAGCTGAGGCTTTCTATAGCGGTAGGCACAAAATTATAACGCAGGAATGAAAAATACGTACTTGTAAAATAAGGTATGAAAATTACTGGATTTAGAAAGCATGTGCTTCAAAATTATCAGAAACATTTGTAAACACTTCTGACCTATCTTGACATTTTTAAAGTGCCTTCAATGGAATAACAAGGTAAAAGATACCATTTGAGATTTTTAAGGTGTAAAACTGAAGTTACCTTTAAATCACATAGATACCAGTTACAAATGCTGGGAAATAAATAAAATCTGTTTAATTTTACTGACATAATAATTACAACCATGGTTTATTTCATTGGCCAGATGTAAATATATATAAGCCATCACAATAAACTCAAACTGGGTTGAATAGATCTAGAAGATTTAATAATAAAGAAGGGACTTTTGCTGAGGCAGATGTCCTTGAGAAATATTACTGAAGCAAGGAGCTCTGTGATTCTGCTCTGACATCACTATACTGTGTCCATGTCACTATAAACTTGGGTCTAAGGTGTGCTGTGTGTTTTTGACACCAGCATATATTCTTAGTGGTCTCCTAAATAAAATATCTTGTTTTACAGGAGAAGACATAGGGGGAAAAAATATTCCTAAATGTTCTACTCTGTTATTTTCATAACATGAAATAGTTTTATATCATTTCATAGTGTTTTACTGCAGAAAGAAGCAGTTCATACTTGTCCGTGCATTGCTACGGGAAACCCTTTTTTTGGACAAAGACTGGAAAAGTTGAAGTGTTTTCCTTTTGTTTTAATAGGGCCTTTTATACAGAACTGTTTTTCCCAGTTTAGTCATACTCATTTCAAAGTAATGGTTGAATTACAAAAGTGGAAGTGTTTAAGATGTTTGGTGTCTGAGGCAGTATTAAAGCTTGTCTCTTGTCAACTGTGTAATAGTGCAAAAGTATTATCTTTTTTTTTTCTGCAGAAGCATATTAGGAAAGGATTTATTTTTTTCCTGTGTTGTCCAAAGATAAAATCTTGGAGTTCAGTATGCTATATTAACAAGCATTCTAATTTTTCGAAGATATTGTGATTCTTTTTACTGTATTCTATCTTAAATATTTTCTGAGGTGTTATTTTGTATATTACAGTTACAGAAAGTTTGGAAGCTAGTCCTGGCATTGAATTCTGTATCATTTTATATCCATTATTGTCTTGACAATACCCTCAAACTGTGATGTTTAGTGTGAGCGAGCAGCTCATCTAGCTGACTTTATTCCTTGTGTGTACTGTAATTCCTTCAGAACTGCCCAAGAGTAGAGTTGTTGGCAACTATACTGAAATAATAATGATATTACTTTCCCAAAAACAGAATTCTTCAGCTGTATCGTTACTTCATATGTAGTCTTTTTGCATTCTCAGGTCTAAGAAACATTGAGTTTTGTGGAAAATAAAAAACTGAAGGCATAACCATGATCTCTTAGGGAAATTTCTGAATGAAGCAGTTCTTTTGGAGGTGCTTGTTTGTTAAAAGAAATTCTGTAGAGATGCACTAGCTTCAATGAAAATTCAGTCACTGTATATGAATGTTTCAAACTGCTGGTCAAATATAAAGACCTCTATGTAATAGGTCTGTGTTTACAGTATGACCTGTGAGGAAGAAGACATAACTCCCACAATCCTTCTGTTTGATTTATCTATGTCTTTTCTATTCCAGCTGTCTGCGTTGCAGGCAAGTCTTTAATATTCCTCATGAATAACCCTACCCACCTCCATATTTAATTATTGTGGGCAGATGACTTTCAACCTCTTCTCGGATGTTCTTCCATTTAAAATAATTATTTGGTTTAGGAAATAGGCCTGTCATATTTGAGAATAATAGTTGTTGTCAAACATGTCAATCACTTCTGGGTTATTAAGGTAGGAATGATTGCTGTCCAAGTACTGATTCTAGTATTTTTTAGTTATACTACTTCCAAAACAGTGGAATAAAATTGGTCTTTTTGATATGTGTAGATGATTATTTAGAAAGGTGTTCCAGGTGGTTTTAGGTATTTTTGTTTTCTGAATTTTGAAATCAAAATATCAAGAAAATAGGTGCAAATTTAAATTTTAGAATTCTTAGGTAATACAGGGTTCCATACACCCACTAGTCTTTCTGTAATTCCATGAAAAGATGATTGATAATCATCCAAAAATGTTGTAAATTCAGTGAGTTGTAAATACCATATTAGTTTCTGAGGGTTTCTAGAACGCTGTCAATGATACGAATTTGCAGAATAAAGTGTTGCTGTAGGATTTGTGTGGTGATGGTTCAAATCTGAGACTCAAACTCTTTGTGTCTCCCAGCTGATATTACTAAGTATACTTCAAATTATGACATGGTGTGATAAACTGCCTTCTTCCTGTAGGCTTCATGTATTTCTAATGCTCACACAGAATTTTTTGAGAATTGGCATTGAGAAATTAAAATTATTTTTAACTTGCTAGTTTTTTGAAGGCCTTCGTTTGCCTCACAACAAATTAATGTAGTTCTTCAGAAAACCAGTTCCAGTTCCAAAGTGGTACTTATTTTTTAAAAAAATTAACTTAAATCTGATCTTTAAAAACAGCATGACAGAATATTTTTGAAGATATTTGCAAAAACGAGCAAATATTTACCAAAGCCTTGGCACAGAAATACACTTGCCAAAGCCTAATTACATGTTATCTTTCCCTTCTCATCAGTTTTTCTAGTCTTTTTTTGCATGTTCTGTTGCATGTGTGGATTATTGTAAATGCTAGGGATTTCTGTTTTCTTTGGCTGCTCTTCATTTTTTAGCAAGGCGAATATAAATCTCTGTTTTGAAATGTTTTTAAAAATTGCAATAAAATATCCATGATCCTTAAAAACCCTGCTTGTACTTTTTAGTGATTTTATTGCCATGCATGCAGTGAGATTTTTATGTTTAGCCACAACCAGGGTTGTATGTGGCTAAATAAGATTTATGACCTTTTTCTGTTACCACCATTTAAACTTTGAGCACCATTTTACTCTGCCTTTCTGGAGAATGACAGGTTGTAGTTTTGACTGTTTTGCCCACTACAGGTGACCAACTGAGTGCCATACTGAATTCCATTCAGTCACGGCCAAATCTCCCAGCTCCTTCCATCTTTGATCAAGCTGCAAAACCTCCCTCTTCCCTAGTCCACAGTCCATTTGTGTTCGGACAGCCCCTTTCCTTCCAGCAGCCTCAGCCACAGCTTCAGAGTAAGTTTGTCAGCCTTACCTGCCTCATCAGTCCATTTTTCCAGCTTCAACATTGCTGTTCTCAGTTGCTTACCAGCTACTAATCATCCCTCAGTGCACCTCACTGGTTTTGTTTTTTTTAAGTTTTCCATGATTCAGAAGCATGTGAGATAATGGTCCTCAAGAAGTATACTTGTTCAACTTTAATTGCTATATTGAAAATATTTTGCTTTCGTATGTGTTCTGCAGTGTAGAGAAGTTATTAAAGTGCATTTCCAATACTGTGTGCAACTCTAGGTTTATAATTAAGATAAATATTTTGTATGGTACAAAATGTTGATAATTCTTTTAACATCAAAAATAGACTGCAGTAAATTCATAGGTATTACAATTTCTGACCTCCTGAATTCCTGGTTCATCTCTCCTAACTTCAGGGATGTAGCTGGAAGGTGGGAACAACTTGGCACTGCTCATAAGAAAGGCTTTGGTACCAGTGTTTTGTTGGGTACTCGTAGGTTTGGCATGGATGTGAATGTTTGCACCTTGAGGTGAATAGCAGTTAACCTGGTTACTGATGGGAGGACAGGAAACTGTTTTTCACTAGTGAGAAATCAAAGCTCAGTATTTATGATGGATAGCAGATATTGCAGTAAATTCTTCCTTATATACAGAACAGGTATGGCATGGGTCACAGGAATAGTCTTCTTTTGTCTCCCATACTGTCCTTCAGAAGTGCCTCAGTTCTTTCTTGTTGGGACCCTGTCAGTCAGTTCAGCCTCTATGTCTGTGCAGTCCTGGATCTATCCAGCTCAGCTTATTGACGTGACATTGCAATGCTTCATGTGAGAACTAGATTAAAATCTCTAATTCACTTTTGTAAAGACTATCAGAAATATTCTGACAGTGATCTTCTGTACTTATGCTGGATTTAAAACAACACCCTGAATGCAGAATATTCTAAAACCTACTCAGAAGAGAGGTGATTGCCAGTGGTATCAGTGGACTGTCAGTGAGAACTTGTCAATTGTATATCCTTTCCCATCGCTTTCAGTTTTCTTCTCTTGTTCAGAGCAGTAAAGTCAGTTTCTTATCCAATTTTGCATCAAAAATAACGCTAATTGTTTTATTTCAAATTTCAGATTATTTGTCTTTTAGTGTTTAGACGTATATTGTATGAAAAGAAAAGCTGTCAGCATTTTTTGTTGGCTGCCCAGGAAGATGTTGCTCAATGGATTTGCCTATCCAATGGATATAGATAACTGTATTCAGTAAGCTGCATCCATAGTTTGTGTTTTATAACACAAACCTGATATATATCCCTGATTTAATAGCAAGCCTTTTTTGTCAGATAGGGGGGGGCATGAGTAGTCTACCAAATAAAGTAATAATGAAACTAGGAAAATTTTTTAAGTTTGTGTCTCATTTGGGATCTTAGCTTAGTACAAGATCTCAAACGATATGTTCTTTTGGCCTTCCAGCAGGGCAAAAATCATCAGCCAGAACTGTTGCACTAACTGTGGTTTGATACAAAGACTTTCTTCCAAATTGTTTATTATCTAATACAGGATTTGATGCAGATAATATAAATTATGCATAAAGGATAGAAATAATAAGATTTTTGTTTTCACTGCCAAAGTTTTAGAATAATATGGAGGAAAGTTTCCTGTTTGAACTTCCTTAGTTTTTTGCAAATTTGTTAATTCTCCATTTACAAGTTCATCCAAATTCCAAATATTGTCAGGGAGGCCTGTAAGACTATATTCACATACTTGTTCATTTAATAGTCAAGGAAATTATGAAGGATATATGACTTTAGATTAAACATTTTGTTTTGAGCAGTTATTCTATTATTACTGTATTTCTTGAAACTTTAAATATTAGAAAGTAATGGATGACTTTGCAATATAATAATAATTAGAATAGCGAGCATATATGCAATAAAATTATTTAGACAGAAAAGTTTTATTTGGGTCAGATTCTGCTGTGTGACTTTTAATGCGTTCAATACTGATGCAGCTATAATAGAACTGTAACAGAAATGCTTTTTAAGTGTGCGATTTTCATTTGTTATTTCCAAAGAACTTCATAGCCTTCTGTTATCAAACATGTAATTCAAAGTTAAACATTTTAAACAACATATCCCAAGGCTTTGTGTGAAGTCACTTGGATTTTTTGCCCTAGGCAAGTTTACTTTTAGTTTCAAATTGTGTTCTGTCCTTAAGTGCTTCTTGAAGTTAGATCTAAATATTAAAATAAATGTTTATAGTCAATAACTGCTATATTAAAGGGACTAATGATAGTCTAATAGTTGAAAGAAGTTGTGCCAGCCTAGATTTCCATGGCCTCAGAAGTTATATACCAAATACTGGTCTTGACTGAAAGTCTGCCTGCATAGTTTAGCCTACCACTTAAATTTTCTGTTCTTCCTAAGGACAGATACCTTTCCTCCTGAGGAGAAATTTTATTTGTAAGCATGATTGTGAGGAAAGTTAGGATCATTTGAATGTCCTCTAGAATTATTTCCTTAATTCAGATTTTTACAGTAGAAAGAAAAATGTTGGTCTGAGTATAAAACATACTCTGTGCCAGTGACCGTTTGTAGTTTTCCTTTAGAAGAGTTTGTAGCTTGCTGTTCTTTCTGAAGAATGGTTTCTGTGCTTGGGGTTTGGTTTGGTTTCCCAATACATTTAAGGAAGAGGTAAAGGGCTTGTCACAACCTTTTATCTTCCAGTACAGTGTCTGGTTATTTTTTTTGTGGAAATACTACAGTTTTGGACAACCACTTCCTCAGATACAGTGCATGAAATAATAAGTAATGTCTCTGTTTTTCTTTTCACATCATAAACAGGTAAACTAACAAGAGTCTTGTGTGTTTTGTCAAAGAAGTTTTTATAGAAGGGTTATTATAAAGAGAGAGGAACTGTGTTATTCAGTTTTGTGTTATTTGGTAGAACTCCATGAAGGGCTGCTTGTTCTGTTCTGCTTCATTCCTTTGCTAATTTACACACATGGTCACACAAGGGAAAAAAACAAACAAGCTTAAGATGCTCTTGTGATGTGTTTTAATTCCTTGTCAGTTCTTTATGCAGCTAAAAGTCAAAAAAACTAGAAGATATGGCATAACCTAACTGGAGTTCAGGAACAGCTGTATTGACCTGGAATCTTAGCAAGGATTTTTTTCCAGAAAGAGCACAAGTTTATATATATTTCTTCTTTGATTATTTCAACAAATCAATCTGTAATTGCTCCAGCCTGTCTATGCCAGCTTCTGAGAAGTTTGCAAAATCATCAGTAACAATTTGCTCAGGACTGCAACCTCCCATAGCTGCAAGATTATTAGTGGTTACTGGATTGATTTGGCTCTGAACTTTGTGAAGAGCACCAGTGACTCAGATTCCTTCTGGAAATCTGGCTATAGGTGAAGTGTGGAGGCCTAGAGGGTCAAGGAAGATCTTGTTTCCTTCAGCAGTGTGTATGGGGTCATAAAACTCCTCAGAGGCGACAAGTCAGGGAAATAGGATTTTGCCATGCTGTCCAGCATCAATTATCAGAATTTCAATTGGCTGTTGAACTCTCAACTTGGGGAAGGAAATGTGAGACCTTGCGGTCACCAGTGTTAGACCTTTATGCCATGTCTCCTCACATCTGAGTTGTTACTGCAAATGAGGAGTGGATTTATAGGCTGAAGAGGCTGTGGACCCTGCCTCATCTGTCACATTCTTCCTCTTCCACGGCAGCCCCGGCAGCTCACTGAGCTGCTGCGCAGCACGGCTACTGCTTCCTGACTCATCTCAGTCCAGCAGAAGCTGCAGTGGTGGGCTGCTGCTCCGTACCTTCACAGTGTCCTGACGGGCAGCTTCCTCGCCAGTCCAGCATGTGGTCCCACCATATCTGATCAACCCCTACCATTCATGTTAGGAGTTTCTTGATACATCCCTTCAGTGCTGTGCTACCACTTCCTTTTTGGTTTTGGTCTCTTCCTTTCTAGGTGCTAGTTACAATGCATTTAGAACCACTGGCTTTGCCTGCAGTGCTTCTGTCCATGTTTCCTAAACTGTAGAGGGGATGCAAAAGACCAGCACACATATGGAGCACATAACTCGTCTTGGTAGTGTTTGAGTAAAATGAGCCAAGCACACTGATCTTTTCTGTATCATGCTGAAATGACTTAATTTTCATGTGAAGCAGCCAGAGAGTTTGGTTTAACTGCTTTTTCAGATGCTGAGTATTGCCAAAGCTTTGTTCCTGAAAACCTGAGCTAATAAGTTAAACAGTTTCATACCCTAGGCTTTACAGATTTGTTAATCAAAGAGCTATATGAAGCATACATTTGTCTAGATCAATCTAAAGCCATCCCTGGGGGACTGGTATAGTAAAGTTTGGAGGTAGAGCACAAGTAGTGTCAAGCTTTATTTAAGAAATATATTCAGTGTATCATATCTTCAAAAATCATAGTTACAGATTATAAGATTATAGATTCATTTTTATTCACCTTTCTAGCACAGGAATGCTTTTTTCAGTTAATAAACTTAGTGGCTCAAGTGTTAGTGCTCCAAACGCTACCTGTTGGTCAAGTACACTGCTAATATTTTTCTAATGATACTGTGTTCCAGCTTTTACTTCCATTTGCTGACTCATTCCCCTCCTATAACAGTACCTAGTACTTTTCTCCCTTTTTTATATTTAATATTCAAACATTTGTTGACTTCAGTATATTCTTTTACTCATGAAAAAAGAAAGAGTCCTTGTCCAACTGTCACTATGACATTTGGCATTTTCAGGATTGAAAAAAGATACATTGATTGCAGTGTTTCAGGAAATTCGGCTAACAGCCATATCATAGCTTCCACGTCAGTAACAGGGAGCTAAATTTTTGAAGAGTCATCCATTGCTTAGGTGAAGGGGCAAAAGCAGGGCAGTGATTTCCTTCATCATCATGCAAAAAAGCAGTGGCATTTCAGAAGAAACGTCAACTTATCTCCACTCTCCAGAGACATTTTACCAGTTTGTTGTAGAGTTTGTTTAAAAAAGACTGATGTGGACCAGTTGGTGGCATGTCATGCCTCCTGGATCAGTTTACCAGGGTTTCCGCAGAGGAAGCAGGCATAGCTGTTAGAAGACTACATCCTGCCATAAGAATTGAACCACTTCTTATGTCTCCATATTGTGTAGCTTTTCAAGCTGGAGCTATTGAAGGAAAGAGTGTGACTAAAGATACGCTGTCACATTCGAATGTTATGTGAGACAGACCTTGCCTACCTTGTATTTCAGGTCTTTGTAGCCTTTGAGGGTGATTCAAAGAGAAGGAATCCTGACAAAAAAGCTGGTCCCTATGGCTGACCAGTTATCCTGGATAGGCATACACTGTTTTCCAAGGCAGCAAGGAGATTATGTGGGAAATGTATTCTCTTCGACCCACAGTCCCCTTGGAATGATTGAGTAGTAGTAAATTGTTCAACATAAACTATATTACAACATTATAAAATATAAGTATTCTTAGACATAGAATGAAAGAATGAAGTGTAAACGTGCATTCATGAAAGTGAGCTTAGAAAATATTTTAATTAATTATTCATAGAGTGGAATGCTAGTGTATCAAATTGATGTTTTTAGTATTGCCTCTACTGCTACTTTGTGCTCCTGACATGTCTTTCTGCATTTTACATTTGAAAATCAGTGAAGTGACATCCTGTTACTCAGAAGCTGTATAGTTAGTATTGGATCTCTACATTTGTAGGCATCAGAGTAGGTAATACTGTTCTTAAATCTGTGCTAATACTGGATTGAGAAAATAATAGCTTATTTTCTTGTTTTCAAGAATTAATTCAAACATGTGAACGCCTTTTCATTGTACAGTCTATAGAACTGTAGGTCATTGCATAAGGTTGGGGGTTTAGTATATTTATGTCTACAAGTTAGTAAATGTAGTACCAGACAAAAAGATGTCTTTAAAAGTGTAGGAATTGAAATCACTTATTTTCCATACACTTACCTTATCCCATTTGTGTGAAAGCATCTCTCTAAAACAGAGTATCTTCTAACATAAAAATTCTCTTTTAAATTGTTAATGCAGTACTAATTTGAGGTTTGTTTGGGTTTTCTTCTAAAGGAAGGAATAGGAAATTGAATTAGAAGTAAAAGCAACATTACAGGAAAGGAAAATGATAGATTTGAAACTTAAAGTCTCTGCTGTTACATCACTCCAAGTTTCATTTGGAGCTGTACCTCTAACAGATTTTATCTCATTAGACTCTACTGAAACTATCTTGGATTACATCAGAATTTAACTTCTTGTGGTTTTTTTCTTAAGGCAAAATTTTTTGAAGGGTTGATACACATTTGTTTTCATGTCTATACTGTTTGATAGAAACTCTTCTACTGCTGGTTATGTCTCTTGATAATATTGAGAAACTACAGTTCACATTACATATATAAGTCTTTCGAAACATTTCATTGTTGAGCTGCATTCAGATTTGAAAATAGATATTTTGATGTGTTTAATACATTTTTCTTCATTCTTCCCAGTGATCAGTGAGACTTTCCAACACAAACATCTAGATGTTCTCTATTTTTGTCAAAAGAACGTGAAAATTGGTCATCTAGAAGACCATATTGCAGGTTTAAATAATTCATCTCTGAATTTACAGATTAAAAGTTAACATTTGAACATTTCAGTTCAAAACTAGATACTGCTGAGGTTTATACCATAAATCTCATTGGCTAGTCTACACATATTACATTCTTAGATCCTAGAAACTAATACTGAAATCACAGAACTTTTTTATTCTTTTAAAATTTAGATCAGGGAAAACATTTGGAAGTAACTTTCTCATTTAAAACTAATGTAGGAGTCTAAACAATTAATTCAGAATACTTAACAAAGGAGATAACCTATCATTTGAAATGCTTGTTTTTATTTCTGCTGCTTTTTCCATTGAATCTGTGCTGCTTCTGTGCAACTGTTTTCCACTGTAGAAACTCCATCCTGCTGCCTTGCTTCTCGTGAGCGTATTTACAAAACTAGTGATGTAGCTGGGCCTGCCTCTGCTATTTCATCTCTCTCTCACAAACTGAAGGGTGGGTATGCATGCCAACATAGCAAGGTTATTCAGATTTTTACATTCAAAATGTGGGGGGGGCTTTTTTTCCTCCTTCCATTCATTTTCATTTCATTCGCTTAATAAAATAATGTTTTGAAATTAAACATTCAAGTTTGGTATTTGTTGGGAGCTTAATATAGCCAATTCAGTGTTGCCTTCCTGAGTTGCAGCAACTTCATGGTATGCGATCTAGCTATCTCTTTCTGCTTCGTAAAGACAAAGGTGACTTAATCTAATCTCATAACCCTTGTTTTCAACCAACTAGGCAAATGAAATATAGAAGAAAGGAGAAAAAATGCAGGGGGGTGTGGTTTTAAAAATAAAGCAGTTTGCTATATGATTATGCAGTTTTTAATTTTGGGGAAATGTTTTTGTGCTGATATAGTCTAGAATGCTAATTAGGATTGTTTACCTGTATACGTACAAATCCAAACCTTTGTTTTTAAAAAATATAAAATATCTTTTATTGCTGGAAGCTACTGTTAAGCCATGCCTTTCATAAGCAGTTTTGTCCTAGAATGTTTTCCTGTTTGATATTCACGCATATACTTGAATTTGATACATTGCTGAACGGCTTGCAGCATCTTCTGTCCTCTAAGCAGACTATTGTTGTCTTTTTGCTTTTTTTTCCATTATGAGTAATTCTGGAAAAGGTTCTATCTAGAGCATTTTCTCATCTGGCAGACCTTAAATTCATCTTTTTATTTGTTTCTGGGAAAAGTGTGTATAAAGTAATCATGATTTACATTTCTGAATTCATATATCACAAATTAGAGATCTCAAAATAGATCATCAGTAGAACTGGTGAATAACTGAGCGGGCATGAGCAAAATGCTTGGTCTGATATTTAAGAAAATGTTTGGTTTTTTCTTTCAGCAAGAACAATCATTTTATAAACCATGATGTACCATGCTATTTCTTAACTTTCCTCTTCCCCCACTCTTCCCCCCCCAAAAAATTACTATAGAACTTACAAGAAAAAATAAAGACAGATTAGACTGTCAGAATTTACTATAATGATGTTTGAGATGTTCTCATTATATTCTGCTGTTTACATTTGGCATACTGTTCCTGAATAAAGACAAAATATTTCTCTGCCTGGAGAGGTATGAACTCCTACCATGTTTTATGTCCTGGGAAGCCAGGAGAGTACCCTAAACTTCAAGCTTGTTAAATATTCTGATATAGGTACCCTTCACTTTTTCCTGTTTGTTTTATTATAAGCTACTTAAATATGGAGGTAGCAAAAAAGTAAGAATTGTTTGTAACCTGAAGAAGCATCTGGGTTGCTAGACTTTGCTTAATTTTTTATTTGTCTGTGTGTTGTGAGAGGTAACAGTAGGAAAAAGTGCTTGTATATATTTTCTAGCATAGGGATAAGGCTTTATGATTGAGAACTGGAAGAAATTGGTTCAGATCCATTCATGCAGGAGGAAGTAAACACAGATTTCCTACCTTCTAAGTAAATACAGAAGGTCTTGAATAAAAGATGACTGCCTGTCCTCTCTGTTCCCATTAGACATCAAGGTCCAAATTTGAAGATATTCTTTGATTAACCTAAACCTTATTTTTTAACAAATAAGTGTTTCCCAAAAAATGTGCCCAGATAGTAAAAATAACCTTTTCGTATCTAGAAAAGTAAAATAATCCAAAGTACTGTGACCTAATTCTACAAGCTTTACTAGAGAAACTCTACCATGTTTCACTAATGAACACCCATTCATATCAGGACGTAACTAATACGTTCAAGACTTTGCAGTGCTTTGCAATGCTTTGTGGAGAGAGTTATATTTAATTTGCAACAACGGCTGCATTGCTTATCTTATTTTTCAAAATAGAATTCTTCAAGAGAGAATGAGCGTTCACAGAATTGTTAGGATCAGATTGCTTTACTAAGCTACTTATTTGCATATACTTGTTTTGTATGCATTTATATTAAACTACCCATAGTTTTTATAGTTCTGTAGATTAATATATGTACAAAGTCACTGTGCACAGGAACAATAAATTAGTGCATCAAAATAAAAGGACATCATAGCTAAATCATCAACTCTGGTCTTAGTGACTGAAAAAGGTGGATGTTTTTTTTAGTAGGTTGTGTTCTGGTAGGAGAACATTGACAGTCTGTGGTTTTAAAAAGGTAGATACCTCAGAATATTAACATGAATCATTTTAAGCATGTTTGTAAGCCTCTTACCCAATTTGTCTTATAGCTGTATTTACTTCCTACGTTTCCTGACTGTTGAGCATTAATGAAAATAGATCCGGTAACAGGCTTGATCTTTCTGCAAGTCTTTTTTTGCACTCAGACTGACACACATAGAGATAATAAATAAGTAATCCCTGGTTTCTGTTGCAACTGTGGTAAACTTAGTTAACTCCTGGCATTTTGCCCAAGGATGTAAATTGTGCTTCCTTTACTAGTGTTTTGTGGAAATAGTTAACTGTGCCTTTTGGTACCGCCACAGTAGTGTTTTCTCTGTGAATATTTCCTAACACTTGTTTGTATGTACCTTTGGGAGAAGAAATGTGTTGAAAATAATCTAGGGGGAAAAAAATCCCATTATATTTCCATTCATTTTGATGTGAACAGAAGCATGTGTTTGATTTTTGTCTTGTGTTCGGGTCTTTAATCCTTGTTTTGTACTATTAAAGGTATCACTGTCAAAATATAGTAATTTAATTATAAAATACACTAAACAGGTGACCGAATGAATTTCACAGGAGCTGCTAGACCGATTTCTCCAGCAGGAAAATCAGACATGTCATCAAAACACAGAGCTGACAGCAGGTCACCCAAGCTCGATGTGCGAATGAATAGAGCTGCTGCTGACCAGAAGAAACCTAGGAATACAGAAGGCTTGTCTGCCAGTGAGTCTCTTATGCTGAAATCAGATGCTGCAAAATTGCGGTCAGACTCTCACAGCAGATCTTTGTCTCCAAATCATAACACTTTGCAAACACTAAAATCTGATGGAAGAACAACTACTGGTCTGAGAGCTGAATCACCAGGGCCAGGAAACCGGTCATCTTCTCCAAAGACAAAGACACTTACAGCTGTTAGATCTGGTGCTAGTTCTCCACGATCCTCATCACCCCATGACAAAACTCTACCTCAGAAAGCTCCTTCCCCTGTAAAAACAAAGCTTGATCCTCCTCGAGAACGCTCCAAATCAGATTCTTACACATTAGATCCAGACACCCTTCGTAAAAAGAAAGTACCACTAACAGAACCCTTAAGGGGGAGGTCCACTTCACCCAAACCAAAAATCATTGCAAAAGATGGAAAACCTGTTACAGAAACTGAAAATAGAGCTCCTTCCCCTCATGTGGTACAAGAAAATCTTCACAGTGAGGTAGTTGAAGTATGTACTTCAAGTACTTTAAAGACTGACAGCATTACAGATAGCACCTGTGAAGACAACACAGAATTCAGAAGTCTGGATGATGGTTCTAATAAAGTTCATTTCAGCATAGGAAAAGCACCGCTGAAAGATGAGCAAGACATGAGAGCATCTCCAAAAGTGAGCCGTAAATGTGCTGGTAGGCACACAAGACCCAAAAAGGAAAAATCCAGCTTTCTTTTCAAAGGCGATGGCTCCAAGCCCGTAGAGCCTGCCAAGCAAGCAATGTCACCTTCCGTTGCAGAATGTGCTAGAGCTGTATTTGCTGCGTTTCTCTGGCATGAAGGAATAGTTCATGATGCTATGGCTTGTTCATCTTTTTTGAAGTTCAATCCAGAACTGTCCAAAGAGCACGCACCAATACGAAGCAGTCTTACTCAACAACCTGCAGAGGAAAAAGAAAACAAGTTGAAAAATAGACATTCGTTGGAAATATCATCTGCTCTTAACATGTTCAACATCTCACCTCATGGACCAGATATATCTAAAATGGGTAGCATAAATAAAAACAAAGTCCTCTCAATGTTAAAAGAACCACCTCTGCATGAAAAGTGTGAGGATGGAAAAACTGAAACTACCTCCTTTGAAACGTCAAGTCATCACACAACGAAATCCAAGTCTCCTCTTCCATTAACACTGCAGCACTTGGTAGCTTTTTGGGAAGATATTTCTTTAGCGACTATTAAAGCAGCTTCCCAAAACATGATTTTTCCAAGTCCTGGTTCTTGTGCAGTGTTAAAGAAGAAGGAAAGTGACAAAGATAACAAGAAAACCAAAAAAGAGAAAAAGAAAAAAGAAAAGGTTGAAACTAGGCCAAGGGGAAATCTTTTCGGTGAGATGGCCCAGCTTGCAGTGGGAGGACCTGAAAAAGATACCATCTGTGAGTTGTGTGGAGAATCCCATCCATATCCAGTGACTTACCACATGAGACAAGCTCATCCAGGTAAGATTACACATTTACCTACGTAATTCCCATGTCTATCTGTAAAATATATTGCACACACACGTTTTGGTACTAATTATTGTTATGAAAGTGTGTCAGGCTGTCTTGTCTAACATTTTAACACGGTTCAGTATGTAAGATAAATCAAAACTTATACATGCTAACTTATAAATTACATGGTTTTGTATGTAATTTTAGGTACTTACGGTCTAGGCTTTCAAAGATGCTGAATAAAGTTGTTTGAAAGAAGGCCAAAATAATGAGCTGACTTTACAGTAGACCTTCAGAAGCATGCCATTTGTTACGCTTTACGACTGGAAAGTGTGCTGAGAAAACTGGAAATAAAATAAAAAATATGAGATTGGTTAATTTGAGTTTCAATGTTGCCAAAAGTTTTCTGTTAGTATTCTACTGTGAATAGTAGAAAACTTTCATGTATCCACTGTGTCAGCACTGGGTATCAGTGACTTATTTTTTTTTGGTTTAAAATGTATCTTTTAAAAGAAACCGTACAATCCAGTTCAAGTCTCTAGTCAATATGTACTTGCAAAATACAACCTGAGTCTGCTATTTTGTCTCTTTCTATGGGTGTCTGAATTTTTTTCAGGAGTTAGTTTATTTTAGGAAAACAAGGTAAATCAGTGCTAGCTAAGCATTACCTTAGCTAGTCAACTGAGCTCAAAAGGTACGTAAGTTGTACTTTTGTTAGCTAATCCCTTCTAAATCATTTTCTACAATTTAGCTAGTAAAAAGTAGCCTTATTAAAGACAAAAATACTTCTGTCTTTTCTAGCTTGTAAATATCACTAATTATTTTGGCAGTTAAGAGAAGTTCAGGCTGATGTATGTGCTTATTTTAGCACTGTATGCAAAGTTAAAGCAAAATTAAGGAGCCTTATTATTCAGCAATTATCGGTGCCTTGAATCTTTCCAAGAAACAGTAATTGGCAAAGGAATGCACTTTGTTTCCTTTTAAGCTTTCTTAGACAGGGGGTAGGGGTTTTATGTTTGTTAAATCATAAATAATGTTGGCTAACATACAGTACTGACCTTACCATCACTCAGCTGTCTGAATTAGGGATCTGTCGATGCTTTGGACAAGTTCGTAATAACAACTGGAAAACTACAATGGGTTTGGATTCTTTGGATACCAGTGGGACACATGGTCATGCACCTTGTTTGTCAGTTACTTCAGATATATGGAAAAGGAGAAAATTAGGCCAAGAGAAGACAAGTGTCTTCTTTCCCTCTCTCCGTTCCTCTTTTACAGTAATAAATAATGTAATAATAATCATTCTTTTGATATAATGGGGTTTTTAAATCTTTTTCTCCAATGTAGGTTGTGGCCGTTATGCAGGTGGCCAAGGTTATAATAGCATTGGGCACTTTTGTGGAGGATGGGCTGGTAATTGTGGTGATGGTGGTATTGGAGGAAGCACTTGGTATTTGGTTTGTGATCGATGCAGAGAAAAATATCTCCGTGAAAAGCAAGCAGCAGCAAGAGAGAAGGTATTTGCATCTGTTTCTTACATGTTTAGCTCTCTATCTGTTTAATAGTACTTGTTCACAACTTGAAAATAAGGTAGGGCCATTTAAAAAAAAAAGGTAATTCAGAATTCTGGAAGGTTTTAGAATATTCACTTATGTCATTGATGGCTTAAAATAATAAGGTAGAACCTTTGTTGGTTACTTGTGACCAAATTTCTTCCCTTCAGATAGTAGTGCTTTCAAATTTGTAATTTTATTTTTTTATCCCAATAGAACTACAGCACTGAATGTAGTGCCTAATTTTTTAAAAGTACGTGTCATGTTACTTAACTTTGAATTCTGTTTTATTTGTTAACTGAAATGAGTACTGTTTTAACTTTATGTTTGTAGTTTCTTTAATGATCTTATTCATCCAAATCATTGGATACAGATGCCAAATACTGAGCAATTTTTAATGGGAAAAGTACAAAAACTGTTGTTCTTACATGGTTTTCCACAACCAATTTCAAATTCTTGCTTAAAGTATACAAATATACTTTGAGGTTTTAAGATAAGCAGAACAATGCTAATTTAACTTTCTTTTTAAACTAAATTTGTTGAAACTTTTTGCACACAAAATTCGTCTTAAGGAAAACATCAAAATTTTCAGCTGTTTATTAAAAGTTTGCACAGTTATGAAAATGATAAAGTGTCATTAATAGAATAATAGAAATACATAATAGTAATAGAAATATAGTAATAGAAATATATATATGAAGTAATAGAAACATTTTAGAACAGGAAGGATCAAGCAACTTTATTATAACTGACATTGTCAGCTTTTCCTGTGATGAAGTATAAACATACCAGTTTTAAATTTCTCTAGATTAAACAATCTAGGAGAAAACCAATGCAAGTTAAGACTCCTCGTGCCTTGCCAACTATGGAAGCTCATCAAGTGATTAAAGCCAATGCACTGTATTTACTGTCACTGAGTAGTGCTGCTGAGCCCAGTATCCTCTGCTACCACCCTGCAAAAGCATTCCAATCTCAACTTCCCAGTCTCAAAGAAGGAATTTCTGAAGACTTTCCCATTAAAATGCCATGTCTCTATCTACAGACTTTAGCAAGGTAATTAAAGGAAGTTTATGAATATTGATTTCAACACTCATATCTATTTATGGAGTTGGATAAATATTTGTGTAGAAACACAAATGTAGAACATCCATAGAAAAATACATATTTTCCTAGTTCTTAATTATTTTTTGTTCTTCTTTTACATTTCAATGATCTTGCTCAATTTCTTAGATTGTATTTGCTCCAAGAGTTAAATATACCCTGAGTAGCTTTTGGATGCTAAATATTTTTTAATGACAGCTTAGTTTCTGTCCAAAAAATCTAGAATTTCCTGAAGAATTTAACTTAATATGTTAGTAGCAGACATATGTGCTACTTCCCTCTCTTCACAGTTAAAAATACTAGGAAGGAAACCAGAAGATTTGTGTTTACTTGGTATTGCTATGTAGATTTCACTGTAGTGTCTCATGTTTATGAAGGATAGACATTTGGACCTAAAGTACATAATGGAAATACCTAGTGAAAATACTGAAAGATAGCAAAGGGTGATCCCCTCTCCCTGTATGTTGAAAATGCCATTATATTTTCCACTAACACTTGTAAGTCACAACCAGCATAAATGCATTAGGTGAGGGGTAAATGAATAGCACTGGCTGGCTAAATAGATTGGCAAACGACTTTTGTGTATGTGTGTGTGTGTTTCAGGAATTTGTAATCCTTAATCCTAATTTTAAAATCTATTTTGATGTAGGCATCATCATGAAAATTTTGTTGGGTACCAGGATGACAACCTTTTCCAGGATGAGATGAGATACCTGCGCTCAACTTCAGTACCTGCACCGTACATCTCAGTTACTCCTGATGCAAGTCCTAATGTCTTTGAAGAGCCAGAGAGTAACATGAAATCTATGCCCCCAAGGTACTTCCTTGTAATTCTAGGTACTACATACAAATAGTAAAGCATTAGCATAACACCAATTAAGGGGAAAAAAAAAAAAAAAAAAAAGAGGAAAACATTGCTGTAGTTAAGTAACTAAAGGATCAGATCAGCCCAGATCAGTCTCTGGAATGTTAGCAAAAACGCCAAAAACATATGAAGCTGTAGTTAGAAAAGGATCTTCAGTGAATCATAGCATATCAGGTATATTTTCAACCATTAGCAATGCAAGTTTGCAAATTGGATTTGAAACTTTTACCTGTAATGCAAACCAGTTGCTTCCCTCTAGAAAGATCTTGGGTTTACAACATAAATATGAAAAAATGTTCTTCAGTAATTGATAATGACTCTTAGTATACCTCAGGGAAATTTTTATTTCCCCATAGAGACAAATACAATTTCTCAAGAATCTCCAGAACTGAAGAAAGGGTCCAAGGACCAATCAACCAGCTGTTGCGAACTCCTTGAAAATGTAGCAGGTCTTTTTCCCCTGTATTTCTATTCTTTAACGCCTCTGACTATAGCGCAGATTAGTGGCCTTTTTGAAAGGCAGTGCCTATTATTCTCCTTTCAGGATTTCATTCTGAAGGGAAGTTTGAACAGGAGGGAATTTCATTGCCTTACATTTTTCAAAGCAAGTGTTGCTGCTTCTTTCTGTGGAAAGTTAGAATGTCACTGAATGACAGCTTAATGCTATCTAAGACCAAGAGTGCTAGATGGTTTCTGTCAAGTTAAGCCAGTTTCTTACCTTATTAAGTTTACTGTGATCTAATTCAGGCAATAACAGAATTTTTTGTTTTGCCAGGGAAAAAAAAGGCTTTTACTGTTACTTAATAATAGTCCAGAATCAACTTAGATGCTTGGTATTTTGAGATGTTAAACAGTGATTCCTCATATTACAATGAGGATGTAATGAAGACAAAACTTGCTTTTAGTCTGTATTTATTTCAATCTGTTATATTTTATACTGACAGCAAAAACAGCTCATTGCAATACTGCAATCTACAATGTAGTCTTTTCAGAAATAGAACTTTTGTAACAAAACTCCTTAGGAGTGCATCGTATTGCTATATTCCTTTATTAAAACTGTGGACACCATGGTCTCCTGAGGCCTATAGGGACAGCATAAACTGGGAATTCTTCTGCAGACTGTAAGAAGTCCACTGAAGGTAAGGGGTAAAACATGTCAGAGGCGTAGCCATAGCAATTGAAAATTGGCTTTAAAGCTAATGATACTAGAAACTTTTACTTCATGTAAAGTTCTAAATTTCAGTTTGCTTGCAATTAAAAGTTCACTCCATAGGTGTTTTCACGAGCATTCTCAGGGAAAATTTGGTCTGAAACTTCAATTCAGGCACAATCTGAACGTTTGTAGTCTCTCTAAAAAAATACCTAAATTCTTGGGACTTGCCATGTACACCATTACACTTGTTTATAAAGCACTTGCATGCTTTTTCACCATGTGTAATTCTAAAACATGTTCCTTCTTTTCCAGCCTTTAAACAGTTATTAGGTACATAAGACAAAGTTTCATGCAGTAGCAGCATTTTCATTATTACGAAACGCATGTGTCTTTATTTAATATTTATGTATAATTCAAGTATATTCTATATATTCATTAATGAGTCTGTAACTTCACTGTTTTCTTTGTAGTTTGGAAACCAGTCCAATAACAGATACAGATCTTGCAAAGCGTACAGTCTTTCAAAGGTCATATTCAGTTGTTGCATCAGAATATGACAAGCAGCACTCGATTTTGCCAGCCCGTGTAAAGGCAATCCCTAGGAGACGAGTCAACAGTGGAGATGCAGGTAAGAGCACAGACATGAGAAGCAGTGGAAAAAGTATTCAAAGATATATGGCACTGGGTTTGCAGTTCTTGGAAACTGTAGACAAATATAATTATGTATAAATAGATGTAATGGCTTTCATTTCTGGTTTTTAATAAACATTAGCTGTTTCTTAATCTGCACAGGGTTAGTCTAAGAACAGCTCAGGAATTACTGAGGTTCTGAAATTTGTGATGCATCTTTTGTGCTTGATTTCAAAGTTAAAGTGGTATTTTCTTTCTCTGTTGAAGCATCATTTTTCCATAGTGCTTTTTTTAAATGCATTTTTCGTGTAGAAGAAATGAAAAAAAATATTAATTCTAAAATGGCTCCATTGCTTTTTATTTTTACTGTGGCTATAAAATTAAAATGCACAAATAACCTGATGTATGCATATTTTTATGCTTTTGAATAGAAGTGGGGTCCTCCCTCCTGAGACATCCATCTCCTGAACTTTCTCGGTTAATCTCCGCCCACAGCTCTCTTTCCAAAGGAGAGAGAAATTTCCAGTGGCCAGTATTGGCATTTGTAATCCAGCATCATGATCTGGAAGGACTTGAAATAGCAATGAAACAAGCCTTACGGAAATCTGCTTGCCGAGTCTTTGCCATGGAGGTATTAATGTACTAATAGATCTTGTATGATTAAAATAAGACATTTTTAAATTCTATCTTAATTTTTCTTTCAGAATTTTTAAATATTTTTTTTACAAAAAAGCGATGTGCAGTAAACCTATATTAAAAGTTCAGTTACCTGTATTATTAACTCTAAAAGTTATGAATACAGAAGTATTGTTTGTAAACCTTCCTCAATATTATATCTGTTGTGTAGAAAATCTCTGACAAAAGAATATTATTAAGGCTGCAAAAATCAACTATAAAAAGACTGCTTTCTCCTCATTTGCCCAGCATCTTCCAGGTCTTATTTGCCATTCCTTTTTCAAATCTGAGACTGAGTATTCTTTCTTTAGAATTGTTTTGGTGCTGGTAATAGCTAGATATTTCACAACTTCCTTCTGAGATGGACGAATGCTACCCCTGTTATGTAGATAATGAATGAGCGACCAAAAGATCCATTAAAGATCAGTTGCTTCAATAAAAGCTACAAGAGACAGCCTCATTGAGGGCTTTTTTTGTTGTTGTTTTGTATTTATTTTAGCTAAGCTTTAATAATGTTTCTTCTGAACTTGTATACAGCATGGGTATTTTCCAAATATTTTTAATGTGTGAAAATATAGATGGATTTTCTCAGATGAAGTAAAAACCACACCTCTACTGTTAAGCAACTGTCAAATTTCCAAACATCAGTGTGAAAAGTGTTGCAGCTTTTAGAAGAATTTAAGAATATTATAGTTTTAAAAAACTTTTTTTCCCCATTATGTTGACTTTTTGGAAGTGGCTTAATTGTTTTGATTAATTCAGTCAATGGCAGAGACCAAACAGGGAAACCACATCTCAGCCTACAGAGTTCTAAATTAAGAAGGATCTTTACTTGTTTAACCGATTTAAATAGTAAGGAGTGCTGCCACCTTATCCTGTAATAATCTCTGAATATACTTCAGAACTTTGCTTTTTCATCCTAAAAGCTTTTTTCAAAGAACTTATTTTGGTGTACGGTGTTTGTGAATTACTTTGCTATATCCTGTGTAATATAGTTGTCATTTTAATAAACTGTTGTAGCTACAGAACAATGTGTCTTACTTGAAGACCTTTGCATTATTGTTTGTCTGTCCAAAAGCATCAGTGCACCTCCTTAAATACATGGTTTAAGGAATGGTTTTTACTGCAGGTTTGATTAAGCAATTATAGTAACTCCATGCGTGTGTGTTATTTTAGGCTTTCAACTGGCTGCTTTGTAATGTCATTCAAACAACTTCTCTTCATGATATTTTGTGGCATTTTGTGGCTTCCCTGACCCCTGCACCTGTAGAGCCTGAAGAAGAGGAGGATGAAGAAAATAAATCAAATAAAGAAAATGCAGAACAGGTAGGTAAGGTTTAGTGTTCCCTTCATAAATGCAGCATCTCTGTTGATTTAGTAGTCAGTTTAGAAATATTTTTATTGTATGTAAAAAACAAAACAGAACAAAAATAAATAGACCCTTAATCCTCTCAGTAAAAACAGTATCTTAATGATGGAATAAAAATTCTTAGTCTTAAATTGTATTTGATCTCCTTTGGTAGTCATAGATAAATTATTTTTTCTTCTCAAATCACCAGATTTTGTGTGCTGATGCATTATTTTTGTGAGTATTCAGAGGAAGGAAGGAGAAAAAAAAAAGCATAAGCACATTGCTAATCTAGTAACAAAAAAAATGAACTGTTTGCTTTTTATTCTTCCTTTGCCCCCCAATAAGAAGAAAGAAAAGAGAAAATATTTTTTAGAGAAGCTTTGTTGTTTGGTCTGCTGTGTCTTTCAGTGCTTTAAGAAAAGTCTGTAGATAATTCTGAAAATCTGTAGTTAATTTAAGTAATTCTAAGTATAGAGAGAAGTATATATTAAAACAAATTATATGTACACTAAATGTAGTTAATTTAGTGATTTTAAAAAAATTTACAGTTCTGAAAATGTAGCATGTAAAATGGTATAGTCTAACATAGCACTCTTCCAAAAGGTAGGCAGTAGCTCTCTGCATTATATTGTGAATATTGTTTCTGTGCACGGCTCCAACTTTCTGCCTTCCAATAGTAACTGCACATCAAAAGCACTGCTAGAGTGAGGGAAATGTGTTCTTGCTGGTCAGCCTACAGAATAAGAACCTTTACTATATAAAAGAATAAACAAATATTGTCTTAGCTGTAGTTTGGATAATTAATAATTGAAAGTTAAAGGACATTAGAAAGGAATGTTAAAATATGCCATTTCTGCTCTGGTGGGAATGCTGCTTCTCCTTGATACAATGAAGAGGGGGGACTTAAAAAATTCTCCTTGATCACTTGGGTAGGATGAATAATTTAATGGCATACAGAAACTGGCAACAGTTTTCAGCTAATTGTTAAATATTGTTCAGGTGATGTATATTCAAATCAGATCTTCCTTTAGTAGTCTGATCATATGATAAAAAATACCCATGTAATCTATGTACCTAATGTAATTAATCCAAGGCAGTTTGGTGCTTTTCCACAAATGGGATTCACTTCCTTATGTGAAATATTTTTACTTATTCTTTTAACATACAGGGAGAGGGTGAGAAAGCCCAGGGATGAATTCTGTAAAAATAGGAGATGGAGATCTAAAACCATAAATGATTTAACACATAAAATGTAGGTTCAAGGTCAATGTCCTTCCTAAAGCAAAACAAAATGCCAGAATTACCAAGCTCCAGAGGAGGCAGGGGGAGCAAGATGTTATAAGGTGAATGCTTAGGCTTTGAACTTTTTCTGAATAATTGGTTTTATTTAGTGTAGAGTTCAATCTCATGCTTCTTACTTGGTACGCTGAGCACACTTTACCACATTAGGCCCTCCAGGAAAACAGAGAGAAATGTCTGGTTTGATGGTTCTTGGCTAGGTAAGCATGTGCCTAAAATTTATTTCGAGTAATACCATAGCATTTCTAGGCATTCAAGCAATTGAGATGTGTGGGAAATGTACTTGCAAGAATATACATAGACAATTTAATGGGTTTTAAAATAGTAAGTTTTAATCTGGATTTGGATGTCAGTAGGTTGGGGGCATGCAGCTGGGTTCCATGGTTCAAGCAGTATCAGATTCTCTCTTAAGAAGCAAAGAGTCTGTATCCTTCGTAAATGAGTCTTTCTCTGCCTTCTGACATAGGGTATCATGATCAGAACCTCCTTCTCTTTCTCTGCTACTCCTCCCCATAACAAACCTTGCTGGCCCCCACCCTCTTTGGCCCTCTGCTGCTGTCTTCATACCCACTGCCCAGTGGAACGTGGCTCCCAATGCACAGCCATTCCGATACTAGCACACCATTACTAAGAATCATTATTTTCACAGCTCTAATGAAATAAAGCAGCTGATAACCCTAGCTTAATTAGCAAGTTTGTTATGGCTGGTTTTTGCTGCTCATAAAAGTTGTTATTAACAGCTAGAATATGTCATTTTTCCTAGTTTGTTTCTTTGTTTTCAAATTATTGCAATGTTATCTTTTGCCTATGTAAATCATGAGAAACATGTGGTAGTATACAGTATACTTCCCAAATTCCTTGTTTAGTGTTCATGTATAACTTGTTACTGTAAAAATTCTCTGGAAGTAACTGCTTTGAAGTTCACATTCATTACAGGATTGTTGTAGTTATTCTTAAACCAAGTATCATTAATGTTTTTGTTTCTATTTATTTTTTTTTTTCTCTGAAAGTCTGTTAACAACATACAAATTGCTTTGCATCTTAGGAAAAAGACACAAGAGTGTGCGAACATCCTCTGTCAGATATAGTGATTGCTGGTGAAGCAGCTCACCCATTACCCCACACTTTTCATCGCCTTCTCCAGACAATCTCTGATCTCATGATGTCTCTTCCCAGTGGTAGTGCATTACAGCAAATGGCCTTAAGGTAAGCACAAATTAAGACAATTCTTAAAAGGCTGGAAATGTTGTAACATTATACATGAAAAGATTTTGCAACGTAGATAGGAAGTCTGAAATGACTTTATGTGCCCATGTGAAAAGGAACATATCTATCCTTATGCATAGGAAAGATACATGTAAAAGATGCATTTATGTGTTTCTACATATAAATAACAGTATAAAAGACTTTATAGAGAAAAATATATTTGCTTGTAAATTCTGTACTATATCCACTATGGAAAAAAACCATATCATCAAATAATACGGTGGTATCTGTGTGTGTATGTGCATGGTAGCATGATACCTTTTACTCAGAAATCCATCATCTGAATAGTGTCCTTAAACGGTTTGAAATTTTTCCTGTGTATCTGTCTCAAATATACAATTTGAATAATAATGATACTACTCACTGTTAAAATTCTAAGAAACGTTTATTCTTGCCTTCCTCAAAATGATGCATAGAAACACTTAAGATCCTGCAATAATTTGAAGTTAAAGTTTTATAGAAAATACTTTGAGAAGCAAAAATGTAATTAAGTTTCACTGATAGGTTATGTCTTTTAAACAATATTCAAAATTTCGAAGTCCACTAAATGTGTTTTCAGGTGCTGGAGTCTCAAATTCAAACAATCTGATCACCAGTTCCTGCACCAGAGCAATGTTTTTCATCATATCAACAATATTTTGTCTAAATCTGATGATGGAGATAGTGAAGAGAGTTTTAGTATCAGCGTTCAGTCTGGTTTTGAAGTGATGAATCAGGCAAGTATTACATTTCTCTCTCAGAAGCAGAGATTGATTGTGAACAGCCTGTACTTTCTACGATCATTCTGTTTGAATTAAAACATTTTTTATTGCAATATCGTATTTCCTTTAATATATCTCAGTTTGGGATCTTGTTGCTGATATTCAGGTTCTCATATTTAACTTCAAAGGTACAAGTATTGAGCCTTAGCTCATCTATCCTAAATTTTGGAGCAGTGCCTGTAAGTGCCTCTTTGCAAGTAAAGTGTTTGGGGGTCTCTTGTAGTTCATTCAGTTAATTCATTTCCTTTATTTAGTCCATTTTTTAAATGCTTTATACTCCAGTTATTACTTGCTTATATCTTTTTTTTATTTCTGTTATTCTGAGGATTAGAAATTAGTACTCCTGATGAATATCTTTAAAGTGCTTTCTTCCATTTATTAATAAATTTAGGCATTTCCTAATATATTCAGCTGTTAGCTAGAAGTAATTTGAACCAATAAATGACAAATTTCTTCTTTAATTCAGAGTGCAGATTCTTCAGAACAAAAAAGCCTGTATGGTTTAAAAAAATGTAAATAATGCCTGTATTTGGGGTTATTTTCAGATATTATTAAATATTCTCATTTGTTTTCACAGGAACTGTGTATAGTGGTTTGTCTAAAAGACCTAACCAGCATTGTTGACATTAAAACATCAAGCCGACCGGCTATGATTGGTAGTTTAACAGATGGATCTACAGAAACGTTCTGGGAGTCAGGAGATGAAGATAAAAACAAAACTAAAAACATCACAATTAACTGTGTAAAAGGAATCAATGCACGTTATGTGTGTGTTCACGTAGACAATTCCAGAGATCTTGGGGTAAGAGGAAAACGAAATTAAATGTCTCTCATTGCAGTTGCATATCAAAGTTGATTGTATTTATCAGTCAAGAACACAGTTTTCTTTGTCCAGTTCAGTTCTAATTCTGAAGCTCACATTTCAAAGTAAAGTTTCTGATTCTTGTGGTTTTGAAAGCAGTAGCTGATGTGATCAGACCAATCCAATTAAATGTGCAGTTTGCATGAACTAACGTGTTCAATTTCAGATGCATTTTGAAGCATTTGATTATTTCCTAAGTTACTTTTCCGTCTCATGATTTCTGTCGAAGCATTCAAGTAAGGAGTTTTCATAAAATCCAGACTGTCTTCTAGACTTACTGCATTCAGGTTTATTCTGTACAGTAATATTAGAAATATATCTTTATTTCAACTCCAACTTTTAATACAAGGAGCAATTTTTTTCTTTTTTTTTTTTTGAGAGCTGTGCTTTGGAATCCTTTGTCCTTGGTTTTGATCACTTTTTAATTTTTTTTTTTTAATGAAACAAATTGCCACTCTTTTATGTACATTCTCTCTTAACAGAGAAGGAATAGAATGGTCCTCAGTTGAAGTGTTGTGTTCTTACTTTGCTTGTCTTTTGCAGAATAAAGTGACTTCAATGACCTTCCTAACTGGCAAGGCGGTAGAAGATCTCTGCAGAATAAAGCAGGTAAACATTTTAACAGCTGACATTGAAAAATTGATGTCATTTTGCCTGCATAGAGCAGAGATTTTCTAAGCAAATAGTTTCAATTTTTTATAGTAGATAAATTATTTTACAAACATCAGGTATCATAATATTATTGGAAAATACTGTATTATTAATGACAGAATTCAGTTATATAAACTGAATATTGATCAAGCTTTTACTCTTTTACTGAAACAGAACAGGGTAATATGAAATGTTCCTTAGATATTTTTTTTTTTTTGGTTTTTAATTGCTGAAGCTGAAAGTGTAAGTGTCCATGTAGGAAGTTTCCAAAAAAGAGTGTTTAGGTTGTGTTTTATAAGGTCCAACAAGCTGATTGATTTCTTTTACAGTACTTACATCTGAATATACCTGAAATAATTGCATTAATTAGTATAACACATTGTTACATATTCCGATGCCTGTCTTCTTGGTGTTGCACCTTTACCTGCTTCATGGAATCATTTTTCATTAAAGAAATGCAGCTTAAGAGTTAGCAGAAGTAGAACACCATGAGAAAGGAGAAAATAAATCGTTTACCCTTAAGACAAGTTTTTCTAGTTACATGGTCTAATATACATTTATAGCATGCATTTTACCCTGCTATTTTAGTTCTCAGCTTCAGGTGGCTGAAGACTTCTGTCCAGAGACTCGAGTTCAGAATGGTATTCAGTCTTTATACTTCTGTTGCGAAGCCAAATGATAGACACGTGTGTTTTTTACAGAGAATAATGTTTTTTATTTTGACATTGGTGTGACCCGACAAAGATATTTAAGGTTTCAAGCAGGCAGTTACCATTTTGGGCTCAAAACTTTATTTGGATTATTGACAATCAGTGGTAAAATTCTTCAAGAAGCAGCATTGTCTTACTGCAAAGAGATGGCTTGCTTTTCTCTACCTGTTATCCTCAGAGAGCATTTACAGCAAAGATACAGCTCCAAAAGTTGTTACAAACCTGAAGAAAAAAAACTTTGGTACAGTGGGCTCATACTAAATGGTGAAGTGTGAGCGTGTGTATATATGTAGAGAGATATAAAGTGTGTGTGTGTGTGTATATTCCTCTGTGAGTCTATATATGTAGATAGAAAATATAGATGGAAACACACGCACCCCTCTTGGATAATTCTTTTTTTGTGAGAAGACTGACTTGGTATGCCTGGCTGTCCAGCTAAATAAAAGAATGCTACAGCACAGCTCAGGTGCTGGACTTGCTATCATTGACACAGCTTGTTAGCTTGGTGCCTGGCCTTGTTTGTGTCTGCTGAAACAGTGCCCTGGCATTTCTTCAGGGATGGTTCAGTCCCAGGAGACAGGCAGGACTTGATTCAGCTTTGCTCCCTCTGCTGAACAGTCCTCTGACACTTCATCAACAGCTTTTCATCTTCAAACGCACATACTACACCCTAACTCATGCATACCCTGTCTCATGGTATTAAAACAAAAAAAAAGCCAGTCTTGTCTGCTGCAGCACAGTTCAATGCAGACACTGAGAATTAGCATAGAAATGGGAAAGAACAAATATTAGCTTGGTTATAATTGAGCCTATGGATATGAGAGAGGGCTGGCTTGGCTCAGGGCCAAGTGCAGTTTAGGCTGCTTGGGCTGCTCGGAGCTGTGATGTGAGGCACGGCACCCTAGCGGGTTTTGGCTTCCAGTAGTGACATCACAGTTTAAATCTTAAAACATTATTCACATTCTTTAAAAAAAATATATATTTGTTTTAAAATCATTTGATACAGTTCATCTGTCTTTTTTACAACTGTTAAGTCCTGCATCTCTTGATAAGACTATCAGACATTGACTTCCACACAGTTACAATTTCTTTGACAGGTGTTTATGTGCATAGGGATGAAATAACTACTGATAATTGTGTGTTACGTTTTCAGTTAATTTTCAGGCTGCTTTTTTTTGTTGTTTGTTAAAAGTAGTGAGCAAATATTAGATCAAAGTGTTTTTTTGAATATGTGAACTGTTGCTTAGAGGATGAAAGGAATAGATAAGCCACTATTTCTAATAGGCTTTAAAGACCAAAAATAAATATCTATATTTAATTCTTTTTAAGTTTGAGAATTTTTTTAATCAGAATTAATGATGTTGAATGTTTTTATAATTAAACATCTTAGTCTTACTGCTCAGGATGAAAATTTCATAGCAAACAGTGTTTTGGTTCCTGCAGTATATGACAGGTTTGGTTTAGAAGTAGGTGACTTTTTGTTTGATGTAATAATGTCAGTTCCTCTCTTTATATTCCTGTTTAATAGGTAGACTTGGATTCAAGACATATTGGCTGGGTAACCAGTGAACTTCCTGGGGGTGACAATCACATCATCAAAATTGAATTGAAGGGTCCAGAGAACACACTAAGAGTTCGACAAGTGAAAATTCTTGGATGGAAAGATGGTGAAAGCATTAAGATAGCAGGCCAGATTTCTGCAAGTGTAGCTCAACAAAGAAACTGTGAATCTGAGACGCTGCGAGTGTTCCGACTTATTACATCCCAGGTGGGATTTTAATGTGTTATACAGTGAAAGTTAATACAAGTTGTAGACTTTTGGTGCTTCATCTTTTAACGTGAAATGTCACATCTGCACAAAATCTCTGAGATAAGATAATTGTCACTTTCTTCCTTCCAGGTATTTGGAAAACTCATCTCTGGAGATGCTGAGCCAACCCCAGAACAAGAAGAAAAAGCGCTGTTGTCTTCCCCAGAAGGAGAAGAAAAAGTACACAATGTATTTATTTGTATTCTATCAATAATACTTTGCTGAAAAAATGATCCAGGATGATTTTCAATATTTATCCTATGTCTTATGATATGTAATCTTCAGATCAAAACAGAAGTAAAATGTCACAATTGTTATTTTTAAAATAATATCATTAAGAAACTACACTAGTATCCTTTTACCTAGTATACTGTCCTGTTTTCTAGCAAGGATTTGTTCAAGTTTTCCTGAAAAGGTCACTGTATCTGGACTGTCATGTTTAATAGCCAAAATAGGACTGTCCTCAATGAAAGTAATTTCATTTTTCAGGTGACATATATAGTTCTGCTCTACCCAGTACCTAAGGGCAATAAGTTTCGTGACTGAATTATGCATTTATAGAAGTGTATTTTTCTCACACCTGCTGTGTGGTAACTCAATTGTATGTTCCCTGTTTCTTCTACTGTGAAATATATAAACTGAATAGTATATTCCATGCACTGCTTTACAAAGACTTAAATCAGTCATTGTATTAAGCTACGAAAAGATGCTAAATCTCAGACTCAGGTAATTGTACTTTGGTTTGCTTATGTTATTTTGTTTCATGCTCAAATTGCCTCTTATAAAGAAAAAGTAAATCCAGCTAAGAGGCATTAACCATAGTTAAATTGATCTTGCCTATATATCTTATTTCTCTGTAACAAAAAGCTACAAACTTCTAAAACAAAGTTCATTGATATATTCCATGTTAATTGCTACAGTAATTAGGAAATGTAATTGAAAGTCTTGACCTAATATTTAATATGCTTTTTACGAAGGCAACATCAGATGCAGACCTGAAGGAGCACATGGTAGGGATCATATTCAGCCGGAGCAAACTGACAAATTTGCAGAAGCAGGTTTGTTCATTCTGAAATGCTTTGAGGAATAAATATTTGTGTGTTGTAATAAATATGCTCATTTTCAGTGACTATAGAACTTTTTATTTGACACTTGCAGTTCTTCTGTTGTTCTGTATAATCAAATTTTGGCTTACATTTTAAATAGTGTGTGTGTGTGTGATATGAAAAATCTGCTGAAACTGACACTGAAAAGATTCACTTTGATAGGATAAAAACCTCTATCCTATTAGACTCAATTTAAAAAGTTTTAGAATTGAGTTCTAAATGGTACTTATTCGTGTTTGATGGTAATAATAGCGTAATAGTAGAGCCTCTCAAGTTTCTAGGAGAGGTTCAGCGACAGAGTTTAGATTTTAGTTTGCACAGTTTTTCCCCATTTGTGTTATCAAAAAATATTTGGGTTCAACAAAATTTAATCCTAAAAAGGTAATCAGTGCATAGATTCTATAATTATTTTTTCCTGCAGTCAATGAATGTTTGGGTTTGTGGTTTTCTTCCTTATCTTTGTTTTTCTTAGCATAAAGCAGTAGAGTATGTTTTTACTTTTTGTTTTGAATACTTATTTTTTAAAAAATAGACCAATTAAAGCATCCTTTATATTATCTTTATTACAACTATCATGAGACAAACATTGCTGTAAAGATTTTCACGGTAATACAAGAACTATTAGATAAGTTCTGAAGTTTGTTAGAATACTAAATCATGCAGGATCTACTTTTTTGTCACCCATCTCAGCAAACTTTAAAATCTCCTAAAAATGCTTTTTAACATGCTATCAGTAAGACAAAAACATGGTTCTAAAAATTTTTAAGCTTTCTGAATGGTAAACTAAACAAGAGACTAAGTATGTTAATAAGTCCTTTTGTGGGTGTTGAGTAAATGTATTTCTTTGGGGGGTTATTTTGTGTGTGGTTTTTTAAACCTGCATTCTACATAAAAAGCAAATTAAAAGGCAGGAACTACAGTAAAAAAAAGATTTATTCCAATGAAATTTTCCAGAATGGAGATAAACAAATCCAGTATTAAATCTAAATCTTCATTCTAAAGAATTTTATCTGATCTTTACTCTTAGATTTAAATCCGAGTTTTATTCTTCATTTGAATTTATGTTGGAAAGTAAGTCAAGCACAGGCCAAATTTCACAGGCTTTCCTTTTTAGTCATAGTTGTGAAGGTACATAAACCACAGTCGTCTTCATTTTCTAAAAGTTTTGAAGAGCTGTTATGTACTTGTATTCTTTCTG
This sequence comes from Falco cherrug, assembly GCF_023634085.1. Taxonomy (NCBI): domain Eukaryota; kingdom Metazoa; phylum Chordata; class Aves; order Falconiformes; family Falconidae; genus Falco; species Falco cherrug. The sequence continues at coordinate 46,008,005 of NC_073698.1, read as the reverse complement.
GATAGGTGTGTGCTCATATAGTCCAGGCCATACGAATGGAAGCAACCCGTGTGCGTGAAGAATGGGAGCATGCTATCTCTAGCAAAGAGAATGCCAACTCGCAGCCGAACGATGAAGATGCTTCTTCTGATGCTTATTGCTTTGAGCTGCTCTCAATGGTGCTGGCGCTGAGCGGTTCCAATGTAGGCCGGCAGTACCTGGCTCAGCAGCTGACTCTGCTGCAGGATCTCTTCTCATTACTACATACTGCTTCGCCCAGAGTGCAGAGACAGGTGAGTGCTAACTAGTTACTACTCCTCTGTCTTGGTATTCCTAGAAAAAAGTCTTTAGAATCCTATAATTGTGTGCATGATAATAGAATATGTATTTTAACTTACTTTTTTGTGAAATGTAATTTCATGTGTTCTCTTCAAAACTGTTTTCTCAATCTTACTCAGATCATCCCTATATTCCACCTAGGGAATAACTGTAAATAAAGCAATTCATTTTGTTATTGCAGTCATGAGGAGGGGCAAATAGAAATATACGAACATTTAAAAACCAACTACAGAACCTCTTTTTGAAATTGAAGTGTTAGGTTTGGGGGTTTTTTTTCCCCCAGCTTTTGAGTTGCAAAATTAGAACAAACTCACTTTTGAATGTTTGTAATGTTTTGTCTCCAGGAGGTAGAACAGGTGTAGGAACCCAAAATTGCTTAATTAACGCTTAAGACATCATGACCTAAACCGTTCTGAAATGCCTTTGAGTAATACCGTTCTTCACCTTTCTTGTCCTTAATTTCCCATTTCTCAAATGTATGAAGTTTGAAAGCTGGTTTATTTATTAAAATAAGAATTTTGTATAAAAAGCAGTTAAGTTCTCACATGTGGAAGGAAGCCAGCAAGGTGACTGCTGCTTATTTTTTTAGTAAGAACTCATGCCACTTTACTGTGGGGAAGGGGTTTGGGAGCTACAGGTACCCCCATTTATATGTGCTGTATATGCTCCAAATGTTGGTAAATATTTGTATAATTTCAGGAGGCTGTAGTTAATTCTTGCCCTTTTAGTATCATATTTGACCTCAAGGCATAGTGACAGCTAGAATTATGGGATAACTAATGACTGTCTTGCGAAAACATTGTAACAGATGACGCAGAGGTTTCTCTGGTTGAGATAAGACATTGAATGAGTAGGGCATGGTTGAAATGTCTGTCAAATAGGATCTGTAAAATCCAGTGTTGTTTGGGGTATATATATTCTGCATATATAATGCCTGTATAAGGAAGATGAGAGGTTTTTAAATTAGCGGTGTCTGTTACTGATCTGATGAGTCCTTAGCATGTTTGTCACATACTCCAGGCTAAAAGTAGTGTGGAACTAGACAGTTCCTTTCTACTTTTGCTATCCTCAGGTAGAGCTTTAATACCTCTTTTTCTGAACTTGAATGTTGTCTGTCTGAGTATATGTGTAGTTATATGCACATAATATAACATAAACATAGATATAAAAGATTTGGTTTTGTACGGTTAATGTGCTAGCTTGTTGTTGCTAGCTGGTATGCCTTCTCTAGGTGGATTTTTAGTTCCTGTTTCAGAATTTTTAATGTCTCATACTCGCTACTCTTCCTTTTTCCAGTTTTCTAAACTGTTACAACATCACATCTCAACTTGCCTGGAGGCAGGCAATGCCCCTCATAGTAGTATCGATATATTGCAGATATGCAAAATACTGCTTTTTTTTCTTAAATATAAACGGTTTTTCAAAAGAACATTGAAGGCTTAAGAAACCAGATATGAAATGTTAACTCCTTAAGCTTTCAAACATCCTGATTTGGACCAAACTTTGCATGACAGAGCCAATTTCAACCCCAGTTCCACCAAGTGTTGAGGTTGAAGCATGTAATTTCAAGTACTTTATTTTCAAAAGTCTAAAGTGTCTCTAACAGTTCTACCATAGAGTTTCTGGCATCTAAAGATTATATGCAAAGTGGGTAACATGTCTGTAACATGCAACGTGCAACCAAATCAGAGTTGTACAAACATCTCTATCGCTATTATTGTAAGTCCAGCACTAAGTATATTTTTGTTATGATATGAAGGCTACGTATTGTTCGAGTGAGATTGGTTCTGGACCCTTCAGCCTTGTCTCACTGGGTATATTAATAAACACTTCAAAACAAGACAGAAACCTTCACAGAATTTCTTCTAGGTGTGACTCAAGTACAGAAAGTAGATTCAGTCCTTCTTACTGAAATAACTTGTGAAGAAGAAGAAAGACTTTATTTGATTTTGCTTGAAAACTCCAGCTGTCTTGGTAAGAATTGTGATGTTCTCATTTTTTCTCCAGGTAACATCATTACTAAGACGTGTTTTGCCCGAGGTAACCCCTAGTCGTCTGGCTAGTATCATAGGAGTGAAGTCTCTTCCACCAGCGGATATAAGTGATATCATTCACTCAACAGAAAAAGGAGATTGGAATAAACTAGGTATCTTAGACATGTTTTTGGGATGCATTGCCAAAGCTCTCACTGTACAGCTAAAAGCCAAAGGAACTACTATAACAGGGACAGCTGGCACTACTGCAGGCAAAGGAGTTACTACAGTCACACTTCCAATGATCTTCAATTCCAGGTTTGTTTAAAACCACCTATATATTCTCAAGCTAAAAGCACAAAATAATTACAGTCTTTGAAGTTAGCATGTTGTCTCTTACAATCTTTGTTTATGAATTGAAAAAATTGTGTAACATTTACAGTATGAGTCATGTTATTAGTGAGTTTGATTTAAAAAAAAATAAAATAAATAAAATAAAAGAAACCCACAACCTACCATATGCTGAATATGTGCAGTGTTTCTTTGTGCTGGATTTTGACAAATAGTGATTTCTCTCAATTACTTGATTTTTATTTCACGTATTACCGTATGTCCTTGGCAGCTATATTCGGCGAGGTGAAAGCCACTGGTGGATGAAGGGTTCAACACCTACACAGATTTCAGAGATCATTATTAAACTCATTAAAGACATGGCAGCAGTAAGTTTCTATCCTTTATATGTGTGGAGGGTATTCAAATATTTCTGATAATGAAAAGTACATTTTTTCATTACTTTCTATTACAGTTAGTATTGGGTTGAGCTGTTAAATGTGAGTTGGTCTCAAGAACAAAAAGATAAGAGTCTTCTGGGTAGAGTCTAGGCCTAGGAGCCGGAGGAGCTGAGTTCTGATTCCACTAAACAGAAATCCAGTTTTGAAATGAGCTTTTAAATAAGTCGCTTGTACCAGAAATTTAAGTAGTAAACAATAATTGTGTGCCATTTTCTACATTATTAACATGGAGGCCTAATTTTTTAAAGTCTTGAGCACTCAGAACTCCACTTGAAAAGTAAAAAGTATCTGTGGAGTAAGATAATAGTGTTGTAGGTAGATCTTATATGTGGAGTTTCTGGTTAAGACTGCATGTTAAGACTGACTTCTTTCAGTTTTGCTGAAATCTACATTTATAGTTGTTTATTACTTATTACATCTGGGCTGGAATTTTCCATAGTTGTATCTGCTTCAGGCAAGCTTTTTGGCAGAAGAATTTGATGAAAAGTTATTCAGGTATTTCCCAGAAACAATATTGGCAAAAAATAAATAGGGTTTGTATATCTTTAGGGGAGAGGAGTTCAGCTGGGAGGTTTCTGTTTGTTTTCCTTAATTCTGTACCTATTTCAGCAAGATGCTCTAAATGACATGGATTTTCCTCTGTGATTACCCTTTGAAAGCTGTTTCAGTATATTCAGCTTTGGAGTCCTATTTTCTAAACCATTCACTACACTTAGATTAAGGAGATCCATTCTCAAAGTGGCTGAAGCTGGATGGGAATTCTATGCACAAGATTTCAGAATCTCACAATTATCTTTAGCTAAGAGTTACAATTAAAGTGTGTCTTGTCCCTCAGCAGTACTGGTCCATGCATAAAATGATCACTTTGTCTTTGCTTCCGTTGTTCCACTGGCTAGAGGGAAAGGTCTGTGATTCCACATGATGGATTTTTGGTTTTGCTTACTTTATCAACGTTTTAGGAAATTGCATATAAATACTAGGACCAAAAAAAAATAGCAGTTGGAAAGACAAGTACTCACAAGATAGCAAATGCCAGAATGATTAACATGGTGCCCCTTGTTACGTATATGTCTGTATGTTTTCCTCGGGCACCCCACTTCTTTCAGTGTATAAGATGCAACATATATTGGGAATGAATTGGAGAGGTGGGGGGTAATTTGTTCAAGATATATTTTTTTTTAACCGTTGTTGCCAGTATCATTTGTAGCCATTGTTGGTAGGTATGCTTTGAGTAAGTGGGAAAACATTAGGGAAATAGTGGATTTTCTTCTGCAGCATTTTTAAATAGTACTGGTCAAGCCTTTTGAAGCAACTCGGTGGTCCTTGTTTTATGAGATTGTGGCTCCCATGATGATGGGAAAGCCTGTCCCTAAATGGACAGCTGATTAAAACTAAGCTGATCAGAGACCTTCGCCTGGAATAAAGAGATTAGTAGAAATAGAAAATGGCTGGCTGACTGGAATCAGATGTTTATATTTTCGTCTAAGCAGCAACTCTACCCATTCAAGACCTTCGCCCATGAAACTTGCATTTGCTAATATCTGGTTCTCCAAAATCATTGCAGAAATCAGTAGGAAAGTTCTTAAAGCTCTGGCGTTAGATAAGTCAACTTGCATGTACGTCCGAGTATGCTAGGCTCCACCTCCCACGTACCTGATAGTTTTCCACTAGTGCTGGCTGTTGGGCACACTGGTGGGGTCTTGAATTCTCTTGTTTAAACCATTCTACTTGGAATGAATATATAACTATTTATTACAAAAAAAATAAAGGGATCAAGTCAGTCAGATAAAGTGTAGTCCTCTCAAATGTGGACATAAATCCCTCTTTCAGTAGATACTGAATTGCTTACTTGAACTGTAGCAGCTCCTAAAGGCATGATTGGGACTGATTTTACTCTAATGTATTCAGTAGGCAAACAGTAAGGACCCCCCTCTCTTGTATGAGGAAGAGACCTGAACTTTTTCCCTTTCATTCGAGATCACGGAGACTGGACTGAGGCCATTCAAGAGAGGAGTAGTTTCTTGAGTTTTTCTTGAATACATTTTGTAGGAAGCTTCTGTGCTTTAGGCATGCTCAAAACCTCTTCGGGGGTTGAGCCCTGTTACCCAAAGGAGGATGGAGGAACAGAGGGGTCCTGGTTTAAAAACCTTTCTTTGAGGCTCTTTAGAGCTGCTAATTATCAGCAGGGTGACATCAGTCATACTAGCCACTTCCTAAGAGTTACAGATGTGATTCACTTTTTCAACATTTGCGGTATGTAGGTACCTGCATCCCGGCTAGTCACTATACCTTCCTTTTTAGAGTCCAGTGAGTCTCAATTATTTCTGTCACCTTTAGCATCAAGTTCAGAAATCTGGAGATTACATTAAGGACTTAAGAATTCAGCAGTCTCTGAGTCAGGAATTTAGGGTATGAGTCAGTGCTGCAGGCTCAGAATCATTGAGGTTGGTTTGGAAAGTATGCTATGGTGCTGATGTTTCCTTCAAATACAGAAACTGTGGAGAGTATTCAGGAAGGCCAAGCTAGAGGCGAGTGAAGCTGATTTCTCTAGGGATCCACTGTAATCTTTGTGTTGTTCGTAGTCGCTTATTTGTGCTCCAGCTTCTTTCTCAGAGTCGGGCGGAGGGAGCTTCAGGAATATGTTCTTTCATTCTTCAAATCATATTCCTTCTACCTATTCCAAGTTAGTTATTCCAGTAGCTGCTTAGAGACTACCTCAGTCAGTCACCTGAGTATTTGAGGGCTGACTTTCACCAGATCTCTCTGATTTAAAAACACTGGATTTCTCAAAGTCTTCCCTGACTTCCTCTTTTTCTATTCTAACTTGAGATCCTAACGTGATACAGCTTGTAGCAGCTCAAATTACAGTTTTAGTTGTTCTTAATAAAAGCTGTAATAAACTGAGTTTCCTCTTTAACAGGGTCATCTGTCGGAAGCTTGGTCCCGTGTGACGAAGAACGCTATTGCTGAAACCATCATAGCTCTGACCAAAATGGAAGAAGAATACAGATCACCAGTGCGGTGCATTGCAACAACCAGAGTAAGAACTTTACTAAACTTAACATTAGTTCTTTGTAAATGTGCAGTAGGAGCCCATCCAAGAGCCTTCCTATATTTTAGAAGAAACGTCCTTGTACAGGTTGCTTCAGGAAACAATGCCTACAGTACACAGTTTATATTCTCCAAATCTAGCTGTGTGCATAATGGACAGGTATCCTAACTAAGGCAATCGCTGTCCTATTAAAAGTCTTGGATCTCTGTGTCACAGCAGTTTGAGTTTTCTTCTTTGCGGCAGAAATACACCAGGAAAAGCTGAATTGTGATTAAATATGCATCTTGGGCACCTCCCAAATAATGAAGAATACATGTTAGGCTTATACATTTGGGGTTTTATCCTTCAGGTGATTCTGCTTTGTTTATGATACTTGCCTTTTACTAAATCTATGAAATCATCTGTGTGGAAAATGGCACAATATGTATCAGCTGTCTTTTTCCAGCTCTCTACACGATTAAGTGGTTTGACTTCTAGGTCATCAGCTGCCACATCTCAAGGCTATTATGAAAACACTCAGTAACAAGCATTCTGTAGAACAATTAAGCTAAGCTTCACTTGTGGTTTAGTCTCAAAATGAAAAGTCATTTGCTGAACCCTTCATTAATTACCTGGGGTGGGTTTTTTATCTTGTCTTTATTTCTTCCATGAATCTTTTATAGAAACTGGAACTAACTTAACCTTAATATATTGCTTGAAATACCATAAAAGGCATACTTGTAAATAATGACATTGCTGTTGCTTAGGGAGTTCAGATTTTGGCTTTGAAGCATAATAATTACATGTGAAAGAAGAGATTTGCAATGGTTACAAGCCGTTGACACTCACGTTGTTTTGCATCCTAGAAGGCTGTGCCAGTTGTCCTTTTCATCCTGTCACTTACATACTCTCTGCTGTTTGGAAGACATGGTCTCAGAGCACCACCAGCTCCTGCTGTCCCTGTGTTAGTTTAATCAGGTCCTGCGGGAGCGCTGACGGTCAGCCTAGCTCTCCTCGTGAACGCACCTAGCTCTGTCAGGGAGCTGTGCTCTTCTGGGGGGAGTCCAATAGAGTTTTTTCAACAAAAGCCATTCTGTTCAAACCAAACCTCTGATCAAAAACTATTGCAAAATGCAGCTGCCAAGTGCGATTCAGTTTGGCTTGCAGGCTCACTGACAAATTCTCCTCATGTAGCTCATCTCTTCAGGATTTCACTGTAGTCAATGGAGAGGAAGAGAGAAAAGCTTCCTCAGAAGAACAGTTAGCTCAGAACCCTTTTCTAGGTAATCTCAAATGCCCCCTGCAGTGAGGAGAGAACATTGGGAAACCAATCTCATTGAGCTAAAGTTTTGTTGGTTTGGGTGGTGGCTTTTTTGTTGGGTTTTTAGGTTTTTTTCATTAGTCTGTGTCCTTGAATTTCTTCTTCTCCCCCAAAGCCTGCAATGTTTGGGAGTGATATGCAAGTCTGTATTTGCCATATTTCTCTAAAATGTACGCTGGTTGACCTTTCTTTACTGTTTCTCTCTTGTGTGCTAACTACTTGTATTGATGATCATAAAGTGACATACCTGACAGAAGCCAAAGTTCAATAAGTTTTATTGTGTGCTTGACTTCTTCTGGAAAATAAAAACTTGCTTTGTATAAGCAGGCTTCAGCGAATGATGACACGGTTTCTAGGTGGCAGTCTTATCTGCCAAAGTTTATATTTCTAGTATTTGTGATTATTTTTTTAAAAAAATATTTTTCATCTAAAACATTTAATTCTACCTTGCCTTTCAATAGTTATGGCTGGCCTTAGCATCCCTCTGTGTACTTGATCAGGACCATGTTGATAGACTGTCCTCAGGAAGGTGGATGGGAAAGGACGGACAACAGAAACAGATGGTGAGACAGAAAATGGTATCTTTTTGTGTTTATTGTGATTTATGCAGTAGTCAAAGAATTTAGAATAATGGTAGGGGAAGGCAGACTTGGCCTAACCTTATTCCTCCCTTTTGTCCCCAGTGGATATTGTATGTACGTGTTTGTAGTATCTGTGTTCTAGACAAGCACTGCTCAGAAAACAAAAATTCCAACTTTAAACAATAAGGTAGCAAATCTGCTGGTATTTGGGATGGAGCAAGGCCTTCCTAACACCTGTAGAACAGCTTTTCGAAGGTAGATTGACTCAGTTAGTATGACACCCTCTATCAGAGCTTTTTTTCTTTCTGTCTGGATCTCTGTTATAAAATAAAGTCAATTATTTTGTGTTCCTCAGTAACTTCTTCTCTGTAATTTAGCTTCCTCTTCCCCATCTCAGCAGAGAATGATTACCCCAAAGAGAAAGAAACTCTTTCTAACTGAATTTAGCAAAGCCACCATTTACCCAGAGGATTTATAAATTTAATATGGAATGTGATGGATTTATGGAGTTTGTATTTTTCAGTATCATAAAACGCTTATGATTTCTTTAACACCAACCTGGAAAGAGCTAAATAATGAAGCTGCTTTCTTTATAACTTGGTTAGGTGGATCCCAGTGGGAGGCAAGGGAAGATTGTGCCTTCCCGCTAGAGACTGAGGATGCTTAGAGCAAAGCCTCCAAAGCAGTTTAGCACAGGTAGGAAGGAATACAGTAGACGCAGGGCTGCAGCAGCAGCAAAGACTAAAACTGCTGAGAAGGAACCAGACACAAAGGTTTCTGAGGTGATTAAGAAAGTCAAAGGACTTCTGCAGAGCTTTGGAAATGTCAGAGGAGCAGCCAAGACACCGTCAAGCAGGAATACAAGCTGCTAAACCCAGCCCCAAATTCCCCGGTCCTATTTTATACCAGAATATTTAAATGTTGAGGTGAGCTGTGTGTCCCTCCAACAGGACTTCTGTCGAAAGGATTCTGTTCTAAGTCGCATGGAAACAACATGGTCTGGGAGTACAATGGAAACTTTTTCTGACATATGCATAGGCATAATCAAAGTCAGTCGGTGAACTTTATTTGTACAGGTCTTTTGAACTGCAAAGCAGAACTGTGTTAAATTTCAAAAAATTGTATCAATAGAGCAACTTAATTTTATGATGGAGTTTTGAAGTTTGTTGCTCCAGCTGTATTCTGAGTTATAGATGACTACAGCCTTGATTAGTTGTTTGAACAGAGTAAACATACCATATCAAAGGAATGAAGGGTAAACATCGTGCCTATTGACTGACCTGAGCATTCTTATCTCTGAACTTTTCTGTTAACGCGCCCACAAGCCATTGCAGCCACATAAATCTTTTCCCAGACTAGTTGAAAACGATGTGTCAGCTATGTTGTTGAAAAACACATTTTTGCTACATCACGCAAAATATGAGATGAAGAATAGCCGAAGAGCTGATGTAGTAAATGGGGACTTTTTGTGTCCAGGAGTAATTGTTTAGATACTGATTATTCTAAAGATACAATTAATGATATAAACAAGCACTTTATCCCCCTTTATTCATTTGAGGTGAAGGACTGGGGGGAGAAATGCTGAAAGGAAATGAGGGATTTAAGAAAGAAAGAATTATTATTTTTTTTCCAGCCAATGTGTGATAACCATGATGATGGTGAAACTGCTGCAATCATTTTATGTAATGTCTGTGGGAATTTATGTACAGATTGTGACAGATTCCTTCATCTCCATCGGCGAACAAAGACTCATCAGAGACAGGTAGAGTATACGTGACATCGCGTTGTATGCACTGCATACATTGTGTGCATTTCCCCAATTAATACATAAGAAAAAGGCAGTAGTAAGTATCAAAGCTGAAAGTGGTGTTTTCTTTTATTTTGGAGATGAGATAGATAAGTTTCCGTTTAACACTTTTTAGTTGGTTTTAGTTAAATTCTTTTGTCCTTTATCTTTCGAAGAACATTAGAAAATCGTGTAGCAGTCCCTAATTCTAACTCTCATGCTACATCAGCTTTTTTCTCTCTCATTCTAACATTGATTAGAACATTTTTTAGGAGAACCTAGGAACTGCATAGATTTTCTTAATCGTATCTCCTGTACTACTTCTATCATGTGATTCAATGCTTGTCAATCCCTTCGTTTTTAATGTATATACATTTTTTAATATCCAAGAAAACCACTTGACAGCAAATATTCCTGCTGGTTTTCTTATGTCAGTCTTCTCTTATTTTTCAGCATTCCTCCAGCTCTCACTTTCACAGATAAATATGTTGTCAAATCCATAAGCCTGAAAATTTCCCAGCTTCTTTTACTTTTGTTTTTAGGATTGAAACATCTTTCTTCTTTGACTTAATGAGGTTTTTTTACAAATTGCTGTGTACTCTGCTAATTAGTGTTTTGTGTTATTCTTTTATCCTTTTCATTACTAAACTTGAAACTACATTCTCCTTGGAATATTTATTTTTCTCATGGAAACTGATGTTGAAGATGCCTTTACTTCTGAAACTACTGAACCTTTCCTCTTTCTTGACATTATTTCTCGTTTGTGTTTTTTGTGGTCCTTTATTCCCCCTTTCCCTCTGACTACTTATATTTGCATAAAGCTTAAAGTAATAAACCTCATTAATAAGTTAATTCAGTGGAAGTAATTTCTCTTCTTCCTTTCCTAGAGTGCACCTACATTAGCTTTTTAGTTAAGGTCAGGAATAGGCTTTTGAAACAGATACGATCATTTCCCCTCAACGCATTTTGATTTGTGCTGTAGAGTAGCCTTGGAGGGCATGAACTCGATTCCTTTCAGCTGGAACTAAAAACAACAAAAAAAGATGGATGCAGGGACACACTGCTAGTGGCCATTCATGCAAAGCATCGGCTGGTCTAGAGCATGTGTGATGTAAACATCAGATCATTGGCACTGAGTTTTGCTCCACAGACCTCCTTGGTGCCTCAGTATTCACAGTTCAGACTCAGCCTGGGAGTTCCATGCGGATCTGTTAACTTCTGTTTTTCTTAGCCAGAATCTTTGCAATCCCCTTTGAAATTTTCCTGGTTTGTCATCCTAAGAAGGTGATTTTGTATGTCTACTCTCCTGTCATGGCACAGCACAGTCTAGTCTCATTTACTTTTCTCATTTCTCCTATATAGCCTGTTCAGATTACAGTTGATAAAAAGTAAGTTCTTATCTCATAGAAGTCCTCTCATCTCTCCTTTAATCTGTCCAAAATGGCTACTTATCAGATTTTCCTATTTACTTCTGAAAGCATGTTGAAACTGTTACTCTTTATTCACCAACTTCACCTTTACATCTCTCATGTTAAGCCCCTCAATTTAAATTTTAAATTCTTTCGTGTTCCCTGTGTCCTGTTTCTCTTGGCTTCCTGTTCTTTGTCCACCTTCTGTCATACGTACCTCTTTAATGTATTTTTTCTCCCTGCAAGAAAGGACAGTCTGTAAGTTACTATGACCTGCTTATCTGATTCCTTTGTGAAACAGTTAGTTTGGGGTTTTTTTTCCCTGATACTAATAAGATTTTTTTAAAAGTTCAAATTGAGTGCATATATCTATACCCAGGAAAACTCTAACTTTTATTGCCCTGCAGGTGAAATGAATGAAAACAGAACTGCCTTCAAAACTTAGGAAAGGAGAAAAAGAAGAGACTGTATAAAGTTCACTAAGAATCTCATGCAGTTTTTTGATTTTGCAAAAATTTTGTATTTTCCTCATTGTAGCCAAAAGTATCAATTGTGTATTTATGTGAAAGTCAAAAAATATTACTATTCCATGCTTATATAATTGGTATTGTATAGTACATATTATTAAGACCATAATTACCAATGTTGCTTTAATAAACTGCCAGCAGGGTTATGTGAAGCTATTTCTAATGTTATCTTGTGCTTTTAATATACTGTGGCCTACTGGATGAGCTGTGTAAGTCCAAGCTCCATATTTTTTAAATTAGAAAAATGGTGTGCAGCTTTCTTCTTAGCATTGCTGCGCTATTCTTTCCCAGCCATGTTAGCTCAAGCATTAACGTTACGTATTTTTACTTCTAGAAACACAAATCCTTTATCCATTCTGCAATATATACAAATTATGGAATGCATAAAAGAAAAATAGCTTGCAGTAGACAAACTCCTCAGAATCTATAAAACATCTGATGAAAATCCTGAGAGACAGTGACAAAAATAACATAGACATGCTATTTAATATCTGTTTGGTTAATCTGACAGGTTTTCAAAGAAGAAGAAGAAGCTATCAAAGTTGATCTCCACGAGGGTTGTGGTAGGACCAAACTTTTCTGGCTGATGGCATTAGCAGATTCTAAAACTATGAAAGCGATGGTGGAGTTTAGAGAACAGACAGGTAAAACACAACTGTTATTACTTGCTCTTTATCCTGATTATTTTTACCTTTTAAACGAGCATTTGTTGAGGGGAAAAAAATAACGAGCAGTTGAGGTTTTCACCTGCTTTGTGGCAATGCTTTTAATTGTTTGTTAATAAAAATACAATAACGTAAGTATTGCTGTTTTTCTGGTTGTTTTCTGTGATTGTTGTTTAGATGTCTGTTAGAATATCAGTCCCTTATGTTTCATTACAACAATTTTTGGTTTTCTTTACTCTTGTGGACCCAGGCAAGCCGACCACCAGCAGTTCTGAAGCATGTCGTTTCTGTGGATGTAGGAGTGGAACAGAATTATCAGCAGTGGGAAGCGTTTGTTCTGATACAGATTGCCAGGTACGTATTAACACGTCAGTCATTGTTAATTATGTAAATAGAAAGGACTGTAGGATTAAATTGATTTCTTATTTTGTGTAAACCTTGCTCTCATCTTTGTGGTTGATAGTAAATCAGATCTCTTCTATGAAAATGTCTGAAGACTGATTATTATAATTCAAATACTTCCGAGTTTGTAAATGTTCCGTTTAATTACAGGCTACAAACACCAACAGTCAACCAAAATACAGGGCAGTTTCATCATTATCTTCAAAAGTATCTCAAGTTTTCACAAAAGCGTTCCAATTACAAAGTAAAATATCCACTGTCAGCATAAAGTGTAGTGTACTGGAAAGCTTGATAAAAGTAGTTTGTGTAACAGCCTGTTTGCTGTGTGAGCGTGGAACATGCAGGACTTGGCCAGGTTTGTTAGCTGTATCCACATATCCTGAGCGTTTTTGTGCCCTACGGTACAGGTACAATTGGCAGAGGGCCAAATCCTAACTAATTTCTTATCCCGCCCTATATACTTCTCTTTACATGTAGCAAATTTGTCGTCTTTTTTTCTCTCTCAGCCTATAATAATATATTATTGTTATATTAATTCCATTCAGTCTGTTGTTAGCTTCTGGGTAACTTTTATAGTTTTCTGTTAGAGGTGATTGAAATGCCATTTCCATACAAAAGTGCTTTTATGCTGATTAATGATTAGCTCATACTGTGTTCTGAAGAGTGGGTTACTTCCTATCCTTCCTGAAACACCAAAATCTGTAGATATCGTAAAAGCTATTAATACAGGGCAAGCAATGTTTATGCAGGAAGCACTTAATATACAAAATACACATGGAGGATTAAAGAATATTTCACTTTATATTAATGGTTTCATTATGCCATTGCTATTCGGGAGTAACATAAGTAAATGAAAGTATCACTTTTACTTCAAGTACACAAAATGGGCAGTTTTTCCCAAGTACCTGCTGTAGCAGTAGACAAATGAATCACGATTCTTTCATCTTAGTTTATTGCCTGAACCAGCAGTCCTTCAAAAAGCAAGACTACATCAAACCATTCAGTGGCGGGGGAAAAGAGATTATTTATTTACTTTTCATAGGAGTATGCTAAAATTGCCTGCAGCAAGACACACCCCTGCGGACATCCCTGTGGAGGCGTTAAGAATGAAGAGCACTGCTTGCCATGCTTGCATGGCTGTGATAAGAATGCTACAACTCTGAAACAAGATGCTGATGACATGTGCATGATCTGCTTTACTGAAGCACTTTCAGCAGCACCAGCTATCCAGGTTTATCCTTGATTGATTTTTTTTCCCAGAAAAATCCTTCAGATGACACTCTTAAAAATTCCAAAATAGGCACCATAACAACACGGAAGCTATTTAAAAAGCTTTCTTTTTGTCTGGCATTACTGCTAGTTCAACAAAGCAGATTGTATCAGTTGAGTTTGCTGTGTCTACTTTATTAAAATATATGGTATTTTATAAATGAGAAAAACAGCTGAAGTAATTAAAGAATATATTTCATATATCCACTGGTCATTTTGGAATGGAAAGGTTATGATTTTAACAAAAAAAAAACCCAACTTTTTTCTTTCTCTTTGTTAAGAAAACAGGGATCTTCTAGGATTTTTAATAAATTAATTTTGGAATTGATATATATTGCCTCTTAAAAGCAAATAACTACTTCTGTTTTAGTGGTCAATGTAACCTCAGTGTTCACATACATGTATTCTTTTCCAAAGCTGGACTGCAGCCACGTTTTCCATTTGCAATGCTGTCAACGAGTACTAGAAAACAGATGGCTTGGGCCAAGGATAACTTTTGGGTTTATGTCCTGTCCTATTTGCAAGGTAAATGAACTACGTGTTTACTGCCTAGATCAAACAGGTTACCGAATACTGTCTTTGCTCTTCCTTTTTTTTTTTTTAATAATACTTCTCTTACAATATAAATTAGTTATATGTCACTTCCCTTATTTTCTCATGTCACTAAAGAAAAGGGTATCATTGATGCATCTTTTTACCTTCCCCTACTGTTCCCCGAAGAGTCCTCTTAAAAAAAAAAAAGCATAATGCAGACATCTTAATGCTAGTTTATTCTTAGCGCCGTCTGCTTGTGAATTCCCAGTTTGGGGACAGCAGGGAGAGGAAAAAGTAATCTTAATGCACATTATCTGAAGCAGGAAACTTGGCTTCTCTTATTTTACTAACCCCTTTTAAAGCTGCTTTGCTTTTCAGTATGAGGACAGAGCTGAAGAATGTATGTACAAAGTTCAGCTTAAATTACTAAAAAATCCTCTTGTACTCTACAAACTCATAATTGCTGTAAGGAAAAGCATATGATAGCTGCTGGGAAGGAGAGCACATTAACACCCTAGGAACATGAAACTTATGAATAGCCAGCCATTCTGCATGCCATGTTTTGGTAACTTATGGCAATAGCTTGTGATCATTAAATGATGAAGAGCTGGCAAAGAAGGCTGTCAGTCATTCTTGATTGCTGAGCAGTAAGTCAAAAGGGACCAAAATTAGAGAAGACATACAATCAGAATATTCCGGTGCTGTGATGAGTATTTCATGTACCCTTTACCATCCCTCTGGTTGTTACAGTCTGTTGTAAGGGCTGGTGGCTTCTTATAACAAAAGACCATACAAAAAGAATTCCTGGTTACTGCTTTTGCAGCAAATAAAGTAGCAGCCATTTTTTGAAATGTCCGTTGCCTGAGCTTTTAGGGTTTTATGACATCCATTACACTATTTGTGTTTGACCATAATACAAATAATCACAGCTGTTGTTATAAAGATGCAAGATATTTTAATCAGTTTTTTTATTTCAGAACAAAATCAATCATACAGTATTAAAAGACTTGCTTGATCCAATCAAAGAACTCTATGAAGATGTAAGGAGAAAAGCTCTAATGAGATTGGAGTATGAAGGGTTGCACAAGAGTGAGGCCATCACAACACCAGGTGTTAGATTTTATAATGACCCAGCTGGCTATGCTATGAACAGATATGCTTATTATGTTTGCTACAAGTGCAAAAAGGTATGACAACTAGTATTTTCTCAAATTAAATATACGTTATAGTTTCAAAAGTAATTTCTTAAAGAATGGAACATATTTAATATATTGTATATGGAATAGGAAAGCAGAAAAATAAATCATTGTTAAATCATAAAGTGTTGAGTAAATTAGATGTACATAGTGTCTTATCTTGTAAAGCTTGAAAGTATATACAAAGCAGTTCAGAAACCAAACACATGTTGAAGTGATGCCCTTCTTAGAAGAATGTGGAGATGATACTGTGGTTAAACCACCAGCAATCCCTTTGTCCCACTTCCAGCTCATACTTCATGTGAACGTTAAAACAGTAGAAACATAGGTTTCATTCTAACTCTTCGATATGGAAAGCTCCCCACTAAGATTCAACCTAAATACTACTTTTACCCAAGTTGAAGTTCATTGCAACTGCAGGAAACTGACTTCGGGGCAGAAGTATTAGAAGAATGAAAAAAAAGTAGGAAAAGGAAATATGTGGTCTAGCCTGATGGACTGGTCATATAAGTACATATAAGTACAGTTTTCTTCAAGTAGAGAATATGAAATTTATCCAGAAGACAAAAATCATATACAAACAGCCATAGTTTCCCCATAAGCACTGGCCCCCCTCCCATGGATTCTTTCATCTGAAGCCAGTTTTAGTGCCCATCTTGATCTCATCTTCTTCCTTTTTCCCTTAGGAATGAATGAAATAAGACAATTTCATAACAACATTTTCAGGGGACACTCTAATAACTTTTTTGTTAAATGGAAATGCAAAATTTTGAAATAAGAGGAGAAAGAATTAACATCCATTTGCTAGAGAAGAGCAGTAATGAATCCCTTTAACTCATTACCATGCAGTTACTCAGTTCACTTTTGTTCCTGCCTCTCACAATCAATTTTCACTCCTCATCCTTTAGCAACTTGCCTACTGCCTTTTTTGTTCCCTACAAAAATAATTCTTCTTTTAATCTTACTTTCTCCAGTTTTTAGTCCAGTCCCCATTTTTCATTACACTTTTCCCAGCATTTAATACTCAGTGATTCAGGGGGTTTTATTGCCCTCTTTTTCTGTCCCTTGTACCTCGTTACTCCCTTTTGCACTATGTCCATATGTCTGAGCAGCTAATTCAACTATCTAATTTCTGACTTCTCTCCTTCCTTCAGCACCTCTTCACCCCAAACTACTACAGAATTCCCTGACAGACATTCCATAGGACTCTCCCTTTTCCTTTTAGTCTGCGGAGTTTGGGGGAAGGTGGGCTGCTTAAATTTTTCCTTCCTCATAGTTGCTTTGAGACTACTTTCCCTATCCTTTCACAATCACAGCAAAAAGGCGAGAATTGCTGAGAGCAAGAATTTTGTGCATTGTCTAATTAGTTAATAAGATGGTGATAAAGGAAGTTACTCATTGCCGCATCTCGCTACTCCATGTGAAAACGCTGTAGTATATGAGGAAATTCATCAGAGCTGACGGTTTTGGTGCATTTTTGTGCCTAGTGTGTCCTGGTAAAATAAGATGAGAAAGTAGAATGAATTTGTAGAAAATAGCAAAATTCTAATTATAAGGGATCCCACATGAGCATAAAAACCAATACTCCCTTCAGCTAGTAAAAAGCCCTCCTGGTAGACTCTTTCTCCGCTGTCTTCAGCCTCAGTGCTGTCTTTCTTACATACAGGTCATAGAGCATCCAAATACTGTTTCAAAAGCCTTCCAATCACTTGCATAGAGCACAGTATGTTGCACAATTTTTGGTCTCATTTATCCTGAGATTGAAAGACATTGTCTTAGTGCCTCAAAAACATCTAGATAGAGACAGTCAAGAGAGATCAGATCAGTGGAGACTACTGGAACTGCTTTTGCTCATCAGTTTTCCCTTACAAAGTTAATCTGTTAAAATAGTAGTTGACTCTGGTTTAATGTCCAATTGTTTCTATATAAAATTAAGGCATATTTTGGTGGCGAAGCTCGTTGTGATGCTGAGGCTGGACAAGGAGATGACTATGATCCAAGAGAGCTAATCTGTGGCGCATGCTCTGATGTTTCAAGGGCTCAGGTAAGTAAAGAACTTGTATTCATGTTCTTAGTTCATTCTGAATCGCCAAGTACCTAAGCTGTACAATAATTCACAGTAATATGTAACTGTATGTGTTGTATAATATTGCATATATTAATATATACTACAGAATGTAGAAATCTGTTGTTCAGATTGTTACAGCATGGGTACTTCATTTATCAGTGTTTGTTTTCTTTTGTTTAGATGTGTCCCAAACACGGTACAGATTTCTTAGAGTACAAATGCCGCTACTGCTGTTCAGTTGCTGTTTTTTTTTGTTTTGGGACGACGCATTTTTGCAATGCTTGCCATGACGATTTCCAAAGAATGACAAGCATCCCTAAAGAAGAACTCCCACACTGTCCTGCAGGTAGTATTTTTGCAAAGCAAATTTACCACACTGAATTCTCAGATAAGTAATTAGTACTAATTGATATTCTTATATTTTCTTACTGATAATTTTTAGGAAAACCCCAGGGTCAGTCACACAAATTTTAAATTCAGTGTCTTGAATGATATTAGAATGGATTTGTTCTATGTGTGCTTTTGATTTATTTTTTTTCTGGCAATAATACAGGTGATGTCATCACACTGATCCTTTAAACATTAGGTGCTTTGATACAGAAAGACGTTTCAATTTCCCTACGCCAGTTCATGGTGACATGATGTGTTAAAATTATATCAAAAAAATTAACCCTGATCTCAATAAATCATATCATTTCCCTTGCTGTTGAAAAAGTGAGGCTTTAAGATATTTAAGTGAAGAAGTAAACATGCCAGGAATTGCAATTTCTTTTTGTTTAACCTTAGAATTATTGTTTACTGCAGAGTGTAATTTTTGTTCATAATTATCAATTTTGCTTTTAGATTGTAGAAATTTCTTCTACAGTATTAATGAAACAAAACTTCAGTGATTCTAAAATCTTTTTGCTTTTTTTACTTTGAGTTTGATTGATTTTAAATTCCAAGGTTTATCACTCTTTTTCTTCAAATACCAATTCAACATTTGACTGTTTTAAGGAGCTAAGAGTTTTTCATCCTGTTTTGTCAGATCTAATTTATGTTTTTTCTCTTGGCCTATTAAGCCTTTATTTTTGATGCCTTATAAATCCATATTATAGATGTATTGCCTTCACTTAGCATGGTTTCTGAGAAAATGTGATAGATGTTTATTGATACTGTCTGCAAGCATTAACCTTTTTTTTTTTCTTCTTCTTTTTTTCCCTTCCCTCCCCCTCACAATTAAATTTGCTGTAGGTCCCAAAGGTAAACAACTTGAAGGAACAGAATGTCCACTTCATGTTGTCCATCCACCCACTGGTGAAGAATTTGCTCTGGGTTGCGGGGTTTGCAGAAATGCTCACACTTTTTAGACTAGCATTTTTTTTTTTACCAGAGCAAAACAGGTGCCCTCATCCCTGAAATGTCATGAAAATAAAGTCCAGCTGGGATGAAGACGGGACCATTTCATAACCCAGGTAAAAGGAACAATTTACAGTGCAAGAAGGATGCCAAATACCATGTATATAATTCTTGCTGTGAGATATTGACATTTTTTGAACTGAGACATCAAAACTTGTGAGGTGTTTGCATGTGGCCATTACAGTCATTGGCTAGGAAACATTGGACATTTACAAATAAATAATTGCTATTAAAGGATCTGTGTGTCTGTGGACTATGAATGATGCTGGCTTTCAGGAGAAAGAAAAAATATTAATTATTGTATACTGACTTTTTGTAATCTTGTACAATTGTAACGCATCACAAGTGGGGATGGGAAAGAGGAATATTCTGGTTTATTTCCTAGACTGTTATAAAAAAAAATTGTGTTAGGAAGGCATAAATGTAACAAGTATCATGCTGTATATAAAGGTATCAATGTTTGTCCTGTATAAGGATTATTAAATTACAACAGCAGTTTCATTTAAACTTCTGGGTTATGTTTGAGCCTGAAATTTTAATGAAGTGCAATACTGAGTGTGCCTCATATCTTGCAGCTGTAAACATAATGGAATGTACATGTCAATAAAGCCACTGTACATTTTTATACAGTGAAAGTCTAATTAATGTGTAAGCCTCCATTTTCAGAATTTTTTTTTAAATGGTGGTGGGAAGCGTCATATAGAGCAGGCTTTTTAAAAAAGTAAGGAAGTTTATTGGTTGAACTGGTGGTTATGGAAGTACTTAAGATATATAAAGCACTGCTCAAATCTTCCAACAGAAAAGCTGGATAAATGCGCTAGCATTCATATGAAGTATTGTAATAATGTTTTAAAACACAGAAGAAGATTTTTTTATCAGTTATGTTTTACTGAAGTCTTAGTTACCCCTACTTTTAGGACAAATAGCTTTTTGCCATGAATCACAAAATGTTGATGTAATGGAGTTCCAATTCCTCTGCTCCTTTATAGTGAAAACAAAATATAACTTCACATAAAGGCTTTTTACTGTATGTTTTTTTCTTCAGATTCTCTGTTATATATGTTCAACACCTTTTCTAGTATTTCTGTCTTGAAGTTGATGAAATGTGTGTTACTGGTGAACATGAACAAGTGCTCTTACATTGAAGATATTGGTGGATGGCATCCATGTCAAACAACATCAATCTAACCTAACTTCAGACATCTGTAATTTAGAATACCTGGAGAAAAAAACACACACCTCTGAAGTACAATGTATCTTACAGTAGCTCTGCAGAGGGATTGGGACAGGCTGGACTAATGGGCTGAGGGCAATTGTATGAGGTTCAATAAGCAAAAGTGCCAGGTCCTGTGCTTGTGTCACAACAGCCCCATGCAGCACTACGGGCTTGGGGCAGAGCGGCTGGGAAGCTGCCTGGCAGAAGAGGGCCTGGGGGTGCTGGTCAACAGATGGCTGAACATGAGCCAGCAGTGCATGCAGGTAGCCAAGAAGGCCAACAGCATCCTGGCTTGTGTCAGAAACAGTGCGGCCAGCAGGACAACAGCAGTGATCATCCCTCTGCAGTCCACACTGGTGGGGGCACACCTTGAATACTGTGGTCAGTTTTGGGCCTCTCACTACAAGAGAGATGTTGAGGTGCTGGAGCGTGTCCAGAGAAGGGCAACGAAGCTGGTGAGGGGTCTGGAGCACAAGTCTTATGAGGAGCAGCTGAGGGAACTGGCATTGTTTAGCCTGGGAAAAAGGGAGGCTCAGGGGAGATCTTACCCCTCTCTACAGCTACCTGAAAGGTGGTTGTAGCGAGGTGGGTGTCAGTTTCTCCTCTTGTCCTATTGCTTACTTGGGAGAAAACTGCCTCAATTTGTACCAGAGGAAGTTTAAATAGGTGTTAGAAAAAATTTAGTCACAGGAAAGGTCATCGAGCACTAGAACAGGCTGCCCAGGGAAGTGGCGGGGTCACCATCCCTGAGGGTATTTAAAAGACTTGTAGCTATAGCACTTAGGGACATGGTTTAGTGGCAAACTTGGCAGTGCTAAGGTTAATGGTTGGACTCAATGATCTCAAAGGTCTTTTCCAACCTAAAGGATTCTGTGATGCAATGAATGTGAGGGATGAGAGTGGTTGCAGACAGAGACAAAGATTGTCACACACAGGGCTTGCATTAGACTTGCAAAGAAATATGCCACTTTTTTTTAACAAAGTTGTCCAAACAACTGAATTTGTGATAGGAGAGAGGCTGCTTGGTAAGTTCTTGGAATATATTTAAAATAATGTCATATGAAGTAGAGAAAGTAACTAAAAGGTGGCCTTACTAGATTCGATTATGATTGAAAGTCAGTTTAGAGGAAAACAATCATGAAGCAACAACATTCATTATTCTGAAAAGAGAGAGAAAAGATGATAAAATATATTCAGTAAATTGATGGAAATCATAGGTAAGATCTTGTAGGAATCAAATGTAAAGAAAAAGTTATCTAGGAGTGTTGACATTTTCTTTAGTATAGTTGGTTGTTCTAAGATCACAGCCAGGGCTATCCTACTGCAAACAAAGGATATAACTTGTACTAATCAGTCAGCTTGGCCCAGTCTGGAATTATATATTTAAAAAAAAGGAAATAAAATCAAATTGCTACAGATAAATAGCAGGGGGGGAACGTACAAGATAAAACGGAATTTGTAATTGACATAAAGAATAACAAGTAGGCAAGAGAAAAAAATTGGTCCTGTACCTGCAATGATGAAGCCCTTCATTCCATAAAAAAAAAGTCACTAAATTTCAAACCATGTTAAACCCTCTATTTGAATATCAGGAGGAAGTCAAGGTGGTGTTTCTGTTCAGCATCTTGAAGAGTCAAGATTCTTCTTACGTTAAACTTCATATATAATCAGAGAATACAAGTCACTTGTCCAAATTATGCCCATACCATAAGTGTTTAACTCAGTCATAGTCTCTTCAGTCAGGAGGGGCAGGTACTGCTGGGATATGGTTGATTTCATCTCAGTATAAAGTGGAAGCCACCTGAATAGCTCAGATGTAGTTGACTACAATGTGCATTTTTAAAGCTAAGTTACCACAACCTACTCTGCAGCCTGAGGCAGAAGCAATGTTTTGGACCCATGACACCACAGCCTTTAGCACCAAGGCAGATTATTTTTTTTGAGAGAGATGTCAAGATACAAAGAGTGAAAGGTCAAAATCTGAAGTGTTCTTCCACGTTTGTGGCTCTGTGTTCCCTGGTTATTTTTTATTTTTTTTTCATGAACAGATCATCAAGCTTTCTTCTGGCACAGCACTCAGCACATTCTGGCAGGTGAAGGGTAAACATTGTGGCCCGAGATTGGACAGCTGGTGTTTTCACATTGCCAGATACTTCCTGGAGAGCTACCTACTGTGGACCTTAAAAAAGATTCAGTGTCTTTATTTGAAAGTTCCTTACTCAATACTCGATAATCTTTTATCTGACACCTGTGAACTACTGAATGCACCCTGAGTCACTTCAGAATGGTAGATGTAGAGTAAAAAATGCAAAATGATGTGCTAAGGACTCTTCTACTTCTCATAGAAGAAATGTGCTGTAGGATTACCAGAACTAATATGCCTATTAGTTGGGAGGTGCTGCAGTAAATTTGGATTATACCAGTGGTATGCAGGACAGAAGGTGGAAGAAAGCAGAGTGTTTATTAAGAATCTCCCTATCACACTATTCAGATGTCTCCCACAACCCAGTACCCTCCTCATTCACTACTTCTCATCTACACTCAAACCCTCATGTCATTTCCCCCCTGCCCTTCACTAGGACTCTCAGGTGCCGTTTTCCATCCTAATCCACCACAGACAACAAACCCCTTTTCTCCTTTCATTGCTTTCTGGCTACTGTTTCTCCATTTTAGGAGCCTCCTCCTGCACCCCAGCGTGCAGGAACAGAGCTGCCACATGGAGGGGTAGCAGGTGGAGCAGTGCCCACGTCAGGCTGCCCACACTGCTGCTTTTCCTGGCTGACCACATACAGCCAAGGAGACACAGCAGAACCTGGAGCTGCCAAATACACTCTGCAGCATATGCTGTACCATTTTAAAGCCAATATAAGATGTTACAAAAAGGCAGAATTATTTTTTTTGCCTGTGTTAAGCATCACACAAAGAGGAACCTTGTTCATAATGCAGGTATTAACCAGTACATAAAAGATAGAGCTGCATTTACACTTCTCTATTCCCCATATCGTGGATTAGATGTCTGTAAATTGAAACTCCATTGAGAGGGCATTTGGTTTAGAAAAGTCATTTTTCTAATTGTAAGCTGATTTGATGAGGAAAAATTAAAAGAAAATACAAAAAGAAAATTTTTGCCTAAAAAGGATATTGGAGAAAGACAAATTAACTACAGTGGAAGATTAACGCATGTAATTTGAAGTGGTTTGTATCTTTATGCATAGGTTCTTGACATAGGTCCCTGTGGGTCTAAAATTGCAGAAAAATGAGTTATAGTGAGCAGACAAATCTGAGGTGTCTGACCCACTATCCTTTTTGGAAAATTTCTGAGTGTAGCTCCATAGTTACAAATTAATTTTTTGATTTTCCAGCCTTTAATACTTTTACTAGTCTAAAAATCAATTTAGGAAATTGAGTTTACAGTTGGAAAAGGATTTGACACTGTTACATTCAGTTTATTAAACGGACTGAGTGAGGGATAGGCAGTGTCAGGAAAAACTTCTCACACACACGACTGACCATCCCAGATTACTACTGCAGGGAGATGGCACAGCCAAATGTGAGCATCAGGCTCTTGAGTAGAGCTCACTGCCCACCCATTAGGTCACACCTTGGCCACTCTGCTACTATGCTCTCAGACAGACATCCACGTCACCACATCTTCCCCTGCACCAATCCCTACTGCTGATTACAGCCAGATGCCAACACAGAGCACTAATCAGATCAGCCCACAATAAGATTGCTGTATGCCTTCCAGCAGTCTCACATGCTTTTCTGTCAGCTGTTGATCCACAGCCCACGCAATGGAAATACTCAGTTCTTGTTTGCCACAGCTCGCCACACTCAGCTAATTCATACCCAACTCAGCTCCTGGCCAAGGCGAAGCCATAGTACTCCCACTCAGACCATACATCATTAGTTTACAAATAGCCTAAACTTTCACAGGTGTATCCACCCACTGAGCACAAAATGAACAGTAAAAGTTAATAAGGTACAGACAGTTAACCACTCATCACCAGGGCCTGAAAATCTTGGTCCTTATAAAACATTTTTTGTTAATCACATCATACTGCGTTAGTTCATCATTTCACCTAAACAGAGGCTAGCTAGGAAGCTTTAGGACCACCTGGTCAATCAGGATATAACAGACTTTGTAGGTTTTTGCCACAGCCCCTTCCTTACCCCATGCCAAACACTGCAGGTGACAGACTGTAGTAGCTGTACCACAGGTGCCCCATGTCCCTCAGCATAAGGGATACTAGAAGGGCTGCGTTGTCACGCCCCCTGCTCTCAATGCTGAGGTCTAGTAGTGAAGAACTTGCACTACCAAGCATGCCTGGTGGCAGACTCTTCACCAGAGATACCTAAATAGATGCAACCAAATACAAAACAACAAACTGATTACAATCAACAGCACAACAATCAGGCACTATGGAGCATCAATGAGTCATTGATAATCACCCAAAGATGTCCCCTGCCAGCTCGCCAATGAGTTTTCCCAAGTAATGGCAACATCCACAGTCTGTTGGGACAGAGGAGGCACCCGAGATGGCGCTCTGTGCTCTTGCCACAAGGTTTCGTGTAGGCTGTCTACTGCTAGTTAAAATTCAGTCACTCTGGGTGTAACCGTTTCTTCCCATGTAGTACCCAATAGGAGGTTTGGCTGCTGAAACCTTAAATGGTACTTGAGGCATTGCTTTGGGATAGCCATTGAGCAGCACACGCAGCGCCATTTGCTATCACCGTCACGGCACTGCTTCTACATTCTCACTCCTTTCCGCAGCCCACTGGGATAACCAGTTGCGCCATCCTCCCTGGATACTGGTATAACAGCTGATATGCACAAAGCACTGTTTCCATTGGTCACTACTTGCACTTTGTCTTCTACCTAGTGCACATCACCTATCTGCAAGTCAAACCAGACAATAAACAGGCTCTACAAGGAAAGAATACCAGAACAACAAATGTAGCATCCATGGGTCAATTATTTACAGCTCCAGTTTTTTTCTGACATCAGTACAGTCACCAACAGAAGGCTGCACCCATGGACTTCCTCGATTACACGTGGCAGAGGAACAAGCAAGCCTGCAGAAGCCCCATCTGGCAGCGACAGCAGCGCTGCAGGTAGCCCCTGAACCCCTAGCTCTACTTGCAGCCCATCAGTGCCCCACCTGAGGCCACAGAAAAGCACACTGCACCACTGAGGGTCAATCAGGGCTGTGCCCTTTAGCCAAACTTCTTCCTTTTGCATGAATCCCCCATGCTGCTACCTGCTTGTAGCTTGGCTTCAAAGTAGTGTTGTGGCTAGCTGCATGAGTGAGCACCACTCCTTGGTATGGGAGGCGCTCTCTGCTTGAGGATGGACCAGGTGATGGTCTGGCAGGACATTGGATCTGTTCTTCCAGCATGCTCTTACATTCAAGGAATTGGTGAATAACATCTAGGTTTTGCCTCCAGTGCTGGGATACAAGAGTTAGAAACAAGGTCCTGGACCTATATTTGAAAACCAGCATTAGGGTATCTATGCAGGACCCATTTCACATGCCACATAAGGTACCCTCCTTCAGTGCCTTGGTACCAAGGCCAATCCTAATACAAATGCCAGACCCCTCTTAGCAATAAGTCTGGGAATTTTTACGACTGCTAGCTTGCTAATCAAGTCCTCACTCACTAGCAGAGACAGCTGAACCAATTTGCAGGGAGACCCACAGAACACAGAAAAACCAAAAAGCTACTCTACCAGCATGTTGTCAGGTCAGCCTATCCATGAGATGGTGCTACCCCTTTCCAGCAATAATGTTCTCCTGTCAGCTGGTGATCCATGGTTCCCGCTATAGAAATGTTTGGTTGTCATCTGCTGGTGTTTGCATGGCTCAGCATGTTCAGCCCATTTGTATGGAACTACTAACCAAAACCACACCAGGATACTCCTGTACCAGAGATGCTCCAGCAAATAGCAATTTTTACTATGTAATCTTACAGAATATAGCAGAGTGGTATGATAGCTTTTACCAATGAAGCAAACATCAGAGTCATTTATCTGGAAAGAATCACTATAGACTCCAGAGACAGAAATAATACCTAGAGAGTGAGGTTTGAGGAACCTTTTGAAGCAATTATCTCCAGCTTTTATGGAAGCATGAGCAACAGTATCAAGTAACGAGCCTGTTGCAGGCAACACACTACCCTGTTGTCATCCCTAGTTTGATCTTTTTATTTTCCTGTGGCCATGAGGCCCTCTGTTTTAAGAATCATTTTACTTGTGGCCACTTTTTAAGAAACAGTCGAGTTTCAGCTCCTGTTCTATAAGGTATTGTTTGTGGTAGATAATATATACAGTATTAGGGACTGATAAAATAAGTATTCTAACAGTGTAAGAACTTCCCTCCCCCTAGAAAATCTTCCTGTATAGACTTAAGAGAATAAAACTGTAAGTTTCCCTAATTAAATCTACTGCTGGAAAATGATTAATTAATTTAGCATTGTTAAAGAACAAGTTCTGTTTTCCTGGGGTTTTTTTTCAGTACAGTCTGCTGAGGAGTAAGATTGTCACAGGCAGCCTAGAACAGGTCCTTCAGCCACTGACTCATCACACTTATCTCCCCGTATTTTTCACAGCTTGTACTTTCATTAAATTGGAGTGGGCTACTCATGCCCTGTAAGCCTCACATACTGTCATCATAGCTGGAACTGGTCTATTCTACTGTTACTTAACTTTCTTCCAACTGCTTCTATTATTTTCCCCCAGCCAGACACAAGCCAGGCTGATCAGGGCAGAGTACAGCTGCTGCATGACTGCTTCAGAGCCTCCTGAACATAGCCAGAAAATAAGCACAGGTGAGACTTTCAGTGCTAGAAGCTGTAGCATTTACAACCAAGACCCCGCATTTGCAACCTTCATCAGGCCGGTAGCCCATCAGCTGAAACAGGAAGAGATGTACCTGCACAACCTCAGCCTGATGTGGTGAGGTCTCCTTTTAGATGCTAGGCTGTTCCTGGCTATCATTCTCCTGGCACAGAAGGGTGTCTGTGGGCTGTTCCTCATCTTCACATGATCATAGCAAGGGCGGCTTCAAATCTCTGCTGTGAGTGACTCTCCTACTAGAAAGACTGAAACTTCAGAGAGCTTCTCCTTCTCTTTTGGAAAAATAAAAGATACAAGGCAGTTTCCTCAGTAGTCTTGGTTTTGCATACCAGGGCCCAGTACAGGCCCCTGGACTTTTTCTGGTACTGTTAGAAGTCTACACAAGTAAAAGTAATTTCACCTTCATAATTTAAAATACTCCTTTCTCAAAAACTCATCTGCTGCTAGTTAAGTGGTAAGTAAGGCAGAGAAACCACCTAATGAAGATACACCTGTTCAAATATTTTCAAGCTAACTAAAGCATCGAGGTGCCCTGCCACGGCCGGCAGCAATAGAGCTCTTTCACAGACCAGCCCAGACTTCTGAGTACTGTCTCTGGACCTTTACTTCGACACTTCTTCACACGCTACCACCTATCTCAGTGCCAGCTACCTCACAGTCAAAGAGCTGGACAAACAGCATGGCTTTACCTACCAGGTAAGGGCATAGGTTTTCTTTTATTCAGTTCTGGTAAACTCCCAACTTCTCATGCTTTGCCAACAGACACCAAAGACACTGTTGGCAGCACTCTGCATTGTATCCAGGCCCTGATTTGGCTCCAAGCGCAGAGTTGCAGCTGCCTTTTGTGCTGATTTTGGCTGCTATGTCCCCAAATAGCAGGATGCAGAGAGCTCCTTCTGCACTTATTCTCATCTCATCCTACACTCAGTGTGCCTAAAACATACACAAGTAATTCCAGCAAAACAAATAAAGGTACAGGCATCAAAGCAAACTTTGTTTGCTCCAAATACCAGGCAACAAAATAAAACTGCAAGGCACTGTAAGAAGTCTCCCCCAGTAAGTCAATACATCTAAGCTCAGGTAACACAGTAGATGTTTTAAAATAATGTTACCTCAAAACAAGATTGCAGCTGTTACACCTCCCAAGACTTCTACACAGAACCAGAAAATACTTTTTTTTTTTTTGCCACAAGATGTTCCAATTTTTTTCCTGCAGACACCAGAATGCAATCAGAGCATTAATCTTGGCAAAAAGACATTTCTACTTGTTGCAGCACAAACTAGTAGACTGCAGCAAGGCTTTTTTTACCTTTGGTCAAATTCTACTGTTGATGGCATTTCCCCTTCCTCCAGAGGTCAGACCACACTACTCCTCCTCCAACTGAGCACCTCTCCCACAATCCTCAGGGCTATTTAACCACTTAGCAGGAACGGGCTACAGCTGCACATCATCCATGTCAATCAACCCACTGCCTTCGAGGCAAGGCCACAGCTGCATGTTATCAATGCTAATCAACCCACTGCCTTCATTCCTCTACTACTGACTTAGCATGACACAGATCAGTTACATTACATCATCAGCATAATGCTGCCTGAAAACAATAAGGGATGTGACCAGGAGAAATGGTGGCTGCTTGCTCTACATGCGCTGATAAACAATAGTTCCTCCTCCCTATTGTACTGGGCCCAGGTCTGGGTCAACTCTTTGCAGTCAGAGGCTACCTACCTCTCCTGCATCTCCAGCAGTTTGCAAGTTATATACGTGCAAACATAACATGTCCTTACTAGGAACTGTAATTGGGGGCTGTTATCTTCCCACCTTTAAAGAACCAGCAATGAATTGGAACATGGTGCTGAAAGCACAATTCCTAAATAGCAAGAATAGATGACACCGAATGTTTCCAGGTGGGTTCAGCAAAACAGTTATTTCAGTTTTCTCGACAGTATTGGCTTCAGCCATAAACACACCTCATTATTTACCAAGGTTTGTGTAGCTATTCCATGTAACAGAACAAGTTACACAGTCACATATTTGATACTGCAAGTGTGTCTGAGATGTTCATTTCTCTGCTCAAGGTGAGGCGATAAGCCACTTCTTACTTCCAGACTTTTGTTGCATTTCTTGAAAAGCTGAAAGCTGGATGTAGGTTTATAAATACACACAGAACTATACTGGCTGAGCTGTAGTAAATATCTCAAGACATTTCAAAGTGGAGAAAAAGAGATTATTCTCTCATACATGTTCAAAATTAAAATGGACATTTCTCACTGGAAAACATTCCTGTTTCTATGCAAGTCATTCCCTCCCCCCCCCCCCCCCCCCCCCAATAATCTCAAGCAACTAGACCTAGAACTTAAAGAAAGGAAAAAAAAAAAAGTTCTTTTTGATGCTTTTTTAACAGACTTGAAGTACACAAGAAAATGCTGTGGAAGGGTTCTTTTATATAAAGTGCTTCTCTAAGAACTCAGGGATGGTGCCATTTGAATGATCACTGAAAAACTATTACCCTGTTTCAAAGCCATTTCAAGACAGGGGAGAGCACCAGATCATATCTGGCCGTTTCCATCAAACTTAGTGATAGCAACTGGGATCAAAACCCACTAGCTTGAAATTAAACAGTGGGGCAGGAATTTATTTCTTATCACTTCCAACAAGTAAACAATTAAAGTTAATTTTGGGGAATCTCACCAACCTGAGCCGCGTGCCAGGGGGACACGCTGTTAACAAGGCATCTGCAGCCCATGGGGACTGTCACACATCACTTCATATTCTTTGCCTAGCAATATCCCAAGCACTTCGTTCCCAGTGCCTGCTGGGCCCACCAAGCATTGATTGTCTGCCTTCTCCATTACATTCACTCCTCAGGCTAGCCTGGCACAGGGCTTTCAAACTACTGAGGAAACCGGCTCTGTCAGCGATGAGGACCCAGCTCCTCTGTGCCAGTATCACCCCGGTGTCTCGTCGAGACCCCACTCCTCCACTTCCCGGCCGCCCCGCACCTGAGGGGGAGGCCTGCCCGCAGCCCGGGCCCTGCCGCCCCGCCGCGCAGCAGCCAGCCGCCGCGGCGGCCCGGTGAGGCGCCGCAAATCGAGCCAGGAGGCAGCGGGGAGGCGGGACGAGGGCGGCAGGGCGAGCCAGCTGTCCCCGCGGCCGCTGCTCCCGGCGGGACCGGGCGGCACAGGCGGCGGCAGGGCGGCCATGACGGCGGGCAGCTCCGCGCGCGCGGGGGGGCGAGGGGGGGGGGACGCACCACCCCGCATCCCGCCCGCCGCCATTTTGCCTGGTGTGCGTCGCTTCCGCTGCTGGGAAGTAAACAGGGAGGGAGGGAGCGACGCGGGCTGGACGGGACGGAAGCGCTGGGGTCGGCTTCGGTGGAGGGAGCTGATGTGGCCAGAGCGGAGGCGCCAGTGCGGCCCGAGTCCCGGTTAATGCGGAGCGCAGCAGGGAGCCGCCAGGTGAAGGGCTGGAAGGGGGGGGGCGGCGGCGCAGCAGGACCTTCCCCAGGCCCGCGGCCGCGCTGCCGTGCGGGGCGGAGAGCGGGGTCCGAGCAGTGGGGGCGGCGGGGCTCGGGGCCCTGCCCGGCAGCGGGGCGCCGCGCTGAGCTGGAGGAGCCGACCCTGAGGTGAAGCTTCTCCGGGAGCAGCGGGACTTAAAACCTGTCCCTCCGTGTTTATAGGGTGTCGCTGCGTCGCAGCCGCCTGGTACAAACGGTAGTAAATGGGAAACCCCTCGTCGTTCTCGGCAGAACTCGCGGTTCGGGGCGATTAGGGGTTCGGTTCATGTCTGGGCGCCCCCCATTAGCGCGTTCCTTTCTGGAAGAGCCTTACTGGAGGTGTCAGACAGCGAGCGCCCTGAGGCTTCTCCATGGGAAAGCGTTATCAGCAGCCGCGAACGGTTGTTAGGGGTTTGTTTGTTTGGGTTTGGTCTTTTTTTTTTTTTTTTTTTTTTTTTAAACTGCCATTGTGTTCTGTCTGCAACCTTACTCGGCAACAAAAACAACGCTGAGCATGTGCTTTGCTTCTCCTCCCACTTTGTGACTGAACTGTGTGATTTATGGTTGAACATGACCATACTGCCTGCGAGGTAGCGTGGGCTGCGCCCAGCTGCGGAGTTCAGAACACAGATTCAGAAAGAAGTTGTTATAGTAGGTTGAGTAGTTTACTTGGAAAATCTTTAGGAGTCAGGCATCCTGATTTCACGCGTCTTTCTGTCCTGGTAGACCTGGGTATTTTCCTTGGGGGTTTGTGGTTTTTTTTTTGTTTGCTGGGGTTTTTTCTCCCCTTCCTGTCACGATCTTAGATTTTAAAGGAAAGTTGGTTATAGCAGCAATTTGGAAAACCGACCAGTGATAAGTGTGTCCTGAGTATGTCAGGGAGAGTTAAAAGCAAGATTAATGGTTCAGGCATTGTAAGAAGTGATAAGCAATCGTTGTTTGAAAAATAGGCTGTGCCTATGCAGTAATATGCTAGAATAGAATTTTGCATCGTCTTCCTCATTGAGAAGTTATTTCTGTTGGCCTTGGATTTAAAATGGTTAGATCTTCAGACTATCAGATACATAAAACAAAGTGAACTGCCTTAATTGCATTTGCCTGTTTCTGTGTGAAATTTGCAGAAAGATTTACTCTCCTCAGTGGCTTTTTTTTTTTATAAATAATTTGTACATGACTTTGCAAACTTTTGTAGGCAAATCTGCATTCTTTCAATTTGTGGAGTTTTTTTATTGTTAAGCATGTTAAGGGGTTGAAATCAGTTATGTTTTTAAAAAGGTATTCCAGTACTTCAGATTCTGAAAGAGATGAAAAAAACCAAATGAACAAATTACTTAGAAATTAGATTACAAATAGTCATTGAAATCTTAAAAAACATTATTTAGTCTTGAGCTTAGACTTACCACCCCCCCACCCCCCCCCCCAGCTCTTTGGAAGAAGTTCCACAAGGAGATATTTTTGAAAACTTATGTTTACTCTCTCCTTTCCATTACAGGAGCATTTGAGATGTCAGTAAACAAAAAGCTGTCTGGAAATGTCTTTTCCCATCCCCTACTTTTCAAGCCATGGCACTTAAAACACATAACATCTTACTTTCAAGAAAGACTGTCAGCTGAAATTCATCCTCAGTATAGTTTTAGTGATGGCCGTATTGTCTTTTTTTCATTGGCTCTAAATGGCTATAAAAACTTGGGATAGTACCACACAACTTCAAGAGTGGCTTTTGATCCGTAACCAGCACATATTAACTACTCAGAACTCACCAAAGTTAGCTCACAGGTGCATCTTTTAAGTTGGCTGTTGATGACCTGGGCCGCTTTTGTCAGCCGTATCTCAGAGATTCTTCCAGCTGAAGAATTCATACAGTTTTGACAGTGGCAGCTCACTTCTTTTCTTAAAAAAAGTAAAAACGTGTTTGATCTAGTGCCTGTGTCTATGAAAAGAGCGGTTGTAGTAAGTGTGCTGTATATATGTGCATCAGCTCTACTGTCCATGCACAGTAGCCCCTATAATGCAATGAGAAAATCCAGAACTTGACTCCCTAATACCATGATAAAAGTAGCCTACCTAACTAGAAATTCATGCACATATATTATCTTATTAACAAAAGATGAGGCAGGATCTCTGTAAAGGAAGGCTTGAAGAGTCAAGTCTAACAGTTACCTTATGTAGTTTTTTACAGCTTAACAAGAGATGGCTTTGGAAAGACTTAAAGACATCAAACTCGCTATCCCAAATTTGGCAAGTGAACAGCTTGCGTATGCTGGTTGCTCACTATAACCTCATTGTTTGGAATATCTGTTTGGCCTAAAGTTTAAAGGAATGTTTCATTTCAGACTAGCTTATTAGAAGTAATATTCTTGGACTATGCTTTTTATCTCAAACACAAACATGACCGGTTTACAGTGGATTTGAAAACTAATCCTTTATTAGTTTTAAATTTAATTATTCAGTTTTCATGGTTGCAAAATCCAGTTCCTTCATCTTTTTGTTAGTTGCAGATGGTTCTAA
Source organism: Falco cherrug (assembly GCF_023634085.1). Classification (NCBI taxonomy): domain Eukaryota; kingdom Metazoa; phylum Chordata; class Aves; order Falconiformes; family Falconidae; genus Falco; species Falco cherrug. The sequence goes on along the minus strand of NC_073698.1, from coordinate 45,974,662 downwards.
GTCATTATTCAGTTTTCTTGCTTCTCTTCTGTACCAGTGAAGTTAGTGGCTCAGCCACAGAACTCTCTCTTGAATAGAAAGCTCGTTTCAGCACAGGAGTCATGTTTTGCATAGTCTCATAATCATGAGCTGTGAGTCACAGTAAGTAGTTCTCACCAAGCAAGTAGCGATTTTTACCCAGTAGCGTTTTGCTTTCAACGCGTGATAGCTTGCTTTTGTCATGTGAATAGGCAGGATTAAAGCCTTTTAAAGATAGTTAAGGACATGCTGGCTTTGAGAAAATAATCTGTGACGCATTGAATGATAAACAGTATAATTTTTCACTTGTATATCTAGTGTATTACACTTTTTTTAAAAACCAAGACTTGTACTTAGTTGCAGTACATAGCAGAGTAAGTTCATTGTCCTGGTCCCAGGTGAACGGGGTATATGATAATCTTACATGTGTAATTGTACTTGAATGTTAAACCAGAATGATTTCACTGTGTATGAAGTCCATGTTTATCTTCTAGAAATCAGGGGGGCTGGGGGGGTGCTTATACCACCCCTGGATTCTCTTAGCTTTTTACAGATTAGAATTCAGTGTATTGTACTCCAGTGTGAGATCTCGTTCAGAACCCTTTAGGACATGGTGTGCATGCCATTGAGGCTTTTAGAAATAAATGATTGGTTGCTAAATTCAGTTGTAAGCTGGCATGTACAAAAGACCACGCTTTGATCAAAATCCAGTACTAGATTTATTTCAGATGTATGTAGTGGTGGAGTTTTTTTCCTCTTTAATAATGTGATACAAGATAGAACTTGTGTAAGTGAGACCGCTATGGAAGAAGTATATGCTACTGAGAATGAGATAACCTTTTGCCTCATCTCTGCTGAATTTAGTATGATTTTGAAGAAAGTTTGCTGACTCTTCTGTAAACTTTTTTTGTGGCTTGAAACTTCCAGACTCACTGGAAACCTTTCATAATCCCTATTTACTAGTTAGTTGGAGGAACAAAAGCACACCAGTGCTTTTAATGAAATATGTTTTTAAGAATAGTGATTTAAAATAGATGCATTTTGAAGTAACCTTTTTTTAAAAAATACATACATTTAGAAAAATACAGGTTCTTCCTGTCTGGGTATAAAAATTAATTGGACAGATAGAACATCTGCGAGATGCAATGCCTGCAAACATACATACCTCATTGTTTAGTTTCTTGCTTGACTTTTGCCTTCCACAGTTTCAAGTGTTGTTTTTGGTAAATAGGACTGGGACAGCAATATGCTGTCAGTGGTCACAGAATTGTTTAGAAGAGCATCTTCCCATTAGTAGGAAAGTAGATTGTTACTCAACAAAATAGTAAAACAAATTAGGTTCAAAGTGTTTTCAAACACCAAATTGAAATGCTGAAAGGGGAGTGACTGTTATGAATGAATCAGCACTGTTAATTGTTAAGTAATATTAAAGATATCTCTTTAGAGGGTAATGGTATTTTTAGACTACCGCTTCAAATTCATTGGGCTTTTTCTTTCCCTGAAAAAAACCCTCTGTAAAAGTGTGACTACAGAAAACATGCTTTTTTACCTCCATAGTTTCCTATTAATACTGTTCTTCTCAGCTCTGTTATATTTACACAATATATGGAAAACATTTTTGTATTGTTTTTATAGAATGAAACGAGGAAGGAAAACTAATGAGGCAAACAACAGTTCATCTGAAGAGACAACTGAGAAAGAATCCAAGAGACACAAGGTTATCGATGAGAAGACCATAGTTGTGCAGAGTCCTGACTGGGCGAACCTGCTTCAAGACATTATCCTGCAGGTGTTTCAGTACTTGCCCCTTCTGGATCGTGCTCATGCGTCCCAGGTCTGCCGAAGCTGGAACCAAGTGTTTCATATGCCTGATCTCTGGAGGTGTTTTGAGTTTGAACTGAATCAGCCAGCTACATCTTACTTGAGGGCTACACATCCTGAACTAATCAAGCAAATAATAAAGAGGCATTCCAATCACCTGCAGTATGTAAGCTTCAAGGTAGTGTATTTTATAGGCTTTTAAAAGTATTTTTATAAAAATAAAAGCAGTTGTTAAACTTGGTTATTTTTTCTTTACTGCATTTTATTTGGAATATTTTAAGGAAATAGCTCTGGTACTCTTGAGACAGTTTTGATGGTTCATCTATATAAATATAAAAGCATGAAAAGTATGATTTAATTAAAGTTGGTAATAGAAATACTGATGATAAGTGGTAATTGACAACTATGATCAAAACATTTTAGCATGCTGAAAATTAAAGAGTATTACTAAGTGTTAGGAGAGGCTTATGATGATATATTTGTGATTAGGATTGTCAGTTATTTAAAAAGAAATCCGGCAGCTCTCAGTGTCGTAGGCCTTGTTTTCAGGCCTAGTTTACTGAAGAAATGGGTTCTCTAAATGGGTATATAGATATGGAGGTTACCTCCCATTGCATTTGTTTTTGTGAATATGTTTTCAGGACAAGAACTTGGAATAACAGTCCTGAACATACCGTTTCATTGCCTTAATTCCATTAGGTGGAGATTTTTTTGTTTGGTGTAGGTTTTTGGTTTTTTCTCTTTTCTTGTAGCATTTTAGCTGTCTAAAATTAAGCCTCAGTGAACTGGCAGAACGACTTCAGCTCTGATACTACTGTATGTGTGGGTACCTGCTTCAGAATTAAGTTTGATCAGGATGCATACATTGAGTGTTTCTCCAGTTCACATCCTGTACGGACTTGGATCTAATATTCATCGTTAGAAAACATGTAGTGCACAGAGAGTGACTTCAGTACTACTATTAAGCAGCTATCAATTTTAGTACTAAATTGTATGGGATTGTCTGTGTAATGGCATCTACTCAGCACAGCTGCATTTCAGTCAGCTGAAAAAGTATGTGGGTTTTGCAAAGGATGGTATATCTACTGATTGTGCTTGGCTAAGAAATACCATCTGGTGAGAACTGGCTTTGTTAACATCATGGAATTACTTTCAGCAGATGAAAACCTTTAACATTGGTTTACGTATCACTGTGTTTTAGAAGAGTGCTGTGAAACAGTCACAGCTGCATATGCATCAGCTATGTTACCAGTTTGGAAAGAAAATTACTCCTACAGCAAGGTGGACACGCTAGTTGTTTGTTTCTGAGATCTGGCAGTTTTAATGTAGGGAATCATCAGCATGTGGGTAGCTGCAGACCTCTGCCTGATCACATGTATTGCTACAGCTTGGTGCAGTATCAGATACAAACTGTTACCACAAGGTCTGCAGGGTTTATCAGTGTCCAAATAAAGGAAATTTATAGCAGTATTGAGATGGCCTTCCACTGTCTGTCTCCCCTCTACATTGCTTTGCATCAAGTCATTTTGAAGGATTTCAGATGCTCTTCGCTGGTGGGGTGATACCCACATTGTTCCTTGAACTGTCCCTTTGGTGTTGCAGCATGAAGAATAGATTGCAGGAAATAGTAAGGAGCAAGGATAATCACAAGGAAGTGGCTGTAACATTGACTGTTGCTCTGTCAAGGCTGAAAACTTGGGGTTTTTCTTTTGTAGGCAAAGAAAGATTGGATTGTCGGAAATAAGGTTTTTCAGCTTGTGTTCAAGCAGAAAATGAAGATTTGTTGGACTTGGATCAGTTGGTGGGAAGGTTGCATATCTTATGGTAGACTTAAAATTGGTCTTCTGATCAAGCTTTTTGCTGTTCTGTAGATTTGCAAAGCTGTCATGCCTACTGTAATAGATAGAGAATAATAACAGAACAATAAGAAATCATTCAGAAAACACATCTGACCGTTGAAGGAAATCCACTGAAGGCACATTAAGTGATTTGGTTGTGTAACAAGCAGGCTAATTAAGATATTTTTTTGTTCCCAGTGTATCTGTTGCATATCTGTTGTGGTATTAATGATGAAGGCCTAGTTATTTAGGTTCGTATCACAATGGACTTAACCATCCAGCAGCTCTGTGTTATGAGCTGAGTCACTGTAGGAGGAAGCAGCTTTCTCAGACAGTAAAATGTTTATAGAATTCATGCGTTTTTATAAGGAGGAATGTAAAGAGGAAGTGGGGTAGGCTCCAGACCCAAATGAACCTCTGCTTCCTAGTATTTGATGTGGATTGAGTATCTGGGAACAAACTGTTTAGGTGACCCCTCACTGTGCTAGATTTTATCAAAGTGTTTAGGAGAATGGTAAATTTCTAGTAAATTGTCTCGGATTTTTGGCATGTACTTTTTTTGGGGGAAAAAAGAATTACATTGATGGATTCCCAGTGAGGAATTTCAGAAGGTAAAGTGAAAAAAATGTTAAAAGTACATCTACTCTGCTTCGCTCTTTTGTAAAGACTATGTGTGATGCAGTGTATTTTGGACAATAAATCTGTTTTGTTTTAAGGTGGACAGTAGCAAGGAATCTGCAGAAGCAGCTTGTGATATTTTATCACAGCTGGTGAATTGCTCTCTGAAAACACTTGGGCTAATTTCAACTGCCCGGCCAAGCTTCATGGATTTACCAAAGGTATTTAAATATGTATATTTTTCTATAGCAAAGTATTGCAGTGTTTCATAGTGTATTTCTGTTAACTTTATGAAAAGTTTTGTTGGAAGAATATGGATCTTTGGTAAAGATAACTGTTTTTGCTGGGCTCTATTAAAGGGAGGAACTGAGATGATGTACTAAAATGGTTAACTTATTCTCTGCACCATGTGAGAAGTTAGTCCTGACCTTGTTCTTCCAAGTCCTCCTGTCTACTGACCTCAATGTGGTACTGAGCAGCATGATGCAAGTCAGGAGGCTAGATAATTCCTGTCTGTGTCATTGTACCGTGGGTGATGTTTAGGGGGCTATTACAATTGAATGAGTGGGAGGGTTTAATCCATGTGAACTTGCTGTAGGGGTTGTATTATCAATGAGCACTCTTCAGAAAGCAATATGATCGTGATTTTCAATAATTCATGCCACACAGTCAAGTGTCAGATTCTTAGGCAGCGTGCACTGTATTTCTGAAACTTTGTCAGATTTTTACATTGCATGCTTACCAAAATTTACATTTTGTTAGAAGGCATCTGATCTGGAAGACAGTAGATCTCTTATGTGTGCTTCTAAACAGGAATTCCTGCTAGTGAGGTAGAAGTGTATTATTGCTGAGGAGCAAGAGAGTTTTGGGGTAACTTGGACTGTTTTATGGCAGTGACATCTCGAATGTCTCACAGCCTCAATTCTTGTATCTGGTCCTTCACATACATGTGGACTGGATTCAACTAGACTATTAGCTGGATCTCAGTGATGTCATTGCTGATGATGGCAACAAGGACACAGAAGAAATAGGGACAGCCCGAGGAGAGGAAGCAGGCTATAGGTTTAAGCAAGGTTAGCTACAGAAGGATTATCAATTACTATCCTTAGCAGTGATCACAGATGCATCATGTAGTTCTCTTGAATATGTATTTTTAATCCTTAATATTCAAAGAGGCTTTCCAGATCTTTAACTAGTTTCTGCATGTTTTTTCCTTTTTTGATGTGCTTTGAGATGTGACTATAAGAAAATCTGAATGTAGTTAAAACAATCCACAGACTCAGTGTGTTAGAAATACTTTGTCCTTTCAGCTCTTGTATATTATTTCTTAGTGAGAAAGCTAAAACAGCACTCGGGACTAGTTTTCACTGGAGGGGTATGTTATGGTCCTGTTCAGCTTCCTGAGCAGTTATTTGCATGGCCTTACTCAGCTTCAAGGCTTCTAAAATCCAGGCTTTCTCTTTTTTTTTTTTTTTTTTTTTTTTTTTTTTTTTGTTCCCAATAGGTTCACATGTGGCCTTTAAAAATATATATTCTAAATGAGCCAAAATCAACTCTAGGCATAATTTGCCTTTTGATGTTTACCACTCCATTAATACTGTCACTGGCATATAGGACCGGCAATGTTTTTCAAATTTTCTTGGACCACTAATGAAACTAAAGAATTGAATTGGACAATGAATAAGCTCTTGTGGGAAGCCATTAGTAACAGGGCCATTGATGAGAAGCAGGCAAAGATAAATGGATCTGAAAAATGTTTAACACTACACTTTTTTTAATTATTTTTTTTATCATTCTGTATGGGAATTCTGAACTACTTTGTGCTATCTTCATCGGTGCCCTTCTGATTTCAACATGACAAATATTTGTAAATAGCACTTAGCTTTGTGTTGCCTAGTCTTTTGCTAAGCACATTCTACATAATCTTTTAAAGAGTCATACTGTAGGCTACATATGTGGCAATATGGAAAAGGCATTAAGTCACCAGCTTTTACATTTTGGGATGTTGCCTGTCTTTGGTAGCTCTTCAAACTGTGATTTCAAATTACGTGGTTTTGTAAACATGGTTAACTTTCTTTGCCTTTCTATTTAACAGCCTTCTTAGCAAAGGGAATTACATTCTAAATATAGAGAATAAAAACACAGTACTAACTTTTAGAATGCAGAATGGAAATATTAAAGCACCTTTTCTTCTGTACATAACATATATAATCAGCATGTTGTCAGTATAGTTGGGAGTGGTCCCTAAAGCCAAAATGCCTAATGATTCTGATTTGAACTTTTTGTTCCCATTTGCGTGAGCTGACTTTAATATTTTCACATCAACATAAACTGTCAATTCCTCTTCTAAATCTAATTGTGAGTGAGTTTTAGCGAAAACCACAAACAGTACATAAGAATGAGCAAATATCTGTATTCAGGATTCTACATGTGAATGTGGCTCAGAGTGGAACAGTATTGAAATCAAAGTAGCAGGTAGTTTTGTGGGGTATGTAATGTAGTGCATGGAGGAAGTACTTTTTTTAAAGTCTTCTATTCAGTCAGTCTTGGAAGAAATTATTACTCACTTCCTTCATACCACTGGTGATTTCTACAAGCAGTGCTGTATCTGCTCCCCAGTCTGCATTTCTCAAGTTAACATCTTGGGCTCTATCTTTGGTGTAAGTTTCAGTGGTTACATAAAAATGCTGAGGAGCAACCTTGAGCACTGGACCTGCATTATCTATGCTGCTTAATCAGTAACTAATTGATCACCTGCTCCTTGGCTCTGTTTGGACTGCTCCAGTTAGTTATCAGAGATAAATGCACTCAAACCCTAAATACTCTTTGTGGATGGTAGGCAGGCAGTGGTATCACTTGGCTTTGGGCACATTTTAACAGGATGGAGTTGCCACTCTTGGTTGTGTTTGCATCTCACCGATACAGCACAACTCACTATGTGGGAATTCCTGTTCAAGAAGATGCTTCTTTTAGAGCAGGGGTCCTCAAACTACGGCCTGCGGGCCGGATACAGCCCCCCAGGGTCCTCAATCCGGCCCCCGGTATTTACAGAACGACCCTGCCCCACCCCCACCCCACCCCCGGTGGGGGGGGGCGGGGGGGGGGGGAAACCAAGCAGCCACAGATGACTGCCACTTAATCCACGTGCCGGCCCCCTGTTTAAAAAGTTTGAGGACCCCTGTTTTAGAGTGTGACTTGCAAATAATCCTCAAAATTAGGGCTTCTAGGCTTTCTCTTTGCTTGCGGTCTTCCTACAGATTTAAGTTGGGATTGTCTCGGGTCAGGTTCTTGATTTATGTTTAATGTTAGACATTCTGATTTGCCAAATGCATAAATTGATAGCAAAAAATGATTATACTTCCTCTACTCAAAAATATGCCAATTTTTAGTATTTTTAATTATGCAGTATTAAAAGTATCAAAAGATTGCTCTTTCAGCAAATGCTGTCAATAAGTGAAAGAATACTAGGACTGTTGTAGAAGCATTGAGATTTTTATTTCAGATACTATTGTTTCTCTTTTTTTTTTTTCCAGTCTCACTTTATTTCTGCACTGACAGTGGTTTTTGTAAACTCCAAATCACTCTCTTCACTTAAGATTGATGATACACCAGTAGATGATCCATCTCTTAAAGTGCTAGTGGCTAACAACAGCGACACGCTCAAACTGTTGAAAATGAGCAGTTGTCCTCATGTTTCTCCAGCAGGTAAGCTCATGTGTTTTGGGGGTTTTGTTTTGTGGTTTTGTTGTGTTTTCAGTGTATACATTTGTCATGGTTTAACCCCAGCTGGCAACTAAGTACCACACAGCCGCTCACTCACATTCTCCCCCTCTGCCCCCAGCAGGATGGAGAGGAGAATCAGGGGGGAAAAAGGTAAAACGCATGGGTTGAGATAAAGACAATTTAATAGAACAAAAGCCACCACATGCAAGCAGAGCAAAACAAAGAATTCGTTCATCACTTCCCATCAGCAGGCAGGTGTTCAGCCATCTCCAGGAAAGCAGGGCTCCAGCATGTATAACTGGGAACGTGCCCCCCTTCTTTCACCAGCTTTATATACTGATCATGGTGTTCATGATATATGAAATATCCCTTTGGCTAGTTCAGGCCAGCTGTCCTGGTTATGCTCCCTCCCAGCTTCCTGTGCACTTGCTCACTGGGGGAGCTTAAAGTCCTTGAGTTAGAGTAAGCACTACTTAGCAGCAACTAAAACATCAGTGTGGTATCAACGTTATTCTCATACCAAATCCAAAACACAGCATTGTACCAGCTAGTGAGGAGAAAATTAACTCTACCCCAGCCAGAACTGGGACAGCATTAAATTCTGTCTGAAACCAGTAAAGACCTGAAAAAACAGGGGTGGGGTGAGAGCGACAATGAATGTATCTACAGCAGCTGTCACTGAATAAAATACTAACTCAACTGGTTGCCAATCCATCCATCCTACTACTGGCAGAGTGACTGCTGAGCTAATAATAGAATAGTGCATGTCTGTTCAGGACAAATATCCAACCTCTTCTAGAACTTTATCAAACTTCATAGCGCACTACTTCTAAAATGACTATTTAAGTATTCCAGTATAATTAGACTTTTTGGAACATGAGTTTCTTTTCTGATGTTCATTATGTATAGGTTTTGAGTGTTGCAAAGTCATGGATTATGAAAGTAGTTCTGAAAGAAAGCAGTTTTATCTTTTGCTGGAGAATAAATGTAGACAGCGTCAGCAAAGGGGAGATGAGACTGAGCTGTGCAGGACTTCCAGCATTACCAAATGGTGGAACTTCATTACCAACTTCATTAACACTAAGCGTGTTTGTAGCAAGAATGAAAACAGCTTGTATCAGAATGAAATCACTGAAGATTGTTGGAGTTCATAGGATTAATGTTTGTGGAAGAATTATACACAAGAAGTTTAAGATTGATTCACAGCCCATCAACACTTACGGTTTTTCACTGAGAAATGGAAGATGAATTGTAAATGAGATGCTGGCAACATAGTTCAGTTCTTCTGAGGATGAGTAGAAACTACTGTAGTTTTTTCATGCAATTATATCGCAAGTGTAAATATTGGGTATATTATATGTAAAATTCACCAGCAGGACTTTGGTATGTGGGGAAAATCGTACTGTGGCAGAGAGCGTGTTACTGTAGTGATAAAAAACAAAACACAAACTTAATACCTTTTGCAGTCGCAGCTCTCAGACAAAACCTTGTGTTTGGTTTTATATAAGGAAGTCCTGCAAGTGCAGGTTTGTTTTGTAGCAGATTTGTCTAGCAAAGTGTTCAGCATGTGAACTGGAATGTTACTTCCTTCAAAGCTTTGTAAGCCCTTTGTAAAGGGGGTTGCTTAAATGGGCTTGAGTGACTGGTTTTCCTGACTTAAAATCTTGTTTGAGAATCGTTGTGTCTGAGTACAGGAGCCATAATGTGTCTGTTGAGAGGAAGAGGCTCCAGCAGGAGTGTAGCTGGGCAGAGAGAGTAATTTCCTTGGACTTGGATCCAAGTGTAAACTGTCAGCTCTAGCAGACTTTGCTGGCTTGTGGCTAGTCCTTGCCAGAAGGTTTTATGGAACATCATACACTTGATAATTTGGGAGGGGGCATCAGTTTACAAAGTTCTTTGACTGGTGTATACTGGTTGATGTATCTTGTACAATGTTTTTAATCGAAGGAACAATGGGTAGGAAATGGTAACACCTGTTTAAGGAACAAGAAGCCCAACTGCTATCGTCCTTCATGGAGTGGAGGTGAATAGAATGGGAGCAGATGCATTAGTGAAAAAAACAGAAGAGTGCTAAGTAAATGGCAAGAGAATTTGATTGCTTAATTTGGGTAGGAATGTACCCTGAGACAGAGAAAAAAGTGGATGTATTGGGTTTGTGTGACAAAGGTTTGGTAGTCGGGCCAGGGCTACAGAGGTCGCTTCTGTGAGAATCTGCTAGAAGCTTCTCCTGTGTCTGATGGAGCCAATGTCAGCTGGCTCCAAGACGGACCTGCTGCTGGGCAATGCCAAGCCCATCAGCAATCGTGGTAGTGCCCCTGGGATAATTTATTGAAGAAGGAGGGGAAAAATCCTGTGCAACAGCAGCTGGACAGAGGAGTGAGACTATGAGAGGCACAGCCCTGCAGACGCCAGGGTCAGTGAAGGAGGGGCAGAAGACGCTCCAGGTTCTGGAGCAGAGATTCCCCTGCAGCCCATGGTGAAGCCCGCGGTGAGCCAGGCTGTGCCCTGCAGCCCGTGGAGGTCAGTGGTGGAGCAGACCCCCACCTGCAGCCCGTGGAGGTCAGTGGTGGAGCAGACCCCCACCTGCAGCCCGTGGAGGTCAGTGGTGGAGCAGATCCCCCACCTGCAGCCCGTGGAGGTCAGTGGTGGAGCAGATCCCCCACCTGCAGCCCGTGGAGGTCAGTGGTGGAGCAGACCCCCACCTGCAGCCCGTGGAGGTCAGTGGTGGAGCAGATCCCCCACCTGCAGCCCGTGGAGGTCAGTGGTGGAGCAGATCCCCCACCTGCAGCCCGTGGAGGTCAGTGGTGGAGCAGATCCCCCACCTGCAGCCCGTGGAGGTCAGTGGTGGAGCAGATCCCCCACCTGCAGCCCGTGGAGGTCAGTGGCGGAGCAGATCCCCCACCTGCAGCCCGTGGAGGTCAGTGGCGGAGCAGATCCCCCACCTGCAGCCCGTGGAGGTCAGTGGCGGAGCAGATCCCCCACCTGCAGCCCGTGGAGGTCAGTGGCGGAGCAGATCCCCCACCTGCAGCCCGTGGAGGTCAGTGGCGGAGCAGATCCCCCACCTGCAGCCCGTGGAGGTCAGTGGCGGAGCAGATCCCCCACCTGCAGCCCGTGGAGGTCAGTGGCGGAGCAGATCCCCCACCTGCAGCCCGTGGAGGTCAGTGGCGGAGCAGATCCCCCACCTGCAGCCCGTGGAGGTCAGTGGCGGAGCAGATCCCCCACCTGCAGCCCGTGGAGGTCAGTGGCGGAGCAGATCCCCCACCTGCAGCCCGTGGAGGTCAGTGGCGGAGCAGATCCCCCACCTGCAGCCCGTGGAGGTCAGTGGCGGAGCAGATCCCCCACCTGCAGCCCGTGGAGGTCAGTGGCGGAGCAGATCCCCCACCTGCAGCCCGTGGAGGTCAGTGGCGGAGCAGATCCCCCACCTGCAGCCCGTGGAGGTCAGTGGCGGAGCAGATCCCCCACCTGCAGCCCGTGGAGGTCAGTGGCGGAGCAGATCCCCCACCTGCAGCCCGTGGAGGTCAGTGGCGGAGCAGATCCCCCACCTGCAGCCCGTGGAGGTCAGTGGCGGAGCAGATCCCCCACCTGCAGCCCGTGGAGGTCAGTGGCGGAGCAGATCCCCCACCTGCAGCCCGTGGAGGTCAGTGGCGGAGCAGATCCCCCACCTGCAGCCCGTGGAGGTCAGTGGCGGAGCAGATCCCCCACCTGCAGCCCGTGGAGGTCAGTGGCGGAGCAGATCCCCCACCTGCAGCCCGTGGAGGTCAGTGGCGGAGCAGATCCCCCACCTGCAGCCCGTGGAGGTCAGTGGCGGAGCAGATCCCCCACCTGCAGCCCGTGGAGGTCAGTGGCGGAGCAGATCCCCCACCTGCAGCCCGTGGAGGTCAGTGGCGGAGCAGATCCCCCACCTGCAGCCCGTGGAGGTCAGTGGCGGAGCAGATCCCCCACCTGCAGCCCGTGGAGGTCAGTGGCGGAGCAGATCCCCCACCTGCAGCCCGTGGAGGTCAGTGGCGGAGCAGATCCCCCACCTGCAGCCCGTGGAGGTCAGTGGCGGAGCAGATCCCCCACCTGCAGCCCGTGGAGGTCAGTGGCGGAGCAGATCCCCCACCTGCAGCCCGTGGAGGTCAGTGGCGGAGCAGATCCCCCACCTGCAGCCCGTGGAGGTCAGTGGCGGAGCAGATCCCCCACCTGCAGCCCGTGGAGGTCAGTGGCGGAGCAGATCCCCCACCTGCAGCCCGTGGAGGTCAGTGGCGGAGCAGATCCCCCACCTGCAGCCCGTGGAGGACCCCACACCACAGCAGGTGGATGCGCCCAAAGGGGGCTGTGACCAGTGGGCAGCCCGCGCTGGAGCAGGCTCCTGGCAGGACCCGTGGCTCCCTGGAGAGAGGAGCCCAGGCTGGAGCAGGTTTGCTGGCCGGGCTTGTGACCCCGCGGGGGACCCACGCTGGAGCAGCCTGTGCCTGAAGGGCTGCACCCCGGGGAAGGGACCCACGCTGGGGCAGGGTGGGAAGGACTGCAGCCCCTGGGAAGGGCTCGTGTGGGAGAAGTTCATGGAGGGCTGTCTGCCGGGGGGGACCCCAGGCTGGAGCCGGAGCAGAGTGTGAGGAGCCTCCTGCTGAGGGGGGGGAGCGGCAGAGACAGCGTGTGAGGGACTGACCGCAGCCCCTGGTCCCTGTCCCCCTGTGCCACTCGGGTAGAGAAGGTAGAGAATTTGGGAGTGAAGCTGAGCCTGGGAAGAGGGGAAGGGTGGGGGGAAGGTGTTTTAAAATTTAGTTTTATTTCTCATTATCGTACTCTGATTTGATTGGTAATTAATTAAAATAATTTCCCCAAGTTGAGTCTGTTTTGCCCATGATGGTAATTGGTGAGTGATCTCCCTGCCGTTATCTCAACCCTTCGGTTACAGTTTCTCTCCCCTGCCTGGCTGAGGAGGGGAGTGATGGAGTGGCTTTGGTGGGCACCTGGCCGCCAGCCAGGGTCAACGCACAGCAGTGGAACGAAAGAAATTCACCAGTATGTGGATAGTTGGCTTCAAGAGCAGGCAGGCTGCCAAAATAAAGACTCTTGAAGGAGAATGAGATCTTTTTGAGCACTGAGACTTCCCTGCATTTTTTTTTTCTGATGGGAATATTGTAATGAGTAGGCTGCTATAAAAGTGGAAGAACTTTAATTGAACCAAAAGGGCCATGAGTTATGCAAAACTAACTACTTATACCTGCATTTAAAATGGTATAACATGCCTTCAAATTGCAGGAGGTGGGTGTGGGGAGGTAGGGTAGTGCTCATTACCAGATTAGTTCTCAGGAAATGTGTTATTGAAGGACAGAGAAGAGTAATGCAAGTAGTGGAAGAGACAGAGTCCACCACTGCAGGGATAAAGGGAAAAGATTGATGTCAAACTGTGAATTGCTTCCAAAGGATGCTCTGAATAATTCCTAATTTACCGTACAAAGGTAGGAGAGGCATGTTTGAGTTTGGGCTGGACAAACAAAGGCAGCGATGTATTTCTGATCTTGGTGAGCATGTGTGAAGTTTCTTCTGATTGCTCTTTCCCCTCTGAACTTTAACTTGCATTAGAACTGCAGCAGTACCTTGTAAAACAAAATAACGGTTATTTTAAAATCCACATTGATGTGCTGCTGTTTATTACCTGAACTATTAGCTATTGGAACAGAGGGAACTGAAAGCACTTCCATAAAGGCTGTGTTTCTGCTGTGCTTTAGGGGTGGGAGGGTTGCTCCTCTTGGAATGGGGGGTGGGGGAGAAGGGCGGGTGTAGGATGAGTCTGCATCAGCAGTTTAGCAGAGGGGTAATTTTGATGCGGTGCTGTATGATATCAGAACGATGTACTTTTCGGTGACACAAAGGTTTGGGCAGTGCTGAGGGATGTTGTGAACAGCACGGGCTCCAGGCAGCCCCTCCGGTAACGATCTGCACTGCATTCATTGTCAGTTGCTATATGCAGGTTATGTAATTTCATTGACAGTGTGTGATGAGGATGCCCAGGCCCCTAAAAAATTGCAGCCAGCTGAACCCCAGTTCTTCCCTTTTCGCCTCGCACCAGTCAATAATGTACCTTTATAAAGTTAACAAAGACTTCTTGAAGGATGGCAGTTTGGACAACAAGCTGGTTTGGATGCTAAATTTGTAGTGAGTTGTTTTTGGAAACTGGTGATGAGACAGGTGCATGAATCTGAAATATTTCCTGTGTCAACAGACCCAGGTGTTGCGAAGCAGCGTGCCTAAGGCTGCTTAAAGGGAGTGGTCCTAGTAGCCCTTATGGGAGTGTTGCTGTAAGAATAACTGTGCTATGATTTAAGGGCAGGAAATTGTCTCTGGCACGTGTAGAAGGTACACAGAAGTTTGCAGTTGTTCTAATTTTGTACTCCTATCTTAAACCCCAATAAATCTGTATGTTCCCTTCACCTTGGATTCCATCCCTTTGTCCCCCAATGAAATAATGAGTATGCTTACATATATACACTGGTTTTACAGGAAATAGTTACAGTAAGAGTTGGGTTAAAATTATGTTAACGTATATTCTGGGTTTTTTTAATTTTAATCTGTAACTTCTTTATTTAAAATTACAATATTTGATACTGTTAGAAAAGCTGCTGATGCATGTGTCCTTGCAGGTCCTCGGGTGAAAAATACATCTTTTCTTGGTGTAAATATTCATGCAGTATTTTTACAGTAATTTGTTTTCAAGTGTTTTTAGGCTCAGTATAGGCTCCTCTTCTGAGTTTAATAACTGCATCTTAAAACAGCTTATGTCTTTCTGTATTTCTTCCCATTGCTTTAAAGCTATAGTGGACTGAGCTCAGGTTTTTCAGTTCCATATTAAACACTGTTCTCATCTCCTGTGTTAATGGAAGACCATATCCCAAATTTTACGCAGTTTTCTCAGTCACATGAAATGTGGAAGACTCTATTCTTTTTTTTTTTTAATGTTTTTTTTTTTATTGTTTTGTTGGGTTTTTTTAGTACTGTTACCAGTGTGGTACCATTGCTTGTATCTGCAGGTAGGATGAGTGGAAACCTTAAAGACAGAACTGAATTCTTTTTGTTAATGTCTTTGTCTTCCATGAGCAGCAAGTTAAATTGACTCATTAAAAGGAGAGTCTGAAAATCATTGCTATAGCAATTGCTGCTATGAATTTTTAGTGGTTTCCCTCTTTTTTCATTTGCTGTTTCTTTTCCAAATTTAAGTATTTATACTTTGCTAGAAAGAACAAATGCTGACAGCAACAACTTCTGTATTTAATTAAAATCCAGCATTCAATTTACCTTTGCTTTCTGTAGGTGATGAATTTAGTTCATGGTTGCTTTGTTAGCCACAGAGGGAGAGTGCAGTTTTTTCAGAGCAGGCTAGGGACAAACTCATATTGTTATGAGTAAGCTCCTTTTACAAGGATGAAGTTGAGTATATGTTGGTCTTACAACAAGGCAGAATGGTCAGAGTATGCTATTTATATACTGATCACATGAGAATCAACTCCCACAGGGAAGTATACAATGCAACATGTTAACTTCTTTAAGTTTCCCTAGCAAAATAGCGATATAGTCACACAGTGTATGTGTATCTTACTGTGTGGGTACAAGGAAGTCACAAGATCATCCTAATATGGAAGAGATTCGTGCTCTGGTTGTCCAGTATGATTTTGTTTCGATGTTAGGTCTTGGTTGCATGTTGAAATACCTGGTCTTTGCACGCTCTTGACATGCATCAACAAATTCACACTTAGGTTTCTCGTTATTAGTGTATTTATCTGTGTAACCCCTTTCATAATGTTCTCTTTTCCCAGGTATCCTCTGTGTGGCTGACCAGTGTCACGGCTTACGCGAGCTGGCGCTGAACTACCACCTGCTGAGCGATGAGCTTCTGCTTGCTTTGTCTTCTGAAAAACATGTCAGGTTAGAACACTTGCGCATTGATGTTGTCAGTGAAAATCCAGGACAGACTCAGTTCCACACGATTCAAAAGAGCAGCTGGGACGCTTTCATCAAGCATTCTCCTAAAGTAAATTTAGTCATGTACTTTTTCTTGTACGAAGAAGAGTTTGACCCGTTCTTTCGTTACGAAATACCCGTCACTCACCTTTACTTTGGAAGATCGGTAAGCAAAGACGTACTTGGCCGCGTTGGGATGACGTGTCCTCGGTTAGTTGAACTGGTTGTGTGCGCCAATGGATTACGGCCACTGGATGAGGAGCTGATCCGTATTGCAGAACGTTGCAAGTATCTGTCCGCCGTTGGCCTAGGAGAATGTGAAGTCTCTTGCAGTGCCTTTGTTGAGTTTGTGAAGATGTGTGGTGGTCGTCTCTCCCAGCTTTCTATTATGGAGGAAGTTTTGATTCCTGATCAGAAATACAGCTTAGAGCAGATTCATTGGGAAGTTTCAAAGCATCTCGGTAGAGTCTGGTTCCCGGACATGATGCCTACATGGTAAAGTCCTTAAAAGACTTCAAGACGGATGGAATAGCACCTTAAACCCAAGCTTACCATATTGCAATTTACTATATAAGCTTATTTAATACTATAGTTTTTACTGTAAGTTACTTCATTGTTTGATTAGAAAATTAATTTTTAATTCAAAAATTATTTGAAACCCAGATTCAAAAATAGAAATCATGGATAGCTCTAAAACCCATTTTCATCCAAACAAAAATCTGGTTTAGATTTGTTCTTTTTCATCAACAGTGACCTCAGACTTCTATGGAAATAAAAAGATGTATTTAATATAACTGAAATGTACCTCCAAAATACCAGTTTAATATGCTGTCCTTCTCTGATTCAGATACTAGTATTGAACATGATCAATTTGATCTTAGGAAACAAACGAAACCCCACGGAGATTGCATGCTTCTGTTGCAGACTATAGCATTTCTAAATCCAGTCATTTAGCTGAGTATCTAGTAGGCTGTTAAATGTACATGTTCTTTTTATAAAAGTCATAAAAGGCAAGAGCAATACACAATAATATAGTTTGGACAATTAAAATATTGTTTGCTACCTTATTCAACAGATTATTAGATCCATCTCTAAAATGTATTTAGCATGCAGACAGACAGTAGTGTGAGCTACCAGAAGTGGTGTGTTTTTTTCCCCCCTCTATGCATTTTAATATAGTTTGCTTATGGGGTCTCAGATCTGTGTCTAAACCTGTTTTAAGGTATTTTGTCTAGCTCAGGAAGCGAAAGCATTCTGGGGAAAAAATGTAGATACATTGTATTTAAAAATATTGGAGTTAATGAGCTTTTCTAGCACATTAACTGGTTTTGCAGCATACGGTTAGATGGAATAATGTATAGTTTATAAAATAAACCCTGCAGTGTTAAATGTGATGACATGGATGCCAACGGTGTGAGACAAGGAAGTCAAAATTTGAATGGTGACCAAGAACCTTTTAACAAAACCTTAGACCTTTTGGCTGCTTTCAGTTTGAGAGAAATGACATTGTAACAGTTGCTTAAGCTGTATAAACTAATTGTATACTGTAAATCTGTTTCAGAAACGTTTATGTATAAAGTGAATGTTTGATAGATGATCATTTTGTATACCTTTAATTCAGCTAGTTTGATCATTTCATAGTATTTAAAAACCTAAAGCAGTAGACTTGTGTGAAGTAGAGCAATAGGCAAAAACTTGTTTTGAGTATTTGGTAAATCAGTTTTATTAAAGAAAGTTTTTAGTCTGTAAGTGGCGTAGGCAGCGTGTTGCCTGTGATCTGGATGTGGCTTGTGACTTCATTTCTGACCGCCAACAGTTACGTTCTTTTTTACTTTATTGATTGGTAACACTAAAGTATTGCGTGGCTGCTGAATGCATTTGAAAGGTGATGGTGAGCCATCAGCAAGGCAAAGCTGTGCCAGCGGTGGGCTGTGCTGCACGCAGGGGTGGTGGTTTCTCATTCGAGCTGTACAGCTAGTGCTGGCAATAGATCGTCTTAATTTCTGATTTCAGTGATGTTTATCCAAATGTATAGTTCAAGTGTAATACACTTATGAGCATATTTAAGTTCATAATTATATTTTGAGCAAACAGTGTTCAGAGGACTGGACATCTTTATAGGGGAATTGTATGTTTCTGTAGAGCTTTGATTTAAAGATTGCATTTTATTAAATACATGGGTTTTGTATTAGAATTTATTAAACTAATGTAACACTAATTTGCTTTTATTTGCATAAAAGGTGTCAATATATTTAGTCTGTAAAAGTAAAAAAGCTCAGTGTTTTTTATATTCTGACTCTCAGAATTGCCTGCACGGTAAAGGTTGAGTAACGCTAGTAATCTGGGGAAGAGAACGTTTTCACTAAATGTGTGAAGTAATCTCACTAGTTGGACCTTGACTGCTGGTGTCCTGATGTTGGCAGTGTGTGTTGGTCTCCTGCTTACCGCTGTGGTAGCGGGAGTAACTGAAAGGCAAGATGCAACCTAAATACCAGAGTCCCCTCACTTCCGGAATTGACATCCGTGAAACCCTGTGTTCTGCTTTTCACAGACAAACCTCTGTCAGACCCTGAGGTGGGGGACATGTCGGCAGCTGAAGGCTTTATGCTTAGTTGTAATGAAACTGCTTCCCCAGCCAGGTACGTGGCCAGCCTTTTCTGAGGCAGTCTCTCTGTTTTGTTGTTTAGACTTCAAAAAGGCCTTCATAAATGCAACACAGTATTGTAATGGCTATCAAAATGTTCAGTGATAAGAAAACTGCTTGGAAGCAGTTGTCTCCCCCACTGGAGGTCAGCAGTCTTTATCCATTGAACCAATTACAGCATCCTTTGCTCAAATAATCCAGCTATAGAACAAACTTCCCAAGCAACCCTGGATTCTAAGTAGCCTCAGTAAAAACTACAATGCTCCTTTTTGGCAAGTCTTGTGCAATTCTTATTTTGCCTTTACACGTTTGGAACAAATTACTTCTTTATTATTAATCTGTGACACAAGTGGTAAAAAGTTCACTAGAAACATGAACATGAGTGTTTTATAGCTGTATAAGATAATTTTCCCTGGGTTCACCTTTACTTCTTGCTGTTGTCAGAAGAAAACCCAGCGTTGGCTTGGTTGTCCAGTTTTGGGTAGGAGTTGTTAATGTGTGCAGTCACAAGTCTTACTTCTGAAAACAAGTGCTACATCATTTCGGGTTTTTGATACAAAATTAATCTTGAAAGCTGTTGATGCTAAACAGCTGGGATAATCCTAACCAGTTACACTAGTTTACCATGAGATAATATATCAGAAGTGAAAAGGTGTGTGAATTAAGAGTAGCTGTTTACATTAACTTTGTAGTTTCATGCAATTTACCCGAAGCTAAAAACTTGTGAATTTAAGTGGGATTTCTTAGTCAGAAGCTTTCACTAACACTATGCAAAGATCTAACCGTGTAAGTAAAAATTGCTATACTTATTCCAATTGTTAAAATTTTCATGTGTGCCAAATTACCTTCCTGTGAATTTAAAGCAGGGTTCAGCTGGGCCTCTTTATATTTGGAGTTGGCCTGACTACAGCCTGAACTTTGTTACGTTACTTCAGAGAGATCTGTCTTCATCTCTGGCCAGTCTAGCTGGCTGCACATGCAATGGTAAAAGTGCTGCTGCTGTATCTAAAACTGGAGCACTGATTTAATGAGGAAACTTGTGAAATCTTAAAGGCACTCGGAATTTCAGCATCTGTGTTTAGACGACAAACTGAATTCATTTTCCTAAAATACAGGTGCTGTAGAAACAAGTTCCTTGGAGACACGATCGAAGTCTACTAGTATTAACGCTGGGACAGTGAAACCACAATTAACCTTAGGTGTTCTGTATGTTCATTTTTTGTTAGGTTTTTCTTGTAGAATCACATCCACTGCTGGCTGGTGTCATTCATATGCTTTGAAACAGGCTGCGGGCATGTTTTCTGCTCTGTCTTCCACCTGTGCTTTTGTAAGATAGTGTTTCCTTGCAAAATGCTGAGGAACCGGGACAGCTCTGGACCTTTTAGAGGAATGTATCTGTTCCTTCCAGTCCTGCAGCATGACAGAAAACTCCTAGTTTCCTATTTTAGGATGATCCTGCATGAAGATCAGCTGTCATGGTTACAAGAGTAAGGAGAAAGGCTTGTGATTCTTTGTACTTTGTTGTGTGGATGTAAGATGAAGAACCGTGTAATCCAGATTGAAGTCGAACTGGCAGCCAGGCAGCCTGGATCTCAAAACCTGGTTTAAACATTAGTAAGACAAGAACTTTGGTGCACGCAGCATTATACCAGTTTTGCTGCTTTATCCTCAAAAGGCAAGATTTAAGAGACAGTACCACCCTCAACCATCCCCCAAACAAATGCTTTAGTGTTGGGGGGTGAGGGAAAGGAGGAAAAGGGGTGATTTCCTAATTCTGTAGCAGAAGTCTCTTGACAGTAAGCAAGTAGGTGGCCTGGAAGTCCTGTGGACCTGATGGCTGGATCCTTTCTTTGTTCCCTTGGAGGCTTAGGCACCCAAAAGCTGTTCTCTGCACATGCAACAGCCTTAATGCAGCAGGAAAGAGGCAGGCTTTAGAACAATCGCTTCTCCCATGGACTACAGCATCAAGCACTTCCAAGGGATGCTGACTCAATGGTGGTATGAACCCTCCAAGATAAATTGTTTCAGGAGGCCATGCTTTGCTCTAACTGTTCAAGGCATGGTATCAGCTGAAAAATTCCTTGCAGGCATCTGCTTCGTAACAGTTTTTAATCGCAGAACCCCACAGACTGAGTCTACCATTAATACTGAATTTTAAGTGTGATGTGACATGGGAGAGGATTCTTCTCATTCTGTTAGTTTTCCCTAGACTGAAAATACAATGTTCCCTAGGTGGCTGGTAAGGCCACTATCTAATTTTATGATTTGCAACCAGCAGCTGATGGCAGGGGGGCTGTGGGAAGTCTAAAGCATAGCTCCACCAGTTACGACTCCGTTGTAAGTGGAAGAGCAGAAGCCCACTCTGCTTTTCAAATTATTTCCTAGTTTTGGTGACTTCCAAACCAGAGGAACCTCAAAATTGGTGACACCATCCCAAGTTACAATCCTGAAGGCAGCAGCTCTCCTTTTCCAGAACATTTGTGAGGGGGAAGGCAGAAAGCAGTCATACCAGCTGTGCTGCACAGCCCTTTGGGGAACAGCAGCCACACGCTGTATTGGACCTTCGCGTGTGACAAGCCAGGAACTGCGTCGCTTGAGAACCCTCCTGGAGCGCAGTGCGGGTTAGCCCTCAGCAGCGCAGTGGTATAAAAGTTAAGCAGTTTTGTGCAAGACCCCTGTGCAGACTTGGAAATGTTTGTATTACAGAATGATTGTGTATTATTACCCTTAACGGCAATGTGTAAAAGCAGGCAGTGGAACCAAGCACAGTCTGAAGTGACCGGTAATTCCTCTATTCAAAGCATGAGTAACAGCTCGGTGACACGTTCAGTGGAGCCAGGTAAAAGAGAAAGTCAGAGCGTGTCCTTGAGCCCAGCAGTTAGGACTGTCCCCTGGTTCCTACCACCAGGCAAGTCCTAACACCAGCTGGCTGTGAGTGAAATGCTAGGTGTGATCCTATTATGCCTGGCCCCCAATGTAACTTCTGGCAGGAAGACATCCACCTCAAATGCTTGAGCTAAGTAAAACGATAAATTTTGTTTTCAGACACAAAAAACTACAGATTATCAGGCATACACAAGCTGTTAGATGTCACAAACATTCACTATTTAAGTGACAAAAGTGTAATCCTTATGGTTCTGTTCTGGGCTTGTCTAACAAAAGGAGCCTGCTCATCACCTCGGTATTATTTTGAATCTAAGTCTATATGCCTAACTCAAGGATTCTGGATTCTGCCTACAGGACAGCACTACACTCGATAACTTCCGTCTAAATCCTAGTGAAACTACTTCCAGTGCAATAATGAGTCCACTTCAACAACAGCACCTAACCAGTAGCTTTAAACTGAGGATAGAGTTCAAAACATGAAACAGACTTGCATATACACACATGGCTGCATGAAGGAATGGTCAAACGGTCACCAGTGTGACCTACTACTGAATACTCTCGCAGATTCTGTCTCCAACAGCTGCTTCCTTCTGCTTCTGCCTGGAAGGGATGCAGGATCCTTGGCAAATAACTGTCCAGTTGTCTTTGTCTTTTCTTGTTGCCAGAAATTTACTGTCTTCTAACTTGCAACTAATACATGCTAGGATGTATCTGCTTCTCCTTGAAGCAACCCCCTGTACCATCCAGAGTATTAGGGTTAGAGTAAAACATGCTAAATTAAGCAGATTGTACAGATGATACAGGGAAAGTGAGAAGGGCTGTTAGTTAGGTACAAAAAGCCCAGGATATTATAAACTTGTACTGATGACAGAACCAGGCAGTTACGTTTGACCACAGACATGAAAACCAATTACTACTTTCATACAGACATCCGCTATTTTTGATCGGGTTCTTTAAGGTGTTACCTCTGCAACCAGTCACCTGTGTCAGTTGTTGCATGTCTCTAGATACTACCGGTCCACAAATACCCACCTTTTTGATCGTTACAAGCTGCACAAGGCAGCTTTGACATGTGGGATTCAGCTACTGCGCGTTACAGAATACTTCCAACTATTCGGGGAAGAGTGACTGTGGTGCGTAGGCTCCCTGTGTTCCACATGAAGATGACAAAATACTGTTACAGTGCATGAACAGCCCATCAGGCTGAGCAGAGACCTACCCCACCACTGCATCTGCTTCAGGCTCTGAAAGGTCTCCAGCTGTATCAGTATTACTAGCTTTTCAGCAAATGAGACAGAAGAAGCCTTTGGGGCTTCTACTGGCTTGGTTCCACGATCCTATTTCCCTTTCAGAGCTCTGGACGCTGGTTTTGAGGTTGAGGCTTTTTCCTCAGAAGGTAACGTAGGTTCAACAATGCTGAGGGTTTCGAAGTCATAAAAACACGCATCAACAAGAATGTACCTTCTGTGGACAGGCTTGCTGCACCCCTTTATTTTCTCTGGTGCCTCCTGGATTACCTTCTTGGTGGGTACTCTGAAGAATCCAAAGCTCAGCTGGCTAAAGCAAGGGCTCATAAATTTGGCTGCAAAGATTAAAGGTCTTTCAAGTTGAGGCAGAAGATGAAGTTTCACATCACAGTAGAACTAAGTAGCAGCTCTCATCACCTCATTCCCCTCGCACTAGCTTTCATGCTCATCCCATTACATGAGAATGCAATTCAACTGATCCATTTTAGTGACTTTTAAAAAGGTTAATTTTCTGCCATTCTTATGATTTCAATCAAATCACAGTGCCCTCTCCTCTTTGGCTGCAGCAGGCTATTAACTTGGCTCAAGCCAAATGACACTGCAGTGTGGGGTTCCTGTGTTACTGCTTAGCCATGGTGCAGTGATAACCTCAGGAGCGCAACTCATTCTGCAACTAGTTTAAAAAAAACCAAGCACAACAACAACAAAGTGAGCCGCATACATTTGGAGACGATTATGCTGCTGCAGGTGTATTTTTTGCATATAGGCACCTTGCTGGTCTCCAGAATGCTGGTGTTCCCTTGGCTTTCGTCAGTTGGGTTTAAAAAGAACAGTGTCCAAGCTGCTCTAGGCATAGCCTGTAACAGGACTTGAGCGCATGGCTGCTGGCACAGCACCGTTACTGGAAGCACCACTGCCAGTAAGGGGCTGCAATCACTTTTTACAGCAAATCTGTGACAAAGCGTGAATTTTTAACTGTGACTTTGATATACCCCACAAACTGTCATTGCTTTTTTCATGTTAAGGGTTCTATGCTTTTTAAAAAAACTTAAAATTATATAAACATGACTTCTATGAAACTGACCTAACTAAAGCCTCAAGCAGACTTTAAGGCAGGAGACCACTAGAACACAATTATGCATTCAAGTTGACATCAAAACAGGCTGTTTGCCTTCTATCTGTGCTAGAAAACACACACAAGCCTTAGGAAGAGCCATCTGTATTGTGTTTACAGTGCAGGTGAAGGCTGCAAAGTGGTGAAAAGATACCACCCGTGCTATCTTCTAGTAGATTGACTGCCCCTTCCCACTGTCATGAACCAGAGTACACTTCATAGGTCCCGGTTGTACAGACCAAAGAAATACAAAACCACCAACCTAAGGCACACGTTGAGGGAACTGGGCACATCTAGGCACCCAGGTTTGTTACCTCCAACACACAGATTGGCTGAGCTGGTCAGACCAGAAGGTCCTTGTAATGCTTGTCCCAACCCTGCCGGTGGCCAGGTGCTATCTGCCACCACATGGCCGTGTATGCAGGGAGCACCCGAAACCAGAGCAGGGGGGCTGCCTCCCAGTCACCCTCTGGCACTGTAGAGTTCAGCCAAGCGGCACCACACCAGCCTACTTTCAGGCAGCAGCTACCCATGGTTACACAGAAGCTGGCCAAGCCAGAGATGCTGAAGCATTCATGAATGTGTTACACAGGTAATAAGAAAAAAAGGCATAGTCTTTCATGTGGTCTAGCAAAGCCTTCCCACCACAACACTTTTACAGTCAGCAATGAAACATACACTATAATACCATCACAGTAGCAGTCCAAAATCCTTCAGGATATTCTGACATAAGGGCAAGTTCGGCTCTTCAGTAAGCAACTACACACCAAAGGATGTTTTGCTTCCAACAGGTAAAGGGACCTCTTCATAAATTATTTTGAGATAAGGGAACTTCATAGGTAAAAACCAGTATTCCAAGTTGTAGAAGAGGTAAAACTGATGATTCAAGATGACACGATCGATTATTTTTAAAAGATCCACAAAAAACTCTCCTACTGTCCGATGAGGTTTGAACGGATAGTAGAAGTCTCTTATAGCTGTTGCCAATGTCTCGTTTCCTAGTGGTCCAAAAATAGATGTTTCATTTCCCAAATAAACAGGTTCTCCACTGAATAAAATTATGCTTGTATAGTTTGTTTGTACCTTCTTAAATACAGCTCCTAAGTCAGCTAGCTTCTGGTACGTTCTCAGTATAAATTTTGAGCATTCATAAGATTCAAACCAAACTACTGATTGTTTGTCAGGACTTGCTTGAACTGTCCAGGTCTCATAGTAAATGCCAGTCTCATTGTCGTATTTTACCCATTTTGCCATTTCATTAAACATGGTTCCTGTAAGAAATGAAAGTATTACAGAAACAAGGTAAGAAATACATGACTCAAAATATTTTCCATCTACTTCCAGGTTCTGCAAAAGTTTACCTACAACATTACCTAACCATACTAAGACACAAGGCTTAGGCTGGAGGGAGAAATGATACACTACTGAATAAACATTTATAACTAAGTTACTTAAACTGCAATTCCTTCTCCTGTTGCATTTCCTGCTACTATGCCAGAACATCCAAACATCAAAGAACCACGATGTTCCCCTTTTGTTTTATCCATGTAGACAAACAGGGCAGGTAGTACAACCTACCAGATAGGCTGACAAAGCACTCACTAGTGCAACAGGCATTTCCGCACTTTCTCAAGTTTTAACTAAATTCAGCAAATCAGGGCAGAAGCTGTCATGTCTCTCCACAAAACAAACTTTAGACTGAGACACCCTGCTGTTTTAGCAGCCCCTCAGCCAGCAAAGTTGAACTGAGCCAAATAATATGAGTGGGATGTAAAGACCAGTAAACTTCAAGACCTTGAGGAATACTTTTTTATTTAGAATATGTGTTTGGAGTATTCTGGTGATGGTGATTTCACAATTGGAATGAGGAAGACATCTCTAACTCAGCCCATATCTCTAGTAGCTCCCTATGGGTGATGCATCTGCCTCCCCAAAACAGAGCTAAAGCACAGGGCTAATTTTCTTTCTTTTGTTTTTCCCACAATCCTAGTTAGCATTGCACCTCAGTCTAGCTCCTCCCATCTTTCTTTCCTCAGTCATGGCACAGGGTACAACCATCTGTGACTCAGATCCACCTAGGACCTCACATTCACAGCATGACCAAATTTTGCAGATTCTTCTTGTGTGATATGTCAAAGGGCACAGGCAGACAACAGCTTGCAATTGTGACAGTGTTCTAAGCCATGACCTTCATGACCCCTTCATCTTCTCCAACTCCTACCCAATTATCTTCCTAGTGTGTATTCTGTAAGGCATGTTACTGAAAAGGGTTTATCTCTCCTCACAAGACTGAGATGGACTTAATATAAGTTCTGGACTTAACATCTTAAATTAAACATAGATATTACAGGTTAATGCATGGTTTCACGATAATCTGCCTAGACAATCAAAAATCAGACTTTGGATACTCCTGCCCTAGTTCCACAGAAGCAACACACCCCTTAGTAACATTAACCTGGCCGATGGGCTCTAGAAAAGAGGTTGCTTCACTGTGGTCTCTGACACTGCTGACAAACAGCTTTATAGGATCTCACAAGGGCAAAGTGGGTCCAGCTGTTTCCTATGTTAAAACCTTCTCCTACAAGATGGGATACTTTTTGCCTGCTCTCTGAAAGAACCAAGTTCAGCTCATGATGCTGTCCATCTGTTTGCATCCATTCATCCTATTCCACAGTGACTTTCAGATTCCTAGTCAAATTCAGACAATTCAAAACCCTCAGAGATGCCACCTTCCTTCAAGTTTCATGGAAACAGGAAGCAAGAGAGGCAAGGAAGACTGTAACAACACCTCCACAAAGCTCCTCACCTTTCTTAGGCATCAAATAATCCACACAGGCAGGAAGCATTAAAATTTCCACAACTCCATGAAAATATTGAACTTGGTATTTGTACAAAAGAATCCAATCATATCAGGCATCAAAGACTTCAGTCATAAACAGGAAAGCAGCTCTGCTATTTCATTGCTTAAAGAACAGCCTAGAATTTCATAGCAGCCCTGCACAGATTGTCTAGAGACTGAGTCCAGCAAAGCTGCTAAAGGTAGAAGTGGGCAAACATAAAGCACCACACCACACCAGCTGCAATCTGACTCTCCATTGTGCCTTTTACATTATGCCAGCTTCCAAGAGTAAGGGGGTTTGGTCACACAAAATGCAACTCTCCAAGTCCTCAGCAGACTGTTCATAAGTCATTCACTGTATTTAAATGACCTCTTTATTTTAGCATTTCAGTGTTCAGTGTACACCAGGAAGCTATTCTGGTGATCACCCATGTATTTAGCGGTGTAAATCCTGGTTTTGTTCTACAACATACGAGACAGACCTATTACTGGGGACATCTGCACAGTTTTTATGACACAGCGGGGGAGACGGAAATAGAGATTATTATTTTTATATTTGAGACTATTTCTAAATACGCCTTGTTTGCTCAGCAATTTACACATTTTCGGCAGTTTTTCTATCTCAGCAGTCATCTGCCACTTCACAATAGAAGGTTTTGTTTTGGTGAAGCCATGTCAAAAGAGTGCATAATGGTTCTGTATAAGCTGTTTTGCTATTTTTACACTCAAGAGACTCAAGTGGTTTTGTACAGCAACACCAAATGACTCTCATTTAACAACTCTCCAGTGTGTGTTGATCAAAAGCCAGCAGCCTCATATCACTTTCTGTATTAAAGAGTGTGCAGGGATAGAATTTCAGTTTGAAAGAAATCAGCATCTGCGACTAACATTGCGAATAACCTACAAAACATAAATTAAAAGATTCTGCTTTACATGAAGACAAGGCTGACTCTATATTTCAATGTATTTAGCACTATCCAAAGCATCTGAAATCTACCTGATATTGTGGTCACAAGAACTAACGTTCCGTTTTCCTTCCAGTGTGCATCATCTATTCCCTCATAAAAGCAGGCAGCTCCCTGGTTACACCAGAACGGTGCATCCATGTCAGGCCGGAGATGTGGAAATGTGCAGTTCCCAAGCTGGAAGAGCTCATACCACTCCATTGTGTAGTTTTTGCCCGTTAGAGAGCTCTTGAAACCCACAGCATCATGCATAATTTTCTGGAAAAGAAAAAATAAAAACACCACAAAAAACCTTTACCATAAAAATTACTTCAGTTTGACTTGTACAGAAGATAAGACACTTGGGAGCTGTTGTGTAACAGGGCGAGAAAAAAGGAAGAGGTTTCTGTAACATCTTGGATTCAGCAGCATTGATGGACAACATACTAGATTGTATCACACTTTTATCAGAGTCACACTGTCTCAGTGATTGTCTATCCACCCATTGTAAATTCATTTATTTGGAGACAGGTACTCAGTGGGAGCTCATCACCAAAACTCAAGCTTGCTTAACCTCACAGGGGCATCAAAGAAATAAAGAGCAGAACTGAATTACTGAAAACAGATCTTAGTAATGAAATCCACAAAAGGAATGGAAGTATTTCTTTGGAAAAACTGCATAGCAAATACATAAATTCAACCTTAGTTTAACAACAGAAACAATGATATTTGAAGCTATTTCTAGTTTTCAGTCTATGTGCTTGGTTTTGATGTTCCTATTTCATGTACATTAGTATTTCTTTATTCATTAGGGATCATGCTTTGAAGCTTAATTATGCTGCTACAGTTATAAATATTACTAAAGCTGACAGTCTTTCATGTTTGCATGACTCCATGAATGGAGGCTTATCACAACATTCAAGAAAGCAACCAACTCCCCATCACCCACAGTTCTGACCAGCTAGCTATCCACTCCTGACAGATAACCACGTTCATGAAAATTTATGTGTTTGACAACAGCAGAGTTAATACACTAAGCAAGCATTTCATCTGATAGTAGGAGACAAATAAATATATGTCCTTGATGCAGTCTTAGTGCAGAAAAAAAAGACACCCAAAACATAGTGGTATGTGTGTACAAAACACTCCAATACGCAGCTTCATAAGGGAACACATTCAAACCCACTGACAGTGCTGGTTATGTTCTTTTCTTTAGCTGAGCTAAATTCTGTTACTTTTGTTTGAAACTTACTGCTCTTTGGATATCTTTCCTATAGATAGCCTAGCTTGTGTGCTCCAATACTCCTCCATACAGGCATATCCCAACCTTACAGCACCCATTCTTGACAACTGCTGTTGAATTCAGCTGAATTTGCCAGTATAACTTTGTTAAACAAAAGCATCACCTCACCAAATGTCCTAGCAGGTCCCCGTATTTGAATTCCCATACTGGAGCCTGTAACCGATACACTTCAATGACATCCTCTTCTTTCATAACTGGAATGGCAGCGCCAGTGGGACAGAAGGTGTAACGAGCTTGGCAGTAAGGATCAGTTTTTGGACGGTAATCAAAGCGCCTGCGTTGAGAAAGAGAAGCACTGAGAATTTTAAGTACAGCTTCATGGCTGGAGTAACTGTCTCATGGCTTCCTAAGGGCCTGAGTGGGAGAACTCAAGTGTCCAGCCACCACCAAAGACAGATTGTGTGATCCAGACACTGCAACACTCAGTGTATGTAAGTTCGTAAGGCTGCCAAGGTGCACATTTGTAGAAACAGGACTTAATGACACAAAAATGCAAGTCGTGTTGTACACAGTACTGGGTAGTGAAGGTGCAGAAATGATGCATATTACAAAGGGTCACTTACAGTCACAACATGAGAGACACATAGATGGTGGGTAGAGGACAGTTTGAGATCTGCCTCAAAAACATTCTCCTAGTGGTTTCTCTACACAAGGATTGACTGGTTTGCTCTGGGAAACTATTCCACAGTACAAGCTCCCCAGATGGAGCTATTTTTACTCTAGAACACTGCCAACATCAGGGAAAAAATATGCTGTTCCTCTATGCTACTTTAGATAAAGAGGTCTAAGAACCTAGCTAGGATCACTGTTTCCATTCATCACTCCTATTAAACCTCAAAAACTGATCAGCTTACATATCATACTATATACAAACAGCAAAAGACCTTTCTGACAAGTCTTCCTTTCCCAACTTCCTTCAGACTGACTCACTGTATGTCACTTAAAACAAGGTTCTTATGTTCCTGTTACCAAGACAGCTTGGCTTACACAGCTTGCCCAGAGCACAGCCTCAGAGTCTAACACACTCACTCGTGCAGGGCTACTCAATGGCAAATGTACTCAAGCCATGAGATGACTCAAGGACACATGATTCCCTGAGCCATAGTGAGGCCAGTAGCCCTGATGAGATTTATTTTGCCTGTGGACTTCTCCAGGCTTGCTGGTACTTCAGTATATCTGCCTTTATTTTGCCTGGGGTGGTGTGAAAGAAAAAAAAAAAAACCTAGTATGGCTGGAAAAAGGACACACAGTTATAGAAAACAAAGACTTATGCCAGCCACACATTTAAGTCCAGTTTCTTAATTGCACACCTTTCATTTTCAATTTCCCCTCCCACTGCACCTTGCCTGTGACAAGAAAATAACAAGCACATTAAGAAGCATTAAAATGCCACATTTCCGAGTGTTTCACACTAACAGGCTCCAATTTTGACGAACCTGAGACCCAGCCTTGCAACTACTGAATTTGCTGGAAAATCCAGACGATTCCGGACTGCAAGATCAGCTCCTTCAGGCACCCCCAGATAAAAATCTAACTGCTGGGAATTATGCAACAGGCTCTCTAAACTTCAGGCTTGCACTCGATAGCAGTTAAACACTGCTAACACCTCCCTTGGCAAACAGCAAGCCTGCACAAAATACACGCACAAGCCTAGCCCTTCTCCTGAGGGGGCCCTTCTCCCCAGCACTGCCAAAGCCTGAGCGATTCGCCTCAGGAAAACGTGGCAGCGTCCCCTCCTGCGCCTTCCCCAGCGCCACCAGGCCCTTGGGGCTGAGGCAGCTCCGGAGCAGCAAACGGGATTTATACCAGTTCGTATCACGAACAGAAGTATGAAATTTAGATTTAATAAACTAAAATAAATCCTAGCCCAACTTCCTGATCGCAGCTTTCTGCTAGAACGGGAATTAAAGGCGCACCTTCCAAGCGAGGGCCGTCACTCCCGGGGGCTGCAATCCCACCGCCGGCAGCGCGGGCGCTGCCCTAGGCCCGGCACGCCCGTTCCCCCACACCTGCGAGCGAAGTACACCAAACACCCTACAGCGACAAATACCCCCGTGATGAAAAAGAGAAAACTATGCACAGCCTTTTTAGTCTAAACATTAAACAAACAAAACAAAGGGAAAGGTGGCGGCCCTTGGAAGAGGCGGGCGGTTAGGCGCGGGCGGCCGGGGGGACGTGCCTCCCCCGCCGGCCGGGCCCCCTCCCCGGCCACTCACCTGTAAGGCACCGGCCACCGCCGCTGAGGGGCGCGGAGCCCCTCCGGGAAGCAGGGCCCGCAAGCCGCCGCCAGCAGCAGCAGGAGGAGCGGCCGGCAGCCCATGGCGGCGCGGCCTGCGGGGCTGCGGGAGGCTGGGCGGGAAGGGGCCGCCCCCGCGCCCGCCCACGGGGCCAGGCGAGCTCGGCCGTGGCGCGGCCAGCCCGGGCGGGAGGGCGGCGCTGCGCGGCGGGGCCTGGCCCGGCGCGGGGTGTCTTCCTCCTCCCGAGGAAAAGCGAGCGTGGGGTGACTCATCCCTGAAAAACATCACTGCACTGAACTACGAATTCAGTTTTCTGGCGACCCGGACAGCTGCGCGTTCTTTTAATTTAGCTGAAGCGTTTGTTAGCAGCCCAGTACGTTGTTATGAGCATTGCCTTAGAGCCACCGTAAAACACACAGCAAATGTCTGCCCTTACAACCAGAACCCGCCGAGAGGGATGGCCTGGGTCCCGGGACGGAGAGGTGCGGCCTCGCCCGTGGCAGAAAGGCTTTTGCTGCCATAAACCCCGTAGTCCTGAGCCCCTTTGGGCCGCCCAGAAGTCTTGTCTGAAGCTTTTCAGGGCTTCCAAGCCAAGCTTGTATACCTGCCACCTATTTCAGAATTGAAATTCAGTCTGTAAAAACTTAACGTTATGGGGATTATATAGCAGTTTGTTCTCTTGGTTTTATGGCAACAGCGAGAACTATCTTGCAGATGAACTCTGGCTAAGGGAAACGGTGAGGACCAGTTTGCCAGCATCATCCCTGGAATAAGCACAGCTTTTTCCAGCTCTGCAGAGTTCAAAACCAGCTACACTGGCATCAGAGTCCAGGAGGCTAAGTTTGGTGGTTGGGATCTGCAGTGAAAGCACTGCCGTTTGCTCTTCACTGGGTAAATAATAACTGTGCTGTGGACTTTTGGCTATCAGGAGCCAGAGAAATATCCCTACTCATTGCATACGAGCCCCTAAAGAACAATCAGTTCTCTAGTCAGCACTACATGCTAGGCTGTATTCAAACAAAATTGGAGGTGGAGAACCCTGCATCCTACATAAAAATGCAGGATAGGCTGCTGAATATCAGTTTTGGTAATGGTGGAGGTACTAAAGGTGTTCAGAAAACCATAAGATGGCACAGCTATTAAAATCCTTCATTTCAGCAATATTTCTGTATCTCACTTCATTCCTGCCTGATTCTATACTGCTTATATTTAAAATCCATGCCATTCAGCATTATATATTAATGCATGTATGCATGATCTACGCATACCTATATTCCCATATTTCAATTCAATCTCATCCAGGTTATTTCTGTCTGTTTTAAAGTAAAGCTCTGGTTTTGTTCTTTATAAAACAGCATGTGCTATTACTCATGTGTGTTTCCTAGCTTGAGCGTAGCACAAGATGCCAGCTCTTTCATCTGTTCAAAAAGGTATGTGTTTCTGTGGAATATATCCGTAACTCCTAGTTTCAGAGATTTTGATGTGTAACTCTAGAAGTGCTTTATGAAATAATGGAAGCATAATTTATCCCTGCTATGAAACCAAGATGTAGGGAAGTGAAATGACATAATGAAGGTACTGTAACTGCTCAGTAGCCAAACTGGAAATACACTATGAACTGGTTCTTAGTCCTGGCTCAGTTTACAATTTGGACTATTAAGTCTCATGCAGGCACTGCTGTGGTTGCTGAAGGTGTCAGGTCAAATAACTAAGATGGTAAAGCTATTGATTTTATTTTTTCTTTTTTCATTTTAGTAGCATTTTTATATCTCACTTCATTGCATCCCATACAAAATTTTTGCAGCACAGTACTGGTTTTTTTTTCTTCTCGTAGAATCTAGGTTTTGTTGTGAACCATATTTTAACATGGAAAATTAACAACTAATAGATTTGTGAATAAATGTACTTCAGCTAAAAAGCTCACATCAGCAATTTCTGAGTCAGCGGCTGTCTCGTTTATTATCCAGAAACATGTCAAAGTGCCCTTTATAAACTCACAGAGATGATCTGCGTCTCTGTCCACTAGCAGGCTTAGAGGAAAGATTGAGACTGGCTACAAAGATCAACGTCTGGATTTGACAAGATTCCTGATTTTTTTCTTATTTCCCGGAGTATTTCCTTTTGATTAGTGAAAACCAAATATCTTCCTGAAACAATGAAGAAGACTCTTGGAGATTTCCCATTATAAAACAGTACCTTCTCCACCTCTGCCCTTGAAAGCGACAGGATGGAAGGAACAGAGGGAAAGGGGAAAACCAACCCTGCTGCTGCAGCCCAAAGTTGTATTTTTGAACAGCTACTTTGGGTTTGAACATCTACGTGAGTCATCACACTGTAATAGTCACAGCAAAGATGCTGGCGAACCTGAAGTAACAGCTCCTATCTCACAAAAATGGGCTCCTCTGGATGGTGTTTACATGCTCAGCTGCACATCTGCCAGCCTATATTCTAGCAATATGCCATTCAGTCAGAAAATTACAGTTATATATACGGATCACAGCAAACAAAACTACGCAGCTGGCAGTTTTACTGCTTGCAGCTTGGTGGGGTTTTTTTAATATATATTCACAATGGTGTATGTTAGCAATTGAGTCAGCTGGATGCACACTGAGAAATACAAACGTCACCTGAAGTCATATTGAAGCCAGTCTGAAAGACAGGAGTTCATCAGTCTGAGGTCCACCCTCTCGCCTTTGAGGAGTATGAAAGAAATCTTGAAAAAAGGAGCTATTCACAGGACTCCTCTGCACCTATGCTCTGCTATATAGCCTGAGATGCAACCTGAACTGTGAGTTGGGGTGAAAGCCGTGTCTTTCTCTACAGAAAAGGAGAACGGCTGGGCTTTGTGACTATGTAAGGTAGGGCTAAGGGTTCCCCTCATGTCCTCCTTAACCCTGAGAGCTAGGATGAGGACTGTGCTTCAGGAGAGGTGTGCAGCTCAGTGAGCATTTGGAACTGCAGGGCAGCTTCTGCTTTGTCTAGCAGCTTAGGGGACAAATGAGGGAAATTATTTATTTCCAAGCTGGAATTCCAGAGGGCTCTGCTGAAGCCTGAGAGATAGAATGAGGGCTGGAATAAGGATGCAAATGAAGTTCATCATGAGTTTTGTGCTAGGAGGGACTCTCTGGTATCTGCTGCAGGGTAGAGATCAGTAAATTTATGAGTCAACCAGATGCAGTCTGTGAAATACAAAGAACTATTCAAGTCAAATTTAAGCCAATATGAGAATATGTTGTTAGGCAACTAAGGCCCTTCAGAGCAGGATTTCCACTAGAGAAAATATCTTTCTCAAATCCTGAGCCGCAGGAAAAGGCTTGGGGTCCAGGACAGAGCTGTAATTCAACCCTTTGAAACCTGAAGGGAACAGTACATGCTTTCTCCCCTTCAGGGTGTGTAGCTGGTTGCTCAAAGTCTGACAAGAACTGTTGTGTGGACAGCCAGAAATTGCTTCTGCTCTGCTGAGACACCTCAGCAGGGTCTCCCTACTCCTTTCATGGGGAGCTGCTTTTAAGCTAAGGTTCTTGCCTCCCACCTGAGCTATGCTGCAGCCACGCCTGGGCCCAGACATGTACCCCCATGGGTGCAGACCCTGACTCATGCATCTGACATCCCAGCTTGGCCTTGGATCTGCCTCATCACTATGGACTTGCCTAGTGATTGGACTCTTGGTGGAACTTCATTGCCATCACCAGAGCTGCCCTGCTCACCTTGCTCAGGGAGGGTGGGACTGAGCCTCCACTTGTCCTTTTATCATGCTAGGCTCCCCATGGAGAGCAGCCAGCCCTCACCATGCCCTGGCACCCTAACTCTGATGCTGCCACATTGCATAGCAGTGGATCCTCTTCCCCACTCCCCAGATGTTTATCTGAAGTCAGGCAGCAACTTTTGTCATTTATGCTATCTCTGGGGGTGTCAGGGAGCAGCAGGAGTAGGGCTGCTTTGCAAGAGAGGACAACCCAGGAGCAGAGGTGACCATGGTGCAGGCAAGGGCAGTGACATCAATGACCACACTGCAGTCCTGCAGTTTCTCAATGGGAACAGGTATGTAGTAGTGGCTGGATCCAGCAACAGCCCCAGAAACAGCAAGGTAGAATCAAGCCCAGGGCTACCTATGATGTGTCCAAGTTCCATCCAGGAGGCAGAATACTACCTGTAGCACAGGTTCACGGTCTGTGCAGGAAGACCTGTGTGTCAGGACGACAAGAAACAGGACTGGACATGCACATCTACAGCATATCTCGTACCATCTCCAGACATCCAGGCCTAAGTTTACATGCAGCCCATGGGTTTGTGGCCAGAGGGTGTGCGGGTGGAGGCCACAGCTGAGGCTAGCCTGCGTAATCATAGGGCTACTAGTGCACTCTGGGCCTTCACAGCAGCTTCTTCTCCCATCAGGGTTTGTACTCTCACCTTGCAAAGATCTGGTTTCAGAGGTGTACTGCTTGTGAAATGCTCCTGTTGCTACTTGCTTTTGTGGGCCCAGGCCAGAGAAGAGTCATCACAGGGCTACTTCAGGGTGATGCAGAGCCAGGGCAAGGATGTGCCATGACCTGGGATGAAAATATGGACCTAAGGCAGATACAGAGGGCCATGATAAGATCACAAAGCCAGGAGATGGCATAAGCAAGCTGGAGCTAGACCATGGAACAGAGCCAGGTCAGTTATGGAGGTGTCACAGAGATGTGACATGGGGGAACCTGAAGTGGGATGGGAATTGGAATCCCAATCAAGTCCAAGGTCCATCCAGGAAAAAGGGCTACCTGTAATGTGAGTCTGAGGTCCACCCAAGGGACAGGACCAGAAGCAAGGCTAGAGATGAGGTTACTGACAATTCAGATCCACCCAGGAACAGTACTAGCCAGTAAGTCAGGACAGAAAGAAGCGGGGAATTCTAGCTCTGAAGGTGCTCAGTTCCCTAGCTCTAACATTAACCCTGGCTCTAACACACAGGGGAGTCTGGGACTCTGCTCGTATCTCCAAACATGCACTGAAATGAAGCTCCTTCCAGACAGCAGCATCCTCCTAGCATTCAAGCTTGAGGAGGACTCTAGTGGGATTCTGGAGACTCTCAGGTCCCTGATCCCCAACCCAGCCTTCCCACTCTCCTACATATGCGCCTAAGGAGTCCCATGCCAGTAAGAATGCTGAACTGCCACTCCACTCTCACCAAACATATTTTGTATTTCTCTGGGTTGAGATGGCTCCACTGGAATTTCCCTGGGGTCCTACTCAATCTGGAGAGTAAGGTGAAGATTTGGTGCTGTACAGAGCTCTAACTCAAGCATTTTGAGCACTTGTGGGCATTATGAACTGCAGCTGCACTGCAGTCCAGCTCTTAATCCTGAGAGACAGAGTGCGAGCTGTGGTGGAGTCCGAGCTGTAGCCCTACATTCATTTGGAGCAAAGATTGCCCAGCAGACAGCAGTCTGCCTTTAAGCAGGGAGTTTCCCTATCTTGGCCCTTTCCTGTCCAAGAGTCTCCCTATCCATTATCCCACACAGCCTCCTGACCTCTCAGTATATAGCTGAATGCATTTTGCTACAGAGACTTTGCTTTCATATGCCATTTTTGCGCTTCTCAGCTGATGCACTGTTGGGTCCCCTGCAGAACCCTCATGCTCCAGATTTTTTGAAGACACTCTCATTTTTCTACAAAATCTAGCTTTTCAGCCCTCTGGTCCCGTAAAAGTGTATGTTTTCATTATTAAGCCCAAGTTTCTTCTTGTAAGAGAAGCAGCCCACGAAAAATGAAGGACCGAGAGCTGAGAGGTCTTGCTAAAATTGACTAGAACTGGTCTCTGGCGTGGCATGTGTGTGTAAGAAGGGGACTACAGGTGAATGCTGCCTTGGGCCAAGGAAACTCTTGATTTCCTAGGCCAATGCCTTGATGACTAAGCTGGGAGCAGGTGAAAAGGCAGGCTGGTTTTCCAAAGAAACTGGTTTTCCTGGTAAAACGAAGCTGCTCCCCACAACGCAGTATGAGGTTAAGGGAGCCAAAAGATGTGTGTGGGTCTGTCGAGTAAGGTTATCATGGAAACAAACAGCATCAGGGCCCATCAGTACCGCTGGCCTCTACCCACACTCCACTTCACTTGGCTTTCAAAGTATATTCATTACACCATTATAGTCCTATGTGTAAAACAAAGAACCAGCTGCAGGGGTACACCACTGAGCCTCTGCAAGGCCCTGCTGGTGGCACAGCAGCCCTCAGACAAGCTGCAGGAACGCAATGGGTAGGTAACAGCACTTCGAGGGCCGGGCGAGAAACGAGACCAAAAAGACTCCTGAGCCTGCATCGTTTAAAACTAAAGGCAGGTCTCATGCTTTTTCCCCCCAGATTGCTGCGACGTTTAAAACTCATTCCCACCCACATTTTGTAAGCAGGAGGGAGAGCACCTCGTGAAAAACTGCCCGCGGACGGTGCGGCTGCGGCCCCGCCAGCCCGGGGGCAGGCCGCGGAGCCCGGGCCAGGGCCCAGCGGCGCAGGCGCAGCAGGAGGAAGGAGGAGGAGGGAGGGTGCTGCGGTGCCCGGGTTCGGTGGCGTGAGCAGGCTGCGGCCGGGCCCGGCAGCGGCCGCTATGGGCAAGCGGGTGGCCGTGGTTCTGGCCGGCTGCGGCGTCTTCGATGGCAGCGAGATTCACGAGGCCGCGGCGGCGCTGGTGCACCTCAGCCGCGGCGGCGCGGAGGTAGGGGGCGGCCAGGCGGGGCCCGGCTCCCGGCCCCCCCGCGGCGGCTGTGCGGAGCCGGGTGCGACAGGCTCCCCGGCGGGCGGCCGGGTTCGTCTCCCCATCTCTTTGCGTCCCTCCCCGCCGAGGCCCTGTGCCGAAGCCCGGCGCTGGCCACGGTTTGTGGGACCCGAGCTCCTCCCGCTTCTCACCACTGCACGCCACTAAGTCTGTTCAGCCGTACTCTCCCTCCTTATCTTACCCCCTCCCTTTTCTGTATTTATACCCCTCCCCGAGACGTGAGTGTCCCCGGGCAGGGGCGGCGGGCGGCAGCCGGCCGTGCGGAGCGGCAGGAGGCCCAGCCCGCTGCCCGCCCCCGCCCCAGGCTGCGCCGAGCCGGGGATGGGGCCCGGTTAACGTGCCGGCTCTGCTGTCCAGCCGGTTCTGCGGAAGGCCGGCGCTCGCCCTCGCTCGGGTTCACCTGCTTGTTTTGTGCCAGCTGTTTCTGGGCTTTTTCGGTAACGGGGAGTCCCTGGGAAGCCCGGACCAGGGTGTGGGGTGTGCCTGGGTCGTGCCCGTGGCTGCGGGTGTCTGGGTGTAGCGGCACAGGGGTGTCTGACGGTAACAACGGCACCTCCACATTTAGCACGAAACTGCCCTCTCTAAAGAGAACTAAAGTGGCGAGCGCTGAGAAGCCTGCCAGGCAAACTTTAAAACAGATACGTGAAGACAGCCTTTGCGGTACAGCTTTCACAGAGCTTGCTTGACATTTTAATGCAGCTTTCCCCTATTGTGCCTAATCAAAATATGTTATTCCATGTTTTGCTCTTCCTTCCTGCTACCAGTGTCTTAGGAAAGCGAGTAGCTCTAATGTCTGCACTGGAAATGGCTGTAAGGTTTGCATCTGTATCTTTTAAACTTTTTTTGTAAAACTTTTTTAGCACTCTGGTCCCATAATAGTTAAGAGTAGCCTTTCTTCAGACTCAGCTGTGTGTCCAGTCAGGCTGCTGGTACAAATTACGGTGCTCTGTTTGTCCTTGGGGTTACCTGCAGAGGGAATGCAGGCCATAGCAAAATCGGTAAGCTTAATGCTGGCCAAGAATGCAGTTCTGTCTAAAGGCTGTAGGAATAGGATGGGGAGGATGACTAGATTTACCTGTCCTAATATGCCACCTGTCACTTCAGATATTTAATGTGATAGATCCATCCTGTGGAATCCACTTCTCTTGGATAAGAGACTTCAGGAACAAAACCTGATTTCATTAAATGATCTTTCTTGTGACCAGGCTGCATGAGTTCTGTTTAAACTCACAAAATTGCTTCGTCTCTGTGTTCTAGGTGAAGATATTTGCCCCCAATATTGAGCAAAAGGATGTAGTCAATCACCTGAAAGGAAGTCCAACAGAAGAGAAGAGAAATGTGTTAGTTGAAAGTGCGAGATTGGCAAGAGGAAATATTCAGGATTTGGCTGAACTGAAAGCTAGTGAATTTGATGCAGTCATTTTCCCTGGTAGGTGCTTTTAAAAGAAAATTGTGGGGTTTTTTTCAATTGCAAATAACTGGTTTGCTTCTGCTATTTTTTTATTTTTAAATCGATTTGGAGAATAAATTACATCTTGAATTTGAGATGTATGTGGGTGTTTTCTTTTACTTTCTTTTGAGGATGAGAAGATGTTTTAGGAAGCTCTTATGGGCTGGCAGGTCATCTCAGTTTATTTATTAATTTATAGTTTATTAATTTAAAATGCCAGAGCGTTCTTGTGGTGTCAAATTATACATCACGCTATTCCTTCTTTCTAAGGATTGTGAAAACTTCAGTGCCTCTTTGTGGACAAGAACACTGACCAGAGTACAAAAGTAGGGCCCAAACCTGATATGACATGGCAGTGTCTTAGTTTTAGGGCCTCTGAAATTGTTGGCAGTATAGCAGGCTGCCAAATAGATTATATTCGCTGTCAGATGTGAGTACATTTTGTTTTAATTATGTATCTGGTTTGCTGCTGATTAAGTTATACTAAACATGTTTATGGATAATTTTTTATTTATAGACCACAAAATTGCCTTTCAGACAGAGGTAATTGTAATCACTTTAGAAATGAAGAAGCCAAAGCGTTACGAGGCAACTGTGACGCTGAAGATCAGTTTCCAGAGTATTCATAGTACTGCTGAAGACGGCCTTCACGGCTGTGCCCGCTGTTAATTTTGTTACGCTGTCTTTTGTTGTAAGGCCAGCAGAGGGTGGCTGTATAACGTGGAGAAACACTTCCAGCACTAAAACGTGTGGGTGACATCAGAGCTGATCAGGGAGTAGAGCCTAGCAAATATTTTCCACGTTAATTTCATGCTGTTATAACCCAGGCTCAGGGGGGTTGCTGTAATAACTGTTAGAGGGAAATGAAACCTATTAAGTTTGAAAATTAAAATCTTACCTCAGAGATTCCAGATAACACTTGAAAGTGAGCAAAGAGTGAAAGGAAAAATATTAAAAATGCAAAGCTTCTTGATGTTGTTCATTGAAGTACTTGTGGAAATTTCTGTTTGTTTATTGTAGAAAAGTTGATGTTGTGCACATTCCGTAAGGAATCAAGTATAATGGATGGTTACACTAATAACCTTCTTAATTTGACTATTTTGATGGTTATAAATCCAGCAAATGCAGGTGCTGTAAAATATAATATGCTTGTACATTTAAATGAAGATTAAATGCAAGTAAAGGATTGTTATAACTAATTTCTAGGAAGACAAATCCAGCATTATTTTTAATAGGAAATTATGTTACCATTCACGAGTGGTATGTCTCAGAATATCGCATGTTATCATTGCCTTTTTATGTAATATCCATTTTGTTCTTATTGTGTTAAACTTTTGGGGCTTTTTTTTTAAGTCCATAAATCATTTGAGGGGAGGAAAAAAACTCTATTAATTGCTGAAGTATAGAACTAAAACTTGAGAATGAATTACTGTAGAGGGTCAAATCACTGTTTGCATTAGCCTCATGAATTACGCTCTTATACTTTTTGTTATCACTTTTAGTTATCATTGGTCTTTCTTCTTACCTCTCTCTTGCTTATTGAGGGGTGCATATCAGATGGTGCAGCTTTTCCAGTGACTAGCAAATGGATGTGAGGTTTTCTATTTGTCTGTTTGTTGGTTATTGAAGCAAGATTAAGCTTTCTGGCCTGTGTAGCATACGTGGTATAGAAAGTGTGCAGTTGAACTTTTAACGTCGTAA
Organism: Falco cherrug; assembly: GCF_023634085.1. Taxonomy (NCBI): domain Eukaryota; kingdom Metazoa; phylum Chordata; class Aves; order Falconiformes; family Falconidae; genus Falco; species Falco cherrug. The sequence continues at coordinate 45,933,590 of NC_073698.1, read as the reverse complement.
ACTCATCATGTTTCACGTGCTGAAAACCGTCAGTATAGCAACTTAACATTCCTACGTCTGCCAAGATTATGTTGTAAAAAAAGGAGAACTTGTGTCTGATATTGAATGTGATGCGTTTTAGTGATGTCTTACATTTGAGCTTTTGGGGTTGTTCTGTTTTTGGTATGGGTTTTTGTTTTTTTTTTTTAGGTGGTTTTGGTGTAGCAAAGAACCTGTGTTCCTGGGCTACAGATGGCAAGAACTGTACTGTCAATGAACATGTAAACTCCACACTCCAAGCTTTCCACAGTGCTAAAAAGCCCATTGGTTTGTGCTGTATATCACCAGTTCTGGCAGCTAAAGTCTTTCCTGGTTGTGAAGTTACAGTCGGCCAAGATAAAAATGTAGATGGAAGGTAAGAAGAAAATGGATGAAGATAATTTATATGGGAATTAGGATTAGGAAATGGCCAGTCTTCTGTGCAAAAGTCTGAGGTCTCTGGTGCCAGTAAACCTTGGGTAACTTATTAGTGACATTTTTCACTTAACGTCAAGTTTTCACTTGCATAATAGTGGTAGGCACAGAGCTCTTAGGGCAGGCAGACAGAATCCATGAGGTCAGGTGACTTATGTGCTAGTACACAGGAACAGTTTATCCCTAAATTCAGAAATATATTGGTCTGTGATATGTTGTATAATACCAACAGACACAGACACAGTACAACTAATAGTCTGAAAATTTTAGATAGCCTTATCTCTTGCCTAAGCCATTGCTCTGAGCCACCAAAGGTGACATGGGTTCCTGCACTGGCTTTATTGTACAGTGTGTGTGCTAATGAGTCACTGGATGTGGCATCTGTCAGCCCTAAAAGTGACAGAACAAAGTGACTTTTACAGAATCACTGCTATGCAAATGCACCGGTGACCAAGGATATAAAGTTATTTTTTCACATTACATTCATGGTAATTAAGTGATAGATTTTAGCTTACACTAAGTGAGATACAGAATTTGCTTACCCAGTGCCTTCGAAGGCCATGGTTCATATTACAAACGTGCAAATGAAGAACAGGCATCTGTCCGGCTGGCATTCAAAAATTTGTGGTAATTTGAGTGGTTGTTTAGCTTGCATCTGTGGGCTTTTGTCAGCTCAGGGTGTTTTAATGAAGTTTTTCTGGTGGTAGTGGTTTGGGGCCAGTTTAGGGGAGGCAGGTGAGAAAAGGGCCTGGCAGAAGTCAGTGCTGCTTCAAGGATTGTACACTCCTGGTAACTCCTGAGTGGAATTTCATAGCAACAGCAGTAGTGAGGGATCGCATTTGTTCCTCCCTTATCCTCAGGAAAAAAAAATAAAAAAATCTCTGCAGAATCCCAGTGGAATTCTGGTGTTGGAAAAGGTCTAACATTTCTGCAAGTTCAGCTGACATATCTCAGACTTCTGAGGATCAGCTATGGCTGCACTTGGTATCATCTTGTAAACTTACTGAAAGGTTAAAACCAGAAATGTACTTTCTGATTTACCGTGGCTTTGCATTTCAGACCTTGTTTTCAAAGAGATCAGATCACTTGTGTCCGTAGGGGATGGGAGAACCTGACAGTGGCAGTCTGACTCCTTTGTCACCTTCAACTAAAGAGTCACTTAAATATTACTATAGTTCTCTCATTCAAGTTATGTTGGCAGAACTTTATGACCGTATCATCTCTTTATGTTAATTACAGTCTTTTTATTTACAGATTTCCTGATGCTGAAACGGCATCTGCTATAGCAGAGCTTGGATGTAAGCACATTTGCAAAAATGTAAATGAATCCCATGTGGATAAAGCCAATAAAATAGTTACTACCTGTGCTTTCATGTGCAAGGCTCCTCTGCATGAAATCTTTGATGGAATTGGAACAATGGTGCAAGAAGTCCTGAAACTTGCCTGACTGGAAGAGTACAGACTTCTATGAGGAAATCAAATTAACTAAGCGTAAGCTTTTAGCTTCCTTTGATTGTATTAATAAAATAATGCAACTGCTAAAATTCACGGTTCTTGGTGTGGTTTTCTGGTTTGTTTTTTTTTTTTTAATCTGTAGTACTTCAAATGGTTATTGCTAAGTTTATCCTATTTATTTCTCTTTTAAAATAGAAAGCATGTGTTGAAGGTTGCTGTGGTGGGCGTGTTCTGCTTTTTTTTTCTCATGAATCTGAATATATTCAGTCTTGATAAAATAGTGCAGCAACGCTCCTTGTCCAATGGGGTTTTATCACATCACTAATGGTTATCAGTAATTCACATTTGGTGTTACCTACCCAGCTATAATTACAGATGAAATAGCTGTAAATGAGTCTGTATACCTTCAGTATAGGTAATTAAATTCTACTTTCTAATCAGAAGGGAAAAAGAAAAGAATGTGGTTATTAGTTGGTTTGTTGTTTGGTTTTTTTTTTTCCTTCCCTTGCAAATCTTTAAGCAAGTGTAACTAATGGACTTCTGAAATTTTTGCAGAGCCCTCTAGGTAAACCAACTTTTTGTAAACCAGGAGTCAGAGGCTTAAGCACAAATGGATACCTTGTATGTGGAAAATACACAGGTTTGCTCTAATAAATAATGTGAGTTTTTAGTAAAATGAATTATCTTTATTTTGTGATCTTTTGCGTATGTAATTTGATGCCCTAAGGGAGGTATGTTTTATGTATGTTAGAACACGTGCTGTGATCTTCCAAATGTAAACAAAGGTTGTCAGCCTTTCTTAGAAGCGCAGTCTGGCACAGCTTTGTACTCCTGAAGGAACTAAAACTTCCCAGAATTCATTATCAAGGTACGCTGATTGTCACTTTGGACACTTAATTGTCTCCCCGTAAGAAGCATTCTGATGCTCACAGGTCTCTGTCATTCATCACGAGTGTACTGTAGCTCATGCTTTGCAGTGCCTGAAGTAATAATCTGAACGTGTCATTGCTCGTTAGTGCTAATCATGTCTTGCTGAGCGAGTGCCTTGTAACTGGAGCAGGAATACAGCAGGAACAAACCTGTACCACAGAGCAGTGAAAAGATGGAACTGTGACATAACTGCTTTTATGATGGGGAGTGTTGAGTTTTCCCTCTTGCTCAGCAGCTGGCATGATCAGGAAGGGCGCTAACCTTTACCTCATCAATGCCAGACCAATCCTTACAGCAAAATCTGACATGTTACAGAATATCAAGTGCTACGGCTCTGTGTGGCACATTTATTTTAGCACACATTTATTTTAGCACAAACTTCAAAGCTCAGACGTAGCGGGTGTCATCTTCAAGGAGGCTTCAGAGCTAAATCTACAGAGGTAAATATATAAAAACTTATATTTGGTGGCCTTCTCACAGTGATGGAGACAGCATTTCCATACTCCTCCAGAATTTGGATTTTCTTTGTGGAGTTAATTAGTGGAAGCAGGACATACAGATATTTTTGGCAGAAGAGCAGGGAAATTTTTGTGTTGCATGGAAGCAGTGCTCTGTTTCTAGAGGTATAAAGATAATCCAAGTCATCTGTGCCAGTATGGATCTTCTGTTCAGCCTGTGCTGTGCACATAATTGCTAAGGTATTTACTTAGTCAAAACCCACAATACTGGACTGAACATGGCTCTTGTGTTACAGTAGTCCAATTAAAAGTGCTTGAGTCGCTAAGTAAGAGTTTGTCCTGAGTTTGGTGTCTGCTTTGTGAACAGCATCCAGCTGTCGGAACATTCAAAGGAAGCACAGCTTCTGCGAAGGCTCTCTAGCTGACTGTCCTGATAAAAATCTACTTAATACAGAACAGTCCTCTACTTTCTCCAGATTGTACACAGTCTCTATAATGCCTTCTGTGGCTTCTGCAGGCAGGACAGTGGAGGCATTGGATTGAAACTTTTTCTCCAAGTCCTCCTTTTTCAGAGGTTTCCTCCAGTGTCCGTAGAATGTATTGCAGCGGTCACTGATCGTGGTGTTGTCCCGAAGCGTGACACTCACTTCGCAGTAAAGACTCTCAAAGCTAGGTGTGTTATCAGAAGGGTGCTCCAGCTGTGTTTTGCAGAGGAGCTCCTGCAAGGCTGGCCGGTGAATGTTCTCACTGGTGAAGGACTGGACCGACATGGTGCCATCTAGCAAAGCAGAGCATGCAACAAACTGGAAGGAGTGTCGAGCTTCATGCTCTGAAGTAGGGCTGGGTCTGTTCACATATTTGACTTCTGGGACTTTGAGAGTGACTTTCTCTATTTTATCAAGGGGGAGCAAGTTGTCACTGCTCTCCACAAGCTTCCTCCTAACAGAAGATGCTGCATCAGCCACCCAGTGCGTTCCAAGATGAGCAGGAAAGCGTTTGATGGCCACATCTTGCTGGCCCAACAGCCAGGGATAGGACTGCAAGGTTGGCAGAGTCTGTGGGTTGTAATCTGTATAAAAGGCCCCTATCCCTGACTCCATGTCCAAGATCTGTTTGTTTCCTTGAAGGCCCTGTGATGCCAAGCAAGCTGCTTCCAGTCCATGCTTGGCAGCATTGCCAACATGGAGGGGCTTCGTTTGGGTTGCTGCATTAGCCAGTGGGGCACCTGCATAGGAGGCAGCAATAGCCAAGGTGTTTTTACATTTCAGCTGGTCAAGAGCTAGCAGTTTGGCACAAGCTGCTGCACTCCCCATTGTACCAACCACAGTCGGTGGGTGGAACCTGAGGAAACAAAATATCTTCCTTACCATATTTCAAAAAGTCATCTGAATTCAGTATATACACAAGCTCACATTTCCTTCCACTGCTGTGGAAGACAGATTGGATCATAAAGAAACATACATCCCGAATTCATGTGTGGTCCTAACACAAAAAGATGTTGCTTTTCCCCAGGAGCAAGTTAAACTGCAATAGCGCTGCTTACCATAGTTCCTCCGCAGAAAGCAACTGAAATGTTAGAACTGCTCATAGTTCAAGGCATACTGAACAGAATAGTGGCAAAACCACCACAGTTCATAGTCGTCTGTAAATTATCTGTAAATAATCTACAGCCATCTATAAATTACACGTTAGGGGAGGCAAGTTTTCTAATTCTGAACTAGTTTTGCAAAACTGGTAGAAGGAATGCACAGAAAATAGCAAGAAGACATCTAGCCAATCCCACACTTCTAGGCTTTCCCCTAAGCACACCCCATCTTCTTGGGCTCTGCTCTGGGCCCAGCACCAGTGACGCCTGTCTGCCGAGAGCAAGCCAGTTTGCAAGTGACACATGATTGTATCTGCTGTTAAAACGTTGCCCTTTTGCTGCTGTTTTTAGTATTTTTAGTAAATAGGAAGGTAATCACCTCCTTCTTGTAAAATGATCAATGCTTTCACAAATTTATTAGCTAAGCCTTAAGCAGTCATGTAAATCTATATTTAAGATGAACCTAATTTTGCAGACAACAGAAAATATGATTAACTGTGCCATTTATATTTTAACTGGCACTTAATTAAGTGTACTAACACCAAGAAAAAAACCCTTCCACTCGGCTTTCTACTTGAAGCATTTCTATGTACCTTTTTGGAATATTCCTGGCTTCATTGGAGAAGTGCAGCAGCCTGCCTTGCACTTCGATTCCCACGTTGAAAGCTAAGAGCAGATCAAGACCTGAGATTTTTTTCTTCGGAGGGAAGGCCTCGGCGAGTGCAATCACGGCAGGGAGCACAGCCCCAGATGGGTGTGTGGCTGGGTGCCACGTGTCATCAAAATCCATTGAGTGTACCTAATGGAAAGAGAAGCCTTGACTTGTCATCAGAAATAAACTCTGACATGGCAAGATTGGCTCAGCCAAATGAAACTCCTGTAACTGGTATGAAAAAGGACTGAAGAACTAGATATTCCTTAGAAAACAAAACTTCAAAAGTTTTTCTTTTTAAGACCTTTACTGCTAACATGGCTCCGTGAGATGCAGCGATGGAATACAAATCTTGCCTCAAAGGAGTATCATTCTATTTCAAGTGAATTTTCACTTCACCCACAACAGTATATGTTTACTATGTGTAACAATGAAATCACTTCCCCAGCACTGCAACTGATGCTGCTGTTTGGGCTCCCACCATTAAAACTGTAGCAGTCGAATCCCTACTGCTAACTGAAAGCTGTATCATCAGAACTTCTCTAGTGCAACCATCCACTGGCAGTAGGCACCAGCCTGCCAATGTACACAAGGCTTTATCCTGAATTTTCAGCACATTGGAACAAGACCTATCATATGAGGAACTAGAGTCCCTGGGGTTGCTGGGAATAGGAGAAAACTACATTCTTAAAACTGGGACAAGCTGATTAGCCCTTGAGAGTATCCAGAGAGATGCTGCCTCCTTCCCATGCCCAGAGCCCAGGTGCTCAGGCAGATTTTGGGCATTCCCTGCATGGCATAGAGCTGCTGTTTTGATAGAGACTGCTCCCAGCAGTCCAGTGAGTGTCTGCAATGTACTGCTGGTCACACTGTGCCAATACCACCCTCCCCCCTGCCAAGTTTCGAGAACCCCCAAGAACTTGAGAACATCAGGGACAGACAGCATTTTTAATAATACAATAAAGCTTCAAAAGCTGAACTTTCATGCCTGTTCACCCATGTCTTACTTCAGAGCAAACTGGGAAGGTGGTCAGGCTCCCCAGTCCCTGCCTTGAAAAACTTTGATGCCAGCTGGGAAGCTGTTCTGCACTGCAGGATGACGAAAGTTGTGCCCAATACTGGGTAAGCTGCATTCCTGGTGTCATCAATAAGTGCTTAGAATTGATGTGTGACTGAGACATAAACTGAGATGATCATATACATGCTAACAGCCAGATTTGAATATTACATGGACTGCTAGGAGCTGAGAGGTACCAGATCTCATTTCCAAGGTAATTTTCTCTACATTGGAAATGAGGTGTCAAATTGGACCTCTGATCCTGTTGTCACACTAATTTAGATAGGCTTAATATTAGCATTTCCTTGGTTGGTCACCTTCCCTAGTTTTGCATAATTGCCAAATTTGTCTACCCCACCTCTTGTGCATCTTTCAATTTCAAATGGTTTCAGCTTTAATCTGAATTTAGACAAATGCCTGGGGAGTCAGCTATTGCTTTAATGACAAAGTATGTGTCCAAAATATATAATTGGCTTTTGAAAACTGTGTAACTGAAGATTAAATTGCCTTCTGATATTGTATGTGTGTATGTATATATATGTGCGTCTGTCTATATCTGTGTTTTTCTGTAACTATACTTCGCCAGCTGGCATGAAATTTGGATCCCAGTGAAATCAGTGAGAGCAAGAGTACCTCTTTGTAATGCAGCTGTAGCAAAGTTGTAACAAGCTGTAGAGTTCTGACCTTTGAAAACAGCCCCATGTCCCACATTTAAGGTAAGGGATGCTGTTGAGTTGGATCAGATATATATCATACCTTGAGCTTGGCCTCATTGGGAGAAAGTTGAAACACATTAAGAGAACAGTCTAGGAAAATTTTGTAGCAGGCTTCAGGCAGAAGAATAAAGCAAACTAAGATTTTAGGAGCATTCTGTTCTCTCTAGAGCAAGAATGGCATCAGTTAGTGTGATTTAAGAGCAAATGAAAGAGCATCCCTTACAGCCACTCCATTCACAAAGGCTGCATACAGAGGAGGCAGTCGGAAATCCAAGTGGCCCCAGATGGTACTGGATATATCTGAGCTGTAGATCTGAAACAAATTGACATCAATTAATTCAAAGTCCTGAACCCAAGAATAAATGTGCGCTGTATACCTGATGTAACTCAGATCAGACCATACCCTCTTGGGACCCAAATGTTACATTGTTCTTTCAGAAAGTATGAAAAGAAATTTGGTTTCCTGTTGGCTTATGTCCCTTTCTGCCCAAACAGACCTCAGGGGACAGACCAACACCATCCATCTGGCCATTCAATACCTTCACACAGCCTCTGGCCTTCTCACCACCCATCAGCAGTTCCCTCAGAACTGTCATCACCTTCTTGGGGAAGATCTCCAGTTAATGGTTCTGCTTTTCTACATTTTACTAAGACCATGATTAAATGATACATGGCCTCCTAGAACTGGTATCTCCACGCTCTAAAGGGTGCTGTTCCTTTCCTTTTGCTGAGCAGATCTTCTAGCCAATGAAGGGATCTTTAAGGAATTAAATAAAAGGGCATAAACTACCAGGGTTTGGGAAGGGGGGAATCTCTGTGCAGAGTCTTACTAGTGCACAGAGCTCTGGAGCCTGAGTGCAACTGGGCAGATCTGACCGATAAAACAGTGGGATGAACTCTTCATTGATGCACTGTGTTGGGAAGGCTTCTTCTCAGGGTCAAGTACTTCTCTAACTTAAAGAGAGCAAGAGTGGAGGGGAAATATGATCAATGTACATCAGAAAAAAATTATGTTTTATGGATTGGAAGTAACCCGCTACTAACTCTCCATCCTTTTAACAGTTCCTTAATTTTGAAAGTCTGGTGATATGGGATGTTTACTATGTGGATGTTTTTAATAAAATCTTATAGGTGAAAGAAAAGAAAGCATCCTTAATTAACTGTGTTTGCAGTGGGGGATCTTAGCATCCAGTCTCTTACACAGACTTCTGCCCATCCAGAGTGAAAAGTAACTCGAGCAATGAAGTTTCCCTGTCTCCAGTGGGAATAACACTGTCTCTCTCTTCCCATCTCCAAAAGAATTTCACCATGACAAAGTTTCCCCTTATAACCTAAGTTTTCCCTTGCTTTTCTGAAAGCTAAACCTTAGGGTAAGCTATGATTGTCACACTTACCTTGCTGTACTGTGTCACTTTGTGGCAGACCTCAGTGCTGGTACCCAGAAGCCCCACTCCAAGAGTATCCAGAATCATTCGCTTACTTCTCTGAATGACTTGGTCTGTCAAGTGGTTTGCATTCAAACCATAAATGACATTAGCAAAATTTCCCGTAATTGTCTGGGAGGGGGAAAAAAAACCAACAAAAGAGGAAGTAGATATTTCTCTTCATGTAAAGAAAACTCTTTTTTTCCCTTTTTTTTTTTTTTCTTTTTCTTTCACTTTTGGGCTACTGCTTAGCATGCTGGCCATTTCTGTTGCCCTGCCCCTGCTTACATGAATTGCATCAGCAAAACTAAGTTTTACATTCTTCCTCTTTTTATTCCCAGAAATACCACAGTTATTTATATTTTATTTATACTTTCATCAGTGTCCTTGCCTGTTCTGTATTTCTGCTGCTTCCTCCCTGACTTGAGTCCTTGAGGGTAAGCACTGCAGGTGATGTAACACCACAAGATATCTGTAACTGTATTTATAGCTATATCTCTACACACACACGCACACACATATATAAAAAAAAGAGAAGCAAAAAAATCTAGCTTTCCATGGCACCTATTTATTGCTATTGAAATCAGTGGGAAAGTGTCATTTCAATCCAGTGCAGCCACTACCACACAAGGAGGCAAGATTTAATTTCCCTGAGTAGCAGACTTACTACCCCAAATCTTGCTGAGCTTGGCAGCTCTACCTTGCACCCCTTGCTCCTATCTCCCAGCTCCCATAGAATTCATGCTCAGCTGGCGTTTGAGCTTTTCTCCAAGACGAGCTCTCACCTCTTTGAAAAGCAGTGGCTCCTTGTTCCTGGCTCCCACTGATCTGGGAATTATATTTCTAATTTTTTATTTTTGCTTTCCTGTTGAGCATTGACCCATTAGATTTAGATTTAGATTAGTTATTAGGAAGAAATCCTTCACTGTGAGGGTGGTGAAGCACTGGCACAGGCTGCCCAAAGAAGCTGTGGATGCCCCATCCCTGGCAGTGCTCAAGGCCAGGCTGGATGGGACTTTGAGCAACCTGGTCTGGTGGAAGGTGTCCCTGCCCGTGGCAGTGTATTGGAACTAGGTGATCTTTAAGGTCCTTTCCAACCCAAACCATTCTATGCTATGATTATTCAGATTCAGTCTGCTTCTTGGCTGCAGTTGTTAGCTGCTGTTAATATCTCTATTAGAAACTAATCTAGACCTTCCCTTCTCTGACCGTTAGAAACTTCCCCCTATAAAGTATATATTATTTTCAACCAGTCTATACACACACTTGCTTTTTTTTTTTTATACTGGCATTACTGAACATAGCTCTGAACGTCCCCCTCTCTTTGGAAATTCTCTCCTTCCATTTCCCCTTGTCCTTCCCCTTCCTCTACTCCCCTGCACATATCCACACAGAGTGATGATATTTACGCTTGGCCTTAATTTTGCTAAGTTAAACAAGCTGTGCTGCTCTCTCCTCCTTTATTATACAGGTTCACCCCCACTATGCCAGTAGCTTTTCATTGTGTTTTTCACATTGGATTACTCTTTTCTAACAATGGTGACCAGAATTGTACCCTTTATTTCAGAGAAGTTTCTCACTCAGCTTTGTACTAAAGCATTAGGACTATCTTGAGGAACACAAGTTGTTTAAAGCAGGTGAACCACACATCCCATGGTGTGATGTACACCTGCTGAAACATACAGAGTGATGATACAAAAGCTTAAGCAGAAAAGTGCATCTTACAGTGCAAAGAAACAAGACAGTACCTTTGCCCACATCTTGGAGGGATGGCTCGAGGTCCCAAGAGAGATGCAGCAGGCAAGTGACAGCCAGTGAGCAGGGGAAATCGCTCTTTATTTATGTGCATATGTCTGGGGCGGGGGAAGAAATATTAGGCCTTTTTTCTTGCTCAACATCTTACCCATTTCCTCCTCAGCCTGGAAATGTTCCTTTTTCTTCACTTTCAATTTTCCTCTGACTAACTGTACTACAAACTGCTGGGACACATGTGATAGGATTCCGTCAGTCAGGTTCACATGTCATGTAAATGGATATATGTGATATTTTATTACCAGATAGAAGCTGATCTATTAATTTAAGTGTCTCACATTTGGTAGCATGGAGAGAAGAGGTGATCAGGTGTGTCAGGCTGACCTTGGGGAATGGCAGTAGTCCCTGGATAACTCCACTGGCTGGAAGAGCTGTCAACCCAGTACAGGATGGCAAAGGCTGTTTTAACTTAAACAACCTCTTGTTTTGGTTTGGGTTTTTTTTCTTCTTTCACTGTATGTGTCCTCTATAATACATACAATTCAGACATAGGAAATGTGAATTTCAGACCATAAGTTGCATTAAGGCAGCTCTTGGCATTTAGTAGTGTTTTAACAGTGTGAATCACTATGTGAGGCCATGATTTCTACTAGCAGGTTTTCTGCATCTCAGGCAAGGATGCCTCCTCTGAGGAAGGGGGCACTGGTCCCACCACCAGTTTAGGGATTTTGCTTCTGTGGGAATCCCAGACTACTACAAGATAGTGAGGAAGACATCCCTGCCCATCCCATCAGGAAGGGAGCAGACCCCAGAGAAGCATGAGTAGAGACCACTGAACAATTTTGAAGTGAAAAAGTAATGTATATCTGAAGTTTGGGAACCTCCTGGATTAGGGAACAAAGTATCATCTTAGAATTGCAGTCTTGCACTTTGATGCTTAAAAGTTCTGCCTAAAACTTACTTTAGGAACACCAGCCCTTTATTCAGCCTATGCTCAAATAATTTCGTAAATCCTTAAGTCCTGAGTGCTTCCATGCAGACACCAGCACGGGTCTATAGATGAAGTTAAACGTTGATTTCAGTGGCTCTAACTACTACTGAAAGGTCCTGTTTCAGGCTGCATCCTCTCCCCTCCCCTGTCCCTGGACACATAGTCTTCCTCCTCCTCCTCCTCCTCCTTGCACCAGCGCTGATGCTGAACAGATCCCTTTCTGAGCTGATCCAGCCTGTCTCCAGAGCCAGCTTAGGGATTCTCAGCCATCAGGCAAAACTGAGTTCCACTGCCTCAGAAATGCAAAATTAAATCTAGCAGCACAAGCAGAGGGAGACAGAAGTAGCACCAGCAGTATTCTGGGAAATTTTGAGAGGGCACGAACAGGTAAAAAGACATGAGAGGGGATCAGCTGTTCCCCAGCAATCTCTAACCCAGATGTTTACCTATTTTGCCTGTGCCTTGAGTCAGCTCTGCTTATGGACATCGTCTTCGGGTGCCTAACTTGATGCTAGAAAATTGCACTGGGTAACAGAGTGCCTGAAATGATAGAAGCGGTGATGTGCCTGTTCATGGATGTAGCCAGAGAGCCTGAGGCCCAGGACTCCTCAAACCAGTCCTACAACACATACATACTTTTGTACAGGCTAACCTGTATTATATCCAGGCTCCATTTAAAACCTTGTCTTGACTTCCTCTTGAATATGAGCAGCTGTTCAGCATGGCTATAAACCAGTTCCCACACCCATTTCTCTATGAGTATACTACATCTTCCTCACTCCTGCATCTACAGTAAGCAACCCAGCAGCATCTCCTGCTTCCCAGGTCAGATGTGCGCTTTAGGCAAATCCTGACCCCATGGGGAACCGAACCAGAATGTCTCTCAATGCTTCTTCCTCGCTCCCTCATTTCCACACTAAGGAAAACCTCAGAGACAGCCTGGATGTACTAAAGAATTACCTCTCGTGCTGATAAAATCCAGCCCAGCTAATGAGATTGCTCATGTTGACAAGGTCGGCAATGGTTAGAAAGGTTAATAGAAGTTAATGCTATTAAACTGAAAAAGGGAAAGATTTTGTTAACTTTCACTTATTCACTTCTTGCAGCTCCTTCTTCCCTCCAGAAAAATGGAAGTAAATTTCTAAACCACTGAACTACAGAATCGCAGAGTGGCTGAACTTGGAAGGGATTTCCATAGATCATCTGGTCCAACCCACCTGCTCTAGCAGGACCACCCAGAGCAGGTTGCCCAGCACTGTGTCCAGTTGGGTTTTGAATATCTTAGAGGATGGAGACTCCACAGCCTCTCTGGGCAACTTGTGATAGTGTCTGACCACCAAAAAATTACATACTAAATAAAAGATATTCAAATCCTAAAGTCAGTCCTCTTTCAGTCATGTTTTTCCTTTACCTTTGGGATACCATTTATAGTCCCATTCTGCTTCTCCTTTCTTCCTTCTCCTCAGGTGAGACTGAAGTGAAATTTGAACATCTCCTTGACCCCTCTGTGCTTCTGGATGGCACAAAGGAAACACAGCAGCCCCACAGCCAGTTAAGGGGAATTTTCCTAACGTAAGAAGCAATATGGGACCCTTCTCATTTCCCCTGAGAAATCCAATGGATGGAACAGTGAATACAACTGAACAGCTGAAAAGTGTGGGGAAAGTACGCAGTAACTCAACTCCTGATAAACCTATTTTATTACTCTAATGACTGCTTTAATACAAGTGGCATTGTACTGGAAAGTCCACAATCACAATGCGACAAAAATGGCCCACAACCCTTTTTATCTCTAGAAGGCATAGCATAATGTCAGTTTGTAGGACTGCATCCTCACCCTGCATCATGACTCAAAACAAGGTCTATACAACAGATTACAGCTTACAATGTCTTATTTACCCCCAAACACCTTGCAACACCTACTACAGGAAAGAAATGCGGAGGTCCAGCTGCCTTTAACCCCATGCCAAAGACTCCAACGCGAATTCAGATGGGAGCCAGAACTTGTGTTGTGCCTTGCAATGTGATGTGCGGTCACACGCTGCTAGCTGATGAAAGGTATGCAGCCACTTCCTTCGGCAGCCGGGATTGTGGGATGGATTGCCCCATGCGTTGCAATGGTAACATCAGTGCTATTTAAGGACTGAACTGAGATATTATGAGAATGTGATGTTTTAAAAGAAGAATGGGGTGTAACTGTAAATGCACAAAATTAAATTGCTTGGGGGACCAATTTCCAAAATGTGGTCTGCAGACCTCAGAGTCAGGTATACACTGTAGACTGGGAGGGAAGAGGAAGCAGTATGATTATCACTGCAGGAGGAAGAGACATCTATACAAAGTCCTGTACCTCCACAGGAGAATTCATAGGGGTCTAAACAGCAGCAGGTTGAAAATCAGCGACTAAGAGTTTGGTACAGGCTGTCCACCCTGACAAAGAGAATCTGCTTTCCTCTTCTTTGACACAATACACATGGTTCAGCAATTTGGGCAGACAAGTTGTTAACTAGCGAGCATGATGGAAAGACAAAATGTGTTCATCCAAATGCCATTTGCAACGTCATGCACAGCTATGGTAATGAGCTGTGTTGATTACAGAATAAGGCTTTAGAAAACCAGTGCCCCACAGAGTCTATTTTCTCCTGCTGACATCACATTTTTAAGCTGCTTTTTTCTTTTTTTTGCCTCCAGTTATTTTAGGCTAAACTCTGCGCACACCTGCAAGCTGTATGTTTGCAATTGAAAGCAGTTTTTGCCTTAGCCTTACGCTCCTTTTGTTCTAAAGAAATACAAAAAATTGCAACAAACCACAGTCTTTTAAGATGTAACTTCCTTCAGGGGCTGTGCTAAGATGAGAAAACAGGATTGTAGTGTGTCGACCCTGGCTGGTGGCCAGGTGCCCACCAAAGCCACTCCATCACTCCCCTCCTCAGCCAGGCAGGGGAGAGAAACTGTAACCGAAGGTTCATGGGTTGAGATAACGGCAGGGAGATCACTCACCAATTACCATCACGGGCAAAACAGACTCAACTTGGGGAAATTATTTTAATTAATTACCAATCAAATCAGAGTAGGATAATGAGAAATAAACCCAAATCTTAAAACGCCTTCTGCCCACTTCTCCCTTCTTCGCAGGCTTAACTTTACTCCCAGTTATATCTGCCTCCTCCCCCTGAGCAGTGTGGGGTGTTGGTTTAACCTTGGCCGGTGACTAAGCCCCACGCAGCCGCTCACTCCCCGCCCCCCCCCAGTGGGATGGGGGACAGGACTGGAAGAGTAAAAGCGAGAAAACTCTGGGCTGAGATAAAGACGGTTCAATAGGTAAAGCAAAAGCCACACACACAAGCAAAGCAAATCAAGGAATTGATTCACCATTTCCCGTGGGCAGGCAGGTGTTCAGCCATCCCCAGGAGAGCAGGGCTCCATCATGCCTAATGGTTACTTGGGAAGACAAACATCATAATACCAAATGTCCCCACCTTCCTTCTGCCCCCAGGTTATACACTCAGCATGACATCGTATGGTATGGAATGTCCCTTTGGCTAGTTGGGGTCAGCTGTCCTGGCTGTGTCCCCTCCCAATGTCCCGTGCCTCTCCAGCCCTCTGGCTGGCAGGGCCCGAGAAACCAAAAAGTCCTTGATGTAGCATAAACATCACCCAGCAACAACCAAACCCATCTGTGTGCTGTCAGCATTGCTCTCACACCAAATCCAAACCACAGCCCCGCACCAGCTACTGAGAAGAAAATTGACTCTATCCCAGCTGAAACCAGCAGCACAGGGGGACAGGGACCAGGGGCTGCGGTCAGTCCCTCACACGCTGACTCTGCCGCTCCCCCCCTCAGCAGGAGGCTCCTCACACTCTGCTCCGGCTCCAGCCTGGGGTCCCCCCCCGGCAGACAGCCCTCCATGAACTTCTCCCACACGAGCCCTTCCCACGGGCTGCAGTCCTTCCCACCCTGCCCCAGCGTGGGTCCCTTCCCCGGGGTGCAGCCCTTCAGGCACAGGCTGCTCCAGCGTGGGTCCCCCGCGGGGTCACAAGCCCGGCCAGCAAACCTGCTCCAGCCTGGGCTCCTCTCTCCAGGGAGCCACGGGTCCTGCCAGGAGCCTGCTCCAGCGCGGGCTGCCCACTGGTCACAGCCCCCTTTGGGCGCATCCACCTGCTGCGGTGTGGGGTCCTCCATGGGCTGCAGGTGGGGATCTGCTCCACCACTGACCTCCATGGGCTGCAGGTGGGGGTCTGCTCCACCACTGACCTCCACGGGCTGCAGGTGGGTGGGGATCTGCTCCACCACTGACCTCCATGGGCTGCAGGTGGGGGTCTGCTCCACCACTGACCTCCACGGGCTGCAGGTGGGGGTCTGCTCCACCACTGACCTCCACGGGCTGCAGGTGGGTGGGGGTCTGCTCCACCACTGACCTCCACGGGCTGCAGGTGGGTGGGGGTCTGCTCCACCACTGACCTCCATGGGCTGCAGGTGGGTGGGGGTCTGCTCCACCACTGACCTCCATGGGCTGCAGGTGGGTGGGGATCTGCTCCACCACTGACCTCCATGGGCTGCAGGTGGGGGTCTGCTCCACCACTGACCTCCACGGGCTGCAGGTGGGGGTCTGCTCCACCACTGACCTCCATGGGCTGCAGGTGGGGATCTGCTCCACCACTGACCTCCATGGGCTGCAGGGCACAGCCTGGCTCACCGCGGGCTTCACCACGGGCTGCAGGGGAATCTCTGCTCCAGAACCTGGAGTGTCTTCTGCCCCTCCTTCACTGACCCTGGCGTCTGCAGGGCTGTGCCTCTCACATAGTCTCACACCTTTCTCCAGCTGCAATTTTTTGTGCAGATTCTTTTCTCCCTGTCTTAAATATGTTATCCCAGAGGTTCTACCACTGTCACTTAAGGGCTCAGCCTTGGACAACAGTGGGTCTGTCTTGGAGCTGGCTGACTTTGGCTCTGTTGGACATGGGGGAAGCTTCTAGCAGCTTCTCACAGAAGCCACCCCTGCAGTCCTGCCCTGCTGCCAGAACCTTGCCACACAAACCCAGTACAGAGAAGCAGGTGCCAATGCGCTCTGTTTATAGAGCCTCTGCTATTGTTGAGGGTCTCAAAAACACTACACAAGTGCAGAACCTGCTCCTTTCCCCTCTACTGGGGTATTTCAACTACAATAAAGAGGTGAGAATTTCAGCGAATAGTCTGGAATAAGTGGCTTGATCTGAATCCTTTTAACAGCCCTATGGCCATATATCTTGAGATGCTGTAAGTCTGCACCACTATCATTATTGTCTCATGTGCCTCTTGTCCCGCAGGCCTACCTTCCCATGTTGACCCCATCAGCAGTTACTGAGCCAGCCAGCAATAATACACAGCAAATGTAACAGGCAATAAATACACCATGAAACATGTAATTCTGGAAATTTCTAGCCTATAGTAGTTCTCTTATTCACTTACTTGCACAACTAGTGGCAACAGCGGCTCAAGCTCTGAGCTTGAGTTACAACACCCTTGTTTCCTTTTTTCAAACTTCTCCTAGCAAATCTTGGAAGTGCCAGACCGTATTCTGGTAAAGGTTGCTATGAGTCAACACACCAAGTCTACATTACACTGACCTTCTTACCTTCCTAAATTAGTGATGCTATCCCTAAAGGCAAGTCCTTGCAGTTCATTTAAGCTTGTAATAGACATTGATTTGCTTAAATGAGCTGTAAGAGGGTGATACCAGACATAACTGAGATAATCATGTGGGATCTCATCCAGGACAGATCAATCATTTCAGTATAGGCATACCGGAACCGGGCTCAAGCTGCTTGACTAGTAGCAAAGGCATGTTTGAAGCCAAGCAGTGTGTCAACATCGTTTATAGAGTAGTGTGAAGGGGCCTGAACTATAACATGAGAAGACACCATAGGTCCATGAAATTCCTGTTGACCTAGCGCAAATTTTAGGGCTCACCCATACTGTAGCCTTTACCCATAACGCTGGTACCAGCATTCAGATGCTGGCAGTGCAAAGAGCTACACGGTACTTGGCTACCTTGGATTCACAGCTCAGGAGGAGGAGGTGTAGGAGAAGGTGACACAGACAGACCCAGGCCCTTGTGAACTGCTTCTGCACCCTGGGGTAACACCACTTGTCCCTGGGATGCCTCACAGCCATGTTCCCAAAGTTTTTCTTCACTCCACTGTAGCTTCCCACCCTATTTTCTAAAGAAATTAGGTTACCTGGTCTAAGAGCAGGTGAATGCAGGGTTTTGGTATAGCATGACCTCCCGTATGAAAAAAAGGAGCAGGTGTAGGAGATCACGTAGGGTCTCTGTACGTACATAGACTCTGCCATAACTTCTCCTTGCTGATGGTTTTGGCAGCCTGGGGCAGCCTGTAGCACACATTGCTCTCTTAATCAAAAAGCAGTCATGATGTCTATATTAAGTGGCCAAAATCCAGCCAGATGTCATCACAGGACTTGTGCCATTTGGGGAGATGATAACACTTGGCTAGCATAAATTCAGTGTTTGATTAAAGGAAACCAAATTAGTGTGAGCTCATGTGAGTGATGTAGCAAATTTAATTAAATTACCAGCAGAACTCCAGTGGCTCAAGTGAGGCATTAGTCACCGTGCTGGGCTGCTGCATTGCACATAGAAAGGTACCCAGCAAAGAGGCCCAGATGTCAGGCTGTAACAAGCTCCAGCAAGCCTGTGGTGGCAGTCCAGTGGGGCGATACAGTATCAAGATCTAGTATACAACAAGCTTCAACATTAATTAAGGGATAAAAGAGCCTCTCGGCATCTAAACTATTTCTTAGGATTTCTGAACCCCTAGGAAATTTTTCCAGATGCCATTACAAGCTTTTGTATACACTGAGAGGGCTAAAATAACACCTAAAGCATATACAGCAAAACCAGAATGAATAATAAAACATTCTCCTTCAAACAGAAACAGGCTTTGGGAAAAAAATTCACCTGATTTTGTGGGAGACCATCATTTACCTGTCAGCAGCTGCAGAGGCACTTGAGACAGTTACTAGGAAATGCTGGGTGAGCTGGCAGAATTTTTCCTCCAGGTTTCACTGCAGATACTCGCTCTCTTCCTTTCAGCTTAGTCCCTCCCAAATATAGCCCCCCTCCCCAGAATGATTCAAGCAAAAAGCCATGTTGCAAAAGCCAAAGAGTACTTGTTGCTAAGAGTTCTCAGTCTGCAAGCTTGTGCCAGGGGTTTATCCCCTCTGCCCCTTAATCATTACACTGCAACATCTGCTCATACAATGTGCTGTCATTGAGGTCCCCAAGGCAGCTTGGGTATCCTCACTATCTTTCTGTATGTCGCTGCCCTTTAGCATCACTTTTGGGGCACTCCTGTAAGTGGAGAAAGACTTTTTTTCCTCCTCTGTGATTGTATAGCTAGATCATGTATTTTCCACCCTGATATATTTCAAATGTGCCAAGAAATATTGCAAAACAGCCTAAAATTACACTTTAAATGCAGCAGTCTCTGATTTATGGTGTAATTATAAAACATGCCATGGTAGTTATTAGTCGTGAGATTGATTATTATACGTTTCAGACCGTAAAACATGCTGGGGAATTTCTAGCTGTGATTGTATATTCACCTCTAAAGAGAAAATGGGCGTAATTACACCAACATTTATAAAAGGGAGAAATAACAGCAAAAATGGAAGAAAGGTTAAATTTGAAGACAAGAGCTGTGAATACATAAAACATTTATATTATTACACTTTTCTAATTGAACATTTAAGCAGAAGCTAATGATTTGATTTAAATTGGTCCTTTTTTACATAAGTAGCATTTGAATGATTTTGGTTTTTAGAATTTATGATGACACTATTTTTTCCCTAACATTGCTCATCTTCAGCATAGCAGATTAAGACAGATGCTGGAAGCATTAAAAATCAAGGAAAGTAACTACTTTCACAAAATGAAAGGGATTATTCTGTAACCTTTGATCATCTGTGTTGACTTGTCAGCATCAGCAGGTTTTAAAATTATTAATCTAAAAATGCTATCTACTATCAGATGTAGTGGACTGTTTCATTTACCTTTTTCCCTCCCTGCAAAGTTTGGAAGATGTCTCTCCTTATATGGCCTTGGATGTTGCAGCAGCTATAGAGTTAGTTGTAAGGAAAATAATATCTTGTTTGAGTCATGGCATTTTTTATTTTAAAAAACCCCTTCAGGTTATGTTCAGTGAGAATGAATAATGTTAGTGGCACCACCAACTCACAGAGCTTATCCTGCTACCTTTGGTAACTGTTCTGCATGGCATAATGCCAGCACTATGACTTTGGTTTTAATATAATAAGCAAATGAACCAATCTTATTCCTCCTTTCCACAATTAGGAGACTTTTCCATTTCTGCAATCTGGTTATTTCCATTCTTTATCAAATTGGGCAGTTTTAAAGTCCATGCTTTCTTTTGGGATCTTTTTCCCCTTTTTAATTTCCTTAATTTTGTATAGTACTTTATTAAACTGGGAGGGTGGAGTCAGAAGGGAGAGGAGGTGTATTCCAACCCCCCCCCCCCCCCCCCAAATAATTCACGAAGTCGCAAAGGAAGGAATATTGAAATGTTGTGGCACATCCTAAAACGCCAGCACATTTGCAGCAGGGCATAAATCATACCATTCATCCAGCGACGCGCAGGGCAGGGCCAGTGCAATGCTGTTTCATTGTAGAAGAAAAGCAGACAGCTGCCTTGGGCAGCAACTTTTAGGAGGCTGCTTACTGCCTGTGTTGCCTACAAATGAAGAAATAAAGCTCTGTAATGGTTTTTAGCCTGATCCACCCATTGTTGCTTTGTGCTTCTGCATTCCTCTGCAGCTGCTTTTTGGCAGGGCTCCTAAGGAGGAGCAAGGTGGCTGATGCTGAGAAGTTGTTTTCCCCCACAGCTTCCTGCTGTCTCGCCCTA
This sequence comes from Falco cherrug, assembly GCF_023634085.1. Taxonomy (NCBI): domain Eukaryota; kingdom Metazoa; phylum Chordata; class Aves; order Falconiformes; family Falconidae; genus Falco; species Falco cherrug. Next base: position 45,913,195 of record NC_073698.1, on the reverse strand, counting down.
CTACCCTTGGCAACAGGACTTTCCTTCACCTTCACTTTCACTTTCACCTTCACCTTCACCTTCACCTTCACCTTCACCTTCACCTTCACCTTCACCTTCATCTTCACCTTCACCTTCACCCAGTCCTGTGCTGCCCCTTTTCCTCCTGCGCTGACAAGGCCCAGGCATATTTCCCCATGCTCTTCTACTCCCTGCAAATTGGGGAAGCCTATCTGGTTGAAATCAATTAAGGAAGGTGGATGGTTCCTTGGTGAGGGTGAAGCAGAAGAGGAAAGAGATGGTATGTGGCTGTATGGGAATAAAACATGACCTGTCTCATAAGGATGCTGGAAGGACAGATTTTTGTGGGACAGGGAAAGGAAAGATGGAGAAGAAAGGAAAAGAAGTGGAAGAAAGAGACTCCAAGTCCTTACATATTCCCACCTTCTAAGATCCCCTGATTCCTCCCAGATCCCCTCTTCTCAGCCCCCAGAAACATGCTTTACAGCAACACTGAATTTTCCTGTGCTGCTGAGAAGCTGAATAAATCCCTGCTGCTTGGGAAGGAAGAACTAGCACTAACTTCCCGTGCTTCCATCAGCAGGAGTATGCTGAGACAGGAGAGGCCCCTCTGCTTAACTAACCTGCGTGAAATAAAGGACAACTTCTCCAGTTGTTCAGTTTTTAGAAGGAGCTGGTACACTGGGGTGCAAGGCAATGTGTACAGAGCTGTTTGACAGAAGAGTGGGTACCAAGTTTGGCCCCACATTAAGGTCCACACACCCCTCCATAGTCCGCATGTCGTTTGTGGTCACTGGGTTGGTGCTGGCCCTTGGCAGGCATTAACGCAGGCTGCTCTGGACATCTCCCTGAGCCAGGGTTATATGGTTCTTTGTCTGCCCTCATTTTCATTGCTGGCAGCATTTGGCTTGCCTCTTCCTGGTCCTCTGGACAGTAGAGAGCAACTCAAAATACTCATGGGGGCTGTGTCCAGACATGTCTGGCACATCTGGAGCAGGAGCTGCTCAGCAATGGTGGCAGCATCTCCTTGCCTCTGTTTTCTTGACCATGCATGTAAAGGACTTAGGGCAGGCAAGCCTTGTGCTATCGGTCCTCTGCTCCTGACTTTCTTCTGTCAGTGCCGTCACTTCTGGTCAGAAATACTGCCTGCCTCTTTAAAACAAAGTAAGGAGGTTGTCCGTGCGTTGGCTTTGTGCCAGAGACTTCTCGACTCAGAGGTTTGATGCAACCTGGGAACTGACCATGTTGATGACTGCTCTTGAGATGCAACTGAGAAGAAATACCCCAAACCAAAAGTCTCAAGCACATCATTTCTTCCTAGGATCAGACTGCTCTCATACACTGACTATACCCACAGCCTTTTGCTGTTGGTATAGACATCTTTGCTAGCCAGTACCTGTTAAAGCAGCTGCTCTGAAGTTTGCAATTTTGCATCATGCATCCAAACTCAGCTTTCATTCCTGTATCCCAGGAGGGCACGTGCTGTGAAGCCCTCCCTCAGACTGTAGTTCAGCAAAGGAGAAATATTCAGGATAGGGGGACTGAGTGCACCATCAGCAAGTTTGTTGATGACATGAGACTGAGTGATGGGGCCAATACACCTGGGGAAAGGGACCTTGGCAGTCTTGAGAGGTGGTCCTGTGTGAACCTCATGAAGTTCAACAAAGCCCGGTGCAAGGTTCTGCACCTGGGTTGGGGCAGCTCCTGGTATCAATATAGGCTGGGTGGAGAATGGATTGAGAGCAGCCCTGAGGAGAAGGTTAGGGGGTTCTGGTGGATGAAAAGCTCAACATAGCCTGACAATGAGCACCTGCAGCTCAGAAAGCCAACCCTATCCTGGGCTGCATCAAAAGAAGCATAGCCAGCAGGTCGAGGGAAGTGACTCTCCCCGCCTACTCCTCTCTTGTAAGATCCCACCTGGATGACTACGTCCATCTCTGGAGCCCCTAACATAAGAAGGACATGGACCTGTTTGAGTTAGTCCAAGGAGGGCCACAAAGATGGTCAGAGGGCTGGAACACCTCTCCTATGAAGACAGTCTGAAGGAGTTGGGGTTGTTCAGCCTGGAGAAGAGAAGGCTCCAGGAGACATTATAGCAGCCTGCCAATACTTAAAGGGGCCTTATAAGAAAGATGAGGACAGACTTTGTAGTAGGGCCTGTAGCAATAGGGCAAGGGGGAACGGTTCTAAACTGAAAGAGGGTAGACTTAGGTTAGCTATTAGAAAGAAATTCTTTACTGTGAGGGTGGTGAAGCACTGGCACAGGTTGCCCAGAGAAGCTGTGGATGCCCCATCCCTGGCAGTGCTCAAGGCCAGGCTGGATGGGGCTTTGAGCAACCTGGTCTGGTGGAAGGTGTCCCTGCCCATGGCAGGGGGCTTGGAACCAGGTGATCTTTAAGGTCCTTTCCAGCTCAAGCCATTCTATGAGTCTATGAAGAATCTGGGAGGGGGAGAAAGGGCATGTGGTCAGACCTCTGCGTACCCTCCATGTGTTCATGGAAAAGGTGGGAAAGAAACCAAGGCTAACGGAGGGAGGGAAGTATCTATTCATATCTGTTGTACGAAATACAGTATCATTTAACATGATGCTGCTTCAAGCGTCAGAGATATGGTGAGTTTGCTCACTGACTCCAAGTGAAAAATATTGATAGATCTATGGCCACCCTCAGCATGCTGTGCTGTTTATTGACTGGTATTATATCCCTTCTTTATGTGGACAAATTGTCCATGTGGCTGTCTGTCCTTGCTTCCTTCCTCTCCTATTCTCATAGCTCAGCTGGGAGCGTGTCTCGCCTGAAGCCAGTGCAGGATGCCAACTTCCCATAAGTTTATAAAAAAAGTCCACTCCATTGTATGCCCTAGGAGTGGATGCTGCACTGATGCTGAAAAATGGTGATCTCTGATCAGACTGTGTGGTGCATGCTGGAATGAGATCATGATGGGGCTGGCAGTCGGTGCTGGAGGTGGCACTTGGAAAGCAGTGAGCCCTCTTCTCTCTGCGGCCCCACAAGTCATCATCCCAAATAATCTCCATTAGCATGGGTGCTTCTGACAGAGGACCTGGAGCTTCAGGCATGTTCAAGAAAAAATGTGCAAGGTTGAGGGAGGAAGCTGAATTGGAGAATCTGCTTCTGGGCTGTGACAAAAGTATGGCCAGTCCCCAAGAAATCCCTGTAAGGATATGGAAAGGGGGACTTCAAAAGCTCACCAGATTCTCACAAGAGCAGCATATAAAGGTGCGTGGGGTTCCTTCCTCCATTTTATCACACTACAAGAAAGCCTCTAGTTGAGAGACTTGGCCCGAAGGTCCCCATCATCCACATCACCTCTGAGGCTGAAAAACGGGGTATTCAGAGCCTGCCCATAGGCTTCTGCTGTTTCCATACTCTGAGAGCCACACTAAAGCCTTTGTGGGAAGGACAGGAAAGCTCAGCAATCCTTACCTTCAGATCAGGCATTTCTGAGTGTTTCTGAACGAGCTGGCTTATCTCAGACACAGGACAGAGCAACTCACAGGATACCGCAGTCTGTGGTGGGATGAGTTCAGCTAGACAGTCAGTGATGGAGTCCTTATTGGTGCACCCTTCTCTACAGCATGGACTTCATCCACAGCAGACACCCACCCTAGCATAGACTCCAACCTTGCAATAGTTAACAAACGATGGGATTGAAAAGACTACATGTATTTGGGACCTTGATTGCTTTAACTTTGCTGTTTCTGAAACCTCAGGCTTCATGTTTTCCATATTTTTACAGTGATAATAGTGAGAAACTATTACAGTAAAACCTCAAATTCTCAGCTGACTACATGACTTCAGGTGGTGATGGCTTTAAAAGGAAAAACCCAAATACTTCAAGACTCTAGATCATGTGTTGAGATAACTATATGAATATGTATCAGGAGTAAATCCCTACTGGGAAATATAAATTATTTATAAATATCTAAAAGACAGAATACAGCAAAATTTAACATCTTATTCCTACAGATTGCCGCAAAATTATACTTGCATGAAGCTATTAACCCCAAAAGAGTTCAGACTGCATGAAAGACTCACTGAGAATTTGTCATGTGCCTGCTTTCAATGTAGGTCAGTGTATATACATGGCAAAACTGAAGGAAACTTACCAGAAATTATTTTTTCCACCTAGAGAAACTCTTGCCTGAGGTTCTTCTGGAATGTGGATGATGTTCTAAGTTAAAATTAAACAAGATGAGATAGTCACATGAACAGTGACCACATAGGGAGGGGTGCAGATTGCAATGACTTCCCTAAACTGAAAAAACACGGCAGAGGGTGACACACTTGTATTTATCCATCCATTTTGTGAGCACAATTATTACACTGGTAGGGAAGGACAAGTTAATGGCATATACAAATTAGGCATGGAAAAATGGGTAGAAGAGCATATGAACAAAATCTTCTTAACCCTGATGATGGCTTGTTCACTTATAACCAAACGTGAATTTTAAACGTTCTTTGGATACATAAGTACCTTAAATGCATCATGTATGAAGAAGATACAGAAAAACTAGAAGGGATTCAGAGAAGCATAAGACTGATAACAGGCTTAGAAAGCATGACCTGTGAAAGAGGTGTGAGGAGGTTTGTTTAGCCTAGAAACAGAAGTTGTGCCATTTCACATCACAGCTAAGCCAGTCCAGCCACTGGCACTTCTCTAATGCCCTCCCTAGGGCTTGATTCAATGAACTAAGTCAGCAGAAAACTTATTAAAAAACTGACAACATCTCCACTTTATCCTCTGAACTGGCTCATTATAATCACATGAGCACTGGATGAATGGGCAGAAAAAAAGTAGGGTGGTTCATTTTGGCAGCAGCTAACCTTCAGACTGGCTTAGCTTTAATGTGAAACTGCATCACGTACAGGTACGTCATACAGAAATACAGTCTGGGTGGTTTAGGAGGATGTCAAGTAACTTTGCTGCATCTGCTGAGAAAGAAGACAAAACCAAATATGCTAAGTATTTATCAAAGTTTCTTGGTTTATGTGAAAAAACCCCCACATCTTTATACCAGGAAGGGCACTGGGTACTGAAACATTAAAATACGGTATGTAAGAATATTGTGGAATTTCCTTCCCTGGAATCATTACCAGTGTATCACGCTGATGTCTGCCAGAATTAGGCCAAGGTTTCGTGTCCTGCCTTGGTGCAGAGGTGGATTAGATGATGATCTCTTGAGATTCATTCCATTCCTCTCTTTTTCTGACTTCATGATTTACTGAGCTCACCCATCCTGCCTGAATTAGCTCTAACTGAACTCAAACACTACTTGGAAAAATGGCTTTAACAAGAACAGTGTCAGATTCTAATACTGCTATTTGACAGTATCTATGCATCTGTGAACACAGCGTCCACGGACACATTATCAGACACACCGCTCATGATCTGCTTTGTATTCCAGAAAAATTCCTGGACTGGCACATCTGGTCTCTAAATACACCATGAAAATAAGTTCATGAGAGGTGAACTTCTGAGGTGATTCCCAGGCTTGTGGTTCAGACTGCAAATGGGATTACAACACTTGCAAGTAGTTGCTCAAGCATGATGGAAATCCAGAAGTAGGGTTACCTACCAACTGGGTAATGTGTACATTGAGATATACAATTTCATGAATATTTGAGAAGAAAAGTATAACAAACAGCAAATTTTTGTTGAAATATAAGTGATGTTCATATTCAGACTGCGGAAGTGTGTAATTGGTATCAAAATGAAGCAGAGAGGTGTGCTGTGTTCAGGACTTTTTTTCTTTTTTGAAAAACTTTTCTGTAGGGAAGTTCTGGGAAAAGCCTTGTAGGAAGAATAGAGCAAAAAAAAAATGTATAGGCATTTATTAATAAAATATGAATAAAATATGTCACAAAGTTATGTATAAAATAATAAATAAAATGTCAAGTTCTTAAAAAACTTTGTTACCTAAAGAAGTAGACAAAACAGTTCAAACATAGCAGGTCTGTGGATTCATCTAGACTTTACAGGTGAGGGATCAAGCTGAGAAGCATGCTTTAAGGAGTGTCTTTTCAAGTCTTTGGAAGTCCTGTCAAATGGAGAGGATCAATAATAATTTAGAGAGAGTGCGTAAGTCCTTCAAAGACATCTGAACACAGAACTCACTGTGCAATCACACCCACCCTGCCAACGCTGTGCAGCCTCATGTGGGAACCACCACTGTGGGACATAAAGCTGCCATCCGCAGTTTGAAGAGCAGGCAGCTTCCTTCTTTGACTAGCCCTGCTACCTTTGAAGCTGGGATCTACTTGTTCTAATGGGACTGATTAAAGAGGGAGAGGAAACTTCAAAAGACTTCGCTGCCTCTGTGAACTTAGTCAGAAGGCTGCACTGACAACCTCTTGTGACACATACCATAGTTTATTTTTTAACTTGTTCCTCATTCTGCCCTTTAACATTAGCATCTTCTTCCTGTTTTGTGTGTGAGAGTGCTGATGGTTTTTTTTACAGACACATCATAATCAGCTTCTCTACCTTAGATGGGACTGTTCCGTATTTCTTCCTAATGAGCTCCTTCTGTTTTTTTTGCTCTGGAATTTTCTTTGGTCACATGCTTTTAAAGCCATTGTGATCCTGATTCAGCAGCGTGATACATGGATCGTTGTGCCTGCCTGCCTGATGAGAGGCATAGTTTTGTCATACGGGTAATTCAATGGGAAGGGCAGTAATAACTGACACATGTACTAGGAAAGAACAAAATGCTGACAAAATCGTGAAGATGGGTCTGCTATTCCTCCAGGCCTCTGTGTATGCATGTGTGTTCATTGAATTTAATTTCACTTACTTAACACTGATCTGTGATGATGCTGTCTGTTCCCCCATTTCCGGATGCAGCCCACCTGCTTTGAGTCCAAAGCAGGATGATGCACAAGTTATCTCCCCTTTCTCGGTTCTGGCAGTGAGCCCTGGGTCGACTCCTCTGCTCGTTTCCTTCTCCTACTTCTGTCTGCCCTTATAGAAAGAATGACTTCCTCAGCCGATTTACCAAATTACCACTTCTCATCCAAACTCCTTCTGAAAAATGCATTTCATAAGACACCCAGAGAGAACTTCCAAGTGTCTCCAGTTTGACTGGTGTGTCTTTTCAGGGTGCAGTGTTAAAAGACCAGGGATTTTCTTTGTTTTGGTGAAACTACATCAAATGTGTTGCCTGTCAGGTAACGCAGATGTCCCATTTGAGGAGTCCACATTAAAGGTAACAACAGATCCATATCTATATAATAAATAATTTAACAGAAATGCTTTGATGATTATGAGCTATCCTATTTTAGCATGTCTCAAAACTGTTGACCTCAGTGATTCACATCTCATCCCCTCAAAGAAAAATATTTTACTTCACTTATTCTCTCAGTTTATAGTTAAGCCTTTTAGCTTACTTCCCTTGAACTCCAGAGACCTAATTCATCCTTTATATGAGTCTTCTTGGGATAACAGAGGCCACACAGGTGACATTTCTTGCTTTTATTGGTTCTGCTTTTGTCTTGGTCATTTGAAATATGGGCAAAAAAGGAGAAGAAAAAAACAGAAAGGATGACCCCATTTGATATACCTCATCACACACATCTTGGTGTGAAGGCTTGGTCTTACTCCCACCACATGTTTGCAACAAGCCATTCCTTTCCCTACCACTCTCAAACGAGCTAAGGCTGCTGCTGTCTCTGCTTCCCTCCTCCTCCAGTCCTGTCCCCACTCCTTGCAGGTAGCCGATGTCCTATTTGGCTTATCTGATTAACAGAAGAGCATGAGGTGGTGAGCTCTGGTTTTGGACCCCTCATTATCTACATCGGTTAATCTTTAATCTTGTGTTTTGGCTCTTTATTGGACCACTTCAGCTAGCTCTATCCGCAGGACAGCCTGCTCCTGAACCATTAGCACGGTGAACACAAGCCAGCCAGTCTCACTTGATCTCAGAGCCATGGACTGCCAATAGAGTTTGCAGACCTGGAGAAGACAAAGGAATGACTAGGCGTCCCATCTACTACCTTCTTGATGGACTTCTAGCTACGTGAAGCACCAGCTTGATTGCATTAGTAGTGTTTGTTCCTGTCAATGACACTGCCACTGTATTTACTGCTGAGAAAAACAGTGGAAATGAAAGTGATCACCAATTAATGGTGTGATTCTGGAACAATTTAATCACATGAGTCTGGAACAATTTTCTACTTGCACAACAATGGTACCACTTTTTTTTAACCTCTAGGAATAGATGACAACTGCACCTACAAGAGAAGGCTGCCCATGGCATCAGTAAAGATACACATTTTGTTCTCTTTTAGATAAATGAATCTTGGGTTTAAAAGAAAAGTAATAAAAAGCCACTTGTACTCCTTTCTATATGCTATACACTTATACTCCTTGCTAGCCACACTGGATCAAACAAACACTATACGCATGACTCGGAGGACTTTCGCACAATGAATGCCACCGTTCAGAGTTGACAGCACCCTGATGAGGCTAGTTGGCACTGCCCACAAGCAGATGTGCCTCTGTTTGAAGGCATCTGAACTATGAAACGGTCTTCCTGAAATGGCTTCTTCCAGCTTTGCTACCGCAGGGCGTGCAAACCCAGAGCAGAGGCAGCGCTGCCACCTGCTGCTCCCGGGGCCGAGGCTCTCGCTCGCACCAAGGGAACCACAGCTCAGGTGGCTGGTAAAAGTTGGTAGGTACTGTAAAAATACATTTCTTGTACAAGTAAATGTTAAAAAAAATAATTAAAAACTAATAATAAAAAATCATTTTACTGTAAAATTACATAGCAACTTTGCCCTTTGCAAAGCATCACGGAATAAAATAAGTTACCATTAGGGTCTTGTCACAGTTTCAAAAGGAAAGCAAGCCACCTTGCCACCCTGACTTGCAGCTTAGTCCCATAGTTTGATGCTGTTATCTTTGGCTAGTTCAGCGTAAAGAGTTTTGTTAGGCATTTACTGAAACTGTAGGCAACTAGCATCTCACCAGACTGAGGCTTTATATTAACAATGCTGTCCCTAAAGAAAGGCATGATGGACAACAGGCAAGAGTGATTAACACAGAAGAGAAATAAGCTCAAAATCATATTAAAATGCATGACTTGAGTGATACGCATGTATTTACATTTTTTCTACATCAGCTGTCCTGTACAGCTGAAATTAGCCTGAGTTTTAGAAGTCTTGTCCTTGATAAACAGTACCAGAAATGCACCAAAAGAGTTAGTATTTTAAGGTCATAACAGAAACTATCACAACATTTGTAATGCTAAAATGATACATTGTTGGCACACGCCAAGAGCTCCTACTATTGCTCTAAAGCTTTGTGGAAATAGGACAGTGATGTCTCTGGCTAGCAAGAGGCACGGTTCATCCAAATTAAATTCAGTCACAGCAGACCTGACTAGTGAAGAATAGTTCTAAGGTCACTGTAAAGTCTGGGGTTTTAAGAGCTAAGCTTGTGACCCTGGAGCTTTTGAAGACACTTTATTAAAAAATTTGGTTAGAATTTGTAATTTGACTACTGAATCGCAAAGGTTGGCAGAAACTGCCAAGGGGTGGTGATCTTTTATTACAAGGAAAATCACTGCACTGTTTGGGAAATTACATTTCAGATCTTCCCTAGGAAATGCTGTGATGAAATAAAGTATTATATATGGAAAAGCATGCATACAGTGCAGTCAGTCATATATGCCGGGTGAAATGCTGGCTCAAACCACAGTGAACTTCGCTGCTGAGTTGAGAGAGGCCAAAATTTCAACTTCTATATTTACATTTGCATGTGGATTTCACCAGGAAGGATTTGCTTCCTGGCTTTAGGAACATCACTTCTTTGTGCTAGATTCAAAAGAAAACTGCTTTTCACATTAAAAACATCATTTGGCACACAGTGTGGCATTACAACCTGCTCATACTTTCTTCCGATACTTTGAATCAGGATCATCCTTGCTTATCAAGTCAAGCTACCTACTGCTTCACTACCTGAGGTATATTAACGTTGCTCTGTAATTTCATCCCTATTAGAGTCTTTGCTCATAAGTCATTTAAATCCCTGAACCTAAGCCATGCTCTCCTACTGCCTTTAGTCATTTTTATTTACATCTGGAAACAGTTTGGGATGTCAGAAGAAAGCTGATTGTGACAAATGCATGCCAATGTATTTCTTTCCTCCTTCAGTGCAAATTCAAACAGGTTAGCATCTAGCACTTGTGGTTTGAATAGGAGTGGAGCAAAGGAATATTTCCACAGCCAGACATGATTCTCAGATGTGAGAAAGGGACTAACAGCATTGCCTCCTGGACAGACAGGTGGCTGGCATTTCACAGCTGAGGCATACTTGAGTGGGTCCTCACTTGACTGATACATCAGGCTAGGAGGTCTGCCCAGCCAAAGCATTGTGAATGTTCTCAGTGTACTTTCTCAAGAAAATTACTATGAATCCTAACACAAATTATGACATTGAATGTGATATTCCTAGACTAGTTAAAACACGTGGCAGACACACAATAATAATTAAAAAATCAAGAAATAATCTGAATACAACTTGGGGTAGTAAGCTGCTATCAAGTCCAAACTTAACAAGGATGGAGAGTAGAAGTTAACAAAAAAGTATATGGGGTAATTTAATACATATAATCTTATTCATTCAGTGTTAGCAGACAAAACATATCCAGACTTCATGTGCATTTACCAGTCGATTGTCTCTCCCTGACACATCAGTGTGAAAGAACACAAAACTACCTACTAACTAGCTCAGCTGATAGTTTTGTTTAGGTGTAGGGATTAATTAATTATATTAGCTATGGTTTCCTGTGCAGCAATTTTCCAGAAGTACAGATGGATTTATGATTTGCATAATGACAAGGGTTGAGATACTCGAAGCTGAAGAAAATAGAATAGAATATTTCAGTTGGAAGGGACCTACAACAATCATCTAGTCCAAGATTTAGCCAAACAGCTCCAATTAAAGTAAATGGGAATTGTGTGCCTAAGACGGCTAATTAGCTTTGTGTTTTCAATCAAGAATCTTTACAGTGCCATAAATTTTCGTATAGAACCTAGTATTTGTGCTGCAGGTAAGCTGAATATTATATAGAAGAGGACTTGTTTAAATCCTACAAGAATATTCAAAATAAAACGTAGGACCAGTGAATGGAACAAACCAGGTGTTAGCTCAAGCTGGTGTCATCTGTAAGATTTAAATGCTCAATAAGCTTACTGACAATACCCGGCTGAATTTAGTAAACCAGGTATTATTCTTCACAGAGAAAGCACAATATCAGCAAAACAATTTTTACTAAGTGAATGGGAAGAAAAAAAAAGGTTTTATGCAGAAGAATAAATTACATGAAGCAAAGAAAAACCAGTTGGGCAGTGGCTGCACAATCAGTTTTACAGAGTGTCAGTCATTATAATACGTATAGATGAGATTATCTAGACTTTCCCAGCCTGTATATCAAATATGTGTTGCTGGAATGTACCCAGCTCGCTTCTGAAGAGCTCCTGTGGGTAATATAGTTGCTAATACTAAACATAGTTACAACTACTTTTCCTTTGTATAGCTACCAGAAGACCTTTTCCATTCCATTCCTCTGTTCCTCCAGTTCATCTCACTCCCGACCCCTGCTCTGGATGTGTGATGTGTAGTTAATTTGGCACTGCTGATATTCTGGTCTCTTGTACCTGCAGAGATATCAGCTCTTAGGGTTGTAGGTGTAACCACCTCCTCTGGCTTCCCAAACATTTTTTCTACTACAAAGTGAAAAACCAGAACAGGTGCATTGAATATATTCACTCTGGATCATGGAAAAAAAGCACCAGCACAGTAAAAGGAAGAAGGTAGAGTTTTCTCGGAGAAAGCAATCGGAACATGCCTTACTAGTACATCTCCTGTTGTCAAACAGCAGTGATCCAAAAATCATCTTCTTCCACTAGAAATCAAGGGAACAGCCACATCAGCCTTGACCTGAGGACAGAGGCTGGGAAGTTAAGAAGAGAGGTCACCTGGGTAAGTTACTGATGAGTATTTTACTGTTTAAAGTCACTCCATTATCAAACTGATCTGAATAACCACATTTATTATCTATATACAGTATTAAAAACCTGGCTAGCTATTGTACTCCTCTAAAATACTAAAAATATGGACTTGAGGGCTCATAAAACACAAAAGTAACTGTTCTGTACTTATTTTGCTTTTCCTTAGCTATATCTTTCATTTTTTCCCTTCTCCTCTTCCCTCTTAACAAGCCTTATGCTTTGCAATTTTAATTTTTTCCTTTTTCAAACTGTCAGTCATAGAGAGTGTCTTGACTTACAAAGAGATCTTTTCTTATTCTAGAAGCCGTTTTTGTCATTATGACTGCACGCTTTACACTTATCTCCTGCCTCCCAGATAAGCTCTCCCTTCACTAAGATCCATCCTATAATCTCAACCTATTTCTACGTGATTTAACCTCCTGGAGATGAATAGATTTTTGTGCTTGTTTTATTTGAAAGGATTTTATTTAGGGGACTCAGTTCTGATACAATCTAGACTCGTGACATCCAGTTAAAAAATACAAAAAATAATGAAGAAAACTTTCAATTTTCTGAGAAAGGCAGTTTGGCAAAAACAGTACATACACAACACACATGAAAATTTAAAAAGTGAAAACAATTTCCTTTGCATGGGCATAATTCTTTCCGGGCTAGCCAAACTTTATGGCATATACTTTTGCCATTGTCTTGTTGCAGATGCAGGAAAGACGATTTCTGTGCTTAGTTCATAAGCAATTAATAAATAATCTGTATTTTGTCAGTGTGTCAGCAGCCTGCAGGTATACAAAGAGGAGAGCTGCTTAAAAATCCAATTCCTATATTCTTGAGGGCTTAATGAGTCTGTAAGCTGCTGGAATTAAGTGGCTGTGATTTATCTGTGTATTCAGATATTTGCTTCATTAAAATTTCATTAAATCTAAACATACTTACACTCTTCATTCCATATATTCCTTAAATGTCCTGACAATCTCTTGAACATTTTTTTCTGTTGATATGTTTATTTTTAGTAACGATGTATTATTTATGTTTACATACATGACTGAACCCCCCAGATATTGTAGACAGATGATACCTTACAGGAAATCCCTACATAGCAGAGTAGTAATCCATCCCTCTACATAAACACTTGCAACAGGAAAGCATATTCAGAATTTTCTAAACACGTTAGTTTAATCCTAATTGGGCCTCTCTAACTAAAGTGCGAAATACATGCAGTGAAGTTTTCTATGAATGAAGACAGGCTTATCAAACCCACCTCCAAATAAGCTGCAGAACTCTCAGTTTATCTTTACAGGTAAGAAACAGCTGCTTTTGATTACTTTAGGCAGTAACATCTCATTAGCACAGCACCTCAGGAAGCTGGGGAACCATCAGCTATGCCTGATGAAGCTGATTCCAAGTTTCTTCAAGCTTGGCTCAGTCCAAGCAGAAAATCAAGCTGGATTATGCAGGGGATAACAGGTAGGATAAATTCTGGAAGCACTGCCGAGGATGAGGGCTGAAGAAAATGTTCTGGCAAGCCCAACTCTGGCCCTAGCAGGGGCTGATTTCTGCTATTTCACTCCCTAGGCAGAGAGTTTTGGCAGTTAGGTAGCAAATAATTTCGCCCGCCAAGTAAGTGAAGAGAAATGTATCCTTCATGGCACGTTAGTTTGCGTGGCAGGTCAGGGAGGGTATCCGTGAATAGGAGGTTCAGCATCTCCTTCTGGCATGGGTTGCCCAGCTCAGATACACTGCCTGCAGGAGCGAAGAGAGTCTAATTACAGCCTTCACTCACAGATGTCCCCACTGGCACGAACCCTATTTATAGCCATGGGTGACGTGTACTTTGGCAAGGTCCTGATAGAATAGATATTTTCCAGGATGCCTGGAGCTGCTAAGAGCTTGTGGAGCTGCACCCTCCATGTAGGACGATCTGTGCTCTGAAGCTAAAGAATGAGAAACAAGTTTGAGTATCCTAACAACAAACATAAAAGATGCAAAGAGAACATCTGTCTTTATGCGTATATAAATTGTTTCTCATCTTCCAGGTAGGAAGGTGAACACTGAGTCTCTAATAAGACTTCATTAATTTCGTTTCAGCCTTTGCCAAGTGATGATGAAGTCTGGTGAACAGATAACTGTGGAGCCAGTAGAAAGCTGGAACCCCCTTTATCATGTTCAAAGCATCCTTCAGGGTTGGTACCCTGGGGTCACATGAGCAAGCAGGGAACTGTGAAACACTGTACAAGCATTGTGAAGCCACTTATCCCTTGACAGTTTAATATCACTTGTTAGTTTACATGAGCCATGAAACAAGTGGGGTTTGACACCAATACGTTCAGTTCTTCCATTGAGGATATGAGCTTAGGTCTCAGTAGAGAAAAAACCCAAAACCATTAGTGCAAACATGGTTTTATTTGGTAGCCAAGAAAGGTAGTTAAGGTAGTAAAAAATAATTTGCCAACTTATCTGTACTAGAGAGCCTGCTGTGGGCTTTCACCCCCTTCATACTTTTACAGGTGCTGTAAGAATCCCTGTAAGGATTTCTTCTATTAAACATAACAGGAATTCTAAACTGATTTAAACAGAAGAAGATGCAAAGAGAACAAAGCAGAACATTCAATTTCTGAGTCCGTCAAAATGAATGATTGCATTCCATTTGTTTATTTTAATCTAAATTAAATAGCTAACACTGGTTAAGCACACCTTGCATTGGTACATAGTGGCAGAAAGCAAAAGGAAGTGCATTAATTACTGTTCACTGACCACAGGTACGATTTTGAAATGTGCTAGATCAGTGAACAGTACACCTCCAGGAATCACAGCTAATGCAAATACATAAATTTGAAACATACAAACCCCAACGTTGTTATTATTATTAGCTCTTTTACCTTTGAAGAATCACTCTGTTGAAGGGATTAATTATATCCAATACATTTTGAATTCCTTTGTTAAAACACAGTTTTGTAAGAGAAGGGTATAAGCAAGACCTGTACATTTTGAACACTCCTTTAAAAAACATTTTCTCTTGGATACAGTTCCCACCCAGGAATGATACCACCCTCGTGATTAGCTTCTCAGAGGAATTTACTTGGGGACAATTCTGGACTTGTTCCTCTGTAAACCAGTGCTCTTACCTTTTGATTGTACCTCCAAGAATGTGTTTTTTCCCCACTAAAAGCTATTCTGAAGCCTGGCTGACCCTACTGGAAGGGATAAAGATTGGGTTTTGTATCCTAATTACCTAGATAATGAGTTGCATTTTTCCTATTAGGAGAAGCTATTTTGCTGAATCCTTACACTGTCAAATTCTAGGAGATGGCGTAAGGCTGTTGATCCACAGTGACAGTTAACCTAGAAGATCGATGTAGTTTCCACTCACGTTTGCAAAGGTCTGGTTGCCTTTCTTTTGTTGCTGTGGTAGAAGCCAGGTCAGAGTGCTATTTATTCACAGATACATAAATCACTAAGGGAAGATTTAAAGACGTGAATGAAATGTTTCACAGAGGTATAGAAGATTAATTTCAGAGAGACAAGGCTCACAAAAAAACCCCAGATTTAAAACTGCTCCGTAGGGGTTATGAGTAATTTAGCACAGGAGAAAAAAACTCACATGTTGTGCATGTAAAATAACACACCACTACGTATTATGAAATGACATAGTTGTCCTCTGCTTTTTTTTGTATCAGAGTGCGCTGGAACTTCCTGACAACTAACCAAAGCGGGGACACTAGGAAATCACATTTTCCTAGATATCACCTGAGAAGAAGCAGCTGGCAGTACTTGCACATTTGGCATAAGGTGCGTAGCTTTGTTTCTTGTGTCCTCCAAATTCAGCAATGCTCAGGACGTGTGTGGAAGGTGTCCACTTCAATGCTGTTCTTTACTGAGGCAGAAACAACCTGCATGTCACCATGACATTGAGAGGGTGCCTTTTGTCTTTCAATTTTTGCAGAGGTGATTGAAGGAAATTAACACAGCTCTGAACTTCACTAATTGCTCACTTGATTAAGTTTCTCAGGCACAATCTGTAGCTCTGTATTGGCCAAGGACATGGAATACACAGCTAATGGCTGTCCTCCCTCCCTCCCTCTCCCCAGGCTCTGCGAAGCATTGCCCTCACAAAATTATTGAGGGCAAGGTCTGTATCACACTGGCAGAGGAAAGTGCTTGAGCACTTGATGACCTCCTGAAGTCCCTTCCAACCTGAATTATTCTATGATTCTTCAATATCTTTCATGTATTTTCACAGCAGCTGGACTTCCTAGAACATGCAGTTCCAGCTAAACACATTCAACTGCATATGCAAACACACAGGCAAAACCGCCTCTGTGAACAAATATTATCAGATATAACATAGAACTTTCATTACAATTCAAATGATATATGGAAATCTATGAATTTGTGTATTTGTGTTGCCCAGCTGCACACAGCATGCGAGACCAAGTTTGCAGAGAGAGAGCACTCTCTTCAGAAGGAGTTGTATTCTTCTGTCTCTGGATGCAATAATGCACAGTTCAAGATTTTGGCAACACTACTTGAAATCACTTGAGTATAACGATGAGCCTGATAGTTTCATCCCGAGCAACGATTCAGAAAAGGGACAGGTTTCATCTAATAGCCATCCATTGACAATCAAAAGCATACCTATGGAACTGCATACATTTTAAAGAGCATGTAAGTCCCCAAAATGGAAGAGCTCCCAACTATTAGGCAATAAACTCTGCTGTGGACTAACCATACTCTTTTTCTTGCATCCTCTAAGCAAGACTGTGAAGCTTAAATGAGTATATTTGAGCCTCTGGTTCAGTTTAGATCACTAACTCCTTTTGTTGGTTTCATGCAGGAGGCTAAATATTTCATTGAATTTAATATTGAAAATTCAAACAATTCAGTCATATTTAATTAGGCGTTTTCTAAGCAATGTTATACCATTTCACACAATACAGACTGAAAGAAGAAATAATAAATGCTAACTAGCACTTTTAGTTCAGAACAGAGCTAAAATGTGTTCTTGCTTTGTGAAGTTTCTCAGGAAGAAGTGGAATATACTAACGTAATTGTTCACATCTACTTTTTGTGACTGAAAATGTATAGTTTTCTCTTTATCATGTATTGCAGGGTTGTGCCGGCAATACTTCGGAGCCCTTTGCATTTCCTAATTGCAATGTGGGTTTACTCCCACTAGATGTTACTCTTCCTCTATGGTTTGTGAAGGAAACCATCCTCCACGAATAAACTTGGACCACCCGTGGGTGTGCTACCCAAAATGTAAAATAGGGGCTCATTTTTCATCCCATTGCGATGGAAACATCTTTCTAAACACCGACACAACGAAAGCCCTGCCCCCTACCTGCAAAAAATTCACCCCCACCACCCCCACACCCCCAATCCAAAAAACCAAACACCCAGAAACCAGTGTAAACTTCTCAAAATATTAAAAGGAGAAAAGCTGTTGCATCCCATCAGATTAGGACAGCATGCACCCAACATGTAGCTGGTTCTGGTAGGCAGCTAATAGCAAACACTAAAATGTGACTGTCTTAGCTGAAGGAGCTATTGCTCAGAAGTCACGGTACTACACAAAGAAATTCAGGTAGACATTTATTGTCATAAAGCCTAGACTGTCCATTAGACAACATTTAATATTTAGCACCCTTTATGACAGGTGTATGTCTTACGAGGCATTCTGTGGCAGCCTTGGATATTACATGTACTAATATTTCACTGTCTCCCACACAAAAGAAGAATAAACCACTGAGATTATGACTGTGTTATGCAATCCGGTGACTGGCAGACACGTAAGTAAAAATATTTGATATATTTACTCATTGTAACACCCCGAGATGAAGTCCAGTTCTCACTAGAGACAGACATAGCCAAATGAAAAGAGATAGGAACTGGAGGAGAAAACGGGTTGGATATTTTGTGAAAACAGGAAAAAAACCCAAAGACATTACAATAACCAAAGCTTTGCAGCCAGGCAAAGTATCCTCGCTTGCATAAAGCGTCAGTGAGATGCCCAGAGAAGGTAGTTCTGAAGAGAGGTTGCTTCAAACCAGTGTATCAATACCGGGCATGCTTTTAAGCCCAGAAAATGACAGCTATCTCAGAGACAAACAGTGCAAGCTGGGTCTTTGCCCAGGACCGCTGAACAGGCTGAATGAACAGTATCTTCCCATGAGAACACTCCTTGCTCCCTTTCTGAAGGGGACTCAGGGATCAGCTTGCACATTGGCACATAGAACGCTGCAGTGGGACGAACCGGTTTGTGTCCCTACAGAAAGCCCTGGGACAGCAGCCCAGATAAGGTGCATGTTACAGATGTGTGTCTGCCCGCTCACCCCCCAATGTGCATGGCTTTGGACATCACATGGTGCTGCACAGCAGCGTGGTGGGTCCTTCTTATCTGACCTCCCACTAGATGATAGGCAGGTGGAGGTAAAGCTCTGGAGAGCAAATGTCTGAAGCAGCAGCATAACTTACTCATCTGTGAAGCTTCTGAAAACACGAGCTGGAAGATCCATTAAGCTCAGGTCTTACAAAGTCTGCTCTTAAATCTAACAAAGCTCAAGGCAAATAAAACACTCAAGTCTAATAAACATGTTAGTGCTATTTTTGTTAACCTACATTAATACTCATCTAATGCCAGAGAGATTAAGTTTAATTAACAGATTAATTAAACACCCCCTTTTTTTTATATATGGGAGCCACTTGTAAGAGTCACCTGCTGGTAGGTACAAAATCTTCTACTTCAAATTCTGCTATGGATAAGCACCTGCACAAGAATTGTATGATCTCATCTTCTGGGTGCACAGTTTAATCACAGTGCTCTTGACAGAGAGCCCACACTGGGGAAGCGGATTTTAAAATACAAATCTGTGGGAAGCTCTTGAGGTGGCTCCTTGCTAAGTATGGCTGGGAGCAGGGTGATGCGGGGGGAGATGCCACTTAAGAGACTGAGAGGTAAAAGTAACGCCATGAAACTGTCACCAGCAAACGACCATGTGAAAATTTCATGTGCTTTGAGCCTGGTGAATTGACCCTAAAATAGTGTAAGGGAAGAAAAAACAAAGATTCCCTGTGTGGTAGCAGAGGACTCACGTTATTTTCCCTCTTTTCTATAGCAACTAACTCAGATGTTGAAATGGGTAGCAAATCAACTTCATTCAGGCTTATCTTATTTTCCCTGGTCTTTTAGAACTGTTTTCACCTCTCTCCTACTCCCCTAAAAAAACCCCAAACAAACAAACAAACAAACAGTAACCAACCCCCCCCCTCAAAAAAAACCAAACCAACAAAAACCAAACAAAAAACCCCAGAGAAAACAAGCTGCTTGCTACAGGTGTCTGTAAAACATCAGATTAACCCGCTCGCCATTTGCTCCTACAAATGAAGACACCTGGTGGTCGAAGTCCTGTCAGCTGGCTTTCCCACATGCAAAAAGTAATGTCCTGCACCGTTGCTACCCTACTCTTAGTCTTCAGATTAAACTCCTGCAAACTCTGAGTCTCTGCTGCCCAAAGCCTACCCCACCTCCTTCCTTACATCACAGTATCTCCCTGTCAGCTCTCCCTCAACACCATTGTCATCTATTCTGTTTTCAAACCTTCTATTTCTTAACTCCCCCTGTTCTTCCTCTTCTTCCTCTTCTCTTAGCTTGCTTCTTGAGAACTAACTTGCCTTTCCTTCCTTTCCCATTTCTCAGTTTTTGAAGGACTTCCTACCCCCTGCCTGTGCATCTTGTGATTTCTACTTCATGGACCACTGCATTAGGGCATTTGCAGCCGGGCAGCCCAGAGAGGGCTTCTCTCACTCTGACGACGGGAGGGCATGGACCGCTGCCTTCATGCTCAGACCTTCCTGCCCTTTCAGCCTTCCTCTCGAGGAAGAAAGCACACTTGAACTCCCAGAGGAGAGCAACTGAGTACGTCCAGGCAGCAGCTCTTTACTATTGCTGGCAAAGAGGCACAGAAACATACATGAAATAAAAGCAAAAGCCTGAAACGTAATTTAAATGCTCTTTGCCAATGCACGTTAAATAGGTGCTTCTGTTTCACGCAGGTCTCGGTGTACCTAATTAATCCAAATTAAATCTGAGCTGTAAGGGCACCCAATTACACACGTATCCACGCAGACAGGAGGAGCCAGGCCCTCACGGTGAAGCGCCTCTTGACAGGCAGCTGCAGGGGGTCCCAGCCTCAGCGGGGTCCCCCTCATCGATACGGTCTTTCCTCGGCCGGCAGGAGCCGAGCCCCGACGGCGGGGCAGCCCCGGCCCGGCGCTCTCGGTGCCCCCCGACGGGGCGCGCTGCGGCTGCCGCCAAGCGTCGCCGGGGGATGCGGAGCGGCGGGAGGGCTGCGGGGCGGGCTGCAGGGCGCTGTCAGCCTGCGCAGGGCGATGCCTTGCGAGCCCTGAAACAGGCGGCGGGCCCGGGTAGCAGCGCACCTCGCGTTTTCCCCCGTGAAGGCGACGGGAGGGAGGGGACGCGGTTATACCGCGTCGAGGGTCTCGCTCGGCGAGGGTTTGGCCAAGCCTTCGGGAGATTAGGAAGGGCACAGCGGGGGCCTGCGGCGGGGCGGCAGCGCCCGGCCCCTTCCCCACCCCGGGGCGGACGGGGGGGGCTTCTTGCCTGCGAATAGACGAGACGCCTCGCAGAAGCCGGGGAGGGAGCCGGAGCCCGGACGGGTGCCAAGGGCGCAGCGGACCCCCCCCGGTTTTACACCCGCCGGCCCCAGACTGCGGTGCCCGTCCGCGGCGAGGGGAACGCGGCGGGGCCGCACCGGGCGGGGAGAGAGTCCCCGCCGCAGCCGGGGAAGAAGGACCGGGGCGGGGGGGAGCGACGACGGGGGACCCTGCGTCAGTGCAGGGCCGTCCCCTTCCCCTCCCCGTGCGCTCGGCTCTGCCTCCCGCCAGCCTCCCACGCCTCCCGCGAGGTGCGGCCGCGCTACATAAACACGGCCCCGCCGCCGCCGCCGGGGCTCTCCGCTCGCGGCCCGACGGAGGCGCCTGGCCGGGCAGCGGGCACCGCAGCGGCGGCGGGGAGCGGAGCGGCGGCGGCCGCGCGGCTCCGGGGACCGACGGGGCGGGAGGCTCCGGCGGGCAGCGGCGGAGGGCTGCGCGCTCCCCCGCGGGCGGCGGCGGCCCCGCCCGAGCCCGGGCGGCCGGAGGAGGCAGGGCGGCGGCTCCCCGCCGGCGGCGGGCTCCCGGCGGTATGGCCCTGGCGGACAGCGCCCGCGGGCTGCCCAACGGCGGCGGCGTCTCGCCGGCGGCAGGGAGCGGGGCGGCGGGCAGCGGGGCGGCGGCGGCGGCGGGCGGCTGGTCGTCCTTCCCGGAGATCGTGGAGCTGAACGTGGGCGGGCAGGTGTACGTGACGCGGCGCTGCACGGTGGTCTCGGTGCGCGACTCGCTGCTCTGGCGCATGTTCTCGCAGCAGCAGCCGAACGAGCTGCCCCGGGACAGCAAGGGCCGCTTCTTCCTCGACCGCGACGGCTTCCTCTTCCGCTACATCCTGGACTACCTGCGGGACCTGCAGCTGGTGCTGCCCGAGCACTTCCCCGAGCGCAGCCGCCTCCAGCGGGAGGCCGAGTACTTCCAGCTGCCCGACCTGGCCCGCCGTCTGGCGCAGGCTCGGGCCGCCGCCGCCGCCCGCCCCGCCGCGCTGCACCGCGACGGTTCGCTCTGCGTCGACGAACCGCCGCCGCCGCCGCTCCTCGGCTACCTGGAGGCCGAGCCGCTGGAAGGGGGCGGCGGCGGGGCCGCGGCGTCCGCCCCGTCGCCCACCGCCAGCCGCAGCCCCTCGGGCGGGCCGCTGCTCACGCCCTCGCAGTCGCTGGACGGGGCGGGCGGGCGGCGCTCGGGCTACATCACCATCGGCTACCGGGGCTCCTACACCATCGGGCGGGAGGCGCAGGCCGATGCCAAGTTCCGGCGGGTGGCCCGCATCACCGTCTGCGGCAAGACGGCGCTGGCCAAGGAGGTTTTTGGGGAGACGCTGAACGAGAGCCGTGACCCCGACCGCCCTCCCGAGCGCTACACCGCCCGCTACTACCTCAAGTTCAACTTCCTTGAGCAGGCCTTCGACCGGCTCTCCGAGGCCGGCTTCCGCATGGCTGCCTGCTCCTCCACCGGCACCTGCGCCTTCGCCCCCGAGCAGGGTGGCCCTGCCGATGACAAGATTTGGACCAGCTACACCGAGTATGTCTTCTGCCGGGACTGAGCAGCCGCCCGGCCCGTGGCGTGGGGATGAGGGGGCAGCCCCTGCACGCCCGTGCGCACATGGTCCCCTCCCGGCCTGGAGCAAGGAGGACGTGGAGGGGAGGCCGTGTTCCCCTGCGCTTTCCTCACCCCTGCGCCCGCCTCCATGCGCAAGGCGGGTCAGCTCCCAGTGCAGCCCCCACCCCTCCTGCACGTGCCTCCTGACGGACCTGGGGACGGGGGACGGGAGGTCACCGTGTCTTGCTTCAGCCACCGTGTCCCTGCTTGGCCACCACATCCCTGCTCAGCCACTGCATCCCGGCTTATGCCATCATCCTCCCTCCCATGCCTCCCAGTAGCTGTGTCGGTAGCGAGGAAGGAGAGAGGTACCGGGAGCAGGCAGGTGCCCGTCCCAGGAAAGCACGTGCGTGTCCCCAGCCCCTGCCCCTCTCCGTGCGCAGGACCTGAGAGAGAGCTCTGTCAGGGTGGGGTGTTTTAAAAACCACCCGTTTAGGGGCTGAAGAACTTTTTGGTTGCTTTTCAGCAACTTCTGTTGAAGGTGGCACAAAGACAGCATGAGTGGCTGCCTTTTCTCATCCCGGTACTCCTAAGGGGGATTTTGCCTTGCTGGGCAGACCCAAACTGGTCCATTTTATCCCTCTGCCACCCCATCATCAAAGTGATGTCTGTCTGTGAAGGACCGTCACACA
The DNA here is from genome assembly GCF_023634085.1 of Falco cherrug. Taxonomy (NCBI): domain Eukaryota; kingdom Metazoa; phylum Chordata; class Aves; order Falconiformes; family Falconidae; genus Falco; species Falco cherrug. Next base: position 45,890,274 of record NC_073698.1, on the reverse strand, counting down.
GAAGTGATGCCTGGCTGTGAGGGGTTGGCACTCCAGCTCATGCTTCCTCTATAGACATGAGTAATTTTGCAGGAGGTGTGTGTGTGTGTGGCCCTTTGTGACCTGCTGCATCCATCTCCTCTCTCTGCTCCTTATCTCTCTGAACTCCCCTCTCCAAGCTGTTAAACTGGACCAGAGCCTGCACAGCAGGCACGTAAGGCTGGTGTGGAAGGACAGGATCGCTGGATAACCAACCATTTGAACTACAAAGTGTCTTCAGGGACACTTGTTTATTCCCTCGAGAGGTAAAACAACGATGCTTTGAAAAATTAAAGTGCTTGTGAATCATAACTTTCATGGGTGGTGTGAAGTCCTTATAATTCTCTTGAAGTTACTGTCTATGATATGCATAGAATACCCCATGCGTGTTTCCTTGAACGCCCTCAAAACGATGACGGTGAGACAAAGCCAGGCTTGCCAGAGCAAGGGTAGGGCCTGCTTCCTGGGAAGCTGAAATCATGTATGTTGAATTAATGAAGATGGACATTATAAGTGCAATCAAGAGCACCCTGCTTGTTACTTTAAGTTTTGTCATGTTAGTGCTGTAAAACTTTGAAGCCAATAGAATTGATGCTGAAACCACATCTTTAAGAACCAGTCTCTCAGTTTGTCGTGGCAGTACTTCCAGGGCAACGACACTGCTGAGATTAAGTACCTCTTCCTAGACAAACTTAGTGCTTCTTAGAAAGGATTAAGCCCTGTACTTAGAAAAACAAGAATGATGCCAACTATCTTCAGGGGAAATTACCCTTTCTAAGCTGTATTTTGTTTGTGCTATCAAACAGTCTTTCTTTCCTGAAGAAGGCAGCCATAGCTTGCTTTGGAACAGACAATTTGAGGAGTAGGTTTTTCTAATAAATTTGTGAAGATTGGGATACAAAAGCACTTTCCTTTAAATCCTGAACTTGATTTAAAACTCTGTGTTGTCAGTTCAGAACTTCACAAAAAAATATTCTAAATGTATCCCAAGTGTTGAAGAATTTAGCAGTATGTAGTAAAGGCTTGAAGTTACATTTTTAAAACTCTTGAATAATAAATTGTTCTAACTCCAAATTTAGAAATACTGCTAGCACTTGTATTCTAACCAAAGAATTTCACAGTAGGGTTTTATTTTTAAAACCTTAATTCCTTTGAAAAGAGCTACAGCTACATAATGTATTGAGTTTCAGTGCTCAGTCTCTGTGTTCACCACTTGGTCTTTCATTAAGTGCATGCCTAACTGCACAAAACTGAAAATAATTTGCAGCACTGTGTTTGTTTTTGGTTTTTTTTTTTTTTTGTTAATATTAGCAAGATTGTTTATCAATGTGGTTAAACTGAAGATGTAGATGGGAAAGCATTGGGTGGTGTCCAGTTGTAGACAGTTTTATAATGGAGTATTTTTAAAAGGATAGAAACGTATACCTGCCAAATGTGATGAGCAATAAGATCAAGTGAGAGGCCAATACACCTGAAGACGGAACAAAACCCGCTTGTCCTATGCCTTACTCCGAGATGATTCCTTTGTGCTTAACTTATTTATACCACAAGTGAAAAGACGTTGATCACAGCTACTAGGTCTTTACAATGCCGTTCTCAAGAATAATGACTGTCTTTTTCTAGTTTCTGTTAAGTAATTCTGAAGTATGTTTTTTAAAATTTTGTATAAAATCAGTTTTCAGTAAAGTGTTGAAATTTGCTCTAGATAGCTTTCTTTTTTTAAGAATCTGGTAGCTTACTATATCCATCATAGGTACTATGAATAGGGGCAGTTTTAAATTGAACTTGTGATTCAATGTACATATATATACAGTATATAAACATTTTACACGAATCATTTAGTTTTTTAATCATTTTAGTGCTACAGAATTTCATAATATATCTAGCTGAGCATTTACATATTATGCTATGTACATAATATAGTAATGTTTTATTGGTTTCCTATACCTGTTTCTATGGAAAAACTGAATATGAATATCAGCTTGTAGAACTGAGATTGATTATGTATTTGCCTGAATGTGAATCATAACTAAACTTCCAGGTGGTTGAATGCATCTCCAAAACAAAGATTGCCTGTATTTTGATCAATAATTGCCTATCTGTTTGCTGGCAGATGACCCAGGAACTCTCATATTTCAAGTAAAATTGAGTGTAATAAAAACATAAACTAATGGTTTTTTAATCTTTGTGTTTGTGCTAAAATCTCTAAGTATTATTATTAGGAAATAGGGCCCTTCATTTACCGATAACTCATTAAATTTAGGCTTAAAATGATGGTGCCATAAATGTAATAGTCATTTGATGGTTTGGCACAGAAGACAGTATTTTTCTTAAACATTGCTCAGTAATTTCAGTAGAATTTTTAGAAGGTAAAATGCTTGTCTCTTGTGATGAGAACTCAAAGAACAGATAAACATGACGACTCTGCTAACCTGTTGATGTGCAGAAGGACAAAAATCTAAAGGCACAGTACCAGAGTCCTGTATACCTTTTGTAGCTGTTGTTCACAGTTCATGTACTTATGGATGAATGCAGTAGCATTTACAAGTGCTATTAAAAAAAACAAAGGCAGTCTTTCTTTTACTTAGAAGTTAAGGCATAGGTCTTTTCAGTGGTGCATATCATGAAGGGTGACTGCAGATGTTTGACAGGATGTTTATATTTTTATACATGTAGATAACAAGCCACTTATTCATTCTTACTTTCACATGTATAGCACTGAAAATAAAGATCCTCCTAGGAAAACATTGCATACCAAATTAAATTCTTGTTCTTTAAATATTAACTCAGCTGTGTGGTTTATGCTGTCCTTTTTACTCTTGGTGAAGATGTCATTAGCTTTGCTCTCTCTTCCACAGTATCACATTTGTAACTTCAGCAAAGACTCCAAACAAATATGTAAAGCAGAAACATAGAGCAAAGACTATTTTGTGTATAGGGATCTCTAGTAACACCTGTGGCAAGATAAACAGAAATGTGTAATGCTCAGACTGCGTACTTTCAGGTGTCACAGACAATTTTTGTAGTACTGGTCAATATAAATCAGTCCTCAGGAAACCACAGTAATTAAGCAGCTTAATTTGAACAGGACAGAATAATTGTTGAAATAAAATGTTGATGTTTTTTATGAAGCCAGAGAATAACAACATTGGCTATAGTGCTCATTTAATGAAAGAAACATGATTACCTAAGGAAATAAATGATCTGAGCAAAATGCATTTAAAAATTCTGTTAAGGAGCAGAGGGGTGATTTTGTTAGCTACCCCGTGATCTCTAGTGAACTGTTATAAAACTGACAATTTATAATTTACAATAAAGCTGTGATCAGTTTCAAAGAAAATCAGTAATGAATTGCTAATATAACCCATGTGTATGAAGCGCCTGTGTATTTAATAAAACTTTCTTGGGTAGCAGGTTTATCATGCAAAGGAACCAGCTGAAGGAAGTTTAATCAAATGTTTTATTTGATGGCTTAATAGTATTTGAGAGCTTTGTTATCTTGCAAATCTTAGGTCTCATTTCCTTTACACTACCACTGCAATTACCCTGCTCACCCCCATCCCTTATATTTTACTTTTGCTGGGCCAAAGACAGCACGTTCTTTGGCAGAGCCAGTTTTTGCTGTGCTGAAGGTTATGGCTGAATTCTACCTTTCTCTTTCAGTGAACTATAGACTTTTTTCCCCTTTCTTTTACCCAGCCAGCAGTATTCATGGAATTTGTAAGAACATAACATCTGTGAATTTTTTTAGTTCTTTCAATTGTATTTGAAATTACCCGTCAACTCAGAAGTTAAGGGGGACAGATGTCCACCCAAATGGACAATACAAGTGTATGAGCCTTATTTCCTTAGGAAACAAGGCTAGCAACAAATTACTGTAATTAATGTCTGGCACTGTCTATATAAAGGAGAACAGAGTAGTCCAATTGTACTAAATCCCTACAGGCCGAGGAGGCAAGCAGTCACGCTCACTTTTGCAACGCTGGCCAGTCAGCCAAACAAATGGGTGGACTAGAATGTCTTAAAAATATTTCCAGCCTCCAAATTTCTGCGGTGTTTCCAAGTGTAGCTTGAACAGCTTTGGGTCTTGTTTCAACAGCCCTTCTTGGCTGCTTGTCTTATATCTATCTATTGGTACCTTTGCTGAAGAAACTTTTTGTTATGAATATGGAGCTTTTAGGACTCCTTCTGCCCTTTTGCCTGACAGAATTGGATCAAAATGTGCAAGGAAATATTTTCTGAAGGCTAGATTTGACTATTTTTTTTTCATTATAGGAAATCTTCAGTTTAGTTGTTAACGAAAGATTAGCAGAAATGCATTATTTATTTAGAAAGTACTAGCATTTAATTTTATGAAACAATGCTGGTTTTATTTTTCATTAAAATGAACTGCCTGTGTTTTTCCCCATGCAGTGAACTGTACTAGATGTAAGGCTCTGCTGCTGAGCAAAACTCTTATGTATGATTGCTGAAGTATTAATACCACCGTTGCAAGCAGTCTGCTGGAAAGACCCAGCACAACTGCTGAGACAGTCAAAACCATCGTCAGTCAAATCGTCATCACATTTCTTCCCTGTTCCACTCTTCACTGTGTTCAAACTGGAATAAAATTAAGCTCTGTTAAACATTTCTGGCTCTAAAACGTTTTTAGCACACACTATGGAGTATTTGGTACTTCCACCAAAGCTGTTAGCAACAGTGAGTCAGGCTTTTGAAGTAGATCTACTTCTTCATGAGGAAATACAAGCTGGGAAAAAATCCTTGCACAAAGCAGGAGCAGACTCATAGGGTTTTGGGGAAATTTCTGGGTATCACAAGAAATTCAAGACATTTTTCTGTCTAACCCAAATAATACATTCACACATTACTCTCATCTTGCACCCCTCACACCCCCCCACCCCCCACCCCCCCCCACCTGGAAAACCACCTTGCTTAGGGACACAGGCAGATGTGGGTTAACACTTTATCATCCTTCTTCATTCAATATAATATGAAAGGAAGTTCACACAGAATCATACAGGAATGAGCCAGCGTGTCCTGTGATGTCAGTATGCAGATGATGCCCAGCTCTGACTAGGCTTTTACAGTTTAAAAATTTACACAGACTAGAATTTAAGTAAGTGTTAACTCATTAAAGTTCAGCCAGTGAGAACGGCATATCTAGACTGCGATAAAAAAGCAGTTCCATTGATAAAGAGCATGTGGTCTATTATCTTCCTTTGTAATTTTCAGGTTAGTTTATTGAGGATTAGGTTGTGATGTAAAAGAACAAAAAAGTAAAATAAAGCAAAGGCCCTTTCTTGCAGTCCTCTCCCTGCACACACATTCTTCAGGAGGGAACGCAGTGCTGGTGTCATGGAAACAACCTTTCTTTTTGGTTTCAGAGATAACTGCAATAACCCACAATACTGCCACCTCAGTTTTGACTGTTTTGCTGGTTGTGGCTGAACTTTAGGGTCACACCAATGCTTCATAAAAGGTCTTGTAGCAGAGCATATTGTCATAACCATGTAGACTTCCTTAGATTTGGATATAGTTTAATTTTCATTCAAATTTTCCAAATAGCTTAGTGACCATCTCTCTCCTCACATTACAGCAAATTCTGTGATTATTAGAAACCTGCAGTTAAAGTTTAAAAGGGCAAAGACTATTCCAGGAATGTGACTCTCTTCTTTTTTTCCCCTTTTTTCCTTTCAGTAAGGGATCCCAGTTATGGATCCACTACTACCACCACCACCTCCCCCGATCTGTAGTCTTGTACAAACACTCCTAATTTTCCTCACCTTGTCAAATTCACTGCTGCATCTTCCTATGACTGAAAGCTCAAGGCACGAGTATTTCAGAAAATGCAAGGACCAGGAGGTCTTGCAATGACTCACTAGTGTTACATGGCAACCCCTTGCTGCCGTGGTCCCTCTTGCAGTCAAAGCCAAGCTGCAAGGGCAGCTGGGTCCCAGGTCACTGGATGCCCCACCAGACCTGGCCACAGCTGCCCCTTCTGCCTTGCTTCCTTCCCGGCCGTGACTGAGGTGGCTTGGTAGTCCCTGAGCCAGCGTGGTCCCGCTGCTGGTGCATTGTGTGAATAAAGGGGCAGCATTTGTATTCTGGTAAGCTCTGTACAGCCCAGCAGCCATGAACTGGCACTTCTCCACTAGACTCCTGACCCACTTATTTCCAGGGTGTGCTTTCATGGTTTGTATGTTATCTGCTGTCTCAGGGTATGGTTGGAACATGGGAAAGATTTAGCTGTTTACAGTAGGGTGCCTTATAGCTTATCTGTTGTGCCACTAAAGGGACGATAAAGACAACTCAGTTAAAAATAGTTTTACAGTTCCTTAAAATTTTGTGGTCTGAATAAACCATGAAAAGTGCTGCATAAACTATAATAAAACTGGGTAAAGGCACCTTTTCTTTTATAGGTGGGAATGATGGCTTTATTAGTTTTGCTGGAGTACTAGCCTGTTCATCCACTTGGACTTGTTTGTATCATGTTAAAGGCTGGAGAGCACTCAGCTGCAGATAGCTGGACCAAACTCATATTTCTTTAGAAAATGTTAGAGGAGGAGTATATAAAGGCACTAGTGTTCCTGTTTCTAAAAGAAAAGTTTATAGGTTGCTTGCAGATTATAAGATTGGATGTTTTTCAGCACATCACCTCCTAGGGTTTGAGGACGGAAAGAAATGTCCAGATCACCTAGTCTGCTGTTCTACATAGCATATACTGCAGGGCTTCCCTGAACGGTCTTTAAATCAGGCAGTGAAATCTCTTAGACTGTCATCTAACCTCATGGATGATACTGCTGGTGAAAAAGAAGACATCGCAGTGCTCAATTAATTGTTCTGCTGTGAATGTCACCAGCTTGGGCATCCCTCAGAAGAGTCTGTGATGTCTTCACCAACACCACACAGCTGGAGCAAGCGTTCTGTAGGAGGCAGTTCATTTGAGCCAAATCTGGGGATGAACTGTCCTGTCTTTTCCTTCAGTTGCCCACCACTTGTCCCTGTAACCAGCTTTGTGTTGGCTCCGTACATTGTGGCCGTGGGGTGAACCCGTTCAGGGACCTGGTGCAGATGAAAACCTTAAGCAAGCAAACAGAAGAAGACAGGTTACCTGTCAGCCAGAGCTGCTCCCCAAACTAGCTCACAGCATAACAGAGTTACTAGTGCCAGGAGATACAGTCTGATGACTAAACAGAGTCAGCTCCTGTGGTCTATCAATAAGGTATGTTTTTTAGTGCTTTAGTCATCTTATGTCTCTTCAAATCCTCTTCAACTTATCAACATCTTTTTGAACTGCTGATTTCAGATACTGCTCATTCCAGTAAGGGAATGCAGTAAAGCAAAGTAAAATTTCTCTGTCCCATCCTCTGTGTTTTTCCATTCATCTGTCCAAGGTTTGAAATGGCAGTCCCGGGGATTTAAGCATCACTGGAGTTATGTTCAGTAAACCACCACTGTGAGCACCTGCGTTCTGTCCTCCAAATGCCACCCCAGTTATCAGTCAAAATGCACGGCAGTGTATAAGGTGTTTTCTCACTAAAAATTATACCACAGTTTTACTTATAACAACTATATAGCCTTAAAAAACAATGCAAAACCAGTACAAGAGGATCTATTTTCTGTACATCAGTGTTGGTGAACCTTGCTGTGTCACACAAGTGTTCAGTATCATTTCTTACTAGTTGTTACGTTGGATAGGTGGTTTTCGACTGGTTAAATGGATGGCTGAGGATTAATGGCAGGTTGGCAGGCCTAAAGTTCCCAAATTATCCACTTTTTTTTAACCACTGTCTTCAAAAACAGTTTATGCCGTTTCCAGTCCTTTGGAGCTTCCCCAGGGTTCTAAAACTTTCTGAGAAGGCTGCATTAGTAATTACACAGGCTCATCGAGACACTGGATTTAAATTAGCCAGATCTTGTTAAAATAAATACTTGTTGCTCATCTTTTTTTTTGATTAATCTTAGAAGGGAAATTGTTCATATCCTCAACAGAACCGCAGAGCAAAATATTTATACTCTTACTGAACTAGCAAGCCTCCAACTTCCATCTACTAATGAATCCATAGAGTTTTTCACATTTTTCCTAATAAAAATAGATTATTTCATTTTTAATCATGCTGACGACTACTTTCTTTGTGTTTTTTCCTTACATTATTGAATTTATACAATGCAATTAGTACAGCATTTGGAAATTACAGCTTTTGATTTATACAGGTTGTGATAATGTTCCATTTCCCTATTAGAATTTATATCTATGACTTTTTAATAGCAGCTATCTGGATCCCATCTCAGGATGTTCTGAATAACTGTAACTCCTGTTGGTCTCAATAAAAGGTGCTGTCACTGGAGGATATACATGACAATTTAGAAAACACACTGTTCTCTCTTTTACATTCAGCATTTGACTTTACATTTATTTGCTGAAACTGTAACCTAGGATTTAGAAATACAGTATTTTGAAAGGTAAGTTCCTTGCTATGCAGTTAGTGGGAATTTATACCAAGATGTTACTTTTCATTTTGACCATTTAATCTCATTCTATCTATTGTGGTGCATGTCCAAAGAATATCTAGAGGATACACAAGAGGACTATTTTCTCAGATCTTTCCTAGCACTGACACATCTAAAAGGTACTTCATTATATTCAGTTATTTATGTGTCCTGGTTTCAGCTGGGATAGAGTCAATTTTCCTCTCAGTAGCTGGTGCAGGGCTGTGGTTTGGATTGGGTGTGAGAGCAATGCTGACAGCACACGGATGGGTTTGGTTGTTGCTGGGTGATGTTTATGCTACATCAAGGACTTTTTGGTTTCTCGGGCCCTGCCAGCCAGAGGGCTGGAGGGGCATGGGACATTGGGAGGGGACACAGCCAGGACAGCTGACCCCAACTAGCCAAAGGGACATTCCATACCATATGATGTCATGCTGAGTGTATAACCTGGGGGCAGAAGGAAGGTGGGGACATTTGGTATTATGATGTTTGTCTTCCCAAGTAACCATTAGGCATGATGGAGCCCTGCTCTCCTGGGGATGGCTGAACACCTGCCTGCCCACGGGAAATGGTGAATCAGTTCCTTGATTTGCTTTGCTTGTGTGTGTGGCTTTTGCTTTACCTATTGAACCGTCTTTATCTCAGCCCAGAGTTTTCTCGCTTTTACTCTTCCAGTCCTGTCCCCCATCCCACTGTGGGGGGAGGGAGCGAGCGGCTGCATGGGGCTTAGTCGCTGGCCAGGGTTAAACCACGACATTATGTTATTCCTAAACTCCATTTACAGAGTCACTTAAGAACATGGCTGATGTGCATTTTGGAGTGCTGCACATGTGGCACACAGTTTATTCATTTGCTCTTACTGGGAGTTGAACTCAATGGAGTCAGTATTTGCTTTTTTTGAGGCCCTGCTTCCAGCACATTCTTCCAATATGTGTGAATTGGTGTGGATATCAGAGGGGCAACATGGAAACTCAGCTGTGGTGAAGGCATGTGGCCAGGTGTGTCTCAGTTCCTAGGGGCTGCACGCTTTGCCTATCTATCCCACAAGATCATAGCGTGTGGAGGCTGATAGTGTCTGGATAAATAAAAAGTATTTAACTTTACAGGTAATAAGTTGTAGTAGCTTTTGTCTTACTTTGTGTTCATCAGGTTACTCCTCAAGAGAAGGCCCTATTGTAGCTGTAAACATGGGGTTTGCTATAATTCCCTCGCTATAATGCATACACTCGTCCTTACCATTTTTCCCTTGATTATCTCTTTAAATAGTTCAATGTTCTTCCCATGTTTTCATTTGCAGAATTAGATTACAAAAAATTAGAGAAAAAAAGTGCTGCTTTAAATTAACATCCTTAGACAATGTGAGATTACTATTAACCTTGATTTTTATAGGAGCAAATGGGAATAAAAGAGTTGCTGGCTGAAATTAACAAGTCATTCCTTTTATATAGAATAACACATGTCATAGTTTAAATCCAACCAGCAACTAAGTACCACACGGCTGCTTGCCCACTGCTAACCCCACACCCCGGTGGGATGGGAAGGAGAATTAGAAAAAGGTAAACCCCGTGGGTTGAGATAAGAACAGTTTAATAATTGAAATGACATTAAAAAAAAAAAAGTAGTAATGAAAAGGGAGATAACAAAAACAGAGAGAGGAATAAATCCAAGAAAAACAGGTGATGTGCAATACAACTGCTCACCACCCACTGACAGAGGCCCAGCCAGTCCCCAAGCAGTGATCGGTGCCTCCCAGCCAGGTCCCCACAGTTTATATACTAGACATGATGTTCTATGGTATAGAATATCCCTGAGGCTAGTTTGAGTCAGCTGCCCTGGTTATGCTCCCTTCCAGGTTCTTGTACATCTCCTCGTTGGCAGAGCACAAGAAACTGAAAAATCCTTGACTTAAAGCACTACTTAGCAACAACTGAAACATCAGTGTTATCAACATTATCCTCATATGAAATGCAAAACACATCACTGTGCCAGCTACTAGGAAGAAAATTAGCTCTATCCCAGCAGAAACCAGTACAACAGAATATGTAGTTCTGAATAACTTGGTTTAAACCAAGCAAGAAAGTTCCCGAGATCAGAGCAGCTTTCTTCTGTAATAGCAGTTACCTAATACTGAATGTTTTCTCCAAGATGAAGCATGTATCACACAGACATTACTAACTGAAGAAGGCAGGACACAGGACAGTCACTTCAGAATTATAAAACCCTCCACCTTTCCCACCTTTTTCCAAAGGTACTGTGTCCTGATGAAAATTCTGTGTTTTCCTTCTGACACATCACCAGCTAGGAAACATATTTCACCCTTCCTGTTTACAGAGATGCTCTCATTGTACAGCAATTTTCATCTTTCCTAAGACAATGTATTGGCCTGCAGTTTTCCTTTCCACCTGTTGTCTTGCTTGACTGAACCTTTACTTTTTCTAAGTCTTCCACAACAGCTGCTCCCTGTGTACTTCTAATAAGTCTGGTGTTGGATTTGGTGATTTACCTACTGTGTTAACTCTTTTAGCTCTTACGTTTTCACCTCTTTTGTATGGAAAGGCTTCTGGCTGAGGCACGTGGTTCTGTTTGTGTATACACATGGCATATCTGAATCTGTGCTATAGTTACAGGTACATAGGCACTGCCATACCATCTCAGCTAACTGCTTTGCCCAGTCATTTAAACTCTTTGATCATGACTGACAATGTAATGTCTGTCTTACATGGCTGTAAGAATCTCTGTGAAGCCCACAGAGCATCCCAGAGTACTGTGTTGTAAACCCATTGTTAGATATGTGGCAAAGGATTTTGCTCATGCATTTAATAAGGAATTGTGTGCTGTGAGTGCGCTATGTGAAAGTATTATTCTTTGCCGATTTTCTTTCTCTAAGGAAAAGTCAGTAGAATAAATGTATTTTGAATGTTCTTCTGGTTTGCGTATGCGGAGAAACCTACGCAGTACTGGTGTACCTACACTGTACCAGTGCAGTATAAATAGAATTGCACTCCTCTTTCTGCTCAGCTTCACTTGATTCAGGCTTTGTAAAAGTACTTACATCTCTCTCATTATATTATATTTCCCCCCTTAAAATGAAGACGCATTTGCTCTGTGAATTTTAGAGAGTGTTTTTATTATTATGATAAGAAAATGTTATTTTCCATGGTTATTTTGTATATAAAAGAAAGATTTAGAAAGAGATTTGTTTTAGTTTTGTGAAGGCTTTAGTCTTTTCCTCAGCATCTCTCCTTTTTGTTGTTACTTTATGAATTCAATGGTTTTGATTGTTGTGTTTTTAGATGACTTTTTAATCTGCTTGTATTTTGCTGTCAATGCAATTTCATGAATTTAATAGAGTAATCTTGAGATTTTTTACTGGTCCAACCAAAACTGGCACCCTGTACTGGCTTTGTGGGATCAGGCCAATTTAAAGGCCTAGGGGTATCTATTTCATCCCTCTTTTGGTCTGTTTTTCTGAAATTCTCTCCAGCTATAAAGGGATTGATAGTTAGACTAGGGGTTAGCTCTGGGTGGCTGTGGGGGTGATTTTTGGTGAATTGCATTGTTGAGTAATTCTTTTCACAGGCAGCTTTAAATATGTAAAAACAGAGACATAAGTAAAACTGACAGTGCCTCCGATTGTTTTAGGTTAAACCAAAGGGCTTGGGATGTCAGCTGCAAACTAGAGTCTCTCCTAGCTGCCTGTGGAATAGAGAACTTCTTTTAGATATGAGAGCTCAGAGTACAGCCTCCCTTTCCCTGATCATTAGAGCAGAAATTTGTATGAGCCCTTGCAGGTGAGTGCCCAGCCCAGGTTGCTAATGGGTGTCTGCAGTCTCCCCAGTCCACCATGAAGCTGGAAGGACAAGTTCAAATGTGTTTTTTTGTGTGAAAACGCTGACCAGGGTCACTGTAACTCTGTACAGAGATTGGATCCTACATGATCATGAGATGCTTTATAGCTCAGAGCAGATGGGGAAAGTCTGTAGTGTTAGGGAGCTGCCTAGCAAAGGGCTGAAGTGCTGGGGGTCATCATGAGAGAGAGTTCAGCACTGGAACTGGTCCTGTCTTAGCAGAGAGAGAACTAGAGCACACGTGCTCCCCTCTGCATGAGTGTCTGTTAGGAGGCACAACCTACTACAATGGTAAGAAGGTCTCCTGGGTCAGTGGAATGGATGGGACAGGGATAAGAAGGCTGAATGGACTTATGTAGGCACTACCTAGGGTCTTTGTTGATGTTGGTTTTGATAATGTGAATATCTATTTCCCTGATATCCCTTCTCTCTCAGCACGTGGGGAAGAAATAAAAATTTCAAGCCAGAAGAAGGAGCAGTGAGTCATGTTTACTAAGCATGTGCTTATTTTTAGAAATAAAATCAGAATTGCACATTTCTTAAGTATGAGTGCATACATAGGCATATAGTTCTTAGCATAGTTCAGTCATCCCAGCACATTGTAACAGAGTATGACAACTCAGAAGTCATCATGGTCACCTTGGGTGGTCCAGATCATGCATTCTAATTTGCCCCAATAAGTTGAAAATATCCATAGGAATGAGGGAACCTGTTTAACTCCCTCGCTGCTCCTGTGTTGCTGTCCCTTGCTGGAGAAAGGGCATGGAAACGTTAGTCTTCATACAATGATTTGTTCTGAGAATCCTGTACTTTTTTTTTTTTTTTTTTTCTCCTGAGGGAGGAGTCTCCTTATTACCAGCTGATAGAGAAATTTTTTTAATTCATCAGCTGCTTTTTAGATGTGATAGTTTTTAAGTGGTTGTGCCCTTGTGACTTACCAGTTCTACCTTTTCCAGGTGACAAAAAATAAATGAATCTCCTTTCCATAAAGTGAAGGTCCCTGACGATCTCTAAATTATTTTCTTTCTAACAGAGTCTGTGATATGGTAACATGGCCAAGAGATCTGGGGCTTTGGCACTGAGCGTGAAGAAAGATGGAATGAAAGCACAGCAAGGTAATAGAAATATTGACGAGTGGTCTCTGTGATGGGCAAAAAAGTAGTGATTTTCTTTCCCAGATCAGAAGAAGTAGTAACATACTCCATTCTTTTCTTGTCAAGACCTTTTCTTGGATGCAGGTGTCTCCTCAGGTTTCCTATGAGAAAAAGCAAAGCTCCTGGGAGAAAGAAAAGGCTTATACAAGTGCAATCCTTGGATGACCTTTTCGTCTTCTTGGACAGTCAAATAACAGAGAGAGAGAAGTGAAACACAGAGAAGGAGAAGAAATAAAAAGGGAAGGGAAAGGACTCATGCAAACAGTGAGACTGGCCAGATATACATTTGACACTTTACTTTGTAAAGAAATAGAATTTTTAGAAAGACAAACATATGAAGAAGCTCTAAGAACTGCAGACAGTCCTTACTATGTATTCCAGCAAAGGCAAGGGGAATAGGCACGTATCAGTCATTCAGTCCTACTGCAAACAGTAAGTACTGTCCTTACTCAGACTTGAGACAGCTTTGTTTGCAGATGGCTGGCATGTCTGTGATCATTTCCTAATGGAATTTAAATAATCCTTTTTTTATAAAGTGTCCCAATATGCATTGGGACATCCATGCTATGGAAAAGAGAAAGAGGCACAACTTTGTATTGCAATGTACTAACAGAGACTCTAAGTCTGCAGAAAGCAGTAGCAAATAGTCAGCTGTGTGTACAATAGCGGCAGTGACTCCCATGCCCACATGATTGTGTGATGTGAGTGCGCTTGGCATCCTTCGTTTTCCTTCCTCGTGTGGACTAAGCTCCAGAGATGACAGGTACGCTTTCTGCCTGCCTGCCCATACTGGTCCTGCAGAGCAGCAACATCTGGGGGACACATTGTGGTTAGTAATTCTAGACAAAATGCTGATCTGCAGTTCCTAATTAACCACAGAGGCAGGTAAATGAATTGCATGGAAATGGTAAGAAAGACCACACTAAGGTCTCAAGATCTGATACTTCTCCCTTTTGAGTGCATAGGGATTTTTTTTTTTCCCCAAAAAGGATCTAGGGATTTTTTTTTTCTTTAACACCCCCCCCCCCCCCCCAACCCCTTTCTTTGCCATGGTGCAGAGCTCTGAGCAGTTAGGAGTTCAATTACTTAGGGCAGGAACTGCTGAGGGTATCAAACGAAGCTTTACATGTGAAGAAAAGATGTCATTGACTCTGAAACACGTCAGGTGTCGGCTAGGAAAGTTGCACCTCAGTTTCCATGCTCTGCTGACTCCTGCACAGTCATTGCCAGACCTGCAGGTCTGCCATGCAATTTCTTTCCCCTGTTGTGGCTGGCTCTTGTATTTTTCATTCTGAAAGGAGCTTGACCCCATTAGACATCATGCAGGGCTCAGGTATCAAAATGGTAGAGACTTAAGTATCTGGAGCTTTTGGAAAAGCTGCTTTCGAAACTCCGGTTATGACTGATAGAAAGGGCTGTGTTTGCATCAGCCCAGAGAGAGCTGGAGGAGGTCTCTGGATCTGCCGGAGAAGAAGCAAGAAAGGAATGTTTTATGCAGCTGATCTGGAGTTCTAAGCCTAAAGGAAAATGCAAGCTAGTCATGTTTGAGCAAGAAATATCAGAAAGGGTATTCTGCTGTGTGCTGCACACAAGTTTTTGCACTGACTGAAGAGCAGCAGTGGGTGCTTCCTTCGTGTATTGAGCAGGGTGGTTCAGTACGGGTCTGCCAGGAATGAGAAGCTGTAAATAAAAATGCAGTGGAGTAATTCAGTGCTCCTTTCTGCTGCCTGTCTGCATTTTCTCTTAGGAATTCCTTCCCGACCTTAGCAGGTGCGTAAGACATGTAGTTGTATTCCATAGCAGGCCAATACTTTTCTGGAGCTTATTTGAATTTTTCAAATTTGCAGTGGTTTGTTCCTGTACCAAAAAGGCAATGCAGCTTTCCTGGCATTATCCACCTTCTTGACACCCACTCAGAAGTGTCAAGTTAGTTGTGACAAGCTGCCATTCTTCTTTTGCATTCATAAATATATTTCTGTCATTTCTTTCCTAACCTGTAGACTCTGGCAATATAATTTTTCTTTTCCATTTTGCACACTGCAGGATGCAGATGGCAAGGTAGGGGGATATGACTTTTGTAATCCTTTCTGCTTTTTTAGTAATATAGCTGAAAAGTCACTCTAAGACTAGTCCTGTGAAAATCAAATGAAATTACTAAAAGTGTGTGCTCAAAGAATGTGAAATGACTACTTTCTAAATGGCAAAACCCACTAAACCAAAACTGTATCGTTGTATCTGTATTGGCTTAAGGGAAGGAAAGGGAGCTAAGACACTACATTTGCAGGTTATACTGTAAAGTGTATCCAAAAAAGTATAAAGTATATAATATTTATTTATAAAAGACACAGTAATACAGTATACAGTAATAAATATAATATTATTTATTTTATAAATAAAAAATATTTATTTATGAAAGACATAGTAATACAGAATTGTTGGAATCCTAAAGACATAGTAATACAGAATTGTTGGAATCCTAGGTTATGGACTTATCAAGAGTTGTGAACTACCAGGGAAAATGCCAGTTTTGACTGTCAGTGGGTATCACCTGGATACACAGTTCCAGTGTATCTGAAGGCAAATTAGGATCTGCTCTTTTTTGTATTTTTTGTGAGATACAGCTTTCCAAATGGAAATGGTGCTTCACTCCATGGATTGCTACTTTGGAATTGCTAGAGCACTTCAGGTGTTGCTGCAAGTCAGGGCTGCATAACCCTGCAGTTCTCACAGGCTTTATACACTCACATTGTAGCAATCCTGGATAGGTACATATCCTAACATGCAGCTGACTTACCCTGGAGGGTTTAATCATATGGAACGTGCTGTCCAGGATGTCCCTTGTGTCCCTCTCAGATGACAGACACCGCCATGTGTAACATGCTTTGTATAACCTGAAGTCCACATACCAGATCGCCACCTGGGGAGAAGTGCCAGCTGGTGGATGTTTTCTCACAGAGCTGATGAGTGAGCCAGCAAGGTCTCCTGCGAGGGGTGGGATGGTGTCTGAGGTTGGGGCAGGGCTGCTCCAGCCTAGTGGGACATGACTGAACTTGGCTGGCTGGAGCAGGAGGGCATGGTTGGTGCCTCTTTCCTTGCCTCCGCCAAGGTGGTGCTGGGGCTGCATCGTGCCCCTCAAAGCCCAGGCACCAGAGCTCATCCGGGGAATCCAAGCAGCAAAAAAAAATAATAATCAGCACCTAAAAGGAGAGAGTCAGAAAGCATTCATGAAACCTTGGAGATGGGAAAAGGCATGACTGTCTCCCATTCCTTGGGAATTACACTTTAAAAAAGGGGTCATTCCTGGCACAGGAGAGAGAACCCTTACTGGCAGTGACTACAGTGCTGCTTTGGCCCCTTTTCAGCCTGTGCCATACCCTCAGGGCACGGCAAGTTGACAGAGCTGTGCAGTGCCCCCTTGCCAGGCAGTGGGGCTCGGCTGGGAGCCCCTGGAGCACTGTGCTGTGGTCCCTTCCAAAACCTGAGTAGCAGCATCCCTCACTGTCCTGTGCTAGGAATCCAGGTTCAAAGGCAAAAGATGCTTCTTTTTTACTGTTTTTTTTTTTTCTTTTTTTTTTTTCTTCCCTCAGTTATCTCAGGTGAAATGTGAGCTTTTTCAGAAGCACCAATATCTCAGTGTCTGCAGCTGCTTGGAACAACTCCTTGCTGTGTCTGGGATTCGGACAGCACCAGCCAGTGCTAGAGTTGCCAGCTGACATGAACAGAAAAGTGGGACTTTGCCTCTTTCTGTAGGTGGTGGGTCCAAGAGCTCAAAATTGTGAGTCTTGTGACCTTGCTGGGGTGTCTGCTCAGCCTTGTACAGACATGCAAAATGAAAGCTGCCAATGCTGGAGTGGTATTTTTCTTCTGACAGACACGTTCTCCCAAGGGAAGGTGCATGCTTCCTGTCTGGGGCCATCTCAGTGCACCTCAGAAGTATTTCCTATACTCTACTGTTCAAAACATTTGAAAGATGGACAACAGGGTCTGCTACACACCTGGGCTCCTCGTTCTTTTTGCCTGCTTGGATTTCCTCAGTTGTCCATCCCTGAGAGCTCTCTCTCTAACTTCATCCTCTTCCTGCCTAGCTGCCCGTCGCTCCCCTCTTCACATTTTAGTTTTCTCTTTCTGGTTTCTTGTGAAGAGCCTGCCAAACTTTCCATTCAATAGTATTGTTAGACAGGTAAAGATGAACTTGAACCAGTCCTGCTCTTAATCAAAGCTAGCTCATCTTACCTCCTTTCCTCAGAGGAGCTCTCCAGGAGTTTACACTCTGGAGTGACTGGAGGCACCTGCAGTGGAAATGTAGAAGTTAAAAGGTGGCAAGGACCTACCTGCCCAATGGCTAACTTAGCTCTGAAAGGCAGGTCCTTTCAATGGGTTTGCTCAGTCAGCTGCGCCAGTTCTGGCTGGATCACAGCACAAAGTGCCATGGCCAACCTGCATCGGGTCTTACTCTACACTGGAGCAGAGCTGCAGGCTGGTGGAGGACCTTGCTTGTCCCTGTGGCAGCAGTGCCACCTTTGGAGGGTGGAGGACTTTGTTGGCATGCTGTTTGTGGATCAAATACCTCTGCGGTTTCTGCTTCTGCCGCCGCTGTTTGGCAGCTCCTCGGCTGATGCATTGGCCAGACCAGCCACCTCCTCCCCAGAGTTCCTCGTGGTGCTCAATGAGGAACTCCACCAGATATATCACCTGCACACAAGCAACCACCATTGGTTTCCACCTAGGTGGCTGAAAGTGGGTCAAACAGCCTTTTCCACTCCTGACCCTCGCTTCTGCATAGAAAGCTGCAGCTGTGGGGCTGCCCTGCCCAGCAGCTCCCCCACGAGCGTTTGCTCAAGAGAGGCGGCAGCCAGGTGCCTCTGAACAGCAAAGCTTGGGTGGGCCCGGCAGGCTGTAGCCAGCTGGTAAACACAGCGTACCTTCATCGTCTCCAGCACCAGGTCTTCCAGGGGGAATTTGTGCTCCTCGGGTGGGCTGAGGAGGTATGGCCCTATGCAGGTGGCCAGGTTGCTGGCAGTCATCCTGTTGATGGCTGCATTTCTGCTGATATTTTCCAGAAGGGACAGCAAGGGCTGGAGCAGGAGGAGGCTGGCTTCGGGCAACTTGCTGGCCACCCTGTGGGAATGGGAACACAACTTTGATAAAGTAGACGTTGTTGAGACAGGTCTCCCAGGCTGGTCTCACCCAAGGGAAGGCTCCCCAGCCATGCCGGGTGGCCCCACAGCAGAAGGACTGCCTTCACTGAGATGAGGCCACGCCACTGCATCCCTGCCTTTCTGGCAAGAGTCCTTTCATGGAGCAACCCTCAATGCCTTTGGGAAGTGCTCCAAGGAGAGAGATGCTTTTCTGTGCCACTTTCCCCCAAACCCCGGCCCCGCAGCAGCAAGAGGCAGCTGGCAGAAAACATGGCTTTTCCAGGCAGGCTGTCACCTTGCGGGCCAGTCCTGGCCTCTGCCAGTCCCCACAGAGCAGGCAGGCTGCTCGCCACACTTACTCCTTCAGTCCTGCCAGCTTCTCCTGCATGCTGGTCTTCTGCAGGGCACTCATCCACTCCTCATAGAGCTCTTCCTCGAGGAGCTTGGAAGGAATCTTACAGAGGAAGTCCTACAATGCCAAGGGCTCCAGGTAAGGCTTTGACCATCCCTGGCACTCTGGCTCACGAGCAGGCCGCTAGATTTTGGCTCCTGCCCTTGCAGGTGCCCATCAGCACTGACAGAGCCGGGAGCTGCTGGGCTCCAGGTCAGGAGGGTTCACCTTCAAGATGGTGGCCAGCAGATGTATAGGCTGGTTTTTGCGGTGGACTTCTGCTCCACTGTTGAGGGCATCCCTGAGCTCCTGGGAGGTGTGCTTGCTGTCCTCCAGCTCGAAGATCCCCTCCGTGGATGGCCCATGCTCATGCAGGAGAGCCAGCAGGTCCTGCAGGGGACAGAGGAGGAGAGTTGGTTGGCTGGAGACAGGCCCTGGGGCAGATGAACCTTCCTCAGGGGCAGGAGACGGTGTGGATGGCTCTGCTTTCACTAGGGCAGGGTGGAGGGGTGGCTGGAGGTGAGTGGCATGAGGAGGAGCTGGCTTTGTCCCCGAGCCCCATGCGGGATCCTTCTGCTGGGGACACTGCCTTTCTGCAGTAGCCAGTGGTATGGGGAACCCCTGGCCAGGCTTGCTTACCTGGATGGGCTGGGGCAGTGTGCCGTCCTGGCTGCAGAGAGCTGCCAGGGGCTGGCCAAAGAGAGGCCCCCTGCCACCAGAGCTTGACGGCTCGAGAGCCACTGCAGCAGTCCTGGTCCCTCGGCATGCAAAGGGCCAGGGCAGCCTCCTGTTCCTCCTGCGGGTCCCACCTGCTGCCAGGGAAAAGAGAGCAAAGAGCCGTGGAGGAGAAGCGCCAGGCGAGTGCTCCCAGACCCTCTCAGCACTGTTCCCCCAGTGCCATGCACACAGAAGAAGCATAATTTGGGAAAGAGGGGACGCGGGGCTCAGCTCTGTCCTGCTGTAGGGCACTGACGATGGATGTGCCCTGTGGGAAGGGCAGCAGCAGCCTCAGTGCACTGTGGGTTCCACCTGCAAGAGGAGTGGAGAAGGGCCATTATGCCCGTCTTCTCCAAACTCACCAGCTGAGTGGCCAAGTCCACCTTGGTTGCCAGAAGAGGTGGCCTGCAAGAAATACGCTGTGCTCACCAAGCAGCCCCACAGCAGAAAGGGCCCCCAGTGAGCTGCATCAGCCCCTGGCCATGTGTGAGAGGTGGGGACAGCCAGGCTTGACCCCGAGTGATCCTCACTTCTGCCTGGTGCTTGAGCAGCCTCTCCAGGCTGCTGGCATGTAGTATTGTCGCCTGGACAAGGGGAAAAGAGCAGAAGTGAGAAGTGATGTGCCTGGTGCTGGGCTGGAGCAGGCTCTGGGGCAGAGCAGAGCCAGGAGGGACACTCACAGCATTGCAGCCACTCAGCTCCTTCAGCAGCAGCTTGATGGAGGGCAGCTGGGTCACCTGGGCAATCTCCACTCCTTCTGGTGGGCTATGCATGGGGAAGGGGCAGAGAATGAGCTATGTGAGACCCAAGCCACCTTTTCTCTCTCTTGCCAGCCCAGGGAGCATTCCTAAGCTGCCGTGAAGCAGCTGGGTACTGCCCAGCAGTCAAGCGGAGGGCAGCAGCAGTGGTGAGGACAGGGCTGAGCAGGTGTTGGCTGAACACAGCTGGCAAAGCAGCTCTGCCAGCTCTGCCCACTCAAGAGCTGCCTGCAGTGGTGGGGGCACCTCCCCCCCCCCAGCTGGGGAGCAGTGTTTCTGCATCATAGGGCTACGCCAGAGCATCCCCCCATGATGTGAGCGTGGGCCCCCAGGCTGCACTGCCAGGCAGGGCTTACCAAAGGAGCATGCTGACCCAGAGATCCTTCACCGCCCAGGTGCTGCAGACAGAGAGGAGAAACAGCCTGAGTGCCCCCTGCACACCGCGGGCGCTGGCACAGACCTGCCCTATGGGGATGGTTGCAGAGGCAGGACAGAGCCCGGTGGGGCAGGATGCCTTTGGTGGGACATGGCACTGAGACTCACCAGAAAGTGACGACGCAGAAGTCGTGGGGCCAGATGAGGACAAGGGATTTGGAGGCCTTGCCTTTGACCTCAGAAGCATCCCCAGCTGCCCCGTTCCTACCGTTCAGCACCTGCAGCTGGGCCAGGGGCAGGGAGAGCTTTACATACAGGGTGCCGCCACGTCTGCAAAGAGGAGCAGCAGGGAGTGACCTGGAGGTGGCCGAGCCTGGTGCCTCCCCTTTAGCATTTGCCTGCCATGGGCAAGGCCTGGAGCTGCTCTTTGGGTGTCCCGGCCCTGGTGCCAGGGCCAGGGCATGGGAGGAAAGGCAGCTGGGGTCTGTGAGTCTTACTTGGACTTGGCAATGACCAGGGCGTTCCTGAAGAGGAGGAGGTGCCTCTTGCTTGTCTTATGGCCCCGGGTCACCCACACACGCTGGTGGAGCAGCAGCTCAGGTGATGCCGGGACAGGCAGGCGCTGCCGCACGGGGTCAGGGTCGCTCCTGCAGAGCAGATGGTGCCGGGCATGAGAAAGGCAGCTGCTGCGGGCCCGCTGTGCTGGTGTGCCCCCGAGCTGTGGGGGGAGCTCACCTGGAGCTGCAGCAGCAGTTCACCTGGCCCATCCTACCGAGGCCAGGAGAAGTCTTCTGTGGGAATGGCGTGGGAGTGTGCCCAGCAGGCTCAAGCGAGGCTGCCAAGGGGGGTCCTGGTGCCGGGCAGTGCTGCTGGGCCAGAGCTGGGCTCTCCCCTGCAGCGCAGCGTGCTGGCACAGTGCCTCCCTGCGGGCACCGGGGCGTGCCATGCCAGCGCCGGGTCAACACATCATGTCATTGTGGCCTCGGAGGTTCCACCGGGAGGTGGGCGGGGCAAAGTGAGGGGCGCTGGGGGCCTCTCCCCAGTATGCCCAGGTCTCTCTTGTACTGGGGAGCCCAGAGCCGGGCACAGCGCTGCAGGCCTGGTGTCACTGGCCCTGAGCAGAGGGGAAGGGCCACCTCCCTCCCACAGCAGGCAAGGCCTTGCCCAGCGCAGCCCAGGGTACGCTCACTCGCCGCCTTTGGGCATGGGCAGCGTGCTGGCTCCTGGTTTTTCCACCAGGACGCCCAGGGCCTTTTCTGCCACACTGCTTTCCAGCAGCTCTGCCAAGCTGCTTTTGGTCACAGGGATGTGTGGACGTGTCCCGGGATGCTTTGTGCCCATACCAGTGCCATCCGCAGTCAGTCCCACCCTCTTTCTGCGGGTCTCCCTGTGCCGCTGCTGTGAGGGTGACAAGGGCACGTTTCCTCCAGCCAAAGCAGTGGTCCGAGCTGAAAGGCTCTCTCTTGTTAGGGGACAGCGGGGAGGAAGATGCACCCTGGTGACAGAGTTGCCACAGAACTCCTCCATCTTTTTTTTCCTTAACTCCAACTTAGGCCTGTGTTCATCCATATGTAGGAAATGTGTGCAGACATGTTTATTCTGAAGCGTAGATTTAAAATCCACTTTAGCTTCAGTGGAATTTAGGCCTGAGCTTACAGAAGGTTGCTTTTGTGAAAAGCAGATTCCAAAGACTTCCTGGAATAATGCATGCTTATAAAGTATTAAGGTACACCAGGGTATAAGAATGAAAAACAGAGAGGTATGCTGGAGTCACAAAACTGAACCGGCCTGGAAACCAGGCATGTTTTTATAGCGGATGTTAGTTCTGGCCTGTTTCTATTGAGAATGTTGCTACCAGGACAGGTAGGACAAGTTAATATAAACCTAATAATGTTATAATTTAGCCATTCCAAGGTTAAATGTTCTATATGTGAAGCATATGAAGAAAGCGCTGGTAAATCCACCAGTGTCATGACTATTGACTGATGACCCATGTTACAATACATACAAGCACAATGGCTAACAAGCCTCAAACGCATTAAGAACATGAGAATGGCGGTTCTGGGTCAAAAGGTCTGTGCTTTTTCTAGTGCTTTCTTTGCCACTGCCCAGCACTCAGCTGGCATATTCGTGGCCACACTGAGGACCAGTCCAGACTCTTGCTTTCCAGGGAGCCAATCACTACACATATGGGAGAGAAACAATAGACAAGACTTAGTTCTTCATATTCTTTCTATCGTTTTACTAGAGAATCTAAAGTTTGATATATCTTATTTTGTTTATATTTACACGGTACTTCACTGGGTCCAGACTAAATGGCAATTCTCTACCTGACTGCCGCAAAAATTGGTCTGAGCCCTCAGTTAGTAACCAGCCATCGGTTAAATTTGTTTTTGAAATACAGCAAACTGTGGTGGAATAAGAAGCTAAGAGAGTTAGGGGCATTGGCTGTATTTTCTGGAAGGAGGTGGTAAATTTTCTAGGTAAATTTTTTAATAGTGTTAGCACGAAAATCGTGTAAGAGTGGCACATGAAAGCTGAGTGTCTTTGTTCAGCTGAAGTAGTTGAGGATGCACTGGGGTTGTTGCTAAGGTGGAGCAATAGCAGCTACTGCTCTAGGCAAATGGCTTTATAGAATTAGAAGCCATTATGTCTTAAGTGACACATTTAGAAAATGTCTCTACATGAATAATTAGCTCACACAGCAAAGCTGCAGCTACCTGATAGCACAATATTTTTCCTGGTTTGGAGGGGTTCGTCACTGATACTTTATTCCCTGTATGACAAATAGGTAGCAAATGAAGGTGTTTTCACATATTGGAACAATCTGCATGTTTACATTTTTTTACAGCTGTTGCAAAGATGTAATTGAAACCCTGAAGAGCTTTTGCTCTTTATACTACTGAAAACCACGCTAAAGAGCTTTTTGCAAATTTCCAGTTTGGAGAATTGCAGAGTCATTATTCAAGTGTTTATGTGAGAGAAAAAAAATATCTTCCTTTAGAGACAATATTTTGCTGCAATTTTTATTTTTATCTCTTCTATTTCATCTACCTTTTCTCCAGCTCAGAAAGGTCTACTTCTTTAGAAATTGCTCTTGTCTGATATGGCAGAATATCTCTGTGTAGTAGCTGAAAAGGAACTGGACCTGTCCTTTATCTCACTAAATTCTCATTTCCATAAGGTATGCAGTTTTCCTTTACTTATTAAAAAAAGTTACAAAATCCCATACATCTGCTGGGATCATATATCAATCTGAGTGTGTACGGCCCAGCATTACTTTTTGCAACCGAGCTAAAATTCTGTGCCAAATTGTGTCATAACCCAGGAATGAAAATAATAGGGATGACTTAGTTCGCATATATTCTCTGCAGATTGTTACGACCAACTGCAAGCAAGTAAGAAAAATACAGGTAGTTGATATTTCTAATTAAATCTTTGACATCTCAAGAAGTCATTTTAATATTAGATTTATTCTCATTATGCTTTCTGCATGGAAGACCAGAAGAATCTATGTTTTTAACAGAATTTATGCAGGAAAGCATTGGCAAAAAATACCAGAGTTCTTTTAATGTTTGTTCCTATATCAGACATGCTGAGATAAGGCTTAAAAGCCCACCAGTGAATTCACATTTGCCTCAGTGTTGTTAGCAAAAGCTGTAATTATCTGTATTTTTTGAAAATGCTTAAAATGAAACACAACCTAACTCTCAGTTTTAGAACAATGTAGTACAGCAAAGACATTATCATCTATTTTTTCATTATAAGATATGAGTGCATAACCAGGAAGAACACTAACACAATTATTTCTTAGTAAACCTTTACAGTATATAACCATTTAGTGGTTTTATATAAAATCAGAACTTACTCTGACTTTATCACAGCAGAGCACTCTTGTTGTATAGGTAGACAAAGAGCTTGACTTTCTGGGATATTTTCATTCTCACAGTTCTGTTTCCTTTCATTGTCACTACCCAGTGATTTTTGTGGGAGATTAGGGTTAGCATAATTGCTTTCCCTTTCACTCTTGACAGTATTAGTAAGGCTAGCATCTCCAGCAGGGTCCCTTGGGCCTTACTGCTGCTGAATAATACATGTCAGAGCTCTGTACCCCAGAGCAAGTTTTACCCACACATATTGCAGGGCTTGGCAAGGTGAAGGATGATCCCAACTGAGGCTGAGCTTCCACTGGGCTAGAAGTAGGCAAGGCTGGCAATGACCTAATTAGGAGCCATGGGACTAAGAGGGACCATAGAGTTTACATGACCATACCTAGCCCTTGGTTAAAGATATCCAGGATTTTTGCTTGGTTATATTTTATTGAAAGATTAAAGCAGCCACTGACACCTTTCAATTTTTCATCTGACCGCATCTTTTACAATTTTCTAGTTGGTTTTTTTTTTTTTTTTACAGCTGAAACCTAACAGCTGAGGAGAAACTTCCAAATGTGTTGTGACAGGGAAGGGCATACTGCCCTTTTGACCTTCTGAAATCTTAAGTACTTAACTGTTCAATTGTATACACAATTCAGGGGGAAAGCAAATGGGAAGAAACATGAGTAGAGCGAGGGGTTTCTGGCTAAGAACAAGTATGCTAGGTCAGGTAAAAGGTTCATCTAGCTCAGTAGTGTCTTTCTGGAAGTGATCAATAGGGAAGTTTAGGGAAGAAATGGAGAAGTAAAGGAAGAATGCAAAGGCACATAAATGTAAAGCAAACGTAATGTATTTCCTGCTCCCATTCCTAGATTCTAAACCAGAAATGATGTCTTTGTATCTAATGACGCTTGGTGGATTTCTAGTCCATGACTTTATGTAGTTACTTTTCGAACACCTGAGAACTTTTGATATCTCCAACATCTAGCAGCAGTGAATTCCAAGGTTTAGCTATATCATGCTAAGAAGCTTCATTCCCCTTTCATTCCCCTTTTTGCTTTCAACCTGCCACATAATTTTATTTCATGATGACTAGCTCTTGTATAGGAATAGAATAACGATTCCTCATTCACCTTCTCCCTGCCATGACTTTTTTTAGCCCTTTGTCATATTGTCCCTTCAGTCATCACTTTCCTAGAGTAAAGAGCCCTTGCCTTGGTTGGTGACTCCAGGTCATTCCCTGCCTCTGATCAGTCTTCTGCTATTTTTGTCTTCAGTATGGTTTCTTCTGTTCTCTTTGTAGCTTGTAGAGCTCATAAATGTAGCTGCATTGATTCCTTCATACACCTTCCTGCAGTTTAGGGTCTGGAAGTGGGAAGCTGAACTGGATCAGACCAAAGGTCTATTTACTGTGTTGTCCAGAATATCCATTAGGAGGTACTAGGGAAGCATGTAAGACTAGACTGTTCTTCAGGAACATTTGCACTTTAAACCCCAGGTTCATGCACTGCAAGTTGGTATTTTTGTTCCTTTTTTAAATGGTGCAAGATTTAGACTTGTCCAAAAGGTAGTTTTTAACCCTCCCCTGCCCCAGCTTTGACCCTTACTGTCCAGTAGTTAAGTAAAAAGGTCACTTAGTCTGTTGATTGCATATTCTGTTTCTTGGGAATCTGAAAAATATGAAGAGATTTCCCTGTTAAGAGAGATTGCCTGACATTATAAAAAGTTCTGAAAAGTAGACAAGCCCAGAGTAATCATTCACAGCTATTCATTTAAAGGATAAATTTTTTATATTCACTCTGAAAAGCAATTTTCTGGAAAAAAGACTTGAAATCTGTAGCTGGCCCTGCTCCATATTTGTTCTGCAGTAACAAATAAATACAAAATTGCTGCAGAATGCAATTAACATAACAGATCCTGAACTGATGACTGTTAAATATTTGGTGAAGCCCAGTTTTGGGCATTTTAATAGTCTGGGCAAACTGACAAGTGTCCACCCCCTATAGACCTTCTATTAAACTCATAAACCTTTACAGATTAACATTTTGATGACCTAAAAACCTGATCATATGTACATTTAATGACTGTATAAAGCAATGAATCACTTAAAATGCAATTTAAAACTGCTGCTTCAGCATGGATCTTTTAAGTCGGTTGGAAATAATTAACTTCAGGATGATTTATTGAAAGATTAATCTTTCGCTTAGGGCTGGAGTAATGCACACGACCTCTTCTGAAGAATATTTCTCACTACAGTTTTAATGGATACAGGATGAGCTAAGATGTTACTTGCTTTTGCTACCACCCAATAGATGTTCTGTCTCAGTACTTCTTCATGCATGTAATTTATTTTCACTGGCACATATCTAATTAGCCACTATCATATTTTGAATGTTATCTTTCTTGATGCAAGGGTTTTATAAAAGGCAAGCCCTGAAGAATCTCACAGATCAGATATTTCCATCTTTCACAGCACACATCAGCATAATACCAAACCATAAATTGTTGGTTGTCAAATTTCCTGTTGAAATTGTAAAGCCACAGGAGGTTAAGTATGCATGTAAGGTCCTATTGATTTCCAGTCAACAAAGATGACTACAATCTATGGATACTGTAGGCATAATATTCTCATTTCTCTGGGAAACAACTATTTGACTGAATTGAATGTGTTTATAATCATAAATTCGAACCTACATAATGCAAAGGATGCTCTTTGTTTCAGTTTTTGACATCGCAACTTTTGGTACATGAATAGGCCTAATTTCTCTGTCCATCAGTAGAATACAGTTTCTTTATATATCTAGCCCCCCCAAACCCCCAAAATCTGAGAAATTCTGTGTGCATGTTTCTCCTCTCTGTGAGTTCTCCCCAGCACAGCTAACTCCCACTTCTACTTAGAAAAGCAGACTGCCTTTCTCACATCATGATCTCTGACTTCTTATGGGTTTCAGCCAGTCTGAGCATAATCCTTAGATTGTTGAAAGCATATTCATCTCCAGTTCTCCCTGGAACCAGCTTTTAGCCTTATAAATAATAAGCTGTGTCATGCCGGAAAGAACCAAGCATTTCATTTCCTACATAATTCTTTTGAGGATCCAAATTGTTTTATGTTGTTTGATTTCATGTTCCCATTATCAGCCTCCTTGCATTTCATTCCCAGTGTACAGGAAGAACAGCAAACCAAGGCAGACAAGCTAGCTGCAGAAAAATATCATCAGTTATGCATGACAGTCCCTTCCTCAGAAAACACTTGAGCTTGAGGAACCCTCTGTTTTCCTTCCATGTCACACATATGTCTCACATAATACATGTCAGATAACTACTTTCACTATAGCTGGTATCTTTGCTTAGACTTAACAAGAGGGAATTTCTGGAATGTCAGCTAGCAGGATCCCTTCCTGAAGGGTCCCTTGCTGTTGCACTTATTTTCAGTATCTTCTGTCACAGATGTAAAAAAGTACCTTGAGCCTTTCTGTTATTAGGAGCTGGCATGACAAAGTAACAGCAAAATGATTGAATGAATTAACCAGAATAGCTTTCTGCTGGAGTGAAGCTGAGCTGTCTACACACTATGATGCATGTGCTGTTAAGCTTCTTTTGCTTGCTCTACTACATTAGCACTGCTACAGTTTTATGTGTGCCTCCTCACCGCTTCCTTTTGCTCACAGTGCATTCTGTCACCTACAAGACCATATCTGATCTCTTACTAGACAAAAAATCTGGGCACTCAGCACATACAGAGCCTGATGGCAGAACAGAAGCTGAGGAACTTGCAGCGCATGCTCTAACTTGGGAATACCAGTCTGTGTATAAACAACTTCCAGCTTAATAATCCTACTTTTCATTAATATTTTTTTCCTCTCTTTATCAACCAGCAAAGTCTGGCTGACACAGGAAGGAGCAATCTTTTGGTAATGAGATTTCAAAAGACAAGTTAAATTTGTTCCTGCAGAAAAGGAAGGACATGAGAAGTAGGAAGTGCTGAGAACAACAAATAGGATTATGAGAAATTTACAGGCTCTAACAAGTTCTTCTGACACCAGAAGGGCCCCCTTTGCACAACCTCCAAGTCTAGGCTAGCACAGCAAACCAGGGTGTGACAGAGCTTCTCAATGAGTGCCTGTCTTTTTATGCAAGAAGCTGTTTTTCTCAGATGGTCTAGAAGCCTGGAAGGGAAATTTCCACCCTCAATTTAGTTACTCTCAGAGATGATTATGGCTTTTGCTGTTGGCAAATCCAGCCATCTCAATTTCTAGAGCTACAAGGTCCATGAACAAGGACTTATTCTCAGTACTGCCGATGACTTTTGTGTTGACTATGGTTGTGTAGCTTTTGGCGTTTCCCCTCATTTCCTCTTCTGCCTTCAGAAATTTATTTTAAGCTAGGGAAGTTACTTTTCCTTGTTTCCTCTGTTGTCAGTACAGTAAAATAGTCACTGTCATGGATGACACAGAGCACCTTCCCTTAGGCTCTTGCTTTCAGTCTCTACTGTCTCTTCAGGGGTCACAAGGGAATCCTGAGGTGAGTCTCCCAAGCAAAATTAGCATCATGAGCACCCCAGGGGCTTTGACTGGCCTATCTGAAAAACAAAGGTAATATTTAACCCTGCTTATAAGGAACTTGAAAGGCTGCAAATAAGGAGAACCAAACTGATGTAATAATCACCTCCTACCCAGAGTGGTAGCAGCTCTCTCCTCATATAGTCTCTGCCTTCGCACACAAATGAGCACACTCACTGCAGAACTAGCCCTCCATATAGCCATGTAATTTTTTTAATGCTGCTTGCATCACAACAACTGGTCTAGGATTGGAGTCACTGGTTAAGTGATTTGCAGAATGACAGAATGGTTGAAGTTGGCAGACACCTTTGGAGACCATCTGCTCCAACCCCATGCTCAAAGCAAGGTCACCTAAAACTGGTTGTCCAGGACCATGTCCAGATGGCTTTTTGAATATCTCCAAGGATGGAGGCTCTCCAACCTTTCTGGGCAGCTTATTGCAGTTTTCAACCACCCTCACAGTAAAAAAAGTGTTATGCTCAGACAAAATTTCATATGTTTCCGTTTATACCCATGTGTTTCAATGAATTCATGCCCAAATTGGTGGTTTTACTTATAACGTAGGATTCATTTCACCTAGAGACTGATTCAACTGATGAAGAGGCAATGTCTATATAGCTGAATAAAAAAGGGCCAGGTACAGACTGAGTTGCATCTATACAGTGTGGAAACAGCTCCTGCTGTGCCTGGTGTGTCTGAATGTGAGTTGGAAAGGTCCCAAGCAGACCCAGGGAATGAGGTGAGGGGTAAGCTGTGTGGGTGGTCAAGGGTGCTTGGGCTTGCTCTCTAGTGCTCTGTTGGCTGCCACATAGCTGCACCCTGTAAGGAGCAGCAATAATTTCCCCCTAGAGATGCCTGAAAGATTAGTTACACCCATAGCACTTAATCTTCATCGTGCAGAGGATTTTGTGTCATTAATGTAGTGTTCCCTTGGCTCCAGAATATATAGTTTCTAATGAGGACATGGAGAGATTTAAAACACACACACTCCATATATTACGGGATAAATACTGAGAATTAGCTGGTCCAATCTACCATATGTCAGATAAATGTTTTAGACTCTTATAGAACATTTAAATAATTTTAACTTATTTAATAAGTTTTAACTTATTAAGCAAACAACTTAGTTTATGTATAACATGGATAAAAATACATACCATTCTTTCAGGTCAAAATTTGGTCAGAAACTCCTGTTGCATTCTGCATTATTTTCTTTTCATAGGTACTTTCAGGCAGAGGTCAGGTATTTGAATTGTTTCATAGATGGTGCAAGAGGGTCAACAACTTCTTTTTGTCGTCTGGGAGACATTTATTTCTTCTCTTAGATGTCACTAATTTATACACATCCTTCATGTATTACAGGTATGCTTTCACTTATGACCTCTCCACTGTCAGCCTTAGAAGTGGTATCATTGCTATCCTCCAGCCTAATGTTCCAGTATTGGTATGTATGTACTCAAAAAATAATTCCATCTTTTATAGTACTGCATTGTGACTGATCCAGGGGCCTGTAGGTAATCTGTGTCAGGAACAGGAAACCAACCACATTTCCTTAATGTCAGTTCAGTGGTTTACTCACTAAGAATCACTGGAAAATAAATTTATGCCATCTGAAGTCTGAGGAAGTTTTCTAGTGACTTCAGGGGCTTTAAAGCCAGGAGTTACTTCATTTTTTGGCATTAAGTCTATATAGTTGAGTTCAGACCAAGCGTTTTTTTTCCACTACAGAAACTGCCTCAAGGCACAGTGGTTGTTTGTCAGCTCTTCCTTTGCTTGTGTACGCTAGTCTGACTAACATATTAGTCTTCTTCATTTTTTTGGTATTATAACAGTAACTACAAAGCTTTGGGAACTTAATAGGAAAAGTTTAGGACGTTCTTTTACATGGAGATGGGAGAAGAAATGAGTTTTGCAAACCCTCATATAAAAAGTATATCAATACCATTATCTTTAATAGGGAACTAATCTATCAGTCTTCAACACTGGAAAAAAATTTCTTTTACCTTCATTTTTGCTTTCCTACAGATATCACTAGTGATAACATAGTTTAGAAATAAAGCAATGGAACGTTATTTACTTCCACAACGGTTCTAGCTTGTTGTTTTTGTTTTCTCTTAAAAATTTCTCCCCAGTTCTGCTTTCCCAAAGGAAGGATAGAGGGTGGAAACCCACTTATCTAGCTCCAGCACATGTGTCTTCATCCTAGGTGCCTGGTGATTCCCCCAGTGTCTCTCTGTATGCATAGATAAATAAATAAATAAATAGATGGATACATAAATAAATATTGAAAAACTAGGAAATAAGTTCCCTTCCTAGCTCTACAAGAAAGGATGAGTGCTTTTGAAGGCACCCCCTCCCAGACGGTAGAGGATCCCCCTCTCCCTCTCCAGAGGGAGATCCGCTCCAACTAAAATAATTTTTTTAAATCATCAATGTCGATAACTAAGTGCTTAGTTTTGGTGAATTGAAGCTCTTTTTGGACAACTTCAGAAGCACCTTCTTCTCTCTATTGCTGATTTACTTACTTGAGAAAGTGTCATAGTTTAACCCTAACCAGTGACTAAGTACCACACAGACAGTTGCTCACTCCCCACAACCCCCCCCGGTGGGACAAGCAAATTGGAAAAAGGTAAAAGTCATGATTTCAGATAAAAAGTTTAATAATTGAAATAAAGTAGAAAATAATAATAGTAATAACAACAAAAATAATTGTGATGAAGAGGAATAAAACCCAAGAAAAAAAAAATAAGCGATGCACAACACAGTTGCTCACTACCTGCTGACAGATGCCCAGCCAGTCCCCGAGCAGTGATCAATAACCCTCAGCCAGCTCCCCCAGTTTATACACTGAGCATGCTGTTCTATGGTATGGAATATCCCTTTGGCTAGTTTTGGCCAGCTGTCCTGGCTCTGCTCCCTCCCAGCTTTTTGTGCACCTGCTCACTGGCAGAGCCATGGGGAACTGGAAAGTCCTTGACTGAGAGTAAGCGCTACTTAGCAACAACTAAAGCATCAGTGTGTTATCAACATTATTCTTGTACTAAATGCAAAACACAGCACTGTACCAGCTATTAAGAAGAAAACATATCCCAGTTGAAACCAGGACAGGGAGACTAATCCAACAGGTATACTTAACCATTAGACACAACCTAATCCACAAATATCAAATAAAACAAAGGCAGAATTCTTTTCATATGAGTTAGCTCCTTTATTTTTGTATCTGTATGTGGTATGACAAATTATATTTATCACATACTTTTGACCATCTGTACTAAAATCTCCTTGGCATTTCCAACATATCTTATAATTGTTTCAAAATTTCATTCTTTTCAGGCTATAAGACCAGATCAGGCACCAAGCAGTTGGGTAATGCTGGAGGGTATAAGATC
Source organism: Falco cherrug (assembly GCF_023634085.1). Classification (NCBI taxonomy): domain Eukaryota; kingdom Metazoa; phylum Chordata; class Aves; order Falconiformes; family Falconidae; genus Falco; species Falco cherrug. The sequence goes on along the minus strand of NC_073698.1, from coordinate 45,857,565 downwards.
AAATCTTTCTCATGTGCATCAGAGATAAAACTCTGAGAACAGCATACAATAGTCAGAAAGAATGGAAGAAAATGCTTGATGCTATCATTTTTAATAATAGCCAGACAGCAAGATTTTGCAATGATACATTACCTGAGGTTAACCATCCCTGGACAGTGTTAAAATATTTCTTCGTTCTGTACTGTGTGTGCTACCTGTGTACAGAATACTTGCATTATCTATGATACTGGAAATGTGTTTGGGGAGCATTAAGTTTTTTAGTGGGCATTAAATAAATGTATTGTATTATGTTTAAGCCATAACTCAAGAAAAGGAAAGGTTACTCAGGTGCTTAGGAGTGTCAGTAGGGATGAGAACTTTTCTCATCAGTGCAAGAGAAGTACGGTAGCTGAAGGAATCTAGTCTCAGGAGTTAGGGTACAATTCTGGGAGCTTTACAACAACAGCAAGGAGCTGGACATGCTACAGGTGTTTCAAATCATATATTGTGTGATAACACCACTTTTCAGCACTTTCACAGCCATTTAATAATGGCTCAAAATAAAGGAGTGTTCTGCGCTCATGATTAAACTCAGCTTCATGAAAGAGACTAAAAGGTCTAACCAGTACTTATTCTGTGTGACAAAGGGAAAAGGAGAGGCCTCATAAACAGTAATGAAGGACTTATTACCTATCTGATTTCACAGCCGTTACTTCCCCTGACAATAGAACCAGGGGCTGCTCTGTAAGGAAAAGCCACCCTCATTCCAATAACATATAAATGGCTTTGTAAGTTCCACTGCATTCTCACAGTGCACTCTTCTCGCACATGCAATGAAGATAGTCTTTATAAATCTTTCAGCCCCTCAGTAATCATTCTGATAAACCCTAACCCTGCAATGTGGCCCTTAGAATATCAGAAATCAATGACAGGGACACCAAGGGTTTGTGACCCAGCAGTTTAAAATTCATATATAGTCTTTGAAACTGAAGAATGATGCACCGCACAAGGTATTAGTGCAATTAAAGGAAGAAGGTTCTTACTGATGGAAGACATGTTTAGCTAACTTAGTTAAGGCTAAGCTAACTTAACTGCAAAGTTCTTATAAATTCCCACTGGCACCTGCAAGGAGAGTTTTATGGCACAGAAGGAGCCATTTTAGGCGGGAGCGCTCTATTATTTTAGCACTAAGCTAATGTTTACATTACTGAAACAAGTGCATGTACCGGTTATTTACCGTCGAGCTGGTTTAAGTAGTTTCTAGAAAACACAAGCTGATCTCTTGCAGCCTTGCCATTGTTCTGTTTCCTGCAAGGAGTGTTTATCCTAAAGAGTATGCTGGTGAGGCCTCCAAGCTTTATGGTGCAGGTGGTTATATTCTTTTAAGTTTTCTGCCCCTAAAGGTAGCTAGAAATTAGAAATCTTCTTAATGTATGTAAAACTTATAAGTTGAAGGTCAAAAAGACCGATTTACTATTCTTGAAAATAAAGACCTCATGATATATGGGCCAATTTGTGCTTTTCATATCTATTAATTCCAGGTCATTACAGATGCAGACAGAAATAAAGATACATTTTTAAACCTTTTTTTTTTTATATTCAGCATGCCTAAACATTTGTTTTTAGAATGAAAGCTGAAATGTTGAGATACGATTCCAAGCCCTATGTATCATCTGATAGAGAATAAGCCTTCTCCTGTTACAAGGCTCTGACCCACTTGTGCTACATATATAGTAAGAAAAAAACCCCTCTTCATCATTGTGTTCTGCTTGAGAGGTATTATTGACTTCCCTTGAAATACTTTGTCCGTTGGCACTTTATCTGTGGCTCCTTGGTAAGCTTGCAATGGGGTAATTGCAAATTCATGCTATTAAAACCCTTATGCCTCATGGAAACACAACGTTACATCATGTATCCTGTTTGTGTCACTGCACGAAAGAAGTCTGCTCAGAATCTACCTTCAGCTTGCAAGCTTTACATTTTATCATTTGTATTATGTTGGATGAGTATTTATTTGACTTTAATGACAAGTTCCACTTCTGCTTCTGCTATGGACATTTGGCCTGCATGCTGGTACAAGACAAATATATTCTTATAAGATTACTATTTTATTCTTAGGTTGTTTATGAACTATTAAAAAAACCCCTTGTTTAAATAAAATAGTTTATATTTAGTGTCTTAGAATTACTTTTTTTTTTTTTTTAATTGTTCTTTCTGCTCATAGCACTCAAGCTGGCAAAATTACCTAGATTTACATTTTGGGATTTTTGTATTAAGAAGTGCCCTTTGTTTCCTGGGGAAGGACCATTTGTGTTCAAAAAGGCTTGCTTTTACTGTAGCAGGTCTCCCCCTTCCATGGGACTCAGTAAGATTATCAAGAGTTTAAACAGGACATACATGAGCAACCAAGCAGCCTAGATCCACTGATTTCCAGCATTTGGATCCTGTAGGCAAACCCCAGACTGACTGTGGACAAGCACATGGGCTATCTAGACTTGCTTACTGACATATTCAGTCCTAATGCCATATGCTATATCAATAGCATATGAGATGCCCTTACTTGCAAGACCTCACGTGCTTTGGGTTGTGTTGTCAATGACTGAAGCTATTTTGAAGCTGACCTTTGTACGCCTATCAAGCAAAACATGTGCTAGATATAAATTTTCCCAAAACTCAGTCTTTGAATGCAAGATACAGCTTGAAATTGCATCTTTTTTTTTTTTTTTTTTTTTTTTTTTCCCCCTAAGGTTTGTAGCAGAAACAGAAAAGAACTGAGGGGGGAAAATATTACACAGTATGTCACAAGGACTTTTATATTTGGCACAAAAGTAACTGGGGATAATGAGGAATATCTGCTGGGCAATAAATATTAGCAGATTGCTCAGGAAACCTTTGAATTGCATCAAGAAAAATGTTTCTGATTCCAGAGGTAAAGAAAGCAAAGGAGACATTCTTTTATATTCGTTGACAATTGTGAAGAATGGATGAGAATTTGAGGCTGGAAGGTCCATTTAAGAATGGCCTTTAGAAGAAAGATTCGTGATCATTCAGGACAAGAAGGAGGAATAGCAGCTGAGTGATAGAAGGTAGCTTTCAGTAAATTTAGAGACTGGGTAAACAAGATCTCGTGTAAAGGAAAATGCTCTTAAAAGGTTAGCATCATAGAAATAATACACACAATAACATAGTATCCATCCACAGGTATATACTATCCCACTGTGAAGAAAACAGAAAATGCAGTAAGAGATTGATTAAAGCATGAACTGTGCATGAACCTTAGAGACAAGAAAGAATCAAGCTGGAAGCAGAAACTAGGTCAGGCTACTGAGGACGAGTGATAAATATAACATGAACATGTAGGAACAAAATTTTTAAAAAACAAAGCTCGAAACAAGATGCATCTGCCAAGAGATATCAATCAATTTAGAAATGCAATTGTAACAGAAGGAAGGGAAAGGATAGGGTGAATTGGTTGTCTGTTCAGTGGAGAGGAAAAACTATTGCTGAATGATGCTCAGAAGGACAAATTTTGTAAGAATGTTTCTGCCTCAGTCCTTAAAAGAATGATCAATTGCAATTGAGGGGTATGGTAATTCATAGCGGTGATAAAAGTAAAGTCTTCAAAACTGAATAGTAAAGGAACCATTTAGACATTAGAGTTTTTCAAGTCAGCAAGGGATTAGGAGTTTCCTAATTAATACATGAAATAATTTTATGATGAATTATTAGATAGTACTGTTGTACTTGAAAGCATGTGATAGACAGGAAATGACTTGAAAGGTCCATGAAGGGAATGTCAGTGTCTGTCTTTGAATAAGGAGAAAGGAAGATTGGGGTATGATTCAGCCACTAGCTTAATTTCTGCTCTCAGAAAATGTTTGAACAACTGACTAAACAAACTATTTATTAGCATTGGAAGACAACAAGCATGTGAGTAGCAGCCAATACAAAATTATCAAATCTGTGTGATTTCTCCTACAGCAGGACAACAGGATTTGAGAACATAAATGCCAATTGTCTTGACTTCAGTGGGGCTTTCTGTATTGTCCTTTATAAGAAATTGGGAAAATATGATCTATGTTTGGGAGTTTGGCTGGAAAATCTTCTTTCAACACAAACCATGCTATGCTATGGTTCTATAAAGCACTGACACAGTGTGGATACAGAAGGGTTGGGTAGGTTTCACAAGCCGTGAAATAATGATCAACAGTTTGCAACAAGGAGGAAAGCATGTGTCTAATATGGCTCCCCAGAGACATTTCTCAGCCTGAGTTCAGTTTTTTCCTTAATGATCTGAAGAATATGCCCATTCAGTTTTCAGGTGACATGGAGCTGGGTGGCATGAAAAGAACAGAGAATTCAAATTGACCTTGAAGAATTGACTAAGTAGCTTGAAAATAGTAAGATGAAATTGAACAGGAACAAGTGTAATGTATTATTCTTGGGCAGGAGTAATCAGATAGGCATATATGGGAAAGGAATGTCTAGTTAAATAGCAGTACTTCAGAAAAGGAGATGGAGGTTGCATTGGATCACAAGGTGAGCAGAAGACACAAATGGAAGAAAGCAAAAGTAATTTTTGTATATTTAGGGAATATAGTATGTAAGAAATAAAATACTACTTTTCCTCTGCTTGTTATCATGGTTACAGAACAGTATCCAAGTTTGGGGCACTGCATTTAAATAAAAGCAACTGACAAGTTTGGAGAAAAGGATTAAAAGGATTAAAAGAGTGATCACAAATATACAAAATATGACCTGCATTGAGAGGTTGAAGAATTTATTTAAGCATTAAGAGAGGAGGGCTATGAAGACAGTAGTCAGATATGTGAAAGAGTGTTGCAAAGAAGATGATTTAAGTTGTTGCAAAGAAGTAATTTGTCCCTTATTTTCAGAGTGAATAGGAAAAGGAATAACAAAATTATAGAAGATTCCAATTAGTAACTGAGAAAACGTGCTTATTTATAAGGATAGGAAAGAATTGGTGGAATACTGGTGAGGTTGTATCCCTAAAATGGAGGCATCGCAGAGTAGTTTAGACCAATGTGTGTCAAGAAAACTGAGATATACTTGATTTAAGTGTAGGGCCAGGCATGGCCTAATGACTACCTGTAATCCTTTCTAGCTCTGTGATTTTGAAACATAGAAGTCAGTTCACACACGTTTGATGCTTATGTTATGAGATCCCAGCTCTCAGTCTGTCTCTTGGGGCTGTAATGTGAAAATATTTGAAATGAAAAGGGGAGATGATTAAGCCCCAAACATTGGAGAGTTAACAAAACAAAGCAAGAAGACATGCACTATTTTGTCTGGAATAAATCCAGTGTAAATGAGATATGAGTTCTTTTGGCGCATATGTGTGTTAAAATGAGAGTACGAAAATATATGAGTATCTGTGATACGTAGGTATTTACTTCCTTGTTTAAGAAAAGAATTGTCTGTTTGGTTATAACCATAGGAATTGTTATAACTAGAAAACCAAAAACTTGTATTAGACAAGTCTTTAAAAAAAACCAACCAAACAAGTTTATATGTGCTTCCTGAAATAAAGTGTGCCTTATATTTGCAGTATGACATTGTATTCAATTGATAAAATTTAAATAAAGGTTTAAGTTGAAGACTGCATTAAATGCATTATTTAATGCTCTCTTGAAAAATATTGTAACCTACAGCAATTCAGTTTTTCTAAAGGCAAATACTGTTCTGCAAAACTAATTTACAGATCATTTTCAGTTCAGATGATTTAGCAGTGTTCGGTAAATTAAATAAGGGAGACTTCAATGAGAAGAAAAATATCCCAGCTTCACAATATAATATATAGCTATAATAGCAGAAGTCTCATGAAAGAAAAAAAGAAACAAGACCCCAACTTAAGAGAGAATGCAGCTCTAGATAAGTAAAGTTCCTTCACCACTAACTTTTAATATGAAACTGAACTGATAAGATTAAGCAAGGAAAAAAAAAAAAAGCAAAGAAATAGATAGCCCAGGTTTTAATCTCAACTGTCATTATTTGTGAAGAATGCTTAACATGCTCTGTTGCTAACACAAGTTCTTCATAAGGCTGATTAGAAAGCTGGGGCTTATGCCTGCATGTATGTCTGAATTTGGAATATAATGAGCTCTTCAGGTTGTACTTGGCTTGGGATAGAAATACAGGCCCTATGAAATTGATGCACCCTCATGACTGAAGTAATTTTTATATTATTTTGAAGTCAGTACATGTTCCATCACTTCCGAACCATTCATTTGGGGAAGAGGTTTGAGTATTAGAGAAGGCAGCTTAATTTTTCATTCACTAGCTATAGCCCAGTGATGCCTGAAATGCAGGCAAACAAATTGCACAGAATCTAATTAAAAGCAAAGACGCTGTAGAAATTCAACTGGTTAGAGGTGTTTGTATTTTGGTAAAACCTGGCTTTTTATGTGAATTTCTTTTGCATTCTTTAGAACAATCAATGGAATTTTGGTTAAGTTGTATTAAAATAATAATTCCTTAGTTTGGCTTTTGAGGTTCCTGATGTATTTAAAGCCTCATGCTGAGGGATTAAAGAATGAGTCAACACCAAGAGTAGCAAGTAATGCAGACTTTGGACCTCTAGTCCTGATTCTTTGCTGGCACCTTCTTTAAAATATTATATTCCAGTTGACTGAAATGGAGTTCTTCTTTATGGGTACTGGAGTTAAAAAAGATAAAACAGTGGTAGACACAAACATGAACAGAGAACGAGAAAACAGGGAAATGGAGATTTCACCTGTCTCGTGCAGGGCTGCCTCCATCCTGACAAGCGTAATTTCTCCAGACAGTGACTCTTGAGACTGCAGACCAAGTGGGACACGGTTGGGGCGACCCAGCACTTCAGTAACCCGACCACATCCACGCTGTAAAATGCTCATCCCTGGGACCCGTCAGATGCCCTTGCAGATTTCATTATTACCTTTGTGTGGTGTTTCTGGTTCAAAGTGGCTGTGATAATCTTAGGAGAGTATTGCAGCCTGCCAGATTGCAGTGATTAAAAGGAACGACAATTGTCTAGAAGAGGAATAAGGCGGATGTATCTCTTCTTCCCACCTGTGCTGGCCCTCAGAGAGGCTCTTGATGGTTGATGTGATGTCTCTACCAAGTCCCTCTCAAACCCATTCTGCTTTGCTAAAATGGGTGACTCCCAAGACCTCCTCCAATGCCAGCTGAAGCAGGCAGCTATGCCCAGAGGGGTGTGCAGGACCAAGCACCCATATCCTTTCGCAGGGACATAGAAAGGAAAGCAGGAACAGATCTAATGCTCTGCAGCAGTATCTGTGTATTTTGGAATTTTCCATGAAGAGATGTGGCAAGGAAGTCAACCTTTTCTTTAGACCTGAAGAATAACTTGGAAAATAGCCTTCATGGGAAAGGTTTTGCTTAGTTTAGGGCCCAAAGCTACAGGATGCTTTGCATTCAGTGGACTAAAAAGGCTTTTGTTCATGTTTTTTGTCTCACTCGGTCCTTATCTCTGGACATGACAGGACTGTCCCATTTGATGGTGAGTCACGCTTGGTAAGGAAATTGTTCAGGTTCTTTTGTGGTTGTCAGTTTAGGTGCCAATGCCAATCTCCATGTTTTCTCCAGGAGAGTTATGGGATCCTATTCTCTGTCCACAGCTTGTCTGTGCTTTGTGTGGGAAACCTTTTCAGGACCTTGGCTCTCACTGGGATAAAGCCTGTGACCATGGTGACATGTGTCCTGTCTCCCAGCTCATTGCATAAAAAAAAGGCCATAGTGTCACAATTGAAGTCCATGGAGGGGAACTGGGCCACCTTGCACTCCCCCTTCGCTGTTGTGCCGGTGTAGAGGATGCTACAAGGTGGATAGGAGAAAGGCATCCATAGAAGTTCCCACTTTAGAGGTGACACTTGGATCCAAGCTACTTGTGGGGAGACCACAGCTCCTGACAGTGTGCATTTTCTCGAAGTTTTGGGGCAGCTGTCTGAGTCTGTGGGGGGAGCTCTGGTTTACCTCGCATCACCTGCCAGACCCAGGTGTAGTGGTTAAAGTTAACAGTCCTCTGCATCCCATGGGTTTCCCTGTCCCATGCTAATTCTGTGGGTTAGTTGGATGTACACAGTACAAGAAAGCATCCCCAGGTACAGTTATGGAAAGAGTTTCTAAGCCTACACTGGGTGACCAAGAGAATCCATGGTAGTATCCTGGGGCACTCACCAGGATACCCTAAAAATGGGGGCACTTCAGGCAGGGCAGTCTAGGCAGGAGGGTTTTCAAGAGAGGCTTTTGACTTAGAAATCCACCGCAGTGACAGGAAATGTCATCCAAGTTATACTTCAAGCTCTTGGAAATGTTTTTATTTAAATACACATTATCCCTCATAGCTTTTCAATCTTCAGGCTTAATTTATCTTGAAGTTTAGTTTCCTCCATATGTTTACCATCAGCTAAAGAACCAGAGCTGATGAGCTGCTGGGAAATGTTTTGTCATGCTGTATATGAGTTCTTTGCTTTGCAGTTAAATGTTTTTACATTTGACTTGCACCCCTTCTGAGAAGAGATGAGTAGTCGCTGTTAGTACTGTTATTTCATACTTACATAATAGCTATTTGTTTCCTTGATGAGTGATTTTTTCCATTAAGGATTTCCAAGACTCACATTGCAGTAGTCTGGGATTGCAACTGCAATTTGATGCAACTTGGCTTGCACATAATTAGTACAGAATGGTGCACAATGTCACCATCTTCCCTAAGATGGAAGCTCTGGCTTAGATGGTGCAGAGCACTTCCCTTTGGTCTAAACAAAATTGACTCAATTTAGCAAGTCAGTCTCACTAAAGAGCATCTTGGGACTTAGTAACGTGCATGTGGTATGATAAAATGTTTGGTAAGTTCAAGGGTAAATAGAGATTTTATAACAGAAAGCCATGAGATAATTTTGGAAATGGATTTCTTGATCTACATTTTTAAAAAGTTATTATGCAATTCTATAGTTGAATGGTCTATAGATATACTTCATAATTATATTCATTTGACTTTCAGATTACATTTTGGGTTCTACTGTGTAAAGCTTTATCAATGAAATCTAGCAAAGCAAAAGCAGAAAAAAAAATCAAATTTGGTTGCATTAAGAGTAATTCAGGATAGGTTTAGCACTTTAGCAATTGAAAAGTCAATTCTTTTTGTCTGTTGTAAAGTCAGCAGACAACATGTCTGTCAATTTTTATCAAAATACTTCAGAAAGGCATGGGAGTAAAAGGAGAAAAGCAGAACACTTACCTTTGTGATTCAGGATTATCATGATTTATGATGTACACAGTAGTTTTAGGGTCTATTTTCTGGCATTATTTTTGTATTTTAGAACCAAAGATGCTTTGTGCTCCTTTAGAAATGTTATTGTATTAAAGGCATGGCTGTTTTGGAAAATAGCAACTGAGACTGCCTTCCAGAAGCCTTCACTTCCCCCTCCATCCTAGAGGAAAACAAGTTTATTTGATTTTTTCTAACCACAAAGTTGTATCTATGATAGAATTTTAGTCTTTATGCTATGTGGGGCATGTCTGCAGTCTTAAATCTCTTATAGCTATGTCTGTGTTGCTGCTAGGAAGGCAGGCCAGGGACCACGTTAAAGCATGTGAGATTGCATTGCCCATGTATTTATATCTGTGCCTCCATCTGTAAGAAATGTGGGAAGTTTTAGAGATCATGTCAAACTATTTTAATTTTAAAATATTTTATGAGATATTTTAAATAATGTAAAGACACATTCAATACCATAGAATTTCCTTACCCTCAAAAATTCCTGAACTATACCATTCCTATTGTTTTTATCTTTGTAAAGATTTGGTTGTATTTGTTGTATTAAATGTGCTTTATAAATATCTTAAATCCTGAAGCACAGAACTCATTATTAGACAATTTTGCTTATTAGCTAGTGTTTTCTGCAGAATCCACGTGAAAAGTGTAGCTCTATTTTGTTGAGATCTTTCTTGCAGAAATGCTATTAGCTGTTATTTCAGATGTTACTATTATTAATTTAATTCTGTTATTTGATTTTTTTTAAGAGTGAAACATTTCTATGGAAAGCCACCAATCTATTTTCACAACTGAAAGCAATGACCAAAGAAGGCACAACAAGCCACAGGATTGCTCTTAGCTGCTTTGAAAGTAAAATAACCTGCTGAAAGTCAGTATTTCATGGAACAGCTTGTAAGACTAGAAATTTTTTTTAGAAGAAGATGAAAAATCGGTGGTGATTAGCATGGTGCTTTTCTTGAATGGTAGTGTAAAGGCATTCTCAGAATTCTCTTTAGGACTGTACTACTTTTATAAATCCGGTTGTAACTCGTAGGATTTATGAAAATAGGTATGCAAATGTTTATTCAGTACTTCAGGAGCCCCTGCAGCTTGCGTAAGATCCAGCAGGGATTGTCCTTCTGCTCAGCTGCAGCTGAGGTAGGCTCTCATGCTCACTGAAAGGGGTCCCCTCTACATGTTGACCAGCAGACCTGAATGACTACAGCGGGCAAAGAAAATACGGCATCTTATAAAGAGACATTACATCTGGTTCTGCTTTCAGTGCAACCAAGGCACTTTGAGGCAGAGAGGTTCTGTGCTTTCACCAGGCAACAGCACCGGTGCAACCCCTCACTTTCAGCTGTGGCTTGTGGTCATGATATGTAGCAGTTCTGTAATCATCATCATCCTCTTACATCGTTGATCAATGCTGGAGCTTTCTACTGTTATGGTTCTTCAGTTTGTGACAGTGCCGGTAGCTTCCTTAAGCTGACCAGCCATTTGCTGTCATAACAGCATCAATTGCCATCTTTTATGCTCTCAGACTTTCTCATGTTTCAAGTACCACTTATAAATTAACTGTTGATATTAGTTATAGGATTTTTTGTCTTCATCTTTGCTTTTATAATAATTCCTTGCTGTCCCTTCAGGCATTTCTCTGCTATGTCCACAAAAAGACTCAGAACTTTTAAGTCCCCTTTGTAGGTTTGTATTTGATTCTTACCTAAATTTACTGCTTCTTCTCTAAGCATGTCTTCTGACAAACTGTTCTGCCTTTTCTGATGTTAAACTGATGTGTTCAAAATTGTCTTCTCCTTTTAATATGTTTTATCTGAATATATTGCTTATAAATAGTGACAGATTAATGATGGCTTGTTTATTCCCCAGAACTGGTGCAGGCAGAAGCAGTAGCCCTTTTGCAGTGAACTCTGTCCTGATCCAGAGTGCTCTGCCTCAGAGGATCAGGGAGGCTTGTCTAGTCTGTTGCAGAAGTTGGTAAAAGTGACATACATCAAATAGGAGCACAACTCATTTCACAGCACTACAGGTCAGCGGCATCTCCCTGTTTTTCATGACACCTCATGTGCTTTGGATCCCAGTGGCCGATGTGTCATATGAAATGTTCCATTGCCTATTTCTGAACACTTTCTTGCTTAGCAAGACTGAATCACCAGTGATCAAACAAGATCTCACCTGGCCTTCTGCTCTGTATCTAAAATAAACAAGATTTTTCAGTCTCCATTCTGTACACCTTTGTCATTCACTGCAGCATCAATGGACACCTGCTCCACAATAAAAAGTTTGCCAGCTGTCCTGCTCAGTCTCCTAGTGCTGTGACCAAGCTCCCACATGCATTAAACTCCATCATTTCCCCCTAGATGAGAGTTCCCATCAGCAGTTTCTCAGTGGATGTGAAAAGCCCCAACAGCACTGCTGGGACACCTGAGAAATCAATTGCATGCTGTGCGTCCATTGCAGTATCCATCAATTGGATGCTGGATGTCATGTCTACTGTGAAATGCCAAAGAGCACAGTGTACCTCTGAAGCAAGTTTTGGGGGAAACCCAGGGTTTAGGGGAAAGTACGCACAGTGCCACAAAGTTTGACCGCTGCCCAAATTCGTATGAGTTTAACATAAGGGTCTCTGCAGAAGCTAACAGCTGACACCCGGTAACAACAAAGTCAGCTACATAAATATTAATATATAAATAAATTAATTTAACCAGTCAACAGCACAGAATAATTCAACAGGGAGAGCAGATTACCCTTGGAACCTGGTAAACTGAAGAAACTCTGGAGAATCTTCTTTACCTAAATGCTGCTGTATCATACCCTCATATCCTTGGAGCCCACATAGAATCCATATTTCTTAGTTTCAGATCTTGTTACTAATGGATGATAGATTGGAAAAAGAAAAGCCACGCAAAAAACTTGTAATAGCAAAAAGTTTGGAAATCTAAATGAGAAATTGTGTACTTATTATCATTATTTTTTTCAGCTGCAGTGTTGGGCCAAACATAATACTGTGAAAGTTTTTGTTTGCTTCCTGGACTAATAAAAAGAGGAACTTCTATAAACCTAGAGCATCTGTCAGAACTCATCAGACAGACATGCTTCTTCTTTTTCAGTAGGGCCAGAGGAGCTTTTGCATAGATGCTTCCTAATATTTTCCCTGAAGATATACTATTTTTGAAAGCAATTCCAGTTTTAAAAACTTACATTTTTGACACAAGAGGTCTTGTGGGATTTGATGGTTGCAATTATTAATGATGGTTACCAAAGGATGTTTGTAATAAGTACATTTTTCATGTGAATGGTGCTATATAATCAATGATATAACACGCAAATTTGCAGCTATTAGGATATCTATCTTCCAGACTAAAACTGTAACTAAATCCTTATGTTTTACATCAAATCACATTTGGGATAACTTGACATGCTTAGTGAAAGAGCTTTTGAGAATCTCAACTGTTTTGCCTCTGCCTTGTCCAGTGTACACCAGACTACGCATTAATTTGTGGAACGTGACTGTCAAACATTTTTGTTGGGTTGATCATGCATGAAAGACAGAAATCTTTTGCATCAGCAGGAATGGTCTCTTCAAGACATTCATGTTATACTGCTTCCTTTTTCAGGCATGGATTTAGCCTCTCCTCCCCAGGTAAGCCCCTTGAACAGCAAAAGATAAATACATGCCTTATAATTTTCTGGCTTGATGTGGTTTTTAAGTACACCTTTATTCTCTATTGAGCAATGAGCACCAAAGCCGTGTTACAGGCAGTAATTTCTCTTCCCCATCTTTAATGAAGATTTTTACAGCTGGTCTTCTCTGTGTTTCTGATACAGCTTGACAAGTTCAGTATATTAAATCATTAAGCTTCTCTTTACAGTATTTAGCAAGGCAGCATAGAAAGGAGATGGCAATCATTTTCGCAGAAGCTCAAAATTGTCTGGTGAGCTCTGTTACCCTTCGGATAATCTGTGGAACAAAAGGTTGAAGAACAAATCTAATTCCCACTACAATCTTAGCAGCTCCTAAATCCTTCAAGGGTACTTCTTTTGGCTTTGATTACACTTGGAAAAAATGTAATCCAATTTTATATTGCTGTTGTATATAATTACTTACACTTTGAATAAACATTACTTCCCATCCAGAAATCCCCATGCGATCTGAAAACACTGCCACCATCACTGCTATAGATGAATGTGTTGCTGCCAGCAAAGAAATTACTATGGAGTTTTTTGCAAATTTTTTTACCAATTGTCATTTTTCTATGAAAGTATATTATACATTTGCGTTATCCTAGGAATACCATAAGTGTGGCCATTAGTGGGAGGGCAGGAAGAAGGGTGAGGCATTATTTTTCTTTTTCTTCTGAATCTCTTTAATACAGGCTTATGCAAAATTCCCAGGACACATTGCATTTAACACAGCAAAAAAAAATTCTTGCAAACCTGTGCAAAGTCTATTCTGTATTCAGATGGAATAAAATCAGCATAATGAAAAAGCAGTGTTGGGCTCCTCCTGAGTCTCTGACAAAAGCACAAATACTGGCTTTTTATTCTCTGCTGCTCTACTATTCAAATAGAATGAAATATCAGTCATGCATTTTTTTAATATGTCTGAATGAGCTCTCTTGGCATTTCAGGCTTGGCGCACAGTGGGCCGGGTACTTGAGTTTTAATTTTCCTGTTCAGCTGAATAACGCAACTTTTCATGGTCCCTCTCCTCCTGGAGACCTCTTAAAAATCTTTGAAAGATTTTTTTTTTTTACTTTATGTACATCTTATGCTTCAATATTTGTTATACAAATTCTCCACAAGCCACTGGCAACCGCCAGTGGGCCAATAGGCACATGAGCATCAGCTAGACTGTGGGCAAGGGTGATATTAAAGAAACAGTGTTAGGTATTTCTGCTTGAAACAGCTCTATGAGCCTAGGACAGATACTATTTCATGGTCTGACACCCAGGGGAACTGAGGTCTCAGCTCTGACCCCAAAGGAAACCCCAAGTGCTAGCCTCAGTGAGCAATCTGAAATATGACAGTGTTACTCTGTGCTTGCTGCAAGGTGACAAATTCTGTTTTCAGTGGTGTTAGGAAAGATATTCTTGAAACATTTCTGCCTGACTCCTACACTTGACAAGTGTATCTGAAAAAATGCATCTTAGTGGTTACACCATAGCAGGTACTACTAGAAGGTTATGTGTTGGTTTGTTGCTCAAAAGGAAATTTTCTTTTTTCTCTACCCAGACAAGTTGCCAGGATTCCCTCACAAAAGTTTGCTTGTTTTAAACTCCATATATTTTTCACTGTTTCTTTAGTCCTTCAAGTAAGTGGCTCCATTAATCCATGCCAGAATTTTTGGAAAAAGGCAAACATGATGCAGGCTGCACAGGCCACTTGCAGCTCATGCAGAAATTTGTATGCTTGCTGACGGCCTGTGAAGCACCCTCACTTATACCTACCATGCTGGAGCAGTGACAATTGGGTGACAAGATACTGCTGAGCATCCTGCAAAGCAAGGGCTCCCTGCACACATGGAGGGAGCATCACAGCAGCTGCACATCTTTCTTTTTCCTTCGAGAACTGGACATACATCATAAGAAATGGATGCATGTGGCAGTCAAAAACGTGCGCAGAACCAAGGCAGGTGTAATCTGGTTTAGGATCTGGATGTAGCAGGATAAAATTAAGCCTGGGTAAAATTCCACCCTGGCATTCACCCAAGGTCTGGGGCAGATTTTGTATCCTGCACTAAGTTTCGTGTTGCCATGACTACAGTGCCCTTGCTGGGTGGTTAAAGCACACTCCAAGGCTTCCATCTGAGTAGCAGGACTGCATTTAGATGTGTCTCGTGTGTTGTCATCTGGACCAAGAATACTCTTCACTGACTTAGTTTGTAAGCTGAGCCTCCCTCTACCCCAACCTGCTTTGCTGAAGTAGGTTGAGCATTATTGAATCTACTTTTAAATAAAACACAAAAATGAAAAGGAAAAAGAAGAAGCCAGTGATTTCAGTGCTAATATTATGATTGTTTTCATTATTAGGGAAATGTAGTAGTCAAATCGTTGTTCACTCTACACTTTTTATATGCACAGCTGGTGCTAAACTTGCCTGCATCACATTTTCATACCAAAAATTTAGCTCTGAAAAATCATTGCGTTTAGTCTGGTACTCACAGAACACACCAATAAAATCAAAAGTGATTTGATTCCTATCTCTTTGTCTTCTATGAGAATGAAACCTAATAAATCAAATTACATTTTCTTCACAAGTGAATTCACTGGTTCATGAACTGGGTTCTTTTCTTGCATTTTTGGCCTCAGCCAAGTTTCCCCCTCCTGCTAAAGAGTGAAAGATTTCAGTCAGAGAACTGTAAGACTGCATACACAAAACAGTGCAAACTAACTGAAACAAACTTTAGCTCTTTTTGTACAAAGTCATTTACATTGTCATTACTCTCAGTGGACACACTGAGATCTGGAAAGCTCCCAGAAAAGAATAGTGGCTGAAACAGATTTATACACTTTTATGGAAGATGCATAACATGTTCTCCTTAGCAAGGAAGCTAGAACACTTTTACAAAGCCCCGTAGCCCTCTCTGAATGCTAACAGCATGTCTCTGTTTGTGGAAACACAGCATTCCTGTTTTGTCTCCTCTCTTTTGAGCTGAGTGCACGCAGCTTTTTCTTCTTGCATGTCTTTGTGTTGTAAAGGACAGTGGAGCAGTTTTCACTTGCCCTTGAAGGTAAAGGCCAGGATTACTGATGGTTGCTGTGCTACAGTCTTACTTCTCACCCGGCGCCCAGTGAAAGCACTAGCAGCATCAGCTGAGGATTTCCCCAGTATAAGGGAATCAGGAGTAATCCAAAGACTAGAGAAGGAAGAATAAACTCTGGTCCCTACTTTCCATATCTACTGTCTGTTCTGCAACATTAAAGAGGAAAAGGCATGAATTCTTTCCATTTTTATAGTCATTTCTTAGAATGAGTTAAAAAATAGCTCTTTCAAAGGCAAAGTTTCCAACTTTGTTGGAAGTCACAAAAGTGAAGTTCAATTATGTAGGCTTCTTACAATCACAACTGAATGCTGTTGTGTTTTCCAACACTGAAAAGCTGTGCTGATATGGAAGAAAGTGTAGTGATTCTTACGTACATGGGGCTGAATTCAGAGCAGTTGATACTGTAGCACATGTGACTCCGTGGGGATGGGTATGCCTCGGGCGCTCGGTATGTTTGCAATATTCTGGGAGATTTGTCAGACAGCTTTACGTAGTGTCAGCTTCACCCCCTTTTCACTTCGCTTTGCTCTCACTTCTGTGGTGTTCTCCAGCCAAACTGAAAGCGCATGAGTGAAGTTAAAATCTGGGTACATAAGAATACGATGAGCAAATGAAACCACCACAAGGTCCCTAGTAAGTGGAAGGTAAAGTGCTCTGGTATGTGGCATGATTTTTTCTCAGCATGTACACAGATAGACAATAGTTATCTACGTTATGTGACCTCTATTTTCTTCTTCTTCTTCAGTGCAATCACACACAATTATTTATGTACCTGGTATTAGAATTTTATGCTGTTATATCCATACATACAGTGTGTGTGTATTTAACCATGAATATATCTATCACATACAGAAAACTACCACTGTGTCAGAAAACTCCAAGGTATCTTCTAGTGTGTCAAACCACACTGTCAAAACCATTAATTCTTGACCTGGCAAACTACCTTACATCTTTTCCTGTCTTTCAGAAAAATTAAGCTTGCTCTTGCTTTGTGACTGTGGAGAAAAATGGGAAGCTGAATATCAGTTATCTAATCTTTTCTTTTCCCCTCCTCTGAACTTGTTTTATCTTTTACTCCTGACTTGCTGTTGAGCTGGAAAAAGCTTTTGCATGACTTTGTCAAAAACTCAGAAAAGGACATTTTTTACCTGGTTTGTTTTTTGTTTTTTTTTTTTGTTTGTTTGTTTGTTTGTTTGTTTGTTTTTTCCATTTGCCAAATAAACGTTTCTACATAGACATGGATTTGTAGGCATCAAAGCACCATGGAACACACTTTAATCCAAGCATTCCCATTTTAGAAAGGAGATTACAAGCAGCAAGAGCCAATGTTGGCTCCTTTTTGCATGCAACTGCTGGTTGCATATAACTAACACATATCTCATGGTGAAAGACCTTATGCTAGGTTCAAGAAACAAAGAACGAGGCTCCAAGCAGAGAGCAGAGATAGTGCCCAGCCTTTCCTTTCTTCTGCGTGTAGACATGCTGCATCTTTGCGCTTGGGTGTAATTGCTGCTTGAAGCTATATAGCCATTTTCAGAGTTGCAGCTGGAAACCTCTGGAGTTGACAAGGGTGTCCCTTCTCTCCTGACCACACTGTTGAGCAAAGAGTTTAAGTGCCATTAAGGGTCAGCCCCACGCGGCAGCGTGACGCCTCGGCATCCGTGCTGCTCTGCCCTCCTGCTGTGCCCTTGCGGGTGGGAATACCCAGTTCTTGGGTCAAATGTAGATCCAGAAATTGAGGAAGCCATAAGTTTTAAGCTCTCCTTTGAGTTCCCAGGTGGATAACAGTAAGGGTATATCTCTGTAGATAAAGTTAAGTCTTCAATAATATTGTGACCTGGAGTGAGAAGGCCGATACAGGAACTTAAAAGAGGAAATGTTTCACAGATGGCTAAAAAGTGGAGTACTGAAAGTACAGTTTCAAGCTCTTGTTTCATTCCACTTTCCCAGGACTGAAATAGAAGCAGTTAGAGGGAAAGAGTAAGAGGTGAAATCCAAAATTCAGACATGAGCAAAATGACTTGGCAGCTCAGCTTGCAGGCAGCCGTTCCCTGAAGCGTGTCCAGAGAAAGTAGCCAAGAGAACTGAAGAACGAACTCATTTTTGTTGGTAAATATCAGTCAGCTTGTGGTTAATAATAACAACTTCTTTTTGTATATGATTTAAAAACCACCCTCATCTGGGATGTTATGGTAGGAGATACCCAAGTATGCAAATTTTGGTAGCTAGGACACAAAAAAAAAAGCCAACCATGACAAGAAGAAATATTTCCAAATATCGCTTCTGCAAGGTTTAATAAATAGCTTTTGAAGGTTTTTTTCCCTTAAGTTTGAAAAGTTCCATTTACTCAGTTTTTTTCTCTCACATTTTGTGATTAGGTTCATGCACAGAATTATGAAGAAGCTTTTTGTTCTTGCTTAAAATGCATATCTCTCTGTAACCTGAACTGTGGTGTTATGACAGCCAGAGTTCACTCTGAAAACATTACATTTCCTTTATTGCCCTTGCACCATTTCCCATTTTTATGTGTTGTTACTGTGCTTCATAACTAGTATCCTGTATTCTTCACTTGCAGAACACACAGAGTAAAGGATGCCATAGATTCTTCAGACAGAAGCCACCTGTGAAATTTATGTATTTACATTAATAGAAAACAGAGTACTTGAGCGATGCTTTTCAAGTTTTACATACAGTATAAATTATTTACTTACTCTCTGTTTGTGACAGTCTGCAGTTTAAGCAAATTATTTGCTGACACAAAACATAACTGGAACTGAGGTTCAGAGGCTTCTCTGAACTGTTTTATCTACTCCCCTTTCTTCCTGGAGCATTTTGATCTCTCTTGAAGAAATACTTTGAAACTCAAAACTTTTTTTTTTATGAGATGCATGCTTGGTAATAATATGAAGACCATGTTCTAATTTAGAAAAAATGTCTTCTCTTTAAAAACAAGAATTTACAGAATTCTTCCCTCAGCAGCTAGATTTTTTTTTCAGCCACATGCGTAGAATGATTTTCTACTGCCTGATTCACACTCTTCCTTCCCACAGCTTGGTCTCCTTCCTCCTTAGTATCATGCTGTTTCCTACATGAACAGCTTTTAGAAAGAGCTGTAAAAAGCACCTTTTAATTTAGTCCTTTCCAGTCAACTGAATGATTAATTCCAAAGCCAGTAGCAGAATGGTCTGATTAGAGCTCTCCTGGCACAGCAGCACTCTGCTTTATGCCGAGTATCAATTATTTCACTACATGTAATGTTGTTTTGGCTCCTGCTGGAGGTAGTCTTGATGTGACAGAAGGTCTAGCCTTCAGGGAGTGGGAATGGACATCCCAGCATGACTGCCTTCTGCAAGTTCTTACCTCCTGGAGAAGTCATTCAGGGCTACTGCCAGAGAGAAAGATGCCTCCTTCCCCTCCTTGCTCAGTGCTCATCTTACAGGTAGGCAGGAGGAGATGAAGGTCCTGGGACGATGGGTAGGTCTTCTCTTTCCTTTTGTCTGTGACTTTGGGCTTGGGAAAGAGCAGAGGCAAGTTCTTCTGAGAGTCACTGGCAGCGCAGTGGCCAGATTTTAAATCTATGAGTGAGATTACAGAATTAAACCCCAAGTGTACGTGGCTCCAGGGTCAGGATGTTTCTGGAATATATAAGCCTCTAGGACCAGATGCCAAGGCCTGTTCAGTGTGACTTCACAAATGCCCATCCTCCTGCTTTTTTCTACCCTGGGTCCCAGTGTTGCATCACCTCCTTCCATCCCAGAATGATGGAATCAAACCCCAGACAACCCCAAAAGCCTCCAATACCCCTTAGCAACTGACGTGTGAGTGGCAGATAAAGCTCCAATGCATGTGGTGTTTACCATGCTTCTTAGTCCTCATCGACTGAAATGGAAATTCAGGGAATAAGTCTCTTTTCAGTACTTCCGCTTCTTCCTCCTTCCTCTTCTGCCTGATATTACAGCCTACCAGTGTTTTCTGGCAAAATTAGAGAAGTGTTGACATCAGAAGTGCTTTCAGGCAGCTTCACTTCTGGTGCTGGAGAGGACAAACATCTGGTTTGTAGGAAAATGAGTATGCTGCCATCTCTGCGCACTTTTGCCTCTAATTCTTTGCTGCCTTTGCCATCCATTGCTGTTCAACCTCCTTCTGGTTATATCCAGCAGCAGTGATACTTTTCCACAACAGTCTCTGTCTTGTAGCTTCCTGTACTACTCCTTGCACATCAGCTTTTAGGCTCTAACTTCAAAGTGGGCTCTGCTTTCCATGGGATATAGACCTGGTGGCCCCCGGTGGTCCCTTGCAACGTAAATTGTTCCCTAATTGTATGATTCTGACTTGATGTGTGTCTGGACATGCAAATGGAGTCACTCCAGTCTGGGAACAATTCTGAGGAAAATTTCATGACTTTCTAATGACAAATATTTAAGTTTGAAAGCTTATTGTAATGGACCCAGTATAAAGTCTATTGTGCTCCCAGACACCACGAAGGAGTGCACTTCACAAACTAGATTTCCATGTTTTAATGGGATGCTACTTTCAGAGGGCTGTGCCAGGTCATGAAGTTGTGTCCTGGTTTCAGTTGTCTCATTGCACGTTTGTTTGGAGGACTGGACAGCTAGATCTATTTGAGAGGTAACCTAAACTGTAGATTTTGTGCTATAAACAGAGGTGCCAAACATGTATATATGTTCACCTACATGTCAGAACTGGAATATAGTTGCCCAAATATAGGATGTGGGCAACAGATTTGAAAATATGACTAAAAATGTGTACTCTAAAAGAGAAAGGCATCAACAAATATCTCTCATATTAAAGACAAATCTTGAAGACATATATGCACTCAACTAAATTTTGCTCATCTGTGTCCCACAGGTACAAGGTCTGCAGGTTTTGCCATCAGAAATTAAAGGAGGTCCCTGGGTGAAGGAGGTAGAAGAACCTAATCTCCCAAGGAAAGAATTCAATGGATGATTTTCTTCTTTGTTAATGTTTCTGTGTGTTCTATAAAAAATAGGAACTATCTCAGAAAAAGTCATTTTGTCAGGAAGTTTAACGTCCAGTCTCTCTCTAATGCTGTTTATAGTGCAGATGTGTCAAACCTGGGTCCCATCAAAATGACAAATAGTTTCTCACTGCTCCCTTTGACAGCCCCTTTCTATCCGTATCCATTGTGTGCCTTGTCTTCTACTCAGATTAATTCAGATTATAAATGCTTTGTGAAAGGTGCTGTCTCGTTCCATGCTTGTGAGATACTTAGTATGATTAGGTGAACTTTTGATGGATCACTGTTTTTTGTCCTCATTTGGTGATAAAACAGAGTGCAGACCTGCACTTGTGCCATGGCCCTATGCATCTGGGAATCGTACTCCTGAAACTTGCCTTCAGCCAGCCAAGGAGCAGCTGTCCTACTTTAAATAACAGAGGAGCAAGAGGGAAAGCACTGTGAATTTTAAGGGAGCAGAAACCTCTGTGGTTAGTGGAAAAAAACCCCTTCTTCTGAGTCTTTCTTGGTGAAAATACGATGACTGTGGCTGCTTTTGTGGTATTTACATTTTACAAGAACAAGCTGTTCTTGCGGCATTTTTGGCTTGGTCATCCGGTAGGAAAAACAAGGGATGAGAGTGAGGAAAAGGAAATGTCAAAAGGACTCTTGAATGTCTGGTTGTGTGTGTGTATGTAAACGCATCAGGTAGGAAAAGGGAGAGAAATAGTAAGGGAGAAAAAAAAAAGAGGGTATGAAATGTGGAAGGAAGTGAGCAGAGGGAAAAAACAAACCTAAAAAGAAGCAGATTGCATCCCTGTAAAAGACAGAAACAAAGAATCTGCCAGGGAAGGATACAGAAGAAAAAAACAATGGGGTAGTGTGTGTGTGTGTGAGGATTAGGCATTGTGTTGCTTCCATCAGTTTTGTCAGAAATTGAATTAAGCCCTTTGCCAGCCATTTGTGTTGTCATCTGACTTCAGTGGTGTATGTATTACTGAACTGCCACAGAGTCTTTGTGGTAAAGTGTGTCTATAAAGTAGGTCCTCAGGAGTCTGAGCTGAGAAAGGCACATTAATTTTGTTTTTCTATGTACACGTTTATCTAGAAGTTTTGATAAATTTTAGTTTTTCATAAATAACGTAGCTATGACTTCCTTTATTATTAGGCCTGCTATTGAGGCTATCTGAGATAGAAACCAGAGAAACTGCATTAACCTTTTCATAACTTCTGCTCCCTGTTTTCCTCTTTCTGTCCCATTTCACTATGGAGAGGGGTTTTTAACTATTGACCGACATCCCACAACCTGTCGTTGGGTGATGGTGTTTCAGACAACTACAGCACTCAGTGCTGCTGTCGGTGCTTGGGATAGCACTGGTCGAGCTGTGCTTTTTCTGAGGCTCTGTGCTTATGTGCAAAGACCGGGCTGCTGAGGGATGGTGGGCTTGTATGAGAAGTATGCGCCATGCGAACATATAGCTCCTCCATTGCCATGCAAATGTGTAGCTTTCCCAGTCATGGCGGTATTACATCCACCCTGCATACTTAAAGGTCTAAAGGCATGCAAGGGAGGGCAGCCCTCCCACAGAGCAGAGCTGGATGAAGTGGGTGGCTATACAGCTCAGGGCTGCACTAGGAGCATCAGGGTCTGCTTGTTCTGCTTATCAGCTGTTGAGGTGAAGCTGCTCAGCTGATAAATTGCATCTGTTTTTAACTAGGGAAGCTGCATAGCAAGAAGTTGAGCCACAACTAAGGATACCTACCAGTAGAGAAACCATCATCTGAGGCTAGAAATGTAGCCACAGAGAGGAGGTAGGAATTTCCAGCAATATTTGAGCAAGTCTTACCAGGACTGTGAGGACCTGGATATGCGTGAGACTTGTAGGTATGCTTGGAAAGGATGGGATTATCAGTTTCATGTACAGTTTTGTATTTGCTTTTTTATTACCTTTTCTAGTTCTCATTTTAATACTTTGATGATTTTATTTGTCATCTGTATGTTTTTTATTAAATAAAGTGGCTTTTAATTTTGACTCAGTGCCTTGGGACCAATCTATTTCTTTCCTGTCATCATTTCTGTCCATGGCACACAGCTCTGGCTGACGTGCAGTCTGTCTAAATATCAGTGGTTTTTAAAAATGGGAGCAAATGAGGAAAATGTCAGGAAAAAACCACCACAGTCTAGCTCTGATTTACATGGAAAAACATTTGTAATCTCAAAGCTGGTTGCCAAGATAGGTTCAAATGCTGAACTCAGACAGAAGTCCCTGTTGCTGATCAAAAGTGGACACTGTTCTTTGAACAAAACCACCACACTTAAATAAATGTTTTTATCTGGGGGGCAGATGGCTGCAGTGCAGCTCTCAAAACATGGATTGTTACCATAGTACTTCCACTGAACAGCGAGGTGACACAGTTCCTGCTTCCGTGGCAGAGCAGGTACTGCAAAATCTAATGTGAGCAACACAAATCTTACCCACGTTCCTTGTTGATCAAACAGATGAAATCTGTTCTGTTTGCGGCTCTTCTCTTGCATCCTGCTTGTAAAATGGACGCAAAGATAGTAATTCCTTTAAGAAAAGCTCTCACATGAGAGCTAGAAGCTTTCTCTCCTTGTTCAGATTAATCCACTGATTAAACAGGTAGCCACAAAGCCCAAGCCAAATAGCTTGTGAGAATCTCAGTGAAAAGCAATAATGTCTCCACTCTCAAAATTATGTGGGGGGAAAAAAAATAATCTATTTCTAGTCACATACAGTGAGAAATCACTTAGCATCACCAGTTCAGAATTATTACTGCCAAGAAAAATCCATTGTCATTATGCTGTTACTCATTGAAGGTATAGGCAGGAAAAAGGCAGGAGCAGTTTGCAAAGAGCTTGGGAAGAACGCAAGTTACAGAAGACTTTGGAGGAGGCACTAAGAAGACACGCTGTACTGTATTTATCTGGAGTGCTCCCTGTGCCTGCAGCATCTCTGAAAAGAGTAGTTTTCTTATAGAAAGAAGTAGGCCCATTACATTATAATCCAGCATGTGGTATATGAAGCATATGGACAGGGAGCTAGTAAGACTCACAGCAAGGAAGAAAATGTAATTAAGAAGCAAACAAAGCTGAGTCAGGCATGTATGTGCCAAGCAGGAAGGAGTATCCAGTGGTGCCGTGTGGATGTGCGAGGAGGTAAGAGTGGTGTTTGACCTGAGAAACGCAGTCACGAGGGATGTGCTATGCAACTATGATGGTGCCAACAGGCAAACATAAGTTGCTGAGGAATGCACAATAAAAAATTTCTGGAAAACATAGTAGCTCTTCTATTCATTGCTTGGCATCGCATATTTGACTGCAAAACAAAACTGAGAGAGGAAAGACTGTAATAATTTTGGGCCCTGTTAGGTATTTTAACAGACCATAAAGGTATGTTTCGGTGTTGATGTGCAGATGCTGATGGGGAAATCATGAGATTACTGGCAAGTCAGCAAAGAAAATGAATTATTATACCCTACTGAGTAGACCAGCAGCCCTGTAAATGTCAAGAAAACTTTTAGGAATGCTAAAGTTTTGTATCAAAAGCTGAAAATTGCATAAAAGGTGAGATGGATTGAGATCTGGCTGAAGGTCAGAGGTCAGAGGGTTTTGACCAGTGCTGCAGAGTCTAGCTGGAGGCCTGTGGCTAGTGGTGTTCTGCAGGGGTCAGTTCTGGATCCAGTACCGTTCAGCTTATTCATTAGTGACCTGGATGAAGGGACAGAGGCACCCTCAGCCAGTTTGCTGACGATACAAAACTGGGAGGAGTGGCTGGTACACCAGAAGGCTGAACTGCCATTCAGCGAGACCTGGACATGCTGGAGAGCTGGGTGGAGAGGAACTGATTAAGTTCAATAGAGGTAAGTCTGGGGTCCTGCACCAGGACAGGCCCGGGGCTGACCTGCTGGAAGGCAGCTCTGTGGAGGATCTGGGAGTTCTGGTGGACAGCAAGTTGCCCATGAGCCAGCAGCGTGCCCTGGTGGCCAAGAAGGCCAATGAGATCCTGGGGTGCATTAGAAGGAGAGTGGCCAGCAGGCTGAGGGAGGTGATTCTCCCCCTCTGCTCTGCCCTGGTGAGTCCCCATCTGGAGTGCTGTGTCCAGTTCTGGGCTCCCCAGTTCCAGAGAGACAGGGAACTGTTGGAGAGGATCCATCAGAGGGCTACGAAGATGAGGGGACTGGAGCATCTCCCTTATGAGGAAAGGCCAAGAGAGCTGGGCCTGTTTAGCCTGGAGGAGAAAAGACTGAGAGGAGATCCTATCAATATCTCCAAATACCTTAAGGGCTAAGACTTCCAAGAGGATGGGGCCAGGCTCTTTTCAGTGGTGCCCAGTGACAGGACAAGGGGCCATGGGCACAAACTGCAACACAAGAAGTTCCTTCTGAATATGAGGAAGAACTTCCTTGCCTTGATGGTGACAGAGCACTGGAACAGGCTGCCCAGAGAGGCTGTGCAGTCTCCTTCTCTGGAGACATTCAAAAGCTGCCTGGGCATGATCCTGTATAACCTGCTGTAGGTGACCCTGCTTTAGCAAGGGGGTCAGACTAGATGATCTCTAGAGGTCTCTTTCAACCCTGACCCTTCTGTGATTCTGTGAAAATTGCTGAACAGAATTGCCCTTACTGAAGATGAAATTTGAATTTATTGTATGGTTTATGAAAAGACCACACGACATGATAATGCCATGGCAAGTCAGACTGTAACACTGCCAAAGCAAATGTTGAGAGGCAAATATTGGACTAAACATAAGTCAGATCCTCTTAATCAGGAATCTATTGGCTTCTAAGAAAATTTGGACAGCCCTAGGGAAACTAAAACTCCGAGGGAATGTCTAGGCCAAAATAAATGAAAGACCCAGGGATGCTGTGAGAGAGATCTGACAGAGCTGAAGTTTTTATTGGAATCACTCAGATTCAGTCATGTTCTGCCCTTGAAACGTTACATGATGGCATGTAGTTCCTGAGACTCAGGAATACCTTTTTCAGTAATAAACAAGACTAAACAGAATTCTTCACCAAGCTGTGGAGCAACTGGTGCAAGAGATTAATGCATCTGAAGGAGACCTAGGAGCAACACTCTGGCAAAACCACCTTTCTCATCCTGAATGGCACAGAGAAGAGTAAGTGTGGATAAAAAGCAGATGCTGGTTGCTGGCTTTCCAGCATGGAACAGTACTATCATTCTGTCTTAGCTCTTTGCAAGGGTACAAACACATAAGCCACTGGAAAGCATCATGTAGAGGCCATTGACCAAATATTATCCAGGAAAGGTACTCCTTGTGACAGGTAAACTGAAGAGGGTGTATTTCTGTGGTGCAGCTTAAGTGGCTCAGGAAACAGAATAGCATCATACTTGAATTTTTCCAACTTATGGCAAGAAGCTTTAGGTTGAGCAACATCGTCTTGTGTGAATGCCAGGAGAAGAACATTATGTATGCACTCAAACAGTCTAGTCCATAAGAAGACAATGTCATAGGAATATGTTTCTGTCACTTGTTGGAGAGTAATCTGTACATTAATGACCAGAAGGCAGTAAACACAATTTATACCTAGCATATTAAAAAGCCTTAGGTGAATTTGGAAATAAACATACTGTTGAGTAATGAACATCTAATGAACCTTATGGGATATGTAAAGACATGTCAAGAAGAGCAAAAAATATTTTACCCCACCTATCAGAAAGACCAGATTAGTTTGTTTTTACAGAAGAAATTACAGCCAAAGATTCTTTCTCCATTCCCTGGAATATGAGCTTTCCCAGAGATACCAAAGCCAGGAAACAGAAGGTATATGGAAAGTGAAAGGCATGTAAGGATGCATAATCCTTACATGATGCTAATACACTGCACAAGAATTCAAAAAAGAACCTTTCCTGTGTTGTTGTCATGCCCAGAAATGTTGAAGAATAATAACAATATTCTTCTTAAGAAACAAAAATGAAATAGATCTTTACTTGGGATCCTGAAGTATAACTTCCAACATCTGTGAAACGGAAGCACTTTCACACAGAAATAGTTGAACGTATCTTTTTCATAAAACTTAATAATACATTAAATGAAAACCATGACCTTGATCAAAGACTTCTTTTTAGTTTGAAATAAAGAAACCAGCAAAGACCATTACATTTAAATTACTAGTGTTGTTTTTGTCAATGCACTATTTCTTCCCAAGACTCCCACAAAGCCATGGAAAAGGAGATAAAAGTAAAAAGAGCCAACAGGCAGCTGGGGTTACCTATCCACAGCAATGCTGATTTGCACAAAGCAAAGATCAGCAGAAATGTGTCAGAAAATAAAGGCTCTTCCTGCTAGGGCATTCTGTTACAGCAAATAGCTAGTATGTACAAATAGCTAAGGTAAGGCACAGTAAGCAGAGACCCAGCTACAATAAAACAGCCGAGAAACAGAGAATGCTAGGTGTAGAGGAATGAAGCTGGGTTAATTAACATTGATAACATACAGCTGTGGGCTGGCTTCAGGGGCGGCGGGTTGGCTGATGTAGATAAGGTGCAGCTGTGGCTGGTTCTGTTAAGTGGTTGAGAGGCAATGGAGAGAGAGCAGCCGAGGAAGAAGCAGAGGGAGGAAGACGCAGAGAGAAGAGAGAGAGTGCGTGCCCTGGATGAAGAGAGGCTGGGAGAAGGCAGCAGAGGGACTGGCATGAAGAGTATGATGGTAGTAGATGGTAAAAGACCTTGTTGCAGCTTGATAGTTTGGAAAGTGCTGTGATGGCTAGGCACAATGTTAGCCTTCAAATGCCTGTATAAAATAATGGCAAAGGAAGACCTGCAATGTAGGTCAGATGAGTTGCTTATAAACTCAGGATAGCAGTGAAGCTGTAACTGAAGATAACTTCAGAGTAGGGACAGACTATAAAAAGCGAGAGCCTTTTTTTAATTAAAGAAGTCTCCTGAAATTTGAAAAAAAGCAGCAAGCTCCTTTTCCCTTCCAGCAGCTAGAGGGGAGTGGAGTTTCAATTTTATAAATTGCTAACTAATCTGGAGCTAATATAAACTACTAATCATTTACTTATGCCCCAGGTCTAACATCCTCTTCATTCCTGCATTAGAAAGTGTCCTTCAAAACATTTAGGATATTGAAGTTTCAACATTTCTTGGGGAAATGAAGAAATAACTGGTTTCTGAGGAAATTTTAAAAATTATTTCTTATTGTATAAGCTGTTGCCACAGCTAAAAAAAAAAATAATTTACAAAAATTTAAAAAAAGATCTCCAAGCAGAGTTAAAATGTGTTCAAAATAACAAATGGTGACTGACAGCATGGTATGTCATCAGTGTTGCAGTTATCCCAAATAATAGAAAATCCCCACAAATATAAAATTAGGCCACTGAAACAGCCTTAACCCTGCCCCATAGTCCCATGGTGCAATAACCATATGATTAAAGCTCCTCAGCGTCTGCAGTCCCAGAGCAGAATAAATCATTTTTTCATTCCTTGATGTTTTATTTTCAATTCTTTTAGATTAATGGCTGCTACCTTTGCTGTAACGAGTAGAATTTTGAAAAGGTTTTAGATTACATGGCATTTGGTGCCAAGATTAACACTGGTGAAAATTAATCTGTGTATGACTATTCCCATCAGTGAAGCTATCAAAGAATTTCTCCCTTTCCAAAGAGGTTTACAATCCCATTGCTCTTAATGGAACTGAGGGCAAATCCTCCCTCATGTGCTGTGATGGTCAGTACCTTGCTTTGTTTCCAACACACACAAAGTCAACACAATGCTGCTGACAAATTAACCCCCCAATTAAGCTGCCCCTGTAGGGGCACCTAATTGGCAGGGTGAATTTACCCATGCTCTTCTGCCAGCAGCTAATCTAAATCTTTGTTTTTTGATAGTTCGTTGTGGCTGTTTACAAGCTGAATTTTGTCTGCGCTGCCAGAAGCCTGGAGTCCTTGGTAGGACAAGGTCCTAATCTGTGAGGAACATAAATGGATAAGGGTTTAGGTCCAAGTAATGGGCCTTATGTTTTTGTAACAGAATTGTCTGAGTTCAGCTTTCCCTTTGAAGTTGCAAGTATAATGGCAAGGGTGACCACACATTTTTTTACATCTCCTATTTTGATTCATCACTGTATAAAGCCAATGCAAATTATTACCAATAGCCATTCCTGTAGAGCTCTTTGCCATCTCTATGCAAGACAAGCTCTAGCTGGCTTTCTTTTCCAAGTTTCTTAACTATTCATTCTTTCTCCTTCCCATCCCCCACTTTTGAGGCTTGTTATGTTATGAATTTTCTTTCTCTTTGTCTCTCTTTCCTGGCAAGTGTTCTCTTTGTGGCTAAGTCCTTCCTTTCTGTTGCCAGGCGCTTTTTTTTTTCCCTCAGGTTGCTAGGCAATATTAGTTTTTCTACTTATTTTACTACTCATGTGACTTCTGCTCACCATCCCCTTCCAACATTACCCCACACCTTTTATTCATTACCACCTCTGCTTGCTCATACAGAGCTGAATAAAATTAAACAAGTGAACACTGGAAGGAGCTTAAATGACAAGTCTTTGCTATACCTAGCCTTAAAGAAGTCAAAATTTATAGCAAAATTCAAATTTTAAAGAATGAGATTTCATATTTCCCCTGAAGGATGCCTTTTAATAAACCCCAAATTTAATGCAAACAATTCTGTTGGAATGAGCAAGACCTTGGCTGTAGTTATCTAATTTGTTGTCATGCTTAACAAACACAGGATAAAGGGACGTTGAGGTTAAGCTATACTTCACTATGTTTGTTTAAAAACCCAACACAGAGCCCCTCTGGGATGTAATTTCTTATACCCACTTCAGCAAACAGTGGCATGAATAAGAAATCAATTCCTTTTCTTCCATCGAAAAAGGAGGGGCTAAATGACTGATGTTTTATATCAGAGGATTCAAGTATTGCATAGCAGACATGCTGTCCCAGATGACAGTATGGAAATTACCTTCCTAACAGCTGTGAAATATAAGATTATTATTTTTTTTTAATTTAGTCCAACTTTTTCCTTCCCCCACCTAAATTGCTTGTCACAGAACGCATTGGCTTGCGTCCAAAATGACACACAGCAACATGGAAGAGATGGGTCATTATCACAGCTGATAAACTTGAGATTAGAGATTCACCTCCGCCTCTCCTGCACCAAACCCCATCCTCCGTTATGGGGAGCTGTTCAAGCTGCCCTTCCAGAGCCAGCTTTCTGCTCTTTCCTATCCAAAGCGCCTGTCATGCAAGTTTCTTCCTGAGTTCTCCTCTTCCGTTACAAGAGGCCTAAAGACCAACTCTTGCTTGCCAGACTTTGACTTTTCTCCATTCATGAGAAAGACCCAGGCTAAGAGGAGCCCTGACAGTGGTGTGTGCCTGTTCTTCCTCTCCACCCCACCCTCAATGCAGAGCAGACCCTGCTCATGATTGCCTCTACAGAGGGAAAGAGCTGCCCTTTATGATTGCTCCCTTCATCGGTGGGAGGATCTAGGAGGAGAAGTGGTAGAGTAAAATAATAAACAGAGGTGATATCATAATATCATATTAAAAAGGGACAGTAATCTAGTATCTGTCTGGTTCAGCCTTACATGATGATGCCAGGATACACCTTTTACCACTCTTCCAAAGTGTTGTGCCACAGCTTTCTCCCCTGTATAGCCTTTGCTGAGGTGTCATTCAAGCCTGAATAGAAGGTCAACCTCTCTCCCTTTTGCACATCATTCATGGAGGTTATATTTTTTTTAGCTGCAATAGAAACACTGATAATATATATTGGTATAAAAGGAAAATAAAGCTGACTTCCTGGTCTTTGTTAAACAGAGACTTCTTTTCACCTCTTTTACAGATAACACTTCCAGAAAGTCTCAGTTCCTCTCACATACAGCTCTATAAAAAGAAAAAAAGAGATGTTTCTGGATATTCCTTGTACAGGTTTTATATGAACACACCAGTGTAAATTCTCAGTCAATGTGGATCAAAGTAGTCTTACTGACAGCAGTGCAGATTTATTGCAGCTGAGATTCATGGAAACCTTTAAAATCAGATTGGATGGGTTCCTTTTGTACCACGAAATCCCATCTCTAGGAATTGCAGTTTGTTTTGCCAAACAACCCATTTCATAAAACAATCATGCTGTTTGGTTTTGATATGTGAATATTGTTTGCTTTGTGATGATAAAGTATTTTATTTCTTGGGGGGTGGGGGGTGGCAGAACATACGTAAAAGAAAGGCATTATTGTGCTGAATATGGAAGAAATATTTCATGCTCAAAACAGAAGGAGCAGGGAATGCAAAGAACAGACAATTTCTCTGACTAAATAACCTAAGTTCTCTTTTCTGAGTATTGATTTGACAGGAAAAGTCTGACAATAAGGTAAAATTAAAACCAAAATACAAAGGAAGCCTCATGCTGAAATCTTTGCTGTACCCTGCACACTGCCCTTAAAATGTCCTTGACGTCTGACACTGCCTGAGCTCTTCCTAAAGCACATAGAACTGCACATGCATCTTAGCCTTATCACTTCTGTCACCTCCATTACAGGCTTGGTTTAGTAACATCTGTATCAGGAAAAGTTGTCAAGCTCCTTCTTCAAATCTTGTAAAATACATTTGCCCTTGCAGGTCACTCTAGGCCCAAAGTGCAGTAGCCTCCTCCCTTATAGAACTGTCTTATATATGTCTCTTATAGAACTGTCTATGCTTTTCAGATTTTTTTTTTCTGTGTGATGTTATTTTTCTTGATTTGTCAATGCTATACCATGTTCAACTAGTCTTTATCACCCCTGAGGTTAAAGACCCTTTTCTGTGGATGAGCCTATCCATTCCACTAAGCTTGCTGGCTGAAATTTTGCTGAATTGCAAAGAGTTACTTGTGTAGTAAAAACCTCAGCCTCATGGTTAGTTTTGGGAGCCTTCTAGCGCCTATGGTCCAGAACAGCACCTGAGTGACTAAAATGTTACTGTCACCAGGGCTTGCTTGCTGAGGTGGATTAGCACCAAGTTAGGCAACCTTCAGAGCTGAACTGGTTCATGCCCAGTCAGCTGTGGTGTCTTTAGACCTTCTTTCCTTGTGCTTACAGGTCCAGAGCTAGCAAGGGCAGAGAAAGCTCTAGTCTGATTTCACTTGCCAGCATGGGTACAGCAGCGTGTCTATACATGGTAGATGTGCAGTCTTCCATGTGGCTTGTTTTGGGGACAGAAAGAAAAGAAGCTGAAAAGCTTTTTCCCATACAAAGCAAAAGCAAAAGCTCCAGCATTGTCCTTCATTTTCTTCACTGTCCTTCCCTCTTCCTTTTTGTCCTTCATTTCCTAATAACTTGTAACCTCAGTGCCATGCTGGACTTGATTGCTCCTGAACTTTGGTTCAGCTGATGCCACGTGATGAACCTTGTCAAGGGCAAGAGAGAGCAGGCAGCATTAAGGAGAACGTAATTTCTTTTTTTTTAATCTGATCCTTAAAACCAGAACACAGACTGACAAAGGTAAAACGTAGTTTCAGACTGGTACAGTACTGCCTTGTCACAATGTTTTACACGGAGAGGATTCTAGAGACACCAGCAAGGGCAGCATGAAGAAAAGGTTGCTTGAGAAAGCTTGAGTGCCTGTCTCATCTGTAGAGTTAGTTGTTCTTTTCCTCTCCAAAATGCCTCCTGTGAAGTCGCACATCTGTGCTTAATTTCACCAGTCAGGTGTGGGTCCTTCCAAGAACAGGTATGCTCATTAAAGAACAATCTGTTTACCGACAAAGAGAAAAGTAGTTTTGCACTGGCCCAAGCTGTGACTTGCAAGGAGGTAGCTGGGTCAGTTTCCATTGCAAAGCAAAAAAAACCTATTGCAAAGTAGAGCTTCACCCTCCTACCCCACATCTCTATGCCATCCATTATGTGTGATTTTACATGCAGTTTTCAGTGTAATCCACTGACCTGTGGCACTGTCCTCCCCTGTTTCTGCTCTGTTATTTCCAGACAGTGAATTTACAGCCCAGATTTGATTTTCACATAACATGATATCTTTTGGGTGAGGATTATAAATTCCTTATCCTTCCAGAACTCTTTTTGGCACCTGCAGGTGGAGAATTGACTCCCCTAAAGGCCTGAGCACAGCTACATGCCCCGTGCAATCATGTGACGTGCAAAGCTCATGGACCTAATACTGATGAAAGCCATCATGCCCCAAGAGCATTGTGCAAGGGTAATGAAGAAAAAGAGGCATGGGTCTCAAAAGCAATATGGCTATTTCACTGTGGTGCCACTCCTGCACTAATAAATGCTTTCAGCTACTCCCAGTCACTAAAGAGGCAAACCAAGCAGCAGCTTCAGACTCCGCAGTGACGAGGTAACAGTATCCTCAGAGTCCATCCCTGTGGTAATGATCCTGCTGGGAAGGGAGAGAACACCCTGCCACTGTCAGCTCTTGCTGACTGTAGTAACAGTGTGACCCATCTTGTTTCTGAAAATCAAAGTGGGCCCAGCTCATCCGCTTTTTGAAATTTATGAGGGTTGCAGCAAAAGCCCCTTCCCAAGAAGGGTTACTGAAAAGAAACAGGTCTCAGGAAGTTCTGAGTTAGCTTTACATCCAGCACAGCTAAACCAGTCTGTAAACAAATATGTTGATGACCATTTGCTTTCTGTTAATCTCTGTTGCTATGATGCCTCCATTTCAAAACTTGATGTGTTAGAAGCCTTATCTGACGGAGCTTCCTTTACAAGGTAAGGTCTTGATGTGTATGGCTGTGAGAGGAGATGGGTCTGAAGGATGGTGGTCACTGAAGAAGAACCTGCTGAGTTGCATGACAGGGGACTCAGTGCAGAACAGCACTGCCACCGAGCAGAGCTAAAATGGTGGGGCACAATCCAGACCTTCATTTAAAATATAGGGTAATCCTCTGAGCCAGAGTCTTTAAAGATAATGTGGAAACCGGAGGAAGGTCTGTTTTGTACTGAAATACAGTTAAACTTTTCTAGTTTAACTAGCTTTTCTGGTTAAACTTTTACAGGAATATGGGAAACTGTTTATGGGACTCAGTCTCTTTGACTCCTGCTCATCTGAGCCTCCTGTTTTTACAAGGGGTTTCACTAAAGTGGAACTCCGCACACAGTCCCATGGTAGTGTAGGAATTTATCATTGCCCCAATGGTTTCTGTGGAATGAAGCAAAAGTGTCGAGAAATGAAGGGCTTTAAAAATGAAAAATGTAACAATGCGTTTGAGAAGAATTTAGGATGTAACTGAAGGCAAAATTTCAGCTGCCGTGCTCTCTTGTAGCGGCTGTCTCAGCCACAAGTAGGGCGGGAGAAAGGCTAAGCAGCACATTCAGAGAGCTTATGTTTTTTCTTTAGCTACTGTTGAGTCAGGTGCTAGTATGCCAGGCATATTTACATCTGCTGGGCCAAAATGACTTTATGAACAGTCGTCTTTTTGGATAAGTGTCTCAAATGCATCTTGGCAACAAATACCCACTCAAAACCAGCTATCATTCCCTCAAACCTTTCTGAGATCTAAGGACACAACAACAAACACCAATTATTTCTTTACAGCGCTGGCACACAAGGATCAGAAGCATTTCCTTGCTGTCCTGAGCCATCCCTAACACATTCCTATCGAGTTAAATTGTATTTGTGAGCCAATGGGAAATTTTAGAGATTATCCAGGCTGCCTCGCTTTAGTCATAATTGCACCAAGAACTGTTAGAAACAACTTTTTCTGAAAGAGCGGATGAAGTATGTGCATCATTGTACAAAAAGCCCTCCCACTGAACAGAAGGGGATTTTAAAACACCTTCAAAGTGAGAGGCAATAGGCTGTAAGCCAAAGCACCTGGAATGTAGTTTTATATACTGTATTTCCAACCAGCTTGTAGAGGCTGGAATGTAAAGAAACTATCTTCTAGAAGAATAATACCATGCTGATACTCTTCCTAGAATTAAGCTGTTAGTGGAATTCATACCAGAGTAGCAAAAGTGCTGCTCCTGACTTTTGATGTCTTCTGGGACAAATTAAAGTTATTGTACTCATATTAAATAAGGGACAAGTTGCAGTATGTGTTGAACCAGCTCCACTCACTAAAGACATTAGTCTAAATTTACAGCTGCCATAAGGAACTACAAGTCAGCTGGGCTCAACAGTCTTGCAGTCTTACATCAGCAGTGAAATTCAGCCAATGTTTCTCTGAGATATTTTTATACTCTGTTCCCAAGTACTCATTTGGTTTCCTGGACCAATGTCATTCTCCTAGATAAATGAAGTGCCACCAAGCTACCTTGTTAGCCATTTAGATAATTTTTGGCCAAAGGAAAAATCATAGAATGGTTGGGCTTGGAAGGGACCTTCAAGATCACCTAGTTCCAACCCCCCTGCCATGGACCGGACACCTTCCACCAGACCAGGTTGCTCAAAGCCCCATCCAGCCTGGCCTTGAGCACTGCCAGGGATGGGGCATCCACAGCTTCCCTGTGCAACCTGTGCCAGTGTCTTGCCAGCCTCACAGTGAAGAGGAAAATACTTTCAGTTCAATTGATTTTTCATAAAAAGCCTTCTTCCAATGGAAAAATCTGCAAGGTTGGGCTGTTGTTCCTTTCAGTGGGAAGAAGCTGAAGCTGAATATAGGCAAAATTTTATTGCATGTGACACAATGGTTCCTGTTTACGTTATGAATGTAAGGTCCTACCCTGAACACACTAAACAGATGAAAGCAATAGAGCTCCACAGATATGCTTTTGTGTTGAGAGACCCAGCTTAGTTTCAATTTCAGCATCTTGGCTACCAGCCACAGAGTGGCTGTGGCACCAGCCTCCATGTAATCACTCAGGGGTTCCAGTAGGCTGGGCAGCTCATGATGATGCTCAAAAGACTATGGCAGTGCAGTGAACGGTGCCTGAGTAGAGCTGGCATGGGTCTGTCTCTGTGCTGCTGTCAGGCCTCCTACTGCAGGGCCATAACCTAATTCTGGCTGCGGACTCACACAGCTCTGATCAGCAACATTTTTAATGATCTACAAAATATTTCCTAGATTCTATTACTGCTTTTTATTTCCTGTACCATTATGACAAGGATTGTTTTATTTTGTTCTTGCATGTTGTCATTCAGCACTTAAACTTTTTTTTGTACAGTACTTCTTTAAGGTCCTTTCTTCCTTCTTTCCTCTCCTACCCTCACATTTTGTGTTTCTATTCTGCATTTGTGGATTCATTTTCAATTGGCAACTTAAAAGAGTCCCTTCTTTTTCAGCACGTCTAATACTGAAACTAAATCAGGAAGAAGAAAGCGTGAACTACTATTGTGAGAAAAAGGAAGAATACATTCCTGCTGTGCAGAAAAAAGTGATGTCTACCAGCAGTAGTACTAAATAGCTACAAAATGGGAAAACGACTCAAAAGTTAGTCTCTTCTGCATGCTTGTAATATCTCACTGTTTTTCTCAGCCTTCATGCTGCCGTCTCCCAGCTAAACAGCTGGGGGCTGAGAATCCCTGCCTCTCCTCCAATGCACATGGTTTGCAGCCTCTCAGAGCGCTATCAAGGGGCTAGAGGTGGGTTAAGGGCTGAGGGCTCGTGTGTGTGTGCGTGAGCTCACATGCCTGTGTGCACTTGTGTGGCAAACCCACCCCAAAGCCCAACTGGGAAAAGTTCTTAATAGCAGCCTCAACCTACAAATGTCAGCCATAAGCATGTTCACAACAGAGGTGGAGATACCAACTCCAGAGACCCACCACTGCCTTCAGGATGCTGATGTGAGCCCTGTGTGACTTCCACCCCACGGATACATTAGGCAGGAACTCTGAGAGTAAGGACAGGTAGGGCTGAGAGGACCTGCCAGGGACATAGTCACAGCCTTCCTGCAGGGACTGCCTCCATCCCGTCGGCCCCTGCTGAGTTCCTGCCTGAGCTTGGGTGGCTGCTCTTGGTGTGTATCGTGGAAGAAAGCACAGCACAAATGACACACATGACTTTTCCTTGCAGGACTGGCAGAATGAGCAAAAATTTTTCTTCACTATTTTGTTTGCACCATCTGTCCCTAGGGTAAGTGCTCTCCCACGAGTCCTGCAGGTGGAAATTGTCCTCTCCTGCAACATCCTACACCTGGCCCACACAGCTAGCAAAAGCCATAAGAGAAGTTGTGCTGGGTCTGAGCTCATATGTAGCAAAATCATGTAAATGTAACTGCTGTTACATGCAGCCTTTACAACTCACCATGGAACTGTGCGTCAACATTAAAGCTTTTACCATCCAGTTTTGAACTTCACTTTGAAAATTTTCAACATCAGCGTTCTCATTTCACAAAGTTTCTGAACAACGTAGCTCATTTAATGCAAATATGCACTGTGGATGCATTTATACTAACACAGAGATGTTTTTTCAAACCCACTTAATTTTGCACAGACTGTCACATTGATTTTTTGTGATTTACCAGTCTCCCAAACTCAAGATCAATAGCACCACTGTGAAAAATCTACAGACAGCCTGAAACTATATGTCTGACAGTGGGAATTTAACTTCCAACATCACCAGCTATTTCACTGCAGATCATTTCAGCTGAAGTGTTCGCTTACTCCCACTGTTTGAAACCTTACTGGCATTTCATGTAGTGTAAATACTTGCTGGGGGACCAGAGCAGAGCAAGAAGTTCATGCTCATTAAACATGAGCCAGGAATGTGCCCTTGCAGCACAGAGTGATGGTATCCTGGGCTGCATTTGAAGGAGCATTGCCAACAGGTCAAGGGAGGTGACCCTATCCCTCTACTCAGCCCTGGTGTGGCCACACCTGGAGTACCATGTCCAGTTCTGGGCTCCCCAGTACAAGAGACAGAGTGTTCAGTGAAGGGGCACTAAGATGATTAAGAGACCGGAGCATCTCACCTACCAGGAAAGGCTGAGAGAACTTGGACTGTTTTGCTTTTAGAGAGGAGAAGGCTCAGGGAGGACATGTCATTAGCATACATAAATAATTGAAGGGAGGCTGCAAAGAGGTTGGAACTCATCCTTTTTCAGTGGTGCCTTGTGACAGGACCAGAGGCAAAGGGCATGAAGTGAAATACAGGAGGTTCCCCCTGAACATCTGGAAATATTTTTTTTTTTTACTGTGAGAGAGGCTGAGCCCTGGCACAAGTTGCCCAAAGAGGCTGTGGAATCTCCTTCCTTGGAGATAATCAAAAGCCATCTGGACATGGTCCTGGGCAACCTGCTCTATGTGCTTTAGCAGGGAGGTTGGACAATATGATTTCTAGAGGTCCCTTCCAATCTCAGTCATTCTGTGATTCTGTGATTCTGTACGTGCTTCTGAAGTGATAAAATGAAAGCCCGTCTGCTCACACCTATTCACAATTGGTGGTAGCATGGTAATGTTGGTAACATTAAGAAAGGGGAAATGAGGGCACACTTTGCACTGTTTTGCTGGTATCTTCAGCACTGTTCTGTAAAGAGAAGCCTGGAGAAAATTGACTCTGTACTGCCTAAATAAACTAATTAATTCATTGATGAGTAATGTGTATGCATTTACACTAGTTCCTACTCTTACACATGTATTTGTTTTTTAAAGTTTTTTTCTGTTTCTTGGTATTTAACCCAAAATAACATAGTATTTTACCCAAAATAACATGGATCTCCCATGCAACTTAGGAATGGGGAGAAGGAAAGAGACCTCTGCACCAAAGGATACAGTTAATGGTGGGTGCACCAGAAGGGATGTCTGCTATAGTAGCTGGCCATCAGTGTGAACAAAGCTGTCTTTTACCAAAGGAAAAAATGCCGGTCAAATTCTCCAAGTTCTTGCTCTTTTCCCTGAGTCACTACGAGATCTTTGACTTTCAGCTCAGCACCCGTGAGATACCAGACCCAATTTTCAGTCTTTTTTTGGAGCAGCATCAGATGTTTGGAGCACACTGAGGTGTTCCTAGGATTTCCTTAGAAAATTGGGTGCTGCTGCTGAATACAGATGTTCAGCAATTCTTAGGACAAGTAGTCCCCATACAAACAGCATTTCTGTCCTCAGACAGCTGTGGTGAGCTGTGAGACAAAATATATCACTGGAAAAGCACAATTTAAAAATTGTGATTCAATTAATTCCTTTCAGACAGCATCTTCCTACACATTACACCCAAATAATGTACTAAACAACAGAGCAGTTGGGTATTAAAAGGAAGACATCCTTCAGGTCCTGTTGTGTTATATGAGCACAGGACCCCAAAATTTTGCCCCGATCAGTATGCCTACAGAGATTGCTTAGGGCTTCAGGGTCAGATTTAGCAGCAGAAATGAGAAGCAGAACTATCAGATAAAGGGAAAGAAAGCAAAATGGCCACAGCTTATGCATTTCATACACTGTATCAATGAGAATCTTATAATTTATTTTGTTAAAATTACCCAATCAGTAATTTGAAGCCTAACAAATATGTTATATCTATATGGAGTATATTGTTGTTGTTATTATTATTATTATAGTCACTCTCCCATGGTTTTGTCTTCAGTCTACTCATAGCAAATAAAGTATATTTACCTAGAGTCTACCCTTGTTTATGCATTGGTTCCTGAGGTTTGCTGAAATGAGTTACACTGGGGATTTGTAAAAGGCAGCACACACCAGTGAATAGATTCCTGGCCAAGAAGTCAAATACCTTAAGTCAGACTTTTTGCCCCAGCTGCTGGCATCCCACATCACACATGGCAGCTGATTTACCACAGGTTCCTGCCTTCCAGGAGTACTCACCTATCTCAACCATGAAATAATGGACACTATGTAGTCCCCTACATCTGGGATTTTTATATGATTATAGAGGAGGCTGTCTGCATCACAGCGTGCTTGATAACTGTCTCCTTTGAAAGACTAAGCCACCGAGGGATGGATGTGGTCTTGTCATGATTCTCTGCTTTTGAGGAGGAAAACACAAGTAATGTGCTTTAAACCCTCTCTCCAAAACCCAAAAGCAACAACAAAAAGCTAATGAAGTGATGAACTGGATGGCTGACCAAGTCACAGAGATCTGTAAAGAGCAAAATTATTGGGATGTCTGATTTTAGTAGAACATTTTGAGTAGCTCTAGCCTCACTAAGTAAAAGCCCAAACCCCTCAGAAATGTTGTGACATTGCTTTTCTACATTTTCATTTCTATTCCTTCATCCTGGATTGTTTTCCAACTTAGACAGTCTGGTTTTCATAGCTGGCACTGAGGACAATGTAGTTAATGTAGTACAAATCCTAGAGCTATTCTCTGCATGCTTCTGCTTATACTTCTTTACAGATAAAAAGCTATCATTTTCTGCTCACCAACTGACTGGTGTTTGAAAACTTCCCGGGGGGGTGAAAAATAATGCAAAAATAATTGCAACTACTGTCACACAAAATGAAAACTGACCCCAGTGTGACTGGCAGGTTAGCAGGTCCTAAATCATTTATATATTCTAGCAAGCATACATGCCATAAATCTAATAAACAGGTGGCAGAAGGCAGCCTCCAGGCTGTCACATGTTAGAAACTGAATGCAGAAAAGCAGTTTGCAGACAGTAAAAAGGAAAGCAGCAGTTCTGGACTGAACACAGCTGGAAGATGAATCCATTCCTTGCTTGTTGTTTGTTTTCACCAAATGCTGTGCTCCTTTACTGCTGTTACACTGTCCAGAGGCCCAAACCAAAATGAGGGTTACACATTGTTATATATAAGCAAGGAAAAGGTAGGCATGATTCTAGCAAGTTGGCCCACAGCTAAATAATTTTCAATACCAATGAGGGGACTCTATATGTGCAATTTTTTATATGATTTTGGAGGAAGTCACTTATCAAGTCTGCTTACCTGTGGAGATGACTACAAAAGGACAAGAATTTAGAAATTCTGGAATAAAACATTCCCACAGGTTTTCCGCTGAAAATTTTAAATGAAAAAATGTAGTGCAGTGAGGAGGTAGTATTCCCGTTGCACAAGCTGATGTTCTTGCTTTAGCCAGATGCTTTTGTGAGATTCCAGGTACATCCACTAAGGAGATACAGATTCCTACAATACAGAACCTAATTAAGTGCTCTGAATATCTCTGGAAGGGTCTATTTTTCTCCATCAATTTCCAGGAGGAATCCTAGAAAAACAGTTAGCAAGTCTTAGAGCAAAAATGTGAATATTCTCTTCTGCTTTGGATTTTAACTTCTAAGAAGCGCCATTACATTGGCATGAGGTGTAGTCTTAACTCTTTCCCTCGCTTTTTGCCTGTCTTGCCTGAATCACAGACATATTGAGACCCAGGACTGTCTACTATAGTTTGCACGGCATCTAGCAGAATGTTGTCCCTTCCAGCTCAGCTCTTGGTTCTTACTGAGAAACCAGAAAACTGAGAACTGTATGAGAATTGAGGTTTTTCATGTATAACCCAGAACTGTATGAGAATTGAGGTTTTTCATGTATAACCCAGAACTGTATGAGAATTGAGGTTTTTCATGTATGAGCAGTACAATAACCCAGTACTGAGGAAATGCAAGGGAAACCCTTTGCCCTGGTGTGCTCCAAAATAGCCGCTTCCATCCAAATCAGCTGTAAGGGACTGCTGCTGTTAAACACGCTAAGGCACAAGACCCTTGAAATGAAATGCAAAGCAAAGATAAAAAGACCTTCACAATACTACTTTAGCAAAGTGAAGTGTTTGCAGAGCTGGCTCTGCTCTCTAGGTATCGCGCTGGGGCTGGTGAGCTGAAGAACCTGTTGAAATCAAGTGGTTCAGTGATTGGGACATAGGATCTCACGGGTAAGGAGACAGGAAGAATGGTTACAGAGAAGGAAACTGGATGGTGTGGGGCAACCAAAGCACCAGTTGTGCAACTAGGCAGCGCATACAAATGCCATGTATGCAGGATTTCTCCTAGTTGGGATCAAATGTGTTGCCAGACAAAAGCCATTCTGCAATGCTAAATCCTGGGAAATAGCTATTCCTTATGGCTGTGGTGTTCCCTGGGTCTTGCTGGTCTTGCGTCAGGATCTGTCTCTCTTTTCCTAAGGACTTCAGGCTCTAAGTGCTCAGTTTGCTGGATCCAGCCTGCTGCTGTTAGCTGCGTCCCCTTCCCTACCTCACTCCCCAGCCCTCCACAGAGAAATGTCCTTGAATGTTTTCTGATGTGGTTAATGCCATCCCTCTCGTCCCACCTCCCCGGTATGCCTGCAGTCTTCCAGCTATTCTATAGGTCCATGATGTGCCTATGCTTCATCACATTTCCTGGCTTGCTTCATCACTCTCCAGCTGGTTTAATTTCTTGCTTATCAGAGGTGGTCGCTAGAAGATTTTTCTGATAAGGGGGAAAAAAAGCCTTAACCACTTTAGGGGCTTTGAATCCAGTCCTCTGTATTTCACACAACTGGCCTACCTATGGATTTTAGTCTCTTTTATGCTATTGCTTTCAGCTGAAATACTGTTACCTTCTTTAAGAAAAGGTCTTACACTGGGATTGTGTAGCACTGGCAGCTACAATTTCACACTTGCACCTGTGAACAGCACAGCTTTTATCTTTCTGTTTGTCCATATAGCCATCTGGACAGATGTATTTTATAAGCAGTGAGTACTTTGGCATAAGTAAATAAGCTTTTGGGAGCACTTAGGAAGAAATAAGCTGGTTTGTGTGGGAAAGAAGAAGATGAGGCCACCAGTGCAGCCTGAATCCTTAAGCTTATAGGCTTATTTTATTTAGCTAAATTGCAAAATGTCTAGAATGTTTTAAGTACCT
Source organism: Falco cherrug (assembly GCF_023634085.1). Classification (NCBI taxonomy): domain Eukaryota; kingdom Metazoa; phylum Chordata; class Aves; order Falconiformes; family Falconidae; genus Falco; species Falco cherrug. Next base: position 45,814,873 of record NC_073698.1, on the reverse strand, counting down.
CTTGTAAAGAAATAATGTAACATTAGCTAAGTCAGGAGGAAGAAAGGATGTTGTTGGAGACAACATTTCAAGCAACAAGGCAGATGGACAAATATTTTAGTGCCCAGTTCTGTCAAGTTGCTTGAACCAAGGAGAACTAAACCTGAAATAATTACACAAGACTTATGTATGGGGAAACCAGAAAAGAGAAGTTGAAAGGAGAGGGTTAGAGCTGGAACAGAAAGTGGCTTTACAATCCATATTCACAGCAACTGTTTTACCACTGCCAAAGATTTGCACAACTGGATTCGGAAAGAGCTGAAAACATCTTAGTAAAACCTTGTCTAACAGCAAGTCCTCTCTCTTGAGGACACCCAGATTATCCTGACAGAGCTAAAATACATGCCTGTCGAGGAGCTGAGAGAGAAATAACAGCCAGAGGGTAGCTACTGATTTAAAGAAATGCAGTAACAGTTTGTTCAGAGAGCAGATGAGGTGCGGAAATGGTATTTGACATCAGTTCAATGTTCTGACCTCACTTGTCTTTGCTTTTTTTAGAATCGCCTGTGCTGGCTGTATCATGTCATACTTGCAGAAAGAAAATTCAGTAAGCACTGCTGGTATTAGTGGATTTTAGTTCCTCCCTTATGAGGAAACAGACTCTTGTTTAACAGCAGACCACGTTTTTATGATAAAAGTCTGAGAAAAGACGTCAGCCATTTTCAGTTACTTGCTAATGTGACTAACGTTATGCAGATCTTGTGTAGTGTTTTGCCCAGTTTTGTTCGAATGCCTTTTTAAGTATTTAAATGACTTCCAGTATTTCTACTGAGTCTTCCACGATCTAATTACATGAAGATATTTATTAAAAACTTGTGCTTTCAGTTCCTTTTTAAAAATATCTAAAAAAACCCCAAACAAACAAGGATGACTTTGTTATAAACAGAACTTGGTTCAAATACAACTCTCATAACTCTTTAAAATTTTCTTGTGTTCTCAGCCAGCCTGTTCTTTCATGTATAGATATATTAGCATTAAATTTGATTTACTGTGTTTGAAAATAATTGGGTAGTGGATTTACAAGAGTTTATGTTGGGATGTATCTTTCTTTGTTGCACCTCTCTGACACAAATGTGATTTGCTGCCATGTTTAACAAGATTAAGTGATCTTTGTTCAGTTTCTGTGCCTCAGTTCTTTCTGCGCAATTTAGGAGCCAGACTTTGAAGGAAAAACAGTTGACAACAAGAGAACACCACTAACATATTCATGCCTATTTTCCATCAGCAGTAAGAGGGAGAATATGAACACAGTGATAATAAGCTAATAAGGGTAGCGTCACCATGGTAAATTGTTGGAGTAACTCCTCAATAGGGCACAGGACTAAATTTAGAACTACACTGCTGGTGAGTCATTGATTACTGCACAAGTAGCATGGTCTTCTGCTGTGAATATATATACTGCATTTTGGGTACATGGGTACGCAGTTTAGCGGGGATCTAATTATATGGTTGTGCAAATTATATCTTACAATGTCATAGGTGAGATGGAGTAAACAAAAACCCACGATGGATCTGGATATTTAAGAACCAGTGAGATTAGAGCTTCTATCCTGCTTCATTTCCTCACACACTCATTCTGTTCCTCCCCACCAGCACTACCTTCCCCAGGTCTCAGTGTTCCTCCCCACAGAGGTGTCTTCTGCCAGGGAAGGACAGGCAGAAAGCTCTGTCAGGTGATGCTGTGCCACTGCTCACAGGTACCAGTCTGAGGTGTTGGCAGCCAAGGTCTTTGGTCATCCCCCAGCACTTGCCACCATGCAGCACTCTGATCTCCAGAGTCTCCTCCTACTTACAGGATTTTTGCCCCAGTCGGGTTATTCACTGCCTTCTTTCTGTATCCTCCAGACCCCAGATTTCCTAATCTAAGTAGTCAATGTGCAGAAGCAAACACATGATCACCTCGTAATTGGTGGTTCTGTCTCACATCTTTTTAATAATTGGAGCAATGAGGAAATGCCACGGTTATTTGGTCTTGGTGTTATCAAAATTTACAGCCAGCCCGTATCAGTTGCAGCTAGCAGCCGGCAGGCTTGTGCTTGCTTATGAGTTCAAAAGTTCAGTTTCAGATAGTCACCCACTCACCCACAGATATGCAATTATCTGCTGCCTATTGATGTTCACGATCTAAGTTATCTTCACCTACTACATTTATTTGAGGAAAAAAAAAAAAAGCAGCTAAATCTTGGTGGGAAAATAGCTGGTTTTTTCTCTGGAAATAAAGGATTTCAACAACTCTGGTGCATCTGTGTCAGCGATAGCTATTAGAATGACTGCTGTCTTAGGGAGGTATCATGTCATAAGGCATGCGCCAGAGTTACCTTCTTACTATTGCAGTGCAATGACTCTGAAGCAGAAAACAGGCTTCCCCCCCAGCCCACCGCCCTCCCCATCTGCTGTCCTGAAACTAATTTCAAATTTTTGCTTTTCAATTTAGATAAAATCAATAGTAATTTCAGATAACATTTAGAAGTTGTCCTTTCCTCTGAAATTTGTCATATTAGAGCACAGGCCAGACTTCTCAAATAATAGATTTCCAATGTCTGAGACCATGGCTAGCTTACTTGCTCTTTTGGAAGGTGACCACTGTAGTGCATTGGCTCTCTGGAAAGGCCAGAACAACTGAGCTCACATCTGAGTGGGGAAGAACTAAAGAGGGCTATGCTTTTTATTTGGAATCTTTTTCTTTTTTTTTTTTTTTTTTTTTTTTTTTTAATATCCTTCGTGTAGGTGATCCGTAGGAAAGAAAGGGAAAGAGTCCATGATACTCTCTGAAAATGCATGGAGTATGCACAGTGGCAGGGAGGTCACTGCCTAAGTTGCATGCTAAATGCATGAGGAAAGTTCACATATATCTCACACACAGCCAGCAAAGAGTTCAAAAGTGGCCAGTATATTCTCACTGTTCCATTGCATTTTATCTTTGACTGTCAAAACTATTGTGAAAATAAATGTGCTGTGACAACAGGTATTTTTTTTCAGAAACTCCTGCCCTAAGCCACTATTTCAGTAGCTGGCTATATAAAATGATAGCATGAGACTGAAAGAGCTAGATTCTGCTCTTAGTTCTGCAAACATAAATCTAGTATAGCTCTACAGAGGTTTGTGGAATTATTTTTGATTTACTGTAGTGTAGCCACGAGACAAATTGGCCCAAGGAGTATAGCTGTCTAATATTTTCTTCTGTATACTGCTTTATTACTTTGTACACAAAGTAGACAGCCTCCTGTTACAGGGTGATTCAGTAGCTCCCCAAAACACTGTGATACCATTATAACCACACAGACAGTCAGATGCATCAAGCTGACAGCTAACAGACTCTTCTTTCAATTTGTGGGTGACAGTTGCCACACAGTGATTTACATCTGGAAATGAACGTGCAGAAGAATACTTTGTGATAGCCCAACATTTTGATGATGTCTTCGTTGATCTAATGCCACCATGTTTTGGAGCAGAAATTTGAAATTTGTCAGGAGACTAGTCTCTGTTCAAAATGCTGTTATTCCAACAGAACTGACTTTAATCTATTATTACCTTAAAGAAGGAGGAAAATAAAAATAATTGGAGATTGGTAGGCACATCACAGACTTAAGGGAGCTTTGCAGGTAAATATTTTTTTAAAAAGGTGTAACAACGGTGGAGGTCTGGTACAGCGAGTGTTTGCTGTAGACTGTTACAACAAAGACCTTGGGAGTTGAAATCATTGTCCTGAATGAAGAAGACAGCATCCTTTATCTTAGTACTGCTGTGACTCACGTTGTCTACAGACTGGTGTGAGCAGGAGAAGGATCAGGAATGAAAACAGGGCTTTGAGGTTTCCTTGCCCTGGTATGGTAAAGAACTACAGGAATCAAATCCTGTAAGAACAAGAATTTGGCTCAGAAAATTTGGGTAATAGAGTTAAAGATTTCAGAGGTAAGAATTTCAGTTTGGTGAGAAAGATGAAAGTTGGACCAGGCAGTTTGGATAGGTGAGAGCATGGTACCTGCGGAGGGGAAAGGTCTAGGTGAAACCAGGGCAAGTGAAAGGGTAAGGAAAACAATGATGAGAGCCAAGCTGGGGACACCTCACGCTGGCTTTTCAACTGTAAAAGTGCTCTTTTTGCACAGTGAGTGTTTTCAAGTTCTGGCTTCAGCTTGTGTAACCTTAGGTCAATTCCTCTCTGACCTGTTTTGAGATGTAACTGCAACTAAACTTGTTACCATAGTATTCTACATCCGTATACTGTGTATAGCTTGTTACTGAGGTTTATAACATTTCCTTTGTAAAATTACTGGTTGATTAGCATTGATATCAGCATTGCTAATGCAGTAGTGAAAATCAAAACTGTCTCACTGACATATGGTACTTGATTGTTAAGCCTACTAGGTCTCGCTCAGGCAAGCTCACCGAAGCTAAAAAAAAAAATAATATTCTAATTAACGAGTGCACTCTGGACAGGATCTGTGCATTCTCTTTCACAATGTTTTGTTTAATGCCCTGATTTTACCAGCACTTCAGAACACATAGTGGGGAAATACTGTTTTCTCTGTGCTCCCAAGAGCCTGACATAAAAGCATCTTGCTCACTGCACACAATTTAGCATATATGGAATTTTTCACTGAAATGGAGATAAATGGTTGATCTGGGATTCTCTTCAGAAGAATGCATGCAGCCATGTAGTGAAGCAGGTCAGGTTGTAATATTGCCTATAAATCACATTTAAAAAAAAACAAAAGCAACCAAGCATTGCGTAATTGCAAGTCCATGTGAATAAAGGAAAGGTTCAAAAGAGAAGGAAAAGTTGGTTACCCCAAAATCACAGTTCCATGGAATATTGCTTCTTTGGGTAGATGATTTCCTGTATGAATGAGTCAAAGTTTGTAGGGAGAGGTAATGACTTTTAAAACCAGAAAAAAAAAAAGACAGATTTTCAGGTGCATTAACCCTTGCCCTTCTTTAAATATGAAATAGAAAACGTTAAAGCTAAACACAAGCCTAAAACAATTATTCTGAACAAAACTATAAACTTTAATAGAAGGATGTGATAAAGTAGTGGTAGCTTATGGGGGAAAGAGAAGATGTTCATTTACCTCTTGTTAAAAATGGTGGTATGTGACAAAAATAGATTGTATTTCTATCAAAGCTATGATTTCTAATATTGAGTTAGTAATTTTACTTCTCAAAACCATCTTTTGGAGGCACTTTGTAAACAGGAGAGATGTCTTCCTTGGTGATGGGAAGGGCTGGACCAGTACTTCCCACATCACATCACTCTTCTTCCTTTTCTTTAAGGCCTAGAGAGTCAGAGGGGAACCAAATGTTGGGTAGGGCTATGCCCAATTGTCCTTCAGATAAGCTGCCCCAAAAGAGGTAGCTGTCTGGAAGCTCTGCTTCCCTAAATCGCTTGTACCACAACTGCATGAGTCCATGCAGGTGAGCCGTTCAGAAAGAGAACAGAAACTATACTTCATGCTCATTTTTTCAGAACTGCACTGAATCATCAGTTCTCCTGGCATATCTAACATTGCATTTTTCTGACAAATAAAATATGATTCTTTTTCAGGTATAAGCTAATCAAAGGTGAGATGATATAGCACAAGAAAACGTTCAAGAAGCACACAGTTGAGTACTGCTTAAATTCAGGGTCATGTTCTACTCTCAGGTATACTAACGCACAATGCTTGTGGAAATCCTCATGCAAAAATACATTAATCTCAGAACATAAATTACCCTTCAATTTGGACAGATTTATTTTTCCTGCAGCCTGTCTACCATTTTGAACTGCTATGTAAATTCCAGATCTGCACTGCTGCTGTTTGCCAGCACAGTAGTGCAAGAAATTGGGAAGACAATTTATTTGTTTACTTGAAGATTTTTTCTTTTCAGGAAAATTCTTAGGGGTAGGTTTAAGGTAAGTATAGCACCAGCTCAGGTCTTGTGTATCACTTTGGAAGTTGAAAACAGAAGAAAGAATGACTCGAGAGCTCTCTTTTCTAACAGGCAGGAACTACAATTAATTTATAACAATATTAGATAAATTCTCAAAGAACTTTGACCCATTACAGCTGAAGTCCCATTTTTATAACTGACTTCTGATTCTGAATGACAGCAATATGAAATCATTTCAGTGTTTCTCCTTGTATCTGAGTGTACATTTTGGAATGATCCTAAAGCTACAAAAGGTAGTCTCTGCTAGCACCAGAGACTGCCTGTGTCACATACTTCTCGGCCCCTTTCCCAACCTATGCTTACCTGAGAATGATGTCCTTGAACCAGCACAGTGAAAGGATTGCATACAAGTAGGAAGAAAATGGAGGATTCCTTTTGCAAAGTCATAGACAATTATAAACATTAGGAATAGACAGAGGATATGTGGGAATCAGTTCGGCAGGAGTTTCATTTTCATTTGCATGTAGGTGGTTTGGACTGTAGGAGGAATACGTAATAATGGTTTTATAATCCTAAGAAATTTGGCTGTAGGATGACATGCTGATAGGGCAATTAGTTTCTTCATTTACTCAGATTATTCATAGCATAAGCAATATGTTTATGTGCACAATGAAAACAGAAAGCACATTTCCCCCAGTTTTGGTTGAGGATAAGTAAATCTATACAATGTGCAATGTTAATTATAGCTTCACAGTGTGCATCACACTTAAAATAACCACTAGTCCTGTTTCATTAGCACAATAATCATTCACACACAGGGCTTAATTAGCAGAAAAGGAGCAAAACCATTCTTATAGGATACTGTATATTTAAAAACATTTTTGAAAAGAGGTAGGACTGAAAAGATTAATGTACATTGAAAAATAAGATGTGATGCAATGATTGTTCTCTCATTCTTTATCCATTTTAGTTAAAAGGTACACTTGCTAAAATACAAAAAAACTAAACTGAGTTTTATAAAACTCAAAAAGCAAAGATTATTATGGTTTGGCCTTTTCCTACAGTAAGCAATTGAAACAGAAGTATAGCTGATCTTGAGGGATTTTATTAAATTAAAGAACAGAATGGGGTTTTCGAAGGTTATAAATTATAGAAGACTGTCAAAGACACGCAATGTAAGTAGAATGCTGTCAGCTGCAATTGAGGAGGATGAACACTGAGCTTATAGAGGTTGTGTTTAATGTTGGAACAAGTAGCTCTAACAATACATTCAATTCCAGAGATGGATCTGGTCAGTAAGAGTGTGAGACCACCTCTGGAAGATTTTGGATGAAGAACTGTCATAAACCAGTTACCGACTGAATGCCAGTTTTTTGTCCATGACCATAAATGATGAAATTGTGTTTCAGGACATGCCCCAAGGGTTAAAAGTAAGCTGCAGTTGAGTCATTAGCAAGGAAACAGCATGACAGAAGGTTGGAAAGGTATGACATAGAGAAGCGATGAAGACTGATGAGATTACCTGTGGTCTGGCCACATGTCAGACTCACAGAGAGGGCAGCTTGAGATTCAGAAAGATATGAAACTTAGGGCTGTGCTATTTGCAAAAAAAAAAAAAAAAAAAAAAATCCTCTTCTGTTTTGTATTTCCTCAAGACCTAGAACTCCCATGGTTGACAAATGCCTTTTACTAAGGTTCTTTCTCTTGATTGTCAGCCTGGACATTTGTTGGGAAACTCAGAAAGGGCAGAACATGAGGTGGACTCTCGGTGGTTGCATGGAAGTGAGGAATGACTTGGGTAGCAGAGATGCTGGTTCCAGGCTGTTCCTCTGTGGGAAAGGTTTTGGAGATACAGTGTGTGCCAGAGTGTTTTCTAGAAAGACAGGTTTTGGGACATGAAATCCAGTGGTTAGATGCACTTTCAGTGAGTCTCAGTCTAGTGCTGAATAGAACTGATAAGTGATGTGACATCATACTAAGTACTCTCTGTATGCTCTGAAACAATTACCCTTTCGGAAATATTGTCATCCCTTTAGGCCCCTGCTCAGTAAGGGTTAGTCTGGATCATCATCTTCCGTGGGAATGATAAGCTCCTTCCACGCTAAGTAAGGTACCATTGCCTGGCTAACAGGCAGTAACATCCATTGATAAGGATGTCATATACTGTATTTAGAATAAAAGCCATCGCAAACAAAATTACGTCAAGCAGAGATCTCACCAGAGTCACAGAGTCTTAGAAAGCAGACGAACCTAATGCAGCAGGAATACTATGATGTAATTGTTATCATGGAAACATGGTGGAATAACTCGCATGACTGGAGTGCTGCCAATGGATGGCTACAAAGTAAATCTTCAGAAGGGATGGACGAGGAATGAGAGGCAGTGGCGTAGCTCTGTATGTCAGGGAGTGTTTTGACTGCTGAATAATGGTGTCAATAGGGTGGAGTGTTTATGGGTAAGAATCAGGGGGAAGGCCAGTGAGGTGGATATCCTGGTAAGAGTCTGTTACAGACCACCCAACCAGGATGAAAGGCAGATGAAACATTCTTAGGGGAACTGGGAGAAGTCTCAGGATTGCTAGCCCTTGTTCTCGTGGGGGACTTCAACCTACTGGATGTCCACTGGAAATACAGCACAGCTGAGAGGAAACAGCCTAGGAGGTTCCGGGAGGGTGTGGAAGGCGATTCCCTGACACAGCCGGTGAGTGAGCCAGCCAGGGGAGATGCCATGCTGGACCGGCTGTTTACAAACAGGGAAGAGCTGGTGGGTGATGTGGTCATTGGAGGACATCTTGGGCATAGCGATCATGAGATGACAGAGTTTTCAATTCTCAGAGAAGTAAGGGAAGTGGGTGAGGGTGGGGGTGTGTCAGCAGAACCACCACCTTGGATTTCTGGAGGGCTGATTTTGGCCTATTAAAGGACCTGGTTGACAGAGTCCCTTGGCAGGCAGTCCTGAAGGGCCAAGGGGTCCAGGAAAGCTGGACATTCTTCAAGAAGGAAATCTTAAAAGCACAGGAGCAGGCTGTCCCCATGTGCTGAAATATGAGCTGGTGGGGAAGAAGACTGGCCTGGCTGAACAGAGAGCTTTGGCTGGAACTCAGGGGAAAAAGAAGAGTTAACCACCTTTGGAAGAAGGGACAGGCAACTCTGGAGGACTATAAGGATGCTGTGAGGTTTTGCAGGGCAAAGACTAGAGAGGCAATAGCCCAGCTAGAACTGAGGCTGGCCACTGCCATAAAAGATAACACAAAAAGTTTTTACAAATACATCACAAACAAAAGTAGGGCCAAGGATAATCTGCATCCTTTATTTGATGTGGTGGAGAACATTGCCACAAAAGACGAGGAAAAGGCTGAGGTACCTGATACTTTCTTTGTCTTGGTCTTTAATAGTAAGACAAGTTACCCTCTGGGTACTCGGCCCCCTGATCTGGAAGACAGGGATGACAAGCAGAATGAAACCCCCACAGTCCAGGAGGAAAGAGTTAGTGACCTGCTGCTTTACCTAGACATGCAGAAGTCTATGGAGCTGTATGGGATCCACCCAAGGGTACTAAGGGAGCTGGCAGAGGAGCTCATCAAGCCACTTTCCATCATTTATCAGCAGTCCTGGCTAACTGGGGAAGACCCAGAAGACTGGAGACTAACCAATGTGAAGCCCATCTACATGAAGGGCAGGAAGGAGGATCAAGGGAACTACAAGCCTATCAGCCTGACTTTGGTGCCAGGGCAAATTATGGAGCAGATCATCCTGAGTGCCATCACATGGCACATGCAGGACAACCAGGGGATCAGGCCCAGCCAGCATGGGTTTATGAAAGGCAGGTCCTGCTCGATGAACCTGATCTCCTTCTATGACAAGATGACCTGAAGGCTGTGGATGTTGTCTACCTGGACCTTCGTAAAGTCTTTGGCACCATCTCCCACAGCATTCTTGTGGAGAACCTGGCTGCTCATGGTTTTGACAGGTGTATTCTACACTGGGTTAAAAGCTGGATGCATGGCCGAGGCCAAAGAGTGGTTGTGAATGGAATTACATCCAGCTGGCAGGTAGTCACAAGCGGTGTTCTCCAGGGCTCAGTACTGGGCCAGTCCTGTTTAATGTCTTTATTGGCAATCTGGATGAGGGGATCAAGTGCACCCTCAGTAAGTTTGCAGATGACACCAAATTGGGGGGAGTGTTCATCTGCTGGAGGGCAGGAAGGCTCTGCAGAGGGATCTGGACAGGCTGGATCAATGGGCCAAAGCCTGTTGTTTGAGGTTCAACAAGGAGAAGTGCTGGGTCCTGCACCTGGGTCACAACCCCAAGCAATGCTACAGGCTTGAGGAGGAGTGGCTGGGAAGCTGCCTGGCAGGAAAGGACCTGGGGGTGCTGGTTGACAGCTGGCTGAACATGAGCCAGCAGTGTGCCCAGGTGGCCAAGAAGGCCAACAGCATCCTGGCTTGCGTCAGAAACAGTGTGGCCAGCAGGGCTGGGGAAGTGATTGTCCCCCTGTACATGGCACTGGTGAGGCCGCACCTCAAATACTGTGTTCAGTTTTGGACCCCTCACTACAAGAGTGATGTTGAGGTGCTGGAGTGTGTCCAGAGAAGCACACAAGGCTGGTGAAGGGTCTGGAGCACAAGTCTTATGGAGGAATAGTTGAGGGAACTGGGGTTGTTTAGTCTGGAGAAAAGGAGACTCAGAGAAGACCTTATTGTTCTCTACAACTACCTGAAAGGAGGCTGTAGGCAAGTGAGGTCAGTCTCTTCTCCTAGATAATAAGTGACAGGACAAGAGGAAATGGCCTCAGGTTATACCAGAGGAGGTTTAGATTAGATATTACAAAAATTTCTTCGCTGAAAGGGTTGTCAAGAGTTGGAAAAGGCTGTCCAGGGACGTGGTGGAATCACCATTCCTGGAGGTGTTTAAAAAATGCGTAGATACAGTGCTTGGCAATGTGATTTTGTGATGGACTTGGCAGTCCTGGGTTAACGGTTGGACTTGATGATCTCAAAGGTCTTTTCGAACATAAATGATTCTATGATTCAGGGAGGGTCCTATGCTACTGAAAGTGGGCATGGGCAAACAGAGTTTGTCTAAGTCAGATGACTTAATATCTGGGTCACACTCTGAAGGTGTTTCTTTCTCTACTGATTCCCTAAAGATCCCAGGGTAACTACACTCCTAAATTAGACCCCAAACTGCCTAAATGCCTGTGCAATTGATCAGACCATGTCTCTGGCTTTAGGTTAACCTGTTTCTAGTACAGAGTTGTTTAATCTTATACGCATAATAATCACTTATATGGCAGCTTGCTAAGCAAAATTTCAGGATTTTTTTTTGAGGATTCATCTTCTCTTTGGATCCTCTGGTCAGTTCAGAAAATTTGGAGATAGTTTTCTTCAGGTTTTTTTCACTCGGGGAAATTATATTAGCTTTGATAAAATCAAAATATCTCTGGCTGCCTCTGTTGATCTCTGTAGGTTTCTTAATTAAGAGATTGTTTTTGTTGTTAAAGGCATCTGGGCACAGACTGATAGAATAATTTAGCTGACCCCTTATTTTCTCCTGATCTCCTCATCTTCACCTTCTTGTGTTTGAAAATTATTTTGCATTTCTGTAACTCATCTGACATTAATCTCTTTGCACTTCTTCTGAAGTCAATGAGGAACATATTATGGTTCTGCAGAAGAATATAAATAACACAATCCACCCACAAGCGTTTCTTTATGCAAAATGTGTCTTTCTTTACGTAGTGACATGATGGCTAGTAAAAATTTGTAATATTTATTGACAACAAATTGAATAAGACTCAACTACAGAAGGGCACAGAGGAGTCTCAAAATTAACTGCAACTCTTGAAATTCTGATCACAATTTTATTGCATTATTTTCTTGCTTCAATTGGCAATGGTCCCTATATTTGGATTTTTCCACAGTCAAAGAGCTTATGATTTAGTAATTATTTTGGGGTATGGGTTTTTTTACATCTTGTACTTTCCTCAACTTTATATAAAGCTTCAGCTTTTAAAACTCTTACGGCAACCCACAATTTTTCCAGAAAGTATGGTATGATGATATAGTCATAGTAGTTAATGTTCTTTTGTTTCTAACTCAGCTAGAGTCATTACTTTTAATATGAAGTGACAGTATGAAGTACTGTAATAATTCAGCTTTTTTAGGGCTGAAAGAATATGATTCTTTGTTTGTTATAAACATTTATATTGCAAATCTGTAATATTCAGTTTCAAGTAAGAGTAGTTTACAGAATAGCATAATGTAGGAGCATGAGTAATAACGCCCATCTTTCACGTGAATATTTGAAATGACACTGATTGCAGTGGCATTCTGTCTCCCATAATCTTCCTTAAATAAGATGAAAAGAATTACATTTCATTGTGATTCATAGGATTTGAGGACTTGGATATATAGCTCGAACTCACACACCATTGCCAAGGTTATCTTGTAGTTATCATGGTACAAAACAGCCTGCTTAAGAGAGCAATTTGATTCTTAAGTGAACTCATTCTCTCCTAAGTGCCTGTCTCTTTGTATTGGCCATAAATAAAGCTAGAATGGCTACATTCCTAATGGGGAATCTCAGCTGTACACCTAAACTTGGATTGACTAAAACACTCAGACAACATACCTTTTTCCTTTAATGTATTTTGCAACTGTACAAAGTAAAACTTCTCTATTAAATGCTGTTCTGAGGATACGGACAAAAATGTATTTCTAGTAAAAGAAGCCCAAGGCTTATAAGAAGAAAACTTAACAGTATGAAAAATATGTAAAAAATAAACCGAGACTAAAATGGAGACTCTACTTGCCATCCACTTCTAATTTGTAGATTAAAGAATGGAAGTATACTTTATAAGTAAGATCTATCTTCCATAGCTTAATTCAAGAACAATCTCTAAAGCCATTAGTGGATTGGACTCTACAATAGTAAAGACCTTCCAGGACATTTTTTTTTCATGAAACAACAAGAAAGCTGGATCTTCATAAAGTCAGATGGGAGTCATTCGTTGGATGTTTTTGACAAAGGGGTCCTGGCTTTCAGCAGGTTTGATAAAGAAGGGAATTTCCCTCATTTTCTGTTTGATTAAGATTTTCCATGAATATCACATTTATTGCCACTACTCCCAACCCTTCCAACTTCCTTTTCTTTTTGTTTTCTAGAAAGCTATTTTCTAGGCCCTTTGAAAGGAGGAGAGCATACTGTAGGCGGCACTGTACAAAAATGCAATCTCACCAGCTGCTTTCTTTAAATATATTGGTTTTGTGCTATCCTTTATGTGACAAAGCAAGCCCCAGGCTTTGGAAAATCATGTTAATTTCCTTTACCTCACTGGAAAGCACAGTGCTCTGCCCGTCAGGCTGCAGGCTGCTTTAAGATGAGGGTGAATTTGAGGGTGTCAGTCCACAGCTTTCCTGTCAAGGCAGAGCCAACGTGCAGAAAAAATCAATCATTATTTGTTGTTCCAGAGGAGAAAAAGACAAGTGTATGTGTGATTCTGAGATGTGTTGGGGCTTATTTGTAAGGGCACCACTAGTGTCTTGTGCTCCTTTCAGGTAGGATGAGTCTTTTACTCAGTTGAGCATATAATGGAGTTACCTTACCACTCAACATGTTGATATGTACAAATCCCATTTGAAGACATCCATCTGTTCTCAGGTATTGCCCTGGGTCCTATGGCTATGTCTATTCAGATCAAACCCTAGCCTTGACGTAGAGCTGCACTGATTTTCATAGAATCAAAGAATCATAGAATTATTGGGGTTGGAAGAGACCTTAAAGATCATCTACTTCCAACACCCCTACCACAGGCAGGGATACCTTCCACTAGACCAGATTTCTCAAAGCCTTATCCAGTCTGGTACTGAGCTCTCCCAGGGATGGGGCATCCACAATTTCTCTGGGCAACCAGAGAAGTTTTCCTCATTTGGTTTGCTTAGGACTAGCCCCTCTTGGAGTAACCTAGGTTGAGCAGTCCAAAATTGAGTGAGCTAACCAACATCAGGGTCAGGCAGGGATCCAGTGCTGAAGTTTGCTCCCTGGCCCTCTGTAATTAAGTAGGGTAAATGCACTGTATGAGCTTAACCCCGGAGTCCAAGTCCTACTGCAGGTATTGCAGGTATATCACTGCTTTCACATATTAAGCCTAACTGAAGTCAATGGGACACCTATATGTAGTAAGGCTTATAGCCATCATTCAGACGTCTTGTAAGTCAGCATCAATCAGTTTGAAATCTGTTAGGTGACAGGCGATAGGAAGATCATTACCAGAGTAATGAGAAAAGGTGGTGGTGGGGGAAATTCCCGGAAAGAATTATTAGAAATCTGCCCTCTGTAATGCTAAAATTGAAAGTAAAACTACTTGATGGGATCACTTATTTGAGAGGAGCTGCCTGGATAAAAATAGATTCCTCATTGATAGTCAGATCATTGCAACTCCAAAAACGGAGACACTATTGAAAAACTGCCTGCAAACTGGCTTTGTTTGGCATCTGAGTTGTGGGAGCCCTGAAGCTACCAGCAGCTTCTTGCCTGCCACTCCTGGAAATGCTTTAGATAGTACAAGTAATAAACACTACCCAGTGGGAAACTCCAGAGCACTGCTTTATATTGATTACATGCTAACAGCAGGGAGAAGATTGACGTGGACTTTCAGAAGTTGAATGTGTGAGCTGAATACCCTTTTCTAATAAGAAACAAGATACCAAATCTAGGACACTACACCATCCTTGTCAGATAAAGGGGGCTTAAAATTACATTCACACTCCCCCTAAGCCAGTGACAGTGTTGTGGCTCTCAAAAGCCTGAAATTATTCCCGATTCTCCTGTAAGTCAAATTAATTCCATTAAAGTCGACTGCAAATCAGATCAATGGGATTTGTATTTGAAATGTCATGTTTGCCAGGCAGTACAACTGATTCTTTTTCTTTTTCTTTTTCTTTTTTTTTTTTTTGGAACCAAATAGTTTTCATACAAATATTTTAGATTATGTGTTTTATATAGTTACTAAAAAAAAACAACAAAAAAAACCACCACAAAAACACACAAAAAAGCCCCAACCACAAAAAAAAAACCAAAACCAAACAAACCTATTTTGATTTTATAATAGGCTTTACAAGGCTATAGTACAGTAAACTGAATCCTGGTTGACAGGTATGGTTTGGTGACTGGCTAAATCACCCAGTAGCTGTGGGTGTTGTCACAAGGGGCAATGTTCTTGCTCCACAGAGAATAAAAAGATTCACACATAATTCATAGTGTTATGATTATATGCATGAATAAAAAGTTCAAGTTTTGGTAATTAATAATGCTTAGTATTTCTAAGAATTAATGTGCATAAACCTGTTACTGAGGTTAGTGATTGGATATTTATATGAAATTTTCCTTTTTTTTTGTTTTTGCTGATATTAGTCATTCCCTTATATTGCATTTAGTTATAGTAATGGTAATCTCAGCTGCATTTCTGTGTGAAAATCTCCTAGTGGGTCTTTTTGTGAAGGTTTGTTGGGTGTTTTTTTAAGTTTCTGGTGTGCGATTCATTGGTGCTCTTTTATAACTTTCTCCCTGCTCTGGACCCTGTGTGCCTGGTGTTTTTCCATTTAATAGTTCTAGCTGCAATTCTTCTGCCAAGTCCGTTAGAAGGAAAGACGCTGGGTTTAACTTTCTCTCTGAAGGAATCATCTTGAGCTCTGACAAAACCCTTGGAAACTAAGTCATGGGGGAGGCTGCAGTGGGAATACCCTTGATGGATGAGTTCCAGAGCTCGGCTGCCCTTATGAGCTATTCTTACTTGCAAACATCAAGTGCAAGAGATGAAGAAAATATTTGAAAAGAAAGAATAACTATGGAAAACCACTGTAATAATACTTCATAAGAACTGAAAAGTATCACTTTAGCCCTCGTTCAGTGCTGTGTTGCTAAGAAAATCATGTATGAAGTCAGATGCTCCCCTCCTCCATCTCAGAGGGCTTTTGAAACCCAGTAACTCAGCAGCTCCATCACCCGGTTGTATGAAGCTTTGAGGAGGCTACTTGAAGTGAGCACACTTCTGATGCCAAGGGCAGAGGCTATCAGCCTCCTCCTGCTTTGTGTAACCACAGCTCAAGCAATTTTAGGTCTGCCCCCCCCCCCCCCCCCCCCGGTACATGTGCTTACTTTGACACAGCCTCTACACCCTTTCAGCTTGTGTGCTGCCTCTGCAGTTTCAGCATCTGCAACAGAAATCGACTCCCCAGAGTACACGCTCTTTAGGAATGATTCAAGGGCATACAGAGACCTTAGCTGAGTCCTTGACACAAGGTGGAACCACGTCCTCGGCAGCAGTTTCCTCAGACTTACCCACTCACCCCGTGCAGCAGTTCCTTACTGTGCTGCCTCATCAGGCCAGGTGACTCAGCTCCTAATCACATATGTGTCCTGTCCTTTCGTCTTCTGGCATTACTTGAATGCTTTATTTTTCTCTAACTCAAATATTAACTGCATTTTAACCCAACTAAAATTCAAATAGTCTCAGTGAGTAACTTCAGTGAGCTATTCTCTTTGCTGATTGTCCTCTACACCCATCTGATGTTGCCAAGAAACACCAGTTAGGAGTCTTTTGATACTATACCTGAGTAAGTATTGCTGTTTTATGGATCAGTCTCTCACATATATTGCTACCCTTGAAAAAGTTCTTTATTATGTGAATTTCAATTATCATTACAGTACTTAATTATACCAGAACGCTGAACAAGTTTGTTCTCTATATACAACTGCATTTCCACACAATGGTTCAGAAATGTTATGAAATGAGTAAAAGTATTTTTTTCATAGCTTTAGAGTCAGAAGTGGTAGAGTGCCATTTTCTCAAGCTTTCTCAAAATATTGATTTCTGGGAAAAAAGCAGGGTAACAAATGAAACTTTCAAAAGCCTGCAGATGATCAAAAAAAGAGGCCTCTCACTGGGGCTCTTTGATATTCTTAATTGTAAGAATCAGTATCGTCTCATATTGCGGAATATATCAACTCTAACAAGAGATCTGAAAGCTAATGACTTTAAAGCAAGTGAAGACAAATCTAAAGCTTGCCAAGGACAGAAGTAGTTTCTTTTTTCTAGGGGTAACTGATGAGAATTCATAGCCTATGGGGAAACCAGGGCACCTGTGGCTATAAGCTGTTGCGACGGAGGGAAGACACAGTCACTCAATACGAGTGATCAGCAGACTTCGTTTATTGTGCCTTACAGTCACCTTTTATGCCTTGTTATAATTAGCTCATACATACTACAAAAGTTAAGCTCATTATTGGTCAGTTGCCTAAATACCAAGCCCGCCCCTAGTTTCTCTTCTGTAGTTTTCTGTTCCCACCTGTAACATTCTTTTCCCACCACGATCTTCCTGTTATTGTGTAACAAGAACAGCCAAGGATAGTGTATTTTTGCTTTACTTCAGATAAGCTGAGAGCGATGTGCATTTTTGTCCAGCCAGCTGGACTACGTCTATGTGAACTTTTTCAGCTAGCCAGTTATCCACAATAAGCTAGGGTTAAATGATTTTTTTTTTTATTATGCTTAGTTCACTAAAGAATACGGTTCTGCTTGCTCAGAACCAATGGGGGAAAATCTGCAAACTAGGTATACTTTTTATTTTGAGCAGGCAAGGAGAGGGTCCCAGCATATGCACTGCCAGTAAGATCCCCTCCACACACAGCTCTGTCCAGGAGGAGTTTGAAATGCTCACTCAAGTTGGGTGATACCCTTGGTTCAACCTCCCTGACAGTTTGGCTGGTGAGAACCTCAACCTCCCACCACCTATGTGGCTTAGTAAACCATGATGTTGTAGGCCAAGGCTTCCTGCCAGTTTTTGTTCGAGGGAAGGGAGCTTAATATATGTTGGGGTCAACCTGCAGCTCTATAGTAAAATCCATGCCCTTTGCTGGGTCTCTTTGACTCCATGCCATGTGTCTCCTCACTCCGCAGATCCCAGGCAGCATCTCAAGCTGGTTGTTCCTTTCTGTGTAGTTCCTGAGTGCAAATTTACCTTGGTGCATGCAATGAATGCCTTAAATACTGCTTCTTACCATCATAAAGGGATTCAAATCGCTTAACTGCATATGTCAAAACCAGTCATCCCAGGCTCCCCTTGTAATCAGCAGAGATGCATGCTTAAGTCTGACATCCTAACGTAAAGGTGTATAATAGATGCAAGTAACAAAATTGCCCGTCCCATTCTCTCACCTGCCTCAGACCTTTGCTGTAGGTTGGAGTTAATCACATTCAAATAAGCATATGTCTCTAGAGTGAGTACAAAAAAG
Organism: Falco cherrug; assembly: GCF_023634085.1. Classification (NCBI taxonomy): domain Eukaryota; kingdom Metazoa; phylum Chordata; class Aves; order Falconiformes; family Falconidae; genus Falco; species Falco cherrug. Next base: position 45,796,673 of record NC_073698.1, on the reverse strand, counting down.
GACTGAGGTGACTAGCTCTGATACAGACACTTAGATTGTAAATACATACACAAATACAGACATGATCCAGTCCACACTATGAAGCCTCAGAGCCAAGAATTGGCTAGTGGCCCAATTTTATTAACTGTATTGGACATAGCTGGATTGATTGGCAGCCAAGGATCTCCCAGTGCCCAGACACTCACTCTAGCCCTAGTGCAGGCAGGTGAGATCCAACAGCCTTGACTGACTGTTTTTAAGCAAGCAAAATATCTTCCTCAGGATTCCATGCAGAGGCTTTTTTAGGTAAAAAAAATCAGTCTTTGGGAATACTTGCAGTGTGGGACTCTCTGGCATGTGGTAGTTTAGACCTTTCCAGTGATGTTCTACACTGCATAAGGTAATAAAATGATTAATGAGACATTGGCTGAATGTTACAACAGTGCACAATTGCCTAGAAATCAAGGCTATTCCTATCTCCAGCAATTATTTTAAATAGGAAGCAATCTGTGAAAGTTGTTAATAATTTTTTTTTTCCTTCAACACAGAATGCTGAAGCAGACCCTGTTTTGGGACCATTACTTGCTATGAAGGTAAAGAATTTGGAGCAAGAGTCTCACTTGAGTGACTGGGCGTTAAGGTGCTACCTAGAAAGGAGATGACCTCAGTATGAAGTTCAAAGCAAATGGGAAAAAAGGCTTAGATGGGACCTCAGTTCTAGAAGTAACGATACAGGAGAAACTAATTATCAAGAAATCTTTAAATAAGCAAAAATCAAGAATTATTGTTTTGGAATGAAAATGGCTTTGCCAATTACCTTTATGTACAACAAATGCCAAGTATTCTCATTATTCTGTTTCTTTCAGAAGCAAGGGCAGTGGAATCAAAATGTTCTTTTTAATGTAATCCACAGGGGGTAATTGAAATACAATTGCACTTTATATGAGATGTTTTGATTTTAACTTCATTTTGTTTTAAGATACTTGTACTTTCTAAGAAAAGGACTTAGTAGTCACTGAGGTTTATATTTTTAAATTACTTTTACAGACGTCAGTGGAGAAAGTTTTTTTATTCTTTGCCCCTAATCTATAGTAATAAAAAACCCAGCCACTCTTCTTGCATTTTTTATTTCTCATTTGTTGTGAACTGCTGAGACAGTGTCAGTTCTGATTATGGGTAATTATGGAGCTGCACAGACATTCAAGTATAGTTCAACAATGGTTTGAGCAAAATATATGTAGAGAACATTGTAATAGGTGCATATCAAGTTCTTAGCTGAGCGCTGGTACAAAACATTCAGATGCCCACTGCAATTGCTGGAAACATTTTTACATCACACAGTGCTCTTAAATAACTCATTTGTGTTGGCTACATTTTGCCTTCACTGGAAAAGATATGAAAATCCTAGAGAACTAAAACAACCCCATCATTCCTACTTTCCAAACTGGATCCTGCATAAGAATGTTAACTGTCTAGAATTTCAGGTGCCCTGTGTAGTCAAGGAAGCACTTGAACAGTTCAGTCAATAGACATTGGCACAGCCACCAGACAGGATGGGTGACTTGTTCCCCAGAGGTTCCTACTGCCCTTGAATCCCTGGGCAGGAGAGTTGAGGCCCTGAGCTCAGCTGAGGTGACTGAAGTTAAGTAGGGTGAAACCCACCCTTAGTCTTTCAGTACAACCAAGTTTTCTAACCTGCAGAAGCAGTCTCCTTATTTTATTTATTGCTTCATACCAGGTAAGTTAAATGCATGGCAAGGATTTGTTTTCACTTCACATGTTCCTTCATTTTGGGAAATTATGTTGACACCTGTTATCATTTCTAGTCAGTTATTTGAAAAAAACCTAGCAAACAAGCCCTTCAGATTTCCTTGATTTGTCTGAAAAGGGGCAGAATACCTCTAAAGGATCAACGTTCCTCATCCACTTTATTTAGCATCACACTGGAACAGAACATTAACATTCTCTTTCTAAGACCGAGGTTCCTCATCATCTATGTAAAAGGAAGAATAAGATATTTTTCCTTTTAATCTTAGAAAGTTTAAATTAAACTATGCCTCTGGCTTTCTCACAGGCAAGCTTCACTGAAGACAGCAGATAAGGTCCAATGTTTGAAGAACATTAATTATAGTTGTATGATGCAAGTTCAGATGATAAAACCTGGCTGCAGTAGGCTAATTTTTACAAAAGACCTTATCCTGTTATGCTCTTGGGAAAGAAAAAATAAAAAAAGAACAGTGAGGTTTTTTTCCTTTTGAGGAATCCAGAAAATCCCAGGCATCTGGTAATAAATGTCATGCTCAAAATCTTCTAATGATAGAACACATCATATAACTAAGGATAAAGTACCTCTCTAGTTTACTGTAAGAGATGCATGCTGTTACATCACAAAACCACAGTCAACTCAGAGTTGCCTAACCAACAGGGAAGGTTCACAGGGGAACCTTTTCATTCACGCAATAAGTGACACCAGATGATTTCCTCAGAGCAGAAGTACTCAGAATATAGTTTTCTTGCAATGACAAGCACATCCTTCAAGAAGCTTCCGTGTTGTTAACACTTTATGTTTAGTGCTGTGTCTGGTCAGTTTTTAAACTCAGCTATACTCAGGATGAAGGATATGCTCAGCCCTTCCTTACCAGAGCACTCTCATAGGAGAGGCACGTGGCTGTTGGGGAGTAAAAGGTGAGATCATTCTGCTACACTAACGTAACTTAGTTCAAAACTAAACTGGTAGAAGAAATCCCTGTGAAAACAGGGACCACCAGCTTTCCATCAGTGGCTGGATTACCTGGCCTCCTGTTTTCACAAAACCCAAGTGGCATGGCTGAAAGTAGTGGACTGACAGAAAGATGTATGCACATACCTAAACCATGGCTGCCTAACTTTACATCATTAAGAAACAATGTTAAAAAAGCAACGGTAGTTACCAGCTGGTGTAAGGTCTGAGTGTGCCACAGTTAAAAAAAAAAAAAAAAAGGAAAAAGATTTGAAAAATAAAAAACTAGAAAAAAAAATCAGATTTTGTCTAGGCAGAAAAAGAGACTGAAAGAATCAGATGCATTATGTATGGCAAATTATCTCGCTTTTGCTCAAAATTGACTTTAGTGGCAAGTTTGAAATGACAAAAATTACCTGACTTCTGTTCAGATGAGCTTTGTATTTATTTTTCTTTCAGAGTAGAATAGAACAGAATCATTTCAGTTGGAAAGGACCTACAATGATCACCTAGTCCAACTGTCTGACCACTTCAGGGCTGACCAAAAGTTAAAGTATGTTGTTAAGGGCATTGCTCAAATGCCTCTTAAACACTGACAGGCTTAAGCCTTTCAGAGTGAGAGTCCAATTCCTATGCATACTGTAACAGAATAGGATAAAAGTAAACACAACTGCAAGGAAAGAAAGCTTCTCTTGCATTTTCCTCTTTCACTTCCAATTTTTGGCCAAATAGCTCATGCTGTATAAATTCTTTGCTAATGCAATGCTGTATAACTTTTTCCATGGATTCTTGCCTACAGATGTTCGCTCTATATAAGAGTGTCAGATACTATAAACTTCAAGGTGTTTCTTTCATTTGAGAAGAACATTGTCAGCCACTCCATTGCCCTTGGTGGTGCTCTACTGAGCAACATTTTAGGGTAACCTTGTTTAAAGCACACATGCAAATGTATTAGAAACGAATAGAGATTTGGGAATGAACTAAGAACACTAAAAACCTCTATGTGAAGCCAATCTGAAGAGTATCATTAAAGTAAAGAAGAAATGCATAAGCTCTCACAGAAAAAAAAAATAAATTGTACAGAAGGTGTTGCAATTACTCTTTCCTGATATATAAAGAACTAGGGAATTCCAGCAGAGCTGGAAAGTGAAACATTTACAACTCTGGGTTTTTTTCACAGAACAATCAATATGAGAAATTCATCTCCTCTGCCTCCCTCTGATATAATCAGGTTAGTGCATTGCAGAAAAGGACAAAATGTAAACACAGATAATAAAAAATGAAAAAAAAAAAGAAATGTCAGAATAAAAGGCCTGAGTTGTGTGCCCTAGTGCACAGACTCAATTTAAAAATTAGCCAGGGGAAGGCCGCTGTATAACTGGCTGCTTAGGAGATTCAGGAATAGAGTGGAAGTTGTAACACTTTGGTGCTGATCTGACCTAACATAGCCATTTTTATGCATAAGGTCAAAATATCATAGCCCAAAGAGAGACACACCAGGGACAAGGAGTCAGAGGTATACCTGAATTGATAGCAGTCCATTCAGAGGCAGAGGTGAGGCCTTGGCAAGCCTTATTTTTGCACAGATTTTGCAAAACTTAGATCTTGCATATCCTGGTGTTCCTGTAAAGGCCCAGAGCCTCTTTTGAAAGGCTTGGTAGGTTCAGCAGGGTTTCCTCTGATTCACACTGGTACAGGCAAAAATGCAAACAGACCAAGGGCTGCCATCAGATCGTTTTCACACAAATGGCGCTGGCAGTTTTCAGGGGTTACCTCAGGTTCCCACAGTCGTTCATTGCTTTTGACTGGGGGAACCTCCTGACAACTGAGAGAGCAAAGCAGAGTACCACAGCACCTCAACTTGGGACTAAATGAGACTTCCAGGCTTACTTCACAGGGTCTAATGTTCTCACTCTGAATGTACAAACTACAGAAACAAAACCCAAAACAACAAAAAGTCCCACAAAAAAACCACTAAAAAACAAACAAACAAACCCAGAGAGAAAAGTATATAGAAAAGCAGCACTAATTTAACCTAGTTCCTATAAGAGACATCCCACACAGAAAATACTGTAATTTACTGCAATAAACCAGTTTAGTAAAATCCATACAGCTTTATTTGTGGATATTCACAAATTTATTTGAGATCAAAGTGCTAATTCAGTTTACCAGTATAATATACAGTGGATATGTAAACTATTTGGACTACATTTCTACCTGGCTTAAAGTAGATTTTGTGAATTTAGGAACACCCACACACTAAGTTGCAGTGGTCATGCAAAGGCTGTAAGGACTCATATGTTTTCTGATTATAACTCATAACCAATTAAAGTGGTTAGCAAATTTTCCTCAAAGCAAGTGTTCTCATTCTGGAGAAAAAGGGGAATTTGGAGACAGTTGCGTAACTACACTGGGAACGGGTTATGGTGGTATTGCTGTTGTTGTTCCGTGATTTTCTCTTTTTCCTGAGGAAGTAATTGGAGACAGAGCAGTGGATGTAATGGCTATCCATAAGTGTTTGATTTATACTAGCTGGAGTTTTGGGGAGTTATCAAATATTTCTTTTTCTTTTTCTTCTCCTTTATTTTTCTCTTTTTTCCCCCCTTTTTTTTACTTTTTCTTAACATTTGGAAGAAGCTAAGCCAGTACAACTCTTGGTTTCAGTACAGTGAATTTCACAATTTCCCAAGTACTTCCTTCTTCTCCTCGGGACTTCTGAGTGTTTTTCAGAGAAAGGGAAAACCTTGCTTCTTTCCTCTGTTAGTACACAGAAGTGTTTGTAAAAGGAGAGATGGCTAATGAGAACTGCAATGTGAAAATAATCTCTGGAATGTAGTGCTCAGGCATATATTTTTGCTCATTGAGACAAAAAAAAAAAAAAAAAAGGAAAAAAAAAAGAGAGGCTATGACAAAGACAAGTACAAGTAAAATTGTTTCCCATTCCATTTTAACAGTAAATTGATAATAGTTACTTGTTCAACATAGGCAATGATCATACTAAAAAAAGACTAAGCTGTTCCTTGCTCAGATTAGTCTGAAATTACTATGAACACAGTTAAAATAAGCTTTCATCATCACCCTAGGTTATTATATACAACAATGTTGTTTGATTGAATTATGGATTATAAATCTAGGTTTGTTTGTTTTGGTTTGGTTGGGTTTTTTTTTTCCTGAAAAGTACTTTAACAGGGATAAAAATAAATGGAACTTGTGAAGTTATTCTGGAGATATTTTATAAAATATGAATTAGTGAGCTTTCCTCATGTCAAAGTTTCATTTTATTTACTTCTGTATTGCCACGCAATATAGCGATATTTCACAAATCAGGAAAAATTAAAAAATGATTGGTTGTATTAGAAACATTTGACAATAAGTAACTCATACTTCAGAATACTGAAATGGTAAAGCTAAAAGAGTTTATGTGTCTGAAGATTTATCCTCCTTATATGCATATTTTATATAAAGATTAATTTTCTTGTTGAGAAAGCAGATTCACCCGCAGTATCTCTTGCCCAGAATATTAATGCAAGTTGATAGTTTTGAAATTGGACTCATCCTTTATTTTCATATTTTTAACTTTTATTGGTATTAACTTTTGTCATTTGAAACAAATGCTTTTCAAATGGGACATCTATGCATAGCTTCTTTACAGTTTTTCAAGCCAAATCTTGGCTACATATGCTGTAATTTGACATACTGTAAGTGTAAACATTTGTGTTTCCATAATACTTTGAGTAATCCCCTATATTAAAAACTAACCTAGCAGAAAAAGTACTGTCTAAAAATTGTTTTGAACAATATATTGGGCATAGAACAGACATCTTGTGCACATTTATTTGATAATGTTCTGTGTATCCGTAGTCCTTAATCTGCATGAATCTTTAGAATAGATAATGAATTTTCTGTCCTTTAAGAATCAATTTGTAAAGGATTTAGGTGGCCAAATTCTATTGAATTTGGATTTTTTTTTTGTCTCAAAAAATTCCAGCTAGTTTTCTGCTACCTTAAAATGGAACGGCTCTTTTAAGTGAACATTACATCAGTATGAATTTATCATATGTTACTCATATGAATACATACTTCATGTTATTTTACAATTTAGAAATGTAATTATCAAAATGTTTGCTAAAGTGTGACTGTTTTCATAATAACTTGGGTACAGCAGTAGCATGAATAACACAGGTCTGAACTTTGTGTCTGTGGTGGGCTGATCCCAGCTCTCAGCTAAGACCCCATCCAGGGGAGCGGCAGGGGAGGGGAGTGTGGCATATGAAGGCACGGACCCCATGTGAGATCCTTTATTGCATACATGAGTGCTGGTTATATGCAATTGCTTATCCACCCACATTCTGCCCTGGAACGTGCCTACGTGCAGCAAAGCACCTTTGCAGCCAGTTCACACTCCACTGAGCTCTTTACTCCCTCCTTGCTCACCTGAGAGGGTCTCTTCCCAGATCAGGATTTAAGCTGTGGGAGGCTTTGGGCAGCCCCTCACTGCAGACAGGTGTGCACAGAACTGATGTGCAGGTGAGCTCCGAGAGCCACATTTAGTGCCGGCTGCTTCCTCACTGCATTTTAAGGCACAATCACTCTGCAGCCTGGCACCCAGGCAGTGAACAAAGCCTTTTCTTTATCTCCACATCCCGGGCTTGGGAGCAAGCCGGAAAAGGCTGCACAGGTTTCAGAAACAGCCCTTACAGGAAAGGAGAGAAAAGGAAAGGAAAAAGTGATGCTAAAACCAGTCACCACCAGCAGACCGATGGTCAGACAGTCCCCAAGCAATGGTTACTTTAGGAAAAGCTCCCTGTTTTATTTCTGATCATGTTACATGGTATGGAGTATCCCTTTTGTCTGTTGGCATCAGCTGCCCCAGCTGTGTCCCCCCTCAACCTGTTGCCCACCCCAACCTACTCTCTGGGGCAGCTCAGTAGGAAACAGGGTTGGCCTTGACACGATGCAAGCATAGCTCAGCGACAGCTGAAATATGGGTGTGCTATTAGTCACCAATCAAAATCATGACACCATACAGCCTGCTGTGAAGAAAATTAACTTCATCACAGCCAGACCCAGTACAGCATATATGCAGAGAACACATTTTGGGCATTTTCCTGACTGCAGACCTAATCCTTTAGCAAAAGTAATAAGAATTTGTTTACTTTAATAATATTTTCTAATTAATTTATTTTTTTTGCAGTGGTCTGAGCATGTACCTGACATAGCTAAGTTGCCATATTTCAAAATATTTACTGCCCTGCATTGTTTCTAAGAGGACTCAGAACACACCTGACACTCATCAGTGTCCATCACAAAACACAGCAGACAAAAGAGCTGTCATTTAAAAAATAGGGTGGAAAGAGAAGTCCAGTACCATATCTTGACTAATTTGATCTTCTTTTCTGCTTGAGAGGAGGAAGCAGTGACAGCAAGTCCCATCGAATAGACTTAATAGCTGAGGAAGGTGGGTCAAATTCCTCTTTTCCCATCAAAACAGAATTATTGTGAAGCTGCAAATGCAAATCCCAGAAGTGAAAACAGGGTAGCCTAGTACTTAGGGTGCTCTCCTAATGAGGAAAGTTTGGGTCTACATAACTCAATGTTAGCTGTCTGCTTATTAAATAATAGAATTTCATATTAATTATTGAATCCATAAGTTTAGGTTCCTTTCTATTTGGTTTTACAGCTTAGGTTTTCTAGTGTTTCTAACGCTTCAGTTTTCTTCTAGCCTTTAAAAGGATTTAAAATCTCTCACTGTGACTGCTTTTTGGGTACAAGCATTTATATGAAATGCATACTACAAAATTGAATTAGTAGATTAACTGATTGTAATAGGACATTTGCAATTACATAGTCTAACCTGTATAACACAGTCCATAAGATTTTGAATTAATTTCTACTGGAAGTGGAGCAATCTTTTAGACAAACAGGCGATGTCAATTTAAAAAGTAGTCAGTGATGAAGATTTTACCACAGCCCTTGATACAGAGTTGCAGTGTTAAGTTTTTCCTCTCAAGTAAAAATTTGCATTTTACTTCTAATAACTATGTCAGTTTCAAGATTAATAATTACTTTGTGATACTCTATAGCAGCCAGTCTCTGGATTATTTTTTTTAAATGATGCTCAGTGGAAGAACGTATTTGTAAGAAGCAGCCTATTTTTGTAATGCAAATAGACAACATGCTCTATAATAGAGACTGAATTCCAGCTTTTGCTCTTATCCTCTCCTTACTCTTTTCCCTTGAAATTTCACTAACTCGCAACTTGATCAAATCAATTACTTCAGGACTGGAATTTTCCATGCTTAGGGCTGGACTCCATTACACTAGATCTTGCCAAGCCACAGCCCCATCATGGAGAATCGCTGTAAGCTGATAGGAGGAACTCATTCCTTCTGGCAGATGGACACCCCCTCCTGAAGGATGGAGGCTAAGCCGTGGAGCTTTTGTTGGCATACGAGTACCAGCCTGGAGACCTGCTGACATAAGTAAGCTGGTACATATCTTCCATGTTCTGGCTGACAAAATTGTAATTGGAAAACTGTAACGTGAATTGGGCTTCAATCTTTCACCCCAGAAGAGAACTGTTTGTTTCTGAAACATATTTATATGCTATTTTGTTAGAACATGGTCTTATTTTATAATGTATTTTGGCATTTCTTGGGATGGAAAACACAATACAAACATGACTGATCATGAAAATTGCTTATTGAAGTGTAGAACCAGGAGAAGAAAAATTTGATGTACTTATGTCAGTGGATGAGCTTTTTGGGTACTTCCTGAAGAACATAGTCCTTCACTTAGTTTAGGTGGCCAACATCAAACTCAGAGGTTTTCAATATTCAATATTGTTCCCCAAACACTATCTTGTAGATTTTCTTCCTTACTTTTTAGATAGCTTTGGAAGGGAAAATAATATTAATTATTGTTTCTCAGCTGCCTCTTTTTCTCTTACACATAGGGGAGGTTGAAGTGGCAAGGAAAGATTACTTCAAGCTTTCATAAAAATGTGTGTAAGGAAGAGAAAGGTTGTTACCATTGGGGATCTTGTGTTAAAAAACAAAAAAACCAAAAACCAAAACAAACCAACCACAAAACTTTCAGTAAGAATTTACCTCTATAATACTAGCCTAGGCTTGTGGCTGGTTGGGAAATTTCTGGACTTTGTCTGTCCATGGTAGACAGCTCTTTCACATGGAACAGTTAAAACTGTGCTCCCTGGGACACATCAATCATCAGTCATTCAGATCATATCATGTATCTTCCAGCAAGTTGTATAATGGAAAAAATCCATAGAATTCATGAAACCTAAGCCAAAAATCTGCTTCAATTAAGCCCTTCAGTTGCCAGAGTTTTATATTTCTAAACTATTCACAAAAATAAAATGATCCTTTGGAACTTAATCAAAGAAGTTATTAATGTCTTTTAAATTTGAAACTCAGCTTTATCAAAAATATTTTACAGGTATATGCTGCTCATTATTAAATGTGTCAAGCAAATGCTGGTTGTGATCACTCAGTTCCAGATATTCTTGGAACAGACTTAATGGAATTTTTTAAAAATGCAGTACTCTGTGAATTGCTTATTCCTTCCAACTATAATAACAAGATTGGAAAGAAAATTTGCTTAGCTCCTTCCTTCTGTTTTTGTAGACAAAGTTATCAGATTAATATTTTAGGATTGATGCTAGAAAGGTACAAAAGGTACAGTTCATAAAACTACCAGAATTTTTGTCTCACCAAATGCTGTTCAATTCCCAGGGGTGTGAAATTATCTCTGCGCCACTTTGGAAATACTGGGTTTGATGTTTGCAAAGCCTCTGGAAACTCTGGGCATTTGTGATCAAAATGTTACTGGTTGAAAGTTTTATAGAAATTCTCTGCAGGTCATATTCAGACAGTTTAAGTTCCACCCGATGTATTATCTCCCGTTCACCGGCTTGATCCAGTTCTCCTCTAAGGTCTGTATGTGAGCCCTTCAAAAGCTTTCAAAGCTGGCGTCTCCCTTACTAACTTATCATCAGGAATTAGGTGAGATTTAAGCTCTGTGAATATTCACCATGAAAAAAATTCCTTGGTATTGCAGCATGGCCTTTGAATTTAAGGTGTATCTGGTATATATTTTTCTCTGTATGTACCCATACCCCCATCTTCTCTTTATATTGTGGACATTTGGCTACAAATTTGATGAACTTTTTCATACATTAGATTTTTAAAATTGATAGGTTTAAGTGTACTTCAGTGACAAGTATTTTTGCAAAATTGTGTTTGTGAAGGTGTTTTAATAGACACACAGCTGTTCCATGGAGCATAATTCTAGTAATTACAACAAACTGTAGAAAGTTTGCATTTTAAATAAATGTGGTGTTCCTTACACAGCCAAAGTAGCATATATGTTAGAGCATACATGTATCTTGGAGGCTGAATATGCATTTGGCAAAAGTGACTAAAATATTTACTCAGCTTTTCCTTTTTCAGAGGTCTCTTGAATTATGTGTTCCTTATGGTTTAATAACTACTCTCCACCTCCATCTAACATTTGGTGCATGAGCAACAGTAATGAGTAGGTAATATATTATGCGCAGTGCCATGCGTTGCTTGCTTTTGAACTGTCTACATTGCACAGTTCAGCACAGGCAGCACTGCTGGTGCTACACAGAGATGCTGGCCTGAATTGCAAAAGGCCCAGATGAAAACTGGCCCAGCAGTAACCACTCACCCCCACTTCAAATTCCAGAGTGACTTGTTTGCAGAAATACCAGTTCAAGGTATCTCTGCATGGTATGGTATTGTAAAAAACGGATACATGCTGAATAAAAATTGAAGAAAGTTAGCATGTGCAATAGAAGACACACATCACAGTCATCACAGCATCAGCACAGCTCAACTGCTTGCATTTCTTTTGCTTATGGGCTGTACTAGAGAATGTCATAGATTGGTGTTTGCTGCTTAGGACTGTGGTCTATTTCATTTCTGAAAGGTGAAGTATCTTTTCTCATTTGAAGATGCTGGTGGTAAATAATGACCATAATTATTTTTTAAGTGTTAAGAGAGTGTGCTCATTTGCCTGCAGTGCAATAGGACCTATTTTGACTTAGGTAATGCACATAGCTACAAAAGAGATAGCTTCTATCCGAATTAAAAATGTAAGGGGCCTGAACCCATCTATCATTCTAAAATATTAGAGACTAGAACAACCATATTTTGTGTGCCTTCACTGCAGGAGGCTTTGTGAATGCATTTGAAATGGTGAGCAAGGGTCGGGGTTAGAATTCATTATTCTGAGAGAAGCCAAGGGAGCATATGTGTTGGACCATACTTCAAGCCACCATCTCTGGATACCCAATTCCTTCCTCTTCTTCACATTGCTGTCTAAAGGGGCATAAGGGCCATGGGGCCACTGCTTCTGTAGAAGAGTAGAACAGGTTAAATTAATTCATCACCTAGTAAGACAAACAGGGGTTGAGTTATTTTGACCAAATAAACACCCATTCTCCAAGGGAATGAAGAGAGAGTGAGGAACTCTTGGTGGAATGAAGAAATGCAAAGTAGCTGTGCTGAAATCAAAACTCTTGACTGACATCGTGCATTAGAGGAGACAGGATGTCTTGTGAGGAAGGAGATAGGAGGAAGTGGGATGATTGCTGGCATTTAAATAAAGATACTTGACATTTATCAGGCAGGGGGGAAAGATTACTTGGCACTTATATTAATTGCTGAAGAGACATGGGAGACTTTCACTTTGAGCCTAAGCACGATGGGATACCTCATCAAGGCCGCAAAATAAATCCATTCAGTTTAAAAATCTTAAATATGAGAAAGCATTTTTTTTTTCTTTGTGCATCCTAGATTGAAGCAGAACTTCACTGGAAACAATTTGGTGTAGTTTGCTAATGCTGGCTGTTAGAGACCAGAGTTGCTTCCCAAACTGGCCTCATCTGGCAAACCTTCTCCCTGTTGTTGCTGACCTTTGTCCGAAGAAATGCATATGTGTTAGCAAGCAGCCCCCTCCTTATGAACCTGCTGAATTCCAGATGTTTTGCTTCTCTGGGCAGAATCTGAAGGTGGGGACAGTCTGCTCTCTTGCAGTTCTCTTCCCGACCTGCAGTTCTGCAGCTCACCTGGAACCACCTGATGTTTGCTGGGCAGCATGTGCCAGACCTGGCAACTCATTCAACCAAAGTTTGGAGGTTTTGGTTTTTTTTTTTTGTTTTGTTTTTATTTTGGGGGGGGGGGGTGGTTTGTTTGTTTTTATGACAGTGCATCAATGAATGAGATAAACATTAAAAGCTCTGTTTTGTAGAGTTCAGAATACATTACATTCTTAGTAAAGGAGCTATAGGCATGTATGCAATCAAAACTGTGTTCCTGTACCCAGCTTCACTTCAACTGCCTGAGAAACAGCATATACTTTAGGACTTGACATTCATATATGGTATCATTTTCAACACCTATGTAGCAAAAGCATATTAAGATAGTGAAGATTTAGCTGTGTTGCCTGGACCTAAACACAGTGGCTCAAACTGAGAGATGAATCAGAAACAGCTTTGTTCAGCAGATGACAACACTGCAAAGCTGGTCACTGCTGGCTAGAGTGGTTTGGCTGAGTTACTTCTTGTGACAAGAAAGGCAAATAGTTAAAATTTTAGTAACAGATTAATTTAGAAAACATCTTTCCTTAGATTTCTCTTTTCTCAGGGAAATACAAAGTTCAGTAAACAATATATCCAAGATTTCCCAGTGGACACTCATGAATAGAACTGGGGGAAGATGTTTTCTCATCACAGGAAGCTCCCTTTCTCAATGGGGATTAAATATGTAAAATACAAAAAATGGTCATGAATCAGCAGTCTAAGAAAGTTTCTTTAATATAAATCAACACTTCTTTTGTTTTGATTTTCATTATTCTTTTTCATTACTTTGTACAATAATTCCTGTATGTTTTTTTTTTTCCAATATGACCCAAGATAGTCTTAAAAAGGAAGTAATTTTAAAATTAAAAAATACTTATTTTGTGGGGATTTAAGTGTCAAAACATTTTTCTAAAGCATTTTATCAAAAAGGCTGTCTTTATTTAAACAGATTTCACTTTGACAAATTGGCATTTTATAACAAAATACATCTGCAATGTAAAATTTCCTATCAAGTTTAATCACAGATCTACCAAACACCACTGCCTTGTATGATTAAAGTTATTCATTGGAGCATTGCATTAAATCTGCCTTTATGCCAGTGAGAGCTCCTGTAAGGAGATGCAGACCACTGAATTCTCAGGGTCCAATATGGAAAATGGATGCAAGAAGTAATGTTATTGAAATATAAGCAGGCAATAGGCCTGCATGAAATGACTTCATTGCCCCTCTAAAAAAAGCCTTTTACAAGTCTCTCATAACCTTAATCTTTGAACCACAACAGGTCATTGCAAAATTCTAATTGCTTTTTAAGCCTCTGTGTAATAAAAAATCCTTTCTCAACCTATAGTTTCCAATATTTTTTATAGAAAAAACACTAACATATTTTGGAGAAAAAGAAAAGTGTAATTTTTTTCCCCCAATAAACTATGCATATTGTAAAGCACCAGTTTGCCCTCAGTTCTACAGAATCGTTATTGCAAACACAGGCTTGCATTGGTTTATCTTCATCATGTTACTTTGAAAGAGACTACAATGCTTGGGCATCGTCTTTATATAAACATTCAACCTTTTTTAAAGGGTGCCTTTAAAAAGCAGTACCTGAAGTGATTAATGAACTCCCAGTGACATGACATGGTTGTGGCCACACTGTGACATGAACATCTCCTTTTTCAGGGGGACTAGATTCCTACATTCTTCCTTATGTGCTTTTTTAATTGTTGATTTTCTTTGTTGTTCCCACTGTTTTCCTTTCTAATAACACAGTAAATGTGGTTTTTGCCACTGCTAGCAAGAGGCTACAGGCTTTGTATGGACCTGCCCGTGCAGGATTTCAGGATTTTTTGCACTTGCCTTGGCCTGAATTGATCTTAGCTTGCTTTAATAATTGTCTAGTGGTCAAGTAACTTTTGCTTCACTGCTTGTAGCTTCATGCCTGGGAATACTGTGTGTAGTGAAGGTCTGAGAAATTTAGGTAGTTGTTGTGGGACAAGTTAACAGCCCTTTGTGCATGACGGGGTTAAGGGATGCTACTGGACAAATTTCAGACTTTGGCTGGAATCAGACCTGCTTAAGAAAGTGTATAAAAATCACCCATATCAAGACTGAGGAGGAAGGGATTCCACTAAAATGGACATCATGCCCTTGCCAATGAACTCTTCAGGGAACTGATGACATGCTATAAAACACGCTCCTCACTGCTGGAGAAAGAAAACTGGCAGTGTTAACCCAACCCAAAGGGACACTGGAAGGGTGAGCATAGTTTCAGGGGAAAGAGGTAAATAATAGTCACTTTTATTATATAAAAATTATAAGTTTTTGAGGCTTTTCTATATAATTTGGTCTGAACATATAGCATCAAAATGGGCTAATGATTTGGATAACTACACTGCTAAAACCCTGGTGGGATAAACAAGGTATTCTTAATTCCATATGCACAGTTCTTTTTCACTCATAACAGGATTCTGGGTTTGTATCACCATTTATTTGATCCAGTTACTTTTTGTTTCCTTTTGTTGGAATGACAAGTTACTATTTTCTGGAGTTGGTATTTCCTTGAGGTTTTAGTTTGTCTGAAAAGATCAGGAACAGAGAAGGGAAGCTTATTTCCTTGATTTTTATATATTCTGTAACCACAGTTTTCTTCATAAAAGTCTAGCTAATAGATGACCAAGATGAGTAAATCTAGTGAAGGCAGTATTTTGTAGCTGCTCTGCTTCTGAATTTTCTAATGAAATGCTGTAATAAAATAAAATAAAATAAAATGCTGCAATTATTTCTTACATATTTATTGAACATGTAGAACCACATTTGAATATAAAGTTACATCCCCAGATGTACATGCAAAATTTTGAATGCCCTAGACTGTTTTCCAGCAGAAAATGTTGGATTTACATGAGAAACTGTATCTCCCCAAACCTAATCAGTCTTTTAATTTCTCTGTAGTTACTTTAACTGAACAAGATTAAAAGCAAGCCACAGGAAATAACAAGGACAATGAAGTTAGCATGGCAAGAGAGTCTTGTTTACAAACTATAGCTGGCATCAATTCATTTCTGGCTTCAGTTCCTGACCTCCACTTCAAAAGAGTTATTCACAAATGGCAGATCTTATGAACTCTGAGGACCTGGCATGTTATGGATCTTGTAAATATAATAACCATATATTTACTAGTTCTAAAGGCTTCATTTGGCACCTCCAAAGGACCATGCAGATTTAACAGCCAGATGTCTGTTAATTGAACTGATATGTGCAAATAATATTTGTAAGTGGTAAGCTGGGATTTTAAAATGCTTATAGTAAAAAAGGCAAAAATACATAAACTAGACGTGCATGTATTTTTATTGCTTCATAAACATCAGAATCAAGACTATTGTCTCTAGACAAAAGTATTTTTTTCTTTTGCTTCCACCAATAATAGACTGATGATCCATAAATTGTCTTCTGTTCTGAAAACCCAAAAATCTCTTTAACTGCAGTAGTAAAAAATGACTTGCCTGATTGCCTGGTATTCTTTTCAAATACGCTGATTTTTTTCCCAAAGCAATTAAATGTTTTCAACTTTTTGAATATTTGCAATCATTATTATTATTTTCTGGGGCTTATTCTCAGAAGACTTAATTCCACCCCTAATTATAAAAAGTAACCCCTATTATGAACAGTATCTTGTTCTGTTCACTGTGCCAATAAAAACTGAAAGAAGTGGAGAATGACATATATATACTAAATCTATATAAGAATGGCAGATGCCATCCATTTACCAATAGAAATACATGGTGTAGTTTGTCCAGTAAAGATGAGTCTGAATAAGTCTTCCATGATCCAAATTATTATTATTTTTGACATAACCAAAACCAGACATTGCCATTCATTCCCTTTGCTATAGAAAAGCTCCTTCTCTGGGAGCTGTTGCTTACCTCCTTACTTAAATTCTAGTTAGTGTTTATCAGAAGCAAACCTCATAGAGATTGTTTCTGTCACTGACAATGTTTGGTAGCATACACAAAAAGCTTGAACTTCATTACACACATTTTGATTTATAAGTAAAGTCTCATTTGGTTAACAGCTTTACTTATCTTATTGGTATCCCAAGGAAATCGATGGCTGACGAGTTTGAAATCAAAATGCAGCCAGACTAAAGTACCTTCAGAACAAATAAATTACCTATTACCATTGAAACACTTAATCTCTTTGCTGAATATCTTTGAAATATTTAAACATAGAATTAATGACTTTATATTACAGAGCACCTGTGTAACATCCATCAGTTTCATGCCTAAGAGTCTTTTGAAAGCAATTAAATAACGTAAGCCATGGTTCACTACTTGTTTTAATGGTATATTGAAAAAGAGTCAAAGATGTTTGACTTCTGTTTGTGTTTATTGTATCTTCTTCCTATTGTGTTAGTTTAATCCAACAGGCTTCTGGTTTTGTGTTGCAAAGGAGGGGGAGGTTATCTCCTCTCATTCCCCATTTCTTTGATGAGTATTTTAGCTTCTGGAAGTGTTTTTCATCTTCCCCCTGAGACAATAGTGACAGGCTATGGCCAGAGATAGGATGTTGGTCAGATGTGCTAGCCCTCCACATGGTACTGAAAGTCTGAGAAACGTGACTTGTGTCTTGTTCACATGTTCAGGATTAATGTTACCATCAGATCAGGCGTCAAAAGGACTTTCATCCTTAGCCTAATTGGCACATTGCCTTCTTGGTTTTGGTTCTCCAACTTCCTCTTTGGCATAGGCCATGGTTCATTTCACAGGATTGCTTGGGTGGGGTTTTTTAATCATCTGCCACTTCAGGGGCTTAAGACATTGGTTATGCGTTCAAACTCTTTTGTTCCTATATTATAGTTCTTTGTGGTGCTTTGAACTCTGTGACGGGTTTGCCTTGGCTAGCAACCAAGCATCCCTTCAGCCGCTTGGCCCCCACCTTCAGTAGGGCAGAGGGAGGAAATGGGAAGGACAGGAATGAGAAAATTCACAGGTTGAGCCAAAGGCAGGAAGATTGCTTACCAGTTACAGTTGTGGGCAAAACAATCTCAACTTGGGGAAAACCAACTTCACTTATTGTCCATTAAAATAAATATTTAATTGCTCATTTGGGTAGTGGGAAACAAAAAGACAAACATTAAAATTACACCTTTCCTCCTCCTTTCCCAGACTCTACTAACTCCTTTGAGCCGCACAGGAGGGATGGGAATGGTGGGTTATGGTCAGTACATAGCAGTTTCTCTCTGCTGCTCTTTCCTCCTCATACTTATCCTGTGCTCCAGTGCAGGCTCTCCACTGGTTGCAGGAAAAAATAATCTGCTCTGGTGTGGGTCCTCCATGGGCTGCTCCACCATGGAGCACCTCCTCTCCCACCTTCTAATCTGACCTTGGTGCTTGCAGGGCTGTTTTTCTTACCTTCTTCCTAACTTCTTTCTTGTCCAGTGTTTTTGCCATTTCTTAAACATGTTTTCCCAGAGGTGCTCCCATCTTGGCTATGGGGCTCAGCTGTGCCCTTCGATGGGTTGGTTGGAGCTGGCTGGAACTGCTGTGTCCAGCATGGGCTAGCCCCTGGCCTCTCCTCACTGAGCTCCCTGCAGCCCCCCGCTGCCAACACCTGGGTGTGTGCACCCATAAGTGCCTAGAGGGTATCTATACACAGCACATAAGTCTTAATTTGTTTTAGGAAGTTATAGAGGGCTTAATGGTGTATCAGCAGATGAAGTAGAAGTTGAAACTTCTGGACTAAACATCTATAATGCTTGGTGATAGAGGGAGACTGCATGTAATGCATCAGGCAGTCCCTGGTTTTGCCCATAACAATAAAACTAAATGATAAAACAGTGACCTTGCTCTGGCCTTGAGGCCAGGTAACACAGAGAACAGCCATCTTTGTATGACTTAGCCCTTGGGCCTGGATATTTTCTGGTGATGCTAACCGATATGTTGTGTGAATGTATTTTAATTTATTTCAAAGTGTCTGAAATAATTTGATGATTGTGTTGCCGCTCTCACAGAGTGGTGTCATGGCATGAAACACAGAGTGAATTGTGTCTGTCCTCAGGTGTGGCTGGAGGGTGTATGGAATCATATAAGGCTTCAAAGGTGACTGGGTTAGTACTGGCAGACTGTGGAGGGTGGGGACATTGAATTTTGATGGTCTCAGCTATGTTGCCTTTTTGAGGATTCCTGGAATGAATTATGTTGAGAAAGCTTAGGCTATGTCTTGAGATGAGTTAATTGAGATAGAAATAGGGAGCCACCAAGCAGTTAGGCAATGTGGACAACCAGAGGTCCTGTGCTTAAGCAATTCTCTGACCTTCTATTATGTAGAGGTGCAGATGTGTTCTGAATACCTTGGAGAAAAAAGGCAAGAACAGGGATACACAAAAGCATTTAGACCTTATCAGGTACCCATTAATTATCAGGAAGTATGTGAAAATCTCACATAACTGTAGTTTTTCACATAAAGCATCCTTCCCACTAAAGTAACTTTTTTATATGTGTGTAGATAAAACTGGATTTGGGTCCCATAAGGGTCCACTTAAGTCTTATGAACTGTGGTACTGAGAATCACTGAAACGTCTGTGGATCCTGCCACTGGAGAACAGGTCGAGTTTAGATTGGTTATGAAGGCAACAGACAGAGCAGAGGATAGGACTATTTTCTCTGTTACCTGGAGTTGCCTATAGTTCCTCGCTATTTCTTTTGTTCTTTTTATATCTCTCTCTTGCTGCAAATGAATAGCTTGATTAGTATATTGATTTATTTAGTTGGTTTTATGCATATGTATGAAAACAGATTGCTGAACTTTGCACAAATACTCCAAAAAAAACCTCAAACACTGAAGGAAAGCTGAGCTGAAGTAATTAATTTGCATTCAGTTTTTAAGTTCCATGCTACTATAGTCCTCTTGTTTGTAGGAATTACTCCACAGTGCAGATTTGGAGTATAATCCTGGCCTCCCAGCCAGGTATCATTCATCAGCACAATTTGTCTAGTCTTCAGCTTATTTCTTGCTCTTTTTTCGCCCCCCAGGGGCCTTCAAAGACAACCAGGGTCCAAGGAGCTTGTTCATCCTCCATCCTATAATTAAAAAGTGCATTCCCCAACGGCATACTCCATCAGGTGAATAGTGCATATCCATTTATGTGAGGTGACTAAACATAGGCATTTGGTTATGTACATGGCCCTGATATACATGTTTATTCCTTTGCAGTACCAGACATGTCTATGGCAAGATGGAGGCCATCTGCAGTTTATCTATGCAGTAGTTGCATAGGGTATCACATGATGAGGGAGAGGTTACAGAGTCATTTTGCTTTATCTGAAGAGCAGTGACCTCATCCCCACTTTGTATACTAGCCCCCAGGGAATCTTCCTCCTCTCTGTTTCATTGATTCATGGTAGGTAGTCATCATAAAAGCTCTTCTGGTGGAGAACATATACTCCCACAGGTAGCAAACATCAGTCAGGCCCACTAAGAGATTCTGACGTCAGAGAAAACACAGATTCCTTGGGCTGGGCCCAAGCTGGGGGTAAGCCCATGAATGGGCATGAGCAATGGACCAACATGTTCAAGGGAAACTGTGTTGTAAGCAGAGGGGATGATGGATGTTAAACTGTCTGTAGTTTTTACAGAGTTTATTCCCAGAAATAAGTAATCACATTAGGACTGAGTATGATCCCTCTTATCTACAACAATGCAAAATAGCTTTAGGAAGTCATAAACAGCCAGAAGAGCCATGGTTCATGATCTTTCCACAGAAATGCGCTTGAACTGCAATTGACTTTCTCAGAACATTCTCAGGACCTGGCATTTTCACTTTCCAAATAAATTTTACTATAAAAGGAAGATCTTTGGATAACCTTGGAGGATGTACAAACCCAGCTCCAAACTGGGAAAGAACACAGCATAGGACTTTTGGCAGATTATGACACTGTACAGATCTCCTAGTTGAACAAAGGTTATCTGTTCAGATAAAAGTAGAAATTGTAAATATCAAATTGGAAGCAAAGGTAACATTGTGGTGAAGATAATGGATTAAAACTCAGAAGAGATGGATTTAAGTCATAGCACTGTTTTCTTGCCAATTTTATGGCAGTTATGTCTTCCCTTTTTGTTTTGGCCTACACACATGAACGAGATATTGCATTACCCCTCTTGTCTACCCTCTCTGTTTAGAATATGACTTCTGCCATGAATAACTTTAATGAACAATGCATACATAAGCAGACTATGAAATCACTAGACAAATTCTTTGGTGACATCAGTTCACAGTTCTGCAATCTAAGACAGTCATGACCAGTCACAATGAAAATGAGAATCTGAGGATACTCAATGCAAAGAGAGACAAAAATGGCATTGAAATAATGAGTGATAATCAGAATCCTTTCAAATGACATTTCATAACAGACAGATAAACAACATAAAGCTTTGACTGCTTTTAATAGCAGCTGAAAAGTCTGCCAGTGGTAAATTAATTGACTAATGCTGTCAGACCTACCAAGGCACCTAAGTATGTATGCTGTATTAAAGCACAGATACTGATAAACATGAGGGAGTCAGTAGTCATATATTTTTAATTCCTCCATTTCATCATCATCCATCATAGTCAGCTAGCTGCTAAGCATTCTGGACAAAACCTGACTTTCCCACTTTTTCTATCAGCATTCAAATGTTATATTGCTCAAGTTGTTAGCTTGCCCCCAAAATTTCCATGTATTGATGGGCCCTGATCCTAGCTATATGCATTGCTGCAAACTGTAAGTCTTCCTTTCAGCTACTATTGAGTTACTACTAGCAGTAGCATACAAATTCAAACTTCATTTACTTAATTGTTTCATGTTCACTCAAATTCAGCCTAGTATTTGCATTTTATCTTCCCTGATTAATACGTCAGCTGCATATAGATGCAAAGGTATACAACTAGTTATTGATAATAGAAAACATCTCTGCAGGGAAAACCCTGTTTTGCAGGAAAAACAAAGGGTAGGTATCTGCCCCAAGATCTCAAAGCCCAAAGATGTTGCAGGGAGACTTTTATTTGTCTTCAGTGGTCAGGCCCCAGGTGATCTGTATCTGTAAAATTAATAAGCTGGTTGCTCAATTGTACTGTCAAAAGGAAAAAAGAACTGATACATTTGAGCTCTTTTATTTTTAGCTTCGTGCAAAGCTGTATTAGGTATAATCCCATTTTCAGAATGAATGAAATCCCGTGTTATCAGAAAAGCTAGAGCTGCTGTCTCAGATTTATGGAGCTTAACTTGTTTAGCTTGACAGATGTTGTTCAGGATCAAAAGACATTAATGTAAACAATGCTGTATCCTCAAGGTCAGGAAAATTCTAGGGAAGAAGTTGTCTTTGTACAATGTAGGATAGAAGGAAGAAGCATGTTAAATGTATAAATAACTATAACCATCTGAAACAATATGATAGTTCTCATAAGCATGAGTCCCAGGACATAAGGCAAATCCAGTCAGGCAAGTGCAGTGATATTCTACTGCTCACTCGTAAGATCACTCATAAAATCACTATATGATGGTGACACATTAAGAAGGGGGGTTTCCTTGAACCCTTTATATTTGATCAGCCTGTCAGTTTCCCAAAAAAGATGAGACCCTTGTGTCAAACCAGTCTGTCTGCTACTTGTGTTTTGACAGCCCACTGTGTCAGAGGGTGATTCAACCAACCTATTTAGGGACCCCTGTTGGCAGCATCACTGAGTCAAATCCCTTATTACAACTACTCAGATCTCCAGAGACTTATACAAAATGAACTTCATCTGAAGGGTTTTATTATGCTAAATGTAAGTTTGTGACAGAATCAGGTTTGAAGATTGCCAGTGATAATACACTGACTGCAAAGCAAGCTTAAAACAATATACTCAATAACAGCTGGCATGAGTTCTTACCCAACAGGCATCTCTGTGGGGGAGAAGACAGGTTCAGCCCATCGATTGATCCCAGAAGTTACAGTGGAGTCTTCCCTAACTTCTCCCTTCCTTTACTCACTTTTTATACTTCATAGTACATTGCATATTAATTGTCATACACAGAACTGGTTACAAGTTTCTTGCTTCTAATGTAAATTAGTGCACATCCTCAGACAGCACTACTGACATTCTTTACTAACAAGACGTGCTCCCCAAGTGGGGTTTTCGCCTCTTTTGGGAGGGCTATTTGAGTTAGAGGTTGCGATCTCCCACTACCACAGTGATCTTTGTCCTACATTCAACTAGTATTTTGTTGATGTCAGTGGATTGCAACACCTAATCAGCCTGTCTCCTCTTATAGCCAGAACTTTTCTCATTTGAAGGCTTCTTTCTGTGTAATTTAGATAACGGTGGTGTTCTCACTATCTGCTCTTTGCTTCTCATTCTTCCCAAGGCTGACTTCCTTGATCAGAAATCCCTTAACTCATAACAACTTTAGAGTGGATCAGCTTGACCTAACTCTATGCACAGATTTATATACAGCTAAATGCTAAATCAGAGTTTGGTAATTCAGGAGTTTAGACAAAAATCCCCAAGCCCTTTCTCCCTTGGACTTATTGCAGTCCAGGACCAGTCCATTATTCTTTACATACAAGTGGAGCTTGAGTGACTCTAGTCACACACGTTGTTACTGATTGGTACCATGTGCCCAGTGAGGTGTGGTAGCACCTTGCAGGCAGGTAACTTGGGATGGAGGTGTGTGTTGGTATTACAATGAGATTACTTCATCTGAAGAAAGTATTTTCACCACAGTGTTTGACTCAGCAGTGGACATCTCATAGATTCTTCATGTGACAATTGCTATGCAGCTTACCAGCTGTGTGGTACCGTCAAGTTCCCGTTCCTGCAGGGAGCACAACAGAGCCTGGCCATGGGGCCTCCACTCGGCTCCACCCTCCGTCACTCCTATCAGCAGCGTGCTGCTTAGGGAGATGTGGTGAAGTAGATTTTGTGCATGTCAACTACCCTGAAAGCAATAACTGTATTTTACCCTGAAAAACTTTCTGTAATACTATGCCGCTGTTAGGTCCCAGTTTTCTTCAGTTGCCCACCAAATTAATTTTCCCACAGATGGTTTCTTATTTTTAGTAAATCCTTAGCTTGAATCCTGTTCTTTTATCTCATTGCTTCTCTTAGATACCACAAGACAGATACTTTCTGGATTTCCAAGAAAGGATGGACCAGCTGGAGACAGCCTTTATAGGCTTCTTAAAGGTCTTTACACTCAAATATTTTATTAGGTATGCATCCAGCTCTCTGGCCCATATAGAAAAAATGAGAAATTAGCATAAAAGTTCATATTCAACCATTAGTTGTACCATTATTATAACAAAAAACCACTGAATACAAGTCAGTCCAGCTGTGTTACAGCCAAGAAATCTTTCCTGGTTATGAAATATTTAGTTCCAAACCAGAGATTTCTTTTCTATTTCAAACAAATTAATAACTGTGAAGACATTTTACAGATTATCAGACAAGTGTCTAGTTGCTCCCAGCAATGCCTTTTTTTTCCACATGTGAGAAAAGGCTAGCTTTTTCCATCTCTAACATTGTCTGCTACAATATGTAGCAGAAAGAGGAAATCTGACATTTTTGGCTGCAGTTTGTAATATGTTGCAGAATTGTGAAGTCACCGAAATAACATTTCTATGAGTGTCAGAGTCTTGTTGGTGGAACTAATGACACTATAATAAATAAATGGATTAGTGATATGATTATTGAATAGTACGCAGATTCAGTGTTAGAGATATTGCAGACAATTAAGTGGTATTGCACAATTCCATAATCTAGTAAATCATCAGGAGCCGATTCTCAGAATTTGTCTTCTGCTGGTGAATATGTAGTGTTGTATAGCTGGCCACCTAAGCAGAATTTTGAAAAGTATCAAAACATCTAAGTGATTTTTCCTGGGTAAATTTTATTACCTACATCAACACCAACTACATATAAAAGCATTATTTGCTTTCAGAATGTTCCCAGATGTGGTAATATGTTTCTTTAATTTTTAGCTACAAAGAAAACCTCTACTGTGAATGCTTAATTATGAAGTCCTCTGAAAGTCAATTCTTTCTATCATTGAAAATACTGGTTAAGACACTGGCTTTTGTGATAAATAACTAATATACTCTTCAGGTAAAGGAAACGCCAAAATTTTCTGTTGCTATCAACTGACAATTCAGTGATTAACCATGAAGAAGATTCTAATGAAACAAAGAAATGTCACAATCAGTACCATCCTCTCTGTATTAATCAATCTGGTACTCAATTCCATTTGCTGTACTTCTCCTGACAATACCAGTTTTCAGAGGACCAAAGATCATTTCCCCCCCCCCCCCCCCCCCCCTCTGAATGTATAACTGCACTATAGAAGAGGTCAAAGGAAAGTTAAGACATTTCGTTCTCCACAGTAAGGTCATCTGAAGAGAAAGAAGAGTTTGAAATTTGTAAGGGGAAACACTTTTTTTTTTCCCTGTTAACACAATCTGCAAGGAAAAAAAGTTCTTAATTGTGGGTTTGAGTTTTTTGATGACTTATTAAAGCATTTCAATTGGTTGATAGTATTCATATTTTCAAAATTTTTTGTGTAACTTTAAATAATACTAACATTCTTGGCTTGATTCTTAAAGAATCTGGCTTACTTAATCACTGTCTGGTTGTCCTTAACTTCCAAACATTGAACTCACTGACCATTTCAGCTGAATTTGAGTCAAAAGCAGAGGAACCTAGCTGTCTGCAAGGCTTACACATGTTTTCTGGGTAAAGAAAGGACACACCTTAAAAGCCCTCACTATGAGAAAGACTGCTGAATGAGTGTATGTATTACTAGACAGGTATGAGACCATGTGGGGGAACAATGTGAATGTTTTAAACAGGAATAAAACTATTTTATCAGAAATGCCAACCAACCCTAAGATTCAAATGCACAGAAAAAAAAAAATGCCTGGCAAATTTTGGTGCTCTCTTTACTACTTTTGGAAGATTTTCTTCTTGATTCTGTTAGAATAAAAGCTGAGACAGCTGGGCTTAATGCTATAGCAGATGGTGGGCTTCATAATAAAATGTATAGATGTGGAATCCCAGGTTGCACAGGACACTAGAAATGAACTCACATAATTCCTCCTGAAGTACCAAACCTATTTAATCCCCTGTTGGGTCTCCCTTCATGCTGTACATTCCATGGGTTATGGAAGGGCGAGGACAAGATTCTGAGTTGGTGACAAGCTTTGATGTCCAAGGGTTTGATTAATTATGCAGTTATAAATAAGTGCTAAGACAGAAAAGGCTCCATCCAAAAGATTTTCCTTCTCCTGCTCTATGTGAGAAGGATTACATGAGGGTCCATGAAACACATTCCAACTACCAGATAGCTCTACAGATCTCCTGCACGTCAGGAAATTGATTTTTTCATCTGTGAATCTACAAAAACATGGCATAGAATATATGCACATAAACGATTCTCCAAGGAGAGATATCGTTATCATTTATTATCTCAGTTTGATTTCTAATGGATAGCCAAAATAATGAAAATTCCATTGCAATCACAACTTTTCCTGGAGAATTAATACTGGAGTTAAAGTAGCTTGTTTCATGGTCTAATGGTCATTGAGAAAAATCTGAAAAATGAGTACATGTAAGTACCTATCCATACCTTGTAAACACCAGCTAGAAACTTTGAAATGTTAATGTGAATGTGAATCATCAGTCTTTTCTCAGGAATAGAAAATGTATCTGAAGTTCATGTGAGAAATCTGATGTTGCTAAGGGTTTTATTACTTGAAATGCAGAACTTGAGCCTATTCATTCCCTTAAAGATACTGCAGTAAATATAATTATTAGCTGGAACCTTAAATGCCAGGGATTAATAGCACAGTCATTTTTCTGTTAAACAAGAACAGCAGAAGTGCAAGTGATTAGGAAGTGATTGCAAATAAAAAGCAATGAGAAAAGTACAGCTCCAACCATTCTTAGTTATCAAGAAATAACAGTGTGCCAGTTCTTTAGAAGAAAAGAAGCAGCACTGTTCTGGATTCAGACTTGTTATTATATGCATGTGACATAGTGAACTTTCCAAATTCTCTGTGCTGGGCAAATAAAAGCTGAAGAGAGTGTTACAGTTTAGCTGAAATTGCATGAAAAAGCCTCATAGAAACACTGCAGTATCACACTAATTTAGCAGTTCAGAACCAAAACACTGTGTAAACATTAACTAAATGTTAGTCATAGTTCATTGATACTCTATGACAAAAAATAAAATCTTCCTCCCTTGTCGATTCATTACAATTGCGGTTTTACTTGTCACATACAAGGGACTGAAGAGAGCAAGTCATATTGTCATTCAGATTACGTGAGAAAACTCTGCATCCATCTAACCATGCTGTGTGAAATACCATTTGGATAGGACAGGACATGTGATAGGCGAGAGTAGGTTTAAAACAAAAAAGTTACACAATCTAATTTGTACAAGCAGACAGGGTTTTTTTCACTATTCAGTATTTCAATATTTATTACTTAATATGTTTATACTTTTTACATGTCACCTACTTCAGTTATGTTAAGATCTCTGGTGATATGAGAAAAGCCTGTACAGTAGGAGAGAGTTTGGGGCTTAACATTACTGAAAAAGGTTTGATAGTACATCTGCAACCCAGCCTACCTACCCACGTACTTGACATGAAGCAAACCGAAGCATTGTTTCACCTAAAAGCCTCCTAAAGCAAGCACCCTACCTAGTGAAGAGAATGAGAAGGATCTCTCTGATATATGTGGCAAGAAAATACTGCTCACCTATTTTAGACATCTGTTTTTCTTGTGCAGTCTATAGGGAACAGCATTTGTGTAGTGATAGTGAGTGTCTTTGGCATAACAGCCTAAGATCAGAAGATGAAAGACACAGAGCTCTCGTTCCAGCTCACAGGCACTTTCTGTCTTCATCTACTGAGAGTGTAACATAAACTCTATGAAGCTTAGAGGGAGTTGCACTTGGAGCTTAGTATCACTCGCCCAAGTCTGCAGCCTAAATGCTGCATGAAGTTTCCTCTTCTCTCTTTCTGGCACCTTGGGGTTTTTATCTTCCTCATTGTGCAACATTAAAGGTTCACCAGGAGGGTGGTAATGGCCTTCCCAAGATATCCCATAGCTTCATCGTTCAGAGGCTCTTCTGACATGTTTCAGCTGTGGCAGCAGCTGCTCTCGGACTGGGAAAGGACCTGAATTTTGGTCTGATGAGAGTCACTGTGCATATGGGAAGCTCTCCATAACAGTGTATAGAAGATACGTTACTGATACACAGAAATGTAGCCTGATTGCACAGAGTAAGAAGCAGGGCCAGCATGTCCTAGATATTTGTAAATCTGAATTAAGTGTCAAATATCTTTGCTTTCACTGAGAAACAGATTTGGACCTATATTCATCCCTATTTGTTATATATACGGCAATGATATTGACCCCTAAGATCATACTTGTTTATTTGCCAAGTTTGAGTGAAATTGCTGAGGCTACATAGTCTATCTTCTGTGATAAACTACATTTCTTTCCTTTCATTATTGTTTTCACCCCTCATGGGAATACAGCTCTGGGGTAATAGGAAGATGAGAGTAACACAACAGCAAAAATGAGTCTTTCATTGCATCACAGAACCCCTTTCTAAACTCATCCCCTTTCTAAGATGCATTTCCCATTTGTCATAGTTATGACTAGGAGGTGAACTTAATCTTTGCCAAGTCTCAATTTTTTTTTCTTAATATGATAACAAATAAGATGCCATGTGTTTTTAGCTTATACAAACCACTTTGTTAGTAGATTCACTTACCCTAAAGTGTTGTCTTACTAAGAGTAAGAAGGTTCAGGAGTGTGTAGCACACCCATAATGTTGTCTGGTGAGATACAGCCCAAAACAAGCTACATGACACAAGGTCTTTGTTTCAGAAAAGAAGACCAAGAATCCCTCATTTGTCCTGGGAGAAGAGAGAAACCACCTGAGTGATGTCAAATGACAAACGCAGGTCAAGAATCAGTCAAAAACAGTAAAACCTTTAAAGCTCTAGCAGTTCTCTGCATGAACTACCAAACTTACAGCTACTGATCCAACTCCAGTTCAACTATCTTTAACTTTGTCCTTTTACCTTATACCATGCAATAAAGCAGTTGAAGGGGTTTTTTAAGTAGTAGCTACAACAGCCAGGATCTGCTTGTTCCATACAATATGAGTTGCATTCAAACATTGTATAATGAGATGTATCTGAAATTCTAGCTATCTGCTTTTGTCCATTGGACTTGCAATAGTTACAGTTTTCTTTTTATAAATCCAGAAACAGAAAGGAAACTGACTTTCAGCAGTAAGCAGAAGTCTAACCAAATCCTTCAATGAGAATTTTTGCGTACTATTCTTTATGTATTTGAAAATACTGAGATGTACAAATCACTGTATATTTCCATGTCGTTCAAAATCAGTGGTCACATAGGCCAGATTAATTCCCAGCACATTTCAGTCCTATGAAAGGATGAAGAGCAATATTCAGCTGTTCCAGGAATCTTAATAGGTGATTAAATGAACATTCGTCTCATTCTGATATAATAGTGTGATATGCAATGATTTGCTGTCAGCTGAGAGGATGATGTGAGCAGAGAGATCGTATATAAACCAAGGATAGAGATGAAAGACAATAATTGACTGTTACGTGTTAAAGGGAGAAGGAGTCTGCATGGTCACCTAAATTTCCAGACAACATGACTCTGGCAAAAATTGCAGCTGTACCTACTTAGAGGATCCTGTCAGCCTGGGGTGGGGTGGGAGGAAACAGGATGGGAGGGTGGAGGAAGAGGGGAAAGTGAAAGTAAGGAGGGATATGAAATCTGAGTACCTGCCTAGAGGTAGGGATTGATGATGTTACGGTTTTACTAAAAGGCAGCACTTCTGGAAGCTAGCATTGTGGTATTTGATGGTGAACTTCATAGGATTCTATTATAAATGTTTTAACATTTCACAATTCTCTTTTTGTTTATGACATACTTAAAGTAGCAAAGAAAACATCTCACAACATTTGTCTCGAGGGCATTTTCTGTTTAGCAGTCTATTAATAGGTGCAGGACGATTTGAGTAACAGCCACATCATTACGGATTATTCTTATAGAAACAAACACATCTGAAGTTGAAACTGATAATCTTGGTATGTCTTCTAAATTTAAATCATATTTGAATGTGATTTGAAGCTCTCAAGGTTGTCTCAAATCAGAATCTCAGCTTTAATTAATTACATGGGCTGGTAGATTAACGTTCTTTTTGTAAAAGTTAGATTATTTTTCAGTATGTTTTAGGTCTCCCCCTGCAAAGAGCAGAGGAAGAGCAGGAGTACTGTTTCTACACAGCACTGATCGTTTACTTTATGTAAATGATCACAGAAACAGCTGTGAAAGAACCATTCTTAGATCTGCTGTATCATTATATGCTTGCTGGTCTGCAGTCTGCTGGAGTTCAGAGAAATTCACTTTCTTTTAATTTAAACCTTCATTCTCTTTAGTTTAAAGCCTCTGATCTGGCCCTGGATTTGGTCTTTTGACTTTCACAGTAGAGACAGCAGCTCTCACATGGATTTCTAGAGGTTTCCCTGTTCTTTTAGGTTGACAGGGCAAAGCTCTCAGCTATCAACATAACAACAAGGTGCCAGACAAACCTCGTGTCTTTATTTAACAACTGACCCTGAGGACCTGACTTCCTAGGTGTCCTAAACGCAACTACTGATGCTGCACCCATAGTTGCTTTCTTTAGTCACAGTAGGTAGCATGAGGAAAACATCCTTTAGATATTTTAGGGTGATTTTCTGAGCCACTGGTGGTTGCATGACATTCCTTCATTTCCTGTCTCCCACTCCCCTTCATACTTTTGGAAACCTCCTCTAAGAAGTTCATCTCATCGATACAATATCTCATTAAGGATGAGAAATGCAACATTTCTCTGAAGCTACACATATACCTTCAGGTGACTCTGGGTATTTCATTACAAGGGCTTAAAAAGAAAAAACAGGGATTCAAATCCCCTCACTTAGACCTTTAACATTTCTTTCACCTGTTTCTTTACTGTTTAATTTCTGACTCATGCTGTTATCATTTATTATTTAACTCACTATATTGGTTGGTTCTACAAGCTGAGTTAGGGTGCTGTTTATTGAAAAGATGCTGTAGGTAATAAAATACTCAAGTGTCAAGTTACCGCTTGATAGAAATTTTAAATTAAATGCCTCAGAAACAAGTCAGGTAGCTGGTGAGCTAGTTAGTGGTCTAGCTTTTTTACAAGGAAACACAGCATGCCTGAAAGAAACTTCTCATTTTAAAAATTAACAACCTGGCTTTCCTCAAGGGTAAAGTATCTTAAGAGCACAAACCTACCATGAAATCCAGTAACTCTCTTCTCTGACACAAGGGAGACAGCATTTTTAATGCAGATTTTTAATGATTTATGTTAGAAACTGGCCCTGGAAAATGCAACATGATTTCAATAGTAGGAAGGAAACTGGGATAATCCTTAGCTTACTGTGTAAGTAGAGGTGTCTCTTTATGAAGCTATTGCAGCCACTTTATTTAACAGTGATACCAATATTTTCTCTGAGCTCCACAGAATCGCTTGTGCATGGCAGAACTTTTCTGTCCCATACCATGTTTCTCTGGTAGGTTGACTGTCTTGATGGGATGTAGGAGTAATTTGTTCTCTTTCTAATCCTTAATGTTCTCCAAAGGCCTGTCTTTGCTTTCAGAATAAAAGGGCACACTGCTTTTGGGACTTACGTAGTTTTATGGGAGATGCTATGGGATCATAAATGTACACTCTCATTTTACAGTGTCTTGGAAATGTATTACACAAATCTGTGTGGTTATGCCTCATGTCAGCTTTGCTTTATGGTGCTTTTCTGCTCAGCTAGGTATTTACACAAGCCACTTTTATTTGTCCTATGTCATTACTTCCAGCCTTGATGGATGTTACCTATGCATGCCATTATCGACTTCACTGCTGTCACCTGAAAAACGTGGTATCCCTTCAAACCATTTGTTTGGTAAAATTGACTTTATCACTGGCAGTTGTGAAGGCTTTTGGAAATTTGAATTAAGTAACTAAAAGAACTGAATTAATGAAGTTAATTAATCAGGGGAAAGAAAAAAAAAAAAAAAAAAAAAAAAGCTTGAATACAAAATGAAGGGCCTGGGAATTAGCACTGTAGGACCAGGACAGAACTCAGTGTTTCCATTAGTGCTCCTAGATTGCCGGCAGCCAGGGATCTTAGCAATAAAATGTGGCAGTAGATGAAGGGAATAATACAATATTGCCAGGGCACTGAGACTGCTACACAATACATAATGCATCTACTGTGACTGTTGTAAGCTCAGAGCAACAGGGATCTGTTCTCATCTATTCCAAGAGTTAATTTAGCTCCTTCAGCAGCAACCTTGTGTCTGTGCCTCAATGAAAGGACATGGTATGTGCAAAAGATATACAGTGCTGATTTTAACCCACTATCTTCCCTCTACTCAGAGCTGTAGTCACAGCATAGCCAAAACAGAGCCCGTCTTCAACTCTGATAAGTTGTGAACAGTTTCCTATTTAAAATCTCTCTTACCAGTATCACATCTCAAGCTACAAGGTTTTCACTTGAGACAGTGCTGTAACGGTCTGGATAAGGTTCAACAGAATAGTGAGATGAACAGATTGTCTGAAATGCTGTTTTCTGTATACACCATTACCATCCCCTTCACAGAGGTGGAATGAATTCTTTCATGCCAGCTCTAGCCGTGTTCTACCTTTATATCTGGTATGACCTTTTTTCCCCATTCTTGAAGTTCACAAAACAGTGAAGTGCCTTGTATCTTCAGCTCACAAAGAACTCAAGACTGGAGGAAGGGCTGGCTGCTCCTCTAGACAATGTTACAGCAGATCCAAAGCCAAGTAAAAACGTTGCTGTGAAAACATCCCTGTACTTTTTTCCCTTCCGTACTGTGTGGAGACTTGAGCAGCAAGCTGGGAGAGAAGCTAGCTAATTTATCTGCAGGGGCATCCTTCCTCGCAGGAAATTCTCAGCTGGAGAAAATGTGTGGTACAGATGAAGTACCAGATGAAGTACCAATGGGTAAGACAACATGAGTCAGAACTTCTGTCGTAGAGTTAATGAGAGACTCAGTAAAGTTGTATGTAAAATACTTGAACTACTGTAGGTGTGAGGGAAGAAGGGGTCCTTAGGTTGGCTTATGTGACCTTGACTGTGTCACAGAATATCATCCAGCTGCATTGGCAGTAAGCCTACAACCAGTAAAAAAATATCTAGGGGATGCAAATGTGCATGTTGTCAAGGTAAACTCACGTACTACACTGATAAAAAGCTATCTAGTGTGCAATGAATGTGAAAAAAATAAAAATAGTATTGTATTTATTGTTCTCAGGAATGGGTGCTGATCGCCAGACTCTCAAATCCAGTCAAGATGTCTCCTTTTAGAGATCAAATTTTAAGTTTTCTCTGTTTAGTATCTCCATTCCACAGAAAGATTTCAAACATCAGAATTGCTATCCTGTTTTAGATGACTGAAATGTAGGCATTGACAGAGACATAAGATGTGGGGAAACAATCCTTTCTACCACTGAAGTGTTTTTATAAAGTATGTGAAAAGGGAAGAGATAAGCAAATTCATCACTATCATTGTTAAATTAAAGGATGTGGAAGATAATCCATCAACATCCTGATCTATAACACAAAAATCCCTGGTTTTCTACTCACTCTCGCTCCAGCAGTGGAGCCAGTAAATCACTTAAAACTGGCCAGCTGGAGGAAGCTGCTCCAGAACTCAGCTTCTGAGGTTTGCAATTGCCAAGTAACTAGTCCCATTCTCAGCTTTAGGTAGTCATTTTGGACCATGCTGGAGGTGAGAAGAACAGTGGGAAAGCCAGTGGTTACAGAGAGAAAGGTGTGTATCGCAGGGGGGTGCTATGACTTCCCATTCCGGTTTTCAGTGCCTAGCGAAGCTGTCTTCCTTGAGTGCCTACTCAATGGGCAGAGAGATGCACTTGAAGGCCTCCTGTGGGGAG
Organism: Falco cherrug; assembly: GCF_023634085.1. Lineage (NCBI taxonomy): Eukaryota > Metazoa > Chordata > Aves > Falconiformes > Falconidae > Falco > Falco cherrug. The sequence goes on along the minus strand of NC_073698.1, from coordinate 45,762,808 downwards.
TCAATCTGCCTCAGCCATTAAGCTTGTTAGTTGCAAAGTAGCTCCCCAGCTGTGTGTTTGGGTGTATGAGAAGGGTTTTATGGAGAGAGAGCACAGGAATGTATTTCAGTGGTTTCATGGGCAGGTGAATTGCTGTCACCTCTCCAGGTGGGCATGGCCAGAATGTGTCTGTCTCCATGCAACACTCTCCCAGAACAGCGCCTGGGCAGTGCCACACCTGCAACTCTCTTTCCAGTGTACCTGTTGTTGATATAGTACACTCAAAGGCAATCCCAGTGCTTTGAAAATGCCATTCCTTGTATATAAAGGACTTACTTGTGTCCACATGATTTGCTGCTGGGAAGGAGTGAGCTGTGCTGTGTGCCAGGGGAAGAAGAAGGTCTCTGTTGCGCGTTGCTGTCCCAAGGAAAAAAGTCTCTGTTAACTGAAAAGCAGCTCAGGGTTGGAAATAAGAATGTTTCAGCTGGTGCTGGGTACAAGGATCCCATAGCTCTCAGGGCTGGGAAAAGACTTCAGTTTGGTAAGTACCCACAGTATTGGAGTGTAGCTGACGTGTACTTACTACTTGCAATACTATTTCCTTTTTGGTAGACAACCTACAGGCTGCATGTATGAAAATATGATAGTTTTTCTATTGTAATTTCATGACTAGGTCCTCACATTGCAATTTCTTGATATCTAGAAGATACTAGAAAAGTTATCTTATTGTCTGTGATTTACTGCTGTTACTCTTGCTGGACAGAACCCAAAGATAAAGTAGTGGTGAATACCATGTGCCTGTGATCAGGAATCGTGTACATGGGATGTGTCCTCTTGATCCTATTGGATCATTCCCTTTCAGTTCTTAGGGTTAGGAGGCTTAAAGATTAATCTCTCCCTACACAGGTAGAAGGGAGGGGAGAAAAAGTTCCTTCTCAACCTTTCTTTCCATTACAAGTTTATTCTAAATACCTGCAATGTGTGACTAAAAGATAAAGGATTTCGGTCACTAGTATGACACAAAAGTCCAGGAAAGTCTCATATAAAGGAGGATGAAAAGTCATGAACAATGTTGGTGTTGTCTCATGTGGTTAAGTGGAAGGTCACCCTTGTTATTCTCATGTCATCAGAACTTTCCACATTAAAAAGAGGGAACAGGAAAGCTGTGCTGAAAAACAAATGCAGTGTTGCTAAGAGTCTAGAGATAATTTACATACATACAGATCTTGGGACCAACATCCAAACGTGCAATTGGCTCTGAAAGCTTTCTCACCCTTTATCTTTTTATACAGGTTGGTTTTTTTCCAATACTGGAGGCTAGTGATTCTGGAATTCTCAATCATGAGAGAGGAAATTAAAACTCTGCCTTGCCTCCCAGATCAAGCTTATACTGCAAATTGTCTTTGAAGTTACTTGATCCCTTAACAAATTAAATTCATTACAGTCATTTCAGGCTATCATGACAACCATGTGTAGACAAGGTGTATATGCTAGGCTTGGAACTGCCCTTTATTTTCAGACAAACAGATAGGAAATTCAGATTATTATGCCCACACAGGAAGGTCAAACACAGGCCATCTTCTTCATGTGACACCTAATTTTGAATGGAAAATGTTATGCTATTTAATATGCTGGCATTAGAGACAACATTATTTAATTCCCTTGAGCTGCAAAACTTGATTTCAGTACTTCTTATTGGCAACAGAAATTGAGTAAAAAACCTAAGATCTTGTATGAGCATAACTGTGATTTTCTACATTGGGAAATTTTGCAGTAATTTAGCTGCTCTGCTTTCTCAGTGTGGAAGGAGAGAGGGAAGGGGCAGCATATCAATTTAACTTAGCCAGAACTAAAATTGTCAGTGTTAACTGTGCCTAGTATATAAATGATACGTTTACTTGGCATCATGCTGCAGTAATGTCAGAGGAGGACAGAACCATCATTATTAATTTAGGAACACAGGTGCATGTATTCCTTACAATTTTATTCAGCCACCTGCTATAGGTACCTTATCTAGGGAGGAAGAAGTAGTTCAGCCACTACCAGACAATACAGAAAAGGACTTAGGGTATACAAGGCAAACAGCTCTGGTGGGATGCCTTTGCTATACATGTGCATTTTAGGATACCCTGCAGCAGGATATTCTGCCTGGCCTCTGTGTCCTCCTCCAGAGGAATGCAGGTCTCCTGTAAGCCTTGTTCTCCTATCTACCGATGCTGCGTAGGTGTTCTGGATAAGCTTCATGTATGGTGGGAGGTGCCCACGTTTAGATAAACAAGTCCTTCCCCTAAGGTGGGACTGATCTCCATACTGCAGGCACTGAAGTGCCTTGCAAGGCGGGCTAAGGCCCAGGCTGTAGATGTCCACATGTGAATTAGGTGTCTAAGCTCCTGCTCTTGGTGCAGGCCTGGGATTCAATTAATTATCCCAAACAGAAGTTTCTATTCTCACATGCATATTATGAACATCTTCGCAGGGCTAGTGGGTGACACGGTTTGTACAGGACATTCACCCTTGTTTGAAACTGTATTGGAAGCCAAGTGGGATAGACTTGGCTCCTCAAATGCCCTAGATACCTATTTATGTGCAACTGAATTGAACTTTAAATCTCCATTTATTATAATGGGAGCTCAGATATCTAATTCACAGGTAGATACCTACATACAGATTCCTAAATTTAAGCATCTTTATCTCTGGATTTTTCTGCTCTGGCATCTGTGGGGTAATGAGTGGGGGAATACTTTTCACTTACAAGGTAGTGTGGACTCGCTGTTCCGCATCTGAAAAATAAGCAGGAATCCCATGCCAGTCTCTTATTTACTGCTGAAGAGCTACTCCTTGCAGGAAAAGTTAAGGGAAATCCTTTTCCAGTACTGGATTTGTCCTTTACTCAGCTGTTGTTTAGTGACAAACTCACAGAAAGGTACAAAAATATGTAGGCTTTTAGCTTAATGACTGGCATTTCATTAATTAATACTGATTCACAACAAATATTTGGGGTGTAAACAATTTTGTTTGCTTTACTGATTTTACCCTCTTCTGGCCATTTAGCTCTTTCTATTTGATTTCTGTCTGATTTTGACATCCAAGTTTTTACTTTTTACAGTGATTCAAACAAATACGATGTTATCATGTGTCTACAGGATTAGTCAAGTGAGTATCACTGCATATCCTTTCCACTAGTTAGGCCAATAAGTATTTCATTATCTTGTTATAGATTGTCAGGCCTTAGTCCACCAAGACTAGAATGGCAAGTTTATTTTAGTAGTAAGTAGTTTGTGGCTACTCCTGTTGCATATCTAATGCAACAGGAAGTGTGTCAGTGCAGACACTTTTTCCGTTAGGATGTTGATGTCTTTAAGCTGAAGTACTGGTCTTAGAAAAGGATTTAGTCACAGAGCTACAAGAACCACTTCTATTGCCCTTGAAATGAAACATTCAGGTCCCATATTATGTAGCTTCTGCCAATGTGCTTTGCCTTTGATGCCCCAGAGCTGCTTGGGGAACCAAGCTCATGGATAAGTCTCAGCAGGCTTCACAAATGAGTAATTTCACTACTTATGTGCTGCAGGTCATTTCTAAATGGGAGTCTTTCAGACTGGAACTCCCACAAAAATCAGTCAGAAGGAGGACTTTTCATGTTTCTGTCATTTGAGCTGGCAGACAAGTGAGTTTCTGTTCACTTTCTAAGGAGACTTTGGGTACAGCTTGGTGGTCTTGTGAGTCCCGAACTTAAGAAATTATTCTGCCCCTGTAATGTACAAGGACTGTGAGTGATCCCTGCAGTCAAAACTTAACTTTGTATGTGAGCTAATTTTTAAGATAAACTTCTGAGATTGTCAAACAGGAAAAGACTGAACATATTTCCAAATGCAGGAAACAAACAGAAGTCTGAATTTTTGCAACAGAATAAAAATACATAACATGCAATACATTCAAGATACACTTTAAAGATACTAGATGGAAAAAAAAGGATTTTTTTTTGGAAGATCTGTGAATTTACTAAAACTAGAGTTGGCTTGTTTCCATTTATAGCAGTATCAGAGTGTTTTGAATGTTTTTATCTTAATTTGTGATATAGCTCTAATTTTAAGACTACATCCCACAGTGTATATAGTCTGTGTAGCTGTTGACTGCATATGTAGCTACACATTTGGTGTATCTGCTTATTGTAAGCAGTTGCTATGCATTTTCAGGAATCTAGACAGGGACTGACAGCCTTTTTTTGTTGGAATTATCAGTGTAAATTAAAATCAAGGGGTTTAAATGAATTTCAAGCAGAGTTTTCAATGAAAACCCAGCCATTTTGAGTGTCATGAGATATTTAGGTTCATTCGTTAAAAAATATAGGAAAGTCTTACTGTCAAGAAATTTTGGCTTCTATAAAAGGTGGGTGAATTTCCATGGATCAATCAGACATAAGTCTGATTTTGGTAAAACTTGCAGCCTGTGGATTCAAACTGCCAACATGAAGAGAGATAAATACATCAAGTATATCTCTCTAAACATTGTGTCAAGTTCTAACATTTAGATGCTTTGGTGGTGACTTAGACACATAACTGAAGGACAAGCTTGGAAAAAAGGTCCTGTAGTATCAAGTTTGGAGTCAAATCCCACCTGAATATGTATTTTCAGAAGAGGCTTTATGGCACCTTCTCTGGTATGGTGCAGTCAACAGAAGCACCAAATGAGACTGCAGTCCCAATGCTTGAGGCAACAAGCCAGTATTTGATTTGAGCTTTAGAAATAATGCAGTTTTGTGAGGAACGTTTCATTTCTTCCTGTTATGGGCAAAGCCACTACAGTCTTAAAGTTTCAAGTCCCCCCAAAGTGGGGGAACATATGACTGGCTTGGGCGCTCTGAATGATCTGTATCAAAATTACAAGGATGGTTTTGAAACCTGCTCCTTCCTATTGCCAGGTTTTCACTTCTCCTGTGCTTTCCACCACCTCCTATGACAATTTGAAACCAAGTATCATCCTGACCCTTAGGGTTTTTACCAGTCCTGATCTTGTTTCTGTCCTGTCTTGCCATTTCTGCTATTCTTATTTTTCAACTTTGACCTCACATTGCAAAAGTCACCTACTTCCTCACTTATCCTTGAGTAAAATGGACTGGATAAAGGCCTTTGTCTGCATAGGTCCAAAGAAGATATGCTTAGGTGCAATCATCTTTTTGCTAGAGCTGAGAAACCTTAACACTAACATGTCAGGTAACTTCAAATTCTGCGAAGCTGGGTCTGCTTGTTACATGTTGTACTGCTTAGCCATGGATCTCACATTTTTCTAGTGTTGTAGAAGTGCAGAGGAATGTGTTGCAAGAAAGACAGCAGAGCCAAATTTGATTATCAGCCATACACTATTAACAGCTGTCAGCTCTCTGCTTGAGATCTTTTCTAGTTTAATTAATTGCCTGATCGAAGACAAAGCTTTTGGATAAACACACACTTATGAATATTGCAGATAAATCAAGCAGGGAATTGTAAATGACACTAGTCATCCTTTTTCCTTTTGGAGTGTCCTCCAGGCAGTAATTTGCCATTTCATTTCTCTCTCTCTTTTTTAAATAATATTTTTCCTTCTTTAATTGGAGAAAACTGAGCATGGTCAGAATAAAGTTGTTGCATTGCTTTTCATCTTACTTTTAGTGTTGTCATTGTGATATTTCACTAGTTAGTAGAAGACTTTGAATCACACTACAGCATTTGGGAGTATGTATTTCTATTTATGGGTATGTTAACCATGGGTTAACCAAGTCACTGTAAAGCAGTAACTACTGTGCTTTTGCACAGTAAGTGACCCCATGAACATTCAGAGGCAAGATGCGGAGGGAATGAAGATAAAAAAGGAGCTGAATCTTGTACTCAGTTGTAACTTTGTTTTAGAAAACATGTTCATTTTCTGATTCAGTCACAGAAAGATTTTAAGATGAAGCATTTGAATGCACAAATGTATTTTGGCATGCATCTTCTATTGTTAAGTGCTAGAAGTGCTAGGAGAAAAGTCCTTAAATATCTGTATGGTTCTATGCCTTCATTGTTCTGGGTTTTATTTCCCCATTGTTTAACCAAAGATGATCTTTCTTCAGATACTAGAGGTATTATGATTATAAACCTATGCACTTTTAAGAATCATCCAGACACAGCAGACCATGCTAATACTCGTATAGAACTATAGATCAAGATATCTATAGTACTTTGGTATTAAAAAATGCACTTTTTCTGAATGTTTTATTTCTTTTTCAGTCTTATTCCAAATTTTTACGTAATAAAATAATGTCCAATAATGTCTAGCAACATCATCATTACAATTACAGGGTTTTAGGGCTTCATTACTTCTTTGCTGTTATTGGTAATTTTATTTTAACCTTACACCTATGATATTTTTTCAGGTCTTGCATTTCCATGCCTTTGAATATGGATTTTTATCCCCTGTACTGAGAATCTTGTAGACTAATCTACTGCTGAGTGGAAGCTATGGAGAGCCACAGCTATGAGATTTGGGGTCAAGAGCCATCTCTAGAAGGTTGATGTCCCAAAAGCAGAAAGACGTACTCTGCTGTAATGAGGGTTTTGGCTCTTCAAAGGAAAAGGAAAAAAGGAAAAGTAAAAAAATAAACAAGAAAAAAAAAAAAGGCAAATAGTAAATGGGAAATGGAGATGAGAGAAGAGGAGCCTGAGTTCTTCCTTATCCAATAATTTCTTCAAAAAAAATTGAGACACCTAAGAATTTGTTATTATCTTACAAAGATATTTTAGTGGACAGAAGCTGTTCAGTGCTAAGTGTACCCTGAGCACTTAAGGAAACTGGTGCCAGCTGTACCTCTACACTGTATGTTTCATTAGGGAAGGAGATTGTCTTGGTTTCTGTAATTTTGCTGACAGTAGGCAACATCATATAGCTAGGGAACCTTCTATGGCTGTCTGATTTTTCTTTTAATGTCTACTAACTGCATCATTTCCAGTCAATCCTAATAATTTTATTATATGGAAGGTGATCCACTGAAAAAACAAAATAATGAAACATTAAACTCCTACTGTCTAGGTTAGAGGCACTTTGGGAATGGAGGCACGTGGCAGTATTGTGGGAAACCCTATCTGTAAGTGCAGAGCTGAATGTTCACATCATTGCTTTTGGCGTCTTCACTTTCAGGTGTTGCTTTTTCTTTAATCAACAGGAACAGCAGAAGTGTATCCCTGCTTCCACAGATGTACCCTGCAATATAGTAGAAAAACTTGATGCACTTTCTGAAAACAGACAAAGAAGTCTCTAGTGTTTTGAAACAAACCAGAATGCTCTGAATTACTCTACGCCTGCAAGGATAAATTTGGTGTTGTACTTTGTTATCTAATATTAGCCACAGACTTAAACAATGAAATGAGATGATGCTGTAATGAAATTTCACTAGTCTCCTTGACACCACGGAAGAGCTGAGACTTTAAAGTGAACTGCAAGGGAGAGAGAAAAATTATCTTTGGACAGATATTTGTATATTAGGTAGTGATTTTTCTACAGATGCACTAATTACAATTTTAATTCATGCATGAAAAAAGGAGGGAGCACAGATTACTTCTGTCAAAATAGTTCTGAATGCTGTGAAGCTGTTAATGAGTAATGTTCCCTTGGAGGAAATGTTAACATGCCTTTTTCTTTAGTGTTATTTTACTCTGTTCCCTTGTTATCTTGTAGAAAATGTTGAATGTCATTCAAGCCTCAAAATAAGCATATAATGGGTATGTAGGATTTCAGAAAGAAAACACAAAATGCAAGACAAGCAAAGCCCTTTAGCTGAAAGTATATTATTTTAACATCTGAAGAACTTCTGAAGAGTTTAGAAAAGTATCTGTAAAACTGTGCTTATCTTGCTACATACCTTAATCACAAGATAATGAACTGTGCTGAGTGGTGACATGCATGAGTAGCCCCATTATAACATCATAATGAAATGTTATTAATGCATTTTGCTGCGCTGCAGAATATTGCTCCTAATGGAAATAATGTCTTGTAGCAGAGATCTGTTGTGTCACCTCTCCTAGGTTTTGCAGGAGTACTTGAGCACTTAATATCCTGAGGGAATACTTAGGTGGGTAACTATATCAAGATTTCATAGCCAAACAAACAAAAGATAAGAGAGATAGGGGAAATGCCCACCAAATGAAATTACATAAAATATCTGAGTTTCCTAGAGACTTAGGAGAAAGTTGTTAGAAATTAAAGACCATCTAGCATTCAAATAGGAATCAAAAAGAAACAGCGTGAAATTACTGTCTTGTCTGATAAGACATTTATCTGTTTTCCTCCAGCCTTATATTAAATGTGTTTTACAGAATTATACATTAACATCTTTTGAGAGCAAAAAAACCTTTTAAGTTGGAATTTTGCTACACTGATGAAGAAGGTGTCGTTAGTAACTTCCGTATCAGGGACTGTTCATGATGAGCAGACACCTAGTGCATGAAAGCGATGCCCAACTCCTTTCCCATGACAGCACTGTGTTCCTGACTCGACATCAACATCTGCACAGATGATATGTAATGCAAAATTAACTCATCATAGGCAACACAATGGTTGGTGTTACAGAATGATCAAAATGAGAATATCTGTGGTGATCGCTGCTTCCTGGTAATTGCAAACTGTGTGGGATGTTCTGCAGTGCTTGTGACTAAACTACCCATGCAGATAGAATGCATGAGCTTCCCTGTTACTTTCATGTATCGGATATTCATCAGCCTGGGTTAGTAAAATATGATTTTTCATCTTGCATTATTGGACAATTAGTTTTAATGAGATTTAGCATTTTTACCATTTAAATGGAACACAAGTGAGCTGTCCTGTTATGCATTCATTTCTACATTAATGCTTTAAAAGAGGAAAGGTTAATTATTTTACTCCTGTGTTTTCTCTATTATCCTTATAGTGGGGTTGGTTGGTTTGTTGTAGTTGACCTGACATGATTACCAATACAGTGAAGTGCTTGGCCCATGTTTCCCAGCAGTACTCAGAGCTGGCAGTGTATTATAGGCTCTGAAGGGTAAATATTTTAAATTCTCTGTAAGAACAAGCTCTAGACTTCTTCAGGTCACTTTTGTCAGAATTGAAACAATATTTTTACAGGCACTTTTAAGATCCATGCCTTAGATTCCAACAACACCACCCTGCCACATCACCACACCCCCAAAGGAAAATAATACTTTAAGGAAGTAACAAAAATAATTTAATTATTGGAAAATGCCATTTTACCTGCATGTGATCAGCAGCTCAAGGGAGGTGATTCTTTGCCTCTACTCTGCTCTTAAGACCCCACCTGGAGTACTGCATCCAGCGCTGGGGCCCCAGCATAAGATGGATGTGGACCTATTGGAGCAAGTCCAGAGGAGGGCCACAGAGATGATCAGAGGGCTGGAGCACCTCTCCTATGAAGACAGGCTGAGAGAGTTGGGGTTGTTCAGCCCCAGAGAAGAGCAGGCTCCAGGACCTTATTGCAGCCTTCCAGTACCTAAAGGGGGCCTCTACAGGAAAGATGGGGAGGGACTTTTTACAAGGGCATGTAGTGACAGGGCAAAGAGGAATGGTTTTAAACTGAAAGAGGGTAGATTTAGATTAGATATTAGGAAGAAATTCTTTACTGTGAGGGTGGTGAAGCACTGGCACAGGCTGCCCAGAGAAGCTGTGGCTGCCCCATCCCTGGCAGTGCTCAAGGCCAGGCTGGATGGGGCTTTGAGCAACCTGGTCTGGTGGAAGGTGTCCCTGCCCGTGGCACGGGATTGGAACTAGGTGATCTTTAAGGTCTCTTCCAACCCAAACCATTCCATGATTTAAAGGCATCAGAATATAATGGCTAAAAATCTGAAGTAACAGTGATTGTAAATTGGAATTCCCTAGACTGTTGCTATAGAAATTATGTTAATTTTTAAAATAAGGGCAGAATATGAATTGACCTAGAAAAGACTGAATATGTTTTACATTTTGCTTTTGATACTTTATCCAAGGGTTTGATTTTCTTTTTCTTTTTTAAAAACATCATGGTTTTGGTCACAGCTGTTACTGTAGCAAAAACAAGCTATTCAGATAAGGATGATGAATCATTTAGAAATCCCAGTAAAATGTCTTGTTTGATTGTTGCTAAATAAAGAAGGGGAAATGTACATTAAAGAATGTTATAATTGTGTATTTTGCATAGCTTTTTCTGAAACAGTTTGCACCATCTTAAGACAATGTGTATTGTAAAGCTGATACCTTAGCTCCTCCAGATTCCAATTTATTTGCATGTTAAGGAACTTGCTTTCATTTTTTCCACGTGAATGTAATGTTTATGAACTGACTTGGGATGCTGCAGATTAACTTACTCTCCCTAACTACAAAGTTGGCACAATGTACGCTTCAGCATTGCTTAGCTGAAAGACTTCTCATCCAAAGGCATTCAGCCTGAAGAAATCTCCTCTGCTTGAATGTACTGCAGCTCCTGAAAACTCCCCTCAATCAAATTTTAAAAATTCTTAATTATAATTTTTAAAATCAATGGTATTAATTATTGTAATAGTATTTTTCAGAGAGTTGTCTAGTGTTGTCAACATTTGTGCATAATCCAGAAGTCTGTCACCACTGAGAGATAAAAAAAAAAAAATCAGAACCATGCCCATAAATAAAAATGGATCTAGAAATTAGTATTTTCAAAGCAATGAGGTAGAAAGAATTAAAGCCCTATTTACTCATCCCAGCAAATGCCAGGGTAGCTCACTGAAGTACCAGTATGTCATACAATAAAGACAGAGCTGTTGAGGCCCGTGGAGATGTTCAGTTTGATCCAGGTCCCTAAAAGAAGGTGTCTAGTGCCACCTGAGCTGCTCCTGGTGCCCTGCCTGGCCTCTGCTGACTGCTGCAGGTGGGCAAAGGTCTCCAGCACATGCTGCAGCGCCCCAGGGGGGCCATGTAGAAGTTTAAGGACACTGAGTGCCTGCATTCAGGCAGCTCAGCTGAGTTTCTTGTGTCTAATGTCCCAAGCTAACATAAGTTAATCACAGGGAATAAATAAAAGGAATAGTGGGAAGATAACAGTAATAACCAAAAATGATCAAAGCAGCAGCATTGTAGTGGAATGGACACACCTTACAGTTTCCTTACAATGATTATCTATCTGCTTTGTTGGTGAGATGCTGACACTTCATTTACTTGCTTACACCCTCATTTCTTTGCTTCTGAAAATCTTTATTTGTTTAACTACTCTTTAAATATTAAAAATAACTATACAACCTGGAGAAAAGAAACAAGTCTTTTAGTTTCCAGAGAATATGTATCTGTACCTGTAGCATCCTTATCACTATCTACATAATTTTTTCCTTAGTTTCTGCTGAGATTCATACTCTTCCACTACATATATGTGAACTCAGTGTACCAGATTATAGGACACGAGTTTTAATAATATTAAGGTGTTTGAATATTTTTCTAACACCAAACATAATAAATGACACTGCAAGAAGAGCTTGCTTTTCCTCTACAAAAAGGTGTCCAAAAAGTAATAGTACTGTGAGACCATCACACTGGGAACTAACAAATTTATAATTCTTAATACATCTGAATGCACCAAACTTTTAGAAATATTTTTTTGTGTGAAGCACAGGAAGATGAACACTGTCACATCATAGTAAGCCGATAAAGACTCTGCCAGGCTTTTGAAAGCTAAATTGGAAACAGATGTCTGCCCACACGAAGAAAATGATCTTACTGGTAAATGTTTCTTCTAATGATGACAAAAGTGAGACTTCAGCCAAAAGAAAAGAGAAGTTGTGCATAGCAGGAGGTGGACTTGAGAATTCATTAGCAGAAGTGAAGGGAGCAGTTCTAGTCATTTAATTAGGAACAGTTATATTATGGATATTTTGAACAATCTGATGGAAGTATGACAAGTCTACACCCTCCTAAAAACTCAATATAAATCTTCTATATTTTTTTGCTAATTTGGGATATAGTTGTTTTTCTTTCCAGGAGATTGCTGGGAGCTATTTTAAGATTACATAGTGATTGGAAATTCTGGAGGTAATGTAAATACTTTCTTTTCTTTACACAAAATGACAAGCAATGTTCTTGAGCAAAAATAACATGTGCTCCCACAGTTCACAGCCTCAGCTGTTATAACTTGCTTAGACATGTTTAGAAATACTTTGGGGTATAATAAAAATTCACTTTAATGTAGCCACAGCTTTGCTCCAAAAACTGCATCCCCCATCTAAATTGAATTCAGTTTTAATAACAGTAATCATCACAATGGGAAACTCTGTAGCACTTTTCACCAGTAGACCCCAAAGTGTTTGATAAGGAAGAGTAGAGGATAATTTATTGCGTTTTACACTCTTTGGCTGGCACGTGTTGTTATGACTTTGAAACAGAAAGGTCTGTTCTCAGCTGGAGCATATAAAACATTTCATTTTAAGTAACAATAACAACCTTAAACAATTTCAAATGTTCACTTCACAATGCAAAACCTTAAAAGCCTTTACCTAAGTCTGAATCTTCAGAGGAACTAAGAGTAAAGCAGTTCTTGACTTGTGTCACTTAGAGCACATGAGCCCTTTGGTTTTCAAGTCTTACAGACCGGTTTAGCTAAACCCAGGTCTTCTCCATTAACTTACGAGGAAGTGGCTGCTGAAGTGCCTAGAACTCTAACCCAAATGAGATGATTTTTCGGCCCTGCTGCTGCTTTCTGTGTTGATCAGTAAAACGGAGCTGGCTCAGAGGGAGCCAATAAAACCCTTCGCAAAGGGATGTAGCAGTGGCTCCTGCTGCTGCCTCATATTCTGGGCTCCTGGGGACCTGCTGCACAGCTACAAGTTCCCACTGTGGCCTTAAAAGTCATAATTAGTAAAACTATACCTGAACATTTGTAATATAGGAAAGCAGTATCAGAACAACAAAATACCAACATCAGAAACTGCTACGTTTAAGGTCTCCTGAGGATCTTGACTACCAAGTGAAGGTTAGCATTTCAATATATATGTAAGCAAATGAAGGTAGATTCAGTATTTTCATATACTGAATTTCTGCACACCCAGGATAAACATTAGAGCATCTTGAGGGAAGGGGTGGGTAGAAAAAGGAGGAAAAGAGAAATTAATTATGCAACCAAACTGAAGAAACAACATGTCTTTTCAATCTAGCAGCTTCCAGTTTTATGTCATATCCCTCATTTTTGTAGTGTATAGCTGATGTACTTCTGGTAGAAGTGCAAAAGAATTGAAGAGTGTTCATTTCCAGGTACTAAGTCTACTAACATAGGTTAGCAATTTAATACATTCGTTGCATTGAATTTAGTTACAAATACAAGAAACACTGCTGTTGGTAGAAAGGCTACAACCTTGTTCCAAAGCTTACAAAATGAAATACTACACCATTACGTACTTGTTATTCATCTGTCAAAAGGAAAGGAGTGATTTTAACTGAAGCATTATTCAAAGTATAGCTAAATGTGCCTTGGGAGAACATGCTTAAACAGCAGGAACATAATCAGCCTCAGTGGGTATTTTCAGATCCAGTTTCTTCCTAGAACTAACCACAATATTACACAACATGCCAGGAAGGAAGGGTTGTCAAATAGACAGCCAAGGACTCGAAACCAAAGCACACATGGGCACCCTAGAACATGGAGCTAAATCTCATTGATTGGCTTGATATTGAATGGAAAAAGCTTTTCAGTTCAGCAAATGTTTAGCCAAAACTCTCTGTCCTATCTTCTTTGTCTAGTGTTTGAGCATCAGTGAAAACGTCAATACAGCTTAGCTTTTCATGTCAGTTTTTTTGTTTTGTTTGGAAATGATTTGTTTAAGGTGAGGTAAAATGATACTGACTGCCCAGTTAGCTGCAAATACTACAGGTGCTCAGGAGGACGAACAGAAACAAGGCCAACTTTTCTCAGGTTAGGAGGGGAGAAAAGGCGAGGACAAAACACTTGCAGCAACCTGCAGAGAGAGAGTGAGACTTCCCAGGACCCTGACTGCTGCAGGGACTGTCCTGTTACTTCAAGCCAACTGCAAGTCCCTGTTCCCTCAATACAGCATTGCTTCCCTAGAAAACAGTTAATCCTACCTGAACTGCCCCAAGCCAATATCCAGAGGAGGGCAAAGAATTGAAATCTATGTGGAAAACTTGATAGTCTATTATTAAAGGAGGAGTTTTCACCCAGGGGATCCAGTAACAGGTTGTTTACTAAATCAGCTTCATTCCCTCCTACCCTTGGCACGCTTTTCCCACTTAGCACAGTATCTGGAGCAGTTTTAGAGGGGCTTTGCAGTTTTTAATGAGCTTGAGAGCTTGTCATAGCTCCAAAATTCCTTTCTACCCTCCCTATTTTACTCATCTTGACTACATGAGAGTCTGATCCAAAATGATGAGGAAGGAGCTTCCAGCTCAGATAAAATTACTTTTTATTGAGCAATAACCTTCACTCATCCATTATGTTATATGCACCGCTAGCACAAATGATACTCTTGATTCTTCTTTCCACCCTTGGAGAAATGAGTTTCTCCAGACTGAATGAAACTTGGACAGGCCATCCATTTTTATACGTGGCATTTTTAAAGTGAAAACACAGAAGCTTCAAGCAATCATTTAACTCATGTATATATTTGTGCAGCGTGAAGAGGAGGGTGGTTTAGCTATCACAGCATCCCACATCTTGTAAGCTAAAAGTCAGCTAACACCACATTTTACTGCACCAGCAAACATCTTCACCTCCTCAGTTTAGATTAATAATAATTTTAGATTCTGGAGTCCCTTTCTGCTTCTAGCACAGGGTGTCACAGGATGTCAGAATTGGCATATAATATCCAGAATGAATAAAACCCCAAACTACATTCTTCTCTTCTGATTAGATTGATGATTTGTGGACATCAAAATTTTTTTCCATAAACAAGTAAGTTATGATCATTCTTGTATTTATCATTGTAGGCTCTGTACGCAGCTCCTGATGCCATGTGTAACTCTAACTGTTACACGGTAGGACAAGTTAGACAGTAAAGCTCTGAATCTGCATCTGACCTTGGTTTTACAGTGTCTACATGTCAGCTGTGGGGTCACTTTGGTTTCCTAAATATAAATATCTGAGGCCATCTCTACGCGTGTTGAGATGTCATAGGGCATCTTAGATATAGGGTTGGTGATGTGACATGGAGACTATAGGACACTGTGTCCTTCTGGATTGATAGCTGGATGTTGGGCAGGATATTCAAAGGCATCTCAAACAGCACTGACATCCATGTCTAGGCAACTACACTGAGCCCAGTGGAGTCTTCAGGGCTGTTCAGCTGATTAAATCTGCCTACTTTAGGATAATTTGAATAACTCTCTGGACTCCACTGATCAGATTAATTAGATTTCTGTAGACTATGAGGAGTTTAGGCACCCTCCTCACCTGTGAAGACATACATTATGGACAAATAAATCTATGTCTCTTAATCTGCAATTAAATCTACAGCTGAATTCCAACATTTTGCTAAACTGAATTAGTTCTGAGAATGATTCAGACCACCTGGAAGGAATGGAGAAAGAAAAGGGGGGTAGGGGGGTGAGGGGGTGGGTTGGAGAGAAGACTGATGGATTAGAAGAAAAGGCTTGTGAGGAAAGACTGGAAGAAATTGTTCAGTCTGGAAAAGAGCAAAAAGCACAATAGTCTTCAAGTAGTTTTCACAGAGAGGACATTTGTAAATTATTCCCGATGTACACTGAGAATAAAGGGAGTAATTGCAGTAAAGGGAAATGTAGTTCTGACCTTAAAAAAGAAGTTTCTAATCATAAGGATGGTGAAGTGCTGATGTACACAGCCTGGGGAGATTGTAGAACTGCAATCTCCAGTGTTTTTGAAGAATAGGTTAGACAAACATTTCCAGGAATCATTTTGGTGTAATTGAACGTGCCTGGAGGCTGTGAGCAGGGCCAGGTGAGCTTTCAGTCTCTTCAAAGCCCTATTTTCTCCAGTTAATCTCTTCTAGTTTTTAATCTTGAACTACTTTGTGCTGAACAGAGTACATCAATAAAATACCTGCTTTAATTTTAAATTATACATCTTTTATGGTGAAGAAGCACTACATATTCAAGACTAGACAGCAGTGATGAGGTACTGAAAGAAATAGCCTGGGTAATGCCTTTACTAGAAGATTTGTCTTAGTAGAAGAGGAAATAGAGCTGTAAGCAGTAAGTAGCTATAAGCAGCACATGCGTTATCATTTATTTAAAACTCTTTTATCAAGGAGAAACACTTGTAGCAGGATGGAGTGTAATAAGCAGAGGAGCACACACCTGATCTTATTTCACATTCGCTGCTATCAGTCTCTTTCTCCTTCCCAAGTGTCCACACCACTTGCCTTTGCTCCCTTGGTGCAGGGCATTGTTGTTTAGAGCTCTGATGGTTGGCTGTGAGGTAATTAACTGGAGCAGAGGCCCAGTAATCTCTTGTGCCGACTCATGGGCAAAACTGAAGCAAAAAGTTAGTCTTTGGCAGGCACCAAGACACATTAGAGCTGCCTGAAGGTGTCTAAAGAGGGAGGGAGGGATGCTGTTGTCACAAATCTGTTTGCTTTACTTCTAAAACAAGGACTGGTATAAAGTTTTAAATACCAAGATTCCTGCTGTGCCTTCTTTCACCATAACTGTAAAGACATTTTGAGTTTAGATTGGACTCTGGATTGTATTTTGCCCTTGGTGGAAATTAGTACAAAGAACAAGTAGTTGTAATGCCAAGTGAAGTAACTTTCCTGGATGTACACTGTGGTCTCCCCCCAGCTCTGACGAGCCTAGGGGTGGGAATAATAAACTGAAGTAACTTTCTATGGCAGTTAGTCTACTTCTTCTGGAAAGATGCTGAATAACAAGGTAGGCAACATAGCACAGGCTCTCGGCTGACCTCCTTCTTCAGGTCACCAATTCCCTTTTAAACCCCCTATGGTTTTAGTTACTCAAAATAAAAAAAAAAAAGAGATGAAGTATCCTTCTGACTGTGTGCTACTGTTAAGTCAAGGTGGTTTGCGTTCTCATTGTAGCATGTGATGACAGAATTCTTTGCTTTGTTTAACTCTGAGACTTCTTTTAAAAGCTGGGAAGAGAAAGTGGAAAATTTCAGCTGAGGATGTAAGTTGTCACTATGTTATGGGAAAGGGGGGCGGGTAGAACTGAAAGAAGAGACGTTGGTATTAGCTGAGGGGAAACGGGAGAGGACAGCAGAGGAGAAAGTTATTAAGATCACAAATGGTAAGTGACTAGAAAGTAAATGAGAGAACAGTGCTGGGAGCAAATAGGCAATTACCTTTCCAACTCCAGGTGAGGGCTTACACTTGCAGTTTCTTGGGATGATCTTGTTCGCAGCCAGTAAGAGGTTATTGAAATCCATGAATCCAGGGGAGAGCTGTGTCACAAGGAGCTGGGCTGGGGGCTTTTTCAGCTCATGAGTGGAAGGGAGAAATTGGGGCAGGTGGCTGCATCGATGACACCGGCATGAATACTCACACTGCCTCAGGCTGGTACGGCTTGGGGGATAAAAGCCAAAAGAGGTTTGACTGTTAACAGAGTTGCTGCACAAGACCATAAGAAAGTCGCTGGTTAGGACCTGCCCTTCCTGTGTTTTATGCTCTTGGAGAGCCATACTATGAGGATAAATCTAAACTCTCTTAGCAGTAAGCATAGTTGGGCTCCCCAGATGCTCCACTCTCAAGGCTGGGGAGCTGCACCACCTGGAACAAGCAGCTGCAATAAGGATATAGCACCAGATGTATGAATCATCTCAGCAGCTGGGCATCAGTCCCAAGAGAGAGGAAACTTCCAGCTTCCGAGCTGAGCTGTATTATTTGGCTGGCAGCTGGATCCTTGAGTCAAAGTGAACCGTTAGCACTGCTGGCAGCAGAAAGAGCAGGCAGCCAACAGGGCTGAATGGTTTTCACTGGTGAATGCAAAGTAAGGAGTCTACAGTGGTTTCATTTCATACAAAGTTAGCATGTATGTTCTTTGCTCATGTTAGTATGCTCTCATCTACTCGTTCATAAAATTTCATCATTTAAAAAGTAAATATTCATGAATCTGAATTCCTTACTTGAAAATACAGACGATACCGTAGCTAAGCAGAAGTGGCACAGTAATACAGATGTATAAAAACAGCTATCTAGAAAAAAGGCAGAAGAAACTTTTTCAAAT
The DNA here is from genome assembly GCF_023634085.1 of Falco cherrug. Classification (NCBI taxonomy): domain Eukaryota; kingdom Metazoa; phylum Chordata; class Aves; order Falconiformes; family Falconidae; genus Falco; species Falco cherrug. The sequence continues at coordinate 45,744,661 of NC_073698.1, read as the reverse complement.
CTTGAAGTCTTGGGAGCTGCTATTTCTTCATGAGAAATAGTTTATTTTCCACAAGGGGAAATAAAACAGATGTTAGAATCAGTAATATAACTTTCTCAGCTGTCACTTCCTCCAAATACTCTGCAGGAAGGGGTGATACCTTCTGAGAACATGAGAGGGGGAAGACATCATTCCTGTCCTTCTTGGTCAGGATAGTCTCATGTAGTCAGAAATCACAGCAAGTTCACTGATGAGCCATAAGATGTGGCACAGCTAGTGAATTAACTAGCTTCACTTCCTCACTGAGAGGATGGTTGCTTACTGGAACAGGCTCCCAAGGGAAGTGGTCATGGCACCAAGCCTGTCAGGGTTTAAGGAGCATCTGGACAATACTGTTAGTCACATGGTTTAGTTTTTGGTAGTCCTGTGAGAAGCCGGAGGTTGGACTTTTTGATCCTTACGGGTCCCTTCCAACTCCATTTATTCTATGATTCAGTAGGGACATTCCCAGATGTCTACACATCCACATAACAGCACAGACCATTTCAGAGTTGTGAGTATTATTAAGTAATGTGTTGTTTATAGGCATTTAAATTCTCTGGTTCATTGACAGTCCTTCCCCAGGAAACATTTATAATTGCGAATATCGAGCAATATATGAGAAACTGTTCCTTTATGAGACTGCCACAAGAACCAGCTGTGTTTTGCAGAGGAGCTCATATAGTGCTGTGCCTATTAGTTAGTGCTGGCTTATATTACACAAAGGCCAGCATTATGTAAGGCAGTTTGGTCAGAGCGCAGGCGCTGGCCAGGGCAGCCTCTGGCAGGCTCCCTGCCTGTGCAAGCACTCTGAACCACGCAGCCCTGCTGTATCTGCTATTTGGATTTGACTAACTGGCACTGTGCAGCACTGGTCCCTTGGTACGTGACTTGCTCTGACCAGCTTCTTCTGGGGAGCCTTCAACTCCTTCCATCCCAAGCTGGTCCACTTCCAGCTTTGGCAGTAGTTGCACTGGTTGGAGTGGAGGTTACTGCGCTGATCAGCACCTGCCTCCCCAGCCAGAGTACCCCTGTGCTCCTCGTGCTCCCATTCTGGCTCACTGTAGTTTTGGCCAACCTGGAGCCAGTATCTGTAGATTTGTACTACGTTGCCGGCTGCTTTCAACAGCAGTAGCGGCACCTCTAAAATATGCCTGTTTTGTCCTCACTTTCTCCATGATAGTCTCTCCAGCCCAACCATAGTCTCTGATGGCTTACAGTCTGCTGTCATTGCCTGGACAGGATTTGAGACTGATGTGGAGCGATATTCTTCCCTTCGCAAAGCAGAGAACGAAGCTGACCTTCCTTTGGTCAGCAAAAACAGAGGAAGTGTGGGATTTCCATCTAGTCACCTACCCAGCTGGGGTCTGGAACTGCCACACAAGAGCTTCCCTTTAAGAAGAGCAGCTAACCTGGGGGAATTTCATAGATGATTGATGTGCCAAGACTGTCAAACAGCAAGAGAAGGTTGAAATAAAAAAACCTTCTTCCTTATTGCTGGTATAGACTCATCTATTTCTGCAGTCACCAGGAATGATTCATCTCACCCAGCTTAAACCATCTAGGATTTAGTCATCTAGGTGTAAACTAGATATCCAGGCTCCTTCTATAGTTAGTGGACAGACACAGGCACCTCATAGTGACAACTCATCCTGCCCAAGGTGGATGTTTAAAATAGATATACCAAATCACCCTCTGGAAATGCCTATTACTCTTCACAAACCATAAAGAGAACTTAGGTAAATAGCTACAGAACCCCCATTTAGTGAGGGGGAAAAAAATCCTCACCAGTAGCAAAAGTTTGACTACTTCAGCTTTGCAGAATGTCATGGCAGGGTTAGATAGAACTGTGACCACCTTGTATTATCCAAAAGCTGCGCAATGGGCTGGTCCCTGGGGGAGGAAAGATGGGGATTGGTGCCCAGTTATTCACCCTACCTTGGTGTGGATGTATATGACACACAGGCTGATACAAATAACATAGGTGTGTTTGATTCCCCAAAACCTCTCAGCTAAACGAAAATTATTTTGATAAATACAGACAGCTGTGTTTTGAAATTCCCAGTGCTACCTAAGCTTTGGCGAAGCCTTTCCACTCTCTCAACACTGGTCAAGGTGTTGGACTTCTGCATTGACTTTTGGGTACCTAAGTTAAAAAAAGAGGAAACTTTAACTTGAGATAATTCCAGAAAAGACCAACAAAAAGGATCAGAGGTAAAACATGGCCAACAAGAAAACTGAAAGCTGTGGAAGATGTGTGCATATCTGCATCTGCCTGTCTTATCAGGCAAACATGCCATATTAATAGCAAGATTAATTTAAGGCTTTTCAGCATACTTCCAGTCAAATCAAGGCTTCATCATCATTAGACTGGAAGGAATTGCTATTAAAGTTCATTTTACTTTTTTCAGATTAAGTAATTTAAAGAGATTAATAATTCCCTGTAGATCCCATTGAGCTCTTGCCTATTCTTGTCTATTCACACATTTATTTATGAGTCGTAATAAACAAGGCAACTAACCAAGTGACTGTGCAGGAATGTGACTGTTTTACATGTTATTTAAACACATATACAGTATAATATGAAATTAGTAGTTTCCTCCCTGTTCTGATGCTGTTTCCCTCTCCTGTTCCTGATTCTTGCCTCAACAGGAGTATGAGGCAAGGCGGTTTTGAGTCCAGTTTTACAAATACAATGAATTTGGAGAAAAGATACAGTGATAGACACAAAAGCTTAATCTAACCAGTAGTATGTATGTTGCACTCTGTAATATTCTGTGATTTATTTCATTAACTTTATTAATTTCAGAGTGACAGATTGATTGTTAACTAAGTAGAAGGTCTAAGAATCATGTAAGGAGAGGATTATCAAGCACATTTTGATTTACTTACAGAATGAACCTGTGGATGAGTTTGCTGGTCAGTTCTACATTTACTTCCAGAACTTATTTCTGAAGAATATAAAATTAGAATGATTACATCTGCCTTACCGTAATTTATGCCATATATGCTATTTTCTTGGAGTTTGCTTAACAGCTCTTTACCAACTTAAAAAGTTACAAGCAGAAACTAGCCTCATAGAAGAAATTAGATCATGGGCTTTGAGAAATAGCTTTGATCTCAGCAAAAGTGACTAGCTCCATGAAATTGTGTAGTTCAGTTTCGCTGGTATTGTTGTCATATCTGCAATGGGCTAAGGGCATCAGCAAGACAAGGTTTCTAGGTAGAGATAATATTTGGGTTATTTTTTTCTGGTTTTTTTTTCACTTTGAAATGTTGCAGTTTATTGAAAGCAGTATTAAAAGTTCTTGCTATGCTCAGAGAATATATCCAGTGAGACACAAGCTGTCAGTTATTAAAGACTGAAAATTTCTAGGATTTACAAACATGAATCACTGAGCTAATGAGAAAAAGAAAGAGGAGGTAGAAAGGGAAGACAACAGTCATTTATGCTGGTGTTTACAGAAGTCAAGATGCATGTCTGAATCCATCTCGTTAACATCCTGGGTGTAATGAATATTTAACATTTCAGTTACTAATACAAAAGGGAAGAGCTTCAGTGGAAGGAAAATCCACTCTCCCAAACACTGCTTCCTGCTTGTTCCCTATGAGACAGGTCTCAACTCCCACTCCATTTCTGCACTCTGACTGTTCACACAACATAAACACGATTTCAAAAAACTCAGATACAGTTCTCGGGACAGCTCACTTGAGTTTGCTCATGAAAAACATACACAAAACCATATCACATTTGGCTCCCTCTAGCCAACATAACCTTCCATAATTTTCCTGGTTGGCTATGCAGCCTCAAAGACACCAGCAATTTTCTCAGTAGCTTGCTATAAAACTGTCTGGTGGGTTATGAGAGAGGCATTAGGTCAGTTGCTTTGAGCTGAAAAACTGCACAAAATAATAAAGATGGTAGGTTTCGTGCTATGTAATGGAGTTGTGCCCAGTCTGTCCCAGAAGGGAATAGTTTGGGAATACAATTGTTCATTACCACTGGGCCAGAAAGCCATTCTGCATTCTGCAGTACAGGTGCAGTTTAACATGGCAGGGGAATGCCAAAAGGAATAGACATGATGGTGCAATAGTCCCTGGCTGACTTTGGTAGGACCAGGTCCTGTGACTGGCCTCTAAGAATGCCTCCAGGCCATGCCTGATAACACCTAGTTTCAGAAACATGCTCAGGCTTAGGAATGTCCAAATGCTTGGTATTGCCTAGGGACGTCAAAAGTCAGTTGGATTTAAACTACCAAAAGATAGCTTATTCATTGTGATTCTAGGAAAAAAAGAATACCAAGCAATATCAAATTGGTTATCTGTTGATACAGTCACAAAGTCTGTAATATTAGCCAGGTTCCTGAGTCTTCACGCCCCTCCTCTGCCGCTGCCTCCTCTCCCTGACCAGCCAGGTGGGCAGAGGGGAAGGCCTGGGGGTGGGCTGTGGTTCCCATTCCCACCCTCCCAGTCAGTGGCACTCTGCCTTGCCCCAGCCAAGCAGAGCAGGTCATGCCTGCAGGTCCTGCAAGAAGTGTGGTGCAAAAAGTGGTACATCTTGGACTTTTCATATGGGAGAACCCTTCACAGCTCAGATGCCCTCCTGGGCTTAAACGTTTGGGACCTCTCTTTTCAAGCATGGAGGAGATCAGCCCTTTCTCAAGAAGAGGTTGACACATTCACATGGTAATGTGCTACCCTCAGTTCTAAGTTCATTTTGATCAAGTTTTCATCACAGAGCTAGATGGGAGGTTGTAGGCATCAATCCATCCACCCCTATGAGAAACTACATCATATGCTAAGGACAAAATTTACCTTAATTAAAGTATCTCATCTTGATCTAATGGGAGAAAGAATCTACTGCAGCTCTTGACAAACAGGTTGGTTATCAGATAGTCACTCAATGTATCATATTCACCTGATTTTTAAATTGAATTTGCCTGGCTTCAAATTACAAATGTTGGATTTTATTATACATTTACCTGGATTGACCAAAAATCCTTTTATGGTAATATTACTTATCATGTTGATTTTTACATAGCTGGGGTTACAGCTTTATCTCCAAGAAGTTAGAGTACCCAGAGTTTTTCACTAAAAAGAACAGAAACTCTTTGTTATTTTTTTTTCTAGCTCTTCTCTGAACACAGTCCAATTCAATGCCTTCCTTCCACTGTATTTTCCAGAACCAAATCCATCATTCTCAGCATGGTTTCACCACTAACAGACATAGAGGTAAGGTAACAAATGCAATGTGTTTGTGGTTTGAGCTTTTTTCTTTTAAGCTTCAACAGACTTTGCTAATCCCTTCTCTAAAAATATGACCCCATAATTCCCAGCTCCCAGGAAAACACCCTAACCATCTTTGATGCAATACAGTTTCTTCCAAGAACAGTGGTAGGGAAAGTAGGGGGAGTATAGTTATAATTATCTTTTTTTGTATCACTTTGCCTGCACAGTTTAACTAGTAGCAGGGCCAGTTATAGGGTCCTGGCCCTATGGTCTAAGGCTACAAAGCATTTTATGTTAATTGTTCAGTGAAGTAGGAATGGGAGCCCAAATCTCTTCTCTTCTAGGTGTGGTGCCCTGAGCACTATGCTTGCAGACTCACGATCACTTTTGTTCTGTGTCCCTGCTAATGGAGATCATCCTCATTTACCAGGAACTGGATGCACTTCACTCTATGCTCCTAATGTAAAAATCATTTTGGTGTCACTGTTCAAGAGAAAGACTGTTTGTATTGGATATTTTTGCATGTGCAAATACCAAAGTGAGTTAAATGGGAAAAAAAGGAGGATATGTGACTGGGAAATTGCACCGAGAATAAAAACCAGAAGTAACCTACTGTGATTAGCTTTGGTAGCTTCAGGCACTTGAAAATATCTGCTACACATATAGCAACTGAATTTTGCTTATCATTTATTGAAGCAAAAGAATACAATGTAGGGGGTCAAGTAAAAATATATCGATTGAGTCCAGGAAATTTAGAAGCAATGAAACTTTGCCATTTCTATGTGATTAGGGATTAGAGAAAAATTATCTTCTTTTGGAGGAAATTGTAAATGTGAGGAAATGTCACTTCTTTAAAGCCACACACAAACATTAATGCAGATCTGGATCAACAGATACTGGAATTCTCCCAAACACAGGGGGAAGGAGCAACCTCTTACAGGGCGACAGTTTCTTGTCTGCTTAGCCTGGTCCTTGCCTGTCATTTCGAGCAATTGCACCTCAGGTGCACTAGCAGGGTGTTCAGCTGAGTTTGACCTTTGCATCTGCTTTCTTTCTGCTTTCTGTGATCCGCCCGAGAGGCAAGTCTCCTAGCACAGCACGTACACAATACAAGGCAAAACCACTGCTGAAATGACATAGCTCATAATTTTCTCCATTCACTACTTTTTCCATTTCCCAGATGCTGTGTGGTTTTAGATTTATTTAGAAATGGTTTTCAGATCACATTGAATAGTCCTTTTGTAAAGCAAAGATTTTGCTTCACCTTATTTCTGTTAGAGCTATAGCCCCAGATAGGCGAATGAGCATTCAGTGATAACTCTGAAGAACAGACCTCTAATAAATCTGTCTTAATAATAACCATCCTAACACTAGAAACTGTAAGAAAATCTACATACAAGCCTCCAAAGTAAATGTATAAAACCTGTGTATTTTATTACATCTGTACCATGTGGTAAGTACAGAAAGGTTTTGATCATGTTTAATTATGCAGGTCAATTCATATTTAACTTCGCTATAGTGATAATGCAGATATCGAAAATTCCTGATAAAAAAGCCTTTGCAGTGTTCTATACTAGTAGATTTTTTTTCCAGAGTCATTAAACACAAATCAAAGAATTTAAAAAAACTTTACTACAGCTAGTTAGTCTTCACACCTGCTAACAATCAGACGTGTCACAGGTATGTTCAGTGTCCAGAGGAAAATATGAATATGAATGATAAAATATGAATGACATAAAACTGCTTTATTGAACTGAATGTTCCACTACCAAGAGCTTGTCTCAGGTGTAAAAGTGAGAGCTGTGTGTCCCATCCTAAAAACCCAGACCCAGGGGTAACAAATGTCCTTCTTCTAATCCAAGGAGTCACAAAATATCAAACTGTCACTGAATGCTGACTTACTACAAGACAGGATTTAATAAAAGAAAACAAAATTTTTATGGAAGGGGGATTGGCAGAAAATTAATATATGAACTAAAAAAATTATCATAATGTAACAAGAGGAATATTTTAGACTAGCTGTTTGAATGGCCAGAATACGTTTTGCTTGTGATGGTTTACAGGAGACATTTTAGTGCACAGATTGGTTTCTTATATGGCTGTGCAATTAATCACATAATTATCTCTTTTACATGACATTCATGTACTAATATGCTGTTGTCCGATTTCTAGGCCCTGTAAATTGGCTTTTCTTTAGCGGGGAAACAAGCAACACTCTCCCTGTGTAAATCTTCAAACTGGTGGTGTAGTAGTATCATACATTTCTCCAGATTATTTACCACCTTCTCAGAACAGAGGTGGGCACGACAGTCGCAGCCAAGCTGGTGTTCCAAGAGCTCAGCTGACAGCAGCCCCTGGCTTCAAGCAGTGACTCTGCCTCCGTAAATAATCCTGCTGTGTTAGCAAGTGCAAGAAAACCAGTTCCTTTGCCATTTTGAGCCTTCACTTTCCCACCCACCCATTACCAGAGCGATTGCCTGCTGCTCGCCCACACCACCCTGTGACAGCCCTTGTAGTAAGTGCCAGCTAGTGCCAACGGCTTCAGAAACACGCCGGCAAAACCTCCCGAGCACCCCAAAAATCCCAGAATGTGCTCGTTGCTGCATCAGGCAAATGATGATGATTTGTACCCACTGAGGACAGGAATAAATTAATGCATCAACATGTTGTCCAGGTGGCCCCAAAGGCAACCTCTTCCCACTCATAGACCTTCTTCCCTTCCATCCATCAGTTAGGGCCTACCCTCATGTGGAGCATTTATTCCTGGGTCTCAGTACTCTGTTATCATCCACTAAGAACAAAGAGCTCTGATTTATTCTGTTTATCCTATTTATGAAGTTTAATGTGTTGGAGGTACATAACATTTTCAGATGTATGGGCTATATATACAGAGTACCTATTAGAGTGGCTGAGAACGTCAGACTGCAGAAAGTATTGAATGTTGTGCCAAACCTCCTTCACAGTGCCACTAGGATAAAGTCCTGGTTACTTCAAGCACTGGATAATCATGGTCATTGGGTGAGCACAGTCACTGAACAGCCTCTGCCAGCCACCTCAGTAAGTCTTGCAGCTTAAACTATATCACAGACCAAACAGCTGCTCCAGGCACTGAAGATTAAGTAGGTACACTAGATATCAAGTATTTTCTATTTCCTCGGGTCTATGAAAATAAAATTATCCTATAAGGAGTAATTACTCAAAGTAATTTTCAGCATTTTGTTAAAATAAAATCCAAAACAGCAACAAAAAAAGAAAAGAAAGTTGGATAGATTGAACTAATTAATTCTTTCCTACAGCCAGTTGCCCAGCTTTGATTTCTTTGACCGCAAGATGCTGGCGTGCCTGTGGATGATGGCAAGACTATCAGGAAGTGCATCGGATGGATTAATTACTCAGTATTTGAGAGGCCCAATATGATTTTTGGAATAACATCTTCTGCTCTGAGGGCTTTTTTTATATGGTAGATCTACAGAACTTGTTACCCTTCATGTTAGGTTTATCTTCAAAGCCAGATGTGGAGCAAACAGATCATACTTTCATTTTTCTTTTTTTCACTCATATCTCATGTCTCCTTTTCAGCCAGCTCAGAGAAAATAAATAACTTTCTGTATATAAGAGTGTAAATTAGGATTACACATCCGAACATTTCTTACATAACACCAGAAGTCCACTATGTGCAGAAACAGCATTGGTAAAAATGTATATGGTTTGATTTTTCCAATACTTTTTAACCTCAAGACTTTCTTCCAGTTGCTTATACTCACCAAGCTATTTCCACAAGTTGTTTGCCCAATTGTATGTTTTTGGAATTTTGTCAAAACAGATTGAACAATACAAAAATATAGATTCTGTGGTATACATTCTTATAAGTCATCCTGGAAAATGGAATTTGCTCCCATCTGTTCTGGTATTCCTCTGTGATCCTAGGCAAGTAATTGGGTTAATTTTGCCCTTTACTTTACGAGATTCTTTTCTTTCTCTCCCCACGTTAGTTCCCTAACTGAAAATCAGTGGTAATTCCATTTCTCCTTCTCTCAAGCTCAACCTAAAATTTGAGTCTTTTTTTCTGTTTGTTATTGTAAACATGATGGGGTTAGAGTGAGCACCACATAAATGCCTACATTTGGTATATTGCACAGGAGATATGGCTATCCACATACACATAGAAGAACAGAACGAACTAGCCCTCAATCAACACAGTCTATCCACTTTACAGCATTCTATGGAAAAAAAACCCCACACCTTATAATCATGTGTATAAAAACTTACATAATCCACATGCATATGAGAGAAATGAAAACTTAGTTCTGCTGTGAGCAAAACTTAATAAAAAAAGTAACTTTACATCACTGATTGAATATGTCTTGGTTAATGGGTACCATATACAGAACACAATATCTCTATACAACATGTAGAGAAAATTGGATTCTGTGCCCCATTACAGCTGTACTGCACACAGGGGCTGTATCTGCAGGATCTGCCTGTTTCCCAGATCACAGCTTCTGGGCTGAGAGCATTCCAGACTAATTAAATATTTTCCTGGTGAGTGGTGGGACCCATTCAAATGAGTGAAAGAGAAAGTGTTTAATAAACATTCAAGGAACAAACATAGTCTGGTGTCTTTTAAAGAAGAAATGTCACTGGGAAATCAAGAATAAAAGATGTTTATATTCAAACAAAACTGTTTTGATGCCTTGGAATCATGTGTTGGAAGTTTTTCAAAGATATTAAAAGAAGATTACAGGGTGTCTGCATAACTGTACATGTTCTTCCAGCATAGTCTCAGGAAAACTTTCAGGGCCACTAAGCAAAGGGAAATTGGCAGGAGCTTTCACAACTTAAAAAGAACAAAATGCTCCTTAGTAAATTATGAATCACTTCTATAAAACTGACTACATGAAAAGGTAACTTCAACAGTTACCTCTTGAATTCCTGAAGTGCAGAATGGATCTAGTTCTTTGGTTAACCCTTTCTTACTCAATACCTATCTGCAGTAGGTCAAAATGAAACTATAGCAGCTAATAACTGAAATGTCCTGCATTTGTCTGGTGTAGAGTTTGGTTATGCACTGGATTGGATATGGGTCCTGCTTGAGAAGTGTGGCCTTAATATTTGGGCCAAATATTTTTATTTCTTTCTCAGAATTCTCAAAGATAATTTAGTGAAGAAAGCTCTCAGAAATGGCAACCCAAGAATCACAGAATGGTTGAGGTTGGAAAAGATGTCTGGAGGTCATCTGGTCCAACCCTCCCTGCTCAAGCAGAGTCACCTAGAGACATCTGCCCAGGACCATGTCCAGATGGCTTCTGAATATCTCCAGGGATGGAGACTCCACAGCCTCTCTGGGAAACCTGTGCCAGATTGATCACTCCCACAGTAAAAAAGGGTATGCTAGTGTGATCAGATAAAAGTTCATGTGTTTTAATTTGTCCATGTTGCCTCTTTTACTGTCACTCAGCATTACTGAGGAAAGCCCCTTCCATTCCCTCCCTTCAGGTATTTATGCATGCTGATAAGATCTCCCCTAAGCCTTCTTTTCTCCAAGCTAAACAGTTCCGGCTCACTCAGCCTTTCCTCATAGGAGACATACTCCAGTTCCTTAATCATCCTCATGTCTCTTCATTGGACTCTTGCCAGTATGTCCATGCCTCTCTTCTGCGGGGGAGCCCAGAACTGGATATGTGCTCGATGCGGCCTCACCAGTGCTGAGTAGAGGGGGAGGACCACCTCCCTCGATTGCTGCCAATGCTCTTCCTCATGCAGTCCACAATACCACTAGCCTTGTTTTGCCGCAACAGTGCATTGCTACTTCATGTTCAGCTTATTGTCCACCAGGACTCCGAGGTCCTTCCTGCTAACTGGCCCCCAGCATATGCTGGTGCATGGACTTGTTCCTCCCTAGCTGTAGGGCTTTCTACTTCCCCTTGTTGAAATTCATGAGTTTCCTGTCATCTCATTTCTCCGGTCTGTTGACATCCCTCTGAATGACTGTACAACCCTCCAGTGTACCAGCCATTACCCCAAATCAAGATACTTGGACATTATAAAATATTTAGTATTTTCTGGTGTAAATAAGCAGCAACCTGGCAGCCCAAGTATCCAAGCACTAACAGAAGATGACTTGAAACAGCAGTTAATGGTTTCCCCATCAAAGGCACAATCCATTCTTCAGTTTCTCTATCTTTTTTTTTAACCATCTGCAGTACAAAACCTCTGGGTAGTCTTCACTGCATTTTCAGATCTCAGCCATTCCTGATTTTAGAAGTCTAGAAAACAAGAGCTGTGGCTGAGAAAAAAAAAATAGTTTTCATAAAAGTTTTTTTGTTCTTCACTGGAACAAAGCCAGGATATTTTCAAATTCTTCACTAGGGAAAGCAAGACAGAAAAGAAAACAAAACCACAAAGACATAACCCACCATGACATTGCGGATAAGATATTCACTTGATCCGTAGGATATCATGTGTCAGTTCCCACTTCTAACTGACTCAGGACTAGCACTTCACTTCCCCATTGAGTGTCCTAGTGTACCAGTTACAGCTTTAGTTTCTTTATTTGGAGCAATAAATAATGAAGAACAGTTTCAAAAGGAGGGACTGAGAGGGATTAACTACTCCTCATCGATCCAAAACAGTGGGGGATTTGCATATAATTCTTCAACACCTTCAGGACATTTCCTTAGCATTTTCCTGCTTATAAATCCGTGAAACTGTTTTTTCTTCCTCTGTTCATCATTTGCCCTGCACCTACACAGACTTTGCAATGAGGGTTTGTTGTTTTAAAAATGACACATTTACATGAGAAGTTTAAGGTTTGACACATTGCCATGTTCCAGTATAAACTGTTCTCACTGAAGAAAACACTTATCAGCATGCCCTTTGACCTTCCCTGCTATAATGTCTTTTTCTGTTGTGTTCATCTTTTTTTTTTTTTCAGCTAGAGAGCAAAAAAGGATATGTTCACAAAAAAGATTAAATCTAGAATATGATTTAAATGAAAGCAGATGAAGCGATTTGTTTTCAATTCTGAAGACAAAGAATACACAACAGATTACTCAGGGTTTGTTATATCGTCTAATTTATCCTTAAGAGCTCTATCTTGCTCAGGATAGGTGCAAACACAATGAGACCTATGGAGTTCTGGGCAAAGCCCCAACTGTTGTTATGTATCCTTTGTTTTTTCTCTGCTAACTGTATCTGGGAAGAAGTAAGGTCCAAAGCATCATATAATGTTATTTCAAGGAAATCAGAACCACTGAAGCATATTGCCTGAACTGGGAAGTCCTAACATTAGTCTCTTCTAGTTTTTGTCTTGCCTCCATGGTTACCTGTTGCAAGTACTGTAATGTGCTAGCTATAGAAAATGGAAGGGCAAAATAAATTGTGACTTTAGCAGATAAGATAAATGCATTTCCATTAATTATCTACAAAGCTAATTCTTCTTGCCAAAGCTGTGAAGCATCTAAGCTTCTACAACGCTTTGCCAGGGCACTGTACTGTGTCTATCAGCTCTCCCAGCTCTGGTTCCACTCTAGTTTTCTTTCAACAAGATTCCTTACAGAAGCCAGGATTTAGAAATGACTGCCAAGTTTACTTTTACAAATTTCTCAAATTTATGTTCAGGACTGTACTACAATTGCAGGAAAAAGCAAAAGAGCCAGACAATGAAAGACAGAAGACTGTGGAGTATAAATCACTTATTTTCTTCACTATAAATCATTTTTGGAACAAAAATCTCTCCTGGAGAATTAGGTATTCATCAGAAGGGACAGTGTTTTTATATGCCTCATGGGTAAATCCTCAAAAGAGACTCTTATGCATTACAGGGTTTTTTTTGGGGGGGGGCTAGGGGCTGGGGGCTGGCAAGGAATAATAGGGGAATGCCAATTTTCAGAAAAAAATTCCAAGACACAATGAAACTTATTAGAATATGAAAGGTCTATGGACATGATAACTGACATTCTACAACACGCTGAAATATAGCTTACTATGATAAAACAATAGGAAAGTAAAGATAGAAATATATTATTCCATTTAGACCAACAGCCTCTTTGGAGCAGAGCAAAGGGTATGTAACCCTCAAATGCTTTGTTCAATCTTTTTTCATGTGAAGACTGTAGTTTTCTCTGGTTGAGATTTTCATGATGTTCCTGAGTGTTCCCTGTAGCTGGTTTTATATTACATAGAGACAAGTTCTCACTGATAGTATTGCGTTACACACTACATTGTAAAATGTGGTGGTGTGCAAAGATATTGCTAATCAATTATAATATTATATAGGACTCAAATCTAAGCTGAAAAAACTGCGTCCAGCATTGACCAGTCACAGAGAGCTGAACTGTGTCTAGTTCATGAGAAAAAATACACACTGTGACAAGGCAGGCGCACAAAGTACTGGTGAAAGCGGGGTAATACGGCACCTGGTGCTGGGTCCCTCAACACAAGTTTCTGTGGACACTTAAATGGATTCTGGAGCAGAGTGTAAGACAGTTAAATATATTTCTGTTAATGTGCAAATCAATTTACTTTTGTGATATTATCCTAAATGCAAGGAAGTAAATCAGAGGAGGTTGCTGGAGGAAAAAATAGAAGATAAATCAATGAGGACAATGGTGTTTGGTTCCAGCTAAAAGGATAAGATTTATGTTTCAGTGAGTTTTTCAGCAGCAGTTGCAATAAGCCTTGCAAAGAAAGATACACACAAATTGCAGCTAACCCCTATCTCCCCCAAGCTAGACACTGGAAATTGAAAGGCCAGAAGGAGTATTATAAATTGCAATATAGATAAAACCCATGTCGATGGCAGCTTTTTTTTTTTTTTTTTTTTTTTTTAAGTATTAACCCTTTTGTCTACCTGCTCTGTGGTTCTGGATAACTAGTGTCTAAAAAAAGCTGTTATTCAGTTTCTTTGATCAACTGTTATTGCAATCTCAACACTCTGCAATTGCATTCTCTATACCTGTTAACAGATCATAATGACATACAGAACAAGTGGCTGTGAATTTTTACAAAAATCTATCACCTTGAAGACAGATGCCATTATTTTCTGATGGTTTATTTCTGAGAAAGTGTGATGTATTGAAAAACCCAAGTGATGAACTTTGGTGTGTAAAAAAGAAAGCGTTAACCAGATGTACATTCATAGTTTGGACTTATTCTCCAGTTAAAATCATATAGAAATTTTGCCATGGTACTTGGTGAGCTCTGCTCTACAAGATGCTTTTGACTTACATGCTACTAAAGCCCTTAGGGATCACTGTCATATTATTGATGATATCTGTAATTTGGATTGTGTGTGAAATTATAGAACAGGGACAGCCATAAGATGGCAACGTTTGTCAGAATTTAGAGTTAGTAATTTATACGTTCTTAGATAAACTCAATTGTTATTTTATGTCTGTTTCATTTTGAAGAAATGAAGCTGAGGAAAAAATCAACAGACAGAAATAGCTTCAGCTACACAATGGAAACACTTGGTTTAGTCTTCATGATGGATGTAAGTGAATTTTTAAAGATTTCTGTTGGCTTTCAGTTACAAACAACTCAAATACTGCAGTTATAAACAACTCAAATACTGGTACTTGCGCTTTTTACTTCATTGTATTATATAAAATGAAGTTGTTTTTCTCCTGCCTCATGAAAGCAAAACTATTATTTCTGAAGATGGCAGTTGAAAATGGTTGGGTTTTTTTTCATTTTACAAAAATAATTAACTATTTAAAAAAAGAATGAAAGGATAGAAATGTGTTTTCATGGTAAAAAATATTCTGTTTTCATGGGAAGGTATTCAAATACATGTTATTAATTGCAAAATTGGCAGAAGTTTTGGTATATCAGTCTAGGCTGAGGAAAATCATGCAAAGTGCATTGTCATGTCTTTGTGATCATCTTATGTACAGATATCTTCTGTACAGAGCTGACATGGAAGTACTAAACCAGCCCTTGCAGAGCCACTGTGAGTCTCGAGTTGGCACATGCAACTTTGCTTTTAAGCTGTGAGGGCTGTTCTGCTGATTAGCCTCATGAGAGATATTGCGTTCAGCCTGATCTTTTAGAACCCCCTGGCACCGATACGTGGGAAGGCGGGTGGAAGTAGGCTGCTGTCAGCTAAGTCTCATCACCCATGGAGAAATCCAGGGATGCACAGGCATGGAGGTCACACATGAGCATCTAAGGAGCTGAAAGTTGGATCTTCCTCCTTTTGGGGGCAGAATTTCCAGTCCTGGCGGGTCCTCTCCGCCTCACATAAGTTGGCATGAGCCTGTGGACTGCCCTTTGGGCATGCTTCAGAAAGCTGCAGTTTAAGCTCCACTGGAACGGGATTTCTCTGGTGTATTTGAACAGGCACGTGACAAAATGACAGGCCTCTGCCAGCTTGCATTGGAGTTGGCAGGGCTTTTGCTTTTCTGAGCACCTAGAATCTGAAAGAGCACTGTCAGAGGACAGGCAGTCATATCTCCTTTGATTTTCCCTACCCTGTCCATAACAATCTAATAGACCACAGCTTCCACCAGTCTCTTGCTGTAGGAATCAGCACAGCACTTCCTGATAGATGGAGAAAGTTGTTATTATACAATGTGTGTATCTGCCACTGGGATAAATCTATAATTAGGATATCCACTTATGGACGTTTTCCAAATACATCTAAACAGTTATGCCAATTACAGGCATAATTATAAATGAATCAGAATAAGCATCAGCAAATGAATCAAACTGGAAGTTGTACAGTTTGCCTTGCTAATTACATTGCTCATAAAATAGCTGACATGAGATGTCTGCTACCTGCTGACTGGGAATGCAGGGTGTTCTTTATGCTACTATTGAACACTATTAATAAATAGGATAGTTAAATAGAGAAACATAAATAGCCTCAGAGGGAGATCAAGAGTGATTATTTTAACATCTAGAACATTCCCATTCTACTAGATTTGGAAACCAGGCATTGGTGGGAACTCCTTTGCAGTGTGTTAGCAGAAAATACAGATGCTTTGCTCCTTAGTTCAAGCTCTGAATCCAATTCCAAATAGCTTTTTCTTTCAGTCTTTCAGCTACCAAGACAAGCAAGTTTTGGTGGGACAGGCTGAAGAAATATAAATTCAAGCTTTTATTGGCAATGTCTTTATGCCCACTTAAAATAAGGAAATTCCTAGGATATTTATCATTTCACACCCCTCCCCTCCTTAGAGTAAGTGACTCTTTTTACTAATTCTGGAAGCATACAAATAAGTCTTTTAAGCATTTGTTTGCCGTGAGGTTTTGCTGTTGTCATTGACAAAGAAACTCACAGGGAACATGCAATATTGGCAGCTAATAATATCTGATTGATGTCACACTTATCAGAATAACCTTTGTTTTGCAACTGACCCTTTCAATGGTGCTAATACTTGACTAAAATAGTGAGCTGTGCCTGCTCCCCCACTGCCAGCTGGTTCAGTCCCACACAAGTTGACAGCAAAGGCTGGTGAGGGGGAAGCAGCAGAGAGGAAGCAGAGACTAAAGCTCCTGCTGCCTCTTCTTTGCACTGCCTGCGTGGCTGTGAGGCTCAGAAGCAGCAGAAGTGCCTCACAGATGCCTCTTCAATCAACTGTGCGAGTGTTGATGCATCCTCTCCACACCCAGGAGTTGGGGAAATCATCACATCCGTACCCCCTAGTAGCAAACTTACAAATCAAATAAGAAGCTTGTTAGCAACAATAAGAAGTGCCAGGCTCATCATTATCTCTTTTGCCTTCTGTACACTGCTGCTTCTCAAAAGATCTGGGATTATGACATGCACAGAGTAACTGCAGAAGTAGAAGCAGCCACACCTCTGTGGATGTCTACTAAATTTTCTGCTTCAGAGCAGGGGAAAGCCAAGCCTGCGAAAGTATGGGCTAGAACACAGTTCACAGTCCAGTTTAATCACCAGAATTATCCAGAAATTAATCTGGCCAAAGGCTTTTTCTACTTTATAGCTTTGAAAATAGAGAGTGGGTAGAGTAAGAAACAGCTTCAGAAAGTTAAAGAAGAAAACTAGTGTTCAAATGAACTTACATTGCTTACTGATGATGCATGCAAAAGTAAACAGAATTAAATTTGGTTCTTACCTTCTGTGGTCTGTCTCAGGTGGCTCACAAACAGTGAATATAGGGTAATGATTTTTATTATTAGTTACCTGTTTAGGCTTACGCACACAAAATAGCACTTGTCACCCCGAGCTGTACTCACACACTGGCATCTCTGTAATAGTTTGGAATTATTCTTGAAGAGTTTGCTGCGCAGTCAGACAGTTTAGAGGAACAAAATAGCACTCAGAATCCTGGTGTTAGATCTCTCAGGTATACTTACCCACAAGAACCATCCAATAAACCAAGTACGTCTCCTCCATTTTTACATTTCATACACCTGTTATTTTCCTCTTCAGATTAAAAACTGTCTTTAGCCTACTAACAGAATTTCAGAAACACCCATGCTCTGCAATATTATAATTCAGAGAGTAAAATATCTCTAATCAAATGTTCCCATTCTTGCTTATTTTCTTGTGCTGCTGAGGAACCCAGGCCCTGCTTAGAGAAACCTGCCTGTAAAGCATTTTGAACAAAAAGTGTGACATATCTTAAAAACTTTTGTCCTTTTTGACATATCTGTTTATGCTCATTTTTTTAAACAGTTGCACACAGCTCCGTCAGCTTGATATGGCCATAATACAGATGGTTTTCCGGAGCTTCTCCCTGTTCTGTGATATTTACTGCTTCTGATGTCTGCATACAGGAGAACTGTACTTTGAAAGTGAGTTGCAAAGTGAGAGAAGAAAGAATCTGCTTAGAATTTAGGAGTTAGTGTCCTAAAATTAAAAAAAAAAAAAAAAAAAAAGAGAGAGAAAAAACAGAATTCAAACTCAGATAGAAGAGGCTGTGAAATACTTAATTTTGGACAGTATTTTGGACCGCAGGATCCATTGCAGCAGACCCTGGATTTCACTACTTTTATGTCCCTGATCAGAGTGAAAATGTTCAGGAATAAAATCATGACTACATGAATATTCTGCTGCAGTCTGTCATATAAACTGTGACCTTCTGCTGCTTAAAAGCTTTCACTCATTCCTGATTAAGGAAGTTAAATGCCTCAGACAAACTGTTCTGCTGCAAATAATTCAAAAGATGAGGAAGGTGTATAGCCAAGTTGATATTTACAGACCATCATTTGCCTTTTATTAATGATAATAACATGTAAGAGTGGCTACCCAGTATGGTGTGATGCCTGTTGTGTCTTAGGTATTGCATTTCTGGGGCAGCAGTTTGCAGTTTAAGTTTCTGGCTATCAAAAGTCACAAACATTCTGTTTTCCTCTACTGAAAAAGATCAGAAGGAAACAAAATAAATAGGAAAAAAAAAAGAAATAATAGATCTAAATAAAAATTGCTTGAGTAAAGCATGAGAAAGTCAATGAAGGAGTTTTCAGGGGATAAATTGAAGATAGTAGAGAGGATTGTGAAGAAAAGAAGAAACTGTTAAGAGGGGAAATTTTTGAGTGGTAAAGGCTGGCAGCAAGGGAAACCAAAATAAACAACGATAGAGGGAAAGTTATAGGAAAGAGAACAGAACTGAAGATGAAAGCGAAGTGAGTGTCACTGAATGGAAAAGGAATTGTGCATGTCTCAGTGAAGGAAAGGGTGCTGAACTGAGGGCAAAGGAATGAAGCATATTAGGATTTCTGGAAAGAGAATATAAAAGGAAATTAAAAGGGGCAGATAGAATAGGAAGGAGAGAAAATCAAGTGTGGATGCTGGCTTGAAAGAATTCTGAGAGGATGAGTGGTTGGGGAGGTGGGGTATTTCTGAAGGGATGATTTTTAGGTAATAGCAAATCTGAGGTAAAGTTAAGGAAGTAAAGTAGGAATATTGAAGAAATAAATCATCTCCAGTTGCTCCTTCCACTTCTCATCCTTTCTTCCTTCCATTAGCATAATTTTCAGTTACAGATCCTTTCATCAAAATTTCTTATATGCTTCCCTTCTTCTTTGCAAACCACCAAAAATCTTCTCCCTTCCCACTAAGAAGATAAGGGGGACAGAGTTTGTCCAGCCCTTACAGCCTGTCCTGTGTTGAGAGCAAACACATTGCATCACTTCTTTATATTGCCTCATGGAAAAGGACTATGTAGCCTCATCGGTCATATGCTCTGCCATGAACACCTCCCTCCAGGCATTGTGAAGAAAGAAGACAATCCATGACCCTCTTCTTCCTTACCAGCTGTTCAGACAGGGAGCTCCAGGATTTCCAGTCCTTTTCTCTCCAAAGGAGTATGAGCTTTTGCTTGGGACAGGGAAGATAAAGAGGCAAAAAATCTTTTTCCACATCAATTTTGCAGAGGGAATAATATGCAGGGTAGCTGCCTCCTTCCCTAGGCAATCTTCTATTGGCATATGAGGTGGAACAAGGAAAATACCTGTGAGAATCCTAGATCCCAAAACTGAGCTCCACAAGAACCAAAGACACACAAGGAAGACAAGAAGCTGGTATACATGACTGGTATGCAGGATGATAAAGCTGTGTGTGAAAAAAGATGATAATAACAGTAGTTGGTGGGGAAGGCATAAGAGAGACAAGCTTGGATAAAGGGAAAAAAAAAAAAAAAAAGGAAAAGAAAGGACCTCCCTTTGCAATGCTTGGTGTACAGAAGACTCCTGTTTCCATCCATAGCCAATGTCTCCAACGTCTTCCATGCTCCCTTCCCACTGGGTCTCTTTGCTTCCCACTACTCAAAGTAAATGGTGAAAACACCAGCCAGAGCACTCAGCACAGCAGCTTGCAGTGCTCCTCCCTTCAAGAGCTTTCTCCATAATGCTCTCAATCCTAGAGAGACAAGAGAGCAAAGTGACAATCAGATTATAATGAGCATCATTCACTTCAGTCTGCACACAATTGAAGTGCAGAAAGCTGAAGTAACAGCTTTGCTAGTGGGAGAGCACTTTCTCCTGTACCGTCACAGCATTCCTGCTGGACAAAAACCTCAGTAGATTCCCCTCCTAGTTCCTGCAGTTTCCCCCTGTGATCCTAGGGCCTTCACAGCATATAAAATGTGATCTGCAATGCAAAGGATTTCTTACTTTGCCCCATTTGCTATTTCAATTTACTGACATCTCCTGCTTAGGGACGGTTACATTGAGTCTTTTGCTTCACTTTTAGATAACTATGGCTAATATTTGGAGCTAAAAATAAAGATAGCAAGCATATGCTGGCAGTAAAGGAACAAAGATTACAGTTTTTTTACTGTATATACACCAAGAGAGCATTTTACTCAATGTATTTTAAATATATTAGTAACAGAGTCAGGCTGGTAGAAACAGTATCACACAACCAAAACCCATAGATTTTTACTTTTAACTATTTATTTTCTGTCAGTGAAAGCAAATTACTAGTGGCTTCCGCTCAACTGGACATTTTATGCAATGTTTCTGACAGATGTGGAAAAAGAAGACTGATACAAGCTCATTGAAAGACCGGAGTCAGAACAGCCTGCAGACAACTGAGAGTATTTTTAAACTCCTCACCACAGCCTAAATTCCATTAGCATGAGACTTGGAAGGACACATCTGTTATTCTTTAAGGAACTAAAGCAGTTGGCTGGCCTCCTAGCTCTTGAACAAAGTGTTCAGGGCTCACATGGCAACACTGTGCTGCATATAACGAATCTGTTTAATTTAAATTATTTTTCTAAAGGAAAAAAGAAAGGAAGGAGTAATGACTGAGAAGCATCTGTGAAGGATCTGCTATACCCTGGGCTTTTTTGCAAAGTCTGTCTTCATAGGTTAGTTCATCCATCATCTGGAGTCACAGGAAGCAGCACAAGTGTGGAAGCATTGTAGATGAAAAGTGCAATGCTTGAAGATTAGTCTAGCTTCCTGTTTTACTGTTTTGTATATGAATGGAGAGTTTATGGAGAAGGTGTGAAGAAAGCTCTGTTTGACTTCAGATTATTCCCAACAAACTGATTCAAAATATTGGCCAGCCTTTTCTTTTCTTAACCATCTTTCTGTTGGATTGCAGGTGTGTATTGAAAAGGAGAATGCAGACTTCTTTATGTGAAATTTTGGTGTTAAAATCTGAGTCTAAAGATTTCATAAAAATCCAGCTTTAGAAGAGTAGCGGGGGAGGAAAGCAAAGGGTGGAAGATAGACCAAGGGAGTAATTTTATTTATAGAGAATTTGTAGAGACAAAACAACAGTTAAGTGCAACCAGATGCACTTAAAGCTATCCATGAAGTACTGTACCAAGAAAACCACAGAAATAAATTATAGACAAAGTTCCTATTCACTCTTCAGGTGAAAGAATTCGTGTCCTCATGTTTGAATGGCTACAAAACTCAGGCTGAGATATAAGCCATGGACGTATGTGTGTATGTATGCTAACGAGAGAGATGTAGTGAGTTAGTAAAGTATGAAAAATTGCAAGGAACATTTACAAGAAATATATAGAGGAAAGATTTTGTGATTAGGTGAGTAGACTTCATCCACTGCACTCCAAACCCTTCAGCAGTCAAGCTTTATGGGTTATCTCATAGCCAATGCAATCTATAAATATAAAATATAAAGGCTGAATGGGGAAAACATTCATATAAATTGTCCTGAGTTTTTCATGCAAAACCTAACTTGAATCCTCTAATCTTTAAAACCGTTTTCATGAACTGTTTATAAAGCCTGCTATTTCTATGTCTTTGCATTGTTAGCTGATAGACTTGGTAGGCAAAGTAAATCTACAGAGGCAAACTGAAATTTTGAATTTGTTGTTCGTGGGTTTCTTTTTCTTTTGTTTTTAACTGTTGTACAACTAGGCCTACTGAAGATACAAGGTCCTTGTTTCTAAAGACTCCTCTTCACATTTGTCTTCGATTTGTTTCTTAAAGAGAAAAGAAGAAAAGAAGAGAAAACAAAAGATTAGAAATGTGGAAGTACTTAAAAAGGCGAGCTGTTCCCAGCACTACAGAAAGAGAAGAGCAGCAGAGCTTTTGTGAGACTTGGAAAGGCCTAAGGTAAACTGGCTGAGGCACTCTTGGTGGGAGGCTGAATCTGTGTCCGGTCACCCTTTGCCCAGGGTGGATAGCTTTATTGATACTTTACCAGTTTGCTTCCTTCGTTCAAAGGACTTAAAAAAACACGAGTGTTGTTCTCTGGCCAGCAAAGTTCCAGATGCCTCATAACGCATGCTGATCACAGAAGTATTTGAAATACTACTTCAAGTAAAACCCTCTAATTATAAAAAAGCACTATAATCATACATTTAGGAACATATGTTTAAATTGGCTTCATCTATTTTAAGCAGAACAAAAGCCAACTGAAAAATTTCGAAGCAGAATACACCATTTTGAAGCGAGACACTAACAGGGATTTTTGGGGCAAACCCCCTATGATTTAAAGCTGAAAATTAAAATAAATACATTATGGGAAAAGGAGGTCTCAGCATGAATGGACTTAAAGGTGATTACTAGGAGATCCTTCCATTTATGCCAACTCTGTCAGTGATTTGCTGCATAATCTGAAATTAAGAGGGATAAAGTTTCTAGGAACAAGTAATTTGCAGTAAGCTAAATGAGGTTGAGAAAAATTGGACAAACTTGAAGGCCTCTCAAGCCTTTCAGTCACTGAATATCTCTGTCCTACTTTTGTCTGTCTGTAACTTAATATACAAGCTGATCTAACTTAATGTACTGGCTGATCCATCTTAGTTCTGCTGTTGAAAAGCACAATCATGCATGTGTGTTCCTGAGAAACAATTTAACAGCAGTTCAGCAGGGGTACCTAAATGTGCCAGACTTCATGCTCATAGCTTATTTGGGTCCAAGGAATAGTGGCCCCATACTCAGAGTACTCCTGTGCATCAGAGCATGCAAGCTATAATTTCAAAGTGCAGCCTTAGCGTGGCACAGATGCAAGCCTGATTTCAAACCCACAGTTCTGCCTAGGCAGTTACAATCAGCACCATTCACTTTCCAGACCATTTCTTTGCACAAGACGCAAGATATCACCTGCTGTATGTCAGGAGAAAAGTGAATTAATAGCATGGATTTAGTTTCACCTCCCACTTTTACAAGAGAAAGAATAGAAGGTGGCAAATAGGAAAAGCTTGAGAACTTTTGAATCATTTCATTACATTGTACTACACGAAGGATTTTATTGTTTAGAAGGGGATGAATAAGCACTTGCTCAAAATATAGAATAATTGACCTTTGAGGTCAGCAGATCTGGTGGTGCTGCACAGCAGAGCTACTTGCCGAATAGTAGAAAGAGGATGAGCCAAATGCCATCAAGGTATTTTTCATCTTCAAACTCATCTTCTGGGCTTCATAGAGGAGCAGATGTGGTGCCACTGAGGACAAAAAAGCACCATCCTAACAGTATTTCCTCTCTTGCATTTGCTTCCTCCATCTGCTCACATTCCCTGGGTGACAGGTTCATCTCAGCAATGTGTAGCTGAAGGGCCATCCAGACGGCATTAATGTGTGAATGTTGACCTCAGCAGCAGCAGCAAAAAATTCCTGCTCTGTTAGCCTTGCATGAACTGTGCCTTGTCCTTTTTGCTCAACAGCAGAGAGAGAGGAGGCTCTGTCCAAAGAGCCACGGATCGGAGGAGAGCTCTTTTGCTCATCCTCAAGCCTGTATATTCTCGTGTAGCCTGAGCACGCTCTCCTGACATTGTGTTACTGTGCCATCACGGGAAAGCAGGCTTGCTTCATTGGCTTCCCTTTTATAGAGAGACTAGTCTCCCATTCTTCAAATGAAATCTTGACATCAACATTTTAAAGATTTTTCCATTTTGCATTTAAACTAAGATGTTTAGAAGTGGTATTTCCTGGAAGTCTTACTCTATCCTAACATATTTCTCATGGGTTTTGACAAAAGAATTTGCCTTGAATCTGACAAAGCAGAAAGGAAAGGAGAGTATGAGACACAGAGATAGGGTTTGAGATAACTGGGTAATGGTATAAGGTTTTAGTATTTTCCAATAAGCCCATGGACACTACTGAATCAAGATCTTATTCATTAGTGTATGTTTATTTGTTTAAATAAAATGTAAGAGCACAAAAGGAGAGGTGGACTCTGCAACTGAGGCCCTCAGTTAGCTTGTGGGAGAACAGGCAGAAATTTGACAATGTCTTCCACATGGAAATTGTATCCTTTGACTACTGGGTTACCAGTTGGTTATTTTGACATAAACCCAGCTGCTTTAGCAAAAAAAAATACGTCCGGAAAAATCTCTGTTATTCTTTCTTATTGTCATTGTTTTATTTGTATTGGATTTGAGAAACTGGCATTTTCCCACTGCAGAGAAGCTTCCTGGAAACTAGAGTTACCATGCCCTCTCTGAGACATTTTATTACTCCTTTGGTTCTTTTGCAGCTTAGTAGATGAAATGTGGCTCTGGAGTTGAGGAGAGCTTTGTTCTGTCACTCTTAGTTTTCTTCCTCTCCATCCTTCTCCTTCCCCAAGAGTAATACAGACACTTCCCTCCTTTACAAAGTACCTTGAGATCTGCTGTTGGTGATCACTTCATGATGGTTCGACATTTTGTTTAATCTCCATAGCCCCCTTCTTTTCTCCCCACTGGTTTGATCCATACCATTGTGTGCAAAAATACAAAATTTTTGTGTGCTCCCAACCATTCATTCAAGGCCTCTTAATTCATCCAAAGCCACTTAATCCCTATATTATATTACATTATATTGCATTATATTGCATTACATTGCATTACATTACATTACATTATATTACATTATATTATATCATAGTATATTATATTTATTATGTTGTATTATATTTATTGTATTATATTGTATTGAATTGTATTATATATCAAGGAGCTTTGTCTCACACTGTCAAAGAAATGTGATTACACCTCTAAAACTGTTATTCCGAAACTAACCTCTGTGTTTATAGCAAATCAAAACAGAATGTAATCAACTCAGTTTGCTTTTGACAGATGTTTAAAACAATTTTAATGCTACCTATCTTCTTTGTGTCTGGTTTCTGCAGTGCCAGGATACGATAGTTACAATTTACGTTCACTGCATACGGGATGGATTGTTTGCCATTAGATAATTCTCTGCTATACACTAATATTCCTTTACTTTTAGCATTTGTGTTGTGAGTTCAATGTTTGCAAAATGTGGCGCTCTGACAGAAAAGTTTCTCCTCTGTTTATAAACTGGGAAAAGCACACTAACTTCCTCTACTTAACACTAACATGTCTCCAGCTGCAAAATTAAAATATCCTTGAGAATATGTTCGTTTCAAACAAGTGAATTGTTCCATTATATGTTTTGAAATCAATTATACTAATTCTACTTTAAATTAAATAGTTGAACTGCTCTTTCAAACTGATGCTCTACTGCCCACTCCTGGACATCAGAAAGTAATTCATCCCCGAAATCTGTTCGGTGCAGGACTTCCCTCCTGGGCGTTTGAAGCTGACTGAGGCAGACAGTCATTTCACCAAGAGCCCGAGCCCACTGGATAATCATGACCTGAATTCAAAACCATTCTGGACTGGATTTGAGACAGTCATCTGAACGACTCCGTATTTCCCCACTGACTGGTGAATTTCTCTTTTCCTCCTTACTGCAGGCCATAAAATGAGTTTCAGCATTCCTGATCTTCATCTGGCTATAAGTAACATGAAAGGAAATATATAACATGCATTACATCTAGTAATCACCCTAGCAAAACTGTTTTTCTTCTCAAGCTTAAATGCCAAATAATTAATCATAAACTGAAATAACCCATGAAGGAGGAACCTCTAAGAATGCAACTTTGGATATTATATGAAAAAGCCTTATTAAAATAAAATAGAATATCTTGAAAGGGAATGGAAACATGATTAATGTGCTTAACGCAGTATTTAAATATTTCACTCCCCGAGGTGAAAATAAAGGTTATTTGAAATAGATGCTGTAAAACACAAAGTATATTCTCTTATCCCCGCCACTGGCTTCTGAGACATCTGTCAGTTAATAGCTTTTAGGATGATAGCCTGAAGGAGTTCTTTACAGTACTTCTTCCTGTCCCCTTTAAGGCTTCAAAGGGTTACTGCCAATTATGTTTTAGGAGTAATGACCATAGGGCAATATACTTAACAAAATAGGGTTTTTATACATGAAAGCATTTTTTTATATATATATATGAAATATGTAAGAAATAAAACTGACTATATCAAAGCAAAAATATTGAGGAGGGTAGACTCCAGTGCATGGTAAGAACTGTAGCAGCCTGCCCCTGTGAAGCAGAGGAAGAAGAAATGCCATCAATTCAAGGCAGGCACAAACAGCCATTACGCACTCTCAGTATTACTATTCTCGCTCTTACAGGTAGTTACACGTTTTGCAAATGCCAAGCTTTAGATTTTCTCTGAAGTCTCACTGGTTTGGGGACAGTGTGCTTATCCCAGGGATGCACCATTTAGTACTTTGCTCACTGTGTCTGTTTGGGACCTTCTGAATAAACTTTTCCAAGACAAATCCATGGTGGGGGCAGCTCCCCCAAAGCAGTGTGGATGCAAACTAGTTGTTGTTATGCTTTTATTTCTCAGTGTAGTCATGATCTTGGAGTTCCTTGGTGCCAGCTCCTTTCTGTCTTTTCCTGCTCCCTTTCCCCCACTTTAAAGGTATCCACGGATTTTTTTTTCTTTAGCAACCAAGGATTTAACAGAGATATTGGCAGTAGCTGAGAATTGAATTGTTCCTGATAGGATCAGCAGCAAGTATTCATTTGATTTGTATGGGACCTGTTTCCCAGAAAGAGCTCTACAGTCCTAGCATTGCACAGTACTGGCGTATGCCACAAGCATTGAATATGCAATAGCAGTATTAGTCAAGAATCACAGTTAATGGTAATAACCTTTTTTTCCCCCAAATTAATCAGAAAATATGTAAGTCAGCATATTTAAATAATGCACTGAAATCAGAGCACAGCGTGAATAATATTTAAATAAATTCTGACAACATAAGAAATATAAAAAAGAGTATTCACAGTAATGGAAATAAGGAATTTTGAAAACTACATTTTCTGAAGGAGGAAATAATTAAAAGACCTACTTCAGTAAGATAATTTATGGAATGACCTTATCAGCAAATGAAAAGTGTAGTTAGGCTAAATAGGGCTTCCATAAAATGAAAAGGAGAATAAATGAAAGCAAGATGGAGATATATATTACTTTGCAGGAAGGCACAGCAACTAAAACAGGCAGGTTGTTCTCATGAAAGACATGTCATTTCTTGCAGCTAAAACCTGGGTGTCACTGAAAGCACTTTAAGGAAAAAAAGCCTTTAAAAATGTGTTTATAAACTTAAACACATCTCAGACCAAGCAGATGGATAACAAGGATCTCAGGTTCACATTTCTGAATGGTGGAGCTCACAATGGGAGCATACATAAAAGCAAATGCCTGAAAAATACTCTTTCCACAACAGTACCTTCTTGGGGTCATGGGTAAGGAGTGTACTTAGAAGAAGGTATTTGTTGTTTTATATTCCACTGCTGCCGTTGAAATACACCCAGGATACACAGATTTTGCACATTGCAAGCCAGATTCTAGACAGCAGGGGAAATACAGTGGACCTGAGCCTTGGTCGGCTCAGCTCTGACTTTAAAGCCATTTAATGCCATTTAAAAGTCCATATGCCAGTGCCCTCCTTCTCTCCCTTCTAATGTGATGTAGCCAGTTACATCTTGTATTTAACTGAGTGGCATGGTCTTTGGGCCACAGTGTTTTACTCTGATGAATAAAAAGAATCCCTTACATTGCTGCCAGTTGATCAAAAGTACCTACCTCCAATTTAACTGTTTATAGGTATTGTTCCTGAGCACAGTCAGAAACACTCCTCAGTGGTTTAGTGCATTTCCTGACCCTGTGTGCCTTTCAGATTTGTGCATGGGGAGCTTTTAAAAAGCCCTTTCTTATGTACACTTTCATACTGAAATTCTCCATCATCTGCTGCAATACAAATATGTTCTTCTGGCAGTTAGCAGACATTGTGAATAGTGACTGATTCCTTCCATTCCGCTGTTCAAGCTTACATAAATATCAAGATGTGACAGTAGGGATGAGGAAGATGTCACCACAACTTCATTCTGGCACATGAGAGGGTCATGGGGAAGTAACAGCACTTTTACTCCAGTATAGGTTGCTTAATTAAACCAATTGCTGATCATAGACAAAGGCACTCTGAGCTCACAGATGGGAACAGCGCCATCCTCACAGATGGGCATGAGCATCCAGCACCAAGGAACATTGTACTGTCACTGAATATCTGTGTTGGCGCCTGGCCAGAAATGTCAAAAAAACAGGTGCTGATCCTGATCTTCTATGCTCACAGTACAAGGGAACGCACCACTAGTCATTAATCTAACACCCGCATGGGTTAATCTTCAGAAGTCCCTGGGGAAAAATAAGGAGACTTTAACAAGCAGGTTTAAAACAAGCTGAGTATTTTGAAGTGCATTTCTACATTTCTACATTTAGAAGAGAAAGATTCTTTGAAAACTGATCTCAGTGGTATCTTCTTGATTTAATGAGAACATGAGAATAATCTTCCAGAAAAGCAACAGCTCTCCTGAAGCCAGTGATCTTATTGCCTGCCCACTGCAGGATTGTAGATATTTCAAAAGGAATAGAGACTATGTATCACCAAAGACAACCTTGCTTTTACACTACTGGATTTAACAAATTTAATCATGCTGTATGGGACACTTGAAGAAAGAAGGAAAATCTTAGAAAGAAAGGCATGAAAAGAAAGGCAGTAATTAATCAAGTTGCTCTTTAGGGAATGGTCAAGATATCTGCAAAATCACAAATTTGCTTGACAGTGTTCATTGTAATCATGGGGGAGCACAGCTTGGATCTCTGTTCTAAAAACTGCACGTCTAGTATCAATATATTTCCAACTGACTTAAAAGGCGTAGGCAGCCTGGGGCTCATTTTCTCACTTGGGCCCCTCTTCATTCTTACCTACTGCATGAATAACTGCATAATGAAACGGAATGGGGCACACGGTAATATAAGCATGTCAAGGAGAGGTCCTTATTGTCAGCTTCCTTCAAGTGAGAAAAGAAGGACAAGAGAAAAGGTAGCAACTAAAAGGTATAAAAGGTATGATGGAATGAAGAAAAGTTGAAAATTGCAAAGATGGTGCATGAGAAAAGCTTGAGAACTTTTGAATCATTTCATTACATTGTACTACACGAAGGATTTTATTGTTTAGAAGGGGATGAATAAGCACTTGCTCAAAATATAGAATAATTGACCTTTGAGGTCAGCAGATCTGGTGGTGCTGCACAGCAGAGCTACTTGCCGAATAGTAGAAAGAGGATGAGTCAAATGCCATCAAGGTATTTTTCATCTTCAAACTCATCTTCTGGGCTTCATAGAGGAGCAGATGTGGTGCCACTGAGGACAAAAAAGCACCATCCTAATAGTATTTCCTCTCTTGCATTTGCTTCCTCCATCTGCTCACATTCCCTGGGTGACAGGTTCATCTCAGCAATGTGTAGCTGAAGGGCCATCCAGACGGCATTAATGTGTGAATGTTGACCTCAGCAGCAAAAAATTCCTGCTCTGTTAGCTTTGCATGAACTGTGCCTTGTCCTTTTTGCTCAACAGCAGAGAGAGAGGAGGCTCTGTCCAAAGAGCCACGGATCGGAGGAGAGCTTTTTTGCTCATCCTCAAGCCTGTATATTCTCGTGTAGCCTGAGCACGCTCTCCTGACATTGTGTTACTGTGCCATCACGGGAAAGCAGGCTTGCTTCATTGGCTTCCCTTTTATAGAGAGACTAGTCTCCCATTCTTCAAATTATACTTTGCTTTGTGAAAGAAGGAAATGGTATTCAGAAAATGTGAGTTAATGGATGAGAAAGGGAAAAGGAAGCATATAGGAAAGTGTGAGTTTTAAGGAGGAAAAAAAAGCAGTGGATTTTACTCCACATCTGCTCTTTAAAGTCCCACATCAGTCACATACCATCAGATTTACTTTCCTCTGACTAGACAACAAAGTTAACGACACCTGATTCTGCAGAGGAGAAGGAAAAAGTAACCAGTTGCCTTAGCTCCATGTTTGTGGACAATGAGTATATCTACCTTATTTTACAGTTCAGATGTATAAAATCATTAATGGTTATACCAGCCTTCACGGGGATTGTATGGGTACTGACATACTTTGGTTTACTCTGAACTGATATTGCTGTACTTTGCAGATATAAAGAAACATCTCCCCTCTTTTACAGACCTTTTTCTTTCTCCCACCATGCTTATAATCTTGGGCCCAAACTCTGTCTTTGGGTTTGGGTCTTTCTTTTAGGAAAGTAGTTTTCCCTGTGGTCACATAAACATTATGAGATGTAACAAACACTCTACAGTACATTCAATTACTTATTTTAGATTGAGTGGAATCTTGAAAAGTTTACATGCTGACCTATATCTAAAGCAGAAATAAATGCATGCTTTTGACATTTTGGAAGGTGTTAGCCATATAAACTCTTAATTCATTACAGTATTCCTAGATAGCAATAGGAACTACAGTCCACATTCTTATATGCATAAACAAGGTATTGGGTATAAACTGTCAGTTCTTGTAAGGAGATAGAAACAGTCTCCTTCCAACCTCATTGAACAGAAGTTCAACATTTGCTTTCTATTAGTAAACATTCTTTGCTTGCCCAGTTTTCATATCAGTGAAAATCCCCTTAAAGCAAACAAACTTCTTGTCAAAGTGCCTAAGGATTTGGATCCATTACTTAACATAGCGAATGTCTGATTTGGGCACTGGATAAGACATTAGCTGCTTTAGTAAAAAGCTGAGATGCAGTGAGCTATACTAACAATTATCTGAAAAGATTTTATTGTTTGGGTTTTCTTATTCTTTATTTCCATCTACTACTGTGGTTCAATTCACAGAAAAATGCTATTTAGACATAGTATGAGAAGGTGAAGTTTATTTCAAAGCAGAAATTCACCATGATGTGAGGAAAAGAGAAAAAATTGGTCAATTTTTTTTTTCTCTAACTGCTTTCAATCTTGCAAACAAGCCCCCCCCACCCCCCACCCCCCCCCGCTCCCGTCAAAAATACAAATCAGGAAGTGTTTGATAAAATAAAAGTTGTAAGAAAAATATCATTTAGAAAAACTCACAATCCATGCACAGATGAATTATAATAAAGGGAAAGGTTTGTTGAAGAAGTTGAATCAACAGTGATATGGATGTTTTGGAAAACCATTGTCATTTGAAGGACAGCAGGATATGAGATTGCCCTGCTCATGAGGGCTGCTTTCTTTGTGCAGCAACTAGTCTTTTCTTCCTGTGTCTTGTAAAAATAAACACTGTTAAGTTATCTAGTTAACCTTCATAACATGCTCAATGCTTTTTATTACCTTTTTTTCATGAAAGTGTACGTTATTATTAAACAGCAATTACTATTGTAAAACAGCAGTTTTCTGTGAAATGTTTTTCATAAGAATAGTTCTTTCATCTTATTTCACAGTTTTGTCCCTACTCACCCAACTTTCAACTCTGTCATTACAGTTGCCAAGTGATAAAAATTCGGAACCATGTCATCTTCCTGAGTTGGGCGTGATGGCTACATCTCTGTAGGTGTGGTTCTTGTCAGCTAATTCTAACTAAATGAGTTTAATTCAGACATAAAGCACCTATCTTGGTGTTCCCTGTAGTCAGCAGAGACATGGACATTCCTCGAGGACATTCATTAAATCTGTCTTGCATGCCTATTTTGGGCCATCTTTTAACAGTGATTTTTTTTTCCTGCTGTGATCTATTGAAGGACGTTATATCAACTCACTTCTGCATGGTCTGTCTTTTAGATGGTTCAAGTTAGATGTGAATGTTTCAACTGTGAAATTTCAATAGATTGAACATTAGAAGATTTTGACTATGTACATGCAAATATTGTCCCAAAAATAGGAACTGCATGGGCAACAAGAATGATGGCTTTGACTGTAGCTAGTTCCATATATTTGTTCCATATATGGCAAAAAAATAATAGAATAAATGTTACTGATTTGGAGTTTTGATAGAATAGGCTAACCAGCCTGAAACAGAGAAAGAACAGAAACTTGTAGATCTGGAGACTCTTTCCTCTGTGAATTGCAGAGAGGTTTTGATGAACATCTCCTTGAGTTCATCAGTATGCATGCTACAAAGGTTTTTCTTTTACTTAAGCATACTTATTTTTAGCAAGAAGGCCCCTACTGGATTTACTTTCATCCCTCATACTGTTACAACAATTATCCCACAGGTGCAAGGGGTAGCTGCAAATCAAGATGGAAAGATTATTCAGACAGAATTCAGTCTGATAAGGTATATGTTCAAATAAGATAACGATTTATTTTAAAATGTAGTTTTGAATGCTTGTCATGAACTGTGCTACGCACAGGGACAATAAGAAGAACCAGGGAGAATATTTCAGCTATGACTCTATTTTCTGATTTACTTTAAGCAGTTTTACTAGAGGATAATTAAAGACATAGTAGATCAATTTTAGGACCCCCTGCAAATCGGTTTCTAGACTCTTGAGTAGGTATCATCCATTTCAGTTTGGTCAGGAAATATCTGCCTAATCTAATCTGCCATGTTTCTAATATGCACTTCCTCCGAGTGTTTAATTGCCTCACTGAGAGTAATGTTCATGAGCAGGAAGAAAACCCCTCACTATAATTGTGGAAGTTTACTGAGCAAAGTATGCTACAGTGATTCATAGGTAACTTTCTACACTTTACTTAACTGGGGATCTACTTAATTGTGCATCATCCCAGGGAACCAATTTGGCCTGAGGTAGTGAATTGCATTGACTGCTGAGTAATGAGGATACTTCTGACAAATATTTCTGTTTAATAGATATCATTCAGCAAGGTCCAACAGCTTAGGTTGCATTTAAGTACAAGAAAAATAAGCACAATATTCTACACTTTCAATTTTCTAATACAGAAGCAGACGAATAAAAAAGTAAAAGTAAGTGATTAAGATGGAATAAAATAATTTTATCTGTCTGTGTTTATACGTTACCATATCTTATTTTGAGTAAATCACAGCTTTAAATTGCATCCAAGTCTGTAAGAGACCATTGAAACATTATTTACTGCTGGATGTCAGCTATATCTGTCAGCACTCCAAAAATGTACAGTTGACAATGAGTCATAAATAAGAGATTAATTAGTGCAGTAGCTGGAAGTTATGTTGCTGTTTCAGATATTTAGTATCCACTTCACTAAGATAATTTGCATATGTTCTGCCCTTTTATCATCTGTTAAAAGATTTGATTAGAAAAAGGAGTCGAAGAACATTAGTGGCTAAAGGGGAGAGAGGGACACATGGGAAGGACACATGACGGCGTTTGGCTGAAGCCTCAGAACAGAAGAAAACAACCCTTAGTGCTGGCGTGAGCAAGGCTGAGAGTCAGCGAGGCTGACAGGATTGGTGCCCTTGGAGACAGAACAATAGGCATTATATTTAGAAGCTCAAAGGCCAACCATGAAAATGCCTAATTGGTTTACACTCTTGATTTAAACCCTGTTTCCCCTATTCTGCATTTTGTTGCTTTTTATTCAAGTCACTGGGAATTTTGCAAGTGCTCCCAGTGGGAGAATTAGGTTTACCGGAAAAGCATTTTCAGATATTAAAATAATTTATAGCAGTATAAAAAGTTGCATGCATATTACAGATGAATCAGGCATCACATATTAAAGGTGATATGTATGTCCCAAACTGCAGAGGTTTGGGAAAATTTAATTAATCATAAACCTTATCTGCTTCACCTGGTTCTGTCCCCGAGATCTCCCTTTGACTTTAATGTCCTAAAGAAATGTTCAACCCTACGATAACATCCCAGGTACTAGTGAATGCCTGTGCAGCTTCTGAAGGTTAGCCATCTTTTTCAAGGCAACTATGAAATTCCTGAAGAAACAGTTGCCTCTTTCTATTTAAGCACGCATGGGAAATGAGCAAAATTCTGCCCTAACCTGTTTTTTCATAACATATGATCCTATGGCTTCTTATTACTGACTGCTAGACAACTGTGCCCTGAGTTGATTAGTTAGCTCTAGGATCCCTATGTAGTTAAAGGAAAAAAATAGGCACTTTTAGGTCTGTTTCCTCTTACATTTCAAACAAATTTAGACATCTTCTTTTGTGTGACTTAAATCACGCTTCAGAACTGCCCATTTCCCTTGCCCAAATGACCTTGGCTGCCCAGATCAGATTTAGATATCTGCATTTGGTCAGATGAATCCCACCCTGTCACTCCAAATTCCTAGCTATACTGTGATATTTATTCTGATGGGGCTGTGAATCAAGCAAAATAGCAAAACAGTCCTTCCATAACATTCAGAGCTGCTGAAAAGGGTGGTCTGCACAGTCGGGAAAGACATGGGCCAATTTTGACATGTTGTGATGGGGAGTCTCACGGATAACTGGAAGTCTATATAAAAAGAGACCTTCAAGAAAAACTTAGAGAAATGGAGTTTGACTTAGGCAAGCAAAAAGAAAAATCAGGGAAAAAACAAAATCATGTTGTGTATAGTTCTTGGATCTGCGAAGATGCAAACAAATTTGTCTTCATGTCCACTGGGAATGAGACAAGAAATAAAAAATTAAAACTTCATTGAGGGAAATTTGGGCTAGGTATTAAAGAAATTTCTAAGAGAAGGGATGCTTAAGCAGAAGAACAGATCGCTGAAGACAATTATGAAACTGTTATAGTAAGGGATTTTAAAAAAGTTTGGAGCAGTATCTGTTGGGCATATTTTGAAGTTAGGATTTCTTTTACTCTGCTACTTTTCTGTCATTTTTTCTTTCACTCACTTGTATCTCTCTCTCTCTCCTTTTTCTCACTAAGTGTGTTTTAAAGGAGAGAAGAGAATCACAGCCTCCAACAGTAGTCCCCACTTTATTTCCAGGTCTGGATCCCAAATAAGTAATTTCTTTTTATATCATCTGTTTCTTAGGTCACTCTGCATTTGTATGGCTTTGTGGTTGGCCTTAGAGAAACAAATTACAAATGAAGAAATAATTGCTACGTATTCTACCCTTTGAAAAGAAAATGCAACAGGCAGGAACTAGATGGAGAAGAGAATCATACATCATTTACAGAATAACTACTTGGGCCTGAAACTCTGATGGACAGTCCCAGAGGGGCACCTGGGGGCATGCAACTCCTGCAGAAACCCCCCAGTAATTTTCCTACTACCTGCTGGCTTAACATTAAAAAACATCACTTCTGACAGCCTGCAAAAGAACAAGCTGGGACTTATTTCCATTTCTGAAGAAGAATTGTTTCACTCAGTGTGGGATTGGGTCATTGCATCTGCAGAGTTTTTTTAAAAAATGTTGACCACGGTTCTATACACAGTCAGGTTACTAGACTCTGTTTACTTGCTATATAGTTAAAATGAGCAGTATTAAATTTTCAAAGAAGATTATAAATGAGAAGGGGAAAAATGCCTTAAAATCTTTATTTTACTGTATCACATGAAAATAAGAAAATAATTAGAAAGGTGACAGAACACAAGGAAAAATAATTTTGCATTTACATCATCCCATTAGTTTCCAGATGATCACAGAATTCATGTTATTTGATGAATTTTACCTTCTGTGGTTACTAATAAACAAAAAAATCCCTGAAAAAAAACCCTGTTGTTTTTCTACTGAAGTTGCACTAAGCAGGTCTTTCTCTCTCTCTCTCTGGCAGTTAAAGGCATATTTGTTTGGCTGTTATACGGATCATACATTTGACCTCTTTACCAGCAGTAGACAGTAATTTCCTATACATTAGACTTTGGACACTGGGAAAAAGCCTGTTCTAATGTTCCCATGTTCTTTCTGAAGATTGCTGCTTTCCCCCTCACCCCCCCAGGAGAAAGAGTACTTTTAAAAACAAAACCAGGGTTGATAAACTGTAGTTCAGAGGTTAAAAAAACATATTTCTTGGAGACTTGTCGGAAAGGAAATTTTAAGGGCAGCTAAAATTGTTTTATAATAGCCATATGTGTACATTTTAAATTACAGCAACATGTATCAAGAATGCGTCTTTAGGCTATTTATGAACCTGGAGTTCATTGTGCAGCTAAGACTTCCCTGGCACATGAAGAGTCAGGTCTAAAAGGTGACATGCACATGGCAATAAAAATATTCAGTCCAAAGTACCCCTTTGATCATACAATGATCAAAAGCAGACACAGCACACTTCAACACTACAGTTTGAGCTACAACAATAATTCCATTAAAACACAGCAGGTAGATTTATGTGCTTAAACCCTTTGATGAATCTACTCTTCAGACTTGAAATCTGTTCCTGCTGCCTTTCATTCCCACACCAATGCCAGTGTTGATATTTGCTTTTTCCAGAAATTTCTCCAGACTCTTTCTACCATGTCCCTTTTTGTATTAAAATATCTCCTGCAAAAATTTTGTATACTAACGACAACTAGAAACATTAATCATCTGCATGTCAAATGAGATCAGATCACAAATGAACAGCTGCTAAGGCTCAACTCATTTCTAAACCAAAGTGGTGGTAGTGGGCAATCATGAAGTCTTAAAGGAGTTTGCAGCAATACTGCTATCTCCTTTGGCTCCAAAACCATCGTCAGGCTGGCTGTGTTTATTTTTCCAGGTGGTACCTATTGATACTATAGTCCACTGAAGTGGACAAAATCCCTGATGTAGCAGAGATGTTGGTAGTGACTCAATGAATGTTCAATGAGTGGTGCCTAAAAGATTGAGTGATGGAAACCCAATACAGGACATTGTTGAGCTCCTCCCTCCTGTCCCCTTCAG
Source organism: Falco cherrug (assembly GCF_023634085.1). Lineage (NCBI taxonomy): Eukaryota > Metazoa > Chordata > Aves > Falconiformes > Falconidae > Falco > Falco cherrug. Next base: position 45,707,608 of record NC_073698.1, on the reverse strand, counting down.
GCAGATTTGTGTTGCCTCTTCAATTGTTTACTTTTGGCCTTTGCATCCTGCATTTCTCTCCGCAGGGTGACACAGATGCAATGGGAAACATGAAGATGTGTTTAACCTGTTTCACAGCCTTGTGTTGTTCTCCTGAAAGCTGGAAATAGAGATTCCATACCCCACCAAAGTGAGAAGAGCTGAGACATGAAGATGTCCTCCATCTTCTACTTCACTCCTTTAACTGCTAGGAGTTCTGTGGATTTAGCTTCAGTAATACATTTCCTACACTTCAAAATGCAAGTGACTCTGAGTGCTCCCACAGATATCTTTGCAGATGCTTAGGCAAAAAGTAGAACCATATGGTTGTAGGAATACCCAGAATTAGGCAGAATTTGAAGAGGATTTGAGGAGGATTTTGAGGACTTAAATTTTTGAATGCAGCTATTTACAGATTTGTAGAAAGATAAAATCTATTCATCTGAAATGTGGAAAGCTTTTGGACACAAAAGCTCTTCCTCAGGTTTGAGATGGAAGGCTACAAAGCCAAACACAAAAGCTTCTGAGCTGCCCACAGACTACCACCGTAACATGAATGTTATTTACCAAGACAGCTAGCTTGGCTTATATGTCTTTGTTCACGGCTTTAGAGGCAGATGGATATCCAACTACGATTAAGATTCTTGGCCTTTCTTCCCACTGTAAAACCACAGAAAAAAGGAAAATCCCAGGAGTTTCAATTTATTTTAACAGCAAGTTAAATGAATGTTCTCTTTCTCCTACATATAGCTTTAAAACATCGGTCTTCGTTGTTGGCTACTCCTGTAACAGTACTGTTTGTCTCTTGTAAGTACATTTTAACTGTGTTTTCAAAATGCTTTCTGGAAGATGAAAAATGTTTGGGGCATGGGGAATACCAACATTTAAGGTAAAGTTACTACTGCAAGGGAAAACTAAAAGAAACCTTCCCCAGTTGGTAAAAATATATTAAAGATCCTTTAGTACATTAAACGCACTTTATTTTCTGCAATATTTTTGTTTACTCTTTGGTCGTATCACAGTGGTATGACTTTACTAACAAAACAAAGTTAACACAACTCTGCTATGTTGGTGTAAAGAAATCATAATCCAGAATAGAACAGCTAGAAAATTGCATGCCACATCCCACTCTTATTCCATGGCCACTAGAGTCCACAGACAAAATCCATCCCAGTCTTTGGAAAATAGAAAGTATGAATGTGAACATCACGCACAGAGAGATTTTTGGTTATCCCATTGAGAATCTTTTACTGTAAGCCAATAGGGGTTTTGTGCCCCAAACCCCAGCCACAAATTCCCAGAATGGGAACAAAACATGGCTTCACAAAAAAGCATGAAAAACGTTGGGTTATTAATAGTTTTTCCAAGAGGAACAATGCTAGTATATGCCAATATACCCTTCTTCAAGGGTCTGGAACAGAAAATGCAGTTTAGTGCCTCCATCTACAGTTTCTTTTAGGAATACCATCAGCAGTGGCCAAAGGGCCATTTGACTGTTTCATCCTCCTTTTGTTTAGCATAGGAGTGATGGAGACAGTACTCAATAAATGGAAGCATCACAGATCTGCTGAGAGAGAAGTCATTAAGCAAGCTGAGGAGAGGAGGTATAAACCCAACATCAAGGCCAGATTTGAAAGGCTGTGATTTAAAACAAACCAAAAAAATAATTGACCCATACAGATCTTGTTGCAAAGTATTCACTTTGTGATACGACCAACTATATGAAATAAGGAAAGAAGAGCCTATAACTCCTGCTTGCTAACTTAATTACTCAGAAAAAAATCCTTAGCTACACGCAAGGTTTCACTGTCCAGCTGTTTCCTGTGAAGCATAGTCTTACGATGTTTAAAAGCAGGTTCTTCTGTCCTAGCTCTGAAGGATGAACAAACTTCCATTTTAGCAAAAGGAAATAACTTTGGACTGAGACCAAGTGCTGAGAATTCCAGGATAAAAAGAGATCATATTAGTAAAAACAACATGATCATAGTAGTACAGTTACCAATTTAGCTATATTACACATTGATGGAAATTATGATCAGTGAAAATTAGGCTTGAGAAAAATATGCAAGGAAAACCTATTTAAATTAGAGGGAGCAAAGAAAGGAAAAACCAGCATGAAAATATTTTTCTAAAAAGAAATGTAGTCTTAGACTTGAATAGACTGATATGTGACCTTCACCGGCCTTTAAATGATGCTTTATTGAGAGAGTTGATGCCTGGTTCCATCTTTCCATCTCCACAAAATAAATGAATTATCATTGCATTTCACAAACAAAGGAGTATCTGAAAAGCTGCCAATAGCCTTTCAAGCACCATCTGACAGAAAAGATAGGAAATATCACTGACATAAAGCAAACAGAATAAGAAAATGAATACTTAGGAACTATTTATATGGAAAAAAATGCAAGATAAATTTCTTGACACAGAGCAGAGCCTTATTTCAGAGACCACTGGACTGAAACATGACAAAAAGAAAAGAGTGGTATGGTCAAGTGCAAAACAGCCAAGTCAAAACTAGAGCAGAGAGCAGAGAGGTTACCAGCGCTGAACTTAAAAATATAAAATGGAAATCTGAATCGAGAGCAGTGAGGCCATCCTGGAGTGCTGATACTGTCTAGTATCTCTATTCGGTAATTCCCTCGAGGAAACAAGGGAAATGTCCACCGCTTTTTTGTTTTCCATACAAGCAATGCTTAACACTTTCTTTTAATCTTTTTTTCTTCTTTTCTTTTTTCTGGTTTTGTTTGTTTATTTGTTTGTTTTGTTTCAAATGCTTGTGAGCTAATAACTGATAGGGAAGTAAAATGTGTACATTAAGATGAGAAAAGGTAAGACTCTGGGAGACACATTCATTCATCTCTAGGCTGCTAGAAGCTGACCACGATGACAATGATGATATCCCATCAAACATGCTCTTTTGTTCAAAATGAGCACCATACTTTATTGATTCCCGGTGAAATTGCTCTGAGAGGAATCAAAATACCAGCTGCCCCATTTATTGAGCTGTGAAACATTTCTATTCGCTGTGCAGCTGTGTGAACCTGAACTAATCTAAAGGGCAGATCGTCTCCAAGAGAGCTCAAAATAGTTTTATTGCAGGCAGTTTGCCTAAGTATTAAATATTGCCTGCTCACGTGGGATTCTGAGCAAGGGCTTATACTGAAGGGAGAGCAATGTTACTTACTGAATAGAGCACAGAATGCTGCCTGTTTATCATAGATGCACAGAAATTGCAGAAAAACTATTAAATACATCCAGTTTTGAAAAGTGTGAAGAAATGTCATGACCAAATGGTACATCGTGGTGCTCACTCCCTTGCATGTGGTACTTAGCGTTGTGCAAAACTAGAAAGCTGGGTAATGATTCAGTGATTCTTCCTGATAAAAGCATGTGTTTCTCTAGTGAGTGTTATCTCTGCAAGGGGTTGGAAGGGAACAGAATAGCCCACTAGTTTGCTTTTTGACAGATGGTAAATGATAAAGCAGCATTAAAATCAGCCAACCAGCTTAAAGTTTTCATTTTAGTGCCAGCACATATGTATGTTGCTTGGGGAATTATGCTCTAATTAACCTAAAGCATGTAGTATTGCTCTTTTACACGTAATGGGAAGATTAAGTGAGTGCAGCAGATTCTATGGTCATTATCAAAATATCACTGGTAATAAAAATTCTAGAAAACATATAAGAATTCTCTAAGAGAGGAACTGAATTCTCTTTTCTTGGTAACATTTTTTCCTGCCATATTTTGTATTCTTTGGCAAAACCACTTTTATCTCAGGCAGTTCAGCAAACTGAAAGCACTTTTCTGTGGTCAATAGTTGAACTCTTGTCAGTTACAAACCTTGGGCCATATAGCTCCAAAGGAAGGAAAAGCCAGTGGGAAATAAATTAATTTGGCTATATCTTTACAGTACATGGCTATACCATGCACCATGAAAAAAAGAGGGATTTCAGAAAAGCTGAAAATACTTGTAGAACAGCCCTGCAAGCACCACTTTGGGAATTCCCAGTCATTAAAAAAAAAATAAAATAAATAAAGTATCTGTCAGTTTGTCTACTTCTTTACTCATGAAGCAGTAGTTTTGGAGATGGTATTCAATCACATCCAGATTTTTAGGGACTATTCTAATAATTTATGGGTAGAAAACTGGGGACATTTAAAAAGAAAGATGGAAGAGGGTGTGTGTGTGCATTCCTTAGCATGTTTAGCACAAGCTCAGTTTAAAGCACTTCTGTGACTATCTGCAGGTCCAACCATCAGATGTTTTCACACTTGAGAAGGCCATCCAGAAACACAAAGTAACTCCTGTCATTCTGTTGGTAGACCAGAATGCATTGATAATCTTAATTATGTTAATTTTTGGATGATGGATTGATAATGTTAATGATAATTAACATTATCCATCCATTATATTATGGAATAGGAAGAAGAAATGAGCTGGAGAAGAAAACACTGGAGTTGCCCCTGGCATAGAAAGGAGAGGAGTGGATGAATGCAGGATAGGTGGGACAGGGAATGGCACAAGGCTATACCCATGGCCCCTGGTCTGAGAAGAGGGTAAGGAATGCTGCTACTAGGGAGGGAAGAACTGGAGCAAGATAACCCAACAAGTAAGACATTTTGTATTGGGGGGTTGAATTGACAAACTGTTCTGGTCCTGTCTTAATGGAATAAGGAGAATGACAAAGCCCCTGACAGATGCCCCTGCCACGGGGGATGAGGAGAAGCTGGGGGACCTGAACAGGATTTCAGTCCAGTGAAAAAAGAAGGCGTGAGGAGAGGGGGTATGACATAGCACCCAGAGTTACTCATAACAGGGTCCCTGGCACAGGAAGAGAACAGCTAATAGGAAATAAGCACTAGCCCTGCCAGAAGGAAAATGCAGAGGGACAGGAAGACGGTAGATGGGACACAGTGATGAAATAAAAGGAGGCATGGTATTTGTTAGTAGTAAGTTTAACCAACAATAGCTGGTGAAATGTGTAGTCTCCTTGCTGCTGCTACTTCGCCATGCTTTTTAACTACCTAGCTTTCACTGCTGCCCAAATGTAGCAATGCTTTCAGTTGGGCAAGCAGAGGGGATTGTGAGCAACCTGACGATTTGCTATCCACATGGATTTTGGTTTGCCAAGATGCTTGCTTTTCTGCAGCTTGGCTTAGTGTGGGAATATTTTCATGGATGATGTATGGCTAGAAGCTCTTGATAATACTGAAAGTCCTGTAAGAAATGCGAGGTCCTAACGCACCTAAAGATATTATGTGTGCACCGCACCTCTAAAAGAAGGATCAGTGTGATCTGTAATTTTGCAAAGAACAGGCAAGCAGAAAAATAAAGACATGGATATATATAAATATACATTGAATGATGAATGATGTACCACTTATCTATAGGATGATGTACTTATGTTTATCTAAAAGTTGGGAAACGTCCAAGGACCCTTATTGCTAACATGATGGATGTACTAATTGCTAAGTCCTTGGATTTGTCATCTTTAAAAAGGCTATCTGGGCCTAAGCTCCTGTTGTTTATACAACATGGCAAAGACAAGGACTTAAATCATGGTCACTAGTTTAGTGAGATATGTAAATGAATTCCTGGAATTGTAATGAATATGTAAATTATTTCCTGGAAAGTTAATGAATAGGTATGAGTTGCTTGTATAAAGAGGGGACTGAAAAATCGCCTTGGTGTGCATGACTTTGGTGGAGCGATCCCCCATGCACCCAGCACTGCTGAATAAAGATAACCTCTGCTTGCTCATATATTGGTGAAGTGATTCTTTAAATCAGGCGTCCTCAAACTACGGCCCACGGGCTGGATATGTCCCCCCAGGGTCCTCAATCCGGCCCCCGGTATTTACAGACACCCCCCCCCCCCGCCCCCCGCCGGGGGTTGGGGAGGAAACCAAGCAGCCGCAGATGACTGCCTGCCACTGCATCCACGCGCCGGCCCCCTGTTTAAAAAGTTTGAGGACCCCTGCTTTAAATCAACATAAACACAGGTGTTTCTTTGCTGGCATATTTCTGGGAAAAAAGCCCCACATCAAAACTAAAAGCATTTACACAAAAATGTCTGCAGGTAGGACTGAATTTGTGATTGGGTGATAACCACGTCAAATTTGAGGAAGTATTCAGAGACTGATTATGCAATGTTAAGTTACAGACAAAATGATTTCTTATTACTGGTAGAATTAAGTTGGCTAGTATTTATTTCTCTCTCTGAAAATGATGATTAGATCCAAGCACTTCTCAAGACAAGGCTAAGGCTTCCATGCTATATTTTAAATAGGTCTGGGGCGATTCTCTGCCATTGAGTGCAACAGTATGGATCAGCCCATTCTCATAATATCAAGCACATTTACATTCTGAAGTGGGTCACTTTCAAGTTAATTGAAAATAATGCAATAGTCCATATAGTCCAAACTATGTTTAGGAGTTGTTTGGGAGAATGCTGGTTGGCCCAGGTTTAAAACAAACCAATTTAGCACTATACGTAACATAATCCAGTGGCCAGTAGTGCTCCCTCATAACAACCAATTTACCTGTATGAATGCAGCACCTTGGTCCTCTAGCAACAATCCAAAGACAGCAAAATCATCTTTCAGATTCTCAGAAAAAAGGTTAAATAAAAGATGTTCTGTAGAAATCTCTTCTTAGTGCATGTTAACTATGTATTCATCATTGCAGCCTTAATTTCAAAAACATTTGTGGTTATTTTTAATATTTGGCTTTGAGAAAATGCTTTGCTGGATCTAGGCATTCATCTGTTGATAACTTCATGGAATGGTATTTGTAGGCAACAACACCACTGTAGCACTTAGGACAAAACCCCTCTTAAATGGGTATGCTTTTAAAAGTTTTCCCATAAAACAATATCCTTGGAAAAATTTTAACATTCAAGTTATGATATTTTAAATATCTTAAATTTAAGATTTTCTGTCTGTTAGGGATAATGAAACAAAGTGAATTCCAATAAGAAATTCCATTTACAATACAGGCTTCCCTGAAAAAACTTCTAAGGAGGGATGGAAAGAACAAATGTAACAGAAAGCCATGATCTACTTATCCCCAGAGTGCTAATTTCCTAGTTAATTTTCTGACTATACCCAACAGTCTGTATCAGGAACAAAGAGAAACAGAGACAGGGCAGAAAGCTGCTGAAAGGAAAAACTAATTACATGAGGGAATATGAGTGAAATAAAGTAGTTTTTTGCTAGTTTGGTAACTGGCACAAAGTATTTAGAGAGGATTCAGAGCTACACGGAAGTCAGAATTGTTACAAAAAGCCACATAATGAGTTGCAAACCTTCAGACAATCAACATGCTTTTATAACACAGAGATGTGCAAACTGCATCCAGTAACGGGGCAAATCTTGCCCGTTGGCCAATTGTCCAAATAACAGGATTGATGCCTGGGACACACGGGCAGCTCATTCTAAGCAGCCATGTCCCAGCTGTGGTAATAACCATGGAGTTGCTCCTTCATTCATTAGTGCAGCAAATTCCTGAGGATAAAATTATTTAAGGCAAAAGCTCCCAGCCCCATGTGTGGCACCACGTACTACTTCAATCCTGCAGGAATGCAGAAGTTCAACCAGTATCAACATGTGCATTTCCAGGTCCAAAGCCAACCATGGCAGGGGAGGTGGGATGTGAAAAGGGAGGGTGGGAGAGAGCATCTTGTTTTGTGGGCTGTGCAGGAGGCACAAGGAGATTGGTGTCTTGGTTTGTGGGAGTCGGGCCAGTAGGGGAGGGATGTGGGTTATCGAAAATAGGGTCTGGGGGAGCTAAGCTGTGTGGTCTTAGGAAGGACAATAGGATGTTTCTCTTCTATTATTCTATGTTTGCATCTGGGGGAAACTTAGCTGGGTATGGCAGGATGAGGCATGGGTATCAATGGTGACAGACCTTGATGGTATGAAAACCCATAATACAATTTTGCCACATCAGCAAGAGTCTTTTCTGGTAAGGAGAAACAGCATTAGGAATGTGTCCCTGCACATCAGAAATGGCTTTTAAACACTTTTCTGCCTTTACAGGCTTGTGTATTCTTCAGCCATTTTGCACTATCAGGATTTTATCAAGCAAGACTCGGAGCTTTCTGATGAAATATGCAGCAATTTCATGTTTCTTCCACACACAGGCTTCTAATTTGGTACAGCATAGACCCTGGTGTTCATTTAAGAGTTATGCATAGCAAAAACAAAGAAAAAAAAAAAGGTAACTTTGGCTTCAGATACATCTGGTTTTTTTGAAGCCTAAAGATTGCTTCAATATGAACAGCTATTTTATGTTTATAAATAGAAGCATATAAAATAAGTTTTAAAAGGAAAATCATAATTGGCCTACTATTTAGTGCTTTTGATCTTTTAATTAATTGATCCCCTAATTATTGAAAAGTGTAGCAAAAGAAATGGTAAACAGGTTGGTTTGGACTGGTTTTTGGTAAGGATTTTAGCATGCAGCAGTATGTCATTTCAGGAAAGCATTCTACAGGGTTATACAATATATTGCTTTTTAAATACAACACAGCTCTAGAGATCAAAGTTTCCTGAATAACCAAGTACATATTTCGGAGCTGTCATTCTGTTGTGGGATTAATCTTTGGATTAAAGTCCTTACCAGTGTACATTAATACACAATAAAGCATAATGACACCAAAATAATGATAAGGTACGATGATACCAAAATAATATCACAGAAAGTGGGTTACAGACAAAGGGAAAGCCTGAGATATGAACTGTGGTTTATGGCTCCAGCTCACATTACATGTTAAACATAGCAGTTAAGTGCTATTATTTTCAAATATATTTACAGAGACATGGTTAAATGTTTTGCAGAGGATTTAATTCTTTCAATTCTTTCCTTAGGCAAAATATATCCTTCTATACATGAAATTAGTTTTATTTCAATAAAATAACATTAATCCTTCTTAACTTCCCAGAATATTATCCTTCAACAATTTTCTGTGAGATTATCCTCCCTTTCTCTTTAGCAAATACATAAATCAGGATCCAAGATCTTCAGCACAGGAGACACGATGGTGCCCGTTGTATCTGGTAGCAATTTCCCATGGTTACAGCTTTGCAATAGAAGAAAATACACTAAGGGAAAAACATGGGAAACCTGGGGTAATCCCCGCCAGATTAGTAATTCCTTAGCAGACACTATGAAGTTAGATTCTGCAGCCAGAAGAAGCTTTCCAGCAAGAAATTAGTTGTGCATCACGCTAAGGATGCACACAACCGGGTTCTGTTATGAGTCTTCTGGTGCCATCTTTAGTGAAAACCCATTCCAGAAGCCAAGTTCTAAGAAAGATTTTTACTTGGTTTTTTGTGCTGTTATTCATTGTAGAGTGACATCTCAAAGAGTTTTGCCCATTATGAAAAACCACTAAAGGCATTGAAACCTGGCACAAATTAAGACAAGTTATTTTGTTTGAAAATTGTTTACATCCACAAACTGTTGTTATAGATAAACTGGCATTTTCACATTAATCAGAAAATCCATCTCATTTCTAGTCTACTCTTGGTTCCATAACGAACTAAATGCACAAGTATCTATTTGAACACATTTAGGTGAGAGGTGCCACCATGACTCATTCCACCATTGTAGAAATAAAATATTTCTCTGAGCTGATTGTGAAAAATCAAGATGACTAAAAAAATAATATCTGAGAGAATCATGGGTTCTGCAATGAATGTTGTAAGCTGGACTGTGTATTTGCGGTAGGTCCTAAACTGGTTTAATAAATGCCATCAGCAACACCTCTGCTGTTCTTGACCAAGACATCCTGAAAACCAGAATCTTGTCAACTAGAAGATAACAGAGTCTGAGACACTTCAAAACTCTCCCTCACCCCCTCCATCACATCTAGAACTATGCATTTTCCCCCACTCCCAGTGAACTAAATCAAGAAGGTACAAGCAGTCCTAGCTCAAGGGCTGAGTTGATCCTTCCAGCCCCTGCTAGCTGACTGCCTCAGCCCAGCTGTGCAGCCCTCACACCCTCTTGCTGCCTCTCCTGCTCATCCCATGCACAGCAGCATCACTTCTGCCAGCTGCATGCCAGCCTTTGGAGAGCTGACTGGATGCCCTTTGCACACAGCCGATGTGGATACAAAAATCTGTTTTGTGAATAGATGCCTACCCACTAAATAACTGCAGAAAGAGGGGGAAGTCGTCCTCCACCAAAAATAAATAGATAGATAAATAAATAAATAAAGAGAAAGGTGCAGCTCTGACTGTATTTTTGCAGGAACCATTTCTGCCAGCATGCATAAGATATTTATGTTACCCCAGCCATACTAGGTCCCAACTGATGCTGTATTAGCTACATATAAATTCCTAGACACTTATGCCCCAGGGAGTGATCCATGGCCCTAGACCACTCATCACCAAAAGTTTCGCTCCCACCCTGCTGGGACCAGCTCTCCAGAGCTGCTTGGTGGTGTCCACACTATAAACTTCCTCCTCATACTCTCCTGGTCATTCCTGCTGGAAAGCATGTGATGTAAAACTTCGCATTTGACCCTGAAAAACCTGCAAGTCGTTATGTCAAAGTATAGATTGCTTCCTAAAGAAGTGTTAGCAACATATTGCTCTCCAATTTAGTCTTTTCATCTTGAAACCAGAGCATTACACCTGAAGCTTTGGGAATTGATTTTCCCATTACCACTGCAGACTCACCGTTCCCTGTAACTCAGCTACCAAAGCAAGTAAACACCTTCACTTTTTCAGTTCCAGTCATTATCCTGAAAAACCTTCATCAGTAAATGATCTTTCTAGCAGTGAGTTTCAACTAGCAAATTATAAGCATTTTTCAAGTAAATATAGTGCATATTTCCCAACAGTCCTTCAGTTTCAGCATCTCTATGAAAGGAAAACGAGTAAATCACTGATTTATTTTCCCTAGACAGCAGTAACTGTCACCCTGATAAAGTATCATGAAATTAGTATCGGGTAAGGATAGGCAAAAATTTGGAAATACTGTATCCAAATGGGTAATTGCAGTGGGCTATTACTAACACTAAACAGAGTCCCAGACTTGTGCTATCTAAATTCTGTTCAGTACTTGTTATTCTGAGATTAACCTTTTGGGTAAAAAATCCTTAAAAGTATTTTTTTTTCTTTCTTTTCATGAATATGTTAATATGGTGAATGTGAGTATCTAGCTGTTATGCAGTCTGTGCTGCCTATCTTTAGTCATTACGCACGTTCAAAAAGCTTTCTGGTAGAGATTTATGCCAATAGTCTTTCCTCTGACCTCTTCCTCCCTATTTCTCATGGAGACAGCTTATAGTCACCAAAGACCTTCTTTGCTAATATAGCTTAAATCATTTCCTTGGCCAGACACCAAAGTCCATTCGCTGAAAACAAGACTTTTCTTGTGTCCACGCATAACACAGCTATATGTAGATTTCAGAATAACAGTATTGAAGAATTTCTTTCTTGCCGTTTTTTAACCCACAGATCACAAGTGGAAGGTGAGCTATAAGTGAAGGGAGGTCATATAGTTCTGTAACATTACACAGAATCCTAGAAACAGAATTATTTGGGTTGGGAGGGACCTTAAAGATCATCCAGTTCCAGCTGCCCTGTCATGGGCAGGGACACCTTCCACTAGACCAGGCTGCTCAGAGCCCCATCCAACCTGGCCTTGAACACTGCCAGTGATGGGGCATCCACATCTCCTCAGTGTCTCACCGCCCTCACGGAAAATAATTTCTTCCTAATATCTAATCTAAATCTACCCTCTTTTGGTTTAAAACTGCTACACCTTGCCCTATCGCTACAGGCCCTACTAAAAAGTCTGTCCCCATCTTTCTTACAAGCCCTCTTTAGGTACTGGCAGGCTGCTATGAGGTCTCCCTGGAGCCTTCTCTTCTCCAGGCTGAGCAACCCCAATCCTCTCAGCCTGTCCTCATAACAGAAGCGTTCCAGCTCTCTGATCATCTTTGTGGCCCTCCTCTGGACTTGCTCCAACAAGTCGATGTCCTTCTTACGTTGGGGGTTCTAGAGCTGGACCCAATCCAATACTCCAGGTCGGGTCTCACAAGAGCAGAGCAGAGGGAGAGAATCACCTCCTGCTACCTGCTGGCCACACTTCTTTTGATGCAGTCCAGGATAGGGTTGGCTTTCTGGGCTGCAGGAGCACATTGTCAAACCATGCTGAGCTTTTCATCCACCAGAACCCCCTAACCTTCTCCTCAGGGCTGCTCTCAATCCATTCTCTACCCAGCCTGTGCTGATACCAGGGGCTGCCCTGACCCAGATACAGGACCTTGCACTTGGCCTTGTTGAACTTCATGTGGTTCACAGGGGCCCACCTCTCAAGACTGCCAAGGTCCCTCTGGATGGCATTCCTTCCCCCCAGTGTCAACCCTACCACTCAGCTTCGTGTCATCAGCAAATTTACTGAGAGAGTACTCGATCCCACTGTCCATGTCGCTGACAAAGATGTTGACCAGCACTGATCTCATGTATTTCAAGTTTATGATTCTTTTTTTGTTATTTGTGAAGATTTTTGATCCAATGACATTTCTGTTACTGTTGATATCCTGAAAGTGCTTTGCCCTTACATTTGTTTGATGTGAGTTATAGTTTTGGATGGTCAGTGGAAGACACCTACTGACTTCAGGGAGGTTTTTAGAGTGCCCCTTTCCTAGAATGCTGGAAGTATTTAGAGAGTGAAAATTAAATGTGCTAAAAATTTCTCACAAACCCAAAGCCAACCAGACAAAAAAGGCTTGTGTACAATATCACAGTCAGTCAGTAATAATAGCTGCTAATTAAGACTTTGGTAGCTGGATGATAACCTCAGAAGTCAGCAGATGAAGTTCAGAAGTTCAGAACAATTGCCTACCTTAGAGATGATGCTAAGTCATAAGAAAATTACTCTGTTACTTTAATGACTTCAGACTAAATCCACAAAGAAACTCTCATGGAAAGATTAATTTAGTGGAGGATATGTTTATATTGCTGTACATAAAGCGGGGAGAAGTGGGCTCATCTAGAAAGCTATTCATGTGGCTTATTTCTGTTAACTATCTTAACACAAGATGAATAAAGTCATCCTTCTTCCCCAGCTGTCACTGTGGACCTGCTTGGGTCTCTAGCTTATATCTAAGGGTCCATTAAGACGTTCAGACTAGGCCTTTGAAACCAGCACTGCCAGCCAAGTTCCAGCCTCGCTAGCATTTGTGTGATTCTAAAGATTTCTTTACAATTTCAACGGATTTATTCAGAATTATGTTAACGAGGTTAGACTCTGGAATGTCTATCACTTCTCCCCCCAAACCAGCTCAATGCATATGTCTACGCCAGTAAACTAAACAGGACCAGGATAGATTGGGATCCTGGCACACATTTATCTTTATTGTTTAATTTTCAGCAAATTCAGAATGTTTTTTTCTGTGCCAACCGGAGAGTGTCTGGGAATGCTCTGAGGTGTAGAATAAGCCCAGGAATGATCCCAATAAAAGTATGGAGAAATGTCCTTTGTGGGAATTGAGAAAGTGTATATGGTGAGGTTTTTATGCCATTTGTCCTCAGGGTCAGAAATCTGACTTTATTCAGTAGTGAATGGGACAATATTGACAAAAAGTCCAGGACTCATGCTTTTGATGGGCAAACTGCTGGCGCTGCTCTGTAGAGCTCAAGGTAAATGGCAATATCTGGCAATTAACGGTGGTGGTGTTCTCACCTACATTCCTTATTTCCCAGTTAATACTGGAAATGCAGGTCATTGAAAATACTTCCACCTTCCCAGCTATTCATAGCAATTGATCCTGAACTTATTTAGCTTATTATGTTTTAGAATACTAATAAGAGGTTTATTAAAATTACTGTTATTGAAATATCTTTCCTCGAGCATATGTTTGGAGGTTAATGGTTTTTCTAGTCGATATATCTTTTCCTTTGGCTTTGTAGGGAATAGACAGCTATGTATTTAATCCATTATCATGAGTAATTGTTTAATCAGTTTCTATACGTTTTATGCATTCTTAAGTCTACACCATCTTTTCTTTTCCTACTTTTAGTGCAAGCTGCTGAATAACTGTGTAGGATGTAGCTATACATTAAGTTGCATTTTATTAGTTTCACACTGACAGAATTTGCAGCACTGACAATAGCTTATTGAAATATTTTTCCAAAATAGTCTTCAAATTCTTTAAGTATGCTTCCTCCAAAGAAATTTTAATATTTATGGAAACATCACCAAAGGACAAACTGTGAAGGATACTTTGTCATTTAGCTAGCTGGAAAACTAAAATGGAGTTAAACATATGCTTCCAGATAATCTGAAGATTTCCCCTAGAAAGGTATAATCAGTCATACCTTTAATCTGTTACAACTGACTTTGATGGAACAAGTTTAATTGGATTAGCTTTCCCTGCATGCTGCACACACTTCTCTCAACATCAGTAGTCCTTTCTTATGATGGTCCTACCTCCTTGCTCAGCAGTAGAGTTCCAGAGACTTCATGAATTTTCCAGTGGAGGAGAAATTGAGGACATAGTATGATCAGACTTTACACTTGGTTTATTTTGTCAGCACACACACATAGGCATGTGTGCGTGCATACATATGTGTGCACACATATCATAGCAGCCATGAAATGAAGATGACTGCAATGAACAGGCAGCCAGTTTCACCTCCCAGGAATAATGTCATTACACAACACCCGGTATGCAGAGAAACACTCAGTTTTGAGTATTTATTCAAATTTTAAAATAGGGAAGAAGCTGTCCTCCTTCCTGCAAAATACCTTTCCAAAAGTTATGGTCTCAGCCAGAGCTTAACGTAAAACTCATGAGACCATGTATTCTCCCAGCTTTTGAGGATTTACTTGCAGGCTATGTGTAATAATACCACCTACTACCACCGGACAAACAAAATTTGTTCATCTGCGGAGAAAATTGATGATTATTTTTTTACAAAGTCCTCATATTTGTAGATTCATGACCTTAATTTTGAAGAGAAAGGGAATTCTTCAAGCCATATTGAAGTAACTCTGTTCATTAACTTGATGTTTCAAGACAACTCCTGACTAAATTCACACACATATTCATAGCACATAAATTCATGCTTTTATTCTACTAGAGTTAGATTCTCCACCAAAAATAAATACCATATCAAATCTCAACAATCTGACTAGAGTTATTATAATGCAAATATATTATGCTTCAGATGTTAACTTTTCAGATTAAGAAAAGGAAAACATGACTTATCCGGGGCCAATATGTCAGTATTTTCAGCAGTACTTGAATCACATTTTGAATTAAGTGATCTAGCTAGAAGAAACATTTAAGAAAATAGCAGCAAAGTAATAATTTTGAGATTTATAAAAGCATAAGTATGTAAATAAATCTTCATTTATTCTTTCTAATTATGGATAATTATAACTCCATATTTAATAATTCATATTCTTTATTACTCCATTTTACATTCCTTTCATATGGAATCTCTAAGTGAGGGGATTTTTAAAATTAAATTTGGACATTTATGATCAAATTTTCAGACTTGGTACATAAAATTCTTGTGTTATGTCCACATACAGCAAAGCAGAAGACTTAAATGCACATCTGGAATGTTTGTAGTAACACTGTACATGGTTTCAGAATTTACAGTCTTTTCAACAGTCATGGTTAGAGTAATGCATTAGTCTTCCACCATAATTCTAATTGCAGCTGCATATATTCTGAAGCACAGATATTAAATCTGCCAAAACATGTGTGTCAGTCCTGAAAATATGTATTTTACAAATCAGTCCTGACTGGAAAAATACAAATGTATTTCTACTTAGAACCACTATTTTACTAAAACCAGATAGCATGTCAGTGTCCTTTTATTCAGGAGGTGAACGTGAATAATGTGCTTGCACAGGACTCAGAGGAATCAAGTTCACTTCCACCTTTTACAAGAGAAGACTTAAACCCGTGTATCTTTCCAAGAGATGCTGACCCACTGTCCTGAATTGTACTCTATTGCTTGCTGTTCATTTGACATTATTAAATTTTGATTGAAACACATAGTAAGACACAGCTTTTCAACATCCTAGCTGGCTGACATTGCACTAGTCAGTAGGCTTTTTTTAACCTATGCCATTGTGTTTAAAGTAATTCAACAGCCCCAGAAAGGATGATCAAAATATGATTTTGGAACCTGATCTGGAGGTGGCAATGGGGCTTCAGTTTCCCTGTTCTTTCATTTATGTATTTGTTTACAACAGGAAGACATGAGATGAAAAGGCAGTAAATTTGTGTTGTGGTTTAACTTCAGCTGACAACCGAGTACCATGCAGCTGCTCACTTACTCCTCCCTGGGATGGGGAGGAAAATCAGAAAAAGGTAAAACTCATGGGTTGAGATAAGAACAATTTAATAATTGGGAAGAAAACCCCGAACACAATATTAACAATTGTAATGAAAAGGAGAGAGGAAGAGAGAGGAATAAAACCCAAGGGGGAAAAAACAAAACAAACCAAACCTAAAAAAAAAGTGATGCACATTACAGTTGCTCACCACCCACTGACTGATGCCCAGCCAGTCCCTGAGCAGCGATCAGCAGCCCCCATTCAGTTCCCCCCAGTTTAAATACTGAGCATGACATTCTGTGGTATGGAATATCCCTTTGTCTAGTTTGGGTCAACTGCCCTGCCTGTGTCCCCCCCCCAGGCTCCTTGTGCACCTCCTCATTGGCAGAGCATGGGAAACTTGAAAACCCCCTGATTCAGAATAAGCACTAGTTCACAACAACTAAAACATCAGTGCTCAACAGCTAAAACATCAGTGCTTTCAACATCATTCTCACACTAAATCCAAAACGCAGAATTGTACCAGCTACTAAGAGGAAAATTAATTCTGTCTCAGCTGAAACCAGGACAACTTGTCAAAAGCCTGAAGATCTTTCCCTTCCCTTTCTGTCCCCGTTCCCTTCCCAGTCCGCTTCCCCTTCCCTAAAATCTCAAAAATTCTAAAATATCAACTTTTAATATAAAACATATAACGATTATGTTCCTTGATGATCCTTGCAGATTTATATTTGCTTTTCTAAGCTTCAAGGTTTTAGGGTTTTCCACCACTTGTAAAAGGCAGTTTCACTAACGGTGATGCAAAACCCAGCACCTATTTTGTCAGATGAGATCCATTGTGAGGTTTGCTTTGTATTATTCTTATTTCATAGCTGCTCTGGTGGCATGAGGTCATTTCACACTCATCATGAAGTTTTGATTTGGTTACAAAAGAAGTTGCAGACAGCTGTCTTAGAAAGCTGTATTTAGCTAGTATTTGCTCCAAGAGGGTGGCTGGTGTTTGAGAGCTGCTTTGACTGACGTTACATGGGCTGTGGTTTAATCCCAGCCACACAGTAAGTACCACACAGCCGCTCACTCGCTCCCCTCCTACCCCCAGCAGGATGGGGGAGAGAATCAGGAGAAGGGTAAAAAAAAAAAAAGAATAAAGAAATTGAAATTAAATGAAATAATAATAAATAGCAATTGTAATGAAAAGGAGAGAGAAGGGGAGAAGAGTAAAATCCAGAGAGAAAGGGAAAAAAAACAAGTGATGCACAATACAATTACTCAACACCGATGCTGGCAATTGTTGACCGATGCGCAGCCAGTCCCTGAGCAGGAATTGGCGGTCCCGGCCAACTCCCCCCAGGTTATATACTGAGCATGACGCCCCATGGTATGCAATGTCCCTTTGGCTAGTTGGGGTCAGCTGTCCTGGCTGTGTCCCCTCCCAATGTCCCGTGCCCCTCCAGCCCTCTGGCTGGCAGGGCCCAAGAAACCAAAAAGTTCTTGATGTAGCATAAACATCACCCAGCAACAACCAAACCCATCCGTGTGCTGTCAGCATTGCTCTCACACCCAATCCAAACCACAGCCCTGCACCAGCTACTGAGAAGAAAATTGACTCTATCCCAGCTGAAACCAGGACAATATGATCTGTCAGTTTTTTTCTAAAATACATGTCGTTTACCTGATGACACATCTTTTGCTTTTCCTCCTTTTGAGTTGAAAATTAACATCTTCACTAAATAATTCATAGAAACAGACCTTTATCATGTAACTAGCTTATTCTGCACAAAAATCTTGAAGGGTATTTCAATAAAAGATAAAGCACTGGAGAATGGACTTTCAACCCTCTTTAATTAACAGTAGCATTGCTAATTCCAGAAGAAATCACAGAAGGATCCAGAGGCTGACTTAGTGTACTCAGGAGTGTTGTCTTTATCAGTTTTGAAAACAACAGACAGCAACAGCAAAGGCCTCCAAGCTGTGCTCCACTGGTATTCCTGAGCTGATTCCTCTCACGAGATGCTGATAAGAATGCTACAAAAGCTTGCTTGCTAACAATAGCTATGAGGCACCCTTTTTGTTAAAGCATTTTCTTGAAAAAAAAAAAAAAAGAAAAGAAAAAAAAGGGTGGGTGGGTGGTGGTTTTTTGGGGTTTTTTTTTAAGTCTGGATTTAAAGGGCTACGTGGCATAGCACCAATCCTTGCAGACACACCAAGTGCAGTGTCACAGCCATTTCCCCACCTGGCAAAGGGCCCAGAGGGAGGCATGTTGTTCAGCATCACTTTCACAGCAGTGGTTGAAATGCATCTTTCACAGCTTGGGCCAGCTTTTGCTTTCCTTTCCTGTGCTGGAAAACCTGAATAACTGATAAGTAACTAATGCAATTATGGCAATATGACACTATACAGAATTGTGGCATTGGAAGCTTAAAGTTCAGATAATGTGAGATTCAAGCAGAGTATGTCACTAGTGACTAAAGAAAGTAGAGCAGATTCTCTGCCACATTTCCAAAAATCTTTTCACAGGCCTTCTTAAAAAGCTTATAACTGACTGCAAAACAACTTTGCATTTTGCTTACTATGTTCCTTTTTCTTGAAATGTCTGCTTTCCAAGACACACGCAGTTACTCTGGCACACTCATACCAATCCTCGAATTAATTTGGGGGACAAATTAATGTTAATTTGGTAGGCATTTACATAGTAGCTAAATGAAAAGAGCTCAGAGAAAAATTTGTTTCAGATTTCAATTTGATTTTTATCAATAAGTCGATTTCTACAAGACACGTATAAGATTAGATGGCCACAACTGTATCACAATGGCTTTCATCACCAATGCATCAAATATATGAAATTTCCAAATGTTTTTTTCAACTGAATAGAGAATTTTTTAAAAGGGCTATCTTTAGAAATAAAGAAGACTTTTTAATCTGAACACCATTTTAATAAAACAGTAATCAGATTTGCTGATCACAATGAACTATGGAAAAAGTGGAATAAGTAGAACTGATGAGTGTTTTTGGCAAGAACATATTTCAGCACTATTACTTTTAAACCAATGTTTAAATATCACAACCACAAAGTGTACACAGAGAGAAAAATAAGTATTATTACATTTGCTAAACATTTTCCCAGTCTCAAAGGACTCTGGATCCCTTGGAGAATTGTAAGGCTGAAGTTGAACTTGACAGCAATTTATATTTTATCCAAACTGGCTTACCCATCTCAGGAAGATGACTGCACATAGTTGGAAACTGAAGAAGGAAAAAAAAAATGTCAACATGAAATAAGTATGAGTAATTAATCACTGGATTAACTACTGTCAAGTTGTATATTAAATTAATTCCCACTTAATGGTGTTAAAACAAGATTAAAAGTGTTTCTGAGTGTTACAGACCAGTTCATCCACAAGTAATTGAGCTCATTATTGTTCAGCTGGTAACAGGGAGAAACAGCTTTCTCTTCTGCAGAGTTTTTTAAAGGAATCACTCTCTTCTCCCACAAAGCAGCTGGGGAGCCTCCTGCTCCTAACTCACTCACTTGTGCGGTTTTAACTTTATTGGGATTCCGGTACTCTGTTTGCCCATTACTAATGCAAACTGTAGAGCTGGAAGTGACCTAAGGGCTGCTCAGATATATAGCGTGAAGTCTGTGGAAAAGGGAAGATGAACGTTTCAAGGAGACGGTCTAGAAAATGGGCCTGCATGCACATACATGTAAACCTCACTAAATAATACTCAGTCTCATAGCTCCACCTCCTTGATTACAGTACTGTGCAAGACCAATTACTGCTAATATTTAACACAGACATTTGCAGCCACGGGCTGCACGCGTGCAGGTCTAGGTGATGAAAATATCCCTGCAAAATGCAAAAACTAAGACATTTTTACTTTTGATTCCCTTGCAATTTCTGAAAGATCAAAAAATGTTTTAATGTATTTTGCCACTTTTTCCCCATAAGGTAACACACGGGCACTGTCTTCTGAGTCCTGCTTGAAAACCAATCATGAAAAATATAGCACACTTACATTTCTTCTTAGTTTCTTCTCTTTGTTCTTTAGCCCTTTTTTCTGTCATCCTTGCTTTCTGGACCATTGGTGCAAATTTATCAGCAGAAATGTCGTTCTGCAAGGTACTGAAAAATCTTCATTCAGAAAAAAATAGTGTAAGTTCTATTTAAGGATCACTGTTTTCAAAGTTCAGACTGGATAATAGAAAACTGGAAATCTCCGTGTTTAAGGCAGACATAACAGTTTAAAAAGGGTAAAATGGGTAGCATGGTAGATTAGTTGCCTTGTGAGGACAGACTAAAAAGACTGAGACTTCAAAGGCAAAAAGCCTAAGGAAGTATGACTGAGAGGTTTGAAAAGTTGTGAAAGGGTAAGCTGAGAGCAGAACCTTATTTACCAGATTTTGCAGTACTGGCAGTAAGGGGTGATTGCCGAAAGTAGAAAGATCAGTTCAAAACAGAGGTAGATGCAAAATGCTTCTTTACAGAGCAAACGGTGATCTGAAATTTGTTTCCATGGAAGCTGTGGAGGCAGAAAATAACAGCACATTCAGAAAGGGGTTAGAAAAATTAATTCCAGAGATAGATATTACAGGGGAATAGGCAGAGATGTAACTTCCAACATCCTTAATCCAACAATTGCGGATGCTGGCAAGACATAAAGAGAGACACTGCAGACAGCAGGCAGGCTCTTGTACTTCCCTTAGGCAGCATGTGCCACTGCCACTTTCACCGTGGGATGAGGAAGAAGGACTGCCAGTCCAAGCCTGCTGGGTCTGTATGCTCTTGTGATCCTATGATGTTTAACCAAAGTGGTCCTCCTTAAAAAGATGAGGTATGCAAAGAATACCTTGGCAGACTTTCAAGAAGTAGAAACAGCTTTGAGTACAGGAGTCAAGGCAACATACAGATAACATACAATGGGGGAATGCCCATGGACAGCAACCATGCTAAAAGTTTGTCCCCATCTTTCTTATAAGCCCTCCTTAGCTACTGGAAAGCTGCTATAAGCTCTCCCTGGAGCCTTCTCTTCTCCAGGCTGAACAACCCCAGTGCTCTCAGCCTTTCTTCATAGCAGAGGTGTTCCAGCCCCCTGATCATTTTTGTTGTCCTCCTCTGGACCTGCTCCAACAGGTCCATGTCTTTCCTTTGGTGAGGACTCCAGAACTGGGTGCAGTACTCCAGGTGGGATCTCATGAGAGTGGAGTAAAGGGGCAGGATCACCTCCCTCTACCTGCTGGCCACACTTCTTTTGATGCAGCCCAGGTTATGGTTGGTTTTCTGGACTATGAGCACACGTTGCCAGCTCATGTCCAGTTTAGTTTTTCATCCACCAGTACCCCCAAGTCCTTCTCCTCAGAGCTGTTCTCAATCTCTTCATCCCCCAGCCCTGACCCAGGTGCAGGACCCCACACTTGACCTTGTTGAACCTCATGAGGTTCATGTGAGCCCACTTCTTGAGCTTGTCCATCCTTCTGGATGGTACCTTGTCCCTCAGGTGTGTCAAAATTGCTGAGGGTGTACTTGAACCCACTATGTCATTGATTAAGATATTAAACAGTACTGGTCCCAATACAGATCCCTGAGGGACACCACTTGTCACTGATCTCCATCTGGACATTGAGCTGTTGACCACTACTGTCTGGATGCGACCATCCCACCAATTCCACATCCACTGGAAAGCCCATCCATTAAATACATATGTCTCCAACTTAGAGAAAGAAGGAAAGCCCATCCACTAAATACATATGTCTCCAACTTAGAGAAAGAAATGTCATGGGTGGGATACAGAGCTGATGGGAACAGACTTCATCTGTTGATATCAGTAAGTTTTATCAGACTCCTATGAATTTTAAATGACAACAGAACCCCAAAATCTACCATATAACTGAATTTGTGAAAAATAAGACTGACTTTTGGTTTGATTTATGAGTCCTGAGCTTTCAGTAATGCAAAGCTCATACTTACAGATGCTTGTTCACTTTACATTGCATCTCCAGATTGTGGAAACATCACAACGCATTTAATGTACAAGATTCTTGGGTAATCATATGAAGAACACTATTTGTGTGAGTTTAACTATATTTTCAAAGAACTATAAGGCTGAGGAGCCAAACCACTAAAACAACATTGGAGGAGCAAGTCTGTGTTCTCTCTGGCTTCATTATACCCATAGGCTTAGCAATAACATCAGCCTGATTAGTTTGATTCAGCATGATGCCAGGCTTTTAGTCCTCTCCATGCAGACATAGTCCTACTGTTAGTACTTGTTACAGCCACATAGGAAAACTAGACTTAATAGTTTGTGGCCATATGCAAAGAAGATGTAAACAAACACAATTGCACTAGTTTCACTGGACCCAAGACAACTTACTCAGGAGCTATAAGCTCGCAGTCTCCAGATTTTCATTCTAAGGTAGCAGCAGACTGAAGGGAACCCAAATGGCAGGGTAAGACTGTGTTTTAGAGCTCAGGTGTGGGTTACCTGTGGCTTTCAAATCATGTATTAGCAGGCTGACCACAGCTACTATATTTGTGGCCATGCACTTTTCTAGCAAGTGGGCAGAGGACCTGTGTTGTGGGAGGAATAAATCCATCAGGAGCTACCTAGACTGATACTGTCAGATTATTCTGCAATGTGTGGCAATGCTGAGAGAGAACAGCAGGACTCCTTAGGAGCCTGATATCTCACATACATACAATGACCCCTGTAACCTTCCTCTTGGATGTCTGTGAGGTATGCTATGTGTCCTGCAGATTTTGCCCATATGGACATGAAGACATGTGGGTTGGAGGATCATGAAGACTGACTGTTCTTCTTCTAGCTCAGATGGGAAAATGTAAAACTCACTTGTGTCACTGGAAAGGTTCTCAGTGACTTCAGTGTTTGCTTTGCTGGGGCTGTGAGTCAGAATGACACACAGGTGGTGGGGATATACTTATCCATTGAATGTTTCCTGTCTATTTTAAGCAATTACACTTATCTGGTTCAGGAAATTCAGCATGCAGTTTGCAGCTACTTGAGGAGGAAACATAGAAGAGAAACTCCCTGATGATCTGCTTATAGATGAATGTAGCCCTTATTAGGTTTACTTACCACAGTTTTCTTGCTGTTAATAACATGCTGCTGGTGGAAGAAAGAAAAGGTATATATTAATTCTCCCTTCCCTTTGTTTTGTGCTTTTCTTACTGGAGGCTGCTGGAATGAGTCAATTCTACCTAAAAACCTATGCCTCTGCAATGCAATCTGTTATGGACAGCAAGGTCTAAGGCATTGAGGCAGTGTGAGCAGGTGAAGAAAGGCACGTCCAGTAGTGTCTCCTAATGTTAATAGAAAGGATGTGTATTCTCTTGAAGGATGGGAAAAAAGGAAAATAATCAAGTTTAAACCTATTTTGCTCTCCTGACTGATGAGCCTGGGAGCCAAAAAAAGCAATACCTTTGGGGAGAGTTAATAGTCTTTCTCACATGAAGTGGTTTAGCTGGAGGAAATGAACAAACGACTGTCTTGAAATTCAGGCAGAAAGCATTGGAGGTATGCTGAGCAGTCTAGGCAGGTAAGAAGCCATGGAGTCTCATTGCATTCTTCATTGACTGGTATGAAGTGCAGAGCTCAGTGAAGAGCAAAACTGGGGCCTCTACAAATCTTGTAAACTCTCTTTTAGAGACTTGAAAGAGATGGCAAAGAAAAACCAAAACAAAATGCAGGAAGTGTTTTGCTATTCTCTTCCCTAATGCATGACAAAGATGAACATGTCCTTTCATCTTACAATACCTTCCTGATTACATGATCTTAGCAACAGTTTTGTTTCCTGTAAATCTCTAGGTACTTTGTGCTGCTTTCTGATTTCCTGAACAAAGACACTCCTGCAGTTCTTTCTGTTTGTGCTGCCTCCACTAATGAGTTCTCAGAGGTACATTAACCTAAACAGCTTTATAAATGAGAGGTGTTAGAAGAGGTCTTTTGGTTAGTTCAGAGGGGTTGGGAGTATGCATAAGAAGCCTTCTTCTCCTCTATTCTCTTTCTTCTTCTTGCAAGGAATTTGCTATACTAGCATTTTTCCAGGGAAAATGCAGTTACCATTCCCATCAGGTGCCAAGCCTAAACTTGATCGGACAGTGTAATCTTTCTTTGCTGAGAAGCACAACACTCCAAAGTACCATCTATGCCCATAAGATTAAAAGCCTTTCAGCTCTGTTCCTATTTTCCTTCACCATTCATTGGTGCTGTGGGACATCAGCTACTCAAACGGTACGAATGAACGGAACCGAGCATTATAAGGGATGCAAGCAGGCACCTCAACATGAATAAGGAATCAGATATCTCTGGGACTTCCATGTTGTTAATATTCATTAGAGCTTGTTTAGTCCCAAGACCAAGAAAAAAAATTTAAAAAATTCATGTGCAAGTTGCCATGCTAAAGGCAGAGAAACCATTCAGCCAGGAGTTGTGGTACAGTGAGTAGACTGAGATTTGTACTCCTCATTAATATCTGACTACTATGAAGCAAGGAAGTGAGAGAGAATTCCTCAGGCAAGACAGGGATACAGATAGGTAGCAAAAGATGACAGCTTTCTCCCCATAGAAGGGTGCTACTGTATTACTTTATCTCCTTTAACTGTTGGCAATTAACATAAGGGAGAGAATGCAGCTCTTTGCAGTGTCCCTAGCAATCACCCATCAGATTTGTATGGTGGTAACAGAGAAGGGAAACAAAAAGAGTTAAAATACTTCAAATGGCATCATTAGATAAGGCTTGATATTAAAGCTACTGCAGGTGTGGGACTTATTTGCTCAGTCCTTTTGCCCAGGAAACAAATAGTTGGTCAACTGCTGGAAAACTACTAGTGCTGTGGGATGACATTTTGTGTTCATTTTGTTCAGTAGCTATGATTTATAAATTGTTGTGACTCTATATGTAAGGCCCCCTATTACAAAATACCACCCCAATCCTTCTTCCATTGTGGCTGATAGAAAAGCTCTTATAGGTTTTAATAGGAACTGTATAGAGCCCTGTGATTTTAGTGGGGCGCCAGGATTAATTTATTCCACCTACCGATCAGCCAATAGTCTCTGGTGGTTTTTCTTTGTGTTTGGGATGAGGGAACACAGAAGACTTTCTATTTAAGAGAATTTCACCGTAAGACTGCTGACTGAGATTAAGCTGTGTGGAGTGTTTTGTGGTGTTCTTATTTGATACTGGATAATAGTAATAATAGGACTTACATGTAATTTCTGCACTCATTAAGGTCTTTGAAGAAGAATGGAAAATGAGTTACATATTTATGACTTTCTTGAGCAAGCTTATTAAAAATGTTTATCAATGATGTCAAAATTTGAGGAAGAATTCTGTCAGGTCATTTAAAAGAACTTTAAGGTTTTCATTGAAATTACTTATTTCAATTGTCTGAACTTCTATAGTTATTCCATGAAGACTTTGAATTCAGCACATAGCCTAATTTCTTTTTAAAAAAAGGCAAAAAACAACAACAACAAAAAACCAAATAAACCAAAAAAACCCCAACACACAGATAAAACAAACAACCTAATCTAACAGTTTGGAAGGCCCCCTGATGCAGCCTTCTTCCCTCCAAAAGTATATTATTGACTCATGAAAACTTATTGTATGGCCAAAAAAAATCTTTACAAATGTTAGCCTGTCTCAGTGCATAACAGGTGAGCAAGGGTGAGGAATGGTAGGGAAGCACATATGTCACTAGCCAAGAGTATTGCGAGCGGAGACAGAGCTGTATGAGTGATCAGAGGGCTGGAGCACCTCTCCTATGATGAAATGCTGAGAGGGTTGGGGTTGTTCAGCCTGGAGAAGGGTCCAGGGAAACCCTATAGCCACCTTCTAGTAGTTAAAGGGGGCCTATAAGAAAGATTGGGACAAACTTTTAGCAGGGTCTGTTGCGATAGGACAAGGGGGAATGGTTTTAAACGAAAGGACAGTAGATTTAGATTAGATATACGGAAGAAATTTTTTACAATGAAGGTGGTGAAACACTGGAACAGGTTGCCCAGAGAGGTGGTAGATGCCTCTTCCCTGGAAACATTCAACATCAGATTGAACAGGGCTCTGACCAACATGGTCTAGTTGATGTCCCTTACTCATTGCAGGGAGCGATTGGACTAGATGACCTTTAAAGGTCCCTTCCAACCCAAACTATTCTATGACTCCATGATTAATGCATGGTTGCTCATGCAGACTTCTCATGGCAAGTGCTGGACATACAAAAATAGTTCTCTTCTTTGCTGCTACTCACGTATCATTTGGAAATTCAGCCACTTCTAATTTAATTAGAAGACCATCCTTGACAAATGACAGCTTTTCATATATATGGCTTCATTTTTATCATTTTCAAAGCAGTTTCTTTTTACCTTTCCAGTGATGGTTAGTCCTACAAAAAATTGTTACTGCTACATCATTATCTTGTGTATGAGTAATCATTCCTTCTTTATTTATATCAACAAAACATGCACATGACTTTGGAAATCAGTTTGATGACAATTTACATATTTTTGTAATTAATCTAGAAGTAAGTTTGTTGTTGGAGTGTAAGGAATACCATGAGCTATGTGCACAGAAATGAAATTGTAAGACCACAACTGATATGAATTCAGCATCCCTGAGCTCAGTACTTGTACAGCCAAAATAAGAAGCGATACAAATTCTCAGGCCTGAGAGCTCTCATGCATTAGCATGGTCCATTCGGAGCCATAAGACACATTGTTATATAGAAGACATACATGACAAATAACTTGACTCAAAAAGCTGACACAAGCGAAATTGCCTGGAAACTAGAAAACTAGAGTTTGCTTAGCCACATAACGTTTGAGCTGAATCAAAGAAATTTGGTGCCTCAAATCTGCTAAAGCTTACAGATGTTACAGCTTATTTTCCCTCCCCTGGAGTTACAGTATCAAAGAAAGTGAGCTGCTATATCTACTTTCCATAGTCAATGTAATAGCTTCTGTAACATTAAGTATGTTTTTTCAGTGATTGAGCCATCTGCAGAGAAAACACTATGTAGGCAGCTAGAAGAGCCATAATCAGTGTATAAAGACTGCACTACTTTAATGTATCAATGTAAAAATTATTTTAATCCTCTGAAACATAATCACTTACTGCTGTGGGAAATTCTACCACAGTTCCTAAAGTAATCATGGTGTGGATGGGAGCTCTGCAATGTGCATTTCACCCAGGAATTTTCCACTTACAAGACTGGCATTCACCATAGCTATCACATCATGATCAACATGCAGTACATGACACAGTTATTAATTATAGCTATAGCTATTCTTACAGGTAACCAGAATGACAGAGAATCATCCTGGTCTGAAAAGAATGCATGAAAATTATCTTGATATCCTGGCTTTTATTTTGTAGCTGATCTTGATGTGTTTTATTTTTTTCTTAAAAGCTAACAAAGAATCGTTTCTGCCATTGGAAGTAAAGGATCAGAACAGGTTTTGGAGGGATATGGTAAATGACACAAACAGCTATCTATTCAGAAAGGGCACCCCAAGCTCAATAGTTGATGCAGGTAGAACAAGGAGGACCCTGACTTTAACTTTTCCCTTCTGCACTGCCCTCTTGGCTCTTCTTGGCAGCTTGGGCTGCAGCTCAGCTGGGGCAGAATTTTGAGTAGGTACTGGGATGGTTTGAGTAATTTTGCATACAGCCAGCAGCAACGAAAGACAAAAATCATCAAGAGGAGCGTGATTTCTGTCCTGCTTTCTCTTCTGTCCTGCTGTCTCCTTCCCACAGGGGTATCTGCATAACAGGGGGCAGAGAGCCACTTAGTAGGCTTTGTGTCCCTTGAAAACTCTGCTTAATAAGAAAATCCACATTGTTCTGACTGTTTTGCATTGCTTCAACCAAGCTAAATCATTTCCTTTCCTCTTCCATTGTGCTTTTTCTTATTTGTTTTTGTGGCACCTCATTTCTTCAGAGCTCAGTCCCCTGCTGTATTCACTACTCTCTACTTTCCCTCTACTTTTCCCTCTCTGGTGTTTCTCTGTTCATTAATTCACTTGCTTTTCATTTTCCCAGTACTGTACCCATACATACCGCCTGCTGTCTCTGATACCTTTTTATTTCTCCCCTGCTTCCTCAATAGACAGGAGATTATGCAACAGGTTTGCAAGAAAATACTCATATAGACAAGAGTACTAAAAGACAGCATTCCTAAAATACCGAAAGCCTACTAACTCACAGGAACAGAAGACCTCCTTTTTAGTATCGGGTTTGATGCCATTAATTCACAGTTTTCTGTTAGCTCACTGTTACCCAAGTTCCTGTTTAATTATGGCTGATCCTTTTTTGTATTAATTTGGTCTCTAAGGTAGGTCACTGGTTTTCAATCTGTTTCTGACTTGCAATCACAGGTTTTACAGATACTTCTCCATTTTTTCTTCACTTGATATTTGATTTATAATTAATATTCTATGTTTACTAGATCTTGAGCTATTTTTTGCATTTTTAACACTGGCAAGGACATTTCTCTCAGTCTATGATACTGTACTCATTTTTATTTCTCTCCCTTTCATTCCTGCCTTGGTATAGGTTAAATGGGAATACTTCTCATGCAAAGTTCTTCATTAAAATGTTCATTTTTAACCATACCTATTATCATACTCTCAAAAATGGGCAGAAAATAGTTATAGGCTTACTGTATGACTTTGGAAGAGATCATGAAAACCTTTCTTTGCTGGGCTTGGCAGAAACCTCATGGGGCTGCAGCTTGTATGAAAGGATAATGGCTTGGCTTTTATGAAATTCCTCCTTTTTATGCTCTAAATAATAAATTGTTGCCTAGTTCTGGGATTCAAGGACATGAGTGTGGAACTTGCTCTTTCTTGGGCTGGTGGAGGATACAAGCAAAATATTGTCAATTTCTTTGCATTTTCCAGCCATATATAAAATACCTGAAATAACAGGTAAGCAAAGAAATATATTCAATATACGCTGAGCTTGAGCAGGTCTGAGAGTCTCCTCCACACCAGAAAACAGCCCCAGGAGGCTGTTATTCTGCCTTCTTGCTGCTTCGCATTCACGTAGCGATGGGAAAAGTTGTGTGGTATTTAAGTATGAATCACACCTAGAAAGCCTGATTTTCTGAACCCACTCTCACATATCTATGTTTTCCACTAGGGCTGGACTGTCCATAACCAAGTAACAAGTATTAACTACAGTATTTGTTCCACTGGGTGCTTGGACCGTCTGCCTACAGCTCAGTGCTATATGGAAGGCACCAGGCTACAGCCTGCAGATAGAAGCTTATGCCAGCTGCCATGTGCATACCTATAACCCCATCCTAAAATATTCTCTCCCTTCTAAGAAAAGGGCACGGTACCATTAAAAACAAAAAGCAGCCATTAACATTTCTGCATACTGTCTCCAGAAAGCACCGAATTACATTTGTTGGTGCTTCCATCAGGGAATATCATCAATTGGAGATTGATGGCTGTCAGACCTCTGAAGATATATGGAGAAAACTGTCTGCTGGTAGTCCTGTACAAACTTAATATAAAGTGGTGAAGATGAGAAGAGCTTTAGGGCTTGTCTCTAGTTCTACATCAGCAGAAATGGGGATCAGCAGAAGCAGAGATAACAGAGGGTCAGAAGGGAGAAAATGCTGAGGAGAAACAAAGCAAGAAACTCAAAAGAAAAGAAAACAGGGCAGATACTGGATGCAGAGAGATAAAGGACAACGGATGCTGGAGAAATGAGGGGAAGTAGAAGACAGAGGAGGGAAACTCCTTGTTTAGCTCTGGGCTACATGATATGGCTGGCGTGCCTGCACCAGGCAGGCAGATCCCGTGCCTCACATATTTCTACATTTTAGGAACAGTGCTTTCGAGTAAGTTCTCTGGCAACACGGAACAGGAGGTGTCTTTGAAAGTCTCAGTGGTGACCTTTTTTGCCCAAGTTTAGATATAGGAGCTATTGGTTACATGTGACAAACAGGAATTCCCATGTGACTTCTCTCCATGGACAGACTGCAGAGGGAACATGGACACTTACTTCATTAAGTGCCTAAAATTTCAACACAAGTTACATGCCAAAGCTAAGCAGACAGACTCTCACACAGTGGCATTTTAGGTTGAATGTAGCTAGCAGACTTGAACTCCCTTGCTAACAGCTGAAAGGATCTCTTTTTTTGAAGACACACAGAGGAAGACAAATATTCCTAAATTTCTCCACTAAAAGTGACTTGTTAAGTCCCAGACATCAGCTTTCATCTCAGCTGCTCTCTGTTATGAGCACACTTCACTCTGGGTTGAAGTGTTAGCATTACAATATCAAACATGTGTAAAGTGTACGGGGGAAGGCATCATGTGGTTTCTTTCTTGTTAACTCAAAATTATTCCCAGTACTAAATGAGGAGGAATCCTGCAGTGATTAGCAAAGTAGAAAAGGATGCACTTTCCTATTGTAGAGGAACCACAGTCCCAGCTTCTCAGGCCCTAGACCTCACTAACCTGGCTTCCTATTTTCCTTGTGACACCCTTTCAGTCAGGCATCAAATTCCTCCTGCTATGCAGGTGGAGACTTTACAGTTCATATAGGTCAGCCTAAGGGGAGAAGAGTAGAAAAGATGATGGTACCAAACAGTAGGAATGGAGTATGAACAAGCACAAGGTTTTCTACTGTTTCTGTTTTCTTCACCTTCCTTCTTCAAGATGTTCCGTCTTCTTAAAGATGTTCCCACTTTGCCAGTGTCACCAGCCTTCCTGCATTTGCTTCCCTTCACACATGTTCAGGTGTTGGAAAATACTTTAATTCCTATTAAAAACCACAGTGAATAGAGGAAATTATAATCAGAGACACTTCTTTTCCCTACTTCTTTTTCTCAGGGAAGCAATTCACCAGGAGGGGTGTTTGCTGTCCTATGCCTTGTCCTGTATCTGCTGTGAAGGCAATGTCTCTCCTCTCTGTGGGAAGTACTGGTTCACTTTTCACTAAGTCAGGAATAAAATTCCCATGAGGTGACTTTCTTTCTGTTCCCAAATTTTTGCCTCAACGTTTCCAATGACTCACATCAATACAAATCATCGTAAAAGGAAGCGAGGCTTCTTACATGTATCAAACAGCTGCTGTAAGAACTTCCAAATATTGAAGGGATGATAACAAAGAAAATCTACTTCAACTCTGGAGTTTACTACGTGATCAAATTTGATTAAAGAAGTCCAGTTCCTTATTGTTCTGAAAATTGAAGGCATTTTGAGATTATTCCGCAAACCTGCACTAAATTTATGTTATATAATACCACATAAATGGATAAACCAAAAGTAAATTAGGCAGGCCTGACAACTTCCCCCTTTCATTAAAATAATTGTCTTGATCATTACTTTTAAATCAACATGTTTTGCAGTATATTTTGAAAAACACTAACAACTGTTTTCTTGTTAAATCTTTCTCTGCTTCCAGGTTCTTACTGTCAATGAAGCAGCATACATAAATCAGAGGATAAGACAAAGGGTACCAAAGTTATACTTTTTGCAGATAGCCAGTACACTACCATGTAAAATCATGAAAGAATGTAACATTTTTGCCTATTTTTGGATGAAAAACTCTTGCTGTATTCCATCCACATCCTGGCTCTATCTTTTCTCTCTGTGAGGAGTAATGTGTAAAAAACAAGTTTACAAAACTGAAAGAGTAGATGATATAAACTGAGAGCACACCAAGAAGTTTGGCTGATAGGAATGGTAGTGTTCTTATTTGTCCTTCTGTATTCTTGTGGAAACCACATTGCCTATGTGTAGTCTGACAACATAGAGTCAGAAAGCATACACTAATGACAGTCTCCGATAGCATAATTTATATATGGTCATGGCCCAAAGGTGGACTTCTATAGAGCAACAAATTCTATCTGAGTTTTCTGGCTGTGCTTTCAGTACCTTATGCTTGATCGAATGTTTGATTTTTAATCTTAATAAACAAAAAATGTTAGCAGCAACGTCAACACTGAAAGCATCAGTCACTTCTACAGTAGGTAAAGTTCACCCATAATTGAAAAACAACAGATTTATATGGTGTAGTTAGTATCAGGGGATAGATAATTAAGCATGGTAGGACTCTATAAAGCTATTTAAAGTTAAATGATAGAAAACAGGATTTTTTTTGGAGAAGAGTTTATACTTGAAATATGCCAGGGATTTGAAAAAAAACTATGTGAGATTATTTTGCAATACAGTTTCTAGATCTTATCTTGACATGCTTTTAAAAACATGTTGGAAAGATAAAAAGATATATGTTAGTTTGGACCCCTGCTTTTGAATTGTCTCAATGCAGCTCAAAGAGAAATGAGGCAAATAATATAAAAAATCAAAGCAGCATCTAGAAAAAACTGTTGTGTAACAATGATGCTAGGAGTTTGGGGGTAAGGTTTTTTTAGGTGAATGTATATGAAAGTGATTCTTTGAAGCAATTTGTGGACTCCATACAGGGAGGGTGACCTTGGACAAAGTCAGAAAGACCAACTGCAACAGAAAGAGATGTGATCATTTAACATAAATTCATTTATTGATTCGTAAATGACGGAGAGAGACTTGCCATATCATGCTGATATGTATAATTTCAGTTTGTGTGGGGAAAGAAAAAACAAATTTTGTTGTTCTTGTACCTGCCAATATTTTAAGTTGTTATCATATTTCAGAGTATTTTGCTTCTACATGCCTGTTACTGGAGCAGTTATCCCCAGTGATGACAGACCTGTTTCACGTCTGACATCCAGCATCTTTCTAAGAGTACTTTGAAGAATGATTCACATAGATCCTATATGAGATTAGTCAGCTTGACAAATGCAGCCCATCTACTCAATGAGTGTCAGAGACTCAGTCCTTTAAACCTCTGGACTTAACAGCTGTAGTCAAGTTCAGAGTGAAGGTCATAAATCTTCCAGGTTTGGGCTAGGTGCCGTTTATTTGATAGCTGCAAGTTGCTGAGGACTACATCAAACTCATATTCTTTCAGGATAGGACTTGGGCCAGATCCAGAATCGTACTGGGTAGTTTAATTGAATGAATGAAACACAATGTTGATTTGCCAGCTGTTAGAATCCAGGCTTTTAAGTCCTTGCTCACAAATGACTCTCTGCATGCAGGAGGGAGTAAAGGATTGTTCTGTGTAACACCCATTGATTCAAAACCTGTAGGGATCTCTGTTGCACACAATGCAAATACTGGTTATAAATACCAAAACATTCCCAAGTATGGAAATTAAACACCTTCAGAAGTTTTAAAAAGTAACATAGTCTTAAGACTAGCAATCACATTCTGCAATGAAATGCATACAAAGCATACTTATATACATACACATGTATGCATATGTTACAGTGAGATGTTTCAGTCTGATCTTGGTTTGATGAGATTTGGCTTTTCCAACTTTGAATTGGAAAAAGTTAATGCAAAATTCTCTTGCCTCCACCCTTTTCAGTATCAGGAATTATAACTGCCTGTGCCCAGTCTGGCATCTTTTAAAATGAGCACTCTGAATTGCTGAAAATGTGACAGAACTTAGAACAAAGATTTGGGTAGGCAGAGAAACAGCTTGAAGGCAGATAATGGTGTTGAAATGTAGCTGTCATTTCCAAATGCAAAGATTTGAAAATAATTCTTCACTTAGCTGCCAGGATGATCTGGATGAAAGAAGAGAGAATAATTGTTGCTTCTTCATCAAGTGAAGCAGTAAGTGAAGAAGTAAAAGGTCTGAGCTCTTAGCTTTTTAGTGTATTCCTAAAAATGTAACATTAGAGAGTAGAAATGAACTCTAGGAATTAGGTGGCTTAGACACACAGGCAGTCATTTGGATCTTGAATAATGGACTGCAAGGTCAGGTCCTGAAGACCACCATTGTTACTGTATTTGATTCAGTCAGAAATACCATGTTGTATAGACCATATGTGATAATCAAATTCCTTTTCACAACTGCATTGGCTAGATACAACACTGTGTAACATCTGAATGAAAGCAGAGAAGCAAACTGATTACCAAATATATATATATTTAATATCACCATTGTTCTTAAATTAATAAAATAATCACCTTTAAAAATAAGAAGATGCCATGTTCTCAATAAAAAAAAAAATATAATAACGGAGTATCAAAGTTCTTTTGCATGAGTTAGGATGGTAAGACTTCCAAAACGTCTTGTGATATCTGATTTCCTAAAGGAAAGAATCCCAGGAATTATTATCTCCTCTTCCTTTGGTACTTTCTTGATATATAATTAGTGCAGGCAACCTAGTACTTTCATTCCTGACTCTTAGGACTCCCTTTTTTTGTCGAATAAAAAAACATAAATAGAAATCTGCTGACAGGAAAACTACTAGGGAGTTCAGCAATCAATACCTGCTAGAAAATTATTTCTAAACAATTTGAAATTTGAAGAGGCAGGGAAAATTCAATTTTGCCACTTTAATGAAGTACAGCAGTCTACCCAGACTCTGCTCATTACTTTTACAATGGCTAACATTCCATGTGTGAAATCCTAACCCAATGAAACTCAGTGGCAAAATTTTCTTTGGCAAGATATCTACCATCACCATTTTTTCTAATTGTTCGTTACCTAACATAACAGCTATTCCTCAGAGATTAAAGTGAGTTGAAGGTTTTGTTAGCAGCAAAAATATAATATGTAAACCAGGTCCAAAATGTATCACATTTGCTGTTGCATCTTACCCAGAAGCAAAATGTGCCTGTGGCCAAACATTCAGAGTTTAGGCCTGTTGCATTATTTACAGTGTTAAATGCACAGTTGTAAAACCAACTTCTAAACATAAAACCCACAAATTTAACTGAAAGAATATTAAGATTACCACAGAGACAAAATCCAGGATGAAGATTTTATGCCATTTAGTGCAATATCACTTTTTTGCCATCACTGCAACTTATGCATTATGATGCAGTACTGAATTTCTTTCTTTTTTTTAAGTAACACACTCTTCCCCATGCAGTGGATGAAGTGGTCAGCACATCTATTCACTAATCTCTGTTCTTCTTGATTGTGTCCCTGTTACTTCCCATACATCATACACTGCTGAAAAGGTGAGAACAGTTTTTCTCCCTGGTATGCCACTTATTGGAGGTCTTCAAAAATAGCAGCAGCTTGATTTTCATAACTATTATTGTCTCTGTTTTACAAATAACTTAAGCAGAGAAATGCAGTTGAAAGTATGGATGCTCTTAGGAGTATTGCATATGGTACTGGGTACTTTTCTATGCAACTGAATCCTGTTCCAGATCTCGAATGATTATAGTGGAAATTTAGATGTTTACCGTACATACAGACATGTACTTACAGACATTGTCAATTAAATAATCTGAAACCTTTTGGAAACATATATACTGCTGCCTCAAGCCAGTAAGCAAGTCTCTTATTTATTCAAGGCTAACCAGATAGGCTTGGCACTCTTTAATATCATCTGCTGCAGAAAGGCAGCAAAGCCTTCTGGCAAAAAAAGAGAGGTTTTGTGGTCTCTCTCTGGTTCTGCAGACCCTTCCAAAGATTCATTTTAAATAACTGCACCACTTTCTAGAAGTAGTAATTGATTTTAATATTTGTTCTGAGTGTCTATAAAAACTTGGCAGCATCCTGGCATACCCAGGCTCATTTCTATTCAGGAATAGAAAGGCATCTTTCTATTGGGATGTTTTGGGTAGAAATATTATAACTGCAGTGATTAAGATTGCAAAATCAAACCACTAGTAAATTAGGAAATTCCAAAATTAAATCTGCATTTTCAAGGCTAGTAGAAGATACAGATTAGGTCATAGGAAACTAAAAGATGTACTTTGTTTTCAGATTCACTTAAATATTCTTGGACATGTCACATAGAAAAAAACTCCACTAGTTTGTCTGCCTTTAAACTGGAGAAAACATCTTTTGCAAAACACTTCTTCTAGCAGTTAACTTGATCACCTTCCAATGTAGGCACCAAAGGAGGCAGGGCTCTAATAACAATTTTCTCTTTGTATGTGGAGGTATGTTTCCTCTTGTGATTCAGCCTTCTTCACTAGGTTATAAGGATCACCAGGATGCTCTGCTTTCTACTGACAGACTCGGAATGCAGCATGATCAATCTGTTAATATATAGATCCATATTACAAATTCAAAACTGTCAAGAGTAATGCTGGATGCCAAGTATTATTAATTAAAGTGTATAATAGACTATACTGGCAGTACGGGCACTTAGAAATTAAAGGCAAAGTGGAACTACAACAGGAGTGGGCAATAACATTCTCATGCCCATAGACTCAGACATCCCTGGGTACCAATAGGAATAACAATGAGGAATGCCATCTGCTGAGCTCTGAAATGAGCTCTTTATTCATGCTTGGCAGACCTGCAAAAAAAAGGAGAGGGAAGGAAGGGGTGTGGGGATTTTGTAGCCAAAATTTTCAGCTAGATAAAGGTAAGCACAGCAGATGTTGTCAGCATTTCCCTCATGGGGTTTTGTTTGCCCATCCGCTATTTTTCTGTAGAGACTAGAAGCTGTCATTCAAGAGACCCACCAAAATTGCCAGGGATGCTTTACTAAGCCTGGTACTTTCAGCAGTCAGGTGTTAACAACACATAAATACATGCTGCTGCGAAATAAATTTAGATCTTAATAGAACCCAACTGCAATAACTGAGATGGAACTAATGCCTTTTGTGATTTCTGCAGGTTAGGCTAAACTAAATGCTTTACAGAGAAGAGAAGGTGCATCAGGGATATTTCCTCTTATGGAAGCATATACATTCAGACCTTCACCAGTTTAAATACTAGTCACTGGAATCCAGATAGCTCTGTTTCCAAGACCATAGCACAGCTGATTTGTCAGCCGAAAAGCAAAAGAAAGCCGCTATTGATCATGTTTCCAATTACCAGTAATATAAAGCATATTTACAGAGCATCATACAGTTTTACAAAGAGTTTCAAATGAACACACAACACTGAGGCTGTACGCCAGTAATCATGATTTTTGCCATTATTAGTAAAAGTCTGTAGGCTTTGTGTTGACCTGGTAACTCAGGGTCTAAGGACTTTCTTGGCCTTGCCTTGGTCCAAGATGACCTTACTTGCATTAATAATTGTGTAGCGGTCAACTGATGCCTGTCCTGTTGTAACTTCATCTCCAAGAATATTGCATGTGGCAAAGGCCTGGCAAACTGAGGTGGTCATTGCAGGACAAAGAGCAGCCTTCAGTGTCAGGTGGGACAGCTGGAGGCTGCTCTGCAGCTTTCACACTTCACCTGGGAACCAAGAAAAAGCAGGCAGACCTTGTTAGCAAAACGTGAAATAACACTGAGCGGACCCAAACAATTTTAAGACTATTACTGATAAGACATCTCTGCCTTAATTTGAAAAATGAGCATATATTTTTGTAACAGAGTTAAAAGTTTTGACTGTTAAAATATTCATTTGACTAATAGTAAATATTTAGTTTCCAGTATGAGGTATGTTCCCTTCTGCTCATAATAACATTTGAAATGTATCAAGACTACTTACTACCAAGTCAATACCCTCCGTGACCAGCATTGTAAATTTGGTTATGAACAGATGAACGCATTTCTGCGGAATTAGCCGGAGCACACAACACAAACTTTGTTAGATTTGCGTTGTTATGCTGGCTTTATGTTGGCTGTGGGAGGACAGATGACACATGATGAAGCCTGTTAGTATGAAGTTAACATACCAAAAGTTCTGCACTAATTTGAACCAGCAGTGCAAACTTATATGGGATCAGCACTTGCAGCTGCAACAGTTGGAGCTGGTACTGGGAATCTGAAGACAGGCTTTCCTGTATCATAAAATCATGGCCTCAGAAACTCTGGTACTGCAGTTTTGATTGATATCCTATCTTACTCCCTTTTCAATTCATGTAGGCTCTAGGATATTCATATGACGTAGAATGTGCCTTAGGATTCAATAAATAAGGGACATGGTGATGAATGTGCTGATTATTTTTCTCCTCGGTGCTTACGTCACCTTATCATCCCTTCTTTCTCTTTTGCCCTTTGCATCTCTGTTTATCATTCTCCTTGATTTTCTCCTTTCTGGCTTTATGCTTCACTACTTATCTCTTGGTTTATTTCTCTCCCTTTCTTTTGCCTTCACTGCTTTTTGTTGAGTCTCCCTGCTCTGACTTTCCTACAGCCCACTGCAGCCCTCCTCACTGATGTCCCCCGTACGCTGAGCCCTGCAGACTGCTCATCAGCCCTCCTTTGCTGTGGAGCAGGGGCAGAGCACGGTAATGGACCAGCGTGCTGGTTCCTCTTTTGAATAAGATGCTTGTGTTTATGGAATAATTGCTGTGTGAATAGCTTTGCTTTCACTATAAAGCTGTAAGTGGTGCTAGTAGTTTAGCACAATCGCTACTGAATGAGTAAATGGGAGGTAAATAATGGAATTTAACAAAATGAATTTAAATATATTGTGTTCAATAAGCTCCTGAGAAAAAATGTATAAGAAGGTAGTCATTATTTGAGAGACCTCAGACTGGCAATATAAAACCAGTAATTTGAAATTAAAAATTAGGGAGACTAACAATAAAAAGGGAAGAAAATAAAGAAGATATTGTGGAGCAGGGGAGAAATGCTTAGTTTGCCTATACTCATAATCAGAAAAATGAATCTTATCTGTCCAGGGATGGAATTTGCACCCCAAAACATGGTTAAAAAACCAAAACATAAAATTGACAGGAATCAAATTAAAACTGTATTAGATCAGAGTGGGATACTGACCTTGCAAAAGCTCTAGTTACCCTTTCCATGGCACTGCTGGATGTGCTGTTGTATCACTGGATGACTTTTCGTTACCTCTGTGAAGCTAGCTAAATACTTTTGTCCACGTTGTAAAGCAAAGTCACCCAAAACACACAGGAAGTTAACATGAATGACCAAAAAAAATATACATTTTGGTTGGTCCAGCAAGAGTTAAAAGGACAACTTTCTTCTTGGCAATTTTCTCACAAGAGAAAAATGGCATTTTAGGATTGCCAATATATCCAGAGGGCTAACAGGGTGAAATTGCCACATCAGCAGCAAACAATAAAATAATGCAATGCTTGCTGAAAATGTAAAATAAAAAGATCTTTATAGAGGGCAAACCTTCATTAATATAAAAAAAGATTATATGTCCCAAGGGGATAATTTCATACTTTGTGGCTGTCAAAGGAAAGAAAGCACTCAGGGGCTCTAATTTCATCCATCCCTTCCCTCAGCAGTCAATGAGCTTTCAGATCACCACTCCCCTTCCTTGAAATATTTAATCTGGATCATAACTAGAGAGTTTCATTGCTGCCTTAATCTCTCAAGCTTCAGTATGAGACGTGCGTGGACTTGTTAAGCTTCTTGAGCCCCCTGTTCCACAGGACTCCAGAGATCCAACCAAGGCACCTAAATGAGGAGCCAGGTTGTCCTCACTTTACGATATAGCCTGGGAGAAATACAGACAGTAACAAAGGTGACTCAGATCTTAAATAGGTTAAATGTCTTCTAACCTGTCTCTGTGAGAAACTACAGAGAAGCTGTATTCCTAATTATTGTTCCTAATTGCTTGAAATTAGGATAAATTCAAGGAGGACCTGAAATAAACGTGGTGTTGTACAAAGGCGTGTCAAATAAGCAACGCCCCTCAGGGATTTTGCAGCCCAGCCTGCTGGGCGATGGAGGCTTGCGGAACAGCGAGACCCAGAGGGACGTGTTGTCTGAAGACCAAATTCAAAACACGTTGAGGTAAATGAGCTTTGATTGATGTTGGTGGGCTTCAGCCTCTGCTTCCCTGCAGGGCATCCACAGAGGTGAGCCAGCACCTTTTGCCTGTCGGAAGAAGTGAGGTGTGACCGCCTGTCCAACCCGCAGGCGTTGTCTGTTACTGCTGACATTACTTGTCGTGAGTAAAATGAAAAGGTGTTTCCTATGCATTTTGTGCTTGCATGTTCTGTTCACTTTCATGTTGTACTTACACTGCTGCCTAAGCAGCCCGTAATCCTCAGCAACATCTACATGCTGTTTGAGCTGTCTGCATATTCTCCTGACCTTTCTCAAAGGCAGGAAGCAGCTGCACTGCTGCATCCACGCTGACAGCCTCAGCCTGGGTTTTACATCTGCTGTCATCTTGCCAACTGCTTTTCATTACTCTTAAAAAAAAATAAATAAAATCGACCCCAAAAAAAGCCAACCACATGCCTTA
The DNA here is from genome assembly GCF_023634085.1 of Falco cherrug. NCBI lineage: Eukaryota > Metazoa > Chordata > Aves > Falconiformes > Falconidae > Falco > Falco cherrug. The sequence continues at coordinate 45,667,089 of NC_073698.1, read as the reverse complement.
TTCAAAACCAAATTATCGCAGTTTGGATCACAACTGGTTTACTGAGCCTGTACAAAACCTTGTGCTTGTGGAGTGAACAGTGGAAGGAAAACAGGGAGATAGAAAGGTAAATGCTTCACTAGTTTATTCCTCACCAGCTTTTTAATTTTAAAATGATACCACTATTTAAATGCCAGATCTGATCAATCACGGAATTACAGAGGTGAAAAGAGATCATAATTAATCTGTAAAATATTTTTTACTGTGGGAAACTTGGAAACATATATTATTATTGCTTTTTCTATGCTCATATTTCTATTTAGGCTGAGATCTTATTCTTCCACAGATAAAATTTATAGTGGCATGTTTCAGAAAAAATCTCTCAGCCACCTTAGAAAAGACATATAAGATAAAAGCAGATTGTTTGCTCACTTCAGCATGAGCAGCCTTTGCTCTAGTACTTAACAAAGATTTCATGCACAGTGATTTTTCAATCTTGAAAAATGTTCTTTTAATGTGTTTGTGTGCAGCGTGTGTTTTTTGTGTAGAAGTCCCTAGGTTTTTAAGAAAGTGAACCATAACAATCAGAAGTTTACCAGCTCTGCCATTTGAGGCAACACACTTAGCAATAGCAGCAATTTGCGTAGGTTTGTCAACAGAAAAGAAAATACGTGGAACTCAATAAATGTGGATTATACTGAGCACTGTGCAGTACTAAATAGAAATATCTGAGCTAGCAAGGGCAGTGGGAAACTGAATCGTGATTCTGTTAGTGTGGTACTTTTCCTGGCCTAATTCCTCCTCATGACAAGTGCAAAGGAAACAGGATAAATTTTCCTAGATAGATCATTATGCTTGCACAGTTATATTGGTCCAGGTATGGAACATATACATGGCCATGGATTGTGCAGTTGAGAATGACTGAAATTCATGGTCTAGTAGGAGGTTTCTGCTTGTATACAGGCTGTTCTGCCCATTCCCTTCCAACTTGATTGTATCTGGCCTGGTGCAAGAGAGTGTCCCCATTGCAGTCCTTTCCCTACTCTGTCACTGCAGCCTCATCATAGTCCCATGCAGTCAGTCCCATTTCTCCAATTTTTAATAAAAGTGAAAGCCTCCTTATCTGAACAACTCCTTTCTCTCTAATTAAACAGCCAGCACCACCTCCTGACCCCACAGCCATGCTGTAACTTTTTGACCGCTTCCCTTTCAGCAGTACTGAACCTGGAGTGCCCAGACTTTTTGCCAGACTTTGTTTTCATCTAGCCCCTCATCCATGGATCTTCTACACCCACATCCCTTTTCTCTACCCTCCACCCTGCCTCAGTGTCAGGTCATATCTGCCCGCCTCATTGCATTTTGTCCTTTGCCTCACTGTTTCCAAACTTGGTTCTTCTCATCCAGATGCCCAATCTGCTTGCAGTTCCTTTGATTTCCACATCTACACGGTAGACTTTTCCTTCTTCCATATTTTCTCCTCCACGTTTGCCCTCATTTTCTTGCCCTGGCAAACACGCTGTTCCTCTCCCCACTCTCAGTCGTGCTTTTTCCGCAGCCTGCAATGCACACTTCCACCATCTACAACTTCACATCTCATCCTGCCCCAGGTTGTGCTCCCGCATGCTGTTCGGTGGTCACCCCTACTTTCCCATACTGTTTTAACCCCTTGGCATATAAATAAATTAAAGTCTTCCTCCAGGTTTCTTGGGCCCAGCAAGAAAGTTCTTACCAAGCACACAGGAGAAAAGACCCTTAAGATCTGAAACTTGGACTTGGCACAGTAAGAATAGCTATGATACAGCTACAATTTTAATCATAGTTTCATTCAACCACATGATAGACCTGCCACAGCTGGGATTTTGGGAGGCTTTATCCTGGAAATCTGTGGCAAAAGGATATCTATAGGACATAAGCCAAGTGTGGCTTTTCAGAGGCCAAATCTGAGCAGCTTTTTCCAGAGAGAGAAAAGTCACGCCAAAACACGCAAATGCAGGTGTACGTGATAGGTCTTCTAAGTAGAAAAAAAAGGCTGAATCTTTTAACATGAGCAAAACAAATGTCTTTTTCCATTCTGTTACTGGTACCAAACCATTTACAAGTTGATTTTAAAATAAATAAATCTATTGGGCAGAAACAGCCATTCAGCATGGAAAATTTGAGTTGAAAACAACTAAATCAAGGAAGGCTTGTCAGCAGTTGAAAAGAAGTCTTCTAATAGGAAGCATAAGGCATACTGATTGCTAAGTGATGCTAACAATCCCAAATCTACTATTTTTCTGATTTTTTTTTATTATTATTATCTGACACTAAATGCAGACAACAATCTGAGATGATAACAAGAGGGTGTGAGAGGCACACTTAATATAACTGCTAGGCTTTCAGAAATGACTGAGGGGGACTGGCTGAAGCAGAAGATGAGCTTTTCTTTGTAAGAATATTGATGAAATAGATAAACCACATACTGAGTCTAATCTGGGAATCTGGAGATGCTCAAATGACTGTCAAAACAAAATGAGAAATAGAGGAGGAAATACCGTTCCAAAGCCTGCTCATTGTTTTAAGCACTTTTGGTGCCAATAGGAATAATAACAATAAAAACCATCTGCTGATCTCTGCAATGAATTCTTTATAGATAAAGAATGCTTGAAAGACTTGTGCAGAGATGGGAAGCTATGTGTGAGGCTAAAGATAAAACAAGGTGTGTGTGGCAGATGTTTGGGGGGCTCCACTCACAGGAATCCAACTGCCATGTTTAAGACCTCTCCAGGGACTAGAGATAAGCTTCTTGTGGAGATGCTGTCATCAGAGCTAAAAACGCATTTCTAAATTCTTGCGGTTTAATTTATCAACCATTAGCCAAAAATAAAAGTGAGATTCTAAAATGAATGAGGGCTCAAAAAAGGACACTGCCATAACAATTTAATATATACTGACCTAAATATAAATTGATGAATAAACAGAAAATTGATAGGGGAGATACTGGATTAGTTTTTCCCTCCTGTGGAAAATTCCATAAAGCCCTGACGTCAATTGGTAGGCTTTTTATTGCAGGCACTGCCTCTGTTCAAATCAGGCTGCTGCATGCTCACAACAGTTGTGATTCCTAAATATTTTTTACAAAGTTGTAGCATATAGTATATTTAGGAGCTGTCTGTTTGCGCATGTGTGTGAAGAGACTTGACCGTACAGGCAGAATGGGCAGAAGAGAGCTGCACAAAGCCAAGGGAAACAAAACCTGAAGATTAGGGTGGCAGAGGTAACCTTTACACCTGTCCCACAGAGATATTCACATGTTGAATAGTCACTGGTTAACAGCTTCTGTTCACCACCAGGAATCACCTAGTGGTAGTGTGCATCAGTAAATAAACTTTTTGCCATTAGTCACAGAAGATCGCAGGCTTGGCATGGGCCTAACAGTGGAAGGACTCAGGACTTCTCTGGGCCTGAGCTAGTTTTCGCAATAGTCAAGGAACTAATGCCTGATGAGTTGTAGCTTCTGGGGATACTGTATAATAAAGGTTCAACAGATCTAGGTAGTCACTGTGTGATGTACAGTAGCCCTTTATGTTCACAGGAGCTGGAGAAGGTTTTTGGGTGATGCTCAGTGAGCAGAAGCAGGTCATGTTATGAAAATGTAAAAATAGCCCCAGGTAGACCCCAAGGTCAAGGAGGAAGGGACCCCACCACATATCTCCTGAAGACTGCAGGGTGCCCATGACTCACCATGGACCTTTCCCCCTACACGCACAACCCTCTGCTTGAAGAAGACTGAAGCTATTGGTTGTAGCACCCATAGGGACACTGGAAGGGTGAGCATAGCTCCAGGAAAAAGAAGTAGATATTATCAAAGTTTTCTTTTTCAAGTAGTAAGAGTATTATTGATGAGTTTTTTCCACACTGCCTTGGACTAATAGTATTGTAGACTAATAGCGTTAATAGTAGTGGAATAAAGTAACTCTTTGACATATTTTGGATAATTGTTATGATTTTGACTAGTCTAACAACAAATTCTTTGCTCCATATATATATGAAATGGTCCCTTTTGTCCCTAACAAGGTTTCAAGCATAGCAGTAGCTGGGATACAAAATGCTTTTCCACATACTTCAAAAAGTAAATAATAGTCATAATCAGATACAGACCTTTTAGTGTCAAGCATAGTATTTTATGTATTATAACTGCAATCAAGGACACAGTTGGCTTTATATAGGGACAGATCAATTCTTCTTGACGGTAACTAAGCTATCCCAAAAGATTTCTCTTCATTGGCAACTATGTTAGCTCTAAGATGTGAGCAAAATTTATTGCAGAGACTGGGATCAAATCACAGGTAAGGTTTAGTCTAACTGGCTATTTCTACGATGCTGCACATATCTCTCTATGTGTATGTATTCTATGGCTGTATACATCTCTGCCTATTGTGTCCTCAGTGTCAGATTCTGGAACCAGCCTGAGGTCTACCTGTGGCCAAGGATCAGCAGAAACCAGTGAGAGAGGTGTGAAGGGTTACTCACCTGCCACGCAGTGTGGCAGGCAAGCAGAAAGGGAGAGGAATCCAGTCTCTTCCCAACAGAGGAAAGGGTGAAGGGAACTTAAGTTTTCCCCTTAGAGAAGCTGCTGCTTTTGACAGTGAAAGTTGTATTTCCAACCACTGGGTCAGGTCACAGCACTTCTTTTGTGCAAGGCGAAAGATGACAGTTTCTCTGTAGCAGTCAGATCCATTCCACCTACTACAATGGAAAGGGACTGGACTCCACTTTTCAGTAATTAAGGAGTTAGAATACTCTAATGTAAGAGCTCTGACATTGCTCTACATGTTGACCATCAGAATATACGAGAACAAAAACCATCGATGAAAAATCAGCACAAGTAGAAGCCCTGTGAATTCGCCTCCTTGCTCATTTATCCCTCCCACTTTCCCCAAGGGTCATACTGAGAGGTATCCTGCAGTTGTGACTGTGGACCTTTTGTTTGGACCTTGCAAATCAGATATGGTTGTTGTTTGAAAAAACAGTTGTTTGAAAAGCCCAGCACTACAAACTGAAACAACTGTTTTAGTACTTGTGCTGTTCGCTGATGCATTTGCCTCTCTAGATTGTAGCTCCCTCTTGGCAACTCACAGCAAGTCCTCTAGGTGGCTAGCTAATTTGGTTTTGTTGGTGGTTTTCAGTTGTACAGTTTTTCTTGTCAGTAAGATGTTTGAAGATTATCTGGAGAGGAAGCGATCAGAGATGCCCTTGTGCTATTGCCAGCTGCAAAATAGGGCTTGAGGAATGTCTCCTTTGGAGAACTAACAGCGCCCTTCAGAGATTAAAGGGTCAATCTGTACCATATGGTTGGTGTCCTAGATCAGGCCTTTGATAGGCCTCTGATGGCAGAAGAGCTTTTCACGGCAGAAAGCAGCAGAAGTGGTAGGAGGGCACTCATCAGCCAGCAGAAGTTTGGGATTCTTTGAGCAGAGACAGGGGGTCCTGGTGCCTGCTAAGTAGAATAAGCACAACCCTGTAGCTCGTCCCAGTCCTGCCTGAGCAGAGCTGTGTATATTTCAGCATTCTTTCTCTACAAATTCCTTTCAAGCGTACTCAGTATTCAGTAAAAGACTGTGCACATCTGCTGTTCCAAGAAGCAAGTTTAATTGCTGATGGGATTTTTTCCCACTAGCATTTCAACCCATCTGCATGTTGCGATTACTGAAGCCTAATTTTGTTTTTGTCTACTTCAACCTTTTCAAGTGATATTCATTAATCCCATCTATGGCATCTCTAACATGTGGGAAATCTGCCTAGAGTAATTACAAAGTATTTCCTCCGCACTTAGTTCTCATATAAGAGCATGGGAAGATAATGAAGGCTGATTGTAGTGTCATCATTCCATTGAGGAAATGAATGATGCTGTTCAAATAACAGCTGGCTTGTTACATAAAAGAAATGACAGATCAGAATAATAAAGTAAAACTCCCCTTTAACAGATCATTCTAATTTGAAAGTCTCAAATAATTGCCTGGAATCCTGGAAATACAGAAAATAGTACAAAAAAACCCCCAAAAAAGGCCCTTACGGTTGCTTTCTGTATGGTTGTGTGCATATGCATATATATATATATTTACACACTTATACATACATGGATACAAACATATTACTTTTCTTTTTATTGTTTTTTCATATGAGATAGATATATTTATGTATGCATGTATCACAGTGAGACAGTGAGAAAGACCACCATGGATAGTATTTTTCAGTCTGGAATATCCACCCTGGAAAACAGAATACAATTTAGGGAAATCTCTTTTTATTGTTAGCTGGCCTGAAGCGGGCATTTAGGAATGTGAATGACATGTATTATAATGGAGTTTAAGGTGCAATGGGAGTCTCACCGTATAATAAGAATTTGCACTGCAGTGCCTTTATAACAAATCTTGAGGCCTTTAATCTCCAGCAGAGATAGATATATATATGAAAAACAATGGAGGTTTTTCTATTTTATATGTATTTGAATATGACTTTGTAGATATAAACATCATATATGTATTTAAAAATAGAAAACCTCAGTTGCTAAATGGTCTATTTAGAAGTGCCCACTCCTCCACAGATAAGATTTGCAGTGCTTAGCTCATTCTCTGCAAAGCCAAAGGGCTGATTTCGCTGTGTCTTTCTACCTGAGGCTGTGTTCCTAGGCAGTCTTTCAGACAGTCTAAACCGTAGAGCTTGACTCTAGTCAGGAAGTGAAAACATCATATGGCACTATCAGACTACAACCCTAATTGCTAAGTGGAGTTTGAAATAAAGGCAGGCTACTAACAGCCAAAATGTGATGTCTTTCAGGTCCAAGAATTTCCTCAAATGATCCAAGGAAAACATCATACAGCACAAGGTGTGACCTCAAATGATACAGAAAATAAAATTAAAGCTAATCACAGCAGTAGGGTAAAATGAGGCTCTGGGATGAAGCCTTTGAGAACAGACTTTCCCAGCAGCACCAGTTACATCCCTAAAATAGATACAGGAGACTTTGAAAAAATTCTTTGCATACTCCCATCTTACATTTTCAAGCTGCAGTAACTGACCAACTGGGCTTTTGGGATCTGCAGATCAGACGGACCCCACTAAAAGAATCACAGAATACCGGTTTCCAGTCCAGCCTCTTGCTCCAAGCAGCGTCTGCTGGGATAAACTCCAAGGGTGGAGACCACACAACCTGTCCGGGCAACATGTTCCGCTGCTTGACTGTCCTAATACAAAAGAGACATTTTGTATTTATGCATTAATGTTTGCCAGTGGGGTAGCAATAAGCTAAAATTAATGCTTAGAGCTTTAACAAAGGATCACAAGTAGAACACAAAATCGTGTTAAAGAGGACAATAAAGTAGTTAAATCAAGTGTACGTGAAGTCTTCATGAAAGGCTTGCTTCAGGAAAAAGTGGGATCAAAATTTAACTTGATTCAATTAGATTTTTTTTATTATTATTCATAAATGAATAAACAGGGATTTATATCACCATAGCAACCAAATACCATATGTTATTTCTATATAAATTTGAAAATGTACTGGTTTCACATGAAATTAAAACCAGAGCCCAGGAACACAAAGAACATTAAAGTAGTGCATTTATAATAGGAAGCCAATAATTTTCTGACCAACTGGTTTAGTCTCCAAATTAAGAGACTGTTGAAAGGGATATTTAACACTGAAGTTGATTTTTGAGAAGAATGCTTTCACTCCAGAACTAAAAATGATCTCAGAGCCCAGTTTTTCTCTAAGAACCACGCATGTCGCTTTGTGGAAATATGATGTCGCTTGATAGCTCAAGACATAACTCCTTCTAAAAAGACATGATTGTGTAACCAGAGTGTAAGCTATGCTGCACATGCGAATTGATAATGCCTCTTGAAAACGTAGCTTCTAAGGATGTTGTTAATACCCGAGTTAGTGAAGAGATGTAGTGAAGGGCATTTACTGAAAGTTATTTTATACAGCAGGTATCCGCATGCATTCTGAATTGGATTCAGCGAGCCTGCGTTGCTAACCTCTGTGCCTGCTCTAAGCCCACTGACCTGAATGCCTCTTATTACCAAACAAAGCCCAACTGGAAATTTAAGGTAGTAGATATTGGAGCAAAAACCAGAGTGAAAGTAGTCTGCAACCTTTTAGCTAGTGGGCAGCATTTGCATTTAGCATTTCAGCATCCCATTTGAATTCAGACATCAGATGAGAGAGCTCTTAATGGCAATTCAAAGTGTCTTTTTATTAGCAGCAGACTTCCTGCAGCTCTCATGAAAATGTCAGAGCAAGGAGACTGAATAAGAACCTCCTTTACTGCTTATTCTTTTAAAGTCTGGACCTTAAACTCTGCTGCTTGTATTAGAAATCACACCAGACTTCAAGAATTTGGAGGCTTTCAGGAAGGAGTAAAAGAAGGTGATTTTAATTCAAAATTTTGCACCTGACCTGCTCTTATTGATGTCACTGGAAGCTTTCCAGACTGAAGTGTGGCATAACTTTTACAAAGCCACTGTGACAACTCCCTGTTCTGACTGAATTTTCCCAAATGACCAGGGCTCTCATCTGATGTACATTTTTAATTTTCATAACCAGGATAGATCACTTGTTATTTCCTCTGCTGATTTGACAAGAATGGAAATTTTAGATTATATATTGAGTGTCATTAAAAATTCAGACTTTAGTTCTGTTAGTGAATAATTATATCAAGACCAAGAGAATTAAGGAGACAGATGTGACACATTTCATTTCTTGATAAATTTTCAAGTTTTTAACAATGAAAAGACAATTCCATGTAATTTCAGTTTTAACAATCAGAAGCTCTCCAAAATCTTATGCATTCATCCTCATCATATTTTCCCAGTTCTCCACATTTCAGAATCTAATGGTGAGCTTCACATGTAAAAATACAATATTTAGATAGTTATTGAAGCCAAGTGGCCTTAAAATCAAACCATACTGCCAATGCTGACCAATGAAATCACCAGCTGCTGTTGTGTCAGCAGCACATTCCTATCAGTCACAGAGCAGCCACTGGTTGCACAGTATTTCTAATGGACCAAGGAGGTACATCTACCAAAATACTCCCCGTTTCAGCTGGTAGCACACCACCAAGGAATGTCTGACTGTCAGGGAAAAAGAAATCCATGCTGCATGCATTGCTAAATTGGTAATCACTACCACTTCTGCACTGGTCTCAACAAGCATAGAAAAGTTGGGGTAGGGAGAGAGGGGGAAAAAAAAAAACCAAAAACAAAAACAAAAAAACCCCAACTCTTTGAATTGCTTTTATTTAATTAGACTCTTCCCAGACCACATCTGTATCACAGTTTGCATTTGAGGGTTACAGTTGTGTTATGATTTTATTTTTGGGCAAAGGCTTTTGAAACTTCCAGTAAAATTTTCAAAGATCTTAAAAGGAATTAAGCACACACAGCTAAGGTGAAACAGAATTAAGGTGTTCCATTCTTTTAGGTCACAGAAACGTATTTACTAAACCAAAAATACACAAATATGCCTGGTTTAGGTACCAAAACAATGCAAACCCTAGATCCAAAATCCAATACTCAATTTTCACCTTCTTCAAAAGACAAAATGATTTTTCACTTGGAATTTCTATAGACACCTCTACTCCTGCCCATGGTTATTTCCTTCTCTGCTCTAGTCTGAGAGCCTTTGTGTCTAATTCACATCTACATGCTTAGTATAAAGCATAGACACAATCATGCCACAGCAGGCACAAACCGGGACTGTCCCCGCCCCCATTAAGCACTGGAAGCAAAATGGCCAAGGTCCATCTTGAGCAATCTAGCTTCTGGGTCCTTTTCAGTAACAGCTCTTGCAAGGAGACAGACAAACTCAGGGTGTCACAGCACTCTGCCTGCAAGAGCAGCAATACAACACTTTATGGCAGAAGGGAATTACAGCCCCTAGGTTATCGTACATAAACTATTCTTTCACCCTTGTACTTTTTCTCATGAAAGCCAGCCATGCATGCTGCTGAACTAGCTGTGTGACTCAGCATGGATGTCTGCCCTAAGACAATCTCCAGTCATGGAATCCAGATACACAGAAGCCAAGATTATGGCCCTTGAAATGGCAACAAGATGCCCTTTTGCTTACCCTTTTGTATTAGCTGGCTCAAGTGGCACCTGCTCAGATCCTGCTCCGTGACGCATGTTTCTTCATGCAATAGAGGAAGCTTAGTCAGAAATCTGGGGGAGGAATCCAGCCCCTGAAATACTGGTGCAGCAGCCTTTGTTTCTGCAGCTAGAGATTAACTAAATCTTCCACATAACAGCTGAATCCTATAGCTACTCATCACAAGATTACTCAGGCCCTGATCTGTTTGAAACCTTTGAGTTTATTACCAGCAGCTGTGAGGTTGTCCTTTTACTGAGATGTCAAAGCATCTGAGCCACTGAGGGAGGAAGGAGGTCCTATCCAGGGAATTTCAGAATGTATTTGATCTCCTGAGAAAATAAGAATTGAATGTAATAAGGCCCAAAAGGTGAATGAGAAGAGTATGAAAACTTCAGGAGTGAATACAACAATACCAAACCATCTCTTAATACAGATACATCTAGACCGAAGTCCAGCTGGCCTGCCTGACAACCATAGCATGCCCATATACCATTTCTAGCAAAAGAGCCTTCCAAAATAAGGACCTAAGTTTCCTCTAAAGTTAATGAAGGTGAAGGTGGAGAGATGACTTCAAAGGACACTAAAGGGAGATCCTGTAACCCTAAATTTTAACCCCTAAGCTAGACTGCCAGGGGCATCTGGAGGACTCCTCTGCCCATCAGGGAACATCCCAATGTCAGACACTTGACAGAGGAGCACCGGATTCTTGCCTGGCACTTTTGTAGTGAATGACACTATATGTTAAAGAGAGGGTTAGGAATATTGACCATATGGCAAGAAGGGACTTTCTGAATTTCCTGCTATTGTAAGCTGCCACAATGCATAATTCTCTTAAAAAATGTCAGCCCTGCTCCCAGCCAGTCTGATTTGGAACTGCCTCTACGGGATCCATTGCAGAACCTGCTCCTCTTCTATTTTTCTTCTAAAAACCAAAGAACGTGGAGACAGGTAAGTGGATCACAGAGCAAAGTGTGGAAAGGAATAGTAGTGGAAATTAAGAAGGGACAAGCTCTATTCCTTCTATACCTCTTTATTTTTTAAGTTCGCCTTTTAGTCCTGAAGATTACTCACTATACTTTCTATTTTATTTAGCACTCTGGTTGCAGTGTTCATGAAATGTGAGTTCAAAACCAAGTGGCAACACAGTTGCTTAGTATGTGATAACTAAAAGATGGATCTCAATAAAATTAACAGCAAATGTCTAAAACGCCCATGAGGGATACACCCAGATGGAAAAGCTATGTTGTGTTACGACAACTCACCAGTTATACGTATGCAGTGTATGTGAAGTGCTGGGAAGTAATAATGAGGGAACTACATTAAAACAGTAGGATTTAATCTTAAAAATTGAAATGGGCAGTTTGGGCAAATCATAAATGAAATTTAAGGATAACTTTGTTGATATACCTTTTCATTGACTCATTCTGTCTTCCATTCTCATACAAAGACTATTAACATCTTAAAACTGGTAACAACCAAGCCTGATTTTTATTTTCTCAGCCCTACTCTCAACCTGAAGAGTAAATTCTAGGTAATTTCCCCAACCAAAAAAAATGGGCTGTAAAAGCCAAACTAAGGTTGATTGTGTGAAATTCTGATGAATGGATTTGAATTGTGGAATTCAACAGCTAAGGCCCTTTGAGGATCCAAACATCATGGTAGTAACTACCCAGTCTACAATGAATTACTTCATATTTCTGCTGTGTAACCATGCACAGTACAATAGTGTATACAAAAATCCCATCCAAATGCATAGCTTCACTTCAGAATCTGTCCAGCTTATGATACGCTACACTGACCGGCATTCTTTGGAAAAGATCTTGATTTGTGAAGGGGGAGCAGTGGGTCTGCAACTTTCCCTATGTGTGTATTCCTTCTCCCATGATAAGTGAATATATGCAAGCTGTGCAGCTACTCATTTCCCCCTTCAGCCTGGGCTGAGAAACGCAGAAGGTATTAGCTGAACTTTGAACAATATGAAGTTGTCTCTGAATTAAGTTAGTACATTCATAGGGGAAGTTACATAGTGGTATAATGGAAGTTGGGAATAGGAATAGCTCAGTGCTCTGTTGATGCAGCCCTGAATAGAACAGAATCATTCCAGTTGGTAGGTACCAACAACAATCAACTAGTCCAACTGCCTGACCACTTCAGGGCTGACCAAGAGTTAAAGCATGTTGTTAAGTGCATTGTCCAGAAGCCTCTTAAACACTGACAGGCTTGGGGCATCGACCACCTCTCTAGGAAGCCTGTTCCAGTGTTTGACCACCCTCTCAATAAAGAAAAACCTGCTAACATAAGTCTGAACCTCCCCTGATGCAGCTGTGAACCATTCCCATGGTTAATGTTGTGGCTTACTATCTTTGCAATTTCAAAGGTGGAATATGTTCTGCTAAATTTCATCTAGGTTTTTTTGCATGAAAGTTTTAAGCTTCCTACATGTCTGCATACCTACTCTTTATATAGGTGCATACAGAAACACCTACAGGGTACCAAGTATATACTTAGATCTTTGAGTAGATTATGCAATTCTAACATGTGTAGGCTACATGGAAACAAAGGATTTGAACAGAATACTAACTTAAACAGAAAAGAAAGAATTAGCAGAGAGAGTTCTAAAGAGTTAGCAGAATGTTAGTAGCAGTCTTTTCTCTTCACTAATTTTGAATATTTTTTTAAAAAAGGATCAAATGAAATTTTGAAATAAGATGTCCTTCCAAGCAAATAACGAGCCAGCCTTTTGGACCGTGCTTGACAATGATTCTCTATTTTCTCCACTTGCTTTTTTTAGCATTTGAAATTTGCCAGTGAAAGTAGCACTTTGAGGAAATTCTCACAAAAAGCAACAGAAATTAAAAAATGAGAATGTAATTAAGGGGTGCATAAATATCAAGCAGAAAGAGGGAAAGAGCCACAATTATTATATTTTCCTTCACCCACTGATTATGTCATCAAAGATAATTTCTGTTTACTTTCTTCCCTTCTGTGAAACATTAGAAAATGGAGCTTCTTGCTGGTGTCTAATATATTTCACATATGAGCCATTACTGCAATGTTTCTATCAAACTTCAGAATGATTTGGAAGAAGCAGATTTCTTTTTCTGATACATAAGAATTCCCCAGAGAGGCGCAATGAGATTGCTGAAGGTCAGTCATTGCACCCTTTAACCAGGTATTTGGAAGTCTGCATGATTCAAGACAGACATACTTACACTATGTTTGGGGCATAATCAGTTAGGCAGGGAGTTACAAAAACGAATTTTAAACAGCTTTTGATCTCTGTATTTAACAGAGTTAAATGTGCTCTGTGTAAAACGGAGTTACCAGATCTACATCTGAGAACCTCAGTGTATGTCAAGCCTTGTTGATCTTACACTCTATGTTCAAAATCAATTTTAAAAAATCACTTTATTCAAACTGCTGCCTCACAATACAGTCGAAACATTTGTCTTAAAAGGTTAAGTTAGATACCCACTCAGAAACTCTTGCAGATTCTTAGCAATAGAAGTTCAACAGAAGGAATGATTTCCAGGTAGTAGGAGATGCATTAATATCTTACTTACTCCCTGCAGAATGAGACAAGTATGTATTCTGGATGACTGTTCAAGTCAGGTCTACAATAAATCATGGCAACCAAAAAACTGTGATGTGAGCAGTGCTGGAGAAGAACTGCATATGGATTTTTTTTTTCTTTTCCTTTTTTTTTGTCGTTACGGTTTCATTTGAAAAAAAGATTAATTTGTGTGATTAAAAGATTAAGTGGTGGAGCACATTTTCTTTACGTTCTATAGAAGGCTGTTAAAGAAGCTATGCTTCTGCATCCCTGTAATGCTTTCTATGCAAGTATCTCAATGCACCCACAACACTGTCATAATCAGACCCCTTGAAAATCAACTGCACATCTCAGCAGAAGCTGGATAAAAATGACACTTCCACTGATTTCCACAATTTATTCCATACTAGTAGCAAAACCAAAGACATCAAGAAAGTTTTCTTGATGCAAAGATGCAGATAGAAAGTCAACATGCTGAATCAATCAAAAATGAGACAGAAGAAGCCTATGTGGCTGAACACCAAAGTTTTATTTGCTACAGTATCTGACAACATGATCACACCGACACCAGTTCCTAAAGATTGCATGTTTCTGAGCATTAACACTAGGGTTATTTGCACTCCAAAACAGTTAATAATATGATCCCATTTGTGCCCTGGTTTAAGCCATGTAGCTCCTCTTCTCAGAACACTCTAAAATAGAAAAATAAATTCTTCAGATTCTTCTTTCTGTTCATTATCTCAGAAAATTTCATAAGGCTTCATATTAAAGTTACTGCCTTAAGGCTATCAGATTGCTTATCCACCCCAAGAAATCATCTCATGTCCTCAACTAAAAATCTTGTTAAACATAATGAAGCAGAAATCAATCCCTTTATGAAATAGAGATATTTTTCACTCACACACACACAAAAATCTCATGGTGTTGTTCCCAATAATCCGTATAACTGTTACTTTGTAATTTCCTTGTTCATACAATCACAGAAGCATTTATATCAGAAGAAACCCCTGAAGACCATCCAGTCCAAAAGTGGACACAGCTCCAGACATGGTCTGACACATGCCAAGCAGAGGAGAAAAATCACTTTCTTAGACCTAGACCTACTAATCATGCTCTTGCTAACACAGCCCAGCATAACTAGCCTTCATTGCCATAAAGGCATGGTGCTGACACACGTTTGCTTTGCTGTCCACAAGGACCTCAGGTCCTTCTCAGTAGAGCTGTGACCTAACCAGTCAGTTCCCAGCCCGCACTGCTCAATGAAGTTGTTCTGCTCCAGATCCGGGACTTTGCATCCATCTTTAATGAACTTCTTTAGGTTCTTGTCAGCCCATTCCTCCAGCTTGTCAAGGTTTCTACAAATGGCAGGTGTTCTCATCAACCATTCACCCTGACTTACTGTCATCCATTAATTTGCTGAGGGCACATTCCTTCCTACAGTTCTTGGTAATAAATACATTAAAGAGTATTAGGCCCCATATCAACCCCTGCGAATACTGTATTTCATTGGCTACTGGTCAGACTGAACCATTAACCAGTAACACTTCGAGCCAAATGGTCTAGTTAGCTTTTCAACAGCCTGAAGTCTAGCCCATTCAACACACAGCCTGTTATTTGCCTGCCAGTATGCTATGGGAGACCTTTTCAAGGGTCTTGGAAAGCCAAGGCAAACAATGTGCTCTGCTCTCCCCTTGTCCACATAGACAGTCATTTCATAAGAGAAAGCAACCATGTTGATCAGACATTATTTGTACTAGGAAAATCCATGTTGGTTGCTCCAAAACACCACCTTCTTCTTCAGATGTTTGGAAATAGGTTCCATGAAGCCAGTCCCCTTAACTGTCACAGGAACCGAGTTGAGGCTGACCCTCCTGTAGTTACCGGGATCCTCCTTCTTGTTCTTTTCCAGAAGTTGGACAGCCTTCAGAAAGTCCCCCTGCTTGCCAAAGCCTTTGAAAAAAAATTACAGATGGGCCTCACAGTAATATTGACAACACCTAAAATTCATCCTGTTCAGTTCCACAGGGTTGCTGATTTTCAGTTTGCTGTGGCTCACTCCTGCGCTGCTGGCAGCACTTCTCTCTGTCTCACTGCGCTTCCAGGCACAGACAATAAAGACCAAGACTTACTTGCCAGAAAAGAGCAAGGCAAAGAAGATATTGAGTACCTCCGCCTTTTCCATGTCATTCATCATCAAGCTGCACATCCTATTCAGCAGCAGACGCCAATTCCCATGGTTTTCTTCTGCTGTCAAAGTACCTATGGGATATTTCTGTTTGTGCTTCACATTCCTCATTAGTTTTAGCTGCAGCTGAGATCCAACTTTTCTCATGCCATCCTGGCCTGCCTGGTCAGCTCTTTCAGCCAAGCTGGTTTTCTGCTCAGCTGTCTGCACATCAAGATGGACTGCTCTTGCACTTTGAGGAGGTTGTTCCTGATGATCATCCAGCAATCTTTGGCCCCTTTAAGCCTTAAGGCAGTCCCATGACTATCAGTTACCTGAACAAGCTTTCTTGAATTTGACTATCTTGAAGTTCCTGATCATTACTCTGACAGCTGCTTTCCTTCCTTCCCTCACATTCTGCAGCTCTATCATCTCACAATCACTGCAGCAAAGACTGCCACTGACCATTGCATCCCCTCAAACAGATCCAGGGGAGCGCCCCTCTGTCAGTCCATCCAGCACGCCTGTCACAAAATTATCTGCAGAGCTCTCTTGACTTGCTTCTAGCACTCATCCCTCCTCCCAGCAACAGAAAACTCAGAAGGAATTGGGTTGCAGAACTTCATTCACCTCTGTTTTTTTTCAAATTCAAACACATCACAAGTTGTCTTTAACAATTTTTATGCAACAGAATCTAACATAGAGTATCAGGTTTCCCCATTGAATTCTTTACCTTGCGTGTTTACATGTAGTATCAGTTGGGGAGGTATGGTTCAGCTCAATCAAAAATTACATTTGATGTGGGAATTCCTGGAAGTGAAAGTACACATTACATGGTGTTAATGAGAAATCAAATGAGATGAGTAGAATGATACCTTGCAGCCTTAGAAGTCAATTACTTTGGCCTTCTAGCAGTATTCAAGCCCAAACTCAAATGAAATCAGAAATACATTCTTTCTTTTCTTTGAAAACAGCACTGCTGTTTTTCTTGACATAACTTAAAGAAAATCTATCAATTATTTATGAAAAAATTGGGTTTGCCTTGCATATTTCCGGTGTAAATGAAGGCAGCCAGAAACCTGAGAAAAAGACTCGCGAGTGTTCTCACACAAGCCTCTGCATTGGTGAGTGCTTCTCTGAACTGAGTTATAGATTTTAAAATGCAAAATGCAGAGGAATGTAGTTTTCCTACTAATATTGTCCAACATGACACATTCCCAGTTAAGCTATGTGACTACAACATGTGGTCATATAGACCCCACTACAACACACCAACTTACCTGTACTGCCAGTTTCCATCTACAGACATTTATTGTTTCAACATTTGGTATTTGACTCACGCTGTTCACTTATTTCTCACACAGAACTTTGCAGATGTGTCTTTTACCAAAGTACAAAGGCCATTCCCATTTCCATTTCTTCTTGGTTGTGTGCTTTCATGATAGTTCTTTTTTTCTCCTTTCAGAAAAGAAGCTTAATGCACAGTGTCTTTGTGAAACTGAAATTTCATCTCAACTGCAGCATCTCTCATCTACCAACATAATCAGAGATGTGCTGCTTTAATGTTCTGTTGATACTGGAAAAATGAGAACAATGACCTTTGTGTTAATTAGTTAGCCCAGAGAAGCTACTAAGATGGAAAGTGTGGAACTTAGCAGGGCACTAGGTTACATATTCTGCCCATATCATATGTTAATTATGGGCTCAAAAAATGTTGCTGTGCATGTTAGTAGCCCTCTAACTCCTTCATTTTAGTTGGAGCAGGCATATAATTCCTCTCAAATATATTTTTTTAAATTCAGGTAAACTAGAACATTAGAATCTGATCAGTGGATTGTGTACATGGTGCTGAGTGATTCACTATGCTATTTTCTTCTTTTTCAAGACACTCTCGTGACACATTCCCTTGTTATTTTTTTATAATATAAAGAGTTAAGCCATTATCCATGTCATTACAATAAAAAACCTTCTCATAAACATGCAAATTGGTTCTTTTCAACATGCAAATTGTGCCTTTTCAGATACCTCTGCAGAGTATCTACCTGAACTGTAACAATAAAATTGCAGCACGCCTCTAAATAAGTACAATTGTCAGATTCTCCACTCTCCTACTCTGACAATGAAAATGCCCAGGGTCTGAATATTATTCCTGGCCAAGTAACCAGTTCCTTAAGCCACTTCAGTGGTCACCATTTTGCTCTGAGAATATATTATCTTCAAGTTATTACTTGAAATGTTATTTGGCAGTGAAGCTAAAAGAGAAACTGTCAGGTAAGGCTGATGCTGTCAGCCTGAAAGTACTGTCACACAGCCAGTACTGCTGATACCGAGTTGAAACGGCATGAATTTCCACCACAACAGGACCTGTCAATCTGTCACATGTCACCTGCTCTGATTAAAGATTTTGGGAGCAGGTGTCTGCAAATGCAGCAAAGGTCTCCTAGAATGTAATGATTCAAAAATAAAACCTTGCACAATGTGTCCATCAGAGAAGGGGACAAAAGGGCATCATCAGGGGCAACAAAGTTAGTTTAAAAGCTTGTTCATCTGCATGTTTTCATTAATCAGATGGCTTTTTGGTGGAAGCTGCCTAAAAGGTCTCTTTTGACTCCCTGTTTCCTCAGAAAATACATATAATATATGTCATCAATACAGACACTTCAGATCCTTCATCTGCCACCTTTGTTTAAGAAAAAAATTTTAGGCTAGAAAAAAAAAAGAACTTCTGCACTTCAATAAATGTGAGAAAAAATATTTTCTGCTCTCTCATTTTTCAGAAATTTGTCTGCATCAGGATCACATCTTGTATCCTCTGCAAAAAAGGTCTTCTACCCATAGTCTTGGAGAGGGCCCTTCAATGAAAATAACCTCTAGAAACTTTGGCTCTAAATCACAGAGCTTTGTGGATGATTTGCAATAAATAATAGGAAGATCAAAGGAGGATTAGAGGCTGGCTGTGAACAGCATGAGCAGGGACAACAGAAGAAAAGGTGCTAGAGTTAACTTAGTTATGTTCCCACTGTGAAAATAATTAAGGAAAAAGCCCTTCACCTTATTCAAATGTGTTGGATTCATTGACTAATAGAAGAGTTCCTTGTATCCCTGTGTTAAGATTGTACTGTTGTCCTGTGCACCAGATAGGAGGAGACTCCCGCTGAGTGTTTCATGCTTATGCATGAGTACATTATATGTATATGTCTTAAACTCAAAGAATAGGCAATGGGAATTTTAAATATTCTGTTAAGTATAGTAAAATCTTAAGATATAGAAAAATACACACATAAAACCAAGTAGAAAACCAGACTTTCTCCATAATTATTCTCTCTTTGACTTTTCCTCTTTCTTCCTTACACAGCTGGGTTTGTTCCAGCTTCCTCTAAGATACATTTTGCCAAGGTGAAATAACAGCAACTTTGTTATTTAGATTAATGAACACTGACTAACATTTTCCCTTCTTTTCTTGCCTGCAGAATTAGATAAATGCCTATTTTAAGGTAATCTTTACGTTTTAATCTATACTTTCACAGTTGTGTGCTTCAGGACTTGATTCACAGTAAAATGTGTTTGAGTTTAGACCTGAGTACTATGAGAAGTGATGTCATGCATTGCTGTTAAATTCGGGTGATTAACACATTGTATTTCATCCTCTGATTTACCAGTTCATGTTGACAATCTCCTACTATGTGTGGCAGAATTATGTACCATGACCCTTTCTGCTCACAACAGGTTAGCAGGGTCTGATAGATGATGACTGTAGGCAGCCTAGGGCTAGTGGCTGGGGTAACCATAATATAACAGTCTCATCAGCTGAAATTCCCACGTGGCTCATATGACCAGCCTTTCTCTGGAAAAGGGAATGCAGGTAAGAGAAGAAGAGGGAGTTAAAAAGGGTGAGGACTGTGACCAGGGCAGAAACCCAGACTTTGAACTGGGAAGTTCCCCTGGGCTGCCTCGTGTAGACAAAATTCTCACAGGGCCTAACATAAGCATATACAATACCTGACCAAGCACCCCTCTATCAGATTATATTTTGTTTCCTGTATCGCCGTTAATTTGAGGATCCAAAAATTGTTACCAAGACAGTCTTTGCATCTCTCCTCCTTAGTAAAAATGGAAAGCTGAAACACAATAAAGTTAAACCATTCCTAATCATTGAACAGCTTATCTTTATTGCCAAGATCAAAGATAGCAGAGCAGTGGGACAGCTGAGACTGCAAAGTAATGATGAAATTATGAGTTAACAAAAATTAAACATCATTTTCCCTTTGACTTCAGCAACGCAGCAAACAGTCAGGATTTCAGCTCAGATCTTTGACTGACCAGCTGCTGCTTTGCATCATGATGGAGCCTCATTCCTCTGATGGGGGCTGAGAGATCTCCCCCAGAATATTTTCTTTCTTGGTGATGTCAAAGAAAAGAAGAAACTAGAAACTCGGGGGGGGGGGGGGGGGCGGGGGGGAAGTGTTCAAATGTGGTATTTGAAATATATTGATTTACGCCAAGAAATTCTGCTGAAGCTCATCCAAGCCTTAAGCTATTCCACTGTACTTAGGCATTGCAACTCATAAAATGCAATTGCTAGGAAATGTAAACTCTGTCTGACATCATTAAGACTATTTAGGTGGTTAAACACCATCAAATGCAGTTAAGCTTGATTCTTTAGGGATAAAAGCTTAATATCAGCCAAACCAAGTAGTATACCAGAGATCCATCCAACCAACACTCTGTCCTGGAAAGTGGCTTGTTACTGATGCTTAGGAAAATGGCCATGCATCAGGTAAAGTTCCTCTGGTGCCTGTGTGACTGTTCAGTCAACTCCTGATTAGATTTTGGCTAAGCCAGCTCATGCTAAGGCCTGATATATGCTAGGAGCAGCACCATTAGGTCAAAACAGGAGCACCTGTTTTGTAGGCTGGGCAGGTGGCCAGGAAGAACTAAAGGACCATTGTTTATGCAGCCATGATACCCGCAAATTGCTGTCTCTGGCAGCTCTTATCTTCTGTCTGGCAGTTTCCTCAAAATCAACTAACTTACAGAATGGTATAGACCAAACCTCAAAGCTAGAGGGTATAAAACATCAACTTAACCAAGAAGCTTTTGAAGCAGGTCCAACAGCAGCTGGACTTCTGAGGCTTTCATGCTTCCCAGTGTGATACAGGGGATGCCCACACTGGGAAGGAGGAGGAAGGGTGGGCGCTTTCACCATTGGGTACATAACTATTTTCTTTTGCTCATAGGTGCATGATATTAAGAGTTACAGGTTATACACTATGAAATCTTAAGACTTGAACTATGAATTAGTGAATTAATGCGATAGACCCATCTGAGAAAGAGGGGGCTGAGCTCCATTTGTCTTGTTTGTTTATTGTATTTCTTAATAAGCTCATGAAATGAAATTTAAATTACAGAGTACATTGTCCTGTAAATTTGAGAGCTCCAAAGGGACCATAAAGTTTATATTGCAGAGTACTTTGTCCTGCAAATTTGAGGGATCTGAATGGACCTTGACATACACCCCCCACACACACACCCCCATTCAGCTTTAAAAGTGCACTTCCTACACCGGAGGTCGCTTCCGGGTAATCGTCTTTAACAGGTGCTGAAGGATGTGAACCCATTTTGGCCTCCACAATATCCTGTGACAATGTATTATGCAATTTAATTATTTATAGTGTGAAAGTAATCTCTCTGGAGAGAAAGCAATAGTCTAAGTGACTTGTGAGGCAGCTTGCTCAGTCAGACAGGCAGTGGATCACGTTGCAATGCCAGGGCCATGGCAAGTACCCCAGACAGTGATACCAAGAGTGAAGGGTACACATTAACAACAATCTAGTTCCACTTTCTTGCTATTAGTAGCTTACTGAAGTGTGATGGGAACCACATCTTGTATATCCCGACAGAACCTATGCCACCAGGAGGGACAGGGGGAGAAGAGGTCTCAGCTCACAGCTGTGGTTATGTCATTAAAATTGACAGTGACTTCAAGTACGCTGCTCAGCAAATTGTTCCACTAGGCAGCTCAAGAAAATTGTCTGAGGATCTCTTCAGTTTTGCAAATGGAAACACAACCTGGTGGAGCAATAGCAAATGCTGCCTAGTTTCTTTATTACAGGTTCGAGAGACATTATTACAGCTTGAAGTAGAGGCATTTCCTGGTAGATGGTCCAGAGAATGAAAAGTGACAGAGAATTTTTAACTTCTTTGTATGCTGGCAACCATATAAGAGATTCACAGAGGAACAAAAGGTATTCTGATCTCTTCACTGCCCCTCACACCGTGGGGGAGGGGGAAGGGGGGAGTCTTGGGAAGAAATAGTATTAGGAGGCTATCAAACAGAAAAAATGTTCAAAAGAAGGTAAGTCAGAAAGTAAACATTTCTTTACCTCACATTTCAATTCTTGCTAAATCAGATAGCTACATGACTCACAAAAACAAACAAAACAAAAAAACAACACCCCAAACATACAAAACTGTGACTTTGAAAAGGGCAGGGAAGGAAATCTCTGATTATCAATTAAAGTAGAATCACACCAGGAACTTATAAAGGATTGTCCTGATCTTTCCACGCTACTGGGAGCTGATGGTTGCTATTTTGTCAGAGAACCAGAATTTAAGTTACTCAGTCATATTTTTTGGTATCTCAAATTTTGCAGGTTGACTCTGTACATATTCACTTCTGTTTTCCATCAAACTTTTAAAATCTCAGTATTTCTGTGTGAGATGAGATAATTGCATGAGATAGCTGACCTGATCTAATAGCTTCCCACTGACAGATGGGAAGCCCTATGAAGAAAGGTTTGAGGGGATTGGAGGAAGTTTAGCTTTTGCTCCTGCTCCTCTTTTTCCCCTGTCAAACCAACTGCCAAGCACGGATAAGCCCTTTTACCCCTGTGGCTGCATGGCATTGCATTGCTGTGATCATCTGTACAGAATCTGAGGTAAATGTTTGCAGCTGCAACTCAAATGATTTGGGTACAGGCAAAAAGGAAAAGCAAAACAAAAGGGGCATGGCAAGTAGCAGATATCACTGAGAAACAAGCCTCCCTAGCACTGTAGTTTAAATTTTTGTACTTTGATCCCAAGTTTAAGTTTGGTTGTTAGTGGCTTTCCTTGACGCCAGCAGGTCTGACCATCTGCTTTGAAGTCTCAGTTCTATGGATATCTGGGATTGTTCATAGTTTGTTTAATCATTTGTACCTCCTTAGTCATTTGCAAGGAGGCAGGAGGCCATAGCCATGTCAAAAGGATTTACTGAAATACACAAAAAAGCAAACAACCTTTTCAAGCCAACAACATGTCACCATATGACCCACAACTAACAAGCAGAGATATACTTTTAAATTGATAATTCATTTAAATTGATACTTAATTCTGGAACAACAAAATATTCAACCTTTACCAACTGCAATCCCAAACATTCAGCAAGGGCAAAATAATCCATGCAGATTAAGAACTTCCCTTACATTCCTGGGAAATTCTAAAACGAAAGCACAACAAGCTTTCAAATGCCTGTGGTGGTGTTGTACAACTCAAACAAAAAAACCTACTTGATCCCAGAGGCCACAGCAATTCTCATGTATATGAACTGATCTCAGTAATTGGGTGTCCAGACACATGACGTGTGTCTCTCTCTCTGAGAGCAAGGTTCTTTTGCAAACTAACAAAACACCTTCTGCAGGTTCGGGAGCCAACTGTTAGCCAGCCTGTATCCATAAAAAAATTTTACCTCATCTTTTTTCTTTCATCCAGAAAAGGTGAAGTGCATTTGGAGTCTGAGCAGGAAGTGTAAGATGGAGAGGGTTACTCGGGGCTGTCTGAATGTTCCTTCATGTCCTCTCATTCAGGCCCATTCAAACAGTGTTGCAAATTCTGTACCTTATTCGTATCAGCAATTCCTAACATGAAGTATGAGTCACATGGTGTTCGCCAAAAGACATTTGTTGCTTTTTCTTTTACATAAATAATAGAAGTTTAAATCACTTTAACAGTCTAACTGCCTTTGCCATTGTAAGAAAAGGAAAGATGTGCCTAGTGCATCATCCCTTGACAATTCTTGGGGTGTCTTAATTCTGCATGGCACTGCAAAACCTGAGAAACATGTATCTATACATATCTATACATGTACCTCACTGAATATACCTAATACAAAAGCCACCGTAGTAAAAAATACCAACATACATCAAGTAAACATAGACAACCAAAGCTCAGGGCACATATTCTTGATTTCCTATGTCTCTAAACAAAGATGTTTATCAAAGTAACCATAATAAGTAGCTTCAACACATATTTATCGTCTCCTCAATACCACTAGCAATGTGTTTTCAGACTGGGTTTTTTTGAGAAAAAACATAAGATAATTTAATTCCTTTGGCATTTTTTTACATTTTTATGTAATTTTGTTTGCCAAAAAGAAAAGTAATTGCTAGTATTCTTCCCAGGCTACAAGTAAGTGCAAGTTGCTGGGTTTGCTTGCTTTACATTATCAGGAGCTATAAATCTGGAAAGAGTTTAGTGAGATCCACTAGCAGCCAACAACAGTATCTCTGTTTGAAACCAAAAGCAGAGCAGTTGGCAATTCCAAAAAGATGTCATTAAGATGCCTCACTTTTTCCCTTTTTTATGTATTTTATTTTCTTCTTGTTTTCATCCAGTTAAAGCCATTGCAGTTTAAAAAGGCACAGTGGTCCTATCCAGGTTAGAAAAAAACTACCATCCATCCTAACTGTCTAGGAAAATGGCACTTAGAGTAGCAATTACAAGGATGAGTTGGGCTTTTTCTCTAAGGGAAGCAAAGCTAGCTCTCTTCTGGCTAAATAAGGCAATGTGCTCTAAAAAAATATGCAAAAAAAAGTTATTATGCTGTAAAAAGTTCTAGAAAGCTGCTCTGATCTCCTTGATGTGTCTCACAGCAGGCAGTAAGGAGGTGTTTGTAGGACCTACAAGAAGTTTGCCTACACACGCTCACTGAACAAATGAATCCCTGCGAGTGGTTGGGAGAAGCATTAGATCGCTGCACAGCTGTATCCAGCACACAGTCTGCTATAAGGAGCCATGCTGGGTGAGATGATAAAATCACACTTTTCCCTCTGAAGAAACCTATCCCATATTCAGATGGCCTCTGCCTGCTTCAGCATCTAATGAAACCTGTGGTACAAATGACAGGTTTCTACTTGTTAAGAGCTTAGGTTCTGTGATCATTACATTCAGGCACGGAATAACACATGCCAAGTCTTGCAAGATTTCAACCTGGGCTTGCAGCTATTGCTCAGGTCGGACTCCCAAACTTAGAGCAGGTTTCTCATTTATCATTGCAGAGCTAAAGCTCTGCACCAAATTCTGCTTGTCTACAATTGCCACATACAGCCAGGCACGTTTTTTCTTTCATCTGTTGTGAATGACAAGTACATACCTCTGGTTTATGCATGTCTGGCAGTTCTCTCCATCATCATATATGAGACGGTGGGGGTCCTTGCTGGCAACCTGATTGCAGTTGTAACACCAAAAAGGAAGACCCTGATGGCAGATACCATCTTTCCACGGAGCAGGAGGTTTGTGCTGGGAAGTGAAAGTCACATGGCAGTGAAAAATCAAACTAAAGAACAGCCAACGGCAAAGTGTGAGCAGGCCCATCCTAAATGAAAACAGGGTCTTTGTCAGAATCTACTGGAAAAAAGAAAACTACAAAAGATTTTGTTTAAAGGAATATAAAATAGCAGGGACTAATGGAAAAGCAGAATCTGTTAGAGTAGTAGTATTGCTATAAACACCAGATCTGAGCTTTCTAGACAAATATGCCTGGTCTCACTTTAAGGCACAGGGCTCTTGAGAGAACACAGTGTCCAGCAACATTGTTTTCAGTATTTTACAAATGGGGTAGAGCTCTAAAAAATTAACAACTGCTTTTTGAACCTGAATAAAAGGAGGCCAAATTTGTTTGGAGTACCTGGTCCTAAAAATGACTTTATAAGCACGTTCACTTCCCACTTCATAAAAATTCCTGATTTTATTTGAAGTTTTTTTAGCATTCAGTTTTCCAATGCTTACTGAAATCTATGAAAGTTAATCTACAAGGAGAAATAGTGGCCTCTTACACAAATGCCTTTAACTCTTTCCTGCAGCTAAAGATTTTTTAATCCAAACTTTGACTTCCCTGAGTCTTTTCTATCATAGAGCAAATTATTCCCTACTTCAGAAAAAAAAAAAAAAAAGAAAGAAAGAAAGAAAGAAAGAATAAATCAGAAGTATTATAACATCTATGAAACATCACTGTTTTCCTTGTAGAGCCATCCTGAAGCCCACGGGACGTAATTTCAGGGATATCAAAGCACTGGGGACTTACAAGTATTATTCAGAAGGGAAATCAGATGAGTGAATCAGCTGCCTTTGAAAAAGCAAACCCCGGCATAGATAGGGCCATCCCCATATTTCAATAACAAGTAGAAGCAAAGACATGTCATTAAAGTGGCAAATAACAGTTCTCCCAACAAACAGCTCTGACAAACCACCGAAGTGAGGGATATCCATTTAAACAGCTACTTTTTTTGTCACTGGTTCTGAGATGTCTCCCTAATGTAAGCTGCCAGAACTGATAGCTCCTGGCTTTTAGTGCATTTTCATTCAGGTGAATTTTTTTTTCTCTCTCAAGGCAAATAGATCTCTCACACTAACATAAATTCTGCCTCATTCTTACTTACAGATAAGATTTATTTAAAGTTATAACTACAGTATTTGATTACAGTTGTCTCGAAGGCTTTTAAGACAGGGGACCAAAAAATCAATGTCTTTAAGGTAATTAGAGCTTTGCACCAAATCCTAGTAAATCCACAGGCTAGCTCAGTTTGAAGATACTACCTTGGGCTATGGGAGATGCTGCTTAATTTATATGTTCCACTTACACTTCCTGGGTCACATGGAGCAAACCTTTCAAATGTACGGTATCAAGAATCTTTACTACTGAAGCGGTAATTAAAGCCATTCTGTCTTCCAGGGGAGCATGATGAAGACAGAAATAGAGATTGCATTACCTTGGATACCATCATAAACACTTCACATAAATGTGACGCTACACAACCTAACAGGCATTTGGAGCTGCTCCCTGTTCACTGAACCAAGTGAGTGTTTGATTTTAGTTTTGCCACCAAAAAGACGCAGTGTTGCCAAAGGCAAAGCAGAGCATAGGCCTCTTCAGGCAGCAGTAAAACAGCACCCCATCCTAATAATTTTGTTTTTAAAAAAGTAAAAATCTAAAAACTAAAAGGAAAGGTCGTTTCTCAAACAGCTTAGCTGTAACAAGTGGATGAGGTAAAGACTACAAAGATGTGTTGGTACCACTGCCTTATATAACATTATATAAAATTGAAACTACCTTTGTTACAGGGGATGTATTTTTTGGTAGCATGAGTCACTGCATAACTATGACAACATACTTCAAACATCTGAAAATAAACTGATATTCCTATAAGCTACTTCAAAGCAAAAAAGGGCAGGATTCATGCTTTTCATAGTAGACATTGCAACTCAGCAGGGCCCAGGCTGGCTCATAAAATTTGGAACAACTCTCCCTGCCTCAAGACAGCCCATGAGTGTCTGTATTTACTCTCTGCTCCTACCTGCTGGTCTCAAAAGCAATGCCAAACAATCCTAAGCAATCCTTAGCCTATTTATGATCTGTTCCTAAAAAACACATGGAAATAAATTTTACAGCATTCATGGTTCATCTAAAGTATAATCACTTATGCTCATTAAGAAGGAACATGTTTTTGTCTATTTTAATGAAAACAAAATAATATAATATCAGCCTGTGTTGCTGACTCTAGCTGACAAGGCAAAGGACTAAACCAAGATCTGTTGTCTCAATAAGTATGTAAAACCACAGAGAAATATTAAGGCAATCTGTTTTTCATCAGTGAAAAAGAGCAATTATTCTGCCAAAATTTTGCTTCTCCCACCTTCAGCTAAGGAAATTACTCTATTTGTTTGTTATGGCATAACACTGGGCACACCAGCATGTGCTCCTGGGCTTCATGTTCTTGAAAATGGTCTGCATGTCTCATCAGAAATGTGATAGAAACGTGAGAACAGCTACAGGGACAGCAAAAGGCGTTCAGTCCTACAAATTCACCATGCACCCCAGCAGAAGTATGAAGCCGTATGAGCAGCTCTGGGCTGGGCTTACACCCCAGGGAGGGGCACAGCCATTTCCATGCCTTTGAAAAGGGGATGCCTTGCTCTTTTCTGTTTCCTTCTGACATTGCTCAAGACAAAAAACCTTGGGATCAGGTAATTTGCCAGTGTGCAGCCCTACTGTAAAACTCCCATATTTTGGATCTCTGTTATCATACTTTGTCACTTGTTCTTGGGTAAATGATAAAAATCTAATTATAATTACACTATATAAATAAAAATAGATTATTTGGGGGAAGATTTTAATGAAACCAAATAAGCAGTGATTATACACAGCCAAAACTTCATTTGTCCAAATTTAATAATCTAGGTAACTTAAAATTACATTTCTGAACCTAAGCTTGTAACTCTAGTAGTCACTTTGTAGTCAATGATGGATAGCTACATTTCAACGGTGATTCAGCTCATCACAAAATAAGAGTTTAATGTGAATATTCCTCTGGAGGTGTCTATATCTCTCAAATGACAGTGTAGCCTAGGATGATGAACTTAGAATTGTATGCCTAATTTTTAGACTCTTACATTTTGGCAGATGGATGCCACCATGAGTATGCTAATGCAAGGCATCTATGACAGGCACTATTAAGACAGCAACTTGGAAAAAAGAATTTGAAAGAAGTTAAATGGTACTGCAGTTCCCATTACAGCAATGTTTTTCTCCTGCAATCATTTCACTACCCATCATAAATATTTCTTAGTGATATCTCCTGAAATGAAGTGCACGTACACCTGGTGCCACCAGCTGAGCTGTACAGCCCATAAGCTTTTATGTGAAGTGTTATAAGCATCAGATACAACATCTTTGCAGTACATTTTAGCATGCTATTAAGGCATAAAGGGTATATGATGCAATGTGGAAAAGATTGTGTGGCAATGCTGATGACAACACCTTTTATCTCCCCTGAACTCAAGCATCATGACTTTACACATTCATAAATAAATCTCAAAGGCTACACTAAAGAAAAGAAAAAAGGAAAGTGAGTAATATATTAAATTGTCTGTAAAACATTACAGAACATTATATCCAAACTCAGGAAACAGAGTCGTAATCCAAACCCCAAGCTCTCAGATGCAGGTAGATTCTGCTGCATCTAAATCTAAATCTAGACCTAATTCTAAATCTAAATTTAAATCTAAAAAAGAACTATTTCATAGTTCAAGCGAAAATGAAAAGGTTGACATATTTTCTAGTATTAATTATAACAATCTCACTGCTATTATTTTGAAAGGAACTGTAACAGAGAAGTAGAATGTCATTTTGCACTATTTAATAAGACCACAAAGGCCGAAGATTAATGACAATATTTGGCAGAGAGACAAGGGTTTTATTTCTATTGTATATACACCAATGCTAGTGGCCTCAGATATAGGCACGAGAAACTGGCATTGCTCATTTCTAAAGAAAAAAAATGATAATGCTAGTATTACTGAAGCTCAGGGTCACATGCCTGGAATGTTAAAATACCCAAGACCCATTATTTATATACCCAAGACACATTATTTATACAGCATACTGTGTGCAAGTGAAATCCTGGCATTGGCCCTGACACTGGACACCACTGACACAATCGTCAATGAAGATCTGAAGGTAGATGCTTCCCACAGCTATATGTGATCTGTAACTTGAAAGGAATCTGAAAAACGTACTGAAATTTTTCCAGTCTTCACAAAATAGCTTCTACCTCCTTGGCAAGTCTGAAACATTTAAACGTTGTAACTACTAAAGCTAAATACTCTCAAACCAGGAAAACAGCAGATCTTTTACTTAGGGGTATCAAACCCATTAGTCTCTCTCCCTGCACAGCCTGCCCTCATGCAGTCCTGACAGCAATCTAAGAAAAAGTAAGGCAAGCTGACCTGAGATTGAAGAAATGGTAAATATCTGTTTTCAGGCAACTAAAGCAAGCCTTTCGGCTCAAATCAATTCCAGACTAAAAAACTTAAAATGCCTCCACGTAGGTGTCTATAGATGTCTAAAATCCGATTACAGGCAATAGAGCCTGGGAAGCATTTCAGCCCATGATAAAACAGACATCCAGGGGATGAGTCAGCTGCCTACACGCTGGTTTGCAGTGGCATTTGATATGTCTCAAGGTATGGATGATGTCAAATGGACCTCTGGGAGACTCTCGCCCTTCTAGAGCAGCAGCTGGAAGCCACATGAGATTACTGAGGACATGGG
Source organism: Falco cherrug (assembly GCF_023634085.1). NCBI lineage: Eukaryota > Metazoa > Chordata > Aves > Falconiformes > Falconidae > Falco > Falco cherrug. Next base: position 45,636,890 of record NC_073698.1, on the reverse strand, counting down.
AAGTGACATTAATGTCTCTGTGGTGTGAACAAATCATATCCCTGGTGATGGTCGGCTGAATTACTCCCCACATCTCCACCGACCATGAAGTCTCCTTTGCAGACACCACCGGGCACTAAATTTACCAGCATAAACTGATCTGTCTTGATCTTGAAATGAATCCCATCTGCCACGACCATTCAAGGAAAAAAAGATGCCACAGCTACACGATGTCAGTTTTCTTCTTCAATGCAGAGGCATTGAAAAAAACATTAAACATCATGGTAATGGACAACCGCAATGTGATAGCTTGCAGGGCAAATGGTATCAAACAGGAGGAGGAAGGTGGTGTTGCCTCCCTGCATGCCATCTGCAATAGCTTTTGTAGCTCTGTTGCAAACATTTGAAAGAAGATGGTGAAGGCTGGCTAAGGATTTCACAGAGAGCTACAAGACCTGGTCATGGTCTAGAAAACACACTTAATAAAAGGCGTGGCATATATTATCATGCATTATTGTCAATATTCACACCGGTTTACACAGAAAGGAACTTCTGTCAGTAAAATTCTGAAAACTAGCAGGAAAATATTCAGAGAGATGCCATGTTTGAAAACTAAGGACTGATAAATCTGAAGACATTTTTCCCTATGTGAAGAGAAACTATCACACAGAGATGGCGATTTTTGAACTCAGGTTTGTCTAACTTTTTCACAGTGATGCCCTAGGTTGATTCGTTCTGGTGCTGAACAAGCAGTGCGCTGCAGGAGGTTGGAGCAGAAAAGCAAACAGGCTCCCTGTAGCTGTGATACTTATAACACTACTTCGTGGTGCTAACACATCAGAGTGTGACACCCAGAAATTTCCCCAGGCTCTGCATGAGACCTCATAGACCGTGGGGAATGCACTAAGAGAGAGGGGAGAGAAGAGGCTGCCTTTTAGAAGAGGGCAGAGGGTGCCAATTAGCAGAGAGATACGCTGAGGTGCATCTTGGTAGCAGCACTTTTCCTTTCATCTTTCACAGAATACCCAGTCCCCCCCAAAGCCATACAAGAAGTACAACTAGTAGCACATCCCGGTGTTTGTCACAAGAAATTGTTAATAAGATGGAAGATTTTCTAGAGGGAACCTCAGGAAACATTCCAGGACTAAAAGTATTGAAAACAAACTTGTAACATTTAAGACAGCTCTGGCATTGTAGATGAAAGATATACTTGAACAAAACCCAGCAATGAGTTGTCTCTGATTAAACAGTATCACCTAGAGAAGGCTGATTCTCTCACAAGCTGAGGAATTATTTCCTTTTTGTGTGGTGCAAGAAAGGTAACAAGGAGCTGCTGGGATCTCTTCCATCTTCCACAACAGTGACTGCAAAATTGCTGGAAAATTCATGGGCATCTATGAGGGAATCAGAGGGGATTTGGGAGGAAGAACATTGTACATATAAAGTAATGTAATAATCACTAGTTTCAACTCAACATAATTACAAATGAGCTTCCACCAGCTACTAATTATCTTCTTGGTTACAAAGGCCACACTTTATTTAAATGAAGTGGAATGAAATGCTGGTAAAAGCTACATACATAGTACTAATGCAAGAATGCATTGGAGGAGATGTATTTTCCCTTTAGGCCCTTGAACTAAGGGTCTTGTTTTTAAAGGCACGAGAAGAAACAGCACACAGAAACTGAGCAACTTCCTGAGCATCTGAGAAACCACAGGTCTAGCTCAGAAAAAAAATTACTTTCTTTGAATGTGTAGCAAACAGTACACGCAAAGAAAGATAGTTAATTTGTAATAGAGCTGGCTGCTCTCGAGTTCTTTCTGAAAACATCCGGCCCAAATCAATTTTTTGTATGAGGACATTGGATCATATCCCTCTCACCTTTTTTTTTCAGGCACCCATGGTAAACGTACCTTCAGCATTTTCTGTAGTCATGGAGGTAAGCACACCTTTGCTGGATCTCTAGATGCCTAAGTTTTGTGGGAGGAACATTTTGCCCAACTTCACCGAAGGAGCTTATAAAATAACGCATGAATTTAAGTCAGATCTTTCCCCATGCATAGGAAAGCTTAAGCAGGTCTCTCTCAAGACAATGTTATATTTATCTATGAAGACTAATTAGCATTCATAATCATGGTTATTGGAATAACATCTAGGGACCAAACGGAGCAAGACAGAATAACCTGCGGTCCTTGCCTAAAAACTCCAGTCTAAACAGACAAGGCAGAAAAAGGCTGGATGAAATGATACAACATGAGAGCAGAAAGGTGTGTGATGACACCCGCCTTCTGAGATGGTCCATAGTTCTCATTTTTTAGTTAGAAGACAAAGCTCATGGAAATAGAGAAGGCAGGAGATGTGTTGGAAATGCAGACAGGAAAGGAAGAAGGAAACTACTGTAAAGTGTGTGTAAGGAAAGAAGTTGCAAGGATTGCCATTGTCCCAACGTGCTGCAAAGTATTTGGGGTTAATGATGGACTTAGTGCACCACTCAGGCATAAATCCACAGTGAAATTAAAACATTGAAAGACAAAACCAGAAATACCAGAATGATCAAAGACAATGAAAATCTTGTAAGAATAGCATATCCATATAAATATTTTTGACATTTAAATGTCAAAATGATTTCACGACAACAACAATAGCTGTCAAGTGCAAATGTACTGAGCTTTCTATTCACCTTTCAGAAAGGAATTTAATAAGTAATTTTAATATTTTTCCTTTCATAGACAAGGGGTCTATGTTTTGTTTACAGGATTTGTCATTTATACTAAAAAATGTCATTCTAATCATGAAATATTCATTTAGTAAGTATGATAATTATGTAAGTTCTGTTTATTCCTAGCACACTGACTCTTAGGATCAGGACTACAGCGACTGAGGACTCGTGAACTTGCTGTGAAATACCCACTACTCCAAGCAGATTTACAGCTGAAGAAGACACAAAGCCCTGCCAGAAATCCCACTAGCATGGAGCTCTCTGGAGTCACAGACTTGGCGGTGACAGTCTGCACAGGCATGAAAACCTTGACAAGCATCTCACAGTGCAGGCGTGATAGCTAAAAAAAACCAGACACAATTGCAGTATAGAAACCTTCACATACACACACAGGCTTCTTATTATAGCGTAATGAATGTACATTATCTGTATTTGCGGCTGGTTCAGCTTACTCGTAATTATCTGGCTCATTTCTTGTACATCACACTGAATACATAAATGTAATATCCAGAGATGTAGCAGAATGATAAAACCACAAACATAATTCATAAGACTAGAAAAAAAACAGTTAAAGGCAATATCATTCTGCTGATGAAGATTCCAAGCTGAAGAGCGCATATTTTTTTGACAGCCTTTTTTTTAATCTTTTGTCTGAAAGGGGAATAGACATTTGGCTTTAACTTTCCACTTTTACAGCCTGTTTTATAACACATATGAAATTATTTTTCAGTATTTAGTTATTTGAACATTAAGCACCAGATGCTCAGCACTCTATATTGTACATATATTTGTTAGTATCTCTGTTGACACTCAGTGAAAATAAAAGCAGGTTTGGTTTTGCAGTTTCTCTAGCCTAGCACCCTATGCCTCTTGTGTGTCGACTACATTTCCATGTGTGATTAAAATGATAGGTGTCTGGTGGTTTATAAAACCCAATCCTATTTACTTAGCTGTGTTTTTAATTAAGTGTGCTTTGCAGTCGAGCTCTCTGTGGCACTTGTATGGAGAATACTATAAAAATAAAATGAGTGACTGAATGTAATATTGGGTAGGGATTGCTGAAATGTCTTTTAATGTATTTAAAGCATGCTCATAAAACTTTTGTTGGACAGGCTAAAAATTCAAATTTCCTGGAGGAGAAGAAACTTTTTCCATTATCTAGCCAGAGAAACATATGATTAGTCATTAGACTCTACCCAGAAAAATTAAAAAATCTTTTTATGCCACTATTTCCCTTCTGAGTTTCAGGTTGTTCTACCTTACAGCTATTTTCATCAGCCATAGCAGAGCAGGTGATAAATGAGGTTACTCTCCCTGCTCCCAGATTTGTGATTCTGGCGGCTGCGTCACAGGAGTGAAGGACTCGGAGCACGGGCTGTTTGAATCCTGCATCTTTTCAACCCACATGTACATCTTACATTTGGAAACTCAAACAACCTTAAATTACTAGATGACATTGATGAGAGATATATAATTATATGGAAGTATATTCAGTACTCTGTGCTTTTACTGTTTTTATGCCCATGACTGGAACATGCAGAGCTTCAGTTTTGATCCCATTCAGCTGCTGCTCACACCAACACAAAAGATGGTCTCTGCCTATAGATATCAACATGTATACAATCTCAACAAAAGATTACAGAGGTACAAGGTGATGCACAGATTATGTGAGAGGGAATGATGGGCAGCACATTAGCCACTCTAAAAATGTACATCTACTTTAGAGTGCAGTAGGTGATGCCCCCTGAAGTGCTCTTTTCTCACTAGACACTGCAAAAGAAATCCGGGGATTTGAGACATGCCTTACAGACATCTAAAATAAGAGGTGACTCTCAAAGAGTCAGAATAGCTAATTATTGTCAATTTTCCCTGGGAGGCACAAAGATAAGACTTAAGGAAGACTGTTTATATAAAAGAGAGCAAAGGAATGGTTTTATGCATATTTAAATGGAGCTGATCTCAGTCAGATTGAGACTGAGATTGACCTGGTCAGGCACTTCCCAGTAATGCAATGATCTAATCAATGATTTTTCAAAGTATTTTTTTTAATACATAATTCAATTTCCTCATTATCCTCTGCAGTAATAAGACAACGCTGTATACATAGGAGAAACTTTATTAAATTGCAAAAGCAAAATGTACAGCTACTGCTGCAGGTACTTCACTTTGTGAGTCAACTTTCATGACTCATTGCAAACCCTGTATTAGACTCCAGCTGGGAGCAGCAAAATTAAAGTTTGTGCTCTTTCTGGTGGCCTCTTTCCCCAAACCAGAACTTTCTGTGTAATCCTGTATGCGTTTGCAGTATGTCAGCTACACGTCTGAGCCCATTCGTGATTCAGATCACTTTCCCTCCTGAACGTTTGTTGCCAGTGCCATCAGACTTGCTGCATTAAGGTCTCCTTTGGGAAAAGCCAGATTTCCTGCTCATACACTGTAAACTGATTAGGCATGGTGGGATGGATCAAGCTACAGCTAAACCCACCATCATCTTAAGTTTCCCTCTTTCTAAGCTTTTTGGGTGCTTTGAGCCTGAGCTGCAGCTGTGGCAGTAGCTCACAAGACAGACAGAATGTATGTGGATCCGGCAATAGCATGCTTATGCCTATTTTTTACCTCTACCATATGGCAAAATATACAGCCTTTTGATACCTATCTGGATATCCACTTTTATCACAGAACTTCACTGGCAGAATAGAAATCATATCAGCTATCACCTTCTTTGCCTATCCTGGATTGCAAAAAGAGTGACAGCACAAACACTTCAGTGAGTGGTGAGAAGCATCTTCAGCAATTGCTTTTGTGCATTTTTAGTAGGTTCAGCTCCTCCTATCAGTTTTTGTATTAAAGCAGCAAAAGGCTGCTAGTTAAAGAAGGAAATTGTATCCTGTGTTGTGATCCTAAGGGTAGTCTCTACACTTGTATGCTTGTGATGAGCATAGTAGTCTAACAATTGAAATTACCCATTTATTGCACTTCAAATTTCCACAATACATCCAAATAGCACACGAGGAAGTGTAAAGTGATGAGGGAAGTGGCGTAGTTGTTGGAAAGCCATGCTTAAAAAAAAACCCAACAGACTACATGCTAATAACTACAGGGGAGGTGAATATTTCTTTATACACACTTAATGTGTTCGAGTCATTATGTAGACACAGCCTAAGTTGCCTGTACATTCTTTGGCTGTGTACAAATCTTCAGATTTTAAAATGGAAAGTATTTTTACATGTTGCATCATACTGTCTTGTAAACAAAGCAGTGAACTTTGACATTATTAAATTTTGTGGCTTAATGCAGGCTGGGAGCACAAACAGAAGATGAATGTTCAGCCTAAAGGGAGAGACAGGGAGCGTCTGCCTGTTTCCCATTGATGAACCAGGGGATGCTATCCAAAAGGAAGCACAGCCGTTGAAGGATAACCTTCTGCTCTACTAACAGCATTCTTCTCTCAATAAATAGGCAGGAATATTTTCAGGATCATGAGGAATACAAAATTAATCTTTTATCATCTCATTCTGCACATCCTAGCTATTTGTTGCACTTGGATTTGGACAGCGTTCAAGGGACTGTGAATGGATGAATCTTCTGCAATTTTCTTTTGTAATGTTGCATTACCAGTGATGTTTCCAGTAAAAACAAAGCATCCCACCCAGTCACAAGAAATGCTGAAAGCAAGAGTGACAATGCTTTGGTTTTGGAAAATACTCTCGTGACAGGTTGGAAACAGCACAATATTGATGAGCTATGTGAAGGTTCTTGCTTATATTCTCAGCTGATGGAAATTGTGACTGTTGCACTGCGCAGAGCTGGACAGAACAAGGTTTACAGCAACTCAGGGTCTGTTCTGCCATGATATTCTTTAATTATTGATCACAAAAATTAAGCTCCATTTTAAGGCATCCAATAATAAGCGGTTGAGCATTCCTGGCTCCAGAGAAGATTTACAAATACTACAGTGATAAAATCCATGCTGCAAGGTCAACATAACACAACTGTTTCTAACTCCTTGGTTTCTTTCACTGTTGAACTTTGAAGAGCGACCTACAGCACGTGACATATAACTTCCCTATGTCTTAAGGCTGTTATTTCATTACTGATTATAACATACAAACAAGCTTGCTACCAGTCTCTGGCCCATATAAAACCAATAATGGGATATAAAGCTCAATGTTGTTGATTATTTTTTCTGGGTCTTGATCAGTTTTCTATAAATTAATACACTTGTAGGATAATCTAATGAATGGGGGTCATTTGAGGCAAATAGCTTTATCAGTTCAGCTCTTTCTGATGTGTAAGTAATTTAGGGACAGGAATAGTAAATGCTTTGCCTTGTGTCTGTGAGCTGATGCCTCTACTGCTGAGATCTCACCCCCTCTAATGATGTTGCCGTTGCTGGAGAGGAGCAGCTCTGCAGCCTCCTGGAGTGATGACTGGGCAACGGTGCTGGATGTAGTGTCTTTTTAGCCAACTCAGTCATCCCTGGGTGCAGGAGAGCAAGGGGGAGGTGACAGAAAGGGCAGTTAGGATGGAATAGTGGGAAAGTTGTGAGCAATAGGCTGTGGCTTTTTAGGTGCATGATCTAAAACAGAAAAGCAGAGTAATTACTTACCTCCTTTCTGCTGCAAGGAGAACGTGCTGAAGGATTCCCCTCTTCCATCACCTTCCCCTTTAGAAAAACTCAGCCACCACCTGCCTCCATTTGCCTGTGCATATGTGTGCTGCTGTTGTACAGTTACAGCATTGAGTACATTCTATATATTCACCCAATGTATTTCATCTTCTGTTCCTACCATGGATATATACATATATTTCTGTTTAGTTCAATATAGGCAAAATCACTCAATTTCTCTCAGTCCTTCAGCTACACTTCCACTGCTGGTATTTATCTTGTCAAGCCCAAGTAACAGAACACATTTACTAGCTGAAGTTGCAAGAATTTTAAATGGGTTTCTCTCTTTGCTTAATTTCATGAAACCAGAAGGCTTGGTAGCACCTTCATAACAGGAATTTGTAACGACACAACACTGAAATAACTCATACATCAATTTGTTTGTATCAGGGCAGAGGTTTTTCAGTGTGAGACAATCCCAGGGGAAATCAGGAGGAATACTGAGCAGATAGAGAAAAAAGAGCCATATCACTTGCTGATTCCAACGCACCTTGCTGAAATACTAGTTACTGCTTTTTGCACCAAAGGGAACTGTGCTAAGAAATACATTTACGGGTCCATTGCTCTGCTCACTGATTTGATAAAAACAGAACAAAAAATTACATTTGATGCCCGATTCTTCAAACTTTTATGCAACTGCTTAACTACAGGTGTTTGCAAGCCCCCTGGTGACTCAAGCTTACCTATGTGTTCAGTAGCTGCAGTGTTAAGGCTACAGGTGTACAATGTTACCTTCTTAAAATATGCCACTAGAAGTGGGGGTCAGTCTACCCGTGAGATTACTATCATCAGAGTGCTTGAATCAATCTTACAGTATTTAATCAATAAGTACAAAAAGCAGACTTTCTGAAGCATAAGGGCCCATATACTATGAAAAGCTTGAATGGTTGTTTCTTATAGAGAAAACTTAAGACATCCAAATGTGGAAAAACAAGGACACAAGAATCAAAGCAGGACTTTGCTGTTTTTTTCGAAGTAAAAATCAATTGCAGGATACAGCTGTGAGGACAAGATCACAAAATATATTGGATTTAGAAGCCAGAGAGCTATAAAAGCTTTTTTGAATGTGTGGACATCCCAGGGCTTCCTATTGTGTAGATTTTTTCCCTTTCTCAGCAGCAAAATAAGCCTTAAAAAACCCAAAAGCTGTAACGTCACCCCTGCTAGGACTGCAACATAATGACCTAAAATTGAATAGATTAGCTTAAATTGAAACATTTTTTGGCGTCGTAACAGAGTCATTATGGGATATTTGGTTACCATAGAAACACAAGTAATGAATAAGGCACTGTCACTAGGTCATGAAACTTGAAATAAATGAATACAGACATTAAAGGACCAATCTCATTGACACACCGCTATCTCTAGAATATAAACTCTAACCTTACTGATTGTAAAAATCTAAAAGACAGACTGTGCCTAGATGTCATTCCAATAAAAAAATTAGTCTTTGTTCAATGTTTGGAAAGAAAAAGAAAGTGTGATGTTTTAACAACTTGCAGCTATGTATTTGCTGCTCACCCATGTTAAAAAAATACTCTTAAACAAGCAAATAGTACTGCCTAAAGGGTAACATTTAACAAAGAGGGAAGAACCACAGCAGCTATTACAACACTTAGACAGAATCTGTGTCTGCTAGAAATAGCTATTTCTATTTTCTAAGGTTAAATACCATCCTCTTGTTATTGTTTTTTCCCCAAGGTAAATGAGGAGGAGTCCTATGCCTTCTCTATCAAGCAGCTTTGTCAACAGCTATGGAAACATGTCTCTTCTCTGCTTGCCCACATTGAAAAAGCTCAGCCTCTGCTGCCACCATGCAAAAGGTGAAAACCATAGGTGACCTGTATGAAGGTCTGTGCAGCGAGGCAGGGGTGTGTGTTCTTATGTTTTCTCTTTCTGACACACATGCAAATTTAGCATCAACACCCACAGGAGTGAAGTTAAATGTCTGAATCTTGAACAAACTTACAAATGCACAAAGCTGGCCCTTTTGATTCTCTCTAATACCATCTGCCATTCACAGCTTACCCATCTCATCCCTCATTCTTCCTTCTCTTCCTTTTCCTCCCAGTATCCCTCACACACAAACTTGAGTATTTTGATAAAGAAGAGATAGGCCAGTGTGAATTTAAAACTTCCTCATAAATATCTCCAGTCCAGTAATTCCAAACATATTTGCTTGGAATTAAGTTTTTCATTACTGCATATGTTGTCAATTAAGGAACACAGTGTCCTACCAGCTAAAGTTTGTTCCAGCAACGTGAAGTATAAATATCATAACTCAAGAAAGCGAATGAAGAATAAGGAAGGATGCAATCTAATAACTTCTATATTTACCTAAGCCTTGGCAGTCTGACACCTAATGCATAACAGTTTTACAAAGATCAGTGTTATACATGTTAGAAGACAGGTGAGATCTAAAGATAGGGTTATGAGACACAGAACATTTATTACGTACATGAATGCTCTGTGAAGGTGATTGATGGCTTTATCTGGACACTTGAGAAGAGGATCTGGATTTGAGTTGTTGCATTTGCAGGACTAGAGAATCAGTATGGGATAATTCAGAAAATACCTGTTTCTGTATTGTAGTCATACTTCAGCCACCTTCCATTAACAGAAATCAACGGCAATATGTTAATATTCCTTGTTTCTGATTCTATTATTACAGTGTTATAAGAGAAATTAAGGGAGAATTACTTTCCAGTAGAGCTGATAATTATAATCTCACCTTCCATCCTAGCCTTGAAATATGACAACTGGTATCATGTCTCCACCTTGCAGGCAAAAAAGCAAACAAAAAAATCTGTAAAGCACAGCCTTTGTCCCTGATGAGAGTTCTACAGACCAGGAGATGCCAGAAAGTAACTGAACTAAGAAATGTTGCAAGTGGCACTTTCACACTTTCTGCAGGAGAAACAGTGATGTAATAAGAAAAGGTGAATTTCTAGTTTGCACGTTGTGATTGTCATACTTACGCTTTCTCCCACAAAGATAAGCAGAGAAAACTGTTGGGTGTTTTCAGCAGGGTTGTATAAATTCTTCCATAAACCTTCCGCAGGACATCCTCACCAGAGGACAGGTTCCTGAGACCAGCTGGCAGGTCTCTGCTTTGGTAACTGTGTTTCAGCCTATAACGGGGATATGCTGCATGTGTAAGCTCCTGCTGCCTGGGGAATGACAGTACCTCTCCCCTGGAAGCAGCTGGAGCAGTTCCCTCCACACTTACCACCCCTGCAGGAGCTGGGTCCTACACTTTAGCAATGCCCATCATGGCAGGTATTTTACCTTCAGGTATATCAGGAAGCAAAAAGCTCTTAATTTTGCAGTGTTGTTCAGCCTGGCTAATTGCAACCTCATAAGGCATTTAATGTCTGAACAACTCATGTCTAAATTTAACCGCTTTAAATGCTGACTCAACACAAAGGAGTACTGCTTTAGTTCGCTTACAAAGGAGTACCCATTAAGCCCTCTCGACAGTATACTTTAACGGGAAAGTCTTACATCTTACCATCCCTCCTTTTGTTTACACTGAACGAGTCTGAAAAGACTACATGTTTAGAGCGACCAGAAAGGTTGAATTTCTTGATCTTCTCTTGTCTATCTTATGCTGGTCCACTGGAGAAAGAGAGGGAGAAGGCAAGTGGTACTGAGTCTATTTGGGTTGGTGTTAATTTTCTTCAAAGTAGACCATTTTGGATTTGTGACTAAAACGGCATCGACACCCATGTTTCAGCTATTGCTAAGCAGTGCTTATACAGCATCAGGGTTTTCCTTTTCCCACTCTGCCTCAACAGCAAGCAGGCTGAAGGTGTGCAAGAAGCTGGGAGGGGACACAGCCAGGACAGCTGACCCCAACTGACCAAAGGGATGTCCCATGCTTTATAATGTGATGCTCAGAGATAAAAGCTCAGGAAAAGAAGGATGTAGGGATATTTGTGGTTACGGCAGTTGTCTTCCCAAGTAACCATGATGCCTGCTGAAGCACAGCTTTCCATGAAGTATCTAAACATCAGCCTGCCAATGGGAAGTAGTGAATCAATGTCCTATTTTGCTTTGCTTGTGCACACAGCTTTGCTTCAACTGTTAAATTGTCTTTACCTTGAGCAGACAGCCTCCTTGCTTTTCCCCTTGTGATTTTCTCCCCCATCTCACTGGGGAGGGAGGGAGCGAGTGACCAGGTGGGGGCCAGGATCAGCCAGCCCACTGCAAGAACATGGAGACAAAACTGAGGCTCCAAGATGACATTTTTGTGTTTCCTGATGAAAGGAGGCAAATCCCAAGGCTGGAAAGGGCAGGTAACAGCTCAGAGCAGTCCCTGTTCCGTGGGTAGCATCAAAGGTGACTTCCACCACATTTTTCTACAGCTGGATAGCAGCTCACATGAGACTAGTCTTCTCCTATGAAACAGAGTTTAGAAACTTCATGATTTTCCATTTTAGAAGTCTTGGAAATATTTCTATATTTTGTAAAGGATATTCTTAATTATTGATGCAAGAGCCTTCTGGCAATATACTTAACGGCCTTTTTAATAATGTAAAAAAAACCTCTGTGGTCAGATTTTTCTTCAGCAAATTAAAGAAAGAGGTAGGCTCATGGTTCACCTAACAAATATACATAAAACTTCCCTACATGTCTATAAAATCAAATTGTGCTGAAAGATCACGTTTTCTCTCTATTGATCCAAAGAAAATCCTTTACAAATTGACTGTCACCCTACTGTGACATCCTTAGGTGATAACACGTCAGTAATTCCCGTCATTTTAGTATTAGAAGAACAACAACCATGTCAACTGCTTGTGTAAAAGTCTTTGCACAAAAGACATTTGCAATCTGCAGAACCCCATCACTATTTCCAAGCACTGAGGACCGCAAGGCCAGGAGGCACTGCAAAGTAGTGCCGGGCAGGAGCGGTGTCAGCCTCGGTGGGAAGAGCCAGCCCCGCACCAGCATTTCTCTGTGGCCTCCCCCCACACTGCTGCTTGGAGCCTGGGGAAGGCAAAGGGTACCAGAACAGGGGAGGAGAAGGGACCAGACATTTGAAACAGAAGCAATCTGAAACCTCAAAAAGGTAAATCCAAGACGCGGGATCATATTTTCTAGATTTGGTAACCATTTTTGTATTGTAGGCCACTTCTTCATGTGTGTGGATATACACATGCCATGCATACACATGCAGCCTTCTGCTCACACTGACACCTACTCCAAGAGATACCAGCCTGCAAACTACTCTGTGGCCAGTAAAAAAATTATTTGGAGCCTCTGTCATTTAGAATATAAGTGCCCTAATGTAGCTGCATTTATGCTAAAAGGGCAGGATGAAGATCTTGAAATCGTAAGAGAGTACGGACCAATTTGTGAGTCGTTCAGAGCACCTTGTACTAGCACAGCAGCAGCCAGGGGAGGGAAGGGGAGATGCTGCTTCTGTAACTTCACAGTTATTTCTTTTAAAGCAGACTAATAAAAGCTCAATGGAAAGTAAAAAATATTTTAAAGACCTTCTTGACTTCACCAAAGGCTGTAGTTGGGAGCACTGAGCAGCTTAAAACATCCTCACCTGCTGTCCCCAGATCAGCAGCTTCAGCCCAGTTTCTTTGAGGAGCTGACTACATTGCAGTCATAAATTTCACCAGCTGGACAGGGAAAAAACGGAGAATTCCTTCTGCACCAAAAATACAAATGAGCACAGTTGTGCCACAGAGGCAAGGCAGGAGGGAAGAACACAAACACTCATTCTTCTGTTTCTCTGCACCTAAATATATCATAGCTTCCCTACAAAAAATGTCTCATAGAGAGATTCTGTTTATTAATTACAATAGCAAACAGCACAGTAAAAAATGCTGGCTGTAGGCTGCCATCTGCCGTTTTGTGTAATGAAAGGTCGCTTGCAAGTGGTTGTTATCCCAGTACAGTGCCACTGTAAGCAGCCTGACAAATCCTGTCCCATGGCAGGCTGGGGGCATCCCATTCCTACCAGCGGTAGGTGATGAAGATTCTGGAAGCCAGTGGGTTTTCTGGACCTGACTTACTGCTCCCCAGAACTCTTCAAAAAGACAACACTTTGCACAGATGTTGTTCCTCTATTAATATAAATTTAAAATTAATATGCTTTGGTGGTTACTGTCAGGTTATGAATCTTTCAGCCACACAAATACACACACAAGCACACGAGCAATCCCCATGGAAGCCACACTAATAGAAAAAGTCTAATTGTTGTGGAACTTCATGTAATATGTACAACTTGCACATTGTTTTCTTGCAGTAGGATTATAGTTTTATATTCATCAGACAGCATGCCCTGAAGGTTCTCCATCTGTTTTCCTGGGCTCTTAACATCATTTAATGACTTATCACAGCTCAGAACACAAACATTTTTATTGGGTTCAAGTGCAGCATGTAAATTAAATGAACCTGTTCTGACGAGGAGATATTGGTGCTCTGATTTAGCTGGCATTTACCTTAACATGGACAAGAGAAGTGCTCACAGAAAATTCTAGAAATAAAAGCCAGGATTGTGGGCTTGTGTGTATCTATCGGTAGTATTTTTTCCATTGACTTCAATGAGTTCAGGATTTCAACTAATGTATCTTGGTTTTGATGCACAAATTCCCAAGCCTGCAATGAGTTCCACATGTACAGACTCTCAGACTACAGCTAGTGCCGTTAGTTTTGCAAGGGAAATAGGGCACAGGAAACTCTCTCCATATTGATCATATTCTCAGAAAAAGGCTGTATTAATCATTTCAGTATGTAGGGTGTACCTCCATCTTGTGGTAATTATTGTTTCAGAAACAGTACTATTAATACTTCAATTCTTCTTCTGAATCATTCACCAGTTTTAAGAAGTTTCACGAGCCCCTGTTACACGGAATGTTATTTTTTTTTTTATTCCCAAAAATACACAGCAGAGTATCTGAGTACCTAATGGACCAACAACACAGCTGAATCTTGCAATATTTGAGCATCACATTCAAGACGCTGTAATCAAGAGGATATTGTCAAGATCAGCAGACCTAATACTAACTTACTTTCTCTACAGCTCCTTGCAGAATAGCTATAATTCTTTATAATGTGAAAGGATCTGTCTTTGTTGGCTTGTGTGTGTTAATGGACCTCAGTGGAAGGTAGATAAATTTGTGGTATTATGTATGTATGTATATGCATTTGTAAGTACATGGTTGCATTTGCACACACGTGTTTTACAGTTTCTGAGAGGAAGAGAATAGGGGTTTCAAACAAAGGTTTTGGAAGCTAAGAGTGTTGTGAAATTTCCTGAGGTTTCCTTTTTACACCCAATAAGACTCTTCAACAACTTAAGCAAAATTTGTTGGAGCTACCTTCTTAATTCTATTGTCTCTTCTTAAAAACACTGAATCTGTTAAAATTGAACATGACGCTCTCAATTAAGCTGACAGAAGCCTCCTAAAGTTCAGCAAAAAGGTAACTGCAGACTCTTGCACGTGGGGTGGGATAATCCCATGCAGCAGGGCAGGCTGGAGCCCAGCTGGCCAGAGAGCAGCTTTGCAGGAAAGGACCCAGAGATTCTAGTGGAGCGTTTGAACATAAGCCACCTGTGCACCTTCCCAGCAGACCAAAGTGTCCTGGACTTTATTAGCAGAAGTTAAACCAGCAGGTTAAGGGAAGAGATTATATTCAGCACTTGTGAGACCACTTCTGAAATGCTGTGTCCAGTTTTGGGCTCCACAGTAGCAGACAGACACTGACATACTGGAACAAGTGCAGCAGAGGCCACCAGGCAGGTTTGGGGCTAGATAACATGGTATCCAAGGAGATCATGTGAGCTCTGGACCTACTCAGCCTGCAGAAGAGAAAGTTGGTGGGGTGATCTTACTGCTATGAACAATACCAGATGAGAAGGTACAGATAAACTGGAGAAAGATTTTTCTTAAAGGTGCACAGTTATAGAACGAGAGGCAACAAGCACAAATTGGAACACAGGAAAATTCTGAATAGCTACAAAGAAAAAGGTTTTTACTGTGAGGGTGTTCAAACACTGGAACAAGTTGTCTCAGAGGCTGTGGGATCTCTGTTCCTACCAATATTCAAAAGCCAACTCAACGTGCTTCTGAGCAGACACCGACTCTGTTTCTAGCAGGGGAGTTGGATGAGACACCTCCAGAAGGTGTCTGCTATCCTGCCTGATTCTCTCCTTTAGTTTCTGAAGACTCTTCTTGTTCACACAGCAGTAACGACATGATACAGAAATTCTCTACTGGCTCTCAGGCACTTCAGCAGCTAAGCAAGAAACAACACTTGACACTGGAACAGAATATTCGCTTGGAGCTGTCAAATCCATCAGTTCTCCGTGCATGCAATGAGACAATTCCTACCAATGCATCTTTAAAAATGTTTGCTTCTCTTTTGTGCATTGGTGAAACAGCTACCTTTCTGTTATTTAAAAGCTGTTCTTGGATATCACCTGTGAATAGCTTTGCCAGTCTAACAGCACACCAACGATATGAGCTGTCACGTTAGCAGATGACATGAACAGCTAGCATTTTCCAGTTAGTGGAAGGCAATTAAGAAACTCCCACATCACTGAAATATGGATGATCTGTTGTTAATCAGACACAAAACTCGCTTTAAATAGATAAATAGACAGGTTATTTATCAGCAAAACACACCTATTAACAACTCTGGGGGCATGCTTTATAAAAAAACAGTGGCTCTCACTGAGTCTGGTCTGTGCTGCAATTACCCTGGCCCAAAGCCCCTTCTCCTTTTGCTAGCCCTTGAAGGTGTGGGGAAAGGAACTTTTGGCAGCCTACTGAGCTATTTCCTTTCAGCCTGTGGGAGATGGGAATTTGAGAGGCATCATGAGGACTTTTATCTTTAAAACACACAGTTGCAAATGACAGTTTTCAGTATCCATTCTCCTGTCAACTCTGGTACTTACATTGCCATCAGCATAAACCAAAAGTGATCCTCAGTTACACAGCAGTATTGTATGAAAAAATGTGCTAATATAAGACTAAATGTTATTATAAAGTATTTTCTATATTTAAATACGTAGCTTGTATGTATTTTTATTAATGAAAAGTTTTTATCACAGCTAATGAAAATGCTAAGTATAATACCTTGCATTTGTCTTCATGAAAAATCAAATCCTAGTGCTGTTTTGAATGACCTAGGCATCTTCAGACTGTTAAACTGAGTATCTCAACTGACAATCGATGGATTTATCTATTAAGTCCTGGGATACATGACATAATTTGTATTTGCTATGGAAAATCCATTAGTGCTGTTCTCAGGTAGGTTAAAGTAGATTTCAGGATGACCTCTGTTGGAAAAACTCACAGATTATAGACAGTGACAGAGATTTTTTATTTTTTTTTTATTTCATCTCCTGGAATGCAAATGAAGGGTTATAATTTAAAATCGGTTGCCAATCGGGAAGAACATATGCAATCGTGTATCAATGCCTGTAACTGGCACATGTAATGACAGCTCCATGAATAATGTATGAGCAAAAGTGATTGCTAATCATATTTGGAGTATCTGAAATGTAGATCTGACTTCATCTGGTCTGAAATAGGAGGAAAGCAGTAAAGTTTATGAAGCATGAACTACTGCAGTTTCTTGTTACATAGACAGGGTTGAAAGGATATTAAGACTGCTTCCTGCTACTCTTTATCCATAAAAGAAATATTAACTCCTCTGGGAAAAAATACAGAACTTGGGATTTACATTTGGAATATTTCTCATTAACGAAATAGTATAGTAAAGACAGATACATATTTCAGGCAGATGTTGTGCAGATCTTCTTTCAGAACTTCTGAGTTCTGCCTTAATTGCTGGCTATCTCCTCAAGTAATTATGCCTGACAAATATTTGGTTTCTACATATATATAACAAGGAAACAGGTGACAACCAAACTATTATTTTTCATTTTTTGTAAGCCTTTCAAATTGTGATAGCTTTCAGTCCTGTAAAAATGTCTCCAGTGTTCAACAGACTACTGATGTCTCAGCTTTTAGTCACCAGTTCTTAGTACTGGAACAACAACAACAATAAATCCCCCCCTCCAAAAAAAAAGCCTGAGATGAAAGCATCTATGCAGCACATAAGTTTTTTTTCCAAGCCCTCCCACTGCGTCTTTCTATGTGAGCAAGGTGTCTAGTAGCAAACACTACTTTGACCTCCTGAGGGAGAGGGTCTTCTGCATAAATCATGATGGCAAGAGTAAAAAGAAAGCAACACATTCCTTTGATCCTTTGCCATGCACAGCTGCTGGTCTGGGTGTTTATAAAAGTAACCCTCTCCGAACACACTGAGTTGCAGCTCCCCAGCTTTTGGCTTCGGAGCCCTGTTGAGTATCACTCTGTTAAGATGCTGTTCTCATACCCACAGCATGTGATAACTTGCCTGCTTAAGGGATGGGAGCACATTTGATGTGAATGTTTTGAATGGCTGTATGCTTATCTGCTTCCATGTTTCTCTGATGCCCTTTGTCACAGGTGTAGATCTTTTTCTCATCCTGAGTTTAGTGCTATAGAGTTCCTCCACACCCTGCAGTTCCCTTCACTGGGAGAAAGCAAGCTGTTAGCACCACCGTAGGAAGCCTGTTGCCAGGGCAGAGGCATGTCTGCTTCTCTTTATCAAGAGGAGCCAAGACAACATTTTAGGTATGTTCACTACATTAAGAGCAAGGGGAGACATTTACTTTGAAAAGAAGAATGATAATAAAGGACAGTTCAGGGGGTGTATGACAGGATTAACACAGTGCATAAAGACCATGGACATGGGATGCATCTGGTAAAAACCAGGAGTGATCTGCTTCTAGGACAGAAACAAATAGCTTGATATTTAACTAAGGAAAAAAGCAAACAAAAAAAAGGGAAGAGGCAAAATAAGAGAACTGGAGTTTCAGCATTACTACAATGACATTTTGTCAGAGGCAAAGTGGCAAATAAGGGAACTGGCAGTTTCTCAAGGGTACCTAATACCAAGATTTCTCAGTACTAAGTCTTTCTAGGAGAAGCACAAATGCTTAGACACTTCAAAGCTAACATAACACAGAAGAACAAGACATGGATATTAATGTAAGGCAAACAGATACACGATTTCAAAAAGGAAAGGCAGACAGCTCATTTAAAGGCAGGGAGAAAAAAGAAGGAAGAAAAAAAAATCAAAAAATCAGGAGAAAAAAAAAAACCAACCACCAAGAAGTGCTTTTAGGAAAATTGGTTTTCACAGCTGACCTTTTCCTCCTGTCCCTATAGTAAATGCTCAGTCAAGCACTTCGGCCACTTTGCTGACTGCTCCCTACTACTCTGCGACTCGTTCAACACTCACACTTCTCACAGTTCATGCCAAACATATCTACCTGACTATCTATATATACATACACACAGATATACAGTCGACATCCTTGCCCTTTGGTCTGATCTTTTCTTACTCATCTCTGAATTCTGTTGCTGTGATCTGCCACTTACAGTTCAAGTCACTTGCCTTTCTTCTGACTCTCATGCATTATGCTAACTTCTTTCTTCTGTTTCTCTATGCCTTCTCCATCAGGGGTGACCAATCAGTGCTGATGCCTCATCCAGATTAACCTTTGCAACTAGAATCCTCTACACATTGATATATCCTCTTGAGGACAACACCAACTAAACCTAGTATGGAAGAAAAGCGAAGAAGTTGGAAAATTTATGGCTTCTAAATTGCATTCTTCTTTCTAATTCTTTTGTCTAGATAGAAAGCATTTTTTGCTATAAGGTAGCAAATTTCTTTGTTTGTATGGCAGCTATCACTTTGACAGTGGCATTGCAAGCAAATTGCAATGGAGACAATATACAGTTTGCCCCAGAAACATGCCAGAGTGTACAAGGGGAACTGAAGGTGTGGATTTCCCCACAACACTTAAAGTGGTAAAAGGGTTGGACATAATTCTCACCAAGAGAGAAGAAGGTCAGACTGCTCTACAGAAACATATTAAAGGGCATCAGGAGAGGCTCTGAGATCAATATTTATAGGGTAGCTGCTGTATAAGATAGATGTTTTGGAAGAGAAAAAAGTATTATGAAAGAATGTAGGTGCTAGTGGAAAGCTGACTGTTGCTTAAATAACAAGAAGAAAAAAAACCAAAACCCCCAAAAAACAGGATCCATGAGCTCCTGGCACCTTGAAAATACTTGCCCAAGTTAGTGGCAGTTTTGGCCATGTGCATATTTTTTGCTGGTTTTGCTATTAAGCATATACCTGAAAACCATTTCCTTGACTCCTTTACAGAGCTGTAATTGGAAAAAAAGGATTTTCTTTTCTAACTTACTCTGTAACAGTATCATTAGTCAAGCAAACAATGACGTAAAGAATGTACAGAACTGCAAGGTGGGCAGCAGTATTTAACTTCTTCATTGTTTACAAAATATGCTTATTTTTTTCTCCATATATACTAGTTCATTAAAACTGGCTCTTTCCTGTAAGCAATATAATTGTACCAGCATGGAAATACCAGGTTGACCTTTCAGCCTGGCTGTAATCATGACCTTAGCTATTCCATCAAGGTAGAAAAACTGTCTCACGGATTGTGTCCGCAAATGCATTAGTGGAGATTTTTGTCTTTTATAGCTATCAGAAAACATACTGGGATGTTCCATTTGCTGGATAAAATAAGATGATACTTCAATGAGAAAGGCTAATGAAAGTTATCCCAGCAAAACAAGAAAGTGAGGCAGCATCTGGAATAAGCACGAAACAAGTGCGGCCACCAAGTGTGAAGTAGAACTCTCTAAGATGAAGAAAAGAAATACTGAGCCTTTGAAACAACTCCAGTCAGCCTGAAATAAACCAGACTGCTATTCCAGTAATAATAATACTCTTAAATAAATTGTTACTGTTCCAACAAGCAAAGCAATCAGACTTTCTTTCTTTACTCTGATGAAACCATATATACTGTTTCCCTTTTATCTGTCTATCACAATGCCCTCTTCTGAGCCACAATGATTCATCCTTTAGGACTGAATTCTCCTAATAAAAGTTCAATTAATAAATAGATCCTTTGGTAGCAGAACACATTGCCTGTGAGTTTTTCAAACAATCAGGATGAATATTTAAGACAATTATATATAGAAACAATATTAACAGTTGGCCAAGGCCTATAAGACCTTTTCTCCTCAGTAACAAAGTGCTTAGAAATAATATATTTTAACTTGTTAATCTGTTCTCCCCTGTAGGGAACACTTTATAGTTAAACATAGAAAATAAATTTTGCTTGCAAACCTGTGTTACAATAATAAGCATTGTTTTTATAAATACACTGAAAAGATCAAGGAAAGATGCATGCTATCTGGTGATGTGCTTCCAATATTTTAATAAAGAACTCCTATAAAAGAAGTCCTTCTTTTGCTCTTGCTAAGCTTTATGAACTTTATGAACAGCAATCAAGTTGTAAAAATCTTTCTTAGCGCAAAAAAATCTCACTCAGTTTTGCAGGAAGGCTGGAATCACAAAAAGGGGAAAAGCCATTTTTGTATTGTGTTCTGAAAAACAAATTGGTAGAAAGTCAAAAACATTCACCAGTGGACAATAGCAGGCATGGTAATCCATGATATAGATAGGGTAAACTAGGGGTAAGTACATGTCACCAGTTTCTGATGCCAGAAGCACAGAGAATGCAGGTTTAGCTGAAGCTCAGACCCAGAATTTTAAGCAGTTGCTCTCCTAATGTTAAAGATTTTTGGTTCGCCTGTACTGTCCAGGAAAGTAGCAATCTCACAGTAGGAGCTTTCGGAGAATGTGAATAGCTATCATTTCACATAAACTTCATTGGAAAATAAAAGAACTCAGAATTTATGCAGAATTTAGGCTCCCTAACTTCAAAATTCCAGTCCTCAAGTCTCTGTTTAGCTGCTGCCTAGTCTTGGAAGCATCATCGCTTTCAAAGTGAGAGCTGCTCAGCAGTTGAGCTTTTCCCTGCCCATGCCTCATACTCCATGAGGTTTGGCAGATTACGTCCAGAATCACTCAGGGTCTAGAAATCAATTGTTCCCCTAACAGTATCTAGTAATCAATTCCTTCAGTAAGTGTACGCTGAAAACAACTATCATAAATCTATGGATGTGTTACACGGTGGCAATAATTTCCTTTTAAAATATTGCTACCTTCTCTCCTTGCCTCTACTCCAAATTCCTACAGAGACCTCACTAGTTAAGTCACATATCCAAGGAAAGGGAGGC
The DNA here is from genome assembly GCF_023634085.1 of Falco cherrug. NCBI lineage: Eukaryota > Metazoa > Chordata > Aves > Falconiformes > Falconidae > Falco > Falco cherrug. Next base: position 45,615,325 of record NC_073698.1, on the reverse strand, counting down.
TAAGGTCCACTTCCTATGTCTTCTTGAGATTACCTTAATCAGTAGGGTCCTCTAGCTGACAGTGAGTACACAGAGGGAAAGACCTTGCAAGAACATATTTGTATTTGTTCCCATTCTTTAATTAGTCAATGCTACTTTGAGCTTTGTGCACAAATTATTTCAAGATTTGTTGCATCAGAGATGGAGCACAAAGACCATGAGGCCTATGCTGTGTCCCTTGACCCCTGGGCTGTTTAATGAGTGACTTTCAATGTTTCTTACAAAAGGACAAGGTCTGTATGTGTGAAGACACCTCAGGTGATAATGCATCATCTTCAGACTCATCTCTTGCTTTGTTTTCCTCATTTGTCACTTTTAGAGTCACCTACATGATGGTCTACACTTTGATTCCCATTCTGATGTACCAGACTCTCCCCATGTGCTACAGTGGGATCTGAAAGCAGTCCTGAACATAAAGTCCTTTTGCAATCAGAATATAATTCACTGCTTAATCAAATTTCTTACTTCCCCTCTATGATCAGTCCATAGGAAGACACCTTGTACAGGAGCACTCATAGTCTTTTCTGTTGAGAATTTGTCTGAAGACTCTGGGTTACTGCAGTTCAGCCTGCTTCATCATTTCACAGGCAAAATAGTCACTCCTCAGTACAATGAGTATGTGCCTTGATAATGCAATTAAGTAGTAGCCTAGAGATGAACGTCAGGACTTTCTCCGGATCACAAGCAAGGCCTTCACTCTATCTTCATCTTTGATCAGATAGAGGAATTATGAGAAGCCTCTTCAGAGCCCCTTCAGCAAATCGTTAGCATTGAACATCACGAAACTGCAGGTCACGTGAAGAACTGCAACCACCAAATACAAAATCAAAATGCTTAAAGACCACAATAGATGTAATACCTCCATGCTCACCAAACATATCCAAACCCACAGAAGACCTTTAGACTCCTTTGTCATCACTGGTAAGTAATACTGAACCTTTTGCTCACAGCTGAGATACTGGTATATCATTGGTATATCATGAGACTTCTGGGGTGTTTTGTTTCAGTAATTGAATAAACACACATATTTGGGCAATGTTGGGTTGGAGTTGGAGTTGTGAACAGCATAATTCAGACTTAGATGCTGTTTCAAGATTCATGTAACGATCCATCTTTCTAAAGAAATTCCAGAAGATTTAAGGAATCACCAATCTGTTTCCAAGCTTGAGACATATTGGCTGTGTTAATAAGCGTGCGGTCAGTGTCTCTCCATATTGCAAATACCCAATGAGTCACATGGATCTTTGGACAGATTGTACAGGAATTTTCAGCATAGGAGAAAAAACAATAAAAGCCAGGAAAAAGTTCATACTTACTAAAAACCCAGATAAGAAAGCAAAGTTTATGGCATGTTGGATGCTCTCTTACAACAAAATTCATACTTCCTTGTAGAGGAACGAGGTCAGTGGGTTGATTAGCATTGATAACATGCAGCTGTGGCCTTGCCTCGAAGGCAGTGGGTTGATTGACATGGATGATGTGCAGCTGTAGCTCGTTCCTGCTAAGTGGTTAAATAGCCCTGAGGATTGTGGGAGAGGGGGCAGAAAGGGCAGTGTGGTCTTATTGCTGGGGGAAGGAGCTACAATGCAAACAGTAGAATCTCACCAATGGTAAAGCCTTGTTGCAGTCTACTAGTTTGATTGTGCTGCAACAATTGGTGCCCTGGGTGAGGCTGGCTGAGTTGGACTCTGGCTGCAACAACTGGTGCCCAACATAGCTGAGACAAGCGGAAGAACCTGCAACCTGTAACAGACACTGAGAGGTGAGCTGTTGCAACTACTTGATATGGGTATTTTGCAATATTTGTTGTCCATCTTGACTCAAATTGCAACTTTTGGTACCCAATGTAGATGGGGACTAATTGATATGGGTACAGAAGAAAATTCCACTTTAACAATGCTTATAGATATATTTGAAAAAAGAAATATAAAGTATAACAAGAAGGCAATAAGAACTTTGCTAGGATGGTGCAAAGCAAATGATGTGCTAATCAACACACTGCCTTCATTCCTCTACACTTCCTTATAAGACTAGGAGGAATGATGAGTGTGGTCCTTCAAACAGTTCATTATGATTATTTAAGTGCTTCCAGATGCAGAAAATAGCTACATATTGGACTGTTATTTCAAGACAACTTCAAGACTTGCAAACAACAAATTCAGGACAACTGGAAGACTTGCATACGGTGCATTCTACTACTGTGTAGTTCAGAGCAGAACTTCTCTCAGACTCTTCTCATTTAAATACTGACTGTCTTACTGACTCAGGTTTATTTATCCTTTCAGACCCAAGGTCAACAAGCTTCAAACCCAGTGAGCCAGGAAGATCCATTAGCTTAAAGAAATTTAACAATCAATGAACATTTAATTTGTAAGTTTGCAGCAGATTTTTTGTGTGGTTTCCCAAGAAAAAAGTGGGAAAAAAATCCAGGAAACTTGTAATGGATTGGCTGTTGGAACCAAGGGCACTTTTTAAATTGCTTTACAGTTGCAGTACCTGTTTCATTTCAGCCTTTGCTGATTTTTTTTTTATAGCTCGGCAAGAGGTTTATAGCTTACTGACAAAGACAGAAGGAGAAAGAAAGGAAAATAGAAAGGTGTCAGCCGTATCCCTGAGGCTCTGATAATCGTAAAAGGGCTTCCCATTTATCTGGTTCTATTTTGGATCATTGGATCAAATCCACCTTTCATATGTTGCATTATTACAGTAGAGTTCTAAGCTTTTATGTGGGAAGCTCATTACAGCTCCTATAATGTGTGAGAGGCAACTATTTTAGTGCTGTTTCAGGGGGAGGAAAATGGGTTAAAGCTCAGCAGGCCCTGGAAATGGCTCTCTTTCATGGGAGCAGGATGCCAGACTACGAGAGAGGTGAGAGGCGGAGAGACACCCAACTCCACAAAGGTCAAGCAACCACCCAGGACCCACAGCCTTTCACCACGGGAGGGTACTGACAATCAGGGGTACCCAGCAGATGTGGGGTCCTGGGACCTGCAGGCAGGGAGCCTAGCAGAGCTGTGTGACCCCCCTCTCACTGCCCAGGGATGCTGAATGCCTGACTCGGGACATATCGCCTTCCTGAGGCAGCAGGTCACAGCATCTCCTGGCTCCAGCTGGGCTCACGCCTCCCGCATATGGCAGAAGCAGTGTCTTCCACATAGCTTCTGTATGCCCTTCCAGTAAAATCCTCTTTCCCTAGGAGCAGTGAGCATATCTTAGAAGAACAGGAGGAAACCTGAAGGCACAGTATACCCCTGCTTTCTCATTGAGGATTATTCTTACACCTGTCCTAAAAACAGACAAACAAGTGCAGATAGAGTAACTTAGCTGCCTTAGCTCAGTGATTAAACTGCAAACAGAATCCAGCCATCCCGACCTCCTAATGCTGCTCTAAAGCTGTCACCACAGTTATGAACAACTCAGACTTGAAAATACAAGTGGCACGGGTGCTACCTTCTTACTGTGAAAACAGAAGGTATCAAATATGAGCAAAGTCAAATTGCTCCACCGTAATACTAAAAAGAATCAGAATAGATAACCTATAATAAATGGGATTTAGAGGTCTGTGAAATAAAGGATCTGATCCAAGTAAAGCCAAATGGCAGGATTTGCAGTAATCAGGATAGTCACTGTAAATGTTCATAAAGGTGCCTAGATGTACATTTATCTGTGCAAAGATCACCTGATGCACAGCCACAAAGGGCTGCATCCTCTGGCAGTTCTGCAGGTCTGCTACCCTTTTCACGAAGAACTGGCTCCTTACAGTTGCTTTAAATCTGGCTTCCACTATTTGCATTTCACAGTATTTTGTCCTCACTCTAGAAGAGACAGCAGTCTTTTACCCTTCCTGTGAAACTCACAGCTCTGCAGAGCTCTGCCAAGCAATACTGGCACTCTTCACCCTTAAATTATTCTCTCTCCCCTTCTCTCAACCTTTTCCAATTGCAACATACCCTTTAGAAGATGGAGGGACCAAACCTTCACTCAGTGTACCAGCCATGGGAAAAACCATGGGTTTGTACATCAGCATGAGTTTTTTCCTTGTTTTTTATTTCCTTCTTAATGATCCTAGCACTTGATCTGATTCTTGACTGCTACTGAGATGATATTTGCTACTATCTATCATAACCCCAGGGTTTTTCTCTGCAGCAGTAATGACCACTTCAGAGGCTATCATTCCAGGCAATGATAGGATTGTTTTCTTCCCAGGTTCATTGCTTTACACTTATCTACATTGAATTTAATTTGCCATTTTTTTTGTCTAGTCATCCAGTTACATAAATATTCAACTTCTCCTGTCAAAAAATAGAAGTACCACACTCCGTCTAACTACTTGGTTTGCTTTTCACCCTCTATCAAATATTTTATTGTTAAAATCTTTGCAGAATTCATACATCTCCAATAACTATTTCTGTTTTGCTGAAGCAACAGCTTTTCAACAAAGAGTTGTATTCATCAAAAATATTGCATCCAGCTTTCCTTGGTAATATAACAGAGTCTTCATTTGCTTTGTAGTTTGGTGACTTTATGCCTTTCCAATGTTTAGCATATAAATTAAGCTGAAAAAGACATAGACACAGCTGGTGTAACTCAATGTGGTTTCAATGAAAGTTTCTGATTTTCTTCCCTTATTTTAAGTTATTTAAATTTTTTTTGTGCAGTTGAGTGGAACTGCATATAGAACTACTGGTGGGCTGCGTAAAGTAGCAATGCTAGAGATGATCAAAGCCCTTTAAGACTTTTAATTATTTTAGCTTTCCCTTCTTTGTCTTCTCTGCTCTTATTTTATCCACTATCTTTGGGACACCTGCATTGAAATGACAAGATGCACAACTGACATGGACATGGAGGTATGCCAGTTTACACTGGCAGACTGTTCACTGGGATACATGAATAAATCAGTGATTTCATAGCAGGAGCCTCTTGAAAATTTTGAACTGGAATTTCTTTGCAGAACCCTAATTGCAAATATAAACCCAGAACACTGTACAATGCATGGGGCATTGTTTACTTTATGGTCCATATCAGAGTAGCTACTGGGTAAGACCCATGATTGTCACACCATGTGGTGATACAATCCTGTAAAACAAAATCAACTGTTCTTGTTTCTGTCTGACAATCCAGACCAAGGGAACCCTGGTAGGCAGTATTACATGAGCGCTAAACCAACAGCTTGCTCTGAACACACAAACATCTGCCAAAATGTGATATTGTGTAAAAATGTTATTTTATTAAACATCTTAAGATAATTTAAAGTAATTAATGATCTAGTTGTTAATGTACTTTGTCAGCAGTTGTATTAGTTTGCAGAAAATATAACTGCTTTAGCAGCCCTCACCATTATTTTCTGCTTCAGCATTTTGTTCTATACCTATAAAAAACAAGATGGTAACTGCTTTGAGTTGCTACAGGCAGAGGTAGATGGTATTTTTATCCATTAAATACAAGAGATTACCTGAACTGTTTGTTTAAGCACCTGCATTGTAAGATGCTTACTACTTTTACTTGGACTGAGAACCTTAAAAAAACAAAAAAAAGGGGTCAAAAATAAGTACCAATGGTATTCTCAACAGCAGCTGGAGCTTTCCAAGACATTATAGGTGGGTTTATTATATTATGGTGATGCTACTCTTTTATACTGTTCTCTAGCACCCATTTATTAAGACTAGATATTTGGATTTCAGAGATGCATTTATGAAGATTAACAGGAAATAACTTCATATAAAGATGTATAGGATGAGGGACACAAATGTATTCTGAGCCAAAACATGACAGCTAATTTGCAATCCTAACAGAGATATGTAAAGTATCCAGTGCTCCATTGCTAGACCTACCACAAATATCTTGCAGAATAGATTCTGGGATAATCTGTGAATATTGTATTATCATTTTCCTTGAACTGAGTTAAAATTTTGATTAATAGTTTGAGCTTTGCAACAATTTCTTAAAAATGGAGAAATCCTTACAAAAAATAAAGGTTGTATTTGCATTGCAGTAGGGCTGGGGGAACCATGGGACCATCATCCCACTCCCAGAAGTGTCTTGTTGCAAAGACATTATAATCTCAATAAAAAAGAAGTCCATCCAAAAAGATATAAGCATTGTGTGTTCATTGGTATTAACTATATGATTTATGTTAAGGCAATTAAAAAATCAGGGAGTTCTTGTCCTGCATTTCTTAAGGTCTCCTGGCAAACCAGTGGGTGAGAGGAAAAGGGGGAACAAAAATAATTTCTTTGCTGTTCTATGTTCATGTCAAATTGGCAATGGCCTCCCTTTATCTTAATGATCTTATGATCACTGTGCAGGGTGAAGGTATTTAAGAGTACAGTGTGAATGTATCAGAGCTGCATTTCAAATAGAATAAAGTGTGTGTTTGGGATGCTGAGGAATAGTAACTGGGACAAGGAGACAGAGGGCTAACTGAGATACATGACATGAGGAAAAGAATGGGAGATCTTGAAGATGCTGAAGAGGAAAAATCATGGGGTATGGCATAGTCTTTCAGGAGCTTTCTTAGCCTGATGTAGCTGAGAAAGGGCTTTCCAGGTAGGCCACGCTGACTTCAGCTTTTTGCAGTTTACTCGGGTGAAAATTTCCAAGACATCAAGGGAAACAGTTAGACGGAAGGGGTAAAAAATTTATTTAAATAACTTAAAATAAGGGAAGAAAATTAGAAACTTTCATTGAAACCACATTGAGTTACACCAGCTGTGTCTATGTCTTTTTCAGGGTAATTTATCAATTACTGGACTAAAGAGGCTGCCTGAAACCATGCACTTAGGTGAGCTGCCCTAAAAGCTAGGTATATAGTAAAGGTCAAGGAGTTTCAGAGAAAATGGGGACAGGCAAAATGAATGCCACAAAACAGATAATGACGGTCAGAATTACAGAGAATGACCCAAAATGACTCAGAGAAATTTTAACAGAAACACTGACTGGTCTGAATGAAGAACTAATGGAAATATCTGTATGCAAAAGCACAAGAGGTCTCAATATAGAACAAAGGTGAAAATAATAGCATATATTAATGACAAGGGCATGATGACAGCAGTAGGCTGGATAAAACTCAGGAACTGGTAGTTGGTCATATAAAGACTGGCAGGTCTGTGGTCTGATAATGCCACTGCACAGGAGACTTTTCAGCAGAAGGCCTGCGTGCTACCAAGAGGAAGGTAGCAATAAGGTGACACCACAGTGTGTGTTCTATCCCTCTTGCTCTTATCGCAGATGGAAGATGAGGTATAGCTGTAAGGAGATCCAAAACCAGGAAACACTGACAAAACTTTGCTGTGTTTTAGACAGGCTGAAGAAAGAAAGTTTCTGAGGCAAAAGAATCACACCATACCTTATAAAAAGAGTAAAACCAAAGGTTATCTTTGCCAGAAAAGCACATGGTGACATGATTAGGACTCATCTTCTGGTGTCTCTTTTTCCTGTCACACACAATTGACATGGGGCAGACCACTTGGACATGTTTATTTGTGCTGCTTGGTGGGTCTGAGAGTGAGTGATGGGAATGACCACAAGTGTCTGAATGAATTGTTTGAAAAATATCTCCTTCCCCTTTTACAGTGTCTCACAATGAGCTAATCTCTTGTTTATCTTAGATAAACCAGACCTAAGAAATACAAGAACTCCCTTTTTAAACAAAATAAATTTGCCTATCTAACGAAAGCATATGCACTGCAAAGCATTTTTTTTAGCCTTTTCACATTACCATTTTTGTTTAGATTGTCTGTAGAAATAATACGTACTGCATTGTAAATTTGTATAAAAAGTGGCAAAGATCTCAGCATCAATAGTACATGTTTACTGGTAAATATTTTAGGATAATTTTTATTTCAGGAATTAAATTCTGCTGACTGGTTTGAGCTCTACCCACAACTTCTCAAAAATAGACAATTTTTTACAGAATGTTTTAATTTCTTTTTTTATACATTATACAGTAAAATTTATAAATATATACACTCTAAATAAATATTATACAGTAAAAAAGGTTCTTCAAGGCTCGTGATAATATTCCTACTAAAACCATTAATATATTATTTGGAGGTGGGATGTATGAATGCTGCAGAGCGGAAGCTTAATATTAAGCAAGGAGGACAATAACTATAAGGCTTAACTTTGATATTTATGCTTCAGAGTTTAGAGGGGAGGGAAATAACAGAATGTTATTAAAGTTAAGCTGAAAATATCTTACCTCAAAAATTGTAATTGTATTTTTTTCTGTATGAATGAGAATACCATCCTCTACTACTTAGCATGGCAATATTATAAAATGCCAAGTGAATCCTAAGTATAAAAGTGCACTGAAAACTGAAAATGCTGAGGTAAAAATGCTGCTCATGATACACACATGTACAAATGGTCATTTTTCAAGATAGTGCCTGAACTTTACAGACTATGTGAAAACCACAGTGCTCATTCATTTTGGTACCAGAAACTGTGGACCAGTTAAAAGCCACATGAACTCCTAGACAGAGGGAACTCTGTAGCTGCATTTCACGGGATTCTGCACCTCAGAGGAGCCAGACCAACACGGCCAGGAAAAGCAGACTGGCCACTGATAAAATCAGTCTCTGCATACTTTGAAGAAACAGCATGTGATCCAAAGTGATAAAGGACAAAACCAAAAAATATTTATAGATAGATATAAATTGAGACACAGACACAGATATATAGGCATCTAGTTATAGAGACATAGAAAAAGAGAGAGAGAGCGCGCACTACTTGAAAACCGTTTCTCTGGACACTCAGACAACTGGCTGGAACAGAACAATCCAGGTAAAAGGCAAAACAGAAAAACAAAACAGAACACATCTGATCGCTAAGAGACCTGCTCCTCCCTGTTGATCTAGCAACTACGAGCAAAATGAAAGTCTTGCTTTCAGAACTGTTGGTACATCAGACAATCTGGAGTAATTGACATTGATGAAGCCCCTGTGTTAGATCTGTGCAGACCTTTTCTGAGATCTGTGACTGTGCTGCATTGAGGGAACAATCAGTTCTGCAATTCTGAAAACTTCTGAACTCACTTAACTTCAGGCAAGACCCTGGAGGACTGAGACCCTTCCTAAAGATAATTAATGAAATTGCATCAAATCTGGCTCCTTTAATAAAATACATTCCTTCAACACTAGCTCAGGAGTCTACCCATTTCAACTCTCTCTCGTGTTCTCATGTCACATCCTATTTACTTATTTTTGTGCTAGAAAAACACCAGTTTGGTGAGATATACCGCAACCAACTGAAGTTTCAGATGCTTTGAGATGGTTAAAAAAAACCCAAAAAAAACAAACCATGTGAAAAGGTAAGTATGTCTTAGAGCTGAGGAAAAGCACATAAAACAGAACACATGATGCAGAGCTACATGGCATGCCCTGGGACCTAGAAAAGACCAAAGGCCAAATACAATAGAGTGGGAACATAGCCAATTGAGAACTGGTTTTTCAAGAAAAAGAAGATAAAGAAGATCAGGATCCAGCAAGAGGAATTTAAAAAAAAAAACAAAACAAAAAAAAACCCACAAAACTGGCTGGCTCAGGTAACTAGGCAGCTGATCACTATTTTTGAAGTATTTTTATTGTGCTTCCTTCTTTGTTCTTCTCTCATTCCTCTGCTGCACAGCCTAGTGTGCTGAGAATGCCAAAACAGAACCAGTGCTTCACTTCTCGTGACAGCTGGGGAAACACAGAAATGGTTGAGGACTCCCCATCCTCTGCCAGTTTTGCCTTTGACAAGAGTGTATGCATTTCCAAAAGTTCTTGTACATACATCCTGACCTCTTCCAGAATATTGAGGATGGAGGCTGTGTGTTCTTGCAGATACCCCATTACAGAAGCAGATGGCAGATTATGGGTGTCCCATACTGAGCACCATTCTATGTGATAGCTAAAGAAGCTGATTGTTCAGAGATTATCATGATACAATTAGAAGTAGAGTCTGTCTCTCTCAGTTGGCTCCTAGATGAGAAGACTGTTCAAAATAGCCTGACTATCTGGCTCTGTCGTAGCATTGGTGGGAGCCAAACACTTAGGGCTTAGCTAGGGTAGGAGAAGACCCTATGTCCTATGCTGCCCATACTGAGTAATAGCTTAACTATCCCAGAACAGCTTAAATACCTCCTGAATTGCATTTCTGAGAGAAACTGAGCCATTGAGTGAGTGCTCAGCTTGGAGTGAGACAGTTCTGCATGAGGACACGCACCATCATGCCTTCTGCAGCATGCCAGGGCAGCAGAAGAGCCATTATCAGGGTCCACACAAAACGGTGCATATGTTTTCAAATAAGAACTGATACGTTTATCCTTCTTATGCATTTACTCACTCTGACTGCACATAGGATTGGTGTCTGCTCAGAACTGACGGGCCTCAGCAAGTACCACCTGAAGGCAAATGTAGGCAACAGTGAGACAAAAAACAACAATGACAAATTGAACTGGATGGTGTCTTGCCTCCACCAGCAGAAGGACTAGAGGGCAGCCTGTAGAATATCTATGCATGTACAATTGTTCTACTCTTCCTACCATTTCCAAGGTCATGTCTGTTGATTTTACCTTTTCTTTTATTGTTTTTTTTACACACAGAGTTATGCAAGACCATGGTGAAGCTCTGTTTTTTGACACAGCTTCAGTTGTGTCTTTTCTTGTTCTGATACTTTGAAGATTCACAAGATTTTTCACTAATGTTAGCTTGATCCTTCTCAGAAAATCTTCACCTTCTTTCCCTGAACACCTCCTCCCACTAGCCTGCATGTCAACAGATAAAATCTTACAGCAAATATTAAACAGCCATTTCTTCCATTCATAGTATCATATGTTGTACCCTTACCTTCTATATGTTTCACTCTTCCCAAAGAACACAGTCGGCTTCTGTGGCATTGGCAGTAAATGACCTTGAAACAGATATGTCAGCGAGTACTGTGTCAGTTAATCATAACATAGTTTTCTCCATGTATTACACATATACATAGACATATACAGTAACACATCCATGAAGTTAGATGCAACAAAATCCCTATTTAAAGCTTCTAGGTTCTCCAGCCCTAATTTGGGGATCATCTTCAAGAAATCCATGCTACAGTGTGTTTGTATCTGGGTCAGGCATTTGGAGCTGCAGTGGAAAAGCTTTCTGGTTTCTCCCACACCTGCTCATTTTTGGTTTCATAAATAGGTGCTCTCACGGAAAGAAGTAGAGTTCAAACCAGTAAAAGGTGGGAAATGCCTTTGTTTTGTTCATATGTTGTAAAAAAGCAAATTGTGGTGTTCTTGCTTTTTCTCTTTATTTAATTATTCACGTATTAATAGTTTCCATACCACTGCATTTGACTGAAAGAAACTTCTAAATATCATTTTGGGGGGGAAAAACCCTCATTTTTTGAAATTTCCCCTTTCTTTTTTTCTGCACACTCTGCAAAGAAAACTAGAGTGGGCAAAATCTCATTTGGTAAACTCACCTGGCTTGAGAATTTCTTTCAGTCTCATTTTAATTCCTCAGCATGGGCTTTGTTTTGCATAATATTCAAGCCTCCAAATCTAATTTGATCGATGCATATTTGTATTCTTTCATAGATCCTACCACTCTCAACATTCTTTTCCAGCTAATGCAGCACATTCTCAAAGTCACTCACCAATGAAACAAAATGCACCACAGCTACACAGTCAATGAGAATACATTAACAATATTTGATTGTACAGCACAACTTCAATTATTACTTAAGGATAGAGTTATGTCACAATAGTTAATGCATACAATTAACTATTGGAATTCTTGTTGTTTTTGAACTCTTATTGTTTGAGGCAAACTGCTTCAATCCCAAAGAAAAAAGTTGCTCTTCAAAAGTATTTTTATGAATCACAGATCATATTGGGCCTGGAACAAATGCAGAGTTTTACCAGATGCATGGAAATTAATTGCTTCAATCTATCGAAAGAGTTTTAAGAAAGGATTCCCAGGAGGTTGTATGAGCCAGTTCCAACACAACAGTGGAAATATATACTACAGCATTTGCAGCTCTCTGAACTTACTCTGTAGTAATATCGGGGGGGGGGGGGGGGGGGGGCGGGGAATGGGGCAGGAGAATGACTATCATCTAGCTGTTCTTCTTTCCTTACTGTTAAAAATGTCACCAGTGTTCCAGTGCAGTCTCAAATGACAGCACACAGAAGAAAAGAAGAAAAAAAAAAATGAAAGAAAGAAAATATTTCTAAAATTAATTCATATATGAATGCTTTGCTTAAACTGAAAAGTTTGGGCCCAGGTTTGTTTTTGTGAGATTCATGGATAATTATTCCTAGCTGAAATAACTACCATTCTGCTCCTGCATATTTATTTTGCATTGTATCTTTATGTTGTTGGGTAAACAAAATTTGGAAGTGTTCATACATGCTGACACACATAATTTTTCACTTTCAAACACCTGAAGGAAGGGCAAATAACAGTTTTTAAATCATCACCTTCTGTAGTTTATGGAGAAAAGCAAGGCCTTTTCCAAAAGCCCTCTGATATCTTTCTTAGGATGACATAGAATGTCTTCTGGGAATATTTAACACAGGTCTTACAAATCACCTTCTTAAAAAAATCTGTTTCCCTCCACAGAAAGTAAAAGGAACTGGTAGGATGTATAACTCACAGCTGGGTGTTCAATTCTGAGATCTCTGCACCCAGGGTGACGGATCCCAGCCACAAAAGCAGGTGTTCATCAGAAGGGCCAATACCAGCGTGACCTAATTAGGTCCTACAGAACAAAAGGAGTCCTTCAAGTTCCATGAAGTTCTGTGGATCTGCAACCAAAAAAGTGCATTAAGTGGGAATGTACTGAGAAGACACAGTTCTTTCCTGAAAACATGTTAAATATTGGCAATACAGTCCAGAGATGTCATATCAGTAAAAAGGAGGAAGAAAAAGGAAACAAACACATATTTGAATTGTATGCAATTAGTACATGAAATGTATGCCAGAATCCTCTTTATCTTCACCCACGTCTAATTCACACAACTCTCTCAATCAGGCAAGCAGGATTTAACCCATATGTGCACTGAATAACAAATCTGATTACAATCTTGCAAATGAATACAAGCAGGAGCAAGCCCAGGTGCAATTTTTGGATCTGGATTGGAGTCTTAACCATATGGTTTCTGGCTGCCTAGCAAAACCTGTTTTTTACTGCATACTTGCACAGGATGCTAATAATATTGGATCAAAGCTCAGGGGAAGAATGCACTTGTCTTGCTCGTGACATAGAGCTTCTAAACTTGGGGATATTTATTTTTTTAAAACTGATGGTGCAGAATAATAAAAGAGCAGAGGAAACTTATTTTATAGGCATAGATATACACATGCATGTACTTCTTAGCCAACCTTAAATTGCTGAGGGCCAGTTACTGCTCAGTGGTTTGAGGCAGGATCCTGATTTTAACTTGATCAAAGTTAATCTAGCTCAGGGATCTGTGCCTGGATCTGCTGTCTCCCATTGTGAGGTGGCCCCGCGTGAAAAGGGAACATTTTGGTCTTCACCAGCTGCTACTTCTGCCCACCATGCAATTCAAGAGCAGGCATGGAGGGCAGTGAAGGCTGTTCAACCAGCCCAGAGATCTGTTCCCAGACCACTTTCTCCCTCACTCCTGACTGAACTGAACAGGCAGTACATTTGTTTGTCCCTGCAGCCGTGCCTTACCTGTGCCCCTGGCTGATAGGTCATGTAGTTCTCAGTGTCATAGAACCAAAGCTATGACACCTCCCCACTGCAGGTTTTTTAGCAGCTTGGCTCTAAATGTGTATGAATACGAGCTATGTTTTCACACCTATTTGGATAGCACCTGGCACAGTCAGGCTCAAATCTGTGTGCTCTTCCAAGACAAATAACAGTGATAACTCTAATGGTAATATTCACCTGGAATGGAAAAATATCTAGTTATATCCGAGAGACAGTGAGATCTTCTCAGAGGACTGTATCCATATTGTCTTCCCATCCTATTCTACACAATTCTTTTCCATGCACTATACCTAATTTTTTGAGATATTTTTTTTTATTGAAGCCAGCTGAAAACTTTTTTGTTTTGCAGTGAGTGATGTAATCTTGCTTTTGACACACATGGAATTATGAAGAAATAGTAATACGATTTCAGATCCCATTAAACTGAAAAAAATACGTCTAGTATATGTAATAGCCATTTTGGAGCTGTAACCACAGAATTCTTTCATTTGCTTGAAACAAGAGTCAGACTACTGTTTGACTACTGTTTGAGTTTGACTACCACAGCACTGGTATTAACGTGGTCCTGGTGGCAACGCCTTGGTTGCCAGGCTTGAAAAACCTGCATAAATTCTTCTGGAAAGAGCTACTTCTGCATGAATTCCCTCCCTCTTTGTTTTTCTGGCTGGAATACCAATAAGGTCCATTAACTAAATCTCCTTTTGACCAAAACATAGCGATGGGGTGAATTTGTAAACCCTGAATATACAAATACATTCAAATACACTTTTATTAACACTCAGATAATCACACTTACTCAGTGAATACTAAAAAAATACCCCAACTCTGTTTGCTTAGAGGTTTTAATGACTATTTATAGTAATTTGAGGTAATTTCTGAATTGAGTTTCTGAATTCTGTCTTAGGATGCTGAAATGCAATTTTAAGGCTCTCCCTGAACTAATAATTTTTAAGTAAGTGCACGGTACATGGGTTGTACATTTATAGGAAAAAGCTATTATAACGAGGCCTTGATTGAGTTCAGTTACTCAGGACTTTCATTTATTGAAACATCATTTCCTATTGTTTATTAAAGAAATTCATTAAACTCTTCTGCCTCTTTAGCCACAACTACAAAAAACCCAAACATTACCTGGACTTAATCTCTGGCGCATTTGGTTTTGCTTCATTGTAGTAAATTAGAGTTGTGGCTGGAATTGATTAGTATATCCAGGTACTCAGGGCCTAAGTCTCTTGTTCACACAGGAGCTCCATCCACATCAAACACCTGGTTTAAGTGACTGAAGGGAAACTTGAGTTACTGCAGTGTAACTGAGAGGATAATCCAATCAATTAACCAAAAGGATGTAAAGGAATTCTTACACCTTAGGCTAAACTTTCACTCTAATTTACATAGATTTGCATTAATTATACTTTTCCAAAGCTATTTCCACAAAGTAAAAACTAAGTGTTTGTTCAGTGATCCCACTGAACAATTCCAGAAATAAACAATAGTTTTAACATTTACAACCCATGTCGCCACCAGGTTGCATCGCACAATTAAGATAATCTCAGTCCAATGAGTTAAAAACATCTCCTCTAGTTTAGTCCCTTAACATACGAAGAGTAGCTAAGCCAGACCCTGCCTCTGCCTGCTGTTTAGTAGGGTTGGTTACATTTGCAGCTCTCCTTGACAGTGAAACAAATAGTTTGGGGGTAACATCCATACAAGCTAGAGACAGCCTTAACATACGGAAACATTAAAATGCTGTTGGGGAAATATAAGGCCCTCAAAAGCTAAAAGCGCACACTTTGTGCTCTGTTCCATAGACCATAGATCAATTTCTATTACTTGGACCATGAAGTCTCCTGCAGGGCCTTCCATGGTTCTTATTAAACTGAGGACACAGTCAATATCTGGATATCTCTTACCTCAGCTATGAAATGTGCTGGCTCCAATCATAATCTAGCCATGACTTCTTTTTATCCCCTCAGTGTCAAAAAAAGTATCAGGTCCTCACTTACCAAAGCCAGTGTTGTCATGACACCTGGCTGAGCACACCCAGGAAGGTCCCAAAGGTAACAGTCAGAAGTTTCAGAAGGTAACTGGTGACTGAAGCTTAGCTTCAGGTGAGCCTGGACTTCACACCACCTTCTTGTGTGTGTGCAGGGTAGGCTTCTTTGGTGGTACAGCTTCCAGAGGGCAGCTAAGAAATGCAGCTTTCCCCATTCAAAGTACAAATATTGTTCTTATACTCCTGTAGATTCATCCCTGAGCCTGCACAACTATTAAAAGCAACACGTAAGGTCAGTGACTGCGCAGAGCAAGAGGGGGTGGGTTTTAGTTACTGCTGCTGCTCTCTTTGCATTAGTCTTCTGAAATGACTTAGTGACAGCTGCCATGCGTTCTGCATTTGACTGTTTAACTGGCCTGTTTTCCACTCCCCTTCCTATTACATGTCTTCTTTCAAGCTACCACTAACTTCATTTCTTTAGAGAGGTCCCTGTTGGAAAAAAAAAAGAAAAGGCTGTTAGTTGTCCACCACATACAGAAACCCAGCAACTAAAGAAATCTAGCAATGATAAAATCATAATGCCAGGGAACAAAAGGTTACTATTTATGGTGCCTTAAATCTCCAGGGGAAAAGAACACATGGAGGAGCTGAAGGAAGGCAGGTAGGAGGGAGGGATGTTCTTCCTGCACGATAAAAAAATCATTATTACTCCTCATTTGTTTGCACTTCATTTTGAAGAGTAGTATCTTACTATGTTGATTCTGAGCTCAATTAGAAAAAAAGCAAATTCCAGAATGGTATTAGATTTTGTTCAGAAGAATGGCTCAGATAATTTCATATCCAACAGGCCACAGGCCAGAGCTCAGATTGTTTGCTGTGCAGACAAAAATAGGTCTAGCCTTCCACTACATAACTACTGCTACAAGCTAACAAAAAAAGAACTAAAATCCCAGACTTGCACCTCCTGAATCTCAGTACTTTTACATGTAATTTGTTCCAAAAGCAACCAAATATTGCTGTTTGCACCATGTGTGATGGTAAAAATCACAGGTTGGGATCTCTGTCAGCAGAATCACTTTGTTGAAATCCATCAGCCTTTGCCACGTCTCATCAGGTAGGGATCTGACCTTGTGTCTTTTCTTGGCTCACAGCATGACTTTGCAGGCAATATAATTGCAGTGGGCTGACCTTGGCTGGCTGCCAGATGCCCACCAAGCTGCTCGCTCACTCCCCCTCCTCAACAGGACAGGGTGAGAAAATAAGATGAAAACGCTCATGGATTGAGATGAAGACAGGGGAGATCACTTACCAATTAACATCACAGGCAAAACAGACTTGAATTGGGAGATTAATTCTATACGTTGCCAGTTAAAATAGAGTTGGTTGCTGAGAAACAAAGAAAAAATTAAAACAGCACCTTCCCCCTGGTTCCCCCCCCCCTTTTCCCAGGCTAACCTTCATTTGTTCATTTCAACTCCTCCACCTCCTTTTCCTCCCAGAGCAGTGCAGAGGGATGGAGAATGAGGTTTGCAGTCAGTCCATAACAGCTGCTCCTTCCTCCTCACACTTTTCCTCTGCTCCAGCATGGGGTCCCTCCCGTGGGATACAGCCCTTCAAAAACCACACAAGCATGGGTCCTCTCCATGGGATGCAATCCTTCAAGACAAGCCTGCTCCAGTGTGGGCTTTCCATCAGCTGCAGGAGAATTTCTGCCCTGGCTCTTGGAGTACCTCCTCCCCTTCCTTCTTCTCTCACACTCACATTTTAATAAGTTTAATTAATTTAATAACTTCAATTATTTTAATAATTTTTGCTTGTGTTCTACTGCATCTCTTAAGCCAAACTTGGGGGGGGGGGGGAGAGGGGCCGGGGGGGGGGGGGGAGGTTTGTTGCTAATCCAGAAACTAAACTCAAATCACTAATACAAGCACAATCTCAAAGAGGAAGCATGTTCATTCATGCTTTAAAAAGCACAATGAAGACATGCAAATCATTACTAAATTTTTTAAAAACTTTATTAGATTTTCTTAATTTTAGATGCTGCAGGCGGTGGGGGGGTGGTCCACTTTTGTCCTGGGCTTGCAGGTATGACTGAGCCCTGGCACAGGTTGCCCAGAGAGGCTGTGGAGGCGCCATCCTTGGAGATAGTTAAAAGCCATTTGGACATAGTTCTGGATAACTAGCTCTAGGTGTCCCTGCCTGAGTAGGAGGACCAAACAACCCCAGAGGTCCATTCTGTGATTCTGTGGTTTTAAAACGGTGCCAACAGGACTCTGTGTGGAAACAGGTTTAACTGAGTACAGGTCGAAATGGCTCACTTGTTACATACAATATATATGCTGACCAGCTTCTACATACAGCAAAATACCTTTGGCAGCAAAGTGATGCTTTATTGTATGAACAGACTAATTCTGAGTAGTAGAGAAGAACGATGTTCTTGTAAGACTGAAAATTGCACAAAAGGGAATTAAACTCAATGCCTGGGGTTAATGTTGCATGATTTCAAAATCAGATGTCAGTGGTTAACTAGTGTAAATTATTTTCTCCTTCCTCCCATGGTCATTTACAAAATGAGGTGTTGGTAATGCCAAAATAAAAAAAAACAACCAACATTTTAGTTGATAGGTAACCGTAATGGTCAAGAGTATGATAGGAAGATGATTTCTCATCCACTCCAGTCCTTCTGTGTAACTAATTAAAAAAAAAAATAAAATATATCATTTGCAATTATTTTGTGGAGAGGTTCAGAAGGAATTAAATCATCATGGATTAAAGCTATCTCTAACACTGCAATTAAAAACAAAGTATCCAGTATGCCAAAATGAAGGAATGTACTCTCTTTAATGTTCAATGTCACACAGGGCCTTTAAAGTTACTAAAAGTAACTCACTGAAAGGTCTTTCAGTTCAAAATCTCTGAAGTGATTTTTTTTTAAATAAAGGAATCAATAAATAAAAAAATGTGTACATCTGCTGTACATAATCATTATAAGTTTGGACCTTATTAGTGGTATTCCAGTAGAGTTTTCAATAGCTGAATTAAGATCTGTGAGTTTCTAGGCATGTTTTCCTAGTTTATCGTGCTTTATTAGGCTGGAAGGGTCTAGCCCTGCTTTGAGTGGTATGTGGGAGCACGATACAAAATTACACCTACGCCCAGTTATCCACCATTAAGTTGCTGCTTTTATATGAAAATTAGAGAAGGTAAAAAGAATGAAAAATCTGCGTTTCCATAACTAAGCTAGTAGTTAATATCATTAAGTTACTTTGCCTTGAGAGATAATAATTGGAAGACAATAAAATGGGCAGGTTCAAAGCACAGAAATCGAGAGACCAATTAGTGTTATCAGAAGAGTGCTGTAGGGATAACTTAGGTGGGAATTTCAAGAGGCAAAGATAAAGTGACTGTCATGGCATTTCCCTGGTGGAATAAAGGATATTATTAGCCATCTCCATGATACAATTACTTCAAGGATAAAAATAAGGAAAATTACAAAGCTTCATGTGTTGGTTTGTTTTAATATTGAAATATTGTTTTAACATACACTTTCTGAAGATAGAAGTCCCTCTCTCCGAAATATACACAGAAATGGCCTTTAGGAGGAAGGAATTGTGTTACTAATAAATTTAGGCATTAGTTAAAAAAAATTTTAAAAAATAAAAAGCAAGACCTTTCTGCTGTGGCTCTGATTCATTCAGGAAAATACACCCCCACTTCATTTGATTTCAAACAGGAGTTCAAACACAAACTCAGTTGGACACCACATGCGGTACGCCTAGCTGAAGTTCAGGAAGATGAATCTTTTTCCAAAAGCCATCCAATCTATGCTGATACAGGCTCCTCTAAGAGTCGAGAAAAAGAAGGAGGTGAGCCCCAAAGATTATCTCTAGTACAAGCCTAGTCACTTCACAGTAAGCTGAACCATCCCTGAAGTGCTTATCTTACTCCATGTGGGAGGCTGAACAACTAGGTTACTGCTGGGCTGAACTCACCTCCCGGGGCCAAGCTGCACATCAGAGCCCCTGCAGTCATGTGAAGGTCTCAGCACCTCACCCATAGAGAGACAAGGGGACTGGGAGGACAGAGATAGACTTAGTTCTTGGTGAAGGACTCATCTCACCTAACTTGGGATGCTTAAATTGCCGTAAGCTCTCTGCATAGCCAATGGAGAAAGACTGGTATTTTTAGAAAATGATCCATTTACCTGTTAGATATCTACACTAGGATGAGAGGAAATGTCCCCCTTCCTCTCCAGTGGCTAAGAAGGAGGTACAGAACTGCTCCTGCTGTCGTTAATATCTGCAC
Organism: Falco cherrug; assembly: GCF_023634085.1. NCBI lineage: Eukaryota > Metazoa > Chordata > Aves > Falconiformes > Falconidae > Falco > Falco cherrug. Next base: position 45,595,275 of record NC_073698.1, on the reverse strand, counting down.
TGGAAACCATTGGGTGAATCCTGCTTCAGGCATCACACAAGGATGGTCTGGGGGTTACAATGCTGTAATTCTTATAAGTGATGTCCAGTTACTGTGCTGTGATAGCAGAGAGACACCTGGCTCCAAGGCTGTGCCCAGATGCCCTTTGAGAAACTTACCTAAAGCAGTGTGTCAGTAGGTGGTCCACATCTCCAGCTTTTGTCAGTAATTATCACAAAGTGTTAATTCTAACTACAGCATGCTCTCAGGCCTAGGCAGAAAGGAAGGAAGGAGCTCTCCTGAAGAATAAGATTTTCCCTTAAATCTGTCACCTGCTGTTGCTTTGCATCCCATTTTAGCAATTGTTATGCTTGTGTCAGTAAACATTTTTTCTTCACCAGCATTATTACCAAAAGTATGTATCTAATCCTACTTTTTGATATATGAAATGCTTAGACTGCTCAATGAAAACAGGAAAAAGAAGAGGCTTTATGAATAGTGTTCACTACACTATTAAAGAGTATCAGAAATTAGCTCAGGCTTGCCTCCAGTGCCTCAGCCTTTGAACTACTCCGAGTCCTGCCTCCTCGAACAATTTGGACTACAATCCTGGTTTATTCTGAAAAAAATATTTAGGCCTTTGAACTATCTTTTTTATTGCAAAGACCTAACTCCCCTTCCTCCTCACTTTCCTTATTTCTCTGTCAGGCAGGAGCCTGCTTGTTCCTTCCCTATCAAGTATTATTACAAATTTTTTTTGTTTTTTTTTTCCTCTCAGAGAAACCACTGAAATGTGGCAGCTCCCCTTTCACTCTCATCTTGTCTGAATTGCTTTCCCCTCCAAACTTCCTTTATTCTACATCATCTTGTGTCCTAGATTCTATGGGTTGTTGGCAGTTGCCTTCATTTATATCTTTTAATCTTCCCCTGTCACTCTTTTAAGCTGCTATTTCAGGCTTATCTCAGTCACCTGTCATTCACTCCAATCCCCTGACTTCAATTCACTTCTTTCTTTTTTAGTGAGGCAACTCAGACAGTATGTAAGTTCTCTATTTAACTAAAAAAAAAGAAAAGGAAAAGAAAGAAATACACAAAGGACTAAGCTCTGTTCTGCTATGTCTATACATACTAAATTACTTAAATGGAGAAAACTTGTTTTAAATGCAAGAGGAATTGATATCCCAATCTCACGTGTGCCTGCTGGAGCACTTTGAAAATGGTAAAGGCAGATGAGATCAAAAGGCTGAGTGGAGAACACATAACTGTGTACCCATGCTCTTTTTTTTAAAAATCTCAGCAGATGGTGATGTTTTGCAATGCAAACACTGAAAGAAAAGGAAAAAAAGCTTTCCTCAGCAACAGTTTTAAAATCGCACAAAACTTCATAATCTTTCCCTATTCCAAAACCAGGTTTGGAAGAAAATTATTTTTAAATGGATTAATATAAATATAAAATAAAAATGACCACAGAAAAATTTTGAAGCACCCCAGATGTCTGCTCAACACTTTCTTTCCCACAGTTTAATGTAGACTAGTACATCATGCATCATGGCAAGTGCTGTTAAAGTCTTACATATCGATGAACCCACAAGCCTCGGCACCTAGTTCATTAAGTCTGCTGTGAATTGATTTAAATGCCATGCTAATAACCATAAGTAAGTTAATAAATGGAATGGCTATATGCTTGAACAAAATATGTCAAAAGCAGTAAATAGTCTATCAAGCTAGGTTTTGCAGTACAAAAGCAGAAAAATATTCTTCTGGCAGCCTTATTTGCATTCAGAGAAGCACGAGTCTAAGTGCTGTGGTTCACCGTTAAAAAAATCATGAGATTAACTCAGCTTAGTGAAAATAAATCATTTCATAAAATACCATTCAGTCTCTTCTCGCTTGTCACCTCAAGGCCATGGCACTGATGTTTGCAGTGGTTACGATGGCAATCGAGACATACAGACATTTAGCAAATGAGTTTTCTCTACTCTGACAGCAGCTTTTCTAAGCACTTCTGAGTTCTGTAGAAGGAAAAGGTGCACACCGATAATTTTACTTTCCCAGCCTCTCCTGCTTTTGGACTACATACAGAAATTGCATCCTGCAGAGCAAAAGGAAAACACCTCCAATATGTTATATCAAGAAATGAAACAAAGCAATAGACAAGCCAACACAGCAGAATACCACATTTTTAACACTAGGCTGTTGTCAGACAGTCTGTGAAGACACTTTCTGACACACCTTCAGCTCCTTGCAGACAGTAGTTCTGAGCTCCCCTCCTACAGGCTATTTTTGTAGTTTTACTTGTTACAGGCTGGTCAGTGGCATGATTTGCAACCCAGAAATTACAGGGTATCCATTACACCAGCAGTTTAAAGCATCCTGTATACAAGTTTCAGTCACAGCCAAGGTCACATCAGAAACCCAAAGCATCCAAATCATTTACAAGATAAAAGCATTACAAAACCTAACATAAGCAGGAGCTTTATTACATACCAAACTGAAGACATTCTTGAATCATCCTCAGGATTAGTGCAATAGCGGTCAATTTATTTTGTTGAATCCACAACAATCAAAAGGAGATACAGAAGTCTAAATATGGATTACGTTTGTCTTGCAGCTGGTACTCAGAAAAATTGCCAGTATACAGCTTATGTCCTAAAACCCACTAATATAAGCCGCCAGCATACACTCCACAGGATCTTGTGTATCAGGATAGCTGTTTTCTGTGTTTGCATGCCACCCATTTCCTCCACAATTTGCAGCCAGCAGAAATGAACCCATGGCATTTACTCAGAACCAACCCTCAGCAGATATAAATTCCTGCAGGTCTGTATAGGACTGTAGGATCAAAGTCTAGATTTATGTAGAAAAATTCAGAGCATAAGGGGTTACTTGTTAGGCTTTTTATGTCATACCAAAAGGCATGGATGTAAGATGAGTATTGCAGTGAGCAGCAGTTTGAAATACTCTTCAGCATACTGACTGTGAAAAGTTTCCAAAGGAAGGACAGACACTCATAGTCCAGATTTAAGCCCACTGCTTTTCTTAGTTTCCTTTTGCAGACCTTCTGGAAATCATGCATGAAGGTCTGCCCTCGCTCTAAGGCACAAACTAAACCCCACTGTTGTAAATCAAGCAAAAAGACTGGGGAAAATAAACACAACATTACTAAGGCTGGACAAAACCAGGCAGAGATACTCTGATTCAAAATCAGCCTGGAAAAGCAGGACAGAGAAAAAGATTCTGCTTTACTCTGAGCCTTCTTGAAAACAGCTCTGCAGAAGGAAGCAGAGACGTGCCATTATTCCCCCGCAGCAGTCGGAAAGCTCACACATGGACAGCCATTTCCTAAACAAGAAGTCATTAAAAATCAGGTTTGTTGAAAAAGGGACACAGCTGCGTTAAGGAAGAGATTTAAAGGAACCTCTTCAACTCAGATTTGCTCCCTCAGAATACAGATTTTGTAAAAACAGGCTTTTACAGATCTGTACTGTTGGCTTTGCTTTAAGATATCTATGGGAATAGACTGGTTTTAAACAAAAAGCATATTTCCCAGCACTGCTGACAGTGTAAGCTTCCTCAGACACAGGTCCTGAAAACAAGACTGACACTAAACAAAAATGCAGCTAACCTCGGTGTCTAAAATGAGCAAAATGAAGGAAAGGAAGAAAACAAACTGTCCACGGCCTGGATAGTGAAGAGCTGTTCAGTCTCACTGAGGTTAAAATGTTGATCTCAGTCTTACTGAAATCAGTGAAAAAAGACTTGCAGTGACTTTTAAGGAGTTGTGCATTAAGCCTTCCATTATTATAGCATATAATAATGTGTGTTTAGCAATTATTAGCAACTTATTCATTAACTATCCAGTTCTCTAGGATATATCCATGTAAAAAAACCAACCAACCAAACAAACAAACAAAAAAAACCCCAAACCCAAATGTTAACATCCAATATCCTTCTAAAAGCTTCATAGTAACTGCTGGGTTTGCCAGAGAAGTTTTTTCTGGTTTTTCTTGTTGATAATCCAACACAGAATTTAAATATAAACCATACTTAATACCATATTGAATTGCTTCTTCCAAACGTGATGATTTAAGAAGCTAGGCTATTCCTGAATAACATTGCAAGGTTACTAATGAATCATCTGGATTTTGGTTAACTGGATTTGGAAATTTGGAAATTTCTCCAGTCCCATCCCAAAGAGATTAGCTAATGCCTAGTTCAAAACATGGGCAAAGTAATATACACAGTAACCTCTGGTCTGCTATTCCAGTACATTTACTGTATTTCAAACCTTAGCATCTAAGACAATTACAGGAAAAATAAGGAAAGAGATAGGGAAAGAGATAAACAAGATGTCCAGGAGCTTACAGCCAAAGCAGCAATTAAGATTATGGTGCTTAACGTTGTGATGAGTTAAAAGTTATTTTTACTTTTTACAAATTTTACACTTTACAAGTGCTCCAACCTACTGCTGTAAATGCCCTTCATCCATTATCAGGTTTCCAGACATGAAAGCAGTAACTTGCAGGGTTGCCCCTTCACTTTGCTGCTGGGCTTTGCTACGACTGTGATTGTTTGAGGCCTTTTTCAATGGAAACAGCAACAGAAACATTGCTTCTTAAGTTCTCATCTCTTTCAAGCATGTATTGAAAGAATCTCCAAGAAGCAAAGGCATTTCTCCATATTCATTGTGAGAGAGAGTCAGAATATTTTATGAAAAGAATTCTGTGTTGTGGATTACCTGAAAATGCTAGGACTCATTTTCATTTCAGTCTATTATTTCCATGCATGCATAATTGAATACATACATGTATATATATATATATGTAAATGCAATTTTAAAAGCTTTTTAAACATAATCTATTGTATTTGTACTTTTTTTTTTTACTTTTATTTACTTCAGAGGGAAAAGGGAGCAATGTACAGCAGTACTAAAACCAATCAGAAATGGTTCCTGACTTTGTCATCTAACTTTAAAGACCTGGCTGCAGATACTTGATTCCTCATGCAATCAGTGAAGGAAGAAAAGCATCTGGAAGGCATCTAAATAGGGAGGCAAAAGTATATGTAATCTCACTGGTCCAAATTACTCTCTGGAGTTAACTCTCCCCATGGCTCTATAGGGAACTTCAGCTCCTCACCTAAACTGTACCTAAAATGTTGGGGATACCATCACAAGATCCCAAACTTCAGTTCCCAGCTTTCTTTCCTGCTTATGGAGAAAATCAGACAAGCCAGTTAAATGACTTCATGTATTTCTTTTCAGAAAAAAAATCATTTATCCTCGTGAATAGCCAACTGTGTGTTAATGTGTATAATCCCTATGTGTCATATTCAAAGACTGAGAAGACATATAATCCTTACTGTAAAGGTAACCTGGTAGACTTAAAACACTTTGAGGTCAATGGATCTGTACTGCTTTGGGGTATTTTTTTAAAATGGATTCATATTGCCAAGGACAGAGAGCATCATTGCAGTTATTTAGTCTACTTTCACATAGAAGACAGGAGAAACAGCTATCGTTCAGTGACTCATACAGAAAAATTTATAATTTCTGACCAGACTAGAGGACTGGAAGCAGATCTATTAGAGTCTGAGCCCATTTCTGTCTTGGTCTGTTATGGAAGTCTGTATGCATAGTATTTAAATACCAAATTAGGCAAATGCATATTTAGGGATTTTCTTAAAACCTGGTTCATTGATACATTTGAACTTTTAGCATCTACTCTAGACATACATTCATGAAGTTCATAAAATGTTTATTAACCAAACTAAGGAGAAGCAGAGTTCTTGCTCCATGCTGTAAAGTCTGAATTCCATATTAAATTCCATTTTAATATCAGATGGGTCATAAAACCCCATTAATTATTTTTACATACATAATATAAAAAGCACATCATTCTGCCCAGAAAAACTCTGTCAAAACCAGAAACATGCCTATGTCCCATGGCTGACTTACAATTGTGAGGCTGGGCCAGCTTTGAATTATTTTTAGCACATCAGGGGAGAAAAGTACGAGACCACATTCAGAGATTCACAGCCAGGCACAATGCCTGAGTTCAGTAAATACACAGATCGCCCCGTCTTAACAGCCAAAGTTGTCAAGTCTAGAAATGGTCTAAAAAAATCTTTCCTAGCGCAGGTAAGGTACCATCCACCAGACTTCAGAGATCTACCTGTGTGGTTGGGCTGAGCAAAAGGAGAGCAGAGCAGCACTTAACAAACCAGGTTCCTCTATCAGTGTGCTGTTTGGATACAGCAGTCATTCCCCTGTAGACAGACTTGCGTCCCACAGAGGTTTCAGACCTCACCTCCAGCAAATTCTGAAGTTACATGGACCACCTGCATGTAAAACATCTGTTGGTCATGTCGTCGTGTCATGTACCTCCTGTATTTTCTGCTTCATTCATGTGGTGGTACATACTGCTTTGCTCTCTCACCCAGCCCTAAGGAGTGGATCCCTCCAGCCTTTTTCCTGCAGAGGGAGCGGTTGTCCTGGGATTAGCCTGTGCTCCCCAGCATCTCTGTCTCTCCTACAGAGGCTGGGAGAGGAGAGGCTTCTTGCAACAGCTGCGCAAGGAAATAAAACAGCAGCAGGTCCCTTCTTGTCTTTGCTGTTGTTTGATCACACCTGGTGTAATAGGGATAGAAGTCCCAGTCCCTCATGTGTCAGGATCACTGGTCTTCACTCCTACAAGGTGTTCCTAACCAGTTTTTCTAAAGGGAAGAGGTCTGTGTTCTCAGAAGTCACTAGTGATACTAATTAGGATCCTTGCAATTTCCCTAGCTTACTTAAAAGTGTTTTGCTCTGAAAGTAGTGTATTCCCATCCACAGACTGTAAAGCCTATTATTTATGGCATCTCAGCCACCGAGTACCAAAAAAAAGTGTGGCAGCATCCAGACTTTAGTCCTTTTCTAAAAGACTAACAATTTTAATAATGAACATCAACTTCCCCGTGTTAGCCAGACACATGCCAGTTATTCTTTCCCTCTGCCCCATGTAAGAGAGAAAAGTGTCAGAGCTAAAATGAAAAGGGTGGAATTCAATCGCTGGACATGTCACTTAAATGTCTCACCTGCTACACCTTCTGAAGATTGCCCGCTGACATTTGCTGATTGTATTTGGTCCCAGTTGCTGGGAGACTCCCTGTACTTCGATTCCATTGTGAGGCAGCTCTCTGCTTTGCTGGGGGTCCTGTTAAAAGCAGTTCATGCCAGAATTGCCCTATGAAGAATTAGAAAGCACAAAGCTTCCTAGGAAGTACATGATACCTAAAGGCCATGGCAGCAGGGTGCTGTCATGTTTTCTTTAAAAATAAATGGAGATGCCCGTTGACTTCGCTGGTGACAGGATTTCATAGCATGAACACAAAGTCCAGGTTTGAGTCCTGCTGAGGTTTCAATTTCATTCCTCATGAGTAAGAAAGATAGTATGAGGTTTTTAAATCCTAAAACCAGCTTTGAAACTTCACTGCTATCTCATGTACCTGCACAAAAACCTTGTATATTCTTGCGGCTTTTTTAATGATTGTCATTCGAAGCTCATTCCCCTCATCCTCATTCTGACATAGTTTGCTGTAGCTTAACTTTTAAATCTTTGATGAAATGGCTTAAGGTGGCTATGTTAGATGGAGCATGTCCAGGTTAACAAAGAGGGAAGCAAATTCTATGGCTGTAAGAAACCAGGAGAGCGAAACCAATGAGCTAATGCCAGAAAAAGGGTAGATCCAGCGACAGTGGAGGCAGAAGACCCAGAGAAATGGCAATAAACTAGAGGTGAATCAACTGAGACCACAAAAATAGTACCTAAGTGCAAACTGGTTTATGTGCAGAACTGATTCATCTAAAATCTCTGAATTGGTTCCTGCCTGCATTGTCACAGCCTCTGAGTGCCCACATGGGAAGCTCATTAACTGCTCAGTGCAGCTCATATTATTTCATTTTCACGAACATATGACTGCTGCAACGGTATTGTTTAAAGTGTTGGGTTTGCAATATATGGCCCCAGACAGTTTGAGACCTGCTCATTGGAGAACATCTTTTGTAGTCATCCAACAGCTACCGTGACTATGGAGAAACTTCATCAAGCCCCGCGCTGGGACGCTGGGACTTGAATCCAGGAGGCTGCTGCAGATTCAGGAATCTCAATGTAGATACCTGAAGAAGTGTCCACATTTGGTGTTAGTGGAGATCTAATCAACAGAGCCAAGGGCACCAGAAAAGCAGTTCAGTGAGTAAATGTAAGGATGCGATTCAGTTGCCTCAGTCAGTCATCCCGAGGTATGAGATGCTTCATATCCAGGCAGATGCTTCAGATATCCAGGATTGTTTCAAACAGCGCTAGATGCCTATATATTAACAACTGAGTTGAGCCCTAGCTATCTGGTATAGGATAAAACACAGAACCATCCCTTTCAATCAGTCTCACTGACTGTATTGATTAGCTCCCCTTGGACTGTAGTGGGAGCATACACACATCACAAACAGGTAAGCATGTAGACGTATACATAAATATGTGAATCTGGAGCTCAGTACAGTGCTTGCATGCATCAAATATCTCTGCCTGAAGATGAGAGCATCCCAAATTCTGAACTGACTCCTTTCAGTCCAAAGTGAACTAAATCCCTGCGTGTCCAAGATCCTTTCCCAAATGTGTTTCCATTGATTGCCAGCATTTATGACAGTCATCTACTTGTTAACTTAGTGAGGGAAAAAAAAAAAAGTATTAACAGGCAGGGCGTTAAAAAAAAAATAAATCATATGTATTTACCATTTTTTTCTCCTTTTGGACCCTGTTGAGTTACATTGGGTCATGTGCCTGCTTTGTTAACACACTTTATATATATATGCAATACATACACAGCTGCTTTCAATGAAAGTTGAAGTCACCACAAAATTTGGAACACTGTCTTGAACACCCATTAAAATAAGCGTTCACATCCATGATTAAACATCATTTCTACCCTCTGTGCCTGACATCAGCTGTGCTGTGACATTAGCCAGCTAGTTGCTGACACTTTCCACACACACCCTCGCAGACTATTTGAAAAGGATTTCATCTGCTTTTCACATTATTTCGTCTGGCTTCAAGACTGTTTAAGGTGAAGGATGTGGAAGCAATGTTCCCGGATTTAACCATGAACTTGGGTGAAAGGCAGTGAAAAAAAACTTGGAAAAAAAACCCTTAAGTGGGCAGCAAAGCATAAACAATGTGTCAAGACTTGTCAATACACTGCAAAGCCATTTCCATGCCTGTTCAAAACCAACTGGTTCCATGAGCAGCAGAAGGCTCCTGCCGCTGGCTGCCTATGGGTTTGTGGCCTCTGTCCCCAAAACCTCCCTGCTACCACACCTCCACCTCCCCACAGCCCCTGCGATACCTCCATGAAGAGCCTGGGATGGCTGAGAGCCACCCAGCTGGCACACGCCAGCCAAGGCAAGTAGCAGCTGAGCCGGGATCCATCTCTGTTTATCAAAAGCTCTCAGCGCGGGCGCTGATTTGGGCCTTTTCCGTCTGCTCAGCATTTTCACAGAACCCCCAGGAATGTAGTTATTTTGAGATTTCTACATCTCTGCCAGGTTAAGTGGATGTTAGCCAACAAAAGCCTGACAGACAGAGACAATGCAATGACAGAAGTCTTTTACACATAGGAAAGCAGAAAAAAATAGGTTTCAAAGGTATTTCCTGAGTCAGTGGGGAACACCTCCTATTTCACTCACCCTGGAGGATGTATGAATTGAAAGTAGCACACTTCTTCCGGTGAAAAGATTTAGTTTGTACAAAATCTAAAGCAAAAATAATGTTTGATGGTGCACTGATGCCCCAGAGGAAGAGCCATGTTAAAAAAAATGGCCAGAGCATAAATGCTGAGTTTGCTGGATTTTGTCTGCTAGATACTGCAGAGGAAAGGTAAACCTTCATATTTCATCCAGGTGTTTCTGGATTTTTCCATGAAAAAGGTAAGGAGCATAGACCTGCCATACCTGCCCATGGATTCAAAAAGAGAGAGTCACAAAACTAGAAAGCAAATAGTAAAAGACATGGAGAAGAACCAGTGAGAAACCGATACTTTCCTGTTGAAGGCAGGCAGGTAAAGTCTAAAGTGGAGTCAGAGTCAGTTTGGAGAAGTCATCAGCATTAACATCCAGTATTTCTTTTACTGCCTTGCTATTTATTAGCAATGAAGCAGAGAAGCAGCAGTTTCCCTGAACACAACAGGAGTCAGACAGCAATAAGCAACAGCCTGGCTCATCAGAAAGCAATTCCTGATCATGGGAAAGTTTGTTTTCTCAGCAGTTGTTCCTTTCTAAGGGAGAATAGTGTCATGACCTCTAAAAAATTTGCAAGACCCAGCAACCACCATGAATATTCAGTGGCTCTGTGGTCATAGCACTTGTGTTGGATGAAGAAAACCCAGGGGTTGGAGCACTCTGTGGGTCCCCTCATACCACATCTCTGAGTCTACAAGCTCTTCTGGAATTTCTCTTTGCATTTCTGCACATTTATGTAGACGTAAAATGCTCCCGTCTAAAGTTTCACTGAAATCCCATTGGAAATTTGCTTTAAATAAGTTGTACTTTCTATCTAATTTTTTTTCCTCTGTTTCAGAGTTTTAAAATGTGGTGTTTCACTACTTACAGCTGCAGCCCTCTTTCTTCACTCAGAGGAACTCTAGGCTCTCCTGGGGACTGTGCCACTGGGTCCGGGTCTGACTTTGTGCTGTCTCTCCTGTTTTCAGACACACGCACACCTTTGCTCAATAACGCCAAAGAGGAATGTTGCATGTCACATGCCCTAACACCCAGACAGAAGAGGTGGCATCAGGGAAAGGCTGGACAAAGAGGTGGAAATTGAAGAAGGAGCAGGGTGAGGCAGATGCTTTTTACCATGTGAGTTACAGATCCCTAAGCAAATGCCATGAGCACTCTAAGATTTTACACAGAATTTCACACATTTTCGGCTCAAGCAGCAATTTTGACCCATATAAACCCACTTCTGGTTTGTTTTTTCCTTTCCCTTTCTTTTTGCCTGGGGAAGGAAAGGAGGGAAATTCTTCTCATAATTTTTGAATACTTTAAATGAAAGTTTCACCATCTCTTTATCTGCACTCTTTATATGAACGTCACGCAGTGATTTGCTTGTGTCAGGTTTAAAGTAAAGCTAAAACAAGACCTTTCCAAAACAAAATAAGAAACAAAGAATATTCGCAATTACAAAAATGTTCCCTTCTCTTTCCCTCAGACAATACATTATCTGTTGAGGTTATCCTGTGATGTATTTCCACATCTAAAAAACTTATTTGTTGGGATTGTCACTATTTTGTTACTTGTGAGATCTACAAAGGTCTTTCTGAAAATGAGCCTTAAATAAAACCTTTAAATAGAGAAAAAAACACAAACAAATTATCAAACTCTGGAGTTACACTGCACAACCACCTACAACTGTTTCAAGGAAGTCATCAGCCAAGATGTGGTGAGCTTTACTTACTAATGAGGCAACAGCTTTGCGAGCAGTGAACTTACTTCCAAGAGTAAGCAGTCAACTGTCTGGGAGCATGCCAGCCACCAGAGGATATGCTTCCTTCAAGTTATTGTTGTAACTCATCTTTACACGAACAGAAGCAGGCAGCATTAAGAGGCTATGGCAGCCAAATTAGATGGCTGTGTGCTTGCAGAGCTTTTCTTCTTCACAGTTAACCATGTATTTCAAGGGGACGTTGGCAGTACTGATTGTATCCAGGAATGTCTGGATTTGCACAGCAAAGAGGCATCTGGGCCTGTACCACAGGCAGATAAACACTGGAAAAACACAGTTGTGTTCAGTGAATAGATTAGTCAAGAAAAGACAGATGGCAATGAACGAACTAACAGTATTTTTTTATTTTTCAGTAATGAAGAAATTATACATTTCTCCATTCTGGTCCCCCTGAGAGGTTCCCCCCTGTACCCACAAAGACAGTGCAACTCCTGATTTCTAAGTCTCTACTAACATTTCATGCATGAATCTGTGCACAACAGCTGCAACCCGCTGATGTCTTACTGCTGGAGTGTCTTCAGCCACCGCCTTTCCAAATAGCTGGCAGAAGATTTCTGCCACCAGAGAGCCCGAGCTGGAGATTTAGGCTAGAGATTCTTTATAGTATTCTTTTACCACTCACTAAATATTTTACCGGAGTCAGGCATTTCTCCTCCAGAAAGACTGTCAAATGGGTTTAATATCTGCTACTCTATGGAGAACAGCACTGAGCCATTTGAGAAAGGTACTTTACATAGCTCATGGACATCAGCGAGCTATTCCCATTAGCAGGGGGAGTCCATACCTAAGCATGAGCATCATCTTTTCCTATGTACAGCTGCAGGAGAAAAGAAATCCTGGTAATACCTGAGGGTACTAATCCATAATCCATAAGTTATCTGCACAGCAGTTACACATTGTGAAGATGTCAGCTGTTCTTTCCACATGTGCAACCCCTCTGCAAGATTTATTGAGATGCTATTTGATAAATTTGGGCAACATAGATGTTTACTTTCCCTGAAAGTCAACAAACCAAATAAACAAAACCATCTAGTTGCCTGATAGAGTTATTCTTGTTACAGCTGTCTTCTCTACCTGGAGGGAGATTCCCAGCACCACGTGCTAGGCAGTGCTAAGAAAAAGACTAGCAGTGGAGAGCCTTTACAACACAATGCCTTTAAATAGTCAAGAATTGTCATCATTTTATTTGAAGAAAAAAAAACCAAAAACACACACACACAAAACAAAACCTAAAATGAAAGAACCTATCTCAGTCAACAGAAAAGCAAAGTTTAAAGGAAAGCCACAACTCTGCAATGGTAAGGGAACTCAAAGGAAGTCCAAAGAACAGGAGTCCCTGGGCCACAGTGAAAATCACTGCCCTGTTGTGATAAGAAATGAGCAAAAATTCTCTCCACTGGAGTACCACAGTCCACTGAGATATTCATAGAATACAAAAATACAGAGAGACTAACATCCTGATGGTTTTAGAGATAATGAAAAACAGTACTACCTTAGGGACTCTACAAGAGAAACAGAAAGACTCTGGCTCAGCATTATCACTGAGTCTGATTCACAGGGTACAAAACTGAAAGGTTTCAATGGAAACAACTAAGTGCGCTTGTTAAAATATCACAAGTACAACTGCACTCTGACTGATTTCTGAAACATCTTATATATTGGTGAATACTATCATATTCAATATGATAAACAGAGCCAGTACAATCTAGCATATTATTCCACTATTCTGATTTTACGATTTCAAATCTGCATCTTGAGTTGCAGTACAGCGCGTGCAGCCATCACAATCCAGTTGTGGGATTCTCCTGATTTTCTACAATGAGATGGTCCAGCCCTGACCCACAAACTTGAATCTCTAGATGCTAAAATAATTCATGAACATGTGTCAGGGGAAAATACCCCCACTGCCTAGTACCAGAAACTAATTTTCAATATGCTATAATCAATATGCCATTTTGGATGTATTCGGCCTTTTTTTGCAGACTGTGCACTCCTTAGAAAACAGTACGTAAATCATGCCACATGTAGTTAATTCATATCACCTTGAAAATACATATATACAAGTCAATGACTAAACCTACACTGAGCTGTAAGAATTTTACTGCAGATATCTCAGCAGAGGTACTACACAGTGTGGAGAGAATGGAAAGGAAGTGTGAGTGGGTCAACTGCTTCAAAAGAGATGCAAGGGCTCTCAGTGAACATGACGAGCATCATCAAATAAAAGGGAAGATGAAAAATGAAACAGGGATTCATACTTAAAATAACCTGCATAAGCAGACTAGAAGAACTAAAATAATAATAACAGTATTTATATACGTTCTTAATGAATTAAGAGCCTCTGTCTACTAAGTCAATTTGCAAAATCAGGCACAAAGCTCATGGGTGACCTAACATGCTACTCTTAAGATAAAATAAAACACAGCAGCATTTACTGCATTAAGACACAGTGAACTGCTTAACATGTGATTTAGGACATAATAAATGAAAAGGTATTTCTTGAAGGAGATGTTACAGAATATATTGCCATGGTAACTAATAAAAATCACTGTCTATTGTTAAACTTAGTACTTACCAACTTATTAAAAATAAAAAGGAAAACCATTTTAGGTAGCCAATGCACTCTGTAATTAACAGCTGAAAAATTAAAATGCACAGGAAAACTGCTGATTTTTGTTTCAACTCATAGCTCACTTCATGTTTGGAAATAAGTGGTAAGAGCAAAAGTAAAAAAATAAAGAAATAAAGAATATAAGCTATTGTAGAGGGAAATTCTCACTTTTTCCAGGCTTTTTTTCTAACTTTCAAAGAAGTGGACTGATTTGGATTGATCTCCTGTTCCACCTCAAGCTGCTATAGTTCACAGCTCTTGGAAGATCATCAAATGTTTCATCAACTTTCAAAGTTGCCCTGTGTTGAAATTAATGAATGATCATATCCTTTCTGACAAATACACATCCATCAGTTTGTACAATAGCTGTTCTTGTTGCATACAAATGAAATAAAAGTAAGCTCATTTTTAGAATCAACTACTGCCCTTTAACGTGGGGCAATAAGGAACCAACTTCCTTTTGTTCTTCTTTTTCAACACGGAGCTCCCAACTTCTCTCTTTACAATGTGCATGAAACATTTCTACAAGGGTGATATTTTTTAGGAAATGGCATTTAAGCATTTCCTGAAATTGTTTCCATTACATCGTACTTGAAGAATGAATCTCACAGACTGACTAAATAATGTCCTCATTATTTTCACTGCCCAATTTGAAAAGCAAGTGAAAAAAATCAAAGAATGAATATTTTGTTTTCAATGTACGTTCATTGTAAATTATCCCTAATAGAGCAAATACATAAATAAATTTGTATTGGGTTAATTCCCTAAAGTCGAGAAGCAGTCACTGCCCTTCACTTTCAAAGATGTCAGAAAGTAAGCTGAGGTTTTGGCCCAGGAATACTAATATGGCACGGGAAGAAGACAAAAGATTATATTTATGCACATACCCAGAGTTTACTGACTTACAGCTCTGATGTAACTTGCCCTGTGACTACATTTTGGAAAGAAAACATTGTCTGACGTACACAGATATGGAAGTGACCTTTAGAAGGCAGGTAGAGGGAATATAGGCTTCATAAAGTATCATGCTTTAATAAAACTCTAAATACTGCACCTGATCATCACAATTGAAAAATTAAGTCGTATTGTCTTTCTGTGCTATGAACTGAAAGAGTGGAAGATGCCTCAGAATTTCCTTTTCAGACTACTTTGGGGCAAGATCTTTAATGACCTGGAAAACAGAATATATTCAATCAGAGCACAATCATACACATTTTGGAGGGGTATGCTTGCAACCTCAGGTAATGAATGGGAATAATGACAGTTCTTGGAAAACTCAGATCAGTGCAGGACACAACTGCATTGCAAAGAAGTCAGCAAACTGCAGCAGGGAGGTGGAGCTGTGAGAAAACCGAGTACATGATGTAGGTCTCAACTACACAGGAAAACGCTAAGCACCCACCTGTACTTGTACAGAGTGAAAAAGACTTAATGCACAGGTACGTCACATCCAACTTCAGCCAGAGGGTGAATTTTTATAACATGCCACAGAAATAGATCAGGAAAGATCAAGAGCATTGCAGCTGTCCTTAATCCTGCCAGCAACAGGGAATTTGCCTTGTGAAGCTCCCTTTTTCTCCTAGTACGTCCCACACACTGGCCAAACTGCCCAGAAAGGACTCTGTCCCAGTCCCAAGAGTGGCAAGTCAGCCAGTCCTGTGAGTGATCAAAGCATATAGAACTAGGACCTGGAAAATATACAAATGCCATTAGAAGGACCAGCACACCCTACTCATGCCAGCAGTTGTAGCCAAACTACCATGCCTCAGAAATCATTGAGAGAGGGTAGAAATTAATCAAGATGCCAACATGTGACACAAAGTAATTTGGGCCACAAGACTATTTTTTCTATGCCCAGGAATGGTTCTGTTTTCTGTCTGTCATACACACTCCTCCCTATCTCTCTGAAAGTTCACCTTGTCTCTATTGCTGTGTTTGGAAGACTAGTTCAGGTCTCGTTCTTCAAATGGTCAGAAAACTTTTGAATTTCCAGTCTAAATTTATGATCAGTGTACAACACTTTGAGCTCATGCCAGTGCTTCCTCTTAACTGAAAAAGATCTCGTCTTTTTTACCTCCCTCCCTCTCCTGAATGCATTTGTACATGAAACACCATATTCTCTTTCAACCCTTTACTAGGCCAATCAAATCTAGAAGCAATAGGACAGTCATGCACAGAGCACTTTGAATGATTAAAAAAAACTAACGCAAGTCAGACAGCCTCACATGGCATCTACATGTATTATTACAACCGCCACATGAGATCTATAACAACTTGCATTTTGAATATGATTTAGAAGACTTAGTCTGCTCCCCTTCCATTTATTAGGATTCTAAGTGTATGCGAAGGAAATACAATTTATGATTATCTGAATTCAATCTAAAAGCAAAACAAAACTTGATCTTTACAAATTAGACTGGTAGCAAATAAAATAGAAACTGGTACGTTCACCTAATTGAATATTATACTGAGCTATGAAAGCAGTTCATTAATTCTGATAAAGTTTCTCAGCATAAAAAGGCAATTAACTATAGTGTCATTTTAAAGAAAAATCTTTAAACTCATCCTCTAAATATATTTAAATAGCACTTATGGAAAAGAACATGACCATTTATTAAATGTTCTTAATGCATTTAACCTGAGCAGATGAGATTCATGCTGGGTGACAAGATTTTTGAGGGTGAAGAAGGGGTGAAAAGAAGGCAATTACGTTGTGTCAAAAAATGTATAACAGTTTGTGTTAATGGATGCACTCCTGTAAAAATATTTTAATATTTACTATTTCAATAAATGGCCAGTACACTCTGTGAGCCTCTTTGATTTCTGATCCACGGCTTCTGAGTTTAGGATCAGACCACAGCACACAGAGACAACTGAGAAAAAGTTTGGATGCACTTTGCAAGAAAATGTCCATGTACCCTGGCCAGTTGTTAACAAACTGGAAAGACTGAATCAATTGTAGTTCTCAAACATAACAACAGCAGAAGCCAGCTCAGAGCAGAACAAAGATTTAAGCTTTTTAGTAGTCTTTTTTTTTTTCTTCTCTACTTCCTCCATTTTAATGAAAAATTAATTAAAAGGCATATCTAAGTCTTTAATCATTGTATGGGTCTGCAAAGCCAGAGGCATTGCCTCAAATGCTGCAAGGGAAGCAAGGTCAAACCTACAAAGAGCTCAGAGATGAAACTTCAGAGAAAATCCACCGTCTAGGCAAGAAAGTGTCAGTTACAGATAGTCTAAAGCCAACATTGTTTTCATAAAACATAGAAAAACTGCTCAGTATTTTTCAGATAAAAATCTCCAAAATTCAGCTCTTTCACTGCTCTAGTGCCAGTGGATCAGCTACTCTTGTCACCGAGTCAGTCCCAACTGAATTCTTCAGAGAAAAGCTAGTAGAAATGGTGTCTTTGATTGAAACGCAAAACAAGGAGTTTATTACAGCCTAAAATGGATGAAATCAAACCCGTGACACCCTCTGTTGGTGTAAATAACTTTGCAACCAGTTGTTCACCATGTTAAGCAAGCCATATTTCCACCACATAGTCCTCCAGTCGAGTGAGGTTTTCACCAAACTGGTTATAACCTCTTAGAGAGAGGCATTAAAGGCATCTGTCAGAAAATGCCCCCAAAATTGTTCTGCATCGTGTCATTAAGTTCTAATTTTTTTTCTTTGATGATCAAAGGTGCAGCTCAAGGTATGATAAGGGAAATAGTTTTTAATGACTGCAGCCAGTGAAGTTGAGAGCTGCCTTCCGGGTCCAGCCCTTCCCTGCTGTGATCTGCCTTCATTCAAATCCCTGCAGTCAGCATATACTGTCATACTCATCAGTCTCACCTAAAACAACACACTTCACCACAGCATCACCCAAAAACAGGAGGCAACCCCTTCCTATGGTTCCCCATATTTCTGCTCTTCTTGGGAATGGGATACAAAGGATTAATATCTCCCCAGCTAAACAGTTCATGGCTGTACTACTTTTACTCTGAATTTATACTGTTCCTCCAGTACCTGATTTAGACAGTCAAAGGGTCAAAACGCACTGCTCCCCGGGAGACTCTGACAGCAGAGGTGGCTTCTGCCGAAAATAAGCAACTTCCATTGCGTGGTGGCAGACAGGCATAAGGCTGATGGAAATCAGGAAACTCCAAAAGTACTTTGCATTTAAAGCAGATGATTTATGAAACCTATGACTTGACTTAATTACAGGTTCAATGAGGAAAAGTTCCCCTCAGCACAGTAAATGCAGAAAAGGAACCTGACCCCCGGCTGAATCTGGGCAGTGCTGCTGAAGCAGAGCTGAAGGAAAGAAATAATAACTTAAGTATGGAGTCACGTGCGGGTTAGCTGCCAAAGAGACATTACTCCTTCTGCCAGCAGCGCAACTGTCAGTAGATAATGGCTGAGCCAACCTGACGGTGCAGTAGGAAAAGTGAGGAGATGGCTACGTTTCACTCTCCAGCGTGGCTGCAAGAACCTCAAGGCTTGCTGCTTAGCAAGCCAAACACTACAGTTCATTACTGACATTACAGGGAGAGGCTGATAGGGGCCGAACATCACGTTTCTTCCTGTTTCAGCTGTCAGGAATGCAAAAATCTGACTTTAGTGCCAGAACGTGAGCATGAAGAAGGTAAAACTAGCAGCCATGGTATAGGAATGCATTCAACTCTTTTGGCCCGAATGACCAGTGAAGCCAATGCACCAGGAATTGCTGTCCTGCTCAGAAAAGTGACTAAGTAAATATGTGAAATTCTGCCCAAGGCAACCCACAGGGCAAATCCTGTACTGGCAGAAAGGAGAACGTCCATATTCTGATGTCAGAGGAAGTAGGACAGCAGAACTTGCCCAGCATTTATCTGTCCTGGATGTTATCTGCTCAGTCTTGTATTGAAAAGCTGGTAGATGAAAGCCATTTCTACCCGTTACACGTTCTAAGTGCTGAATCAGGTCTCAGATGTTTGGGGTTTAGTATCTGGGCAGAGAAAAGAAACAAACACTACTCCTTCTAATCTGACCCCACACAGTAGAGGGACTTGTCTGCCAAGAGATTTGAGTCCCAAAACCTTCTAGCACTGCTGGAGATGACGTACTGCAATACAATCTCCCCAGTCCCACACCGAGTGTCCTCCACACAGAGAAACAGGGGCAAAGAAGAAAAAGTTTAGATCTCAGCTGAACTTAGATCTAAGTTTAAACAGAAACATTTGTCATCCTTCTAAGCATTCTGCTCACAGGTTGGTTAGTTGAATACTGAAGCTTACTAACAGCTGATGGGTGCTACGAATATGTCCAAAAAATTTAAAACTTAAGTCTTCACGTGGAAAATAATAATCAGTACTACAGATCCATGTTACAAACATCTAATCAGACAAATTAGAAAACACTGTCCGCAGACTCCTTTTAAAAGTAGTGGAGGATCACAAACCTGTCACTCAGGAGTCCAGGGCTAGCAGATTGTTTGAGGTTAATTTTCTCATTTAAGAACGAATTCAACCTCGGCATTTCTTTTGGTGAAGCAATCATCTATCAAGGGCTCTTCACACTCTATTAGCTGAAGAAATTCCAACAGAAGTTAATTTTTTATTGAAATATCTGTTTTGCTCTCCTTGTTTTCTTGATTTGAGGAGAAAAAAGGTCAGCTGGTTTATAAAAATTACCATTTAATTAGCAAGTTTGAAACAAGAAGTTTCAAGAACACCCAAAAAAAGGTTTATAAGCCAACAAGATAGGTGAGCACTCAACATCTTCGCAGAATCACAGCATATTGTTTTCATTACTCTCTTAAATCTCCAGCTACTCTCTCAAGCTTAAAAAAAAAACCAAAAACCAACCCTGACAGTACCTGTATGGCTGTACAAGACTTCTACAGGACCTACACAAAAACTTAAAAAGTAGAGATGAAAATTACAAGGTAGTTGTAATTTCATCTGCATCACACATACGTTCCCAGCTGAGGCTCTGCTCACAACAGAGAGAATTTTTCTAACACTGCCCAACCATATAGCCTTTAGTATTTAGCTCAGTCAAGGTTATCACTTCACAGCCTCCCTAATGGGCCTTGCTGATCTGAGTCATATTCCTGTTCCAGCTGGCCAGCAATGAAGTAAACCAGTGGCGCCGGCTCTCCTTCACGCAAGCCACCAGAGTTCAGTGAACAGCAGAAGGTACCTGTGGGTTGTATGGGGAAATCTTTTTCCCAGGCTAGAGAACAGCAGTGCTGTTGCAAAGAGCCTGTTCCATCAGGGGAGGCAAGAGGCAGGCAGCTGACTCCCAGGCTCGCTTTGAGGAGTGCTCTGCTTAAAACCAGTCAGGCTCTGTGGGAATCAGAGAGTTGCAGCTGATCTATGCACATGAGAAGAGCATTATAAATGTGTCTGTTTTGCTGCCTCAGCATGAAGCCTGATCAGAAGATAAACATATTTGCTGAACAGTATAACCATTGTTGTTATCATGGAAAAAAAAAACAGTGAAGCAGGACTGATGAGAGAAAAAAATAATACTTTGACCATGAAAATCAGTGAGTGTAAATATCTGCTTCTTGGGGGAACTGAACCAGGAACATTTTTGCCCTTGTCCATTGAGACTTTTATGGACATACTTCCAAGGTCATAACCTTGAGACACTGAAGGGAATAATTCAAATGCTCTCTAGTGCTAGGCGGAGGGATGCTTTCGTTTTACAAGCTCAATGAAGGTAGCAACTTTAGTTAGTATTTTATGCACAATTCAGTTTTATGAACAATTCATGACCTGGCAAGGAGATTAGGATTAAAAGATTATGTAAACAGTATTTCTGAATAGGCAGGTTTCTTGGCTTCGAGTCCAAGATGTTATAGAGATAGAGGATTTAAGAGAACATCAGTGCACATGACACCAAGGATATGCTGTGTGATAACACTATCTATCTTCAAAGTGCTGTAGGGAATAATCAGAGAGCATTAGCATAATAAGGGTAAATGGATTGTGTAGCCTATATACCTCTTGTTTAGAATCTACCCATCTTTCCATTACAAACTGGTGTTTATCTGCTCACTTTTTATTTTCTGTTAAGCACTACATCACTAGAAGAAGCATATGAAATTAAAAAGATTAGGTGTTGGTGAAACCAAGGTGGCTCACATAATGTAGAATGTTCTGAACAACCTAAATACCTTTGTATGTTGACAGGGATTCTGTGCAGAATTGCCTTTCTTTTATTGCTGAGTTGATACAGTACTGAGGGAGAGGGAACAGAAAACCCTGAGGTCTGTGGGTGTTAGACATGCTAGGAACTATTACAGGCAACAGAAAGCTCCAGAGAATGCTGAGTCCACCCGTCAAAAAACTAAAAGCTCCAATTAACCCAACAGCAAAGGGCAAAGAAGTGATATGTCACTTTTTTTACTTGCTGAGGTTCAAAAGTACTTGTAAGCATTCAAATTGTTGATAGAAATGCATGCAGGCATGTGCATAAAATATGCTAACTAGCGCAGCTTGTGACTGCCGTTCTTCAGTGTGCTGTGCTACCTGGGATGGTTTGTTAACAGGCAGTAGCTGTGCGGAGCTGAAGGCTGCCTGTTTACTCACCCCCACTGCAATCAATGGGGCTTTTCCTAAAAGAATCCTTTAGGATTCTCTTCTGATTTGTACAGACAGGAGTACACTGGTAGAACCATTGGCATTAATAATGAGGTACAGCACATATATATCTCATAAATGCAATAGTTACCTGAGCAGGAATGAACTTCATTTAAAATGAAGTATCACGTACAAATAAAACTAATGTTTCTCTGCAGGAGTCTTATTTACATGGGCATCAAAAAACAGCAATTGCTATCTTTACGAAGCTAGAGTTTGATGAAAGGCTGCAAGTTGGACCCTTCTATCAATACCTGCCAAACAGAGCAGGAATGAGCAGGAATTTGCAGCTGACACTTCATGCCGAGACATAAAAACAGAATGTGATCTTATCCCCCAGACATGTCAGCATGGGAATCTCTTACGGGTGCTTCCCCAAGACAGGAAAAATTAGTACAACTACACTGGAATTCAGGCATAGTCATTCCCACAAAGGCAATTCAATGCCTTACTAATTATGCCAGAAAATCTATGCAGCAAAACACCCTTGAGGACAAAAGCTCTTATTTGAATCTGTGCATTACACAAAGAAATTCTTACAGAGCTTCAGATTTTTTAATGCTTTTAAAGATTATTTCCCCTCTGTTCTAGATATTCTCCTAGGAGAGTTTTGTGTTGCAATTCACTGAAAGAGGGCCAGTCTGTCGACACCATCCTCCCATGGAGGTAATCTTGCATTTTCTGACTGATGCCAGCAATAAGGCTTTATGAACAGGTATAAGAAAAAAAACTTTAAAAAAGGGGGGGAGAGGGATGGAGGGACAGGACTGTAAAGTCACATGCACAGTCTAAGAGAGAAAAAGAAGAGTTAATCCAGTGCTAAGAGCCTAAATCAAGTTACATGAATGAAAATAAAATCATAATAAGCTAGAAAGCTTATTAAAATAAAATAGCTAAAAATAAAATTAACATCGTTAAGAGTGCTAATTAACCACTGAAACAATTTATGTTGACTTGGTAGATTTTCCATCATTTGCATACTTCAGATCTACACAGAGCTTCTTTCCAACAAAGAACACTGTTGTTCACACAGAAGCTGTGTGTTCAATATGGGAATTATTGGGCGGGAGGTTCTGATCTTTGCAGGGATATAGGCAGGTCAGCTTACTGCAGTTGCCCGATCTGACCCTGAAATCTGAATTTCCATCCCGGAAGGGCCAGATTCAATTGATGCACCAATAAATGGCACATCTGGTTGACTGCCTCGGGGCAAACGAAAATTCCAGTTCAGGGAATCAGAAACACCTGCTCTGACACAGCTACTTGCAAAAGGCCATTTAAGATGGCACACTGTGTGGACCACAAGCCTCACTAGGCTGTGTTTACTCTCACTAGGCTGTGTTTATGAACTGTCCATTCAACAGCCTTAGCTTTTCCATTCTTTCTTCTATTACAATTAATAAAGAGAATCTGTGTGTATGCACACCCTTGTACATATTTATTTTTTTTTTAAAGTGCTTTGGTTCTTTGCACAATGTTGACTGTTAATGCAAACCCACAGAAGCTAATAATTCCCATTGCACGACACATGTCTTTTGAGTGTTTGTTGCCTACAGCGGCAACTTAATTGGGAAGTTTGTTTCCTGTAGGTTGAGCCAATTAAAAAGATTCTTCAGCTTTAATAAACCGATACCCTACTGCTCACCCTAGAATATTCATTTTGTGAGCAACTGCTCCACATCATCCTCCTATATTGTTTTATGTTGGTGCCCCTATCTCCCAAGAAGCATGGAGCTAAAATGAAAATGCTGAGGAGCTTCCAGCATGAAGCTGCCCTGTCATGTAATTACGCCTGCTGCTAATAGCCTTCCATTATAGCCATGGCACAGGTTTTACTAATCCATTACAAATGATTGGTTGGAATTTAAAACACTGCTGCAAGTACACCGGTGTTCACGTTGAGCTCAAACTGGCAGGTTTCAAACCTTTTTACACTCCATAAGTGACAAGGTGGGCCAAGTTACAACAGCTATTACCCAAGGGAAGTGTTGAACTTATTTATCACTTGGACCTTCCTTGGGGTTCACCCGTGAGGTACTTTCCTGAAAATAATGAGAGTGGCTGTGCCATTTCTGGTATCAGCATGAGCTCTGATTTCAGAGACCAGGCTCTAACAAAGGGCTTGCTGCATAAATCTTGCTGCTAACCAGCACGGCCTGCAGTGCTGCAGCTTGCCTGAAGAGACGAATGCATAGGTAATCGAGCTTGAGATTTCTGATGAATCTTCTATTAAAAAAATTCTTAAAGAAATCTCAACAAAATGAAGAGCATACCCAATATCTTGAATTTCACTCAAAGATACCTGATAGGTTTGTTCTTCGGCATTAGAGATAACACACAGTAAGCTCACGCTGAAAGTTACAGAAAACATTTTCTATTTTTGAAGTGCTGTTCCATTTAACTGGCCTGTGCCAGAGTGCCTATCCACAGACCACTCAGTTCTGAAGCCACATTCAGAGGCACATTGCAATTCATTAGCTGACAGCCTGCAAGCCTAAAGATAGGCTAGATGAAGGATTTAGCTGAATCAGAAATTCTCAGATATTTTTGGAAGAATTCAGTCAGCATTAAGATAGGTAAACTTAGGCAACGTAAAAATGGGGGCTTCTACATGTGAGCCTGCATCCACATGCCTGTTAAAGTCAGTGAACCTTAAACAGCCAAGCACCTCGCCCAATGGTGGACACCTACTCCCCGGCCCATGAAATCACACCTTTGCTCCACTGCCTGTAGGGAACTGAGCTTGATTCAGTTGCTTGCTCATAAATGTCTGCTGCCCTTTCAGATGCTGTAAAGCATCTTGTAAGACCTGCACTGGCAGCTGCACAAGTATCTCCCAGACTTGCACCATATCTCCCCCGCCAGCCCTGGGTAGCTATCCCAGACACTCGACAACATCCCAAGCAGCACCTGATACCCAAGAGTAAGGAATGGAGCAGAGCCCTAAGTCCACTCAGAATTTAATAGCAGCACAGAGGCCCACCTCACCTATAGACAACTGCATTTAAGGGTTTTAATCTTAAAGAGAGCATCTGAATCTGATGAACCGAGGGAAAGCAACGGGTGCTCCTTGCTTGAAGATCATCTTAAAAAAGAATCTAACAAAATACAGCAAAGCCCTCCACTAGAAATCACCTAACTTATTTTTCTTCACAGAAAATGTTCTCTTTACCTCTATCTCTGCTTAGTACTGGTTTAAGTAGTTAATTAATGGCAAACACAATCATGTGAGACTGCTCAGATTCGGCTGCATGTTGCACCTCCATTACACCAGGTGGGGAGAAAGGCCCAGGATGAAGAGAAATTCTCTCTACAACTTTAATTACATTGCATCTGTAGTGCCATTTAGCAAACGTGACCCTTTTTTTACAGGATTACAACCACAGAAAGGCTTTTTATCGTGCAAGCTGCACTGACACACTGCCATCTTGTGTTGCTAGCAGATAATCAGTTTCGCTGAATTTGAGAGCCCAACACGGTCCAAATACTTTAGCGAGGACCAAAATACACAGACACAACAACACTTTTAAGGTGGGTTTCTCTGCCTGTTCCCCTCCAGGGGAAGGCAAGGAGGAAGGAATTTTCATTGCTTGCATTTGCCAACTCGAGTTAGCAAACGCAGGTTTGAAGGAGCCTTGTTAAACCAGGCTCCTTGTTAAACAAGAGTGAGAAACTCGGCTTCAACTCTGCAAAAGTTTCGATTTCTACTCTTTGAGCCCCACTAAATCCAAAATTCCATTCTCTGTTTGCTCACAGGCAAGCAATTTGGTACAAGCTAATGAAATAACAGAGTTTTCCACAGACATTTTGTGGGAAGATGAAATTGGAGCCTGTATGGAAATACTTGACACCATTTTGGAAAAGCCAGCCTGGCTCAGAGCTAACTCCAGGCTGCAGGACACCAGTCAGGCAGCTCCAGCAGCATCACAGGGCGGTGACTTTTCTCGTCTCCCTCTGCTCTTCACCCCCCCCAGGCAATTTCCATGCCCAAATGATTCCCAGGGATGGGTCAACACAACTGGGCTCAAGATGCAAAAGGTAGCATAGCCATCCCTGACTTTTCCCACAGTTTTGCTGCATAACACAGTGCTGGGAGAGGGGGAATCATGGGTAGGTTAGGATAAATTCATTGATGCTTTGGAGGTTGAGAAACTTTGACCTGTGACAAAAAATGTTGGGTGTTTCATTGCATTTCAGGGCTGCTGATGGAGATTGTGAGTATCCAGGTTTTTTTTGGGGGGAAGCAGTTATTCATAGTCTGGTGCTGCCTGCCATAAAAAAAAGGCTGAAAACTAGACAGGGTAGAGGAGCATCTGCACCCTCTCCATTAGGTACGTGCCTTAATCAAGACCCAGATCTGCACAGCACCTGATTTGGGCTCCTATTCCGAAGCATTCTCAGGGAAGCACTCTTCTTCCACAAGCAGCAGAGAGGACCCCAGGCTCCCAGACAGCCATGTGAGCAGGCAGCATGAATATCCTTCTATAGTGTGTATTTAAGGACTAGGGTCTTCAAATCCCCGAGTTCTCACCTGCAGTCCACAGTGTCATTACTTAACACAGTAATGCAAACCAAATGAAATATCCAGTTCGCTTCATAAGAGGCATTTTCAACTGAAAGCCAAAAGCAAAGGCCAAGTTGTAAGGGTGGCTGAACATGGAGCTTGGCAACTTTGGGTTGATGAGGTGGTTTAGATATTTTTTTGTTTTGTTTTAAAAGCAAAGTTTGAAAATTATGTTTGGCATTTTGGAATTCAGCATTTATTAGCAGACAGAGCCCATCTGTTCAGGGAAAGATCAATAAACCAAAGCAAAACAGGAGACTGACAGAGCTACAAGTAGGAGTTACACCAAGGCCCACACAGGTGAAGTACTCCCAGTACACCAAAACAGCATGATCTTCCCTTGTTGCCCCCAGCTATCAAAGCCATGATCTCTCTCCCCAATCTTCGAGTTCTCCTATCCATCCCTGAGACCCCCTGTGAGGAAGGAGCACCCTAAGCTGCTTTGGCACCCGCACTGCGGCTCTGCTGTGCTTTAACCCCGGCCGGCAACCAAGCACCACGCAGCCGCTTGCTCACTCCTCCTCACCCAGAGGGATGGGGAGGAGGATTGGAAAGGAATGTAAAACTCAAGGGTTGAGATAAGAACAATTCAATAGGTAAAGCAAAAGCCACACACACAAGCAAAGCAAAACAAGGAATTAATTCACCACTGCCCATGGGCAGGCAGGTGTTCAGCCATCCCCAGGAGAGCAGGGCTCCAGCACACATAACTGTTACTCAGTAAGACAAACGCCATAATGCCAAATGTCTCCACCTTCCTTCTTCTCCCAGCTTATACACTCAGCATGGTGTCCCATGATACGGAATATCCCTTTGGCTAGTTTGGGGTCACCTGTCCTGGCTGCGTTCCCTCCCAATTTCCCGTGCCCCTCCAGCCCTCTGGCTGGCACGGGCCAATAAACTGTAAAGTCCTTGATTTAGTATAAACATCACCCAGCAGCAACTAAAAACATCAGTGTGTTATCAACATTATTCTCACATCATAGCTAAAACACAGCACTGTACTAACTACTAGAAGAAAATTAACTCTATCCCAGCCGAAACCAGGACAGGCTCCTCATGGTGCCACGTACAAGCTCAAACTCAGAGCTAACATCCTCCTAAACCTCCCAGCTGTCCTCTTCCTCCATTTCATCCACAAGATGCTCCCCCAAATTCCTCTGATCTACATCCCATGTTTTCTTCGCTGCTTCTAAGGACATGGACACAGAAGGGTATGTAACTGGGCATGAAAAGATCTGGGAAAGCCACTGACCACAGCAATTTGGGAACCACCGCTGGAAAACACAGCACACATTCCAGTCGTGTTTTCAGGAGCAGAACCTAACCCAAAATTTTCAGCACCTCATTTCTAGACAGTGCAGAGAAGTTCTGGGGAACTTTCACCTCTTCCAGTTGTCATGCCTCAGGGATGAGGTACAGGACAAAGAAAGAGTCTTGCCACTTGGATTAAATGCTGAAGGGAAAGAGCATGAGGAGCTTGACAGAAGAACTATATACAGAATTTGACGTCTACTGTAAGGGAAGAGAAAAGCAAGAACTTTGCTCTTGTACATATTTAGGTGGACATCTTAATCCTGTCACAAAAACTGTTTTCCCAAGATGAAATTCAAAATTCTGTATTTCAGCAAATCATCTTAGACACATTTAACTGGAGAGAAAGAAAACAAACTTCTACTAAATGCAACATCAGAAATTTTATTTACAAATGTACTGTAGTTCAATAACCATTCTCCACATATTTTGTGGAAGAAAAAGTGATAGTTACATTTTCCAAATGGGAAAAGAGAACTCTTCCCCTTAAATGTATTCCACAGAATATTATGCCAACACCACTGAGCAAAGGGATTATTCTTTGTATTTAAGTTTCAAAAAAGCACATAATTTTAGAAACCAGCATACGGAAAGCAAACACATTTGTGTGTATTTAAATGCAGCTTCATATTAACCTAGAGAATTCACTTCCAGTATATGTCAAAAATAAAGACAGTAATTGCAAATATATATTTATATTAGCTATTTCTCTAACACTCATTTCAAGAGCTTAGAAACAAAATACCCTCTTCATATACCATTGGAAAGTCAACTAGTTGATTATAAGCCTCAAAAATATTTTGAAGTTATTACTGAAAATATACTTATTCTCCCTTGTGCTCTCAGTACTTGAAGCTGAAAAAGTTAAAGCATTTTCCCCAGATATTTCCTTACTGCAATTACTTTCTTATAAATAAAAATAGTTATATGAAGAATACGATGCATTGCTATGAAGACTAGATAAGCGAGAGTTACTCTTAGGAAAAACACACATACACACAATATATATATTTATAGATCTACATCAGCAGCAATCACCTCTTCTTTTATCTGCAACAGTGGTTTCATATCTTCATTTGCTTCACATGGAGGTTGGTTGTCCAGCTATTAGAGAGAGACAGAAGAAATTGTAATTAAAGCCTAGCTACTGAAGAATCTTAGTGAGAGAAATTAAAATTTCGAAGTTATAAATAGTCAGACAACAGTATTTCCAATACCTATTGAAAATGGTAACACAAACTAAGGCATACATTCTGAATTTAGCAATCCAGATTTTGTGAACAATACAAATTTACGTTTAATCCAATTATAGCACTGCAAGTATTTCAGGCCAAGTAATACTCCACAGAACATGCACCTTACCAAGTTTTTAAGAATTATTTTTAGTATCAGCATAGAGACAGGGTGACAATTTTTCTAAATTTACCCTTCAATAATCAAATCAAAATCTGTTAAATAACTCTATCAGTATTTTAAAAAAAGAACTTTTTTATCCCCTCTCTGCATATATTTGTGGGCATCTGCCCATACACTGGTGTTTTGCTACAATGTCCCAGGTTTAAACCACACAATTAACATAAAAATGTGCAAAAATATCATAAAATTACAACGTAAATATTAATAATCCTACAGTTTATGAAACCTTTTAGCCAATATGTTCCTGTTTGAAACTAACAAATAATTAGCCAGGCTGATGTCAAATGCCAACTGCAAAGTAATCTGCATCACACACCAGTGCTGTGTTGTCAGTATATTTTCACTGTGGTAATAACATAGTTGTTTTTTGTATTATTCAAATAGCTAATTTCAATTACCAATCACTAATTCAAATATTTTGTTTTGTACCCACAAATTCTTACAGTTCCTGATTTACTCATATCTCATACAATTATGTTTTGAGGTGCCCATTGGCCCAAGTAGATGCAGTCTGAAGGGAAGGGAATCGAACCGTTTCCTCACAGATCAGCTCTGCTTCTGAAAGGCACTGCTGTGACTTTATGGGTTGTAATGTCAAGACTAAATAGCAATTCATCCGTGATAAAATTTTTTGTTACTTCCATCACCAAATTCCTGAGTACTGTCTTGGCAGGGAGTAATAAAAACAGGTTTTATTGGTTGTTTTGGTTTTTTTTCCCAGTACCCAACTTATCCAACTCACCCAGCAATTTTGCCCCCAGAAGAAAAGATAAAATAACATGAACAGGCTCCAGACTGAATCTCCCACACATCTGGGTGCTTGAAATAGGAACACTGTCACTTTGATGTAGTCTTGTCATCAACAAGGAGATAAATTCTCCGAACACTAGCTCAGAGACATATGACCCAGTGCTCTGGATCACCCCTCGATGGAAGGTGGCGATTCTCTTCCTCCTTCCACTGATCATAGTGGCATCCTTGCACCTAACATTAGCCTCTCTGAATGCACTGTTAGTGTCAAGGAGAGGTGGGTTTTTTTCTGGTTTTAGCTGGGGCACCACACAATCATTTCTGTGGTGCAGGCAGCTTCTCCTCTTCCTGGAAGCAAAAAAAATATCCTGAAAACAGCAACAGCATCAGATGCAGAGCTTCTCTTTCTGAGCTAGGCTTGTCAGCCAGCAGATGCCCAAGTCCTGCTCAAGTATTGCAGCATAGGTATCCTGTTCCCTTCACTGCCTTCTGGTCCACCATGAGAAAAATGTGCCGGGCTCATGAAGAAATGTGGACATGTTTCCCAGGAATTAATTCAGAGATGCTTTCCCTTAGCTGAATTTTATCATTCTAGAGAATTCCATATTTGCTACATAAAAATAGAGCCATACAAAACTCTCAAGACTTGTCAAAATTAGGAGGTTGTCTACCATCATCTATGACAGCAGGAAAAAACCCTCAACACCATTATTCAAAGCCTTAATATCATGCTCCAGTAAATCAGAATTCTGCAAACCATAATAAAGGAAAAAAATTATACTGCACCTTTTAATTAAGATCTGTAAGTAAATCAATTCCTCCTGAACTTGTACCTAAATGAATAACCAATCACAGACCTATAATTCAAATAATAATAGCATCGCAAATAGAAACCAGCATTTGTGCCACCTGCACAGGATAAACTAACAGCTTCCCAGGTATGCATTAGGATTGAATTAAATATATATATTCAGATCACGTTTTTCAAAAATGTAAACAATTTTTCAAAAAGACTTCTCTGTTATCAAGACAAGCCTGTTCAGCAACTGACAACTCCTTGACAACACTCTCTCAGATCTATGAAGAAAGCAGGATGACTATACCACATTGTCTGCTTGAAGCTGCTTAATAACAAGGTGGTAAAATCAGCTACCAGCAAGTTACAAGTCAGGAATGACTGACTACCCTATGAGGGGCAGAAACTGGCAATCAAACCTTGCCGAACCTATTCACTAACATACCAACTTAAAGCTAAATATGAAAGCTATCGAGTGGCTCAGCCGTGCAAACACTTGAGGCTGTACAGCACAGGCAAGAACTACTGTCACGCACACCGCAGGTGGATTGCCTTACTTTTAAATCTGATATAGCAGTCGTTGCAGAAGAGTTTGTTGTTTCGGATCCGAACTTCAGCTCCAGAGCGGGATCCCCCGAGGTCACATCCACAGGAAACACACTGCATGATAGATGAGTAATTAGAACTCCTTACAAAATATTAAGAAATGAGAAAGCTGTTCAAAAGCAGCTTGGATTAAGCTCAACAAAGCTTGAACGATAAACCCACAGCCACTAGCAGCAAATGCGTAACAATTAGTAGATCAAAACGCAACTAACCCTGAGAAAGTATTTTAAGGCGACGACTGGACAACGAATAGCAGATACACCAACTAAGCAAACATAAAGCAGACTTTTTAGAGATTAGTTCATTAAATCTAATTTTCTCTGAAAACTAAGACTGGCTCGACACAAAAAAAAATTGTTGTCTAGATGGCAACAGCAATTTTGGCACAGAACACCTGGGTGGGCTGCTTGCAGATTTCCATGTGGCACTATACACTGCTGGTATCCTCAGCCCTTTGGCACTCAGAGCAGCAAATGCTCAAACACCCCTGACTTCCTGGGCTTGCATCACAGAAATGAGTTCTTATTTGGAGAGAAGGGGCCAATTTAATTTTTTTTTTTTTGATAAACACACAAATAAGGGGCTTGACAGCTCTCATACTAACAATAAACTATTTCACTATGGTGGCTGAACAAGTCTTTGCTATGAATATGAACTACCTCTGGAAGGAATGTAACCCAAACCATAGCACACTCCTTATGAATTTATGAAGCTAAGTACTCAGCTGACTACAGAAGGACAGACAGTTTGCCTGCTTGCTTACATGAGTAATGAATCTTTTAGATTTGGCAGATTGGCACTCTGTTCAACAGCTCATTAATCTCCAGAGATTTGAAACACAGAGATTCGGTATTTTCTTATGTAGGTTAGGAGCTATGGGTGGACTCCCTTGTACAGAATACACTCTGCATAAAGGGAGTGACAACGCACCCCCATGGATTACACCTGTCCCTTCTGCTCAGGCAGGCAGGATCAGGGGAAATTTTGAGTCAATCCCTTGTAGTTTTCTGGGTGATGCCTTTGAGATGGGCACAGAAGACAAGTGTTCTGAACCAGACACCCAAGTCTCTTTCTTAAAGCCATGCCTCCATCCAACACAAGGTAGAGTAAGAGCAGAGGGGTGCCACAGCACCTCCAAATCAGAGTCTAATTTATCATCTGGTCCTAGAGTAGGGGAACTAGAAGTGCTTTTACATCTTTTGCAGGCAGGCATTTCTTCTTTCAGCTTTGCGTATGCCCCGAGCTGACTACAAATCATGTAACTATGCCTCAGCGCTAAGCATGAGCTGATATACCAGCTTCTGTCCAGGGTCGAGTGGCACTAAACAGCTTCCTTTTGGTGCTGGGTTCTATCCCGCCAGGCTGAACGCTGCCAGCACGCCTTTGCCTGGAAAACACCATGTGAACACTATGCTAGGATTAGCTTAGAAATGATGGGCCACCTTAAACGTTCAATTGCCAGGGTCCAGGCTGAGGGTTTTTTTTGTTTGGGTTTTTTTTTTTTTTTTTTTTTTTTTTGGGGGGGGGGGGGGGGTTAGGTTGTTTTTATTTAGGGTGGGGTTTTTTTGGTTTTAAGGTTTCTGGGAGAAGTGGCTCAGCCCCTTCTGATTTTTTTTTGCTGCCTATTCGAAGAAGGAAGAACTTTGATCTCACAGTCAACATCACCATCTTATTTGTCAAAGCCCTACTGGTTAGCTCTAGCATTTAACAAATACTTCTAGAGTTAAGGGCTAAATGCCTGCAGAGACGACTGCCTCATGGAAATATGCATGCGCCACGCTGTCAAAAGAGTAGAAGGCAAAGCAGGTGATTAGTAGAGCCCCTGTGAGCATAACACCGAGTAGCCATGCGTGCTTCTGATTAGTTCCTGTTCCTTCAAGATGTTACTCCCATCTCTCACCTTAAAGCAATGTAAATGATAACAAAGACCAAGAGACTCAATGATCATGGCTGCTCCTTTGCCCAGAACGTTATTACAGTATGAACAGATTTTCTTCCCACTGACTGACCTAAATATAGAATGAAAATCCTTAAAACCAGTTTGAAAAGGTTTAAAAGACAAAGAAAAGTTATCAA
The DNA here is from genome assembly GCF_023634085.1 of Falco cherrug. Lineage (NCBI taxonomy): Eukaryota > Metazoa > Chordata > Aves > Falconiformes > Falconidae > Falco > Falco cherrug. The sequence goes on along the minus strand of NC_073698.1, from coordinate 45,562,015 downwards.
AGACTTTTTGAGATTAGAAACAAAACCACACTGGTGTAAAAGTGTACTATTAGGCAGCCTGGGGAAAATAAACTGAAAATTAAATATCATTTGCAGTAAATCTGAAAGCTAAGTAAAGCTGAAGTGTTATAATTTAAATCAAAGTTACACAGGAACAAATGGAGAAATTCTGTCACTTTCTTGGGAGATATTTCTTTGTATAAAATACCTTTTACAAATAAACATAAAAATTATGTTATTAAGTTTGGAGAGTAAGACCACAGGTTTTGTGCTGCTGCCTTATTTCTTATTTGTGGGGAATTATCCTGAAGGCTACGTTTTAGCAAGCAGCCCTGCCAAGTCCCACCATCTGCACCTCGTTAGGTAACAGAAGGCTACTCCTGGGCCTATAATATTATGCTAACTCTGAACATAATCCATACAGAGGTCAGTTTCTATAGATCTGCCAAGATGTTAGCAAATGGAAGCGGGAACAAGATAAGTAAACATGGTTAAAAAGGTAATTTTTGTACACTATAAAGAATGTAGGAACCTAGCTTTGGGAGGGAAAAAAAAGAAAACTAAAAAGAAAAAAACAGGTTCAATTTATCACAAAGTGTCTGAAAGCATAAGAGCTAGTGAAGCAATGTTCACACTGTTGTTATATATAACACGTGGAATTGTGTGGGGATGATTCTCTATAGCCTTACCCCAAGGTATTTTTAAAACGTTTCAAGTACATAAAGTAGCAGTTATCTACCCTACCACAAGTGAATTCCATTTTTGTTTCAAAATATGTTGCAATTTTTGCTTTCTCCTCCTAGATTTAAACCAACATCCTACTCTGCAGTTCCCCAGGGTCATGGGTTATGAGCATTCCTGAGCGCTCCTCGAGATGATATTGACCACATGCCAGGAAGGGGGGAGGAAAGACCAAGATGAGGGCCATAAAGCGTGGGTTTCAGGAATCTTTTGTTAAAACAAACCTAAGAAAATAAATGTCAGAAATGCCATCTGGAGTATGCTTTTGCTAATCATTTTGGTAACCAACATACAGCTTGGAGACTGGAGATTTATTATTCCAGTTCCTCCGGTGTGTTTTTTTTTTTTAACCCAATGTCAAGCAGTGATGACAAACCTGGGGAATTTTCTGAAGGACTGGAGCAGGGGGGTAATAACAGCCCTTACTTCCACCGCCCCATCCAGCCAGAAAACTAAGTCCAGGTAGTTTTCAGACTTGTTTATCAATGTTATGGGCAAGAACGCTGCTGTGGACCACCATACACACAGTCTGCTCTCTTCAGGGCAGCCCAGCATTTATACCTTCCCAGCAGAAGGGCACCGCTCACTCACCTGCTGCGTGTCTGGGACCCTGGCTGGGAAGCAGAGAGGGGAGACTGAGCTCGGGGGGCTGCCTGGGACACAGAGGGGGCTCTTGCAGAGGTGCCTGCAGGAGGTGCTTTGCTGGAGGAAGGAGTGCACATGTAGGCTCGGTTTGAAGTGGACACCGGGCGACTGAAATCTTGACTAGAGGACAAAGATGAAGAGGAGGCAGACTGGTTCAGCCATGTGTGGTGCCTCCATGAGCTTGTTCTTGAAGAATCAAGATTGTCCAAAGACTCCCCTCTGTAACAAAGGTACACATAAAAATGTAAATAGCAGTACAGCTAGAGAAGAAGAGCTATATTCTGATTTTTTTAAAAAGAAAAATCATTATCCTAGCATTTTTAAGATTTTCTAGCATAAACATGCTTGTCTGATGACACTGAGAAATATTCTTCACACACCGATTTAAAATGTTTGAGCAGAAAATTATCCTTTGTGTCCAATCTCAGTCTCACGGGAAAAAGCAGGTGAAGCAAAAAGAGAGGTGGGACTTAATCACTACAGAATAAAGGCAAAACACTCTTCACTGCAGCCTTATCAGGGTGAACCATATCAAAATCCACTGTAGGGAAACGGACCTCAGACACCACATTTGTTTTTGTTTTCTCCAAGGGATAACAGATTGAAAATAACAATCCATCCAAGCTGGACAGTATCATCTAGGTACAAGGTGTTGGCCCAACAGCCACTCTTCTGACTGATGACTGTTTCCTAAGTGACAAATCTAACATACATACATTACTTAAAGCAAGAAACAAACTCCAGACTTTCTGACGTTTCTACGTAAAAAGAGGTATACTCCTTAGCCATAATAATTAGTTTCCACAATAAATTGTCATGCTGAAATTCTTAAGCACATCTGTCAATGACAGAGCACATTATTGATTTCCATTGCTGGTACACCAACCAAGAAATAAGCAGCTGAGTTATTTACAGGTCACATCCATATTCTTTACTCGCAAAAAAAAGTTTAATTCCAGCTGTAATACAGCTACTTTCTTCTATTTGTGCTGCTATGCAGTTTAGCTTACAGCATTTCACAGACTCATTTCATTTCTGTGCTCTGTAATACAAGCTGAGGTTTAGAATCACTAAACAATATTACCTGATGAGAGACAAAGTTTATTTTTAACGCAATTCCTACCTCCTCATACTACTGCTGTACAGACTTATAGGCTCCTTATGTATACTGGAACTGCGCTGCCTAATCCAGCTGCTGTCCGTGTGTAGAGATGTTTTCTTTCTCATTTCCTGAAGGATTTGCTGTCTTTCCAACTCTGCTGCAGACAGGTTTTGCTCCTTCTGAGGCTTCTTCTGTGACTCGCCCGTGTTCCAGGACCTCTCTGAGTACTTGCTCTGGGTACCTGTTTGGACAAAATGCACAGATTTCAGCCAGATACCTTAAGGCACAAAGGCAGTTATCACAGATTCAGTGCTCTGGCTGTAACTCCAAAGCAGTCATTCATCACCACATTCACAAGTTTCTCCCGTTCCTTTTTATGGACAGGTGACCAGTATCAAACCTGCCAATATATCATTATGATTACACTTTTTAAAATCGTATTTCCATTATGTGGTCCTTTATGTTAAGTTCAATACAAGCAGGCATTTTCCTTCACTTTCTAAGTGTATATGCCTATCCATTTGTGTGTGCGTATGTATGCACACACATACATGTATTTTTAAAAGAGCATGATCTCTTTTAGTGCCACAGTATGGAGACTTCCTCCAATACAAACTGAAGTATGTATAGAATATATCATTGAACGGTGGGATACCTTCTCTCCCTTTAAGAGTTCATATCCTGTTTTCCTGTATGTTGTCCCTGTTCTCAAGATATTTTTTTCTTTATTCAAGGCACTAAGCACATTGCTTTATCTTGTTTTAGACAAGTATCTATGTATATGGGGGGAGACAGACAGGGAAATCTTACACAGTTTCTTTGTAATTTGTATGTTGTGTTAACTACTCAGTTGAAATTACATTTATGGTATAGATGGCCTTTGAGATTTTGGAAGGGGAAAGAAACAAGCCATCTTTCTTCAATGTGTTGACATGCTAGAAGGCAACAATTTTTTCTTTATTTCCTAGATCTGGTAACTTCTTTACAGTAAGACTAATAAAGAAAATTACTCTGCAAGAAGTCATTCAATTTAAAATTCAACCCTTTTAAATACTGCTCTGACTATAGATTTGCTCTTGGTTTTATTGCTGTAGATTGCCATTATAAGTGAGTCAACTTCCACAATATTTTATGAGTTCCAATGATCAAGTTTTAATGTGTGAAAGCAATGTTGTCAATCTGCAACATATCCTCTAATACACCATTTACCTCTCTATGATTACTTGCAATTACTTTTTTTTCAACCATGTTTTAGACACAAGAATAGCTTTCAGTCATTTTTTACTGTAACATAATTATGACCATCTGGTTGGTTTGTTTGCTTTATACACATTCCTTTCAAGACACAGGAAGGTAACTGAAGGACAACTCAAAGGCAGCAACGAACTAGAGTCCAGAAAACAAGCCACTGCGACAGTATCAAGCACTGACTTCTAGCTGTGTTACTCTTAACAGTAGTTACAAAGAGCAAACAGTTGTATCAAATACATTACCATCTTGGTATGAACAGCTTTTTTTATTGACAGAGTCATATCAAAAGAACCCACATCTTCAATGATATATCTACACAACTGGTTTATTCTCATATAAGTATCAGACATCTAAAATTTAGGCACCCAAGATCCATTTGTAATCACTGCTACAGTCTTCAAGGGAGCAGTTAATCCAGCAAGACACTGACTGTACGAATTTCCTCTTGCTGTTGAAACTTCATTAAGCTGTAGCATGGTATGACTTTGAACTACACTGCAGCTATCAAAAAGCACTTTGACAATTAATTTTCTTAGGATAACCACATCCAACACACCTTTTTTCAAGAAAATACATTTTCAAAATAATGAAAACTAAACAGTACTTACCATTTCTGATTGTGTTGAATTCATTCAGTTCTGAACTTGACTTGGACTTATTCCTAAGGATATAGAAAACATTTCTCTATCTCAACTAGGAGACCTCATCACAGACAAAGATCTTATCATTGCAGAGAAGATACACAACCCCTTTTTTCACCATCCCTCCCATCAACAACTAATGCTGAACTTAAAGCAAGAGGCAAAAACACCCAAACCAAGACCAACAGGATATTAAGGGGAGAAAAAGATGCCAATGTTTAAATGTCAATAGGTGATCGCTGATTAAAAGTTAAAATTATGTACTGAAAGTTCCCAGTGCTTCAGGTATAAGGGACCAATCATTGTATTTGCTTCAACAAAAACATGTAAAAAACAAAGTCCTCCTCTCTGGAAGCTTTGTGAAGACTACAGTCAGACAGTTAAAGAAGTGATAACTTTCAAAGCAGGTTTATAAATGAGTTAACATCCTGAGAAAACTAAATCATACTTCAGCACCATTACTAGATTGTAAGCAAAACACCTGCTCAAACACTGCATGCAGATAGTTCCCTGGAATTTTATCAATCACTGATTAAAAAAAACCCATAATTTTTAATGAGTTTTAGACAAGATACGTCATTCAGTATACAGGCAGACAAGCAGCAAAAAGCTGGTTTTCTGACAGTACCAAACTGGAGCTTCAGTAACACCTCTGTGCTGTGTTATTAGTCTCAAGTAATAAATGCAGTTTCTTAGTTTAAAATACCTCAGAAGTGAACAGAAATCCTTTACTGGGTCACAACTCAAAGCTGCTACGTTAATGTGTTTACACTTAGAGTACTGGCTGCGTAACAGTGTTTTGTGGGACTCTTGTCCTTTGTCTATAAATAAACGATGCATAAAACTGTGTCACTTTTCTTGCTCCCCCAAGTTCCGATTGTCCATCCTGTGGTGCAGACCTATTTATTTTATTCTGTTTGAGAAGATGCAACAATTTCACAACCGCTTGTGGTAAAAACGAACTCCAAAGAGCAGGTCAGCCTCGCCTGGGATGCTTTTAGCACCCAAGTGTCTTCCTCACACATATATCCAAGATGTATCTATTTAGTGCAGGCATCTTCTGAAGTTAGATTTAGATCTTCCATTAGTAGTACCCTGTGAATTTTGGGGTTCCTCTTCATATAAAAAAGGGTATGCTCACTCCAGCTGTAAGAACTGATTAAGTATATACAGCAGAGGTGATCTTTTAGAACTAGTGTGGGATGCCATCTAAGACAAAGACTTGATAAAACAGTTCTGGATTTAAGTAACTTCAGCATTTTTTTAACCATAGCCCAGTTATTAAAAGGGAGAAGAAAAAGCTATCTATTCAAGAAGCCCAAACCTGCAGTGGTTAATATACTCTACTGAAATAAAAACAAAACAAAACCAAAACAGTACAACAAACAAACCACCAAGCAACACAAGACAGAAAGTAGCCAAGGTAAGAGAGCATAACTTAAACAAGCGGCACATCTAATACCTTCCTGATATATACGCTGCTGCTGTCTCTCTCCTCCCTCCCTGTTTACTCTCAAGTTGCACAATCCTGACTGGGATGACTGCACCTTAGTTTGTGTGGCACGTTATGACACAACCACAATATTATTTGAAATTGTCTTCCAGCCAAATAAAACCAGTACCACCCACATATTTACTTCCTTACAGTTCTGCTTCTCCCAGTAAAACCCTACTGCCTGACTAACTGTTGTTTACAGCATAGCATATAATTTGCCAAAAGTTTAGCTGCTTTTTTTCTCAACATGAAAACATGCCATAAACACTGCAAAACACAGCAGCATATACGAAGTATTCACTTAACTGCCATGGCTAAAGCTTATTGGAAGTTTCAAAGCTTTCTGACACAAACAGTGACGTTACAGTCTACAGCGAGATTCAGTATCACACGTACCTGTCAGCAAATGACTGGCCAGGTTGCTCCTCAATGGTTTTAGAAACTTCATAACGCTCATAATGCCTTGAGAAAAAAACAAAACAAAACAAAAAAAACACAAAATGAAACCATAGTAGTTCCTACTAAAAATATTCAAAACAGATCCTTAAGGCGGGGGGGACGGACGGACCCCAAACAGTTAAATTCTAAGGAGACTTCATTTTAACAGCCAGAAACACAAAGGGCAGAAAAAGAAAGGCTGTCAGAAAAACTGCCTGAAATTGTTTTGTTAAGTGACAAGGAATCCAAACGTAAGCATGTCAAATTGGTTGATACTTATGAAGTAGGCTGAAAACCTACCTATTGATTCAATTTCTTACCTGTCAATGAGAGGATGGCCAGCTTGATCCTCTATTGTTTTAGATACTTCATAGCGCTCATAATGTCTGGAAACAAGATACAGATAAAAGAAAATACGTATTAAACAAAATAACATTTTCTAGAAATTGAGCAAACAGTAAGTATACATAGAGGAAACTGAGAAATTTTGGATATGTTAGATATATGAAAATACACGAAAAAATCTCCGAAGACTTTTTAAGATGCTGCAAAATTTACCATTAGCACTATATGACAGTGATTATCTTATCCATTTTAAAGCCAGGAGGTAAGCTTTGTCCAAACATAGCAGTTCTCTAAAAGTTACATGTATATTCTAGAATATTGTATAGGTGTAGTTTATAACCCACAGAGAAAAACTCTAACTTCCACAGACAAAGCTCTTCCAGTTGCCTGTCCCCAAACTCAGTGCTCTTAGCAGCAAGTATCCTGCCTTCACAGATGTTTGTATAACATTTCAGATTTCAAGTCACACCTTCTGATACCATCGTAAACCAAACATTTAACACCAGATATTTTAAACCCCAGTTTCACTAAACTTTCTCCTTTTACTATTAAGCAAAGCCTTCCTTCTTTACCAAAACACATCTTTCGGCAGCAACCTCAGAAGCAATGGAATCCCCTAGGATTAAAGCACATATCAAGGATTTAGATATGCAGACATTAGAGCAGCTTTATAAGTTACCGCACAAAGTCCTATTATCTTGCAACAGGGGCAAATTAAAACTCTAGAGATATTCTGGCTCAGCTGCCAAGAAGAACCTGTTTAGCCATTGTAACAACTGTGCCTCTGCTTTTCTCAGCAGGCATCTCAAGCAGCAGTCAGTTACAATGAGCTAAAGTAACCCCAGGTCTCGCAATCTCTCCTGCAAATATATGCAATTTTATAATCATACTTTCCTCTTTTAAGACTTAACTTGATACCATGCGTTATCTTCAGTCATCTCTTATTACTTACTTACGAACAGGGGAAAATCCTCAAGAGAAACAGCAAGGCTAGTAATACACAAGGCACTAAGCTAAATGCACAAGAAATAAGAAAAACTTACTGGTTTAATTTGTTTCAGACAGATTAATCTCCCATGATGCCTGTAATAGTCTGAAAACTTCTGGGCCAGAACATGAACTTGTAAAGTAAAAGTTGGGATTTTTGTTTGGTTTTGGTTTGGGTTTTTTAAACCAAGCTGCCAAAGAAGGTAATGAAAGAAACCACTTCATGCTTTAGAATAAATATATCCACAGTGAGTATTTCTAACAGGCTATGATATTTTTAAGCCAGCATCTGTTTGCTCATACACCATGATACCCCTCATCAGCAAGTTAACCCAGTAGTGCAATTAAACTTTACTACTGCACTGTCGAACTAAAGAGAGGAGTCTGGAAAATCAGTCATGCATTTATTGGAAAAGAGTTAACTTATTATTTCCTCTGAAAGGCCTTGCATATTGAGCCACTGGCTCTCAATTTACAGCCTTAATCAGGATTCTTACAAAATCTTCACAAAAAGCGTTTCAGGTCACCTTTAATTTGGCTGCAATTATTTATTTACACTTCCTACTTAAAAAATTAGCTGAAGTGGGTTAAGGGGCACTTGATTCATGGGGAAAGACTTTGTCTTATGCCTGATCCTTCTACCTTTAGAAAGAAAGGCCATCCTGTGGTATCTTGCACTGACTGATTACAGTACAAATCTTAAATGAATACCCTTACATATTCAGGACATACACACTCCCAGAAGAAATTTGTTTGAATTTTTAATGCAAAAGCAAGAGAGAGTACATCCCATCACAACTGCACACCTTTGGTACTGAGGCATCTCCACCAACACCTCCCTCTGCCTTTCAGTCTGACACCTCTGCTCCTCCTCCATCTCTGCCCGCCGCCTCTGCTCCTCCATCTCTGCCCGCCGCCTCTGCTCCTCAGCATACTGCTGCTCCCTCTCTTTACGTTGTCTCTCAAGCTCCAGCTCCTGGAGTTCCCTTTCTTGCTCAAAATGCAGGGCTGCTTCGTCCTGGATCCTCCACTCCTCCTGCAGCTTCCTCCTTCCTTCTTCCTCACCCTGTAAGCATGCTGCCAGCTCACTTGCTCCAACTCCTTCTGGCTCCTCAGAAGTATTTCCTTCAGGGCTTGCTCTCCAGCTGGATGCAGATGGAGCCCATGCAGGGACAGATGTTGTGTTTAAGGTTAGAACACTCTGCTCCTGTAGCAAAGAAAAAAAAAAAATCATGCTTTTAGGGAAGGGAGCTATTTTTTGAACAGGTTTCTCACTCAGAAAAGTTCATTTACTCTGAGGGAAGACTGTGTAAAAAGCATCCCAAACACTTTCAATGCAAGACCCAGGGTATACTTTGTTTTCATGGTTTGAGTGACTGCTAGCACATTCTCCTAATGAAAGAACTTCATTCCACACAGCAGCCTTAGCAAGCGCCATGGGCAGCGCGGCCACAACTATGTGAAACATTCTGCTTTCTAAAGTATCACTTACATTTCAAGCATCCCATCCCCACTTAAATGCCCACAGAAAACAAACTCATCCATGATACCCCCAGCATTTCTCCCTACTGTTTTGACTTAGAAACCCAAGACCTACCTAAGAACGTATACACAAAGAGATACACTGCAAATGCACATCAGACCAATGAATTTCACATGAATCCTCATGTGGGTGAACCCCCCAACCTCCTCCATTCTCTTACCGTTTGAAAGTCAAGTTTCAGACCTACCACTCTATGACCCTTCTCTCAAACATGAGAAAAGGTCTTTCAGCGGTCAAAAGATGTTTTAGTTGCAGAGAACAAATACCGTTTTTATGGGTCCATCCAAACCTCTAACGATGGAAAAATATGAAATGGTTTACATTCTCGGACAAAGCCCTCTAACAGCTCAAAGAGGTTTCTTATTGAAGTCCTAAGCCTTAAATTACAATCTACTTGCTTGTGACTGTGTAAACACAACTGATCTAGCTAGGATGCCTGAAGCAGCACTTGCATAGCAATAGAGATATCTCAGACACCTCCCATACGCAGGAAAAAACCTGTTCCTCTTCCCATAAGCAACAGCCTCAAAGTCAGCATCTACAGAAGCTACACACATTCAATGTTTTGAAACATATGATAGCAAATCTACGTTTATTTGATATGCAGATTTACTAGACATGGGATGAACCAGCTGCCAGTAACAAGCCAGGCACTTACGAACATGCCTCATGATGAAGTATTGAAGCAGAATTCCAACAAGTAGCATCAGGAGGTAAATATACCGCAAAGGTGTATATACAAGGTGACACTCCATTCTGGTCACAATAATTAATACGTGCTGAAACTTTCTGCTGACATGTTTCTGGTGTTAGTTACCTAACCAATCCTTACGGAATAAAGTCAAAACATCTCATTTACTCTGTTCTTCCCATCTTTGCAACCTCTTTCTACCAATACAATTTATTTTCCAAAATGAGAAGATAAATGACATAGCAAAATAAATCATTTGCCTGCTTGGATGCATCTGCTATAAGAGAAAAAAGGCATCATAAAAAGTAAACAGTCAAAGGTGACGCCATATTCATAGCCTACCTCATCAAAATACTTGGAGCTCTCTTTTTCTGCTTCTTGCTTAGCTCGCAGCCATTCTTCCCTCAGTTTTTCTTGTTCACGTTGGTATTTCTCCTGTCACATTAGATTGAAGTTAAACACACAAATAAGAAACATGGTATGTTTTTATTTGCATTAGAATGTACTTCTGGTATTTAATGTGTTTTTTAACAGACCAGCATAGGAAAAACATGCTTGAGCTCCACCAGGACATTAGGTTTGCCATAAGTGACTGAAATCCTGGCTCAACTACAATCCAAAGTTGTGCAACTAATTTTGGAGAATCCAAGATTATTAGATGTTAAGTCTTGTAACAACTGACTTCATGTCTTTTATATTCCCCGTTTTACAGTTTAGTTTCCATTTGAACAAAAATCAGCTATCTAAGGTACTTCTTGAAAGATGGAGTGGAATTGGGCACGTTAATACAGTAAATATAAAGTGATATCAACCTGGGAACCAGGTTGATTCCAACTGTTTAGCCGATTGCTAAACAACAGGATGCTAGCAGACACCTAAGCAGGCACTGGCTGCCTTCTCCCTTTCTGATTATAAGGCTGTATCGCTGATTGAAGATAAAAACTCATTCTAGAGGAAATTTTCTTAAGGGGGAAAAATAAAACTCATATTCCAAAGTGAACACTACAGCCCTTAAGTCTTTGCTTATTCCTTAAAATCTGTTGCCAGTAAAAGCATACCAGCCTTGCAATGACTGAGCATTTTGGACGTAGTGAATACACAGTCTGGGTTTGATTGTCCTCTTTTTGCTGAATAATTGCTAGTGTGTGTAATTGTGCAGCCCAGCAAATGTATGTGAAAGTCCTCTTAGGCCATCAGTAAGAAGAATTGCAGAAGTTACACGTTAATTTCTTTCAGTAACATTTGCTGCACCCAAGGGATTGCCAGCCTATGATTATGAAGATTAATTATACCTGCAATAAACGGTCCTGCTCCTTTTGCCATTTTTCCTGTCGTTTTCTTTCTTCCTCTTGATCCCAAACCCGACGAGTAGGAGCACTAATGGATGGGACTGGGAGCTAATAGAGCACAGAAATGAAATATTATTATCTTCTTTCATGTAATCAACACTTTAAAAACATTTTTTTGAAGTGGGAAATAAAAGCCATTACAAACACTACAGCTTTATAGTGACAAGGACCTAAATTAGTCTTTTCTTCAAAGGGTCAGAAAGCAACCATTCTATTGCGCATTAGAAAATCTTAGTCCTCTCAGATTTGATCACAATTTTAAAGAAGCATAAAAAGCAATAGAAAGCTTTGGTCTTCTTGAAAAGACCAGGGTTATACAACTAATCAGTAGTTCGTAAATAGTACTTACATCAGGCATTGCAGGCTCTGGGCCTCCTGCGAGATTTTGAAGGCAAAAAACAGAAATCATTAGAGCCATACATATTCACTATTGCAAGACGTGTGTAAATGTGGAAAGTCTGAGCTTCAGACAAATTTTTGCTTCCTTTGTAAGCCATGCTTGCATTTTCCCTACTGAACTTACTTGAGGGCAGAATTCATTAGGTGCTTTCAACTAATGTGTGCAATTGTTTAAAAGCTTTACATGCTCAAAAGTGCCATCAGCAATTGCTTGCATTAGCAGTACATCTCCCACTGTGGCAATATAGAGGTTCTTTGCTACACCTCTCTCCTATTATTATTGTGAAACCCGACTGTTTAGCATGACCAATCACCAGAACGCTGCTCCAGGGTAGAGCAGCTACTCACCTACTGCCCTTGATGTGAATTAAGAGCAACAGACATCCACAGGCAACTTCTCTACTGCAAAACCACATATTTCCCCTTTCTGACTGTCCTCTTTTCCTACTCCCAAAAGCACGCTTGAGTTTGATGAGCTTGTTACCATTCACTACGAACCTTATGCTATTTGAGGCCATCATGCTCGGTCTTAGACTGTGCCAAGATGACTATAAGCGATGTATATTATGCCAATACATTAAAAGTTGAGAAAACATGGAGAAGCACAGATGCCTTTCCTAAGCATCATCACTATTTTTCTTTGTTGCCAGCGTACTTGTCACTTAGCTGTCCAAATTTCAGTTAAAAAATAAAAAGTGCATAAAAGCAACAAGTTGCAACAGTTTTCTGTAGAGTACGACCACATGAAGTGGAGAAAATTCAAATACAATAGGTTACAAAAGACATCTAATGAGTCACAGGCTAGCATCCGAACTATATATGCACAATTTTGTCGTAATTATCAGATCGCAGCAGCCACAGGGACAATATGACAGACTTGATCTCCTGCAACTGCACCAGCAGATGCTGAAGTGAGGCATAGACAGCGCCTATCTTTGCTCTCCACTTCTCTCTGCCTTGCAAGCTTATGCTGGCCTGTACATGTTTAGAAAGAAGAATCTTTATATAATTGTAAAGCTAAAGTGTCAAAAGTTTAAAATGAACAAAACTGTACTGAGCATACACTCTAGAAATACACCCTTCTCCTCCCCCTCAAGCACAACTGAAATACTTCAAATATTACTGTAAAATTTATTAAAATAAAACCCAAACTTCATAACCAGTCTTAAAAAAAAATAATCCAACAAAAATACCACCATATTGCAGATACAATGCAGCAGAAGTATTCAAAAGCAAACAGAACCACAAACACAGATATATGCTGTGGCACTTCACATATCTCTTCTAGAAAAAAAACAGAAGCCATCACCACTGAAGGTAAAGTTCTGGCTCCACTGAAATAATTGCCAAAATTCACACTGAACTTCCAGTGGGCCAGGACTTCACTCTTTCAGGCTACAGCAAAACAGCAAGGCATACATAGTCTGAAGACAGCGTTAGACATACAACATTAGTGGAAGTATGTGAGTTGTGACATGCAAACACCAAAAGGCAACCTACAAAACCGAAGTTGAGGCAAAAATGTTTTGCCTTTAAAAGCTAACATATTCAATTCAAAATTTATATAGGTCTTCTTGGGATCTTGTGACAGTCACCACATAGTGGAAAGCCAGTAGCTACCTTTTTTTCCAACCAATTTAGATGAAAGCACAGTGCTGCAACTCAAGATAAATTCAAATCCAGAGTTAAATATTTTATCAACAGCTCCGAGGTCTGCACTAAGCCTCTGCTGGAACATCCAATGTTATTCTTGTTTTGTAGGTAGTAGCAAACCTGAACAGAGTGCTCGATCCTTCTTACTCCTACCCAGTGAAAAAAAAAGTACGAACAACACAGAAGAGATTTTAACAGCTATAGATATAAGAGAACACACAAAGACCCATTACCACAAAGGTAGACCCATGAATTGTAAGAATAACCTGATGACCCTGGGGAAAGAAGGGAAATCAATTATGTTGCTTCGCTGTAACTTCAACAAACAATGCTGAAGAGGTATAGTACCCAGCACCAGACTTGTTAGGAAGAGTGTGCAGCAGGAACTATTTCATGGAAGTACATGAAATGTTAGCTCTTTGGTTTACCTTGCTCAAAAAATTGTGACCGTCTTTTTAAGTTTTTCAAAGAAATAGGTTCAGACGCTATTTGAAAAATACAAAGAATACAAACAAGTCAATGAGGTGCTGGTTTTGGTGGGTTTTGTGTTGGTTTTTTTTAATGACTATCCCCACTGGATAAGAAACTTCTGTTAGACCCCCAATCTATAGCAATGCCATTTCAGAAAAAACAAAAAGCCCCTGAAACACAAAGGAAATCTAATCTTTTGTAACAACAAATACAGTTTTTAGTAGGTTACATCATATACTGATTAGTATTTCATTTTATCACTAACAATGTCCAACTGTAACAACAGTACAAGTGTCAGACTCAGATTCTCTCCGTCTAATTTAGGCCTCCTCAATTGACATGCCAAATTGGACTGAGGTGCCTAATCATCATTTAAAGTCATCAGAAAAGCATGTCCAGAGGGCAACTGATCTCTTGGCCCAGGGGGGAGGAGGGGTACGGAGTACGACATGACGGGACTCATACAATTCACCATGTGCATTCAAGACAAAATGAAATACCAAGTTCCCACTTAAGGATCATTGTTCCATTAGAAAGTATACGTACCTGGTTTCTCTCACTGTCATCAAGTAAGGCTATAACTGTTCATAGCATCATAAGTAATTATTGTTCATACCAGTATTATTAATAGCATTCTCCAGGAATAAAAGTAAAATAATATTAGAAAAATGACAACTACCCCCAAAACCTCACAACTGAAAAGGGCGGGGGGGGGGGGGGGGGGGGGGGGGGGGGGGTGAGTTCAATACTTTTTAAACTCTTCCTGAGCAGTGAAATAAATCAATGCTCATACTGAGTCAGTCTCTACACAACGCAGTAGCAATTACAATAGATTGTGTCCCTTCCCCTTCTCTTTCACCCCTACCGCACAATAAATTTACAACTGCTAATGCAGAGATGTGGGGATTTGTCACTGCGCTGTTGTCAGTTCTCCAACTGCCTAGCATGTTGTGGAAGCAAACTACACCCAGTTTGGATGCAGCTAGATCTCTGATACCTGCCTAGCTTTCAGTTCATTAAGGTCTTGCTTTGCCCGCTGTATAAAGCTTGTGATGATTACACGTATAATGTCAGCGCTTGTTGCAAACCCACACAATTAGCAGATGAAAAGCAGTAGTGGTTTACCTCTTTGTTCATTAGAGCCAAGGTCTCCTTGCATTCCATTTATCATTTTTGTTTCTCTATCCTGAAAAAGTGAAAAATAAAAGGGCTGGGGTTCATTGGATTTGTGGAAGTTTAACCAATTACATGTCTCCCTGACAGGAACTGTGTATCACTGAACACTTCAGAACACTTTCCACAGAAAGATACAAAACTATCTGAAACTGCCTGAGTATATTATAAGACAAAAAGATAACAGGCATTTGAGAGGATCAATAATCATCCGTGAATTGCTGGCTGGAAAAAAAACCCACAACCATCAGTTTGCAAGAAAATGCCAGAAGTTGCGATCTTGCTATTTCAGCTCCTCGGCAGGCAGGGTGTTATTTGCAAGTAATTTGAAAGCACAGATATGCTTGCTCTTTGGGGCTGCAACTTTCATTTACATGAATAATGGAGGTAAAAGTCTTTTCTAAAGGATAAACGCTCTATATGTTCTAGTTCAAATGCACTCTGCACATATTTTAATACTCCTCCCTTAGCAGTGTCTGCTCATGGATGGACAGTAGCAAGTCTTTAAAATGCCTTATTTAGCTTAACACATACGTAACTACATCTCTGTATTTGCAGTACCCTATATGCTCCTTAAGCAATACAAATAAAAACAAGACTTCCAAGGTCTTTTCTCCATCTTCCCCCCATCAAGGTCTTAGACTTTTTACTTTCTTCCTCCCCCTAAATCCCACAACCCTTCAAAAACATACTCACAGAACTTTGAAGGCTGCTGGAGAAGTCTCTTTTTGTTGTTATGGTGGAAACATTTGAAATGTGTTCTCCAGAAGTTGCATCAATCCATTTATTTTCAGATGTACCTATAATGTTGGTAGCCATACTGGTGAGATTGAGGATTTTATGTCTTACATGTGGCAGGGAAGGCTGGTCTTTGCCCCAGTCTTTTTGGTATGTGGAAGATCAAGAAATTAATGTGGACAGTAATGTCAAAGAACAGAACAAGAGTTAGAGAAAACACATTAAAATAACACACACAAACACACACACAACCCACCACATAACAGAAGAGGGAGACACACAAATCAGGTGGAATTTGTGAAGAGAGGAAAAAGGGCTTTTACGAGCAGACCGCCTTCCCCAGAAATGCAAGTGTTAGTCATAAGCCAGGTAAAAGTTTACCAGATATTTTGCTAGCATGGGCTACAGTAGCTCAACATTACAGAGCAATTAGTATTCATTGGAAACTATTTCATTAGCATTAGTAAGGATCGAGAAAATTCTTCCAACTTTACTCACACAAGGTACAGTTTGACTCATATGCTATCCAGGGAAGTGTCATTTTTATGTCCATGCTCATCAAGAAGCACAGAAGGCAGGGGGCAAGGCAGTCTAACCTAAACTAGCAAAAATGATGAGGCGAAGACAAATGAGAAACTTCTCTTGCACTCCCATCATTTCTCCCCTCCCACTACCTAAAATTTATTCAGTGATGACTTCTCCACTAATCTCACTCCTTGTTCGTGCTAGGCCCTGTAGAAGTGATTTGTTTCCTGTCTGTTCCTCACCCCACTACTTTTTTCCCCACTTGCTGGCAGTGTATTCTACCTAGCTTCCCACTAGAAGAATGTTTTGCATTTGTACTGTGAAAGAAGTCATTGGTCACACTTCCAACTCTGGAAAAATCCTTTTGGGACTTTGAAAGGGTATCCTCATTAAACCCATGACAAGTCTAGAGATGCTAAAAGACCTTCAGCCAGGATGAAAAGCCTCACTAGCCAGAACAGGTAGTACCATTCTGGAGAGGCTGCGCAGCATCTCAAGATTTGGGTCAATACCCAAAGCATAGCACAAGGTACTACATCACTCACAAGCTCGTACGCCACCTGAAGCACTCCCTGAAGAAAGGAACACAAGATCCTCCTTCCCTGAAGAAAGGGAGCTGCTGATCGCAGGAGAGAGGCTCTAGAAGTTACTATCGTCTAGAGACCATCCCCTCTTCATTTTTGTGGTATGGCAGGAAAGAAAATGTTATATTCCCTTGCGTGGTGGTTGCATACTTTTTTACCTGTCCATCCTCTCAGAAACAGGCTAGAGCGTAAGAGAGAGGTCAGTAGTTCAACACTTTGTAGACTTGCTTGTCAACACATTTCTAATGCACAAGTAGTTAAAAAAAGCCAGGTTGTGTTAAAATGCAACAGACATGCTAGCAAACTACTTAGCTTAGATACATATTACTACTGTAAGGGTAATAAGGACTCTCAGCTGTCAGGTACAGCAGAGACAAAGCTTATTTGCCTTACAGAGCATACTGTATCTGCCCGACAAAACAACTCACCATTCTTTCCATATCGTCTGACATCCATGAGTAGGTTTCCAGTTTCTAGTGCTCTGCTGATGGCTTCTTCCCACTGACTATAGTCCATACCTGAAACCTTTGTGCCATTGACAGCAATGATCTCATCATCTACATGCAGCTGACAAAGTGCTGCAGGGCTACCTGCAGAAAACAGAAGAAAAATACAATTGTGTCTCAGTTCACAATTATTTTTTTACCACAGTTGTTGCTAGGTCAGGGGGGAATCCTTCAAAGAAACACTTAAGTGATGGATACTCAGAAAAATCTTTGAGAACAATCTATGACACTGTAATGTAAGGTCAGTAAACTCAGTATCCAGGTAGCATTTCAATTTGAAAGTTATGAAAATTACAAACATCAGTCTTTTGGACTTGTAAGTGTTCACATTATGGCTAGCCCATTTAATTAACAACTTCTGGGCCCACTCCTGCCTTCACTAGCTAACCTTTATAATCTGGGACAATGAGAGACAGGCAGCACCACCGTGTCTGTAGCCAATGATTAGCTGAAATTCAGCCAGTGTTTGGGTAATCCTCTTATTTGCCCAAGAAAACGGCGTCCACTTTGTTAGTCCTAGGAGAAGCTGGCTTTCTCGTATTCTTATTTACATTTTCTGGGCTCTACTGCAAAAGCATGCTGCATTACTTCTTTTCTAAAACAGTTTGTTAACTCTGAATTGACTGGTAATTGGGCTCAAGATATTGCTGGGTGCTGTCCCATCAGACTTCTCTGGATTCTAATTATTTTGCCTATTAAGAGCAAATTTTATTGCAGCTTGGACTTTGAATTCTACTGACATTCTGCAGGATAGGCTGCAATTTATACTCTTTTTTCATTTACTACGCATTGGCAGGTGAACTCACTAGCCTAAGAACAGAGAACATACAGGATCAGTTAATAAACTTTTTGCTGTTTTAATTCAGAAAATGGATGAGCTAAGGAACTCAGACTTCCCTAAATAATGTTTTATGAATTACCATACCATTTCCATTAACAATTATTCCCTTAGCAGAATAGAAAATGGAAAAGCTAAGTGAAAACATAGTTAAAGATTGCACAATAAATGCTCATGTTAATAGAATAAAACAAATCTGAATTACTTTGGAAAATGTTTCCATTGTGTAAGTAGTGAATTCCACACACCTTATTCAAAATATACCAAGAACAATGCTATACTCCGTTATCAGAAATTAATGTGGACAAGCATGACGGAAGAATTTAGACACCATATGCTTCATCCTGACAATGTTCTAACTCACTAATAAAACGCTGCTGTGTGGATCATCCACTAAGGATTCAGATAGCTTTAAGTATACCTGGCGCCCCAGAAAGTTAAGAAATAAAGAAATGCTATGATTCCTAATACTGCATGAAACAGTGATCCATCACACTTCACTAAAAAAACAACACTGAGTACTACTTTAGGAGAGAATAGCTTCATATTCTATTTTTCTGCATTCTTCTTAAACTACAGACTAAAAACTCCATTAGCAGTTATCAGTAAAGATTTCAAAACACAACAATTACTTTTCAGCAATACTATAGAAGAAAAGGTAGGGTTTTCATTTGAAGGAAGAAAACCTGGGTGATAGTTAAACAAAAAAATGTGCGTCTCCTTAGAGCCAGGAAAATGTTAAAGAATTAACAGATTTTCAAATATATTAATGGAAGGCACTATTAAGGATACCATTGAAGTTCCTGTTTTCAACAATACCATATAACATTTGGAATTGTGTCTGATTTCAAGACATGAAATCTTTAATACCATATAGTTTGACCACATATAGACTGAACTTCATGCTCATGGTACAGGGAATGCTTCAGGCTCAAGGAGATCATCAGAACTGGTAATTTCCCTTTTATGCTGTGACAGAATGTTCATTTTACTCAGTTTGACAGGGATGAGATCCACCTTAGAGGTGAGAACAGTATACCTCAGTTCAGTGTTAGGAAAGGAAGGGAATTTAAGATTGCGTGGCTCCTCCAGTACCACCAGAAAGACATATCCAGACCATACCCCAAACCATACATACAGATTGGAATGAACAGCAGCAGTCGTGTAACTAACTTCTAACTTCTAACACAGCCAGAACAACTTACACCTCTCAATTTTTGGCACGTTACTTTGCCAGCTGCCCTTCCTCTACTGCCTCTACAGTTGTGAATAAAAGAGCTTAAGAGTGCAAACCAGGGTGACTATACTGGGCTTCTGCTCCAATTCACCTCCAGAGAAGCCTCCAGAGTCTAGCTGGCAATTCCGGTGCCAGAAGTTGTACGGTGCCAGTTGTCTCTCTCTGTCCAGCTCCTTTCAGGACTATAGGAGTTACTGGTAATTTCTTTATACTGCTGTAGAGGATTTAGTTTATGTTACATAAAATAGGTACTGCTATTTTTCATTAGTTTCCCTGGAGGTAAATATTTTTCTTTCTTACTATGCCCCAGTGAAAACAAAACCAGCCAAATACTCACTCGTTTTCCACACGTGTTTAGTTATCTCTAACCTGTCCCCATCTGTTGCAATAACAACAGATAAATAGTAGCTTAATTAAAACTTGAAGGAAGCGGGTCAAATTTACTTTGTCCTACATGTCTGCAAGGGTTTGATTGCAGATGTGCACTCCTGCATCAACACAATCTCAAAAAAGGATTGCGAATAGGGTGGGTGAAAGGGGAAGGACTGAAACAATAAAGATTATATGGTATTGGGGAGGTTGGCAGAACAACCTCTAGATTAATGAATTCAAGGCCTTCTGTTTACCTCTGTTTTAGTGTAAACATTGAAAATTACTGTAAAAAATAAGCACTATCTTCTTTTATATGTAGTAAATGGGTCTCACTGAAACGTGTTACAAGCTTAACTCTTAGTAAGCTTAATTTGAGAACACTTATAAGAAGTTAATTTTGCTTGCCAAGTAGTTTTCTTAATTTTTTTGAAAGAGAAGAACCTATGTATAACACAGAGACATTTTCAGACTTTTCAGTAGCACCCAGTGACAGGACAAGGGGCCACAGGCACAAACTAACACAGGAATCAACAGCTGAATGTGAGGAAAAACTTTTCTTTGAGGGTGACAGAGCACTGGAACAGGCTGCCCAGAGAGGCTGTGGAGTCTCCTCTGGAGACGTTCAAACCCCACCTGGACACGATTCTGTGCAACCTGCTATAGGTGACCCTGCTTTTAGCAGGGGGGCTGGACTAGATGATCTCCAGAGGCCCCTTCCAACCCTGACCATTCTGTGATTTATAATCAGTAAAAAGATAAATGCAGGTTATCACCTGAAGAAAACCATATAGCTAGTCAGAATGACACGTATGTCAAGACAAACAGAGAAAGTCTCCCTGGAAGCTATTTCTGGGCTCATGGAAGAGAAAAAGATGACTGGGAACAGTTGGTATGGAGTTCCCAAGCCTGAAACACACTCGATCAGCCTGGTTGTCTTCAATGATGACATGACTAGACCTGTGGATGAAGGGAGAGTGGTGGATACCATCTACCCTGTCTTTAATAAGGCTTTTGGCATGATCTTCCACAGTATCACTATAGAAGCTGGGACAATACTGTCTACAGGGCAGAATGACCAGATGGGTGAAATACTGGCTGGGCTGTCAGGCTCTGTGGGTAGTAGTCAATAGTTCACACTCAGCCTGGAGGCTGATTACAAGTGGAGCTCTCCCAGGGGACAAATCCTGGGTCCTGTCCTCTCTAACGCGTTCACCAATAAGCACGAGGAAGAGAAGGTGAAACACACCCCTATCAGATTTGCAGACCACACCGAAAGGGACAGGGTGGCAGATATACTGCAGGGCAGGGCTGCCATTCAGAGTAGGAACCTGACACCCAACAAGGGGAAATGCAGAGTCCTGCTCCTGGGATGGACTAACTCTGATGTTGGTACAGGCTGGGGGCTGATAGGCTGGAGAGACCCTGGCAGCAGTAGATTACAAATGCTGCTCTTTATTGAAATTTATGGCAGAAGAACACAGCACAGTGTTATAAACTGAGGCAAAGGTATGTCTGACTGGATATGCGGGGAAGATTTTGTCTGAGAGGATAATTACGCAATGCCCAGAGCAGCTGTGCAGTTTCCATTCTTGGAGGGTCTCAAACCCACCTGCCTAAGGCCCTAAGCAACCTGGTTTGAATTCAGTCTTGACACTTTCTTGAGCAGGGGTTTGCTCTATGACCTTCAAGGTCTTTTCCAACCTGAATTGTCCTATGACTTATCCTTAAAAAATAGGAAACACAAGATTCAGAGGTGCTGAGCTGAAAGCATATCTTACTCTTTCAATGGGCCATTCACCTCTTTCATCCTTCATTCCTTTAAAGGAATCTACAGCTACTGAGTAAGGATACAACACAAGCTAGTTGAAAAAATTATGTTAAACACAGGCGATAAACAAGAATACCAAGATACAGTCCATTCTCCATTCAATCTTTATACTTTGCACCCTTCCTTGCAAAAATGGTAATAAAGCATAATGGAGGTAACAGCCACTAGGTCATCTTCTTGCCTAGAGAGCTGGGGATAGAGTCCACATGGACCTATGTGAATGACCAGCAGGAACGTTCACTCCCCTCAGGTTTCTTACTTATACCTGGCAGTGCAAAAAGACAGTCGTCTCCTTCCACATAACAACATTAAACCAGAAGCCTAGCAGCAGGGAAAGCCATTGGAAAGTTACTCTCCATGCAAAGCGAGTATTAATGGTTACAATCTAATTATGAGAAGTGCCCATCTATAGTGCAGAGAGGTCTAAACATTGAACTGGGGGGAGAGGGGGTGGGGCGGGGCTGAAATCAAGGGTGCTCAGTAAGTGCTGTTAAATAGTATTTTTTCCTCTCTGGAAAGTATAATGAAGGGCTAACTACACGAGAAGTTTCCAGTTATTTCTCCTTTCTCAGGATGATCTTGTGTTAGCTGGAAGAAAGGGCACAATTCAATACTCCTCAAGTATTACTGGCAATGGGAAAGATCATTGCTCAGAAAACAAGCATTACACGTGATTTGCTTGGGTTTTGTTGCCGTTTAATTAAGGAAATCAAGCTTGTCTCTGCAGAAGACTACTAAAGCCTAGAAATAAACTTTATTGATGTTTTGATCTAGACAAAAATGTTTGCTTTTCCTCAGCATGAACACATCTGAAAAAACTGCACTGGAAATAAATTTAGAAGTTGCAATTGCTTAAAAATATTAACTATCTGCAAAATTCAACATGGCTAAGAAAGGGAAAATTGAAATGAAAATACTAACTCCTAACTAAGTTTCCTCTGCAAGTAATTACAAACCATATGAAGTGAAATGTTCCAAGCTTAGCTGAAAGGAACAATATGGATATTAGAAGTCTGTATGTGCCACTTATGACTGTTCTGTAAAGGGTTTGGTGACTATGTGAGTAATCACACTTACGCCTTTTTCAGTGGTTATAGAAATGTCCTTGGCTAGCAAAACGCAGTTTTGGTATTTCTGAATTCAGCCCATTTCAAGTGAAGAGGCTTCACAGAAATACATTATCAAACTAAATACGGATTTTTCAATTCTCTACCTATTTTTTTAACATTTACAGCCTTCTTCACAGCAAACACCTTAATTTAGAAGCCTCTGCAAACTAAACATAAGAAGAAAAATTTGTGCAATTAATACACATTTACCTTCTTCAACTGTCTGTACAAAGGCCCCTGAAGAACTCCAATTTGTTGTAAATCCAAAGCTGCGACTGTGGCCAGGTCTCTGGTTTATACTGATTCTCATTTCACTGTACTGTTCCTGAAAAATAAAACATGACACTACAGTATCTGGTATCACAGGAATTTAAATGAGGGAAAGTTTATCCTCTAAATAAGTGAGGCTGTTCACAATGTGCACCTTCATCATCTATTATTAGCATCATAGAAAAAGGAAGCAGTATTGAAGTCAGTTAACTAATTTGTTTTTTATTCAAACAGGTATGTTTTTGGTTTACATTTACATCTTCTCTACATACATATTTAGCTGTGCATCTCTCTTATTTTTAATGTTTTGTAACACAATGCTATAAAATATAAGAAATTTGATGACTCTAAACCCCTAAATGAGTCTTCATGGACAGTCTTGTGAATTTGTGAAACATGCTGCCTCCTGAGAGAGCACCAGTCAAGCAGAGATGTGAAAAAGCTAGATAACTGGAAAGAAGCTTGTTTTTTTCTTGTACATCCTTCAGTGGGAATCATCAGTTTCCTTTAGGTTCAATGCTGCAACTAGGTTTACTTGAATGAACAATTATCATTTTAATTTCATATGAAATACTACTAGCTTGCTATGGATTTTGTAATGGAGGCCTTCAATAATAAAATTAATCCCAAAATTAGCTAGAATCCAGATCTCCCATTCTAGCAAACTTTCAAGATGCTTTCGAAGTCAGAATTGAAACTTAACATTACTATTTTAAACTACAGAAATATTTGATTGGGAAAACATTTTGTAAACTTGCTTTCAATCCCACACTATATTATGAACATGTGTTGCATGCATTAACATTTTAATATGAACTCATTAAGAAAACAATTAAAATACACAAATGCATGCTATTTTCATTATCCTGGAACTGACATTGCTATAAAAGAAAAAAAAAAAAAAAAGATGAAAAAAAAGACTTTTTCTGTTCAACACTTAAAACAGACATATTCCAACATGTGCATGAAGAAGACCCCGCACATGCTTTTATGTATGCACTAAATGTACAGTGATATTTTAGTTGCCTAGTGAACAAGCCTTCCTGAAGGGTGGGATTAATTTTCCTTAACTTAAAATATTTAAAAGCCTAGGTATCTAAGCCAATCCCCCACAGCTCCTATGCTGCTAGGATGCAACAGGCAGCACTGCACAAGCAGATGTAGTTGGTCAGAGTCTCCGGACAGGATGCAGCCAGAGGCGGCTCCAGCAGTACCTGAGTGCTGGGTACAGAAGACACCACCAAGGCAACATCCTGAGGTTTTTACTCATTAGAAAACACTCCCTGTTACTGCCCAGGGTAGAAATTAAACCCTTTCTTCAAAGCACAGCTACTAGCTTGCAAATGCTCCTATACAACCCAAGTCCTTAGGTGAGTAACGGTACATTAAAAGTGAATCTACTAATAGACAGGTTAGCACACTGGGCTAGAGCACATATAAAGCTTTTGAATATGAGTGTGTTCCAGGAAATTACTGCTGCTGTTATTTTTATTTCCACCATCCCAACCCAGCTACTTTTGAAACCTACCTCTTGCCTGAGGAATAATGTGACTTTGTATACTGAACTTCACCATTTGTACAGATAGTCTCCAAAACACTTAGCACTCCACAAACCTAGTGTTACTGCCCTGATGACTAGCGACCTGTATCAGTTTCCTAACTCTGGCGATGATTTACAAACATGCCAAATGTAACTTGCATTCCTTAAGTTATAACTCATTTGAGGCACAACACAAGCTTTTATTCTTTTTCTTTTTTCTTTTTTTTTTTAAATTTAAAAACAACACCACATTATTCATTTGCAGGGAGGACAATTTATAGTCTTGTGACTAATTACAGGGAAAAAATATGGACCTAGTACATGTTGTTCTCCTTTGACTCGTTTAAAGACAATCAAAGAACCCATATCTAATCTATATTTTCACTGATCAGAACAGCAATTCCTCTGCCTGTTTTTGCTACAACACAGAAAAAAAAAAATTATCATGATCTCTTTCCTTATACAACAATCATGTTTCCAAAAAGTTATGATAAATTCATTGCAATGGTTAAGGGGCTTCAGGAGTATTAAACTGAAATGCGCTCATTTTCCACCAAGTGATTAGGAAGAAGAATGGTTCAAAGTGACTGGATTTATATAAAGCTGGTGTGAGAAGTGACTTCATAAATCAGCATCCTAGTTCTTATGATCCTCACCCAAGCAACTGGCACAATTAACTTTTACAGCAGCATTAGAAATGCAAAGAAGTATCGCTAATCTGTCAAGGGGCATGAACCCCAGCATTACGTATACAGAAAGGTATCAACAATTAAAGCTATTGCTGATCATTTTTTACATGTGAAACATTTGATCAGGATGAAACAGTACTTGAAGATACATATTAAAAAAAACCACTGAAAGACCCAATAATTAGATAAGCACAAACACAAAGCAATGGTTATTTGCTATAAAATTCATTAATGTGAACATTAATTAGATTAATTTCAAGTAAATTATTTAAAAAAAAAGGAGGGGCTCCAGCCACAACAGATGGAAAAAAGGATAGTATGATACTAACGTTTAAGACTGGCCTCTGAAAAGCTAGTCTTTATTTTCCACCATCAGTTTGAAAGTGCAAATGAATGCTACAGCAGCTCAGATCATTCATCTAACTGACATACCTGATTGTGCTAATTCAGAGAATAACAACTTTGCAAGCATCAAGCAAAATTTAAAACAACTATTTTGAATTAGAATGAGAAATAAAACTAAGCACAGGACATATAAAGGGTAGGGAAAAAATGCAATAAAAGAACCAGTTATTTTCTTTCTCCTGAATTAAATCAAAGGAAATAGTTGTCTGAGCTGTTCTCTTACTACCAAAAGATATTTGCATTTGATGCAATTTACTTATTTTTTTACTCTGCTGTAGCATTCAGTTACACTAAGTAATCACATTATTTCCACACTTACCAGCGATTTTGAAACTTCAGGCTCCGGCAGAGTCACATTTTCTACAGAAGATACAAGTGAAAGAGAATCAGGGGGAATGCGATGCTCTTGTTTAAGAATACTGCTTCCAGCATCTGTGTCTTGGGATTTTGCAGGTAATGCCAAACTAGGAGAAGGTGTTGACTGAACACCTTCTTTTTCCTCCTCCTCACCTCTGCTTTTGAACGCACTAGTGGAGAGAGGGTGCGCAGAGTCTGGTTGAGAAAACGAACTGCTGGTGAACAAAGTCTGAGTTCTTTTAGCTTTTTCTACTTCTCCGTTGTATTTCTGGGTATCATCCATC
The DNA here is from genome assembly GCF_023634085.1 of Falco cherrug. Taxonomy (NCBI): domain Eukaryota; kingdom Metazoa; phylum Chordata; class Aves; order Falconiformes; family Falconidae; genus Falco; species Falco cherrug. Next base: position 45,535,809 of record NC_073698.1, on the reverse strand, counting down.
TAGGACAAAAATGACAGTTTGGTAAATACGTGTTTTAAAAAAAATTCCCTAATCTTTCAGCAATCTAGATGTTTAATAAAAAAACCCTCTCCCTTTCACAAAAATTCTGGTTACTGTACCCATTACCCCATTACTTATTAGTCACTTTAAATAAGAAAAACGTATTATTTTCTTCTCAAGTGCTTGCAGAATAAGTAGTCCAGACTCTTTAGAGATAAACTTTTTAAAATCATCTGCTTAGAATGATTTGCATTCTTACCATTTTTTAATTCAAAACAAATAGGGATTTAGGAGAAAGCTATGAAAATAGATATAGTAGTTGGGAGGTGGGGGAATAAATCAGTTTCTGTGTTTCCGTGCTTTACTGAGTAGGCAAATTTTAGGCTAGCATAAAATGTCAATTCCAAAGTCAGCAGAGCAGAGGAAACCTACATCATCTGAAACATGTCTTTAACACTACCTTATGTTAACTTAGCTTCAGGCAATTACATTCGAAGGCAGCTTTTTGATAATGAACACTAAGGAGACTTACTACAAGTAATAAAAAGATTCTTCTACCAAATATATTTGTCAGCCTTATTTCTAGGAGTGCCTTTAAGTCCAGGAACACAAGTAAGCATCTAAAGCCACAACAGAATTGCCTGCTCTATTAGCACAGCCTTCATCAAACAACAGATGATTTTTTAGAAAGAGAACAACCAAAGTTAAAACTCTACTGCTCCCCCAGCCATCCAAGACCCCAGCGTTTACAAACTTCAGGATTTAAGTGGAATTTTACCGTGAACGACCGTGGAAGTGACGAGATTCCTCTTGAGTGAACACCAAAAGGTCTTGGTGTAACCACAGATGTTAACCTAGAGGTATCACTTTTCTGGTAACTTCTCGGGAAAGAAGCTGAAACCTGAGCTGACCCAGTTTGAGCATTCACTGAGTAGCGGCTAGACAAAAGAGCCGAGCTTTGCTCCTCTGCCAGGCTCTTTGGCAGAGCAGGAGCTTCAGGAGCAGCCGAGCTCTCTGGCAGGTTCTCCTTGCAGAGCCGTGTGGCATACGCACTTTTGCTGTCCTTAGTGCTGTAGGAGGTATCTTCTTCTATAAGGTCAGCTTTTGCTGCTGACCGTGTGGAAGGTGCTTTTTCTTCACTAAACACGTCATCGTTCAGTGAATACGTCCATCTGTGTTCATATTTTCGCTGCCCATAGGAGTCTTGGTCTCTGTCCTCCCTGTGGGGACAGAGTACGCTGAAGTACCAGACAAAGTGACCTGACAAACAGGTGAGCCCTTAAGTCTTTCAACTACTGAATATTCAAAGCAGGGCATAAAATGAGAAAAACACATTTCCAGTAAACAAAAATGAATGGCATAATTTAAAAATATTATTATTTAAATATATTTTTAAATCTACCTGCCTCCCCCTCCCCCCCATTTCATAACTCCCATGACACTCAGGCACACGCTACTGTCACATCATCAGGTTGCCACCACGACAGAAATCTCTCTACCAAGAAAAGGATATAGTCGTTCAAGTTACATATCCTAGAAATCTGCATTTTATTGAGGAAAGAATGGGAAGAAGGTAGTCCCATAACACTGCCTGAACTGTAGAGCTCTGCTGATGTCTCTGCTCTATGAAAATGCTGTACTGAGCTTTAGATAACAAAGCAAGATGGCATCCTGCAGTTCAGGTTATTTGTTTTTCTGCTATTCGTTTCTTTGTCATAAAGGAGCAACCACCACAGAGATAATGTTTACCACATAATTTTTAAGATTCTGACGATACTGGATATTCAATACAATTGGCACCTGTATTTTTATTCAAGAGACTAATTTTTGTCCTCACAAATAAGTAAAAAAAAAAAAAATCGGAAACCAAACACATTCTGTTTTAAGACTCATTTAGATTTCTTTTATGAATACATGCCATGTACATATCCGCTTCACCTCAGTCATATATGCATTTCAAAAACCCAAATAGACAAACAAAGAGACTGTCATCACTAGAAATGGTACTGTGCTACTCAATTTACACTTTTTAGTCTTTGGAAAGAATTCTGTTCTGCAAATAGCCGGAGGAACAATTAGGGATAGAGGGGAAGTCAAGTAAGAGTTTACAGCTCTGTGATATACATTAAAATTCTGGCTGTATTTATCCACAGTGGCTAAGAGACTAGCAAATGGTAGAGGCAGGTGGTAGAGGCAAAAAATAGTTAAAATGACCCAAGAATAAAGAAGGCAATTACCCAGTCCAACACTATTGCTTTAACCTCTTTAAGGTGGATGCAAATACTGGACTTCTCAATACATTTATTTCTGGACAGCAGAGCAAAACATCATTTATAGAGCAAAACTGTTCAACATTCTGCAAAAACAATGCACTGCTGGACCGTATTCCTTCCTTCAACTCCCTGGATTACTACGTTTGAGATCTCTGCAGAATCAACTGCAACTTGCCAGTGAAAGCTGCTCAAGAATTCAAGGGAATAAAAATGCTTAGACTTAAATTCTTCAACTTAATACTCCCATTAGGGTCATTACCTCTCCTGCTGCACTTCTTTCAGTGATTTGGTACTCCTTTCAGACACCTCAGAGGCTCTCCTTTCTATTTCTTCCCTCTCTTCCTTTTTCTTTTGCAATTCAGAAGTGAAGCTCTTTCTACGATTCTTCCATTTTGCTAGATCCTATAAAATTAACATGAACATATACAATCAGATTTTCTCATGTCCTCGTAAATCTACAGAGGCATCCCATCACTTGCTACCTACTGCCCTGATCTTATCTGCGTGTCTGCATTGTGGCCATGTTTTCGTGTGCCTTCCCCCTAAACGATAAAGGGTTTCTCGTATTTCAGGTAGGGTTACAGGCTCACTTCCTGCTAAAGTTAGCAATTGTAATTACTAGATTACAAGTAGAAAAGTACGTGGTTTGCTCTTTCTGCGCCCTCCCTCTTAATATTTTCAATTTTTTCATTCTGGAATACTTCACCCAATGACACATAGTTGAAAACTAATGCAAATGCCATCTGTATTTCTTTGTTGTAAACTTTGGAGTTCGGGATTATTTTTTTTCCAAATCACTACTATGTTAGACTGATATATTAGCTTGAGAATAAATAGGCCTTAAATTCTAAATTGAAAACATATACTTCTGTATTTTCTTCATTTCTATAAAACCACAATGTGAACTGGCAATATTCTCTACGAAATACCAGAGCTGAGCTAAAAGAAGTACTGAATATTAGAACCGAGACAGCTGAGATGCATTAAACAAACAACTATGAACTTCTTACTTGGTGCTCAGTTCTTAATTTCAGCTTCTTGTTGGTAATCATTGTCAAGCACAGACTTTAATAAAAAAGAAAAGGTCTTCAAATGATGCTGTGCAAAGCTACCAAAGCAGTTTACAAGCTGGATTTAAGACAGAATTATTAGGGCATAGGAGCCTCAAGAATTTGCACAAGGAAATACTATTTCCCTCCCTTTTCCCAAAGTATCAAATACTCAAGACATTCCAATAGTTTCACAAAAGTATTCACAAATTTCAGATAACACGTGAAACTGTGTTTCTTTATGTCCTGATTTTTCTTTATGTTCACAGAAATCAAGTCCGAAGGCTTTATAACAATACATTAAAGTCTTATCCTGAAGCATTAATCAGACACTTATGACGATACTTAAAGTCATTTCAGTTCCGCATTAAACAGACATCCCCCAAACCACTAGCAGTTGCATTGAGGTGGATCATTTTAGAAGACAGACCCATAAATTGCTGCACATGTGCCAAAGCCTGTTTTCTAGGGACACTGAAGGTAGATGGCATCCAGCCCTTCAGCAGGACACGTAAGGAGGGGTGAAAAAGAACACTTACTTCTTGCCACTTTAGATCTTGTTCTTGCAACTGTTCTTTTATCCTTTGTAGCTCTTCATAACGGATTTTGCGCAATGACTGCAGCTCCTCTGCGCTGACATCGTTCAAAGATTTACTCCTAGAAAGAAAAAGAATACTCGACTTTATGACATCTCGGCCTACATTTATGCAAGTGAAACCTTTGAGAGAGATTTATATTAGTACAACTGAGCGCTCGAGTGTTATTTTGAACTGAGCAGGAAACAGGGGCAGCTGAGGACGTGCTCTAGTGGCAGCACTCAAGTCAGTAGTTGCATATTTGAGCAAATAAAATCAGGTTAAGGGAACAAGCAGCTCTGTAGCAGCTCCATGCCAATCATTCACATTGAGCTCTCATACCCAACGGCTGTTTCTGTTTAAACTTGTTACTCTCTTTATTGACCTTGCTCCTTTTTTTGACCTAAAAGATGTCCTCCCCTCCTTGAGTCCATATTCCATCCTTTCACTTCTTTTCTCCAGTAACAGCCCCAGAATCACCTCCCATTCTTTCCTTCCTGAAGCTAATCATAAAACCAAGTCATCTATCAATGCACGTTTCTAAAAGATAGAAAGTCATTCACTGCCAAACGCTCAGTCCATGCATGTCACGGGCCCCACTAACCTATGTTACACTTCCCCAAGCTTCCCTGATGCTTTCCATCCAAGTTGGGATGGCTAACACAGCCATCTCACTAATTCCTTGAACATGGCTGCAAGTTTGCCCCATGAACTCCTACTCATTAGTTCCCTTTAATCTAAATTCCTCAAAGATCACCTTTCCTGCTTCCCCCTGCCCCCCCTCCCCCTCCCTTCAATACCATTTTCTCCTTTATTCTTTCACACTGCAGCGATAAACATAACTGGACTTTTAATTCAGGTGTAGGGCAAGACTCCTGCTTGGAGCTGATCACCAGCCTCTGAGACACCAAGCATAATGCAGGTGTTTCATCATAAGGTTCAATGCTGTAACTTAAAAGGAAAAATAGCCTGCTGTGTTTTACTTTTTTTTTTAAAAAAATAAAATACTTCTGTTTGCATTTATCCAAACAAAATCTGAATGACAGAGTTCTAACAGGGCTTGAAAATGTGGCACTTCTCCGATACAACGGAAGATCAGGTTAAAACCAAAACTGATCCAGCACAGGGCCTTGCTCTCATCTGTTATCCACCCAGAGACCACTGAACTAACAAACCAGACTCTCTCGCTTCCTCCCGAAAGCCCCAACTACTTTTGTTGGTAACATAAGATTTTGGCCTCTAGAAACAAAGGCTAGGGCATTAACTTATTACACCTCTTTGCTTGTCTATTTTCTGAATGGGAAGAATGCCAAATGTAGCAAAAAGGCCTCCTGGTCACTACTGCAGAAACGCTTTTCTAGTACAGTTCTTTTCCTCTTATTTTTCTTTTTTTTTTTAATGGTTAACTTACATTGCATGTAAAAATGGTTTTAGGTAATGGAACTGTACGTAAGTATCAAATTGTTCCAGATGAGCTTAAGAACACTTACATGACCAGGGTTTCCTTTTCTTTCTCTTGAGTTTCTATAACTGCCTGCAACAAAATAGGAAAATCTACACCCTAAGAACGGGTATATTCGTGTATTCATACCAAGGAACAGGACATCACTTTCAATTCTAGTCTTAACTTTGAAATCTAACTAGTGACTTGAGCCTTCTGAGTCTTCCTCCCCTAACATCTAACTTCTGAAACATTTCTTGCTTCTTCCGGGAACGTTTAGCCATTTAGCAAGTTTTGTCTCAGGGTAAAAATAAATGAGCAATTAAATAAATGTACAGCTAAAAAAAAATAAAAAATGAGAACATGCATAACCAAATACTTCACATGCCATCACACCGTAAGTGGAAAAATATTTCTCTTTGAGTCACAGTACACTGTAAACAACACCTAATTTCACATTGTGTGAAGCAATCAGTTTACCACTGAGGATTCAATAACCCGTAATATATAAAACAACCACAAAACATTCATCAATCCCACGATAAGTATCACGTCATTAATTGTTTTCAGATTCTAACTGTACAGCCTTCGAAAGAAAAAAGTTACTAATCTTCCTTTAAATTTCTGAATGTTTTAAAGCCTGATTTAAAACACAGAACACAAAATACTTCCCTTCAGCAGGAATAAAATATTAGAGATGATTTTTCAAGTGCCTGATAACCATAACTCTGATACCCTAGACGCCAGAGAGAACTTTTGCCAGACGCATAGCTTTTAGTCTCTTACATTTGTTACATAAATTGCCCAAGCACAGAAAAACAAAGCAGCATGCACAAGTTGTTTTCAGCACCGAGTCTTTAGCTACTGTGCATGCACAAAAATTTGGAGGCAAAAATAACGTTATGATCTTTCAAAACTTACCCTTGCTCATCAGAAAGCTTTTGAAACAGTCTGAGAAATCAGAAACCAAAAAAGAAAAGATTCAGTGTCTTAATATTCATAACAACGTTAACACCACCAGTACACCAGCACTCCAGTAAGTGAAGGGGAAACTGAACACTTCAGGACCAGCCAGCGTGGAATAGCACATCAGAGGTCTGACACTAGTCAAAAAACACACGAGGACTTGCACGATGTGTAAGTCGGGCAGAAAACTGACAGAACAAGGCTGTCTGCAAGTTTCCAACACTTCTGATTTATTGATACTGCACAAGTAGAGCCTTGTATTAATTCTGCACCGCTTATTCCAGTGCTGCTGAACAGCGCGATGCTCAAAAGATACTCATTTCAAGAAATGAAAATTTATGTCACCTCAAGTCCCAGCAAGAAGCCTGGCTCACAGAGGCTGTTTTCTTGTTATTTAAACCATTTATGATACTTAATGAAAGCAATACTTGGAACGGATAAGAATAAATGGCCCTGTATAGAAGTTTAGCACATTAAGTGGAGAACCAAATTAATCCAGTGTGATTCAAGAGGATTTTTAGTATTCTTGAATGAGTATTTTATTCCAGTGAATGAATTCTTAAAACGTGAAATATTTTCAAGCACTTCAGAAACATTCCTCAGTGAAGCTCACACTTTGTTAACAGCATTAAGCTTAAAAGTTAAATGCAACAACACTGAAGTATCAACTGGAACATGGAAGTGTCTTAGTCACAAAGTAATGATGCACAGCTGGGAGAACTGCAACTTGCAATGCCGTATTTTCAGACCTAAGGAAACATTCAAAACCCCACTCTCTCCCAGTAAGTACGAAATCCAAAGGACAGCTAGAAAGTAGTTAAAAACAGTATTTAGTGAGAGAAGAGAAATTCTGAGTATACCAGGAAAGGATTAAGGGAGAGTATTAATCAGGACTGTATAAAAAAGCAGGGGGAAAATACTGGCAGAATGAAATACGTCACAGTGGAATTTAATATTACATGGACACACAACTTGCATGCACTGTGACTTTAGGTGGGCAAAACAACACTGATTTTATTTTATTTTTCCCCCCACCTCAAAACTGCGGCAGGACAGTTTACAAGCATTTTCAAATGTAGGTGCAAGCACGAGTATCAGAATGCCCATTCTGAGAATTTGTCATTAAAGCATTCATGTGTTCCAGAAATGTTTTTACCAATTATAATGGGGAAAAAAAGAAAATATTTCTAGCCTCCACAGTCTTTTGAATAATCACTATTCCTGTTCAAGCATGGAAAGAAACTTATGCAGAAGTTTGAGCCTGAAGGAATACATCTTTCCTCTAAAATAGCAGCCTAAACCTAGAAAACATAATTTTTTTGTTGAAAATATGGTATTGCAGTCATGAGCTGGTATTCAAAGCAAATAAAAAGCTTGTCCAGGACGCCACGAACAAATAGCAGATTGGCACTGTACGAATGGTTCAGCACAAGACGATGCTTTTCTGAATGGAAGGGGATCAACTGCACTCAAGCGCAATCCGTGCAGGACACAACCTGACCTCTCCACCATCTGCCGCTTCTTGTGCCTAACTCTGCTGGCCTCCCTGATTGCTTCCCACTTCTTCCAGTCTTCTTCACTGCACGGACCTGGGATGAAATTTACTGGCTGGATGTTGCTTCCCACCTTCCAAGATTCAATCTTGCGGTTCAGCATATCATCCTTCTTATGGCGGGAGGATGGTGACAGCACTCTGCCGTTGCTCTTCCTTTCCTCCGGTGTCGTGTTTTTTTCAAGTAAACATAGAAATTTGGACCGGATCTCCTCTGGAAGACTCCATGGATCAGGAAAAAGTGCCGGGTGATACTTGTCTGGAGCACCTGATAAAGGCACCTCTTTTTTCTGGGAAAGGATTTTACGGAAAATCATGTCATCCTTTTCCAAATCTGGAATTACAGTTTGGCCATCTCTGGGTTGCAGGATTATCTCACCCTCTAGGGGAGGCTCCTGCTCGGAGAATTTTTTTAAATACCGAGGGTCTTGGAGAACAACTTGATTCACATGGAAAGCCCCAGTTTTCCGAACAAACAAGTCATCATTTTCTAAATCTGGGTACAGATATCCATTTTCCGCATCTCCTTGCTTGCATCCTGGTACAAAGGAAATATTCTTTCTACATTTTATGAGCCTAGGGCCAGAAGTAGGATCAATTTTGGTCTTCGTTTCAGAAGACAAGTAGTCAGAATATTTTTGCAGGGCCTGAAGTAACGAAAACTGACTGAAGCATATAAAACAAAAGGAGGGAAGTAAAAATATCATTAACTAGCAAGAGACAAGCAGGTCACAATGTATTGCGATATACATTTGGTTTAGGCTTGCAGTATCCCAAGCAGTACAATTACACCACTTGGCATTCACCACCACTAACTGTAGCACAGCACACGTCAACCAACGTAAAGGTATCACAGCATACTAACCTGCTTAGAGACAGCACGCTTACATGCTCACACGCAAAGCCAGTAACCCTATGCAGCATGTTACGCTTTTGCATTTACACGTTTCAGAAGACCACCAGCTTACGGCTACATTAAAAAAAGAAAACACAACAAAACAACAAAAAAACCCACGCAAAACCAAAATCCAAAATAGTAATAATCAAAGAAGCGCAACATCACAGGACGTGGTTTAATTCCATTTAGCTGTTGCATATCCAGCCATTTCTTTTTGATGCAGCAAGAGTACAGCTCATGCAGCAGTATCAACCTGGGCTGATCAGAAGCCTCCAAGATTTTTCCTTCTGTAATCTGTGACAATGAGCTTCCCACATATTCAGCAGTTGGCTTATAGTTCTGATCCCTTCTGCAACTGCTGTTCCAGTCAAAACTTGGTCTTGGTTGATTAGCAACAATGACAGAGCTTTGTTGGTAAGCAAATTCCTCATCCTTGGAATCTGATTTCTTTCTACTGTGCCGCAGCACAAAGAATGAACAGAGGGAAAGAAAAAAACCCATGAAGTGTACTCGTTGAGTAAAATGCACAGTGGTAACAGTGCAACAGTGTAATGAAAATAATATTTCAATTATTTTTTTTCTTAAAAAAACCAACAAACCAAAACAAACCAAAAAGGAGAGAAAGAAAACATATCCTGCTGCTACACTGGCAAGAGAATGAAAATACCCAATAAAATAAAATAAAATTCATACCACTAAACTTCATTTATAGGTTTTGCACACAGGAGAGAAACAGGGGCATGCATGAAAACGCACCTGAACCCTTGAATCTCTTTATACCAGGGTTTGAAAGAGGATTTCCTGATTTTTTTCCATAGCAATTCTTCTTCTGGAGTCCAAAACTTAGGAAGAAATTTGTCAAAAGCAACAACTGTATTTGCCGCTGAAGAACTTAGCTTGCGAAAATAGAGATCATCTTTTTCAATGTTTGGGATGCCTATTTCTTCTTCCTCATCCTCATCAAAATACCCAGATAATTCTGAAGGAATGTTAACTCTTGGTTTGATTTCCTCTTTAGTATCCAACTGCCTCTGCCTCCTCTGGTTACTGTTCAAAATACCCAATCAGTTAAGATATTTTAGCAGCAACTTGACATAAAGAATGCAAAAAGACATGCTGTTTGGCTCAGGAGTTCAGCCTCATGAATGAAGCAAATTAGTTCTCAATTCCATCACTGCAGCACCAGAAATAACAAAATACATTAAAAAAAAAAAAAGTTAAATGGTTATATCAGCATCCTATCACCTCCGACAAAAATACAAAGTTTGACAGAAAAGGCATAACAATTATCAGCTGTGTTAAAATGCCAATTACGAGGCTACACTACAGAGTTATTTATGGACTGCAATTTAGGTAATACAATAGTTACTGGATCTTGGATTAGTATCTCTGACCTCAGTGGTTCAAGCATTGCAGCTAGTGGACCATCTGGATAATTTTCTTGTGAGCAAGATTTAGGAGAGTCATTGCGCAACATGAAATGATGTCCAGGTGCAGCAGAGCTTACAGGGCTCTTTCTGACTAGAAATCTACGTTTTGCTAAGTCATCCATAACCACGTCGGGCAGCCTTCTTTCATCTTCTGAATCAGAGCCACTGTCACACTCATAGATCATCTGGAGGGAAGCTGGATTTGTGAGACCACACTCTGCTCTGCTATTTTGGCAGGAAGCTACAGGATTCCTTTCACGTCCACTGAGGTTGACCAAAACAGGAACAGAATGAAGACAGTGAAGTCATGAAGGCAATGATGAAACCCAAGAACTGCCCACTAATCTCATCTGTATGCACCAAGAAGCCGGACAATCAGAATTCACCACCATATTTTGGAAGGCTTTAATGAGAAACTAAAACCATAGGTGTCTCTTTTATGAATTTCCATTTGAGATCATTTAAATCCCCTCTATGTGGAGTCTGGCCAGCCTCAAAAGATTACTCAAACACCAGAAAACTAGTTATGTGGAACAAAGTAAAAAAACAACAACCAGAACAACAAAAACGAACCACACAACCACACCAAAACATCCACCCTCCATTAAAATAAGGGAACTCAAATGCTTTACTTTGTACTGCAGCAACACCAGCTATTCTTTAACTAATAAAGAAATAATTTATTTAAGAAGTCCTAAAAGGCTGTACACCAGTACCTTGAAAATGTGGCATCTGACTCTGTGTAGGCAGGACTTGCCCAGCTCCTCCTATTGTCCTCGTTTCTCTCTGTCCTCTTCTTCCGTAGGGGTGCCGGCACATACGCTGTCTGCTTGTTTTTGCTGGGTAAGAAGCGATTGAAGTCAGCGGTAGGCTTCGGTTCAATCACAGGAATCCTACGGTAAGACCTGTCATCTTTATGGGAGTCATGCATTTTGAAAGGCAGTTCCGAGTCTGTGTCACTGTCGCAACCTTAGAAGAAAGGGGAGAAAAGGGAAGGCACAGGCATCATTTTCTAGACAGAAGCTTCTAGCTAGAACTTGCAAAAGTACATTCTAAAATCAATCCAACTCCTTATTTGGGGTGTTTTGGCTGCAAATCTCCCAAGCTACTGACAGCAGGACAGCAGGAGAGGTATTTTTAGACGTTTGTGGCAATGCTGCGATAAGGTCCATTAGGCTGAATTTGGTTTGCATGCCCCTGCTACATTTGTTCCATTCTTTCACTATCACAGCCTCCTGCAGGAAACAAAGCACTAACCTCTAGGCTGAAGACATAAAACAGCACAGGAGTTTTAAATTAAAAATACACTTGCCACTCAAATTTACTGTCGAAGACAAGTTACCAGCAAGTAGATATAGCAACAAGCTCATGTCACCAGGCTAATGCCCAGTAGAAGCCCCAGGTATGTCACATATGCAGCATGGCTACACGTTGCTTCATGCGGCTCAGAAATGCTCCATGTGACCTCAGCCCAATGATTTTATGTTATTCACATGGAACAAAATCTAAAAGCTCGCTATTTTTTTAGACTACAAGTTGGTATTGAATTTTAAAACAGGGAGGAAAAAAGGTTAAGAGTACAGCTGTAGGGATCCAATCTCACAAACTTTCTTCCCGTTACTTTTCTTTCCATGACAAACTATCAGAAGTAGTAACTACTGTTCAGTTCTTAACCTAGGCAGGAAACCCCCTACTGAACAGTGCATATTCACAAAAGGAGTGAAGACATAAAGGTTTGACATATCCGCATGAGGAACACGGCAAGGGACTTTTGCAACTGCTGAATTTTAGGTGATCCCATCAGGTGATCTGAATTCCAGCAATTACTCTTGCTGAACTATGGTAAAATACCCTGCACATACACACACCCTAATGCAGCAATGAGAGCAAGAGTCCCAGCAACCCTTCCTAGGAAAATTCATGTGAGCATTGCTTTGTTCCTGCCAGCCGTTAAAGGTCAATATTTGCTTAACCAAAACGCAACTGCAGCAGTTGCAAAACTAGAGTTGCCTTTCAAGTCGATGTAAATACTGGGCACCCCAAGTACTAGGTCCATACATTGTCTTCTTCCACACTCATAAGACATATGTCAACAAAAGATTTAAAAGAGGAAACCATACCTTCACTGCCACCTTTCAAGGTTATATCTGATGAAAAGCTTGTTGATGATCTTGAACCAAGAGAGTCCAAGCTATCAAAGGAATCGTCTCTTTTATGGTTAGCTGAAGATGAAAAGGGCTCTCCCCGGTCAACGTACCAAATGTCACCGTACCCACTATCCCTGCCACTTCTGTTCAGGTGGATGGACTCTTCAAGTGCCTGTGACAGTAAGTTTTGAAAGGTCTTTTACAATAATTTAAGATACAAATGCTGTTCTTGAGTTTTCACTCAAAAATTTTTAAAATGCATTTTGAGTGCACAAACTTCAACAAAGACTATTGCAAACCCCTAAAAATAACACATACAACAACTTGGATAGGAGGTTCAACAGAAGGTCTTAAATTTCTCTTATCCCAGCCAAAGGGAATCCAAGACAGGGCTCTTCACAATCTACTACATCAATCAGAGCAGATGGATTCTGAATTTTGTGATTATTGGATTCCTTACCTTAGTCAATGCTTGCCCTAATAACTTCTCAAATGCTTTAAGATTGAGGTTCGGACCATTATAATGAGGGTTACTTTGAGCTTTTCTGCCAAGCCAGTATAATGTGATCAAAACCTAAAAACAACAAAAAACCCACCCTGAAATACAAACTTCATCACTTCCCTCTCGTACCACGTACCAGTATAAAAGAATCTCAGCATGCTGTTAGAGATGTTTTCCACGAATTGTTTACAGTATTAGCTATGATCTCCATTAAAACCAGTTAAGAGTGTTACAACGCATTGCATGTATCTCAAGTGAGCAGATTTAAGTACTGTTTGTAATTATTACAATTATTTGGGAATGTAAGCTGCATAGAGATCACTGTAAGACGGCACTAATTTCTATCAGATAAATGAACAGCTGAAGAACAAGGTAAACGTGATAGTGCCATAAACAAAAGTGTTTTAAAAATATTTAGTCAGAATTAGTGTGAAATTCTTTCAGAAAACATTGTAGTAGGCGTGTCTTACATTTTTCACTCTTCTGTTGGTCTCCTCTGGTCTGAAGCAGGGCAGGGGGTGAGAAAAATGAAACAAAACAAAACGTTTTAAAATACCTTGATTTAAAACTTAATTATTATTCAATATTTATAAGGTTTCAAGCCCAATTAGAGACCAGTATAAAATATGCAACTATGTCCCGAAAGAAATCAAAATCATTTTACTTTGAATTCATAGTCATAACTCTGTACTATTTCATTTATTAAAGCAAGAAACTAGTTTATCTACTATAGTTTCTGATTTGACAGGTACTCAGAAAGGCCCTAGGGTTTTTTAGTTAGCTAAGGTTTTTAGTTACCAACAAAATAAAGAGTGGACAACAAACTAATGACTTAGTGAAATACAGCACCTATTAGCCAGGAAGATCTTCAGTTCCATATGAAAGCAGATTCAATTATTATTTTCGCTGATCATACTATGTTTTCTAAAATATTTGCCTCAGACACAGAGAACAATTCAGACTAGTGAGATTTTTTCAAACAAACAAAAAAAAAAAAGAGCAACTGAAACCGGAACACCTGGAGAGAGATGTTGTAGGGCTGGAAGGAGCAGTTTGGTATACTTTTATGTAAGATGAGTGTTTCTCAAAAATATTAAATAAATATGCAATCACTAACACTAGTAAGATTTTTTTCCCCCCACACACACATATAGCCAATTTATGGCACACCTCAGAAGTGCACCAATGCACACATTAAGCATGGTGAAGGGGTTTAAACAAAAAAGCTGTTTCTGGCTGTCTAGGAAAAATCTAGTCAAAGGTTGCAGAGAAAACACAGCATAAACTTCAGGGGACAGTTACAAGTTAGCAAAATGATGACAGGGCCTGGACAGCATAACTGGCACTATTAATGGAAATAAAATGTTTGATGCAACATGACAACTGTCAGGGACACAGACCATCTCTCTCTCTTCGTAGTTTAAGAGTGCCCACTCCCACGTGGTGTGACTGTAATGCCTTGGCTGTCCCCACACCATAGAGAAATCAGGCTGCCAAGAACACAACGTCCTGAGATGGCTCTGACCTGCGGAGTCCTTGCCTGCAGCTTCCTTAATATCCCATGCCAGAGATGCTACTGGCTTTGTAGTCAGTGACCTCCTTCTCATAGATAAAGAGGTACCCTTCTCCTTTAACATGAGTTATTTACACTTTTTTTAAAAAAAAAATAAAATATTAAACACACATTGTTGTTCTTTTCCCACTGGAGACTATTTCTGAAAAAAACTTTCTCTTCCTTTTCTTCAGTACGTGGATTCCTTTTATGATGCCAATGTTGCAGGACCATGGCTGTCACCTAATGTGCTGACTAAAGACAGGCTGGTTTCCCAAGCAGAGGATGGAAAATTATTCTGTATCACCATTAAATTTCTTATACCCAATGGAGAGCACTCTAAAGGTTTACATTCTTCAACTTCAAGGTCTAAAAACCCTTCATTAGCAGGATTTCTGCTGTTATTTGCAATTACAAAAGCTGAGGCTATGCATGCCCTTGCTAAGGATACCATAAAGTCTGCTTCCAAACTTCAGCAGTCTACTAAGGAGTGAAAAACTCTGCCCTTAGTCAGCTGGACCCTGTATCCAGGACGTTCCAGTCTTCATGTAGAGCAAAGCTACATGACAGGACATGATGATATCCACATCTGCTTTCCAGAAGTTCTCTGGGGTCATTTAGGTCAACCACTTGCAACAGGAGCAACATTCAGCTACCTCTATATATCAACATTCTATACTGGAATAGCTGTAAACACACTAGGCCTGTGTACTTGTGTTACAAACAACACAAAACTTAGGTCGTTCAGGTAAACAAACGAGCACAGTTGAGACTCAAAATGCAGGCAGGGAGGTATTTCACGCACTTGAATGATCAACTGTGCTCCATTCACATGTTTGCTCAGCTAACAGAAGCAGACAGGTAAGTTGCTTTACACCTCATGAGCAAAGTTTCTTCACTTGGTATTTACTACTCTACTTCTTTAAACTACACCTATTGGTCACTAAACCTTTTCAGCAGCTTGCCATGATAGACATAGTCTGAGCAGAAGAAAAACCAAAACAAGAAAACCCCTGATAATCTATAACAATCAGTTCCTCATGTATCAGACACACGCACACGCATGCGCGCGCACACACACACACACAAAATCCTAAATAAAGAAGCAATGCTGTTATCTTACTGGAAGACCTTAGAAGTCATTTGTCACCTACGAACTTCACAGCTACTTCTCCTCTGAGGCATGCAACTTGCAGAAGATGCAGTTTGGGTCCACTTGCTAACAACATTCTGAGTGAAGTAATAAAGAGCCTTTTACATGTACAACCTGGCCAAGCTCATGATGCACATCTGAGCTTATGTGAACAAGCCATTGCCCAGTTGCCCTCCAGTACATCACATTTAAAATAGCTGGGCAAATATCTATTGGATAGAAATGTGATACAAGCTGAAGAGCTTCTAAGAGGAATGACTTTTCTGTGAGCATGAAAACAAAAAAAGATTTTAACTCAACTGCAGTAAATGAAAATACAAAATGAAATAATTACATTAAATAGAAGTTCTCCATGAAGTTTTTATCAGAATGTAAATACTATGCAGTACTATTAAAAGAATTCAACTGAGGTCTTGTGTATAACTCTGAACAACTGCAGTTCATAGCAGGGGACAAGACATAGGCACCAGCCTCAAGCACAGCCAGCTCTTTGCTGCTGTGACATGACCCTGCCTCCTCTGACAACGTGCTGCCACCCAACAGCGAGCTCCTGCTCCCACCTCTGCTACCCTTCACAGCTGTGGCTCTAAAAACACAGGGCTGAAAACACTTAGTTTCTCACACTGT
Organism: Falco cherrug; assembly: GCF_023634085.1. Lineage (NCBI taxonomy): Eukaryota > Metazoa > Chordata > Aves > Falconiformes > Falconidae > Falco > Falco cherrug. The sequence goes on along the minus strand of NC_073698.1, from coordinate 45,519,644 downwards.
ACTGGAAGAAATCAGAGGGTGGAGTGCAATAACTACAGCAATGTAGCGTTTAAGCTTTTTAAACACTCCTGGAGAACCACCTTGTTTTGAATGTAAGTCTATAACATTGAAGTGCACACACTTGTAGAAACACCTGTCCTACAAAAACTGTTACAGGAAATGAAGTTGCTGAAGTATCTTCACCAATGCAAACAAATGTCAATCCTACGCTGGGCAGCTGTGAAGGATGCCTGCTTTTTGATGTTTTCATCCAAAAGTGTCATAGAACCCAGTTGGTGCAGACTGTATTCTTTATGAAAATATTACTGTGTAACCTAATTTCTGACTTGAATAAATGAATGCCTTATGCTGAAAGTTATAAGCAGGCTGCTGCTTTGCTCAGGAGGGCACAGCCAAGGCTGCATCCCAAAAACAATCTGCTGGAAGAAGCGGGTTCCTCTCCAAATGATGATGCACCACTTATTAATGATGCACCACTTATTAAATCACTTTGTGTCATTTCAAACATTATCTTCTCTTCCCAGAGGTTTTTATCTCCTTTCACTATCAATGTAACTTTGCCAAAGATGTCTGAACTAAAGAAAGGAAGCTGCTAAGGAGAGTAGTTAAGATCTCACAGAAAGAATTTTCTTACAAATACTTCATCTGCTCCTGCTAGTCTCAGCATTTTAGCATTCATTCTGAAGCTTAGAAGAAAAGCAACGCTGATCCTTTGCATTACCTAACCTAACCCCAACGCTAAACCCCAGCTAAAAAAGAGGTCTCCAAATTGTACAACTTTAATTCACAAAGTGTGAACCTTAATTGTTGGCAGTGGTTTCAATACAAGTTTATGTACAGCTTCAAGATTAGCCATGCTGGGAAAAAAAAAAAATCTATCAAACACAGCATGAAAGTCTAAAGGCCATGAGATAACAACATGTCGGGGATATTATAATTGTGAAGCACCACTGCACAAATCCCCATTGAACACTGATGCAAAAAGGTGTGAAATAACAACCTGTGGAGAAATAATACTTTCTATGTAAATCGTATTATCTACGTCAATCTTTTTGCAAACAGAAAAAAAGAGAAATGGGACAGAAGCAGGGCTCACTTGTTAGTAGGTGATAGGCTTCAAGACCAAATACTTCTGTTATATCTGATCCACAATGCATATTCACAAACATCACTTATGCCCAGCCAGCAGGGACCAAGTGATGTTTCTGTAACAAGGACCACTCTACAAGAATAAAGCAAAGTGACAGGGCAGATCAGTAGGCTGAGCTGCAGCTCAAGGAATTTACTCTCAGCTCTGCTGTTTGCTCAAGGTTAAATAGCAGAATTAGTCACCAAGGCCCTAGCCTGCAATACAAAGGCTTTGGCAGCAGCTCTAGCTCAAGGATTTCCTGGTCTCTCTTTCCCTTCCAGCTGCTCCTGTTTGCTGCCCCCGTGGTTATGCCAACACGACTGAATCACACTGCGGTTCTACACTGCCCATCAGGACTAGAGGGCTGTGCCCATTTCTTTGTGTGGGTTTTTCCTAATACACATTTTCAAACTCCAAATTAACTTGCTCATCGGTTCTAGAGCACACTCGTACAAGCAACTGCATCAGCACCAGGGCAGAGGTAACATGTTGCCGCAGAGGAACGGGGCAGGGGGCTCAGTGGAGGAGGACCCTGCTCCACATGTTACTACCAAGAGAGTCCCCATGTGACAAAACCCCAGCCAAAGGCACTCTGTGCTTCCCGTTCATCTGCCGATGCTTAGCTTCACAAATTGAGAACAGCTTGCTAGGATTATTTTAATGCACTTAAGATATTTTAAAAATTAAAAAAAAAAAAAATTGTACAAGACATTTGCAAATCTTACAGTAGCTAGCAGACCACAGTACCTTAAGAAATCATGAACTAAACTTCAACCAATTATAAAATATATCCACTAGCAATGCTGATGCTTACACAGACACCCCTCCTTGTGCCTTCTTACAAGAGCAGTGCATTTTAAGTTGCTATGTTTAGGTTTGACTTCTTTCAAAACATTTAAACAAATAAACTCAATACTTTGGATTTTGTTTTCTTAACACATTATATGGTTCAGTTCCCCCCCATCCTAGCACGTATTAAATTCCAGCAACTAGCAACTCATAACGTCAAATCTGTTTTGGCACTTCACTTCGTTATTTTCCAGAGAGAACATCAACGTGGAGCTCAACACCATATCCAAGATAATAGAAGTCTGAGCAAAATTCTGGAAGAATATTTTACAGCATCATGTTCAGATGTGGCTTTCTGGGGGTCTATTTCTCATACGGAAACATATTTAAAATATAGATATCAATCTACAATATATTAAAAAAAAAAACAAACAAAACAAAACTGCTAGATCAGAGTATTCCCCTCCCCTAAATGAGGGTTATCTACTGCGAAGAGGCCATGCAGTCATGCCCAAAGAGATAAGACAAATCCAAACCCATTTACAGGGAGAAAGAAGGGACAGAGACACTCCCACTGATAGAAAGGAATGTGCCAGTGACAAATGCACCCTGCCCAGAGCCAAACCCTTCCCTTGGTGATGAATACTCCAGAAACCCCAACAGCTGCCAAAGCTATCTGTTTTCCATCCTTTCCTCTGTACCACAGATGCCATGAACACAGGACTTGAACAGATTTCTACTTTAAAAAAAAGTAACGGTGCTCTTCCTTTGAGGTTCCTTCCACCAAGGCAGTAGCTCCACCACCTAGATGTCCTTTGAAGGACTTGGAAAAGCCATGCCCTGGCCTGGGAGCCGGAGCAGATCAGCAGGCTGCAGAACAAGCCTGCTCCCGAGCACCCTGCCGAGCTCCAGGCGCTCTAGCCCGACACCAAGCAGCTTTACTTACACTTTTGCAGAGGACGTCGGAGGGTTTGAAGGATTCTCCACCCCTGCTGAGGTATGCAGCACAGGAGACGAATGCTGGCTGTCCAACTAGCAGCGGGCTTGTGCTAAATTTCAACCTCTTTGGCCACCTACTCAACTGCTATTAATATTGCAGTTATCGGATTTCACTGAATTCCCACGTGTTGCTGAGAATAGAAAGGCTCCGGTGAAAGATGGGGCTGCTGCATGGGTACTGAAACATGAGGACATTCCTCCAGCACTTGGATTCTGAGCTAAATGATACTCAACCCCGAGAGCCACAGCTCACTGCCGTGATTGCTGGAAGTAAAACAGTCGGGTTTCGGCTGCGGCATTTGAGAACAGTTTTTGGATACACACCTTTCTATTTGACTATAAAAAGCCCAGGTATTTACCATAGCAACACATCCACTGGACCCAGTGCCACTTACATTGTAATAGCTCACAGAGTCCGGTATAAAATGATGGTAAAATCATTTCTCCATGCCCCTACAAAAACACTGGCTGACAAGGGGCTCTGTGGGCCCTGATGACCAAGCAGCCTGTCCCCACCCCACACCCTCCCCTGCTAATGAAGGGCTGAGGAGTGGAGAAGGGAAGCCCAAGAGGGGAAAGGTGGAGAGGGAACACAACCGGCCAACACCCTCCATGGGAATGTGCCCCTGTCCATCTCAGCCTGAACTCTCACACTGCCTCTTGAGCATGGTGCTTCCTTGCTGATCTCAACCCATTATGCTTCCATGCTATTCTTAAATTCCTTATCAAAACAAAAACAGGCACTTCTAGACATGTGCATCAGCCCCAACGAGTCACCGGACACTAACATTATCCATTTCCTCAAGCTCTTTTCCGACCTCTCCCTGGGTAGGCCATCTCTGCCAGCTTCCTCATACTTCGGTCTAATCTACAGGTTCTCCCAAAGGGAAAACTAATATTCATGATTGTGTAGGGCAGAAGGCATACCTGCCAAATAAAAAATAAAAATAAAACCCACAAAACTATCCCAGAAGAATACGCCTGTGCAGAATAGCCTGTCAGATAACCTGAGCACTCTTTGGCTCTCATCTCAGGGGTGGGCAAGGGAAGAGAGATGGACCATTGCTGCAGCAACAACTTGCAGAGAAAGAGGAGACTGATAGGAACCTGCAGCTTCCTGCTCAAATATTAAACCATATTAAAGACAATTAAAATATTTATAATTAGCGTAGCTTTGTTGACTGGTCCCTTTTGGTGTTTTTTTTCCTCACTCTATTCCTAAAAACACCTAGAAGTCAGCAGCTTCACTGATTACAGGTAATTAAACTAGGTATTTCTTCTGTTGTTTTGGGTGGTTGGTTGGTTTTTCCAGGCCTAATCTAGAATTCCTCTCTGGTCTGTATTTGTTACTTTAAATTCCAGGCCTAGACTGGTACCTAAGTAAATAGTGGGTATTTTATTTCTGAAAGCTGCCAATCGTGTGTCATATACTTTGACCAAGCAGCATGAGACCATCCATTGACTTTTATGAGAAATGATGGACTCCGCAGAAAGAATTAGAAGTTGTGGAGTTGACTCCAAGCTCACATGGAGTGTTATGAGTTCTCAAAGGAAATCAAACAGCTTGTTCAGATTCAAGAGGATGTTCGAATTTCAGAGGTGAAATTAATTGCTTTTCAAGAAAAAAAATATCAAAACACTTCAAAATACAAAGCAATTTAAATAGCTTGAAAGCCATCATATCATTACTTACACACCCTATAGATTTTTGTAACTTCCGAAGTATCAGTCTTTAGAACTTGGACATATTAATGTGCTGACTCTCTCCTCCTTCTATTGCCCTGTTGCTTTTTTTTTTTTTTTTTTTTAAACCTGTACAATTCAGTTGACCCCCCAGGATTATAATAAATGTTACAACTTCTACCTTTTTCCTCTCCTTGTACCTTTTCAAAATTTTCAGATTTTAAACTTCCTCTCCAAAGAGCAAACAGACTTGAGCTCATTCTGTTGATCATCGAGATCATTACTTACATTAACTTCTCTTGCATTTAGTTTTGAGGATCACAGAATCATGGAACTGCGTAGGTTGGAAAAGACCTTTACGATCATTGAGTCCAACGTGCAAACACGATTACCAAGTCCACCACTAAACCATGTCCCTAAGTGCCACATCTACACATATTTTAAATACATCCAGGGGCAGTGCCTCAACTACCTCCTTGGGCAGCCTGTAGCAATGCTTGACAACCCTTTGGATGAAGAAATTTTTCTTAACATCCTTTACCTTCATTCCCCCCCCCCCCCCCAAAAAAAAAAAAACAAAACCACCTAGACCATATCATGTAAATTTCATTGATTAATTTGAAGAGGAATCCACATGGGGAACACGCGATTGTGCTAGCATTCTTTCCAAAAGGAATAGCTGGTATATCTGTGCAGTCACTCTGAAAAATAAGTTATCAAAATCAGCAATTAAGTGCAACCCTGTAAGTTTTTAGAAATACATACAAAACCACATGAAGTTGCTGCTGTTCACTAGCACAGAAATAGTTCAACAGCATTTTACAAAAGAAAATATTCTGTATGAAGTATGTTATTTGCTTTAGCTAAGCTGCAGCAACCATGGCAACTCACAGTTCCCATTTTTTCAATACCAAAATTCACCTTCTCTATTGCCTGATGCCTCTTTGCCATTATTAAATCAAGTATTTCCAGAATTGGTGTCCTTTTTTACTCCCACTCCTCTTCCACTTAACTGAAGTATTTCAATATCACCTCTTCCCAAAGGCCAATACCAGAGGTAAATTTGTAGAACAGCCCTCAATACAGACTCATTTATTCCCTCTAAGCATCGCTTAGACACCTCTGCACCAATTCTGGGTACAGATAAACAAGTTACTGCAAGGTAACGTAGGGCAAAAAAATTTCCATCTACCAACTACTCCATAGCAACTGCCTGAGTGCACTCTCTTACCCTTGACCCCCAGGATTAATACAATTGTTCAATTTGGATAAAGCACTAAGAGGTGGTCCCTCGGGAAGAGCTAGGATTTGGCAAGTTATACAACTTTGCTTGCTCAGAGAGACAGATTTTTATAACCTCTATAACCAGAGAGGAGGGAAAAAAAAAACCCAAACTCCAAACAACCTCCTGCATTCAATCTCCTCCCTTGCTCCATGCCCAGGGAAAAATGTGGTAAATTTAATCCTTTGTTATTTTTGTGTCAAGCAAACAGGTGGTGATGTACAAGTGCCTTACGTATGTAAGCCAATCAGTTTACCATAGCTCGTAACACTCAATAGGAAGGTTTATTTAATTTCTTGGGGTGTGCAAAAAAAGATAAAAACCAAAACTCAAGTCTATACTGTATAATTTATACCAGATATTTGGCAATGAAGATATCCACTGGTAAAGAAAAAAAGATGATTGACAGTAAATTGTACCGGGTATTCCTGTGTTCACGCCTGTGCTCAGATCAAGTTTCACCAGTCCAAGAAGGTATCAGCTCGGTTGCTGTTGTAACGCATACACAGAAAACAATTCAATGCAGAGGTGACTCACAGCTGAAACTACAGATGCCCTATCCATGGCCAGTGAGTGGGAAGTAATCCAGACTTCAGTCCACTCCCGTCACCATCTCTTCAGGGGAGCCAAGACCCAAAAACGTCGGGTATACGCATGAGGATGGATATATTCTCCAGAGAGGAGACAGACCCCCTCCATTTTTGGGGTACGTGGGATATGCAGCGCCTGGGAGTCACCTGGCAGATTCCCGATGGCTCATTTTTGCCCCTAGAGCAACTCCAGCACAGTGCTGGCTAAACCACAGTACAGGAGAACAGACAACTGGTGCAGTGCCTACACCAGCCCCTTTTCATTTTCAACGTTTGTCATATTATTAAAGAACAAATACTTTAGCATTTAAAATAGGGATTACTAAAAGCACAGCTTTTGGGAAAGTGTCACAGAGCTAGGATTCTGGAAAGAATTTAGGTTTATTTATAGAAATGGACAAAATGGAGGTACAAGGTAAGCGCAGTTTATTCCACGATAAAGATTTTGGAAAAAAGTTGTAGTGATACTGGAATTTGTCTTTAAGTAGAAATAAATCACTGCTGCATGACTGCATAATTTAGTTTAGTCCCTACATTCAGAATAAAAACTTTAAAGGACTACTGGGTTTTCTCAGTAATATTTTGGCAAAATATTTCACAAGTAAATAAGAAGCACTGAAGAAATTATAATGCTTCCTTTTTGAAATTTTGCCATATTTTCTCTGTGTTTCTTTGTGTTACCCTGGCAACAAAGAGCACAACATCATCACTCATCACACCGAGCACAAAAGTATAGAATAGACTGAACCTGCCTTCCTTCAATTGAAGTCAGTTCTCCGTTAACTTAGTTAGAGGCATATATGCCCAAAAATGAGGTACACAATGCAATTATTTCTTTTGTTTTCTTGATCTGCCTTCATTTCTGAAGATGTATATAGAGCCAGGGAAGTGCACTTCATTTAATGCAGAATCAAATGTTAACCTATTCACCCTTATCAGAAGGGAATACTGAGAGAGGATGTATTCCCTTGAACCAGCTCTCCCAGAAAACATGGTGTGAAATAGCAACACAATTTCAGAACAAGACACAAAAATCAAGTAAAATACACAAAGTCTACTAGTCTTAGTCAGAATGTGCCCTTTTGTTTTGGGGGACAGACAAGATCGAAGATAAGCAGATATTATTTTCCATATTTACTACAATTCTCACCTTCCATCCTCAGCTCCTGCAACATTCATACGTAAGGGAGCTCCTTAAAGATGTAACTATTCTTACTCAGGTTCCTTATGGCTTCAGATTTATTTCTGTAACATTTGAGATTGCAAAATTCAATTTGTTGCTATCAATATTAATAAGTAGTAGCTTTTTTATTAGCTTTTTTGGGGGAAAAGTAATTTGTACAACCCAGTAGACAACCGTGCTTCAAGGCTACCTACAGCGGCCAAGTCAGAGGGTATTTTTAAACATTTGCTCAAAACATTAAACTTTTTGGGCCAGGTTTTCTGGCCAAGTTTTTAATGCTGGAAAAATGAATGCTTCTTTACTGCAAAGTGAGAGAATGGGTAAAAGTCCAAATACTTGCTATGCCAGAATGTTAGAAAGCCTGTGTGGGAGGCAAAAAGGAGGGGGGATGGGCAGTTAAGCTAGTTTGACCATGTAACTCTGAAGTTGGAGAATGTACATCAGTTCTTAGCATCCCAACCTACTGAAACGAAATGCGCTATTAGTCACTTGAGAGTTTCTGTTGTAAAGTTAGAGGAGTCTGAGAATAAAAACTTGAACAAAATTAATGATATGGGAAAACAATCCCAGCCAGGAGACTATAGATGATCTCACACCTCTCTTTCAGTGGTACTCATGAAGTATGTAATTTGTACCACAAAACTGATGACTGAAGGGGAAAAAAAAAAGCTTAATACACCAATTAAGACACCACCAAAATGCTCCAGCAAGCTATTACAACTAAGTCTGGTGGTAGGGAGGGAGTGGAGTGGAACAAAACACTCCGATTCTGCTCCAAGTGAGGCCATGGCAATATTCCCAACATCTTTAATGAGTGCATGAGTAAATGCTAAATTAGGACTCTTCCTTCTCATGAGAAAGGAGATACTACATACACCAACTCTTGGAAACTACAGTTAGTCATCTGCAGAATTTCACCAACTGTCTAGCCAGATGAAACACTGCAGAAGCAGCCTCCTTAAAACGCACACGGTGACTGTAAGCTATACTTCCCAGAAGTCAATCAAGCTTCAGAGCCAGCATAACAGAAAAGTAACCCTTGGGCTCTGGAAGAGGCTATTCCACAAAACCTTTCCCCAACAATCCTCATCATTTCTACACAAAGATGAAGCAGTCTTTTTGACCCAGGTCAGGTTAACAGGAACCTTAAGACCCTTATCTAAGAACCCACAGCTTCTGAAGACTAAGAGTCTCTTGAAAAACCCTGTGAATGGCAATCATTATTGTTTTTAATCATTGCAAAGATTAAATCAAGTTAAACTGCCAAGTATGTTGATGGCACCAGTTTGCTACAAGGCTCAGCTTCACCATAAGGGGCAGTATGCATGCTGCATTAACAACTGCTAAATGCTGACCTCCTACCTTTAAAATGCCTACAGAAGCAGACCTTTAGATCTCAAGCTTTTATCCCTATTTAACTGAGAAATTCCAACAAAACCAGTGCTGTCACTATATTCACTGTTTTACAATTCAATGAAAACCAAGACCTTATCATCCCCCAATTACGACTGATAATCCAAACAGGATGAGAAATGCAAAGGCAGTTCAATAAAACTAATCTGATGTTTCTCCTCTTGATTACACTTAATTCTAGTGTAGCCTACCTGAAACAAATGACAGTCAGGGAAGAATCACACAGGAAACCATCTCAGAGGTCTCATCACCAAGGTGCACGCTGCAACACTGTGACTAAGAATAACTGCCAAGGTCTCCCCTCCTCCTTTTCACCTCCAGGCTAACAAAGCTACAAGAAGAACTTAACACACTGCAATGGAGGAATAACCAGTTGCATCCTCCAATGAGAGGAAGATACATCATTCAGGAACAGACTGTCAAAACGCACAAAACTCGACTGCACCTATAGCAAGCACCATAAAGTACAGGAGAAAAGAACAGGATGGAAATACCTTCACCCTTTGACCCACAGATAGCATGTATGGGAGATAACCTTGAGCGTTATCATCATGTTTGGTTGCCAGACGGAAAACCGTTGACTGCATTATCCACAGAACACTGGAAGTTTTTTGCAATATACTTTCACTTTCTTGCTGTGTAGCATTAGATAGGTGGAGAAGGCCACGAAAAAGTTGGAGTGCTCTTAACATATTACCCTCTCTACATTTCAGTATAGATGCTGTTAGTGGCCCAATTAACCTGCTAGAGTATACATTTTAAACATAAATTTAATAAAAATCACTGTTGTATATTTTTTTTTAAGCAAGTGAAGGTACGAAGACATGTGACAGTCTTCATCATCAAGGAAATACGTTCATGGCAGATTAGTACAGTGCACAAATTTTCTAAGATACTCAAAAATAGCTTATACTGCATTGTAAGTTATGCAAGCCTCATCTTTAATAAAATAAATCAGTACTATCAAAACCAGCTCATGATATAACAAATCAGCCATCTGTTTGATGCTAATTTATTGGAAGACACTAATTCAGAATCACTGCAATAGTTGGGTGTTTATTGCTCAAATAGAAAGAAGATGAATCTGAAGTCTTCTGCCACACTGCATTTAAAGCTCTTCCCTTAGAAAACAGCACATTGAGTCCACGTAAAAGTATGCACTGCAAAATTTTTTTCAGGTAGAGAAGAATCTGTGGAAGCTTTTCCTAGGGAATGAAGTCCAGAACTGTTGTATGAACTCTGGACAGAATGTCAAGTATGCAATTATTTGAACTATTATTAAAAGTAACATAGTTATTACTTAAGCTCCCAAAGGAAAAACCCCAATAGACACAAGACAGGTATACAGGTGACAATATTTGAAGTATTTTTGTATAATGAAGTTACCAACAAAAAACAGGCAATGCTTCAAAAAGGAAAGCCATGAGGAAAAGAACAATAAATTAAAAGCACAGAGGTATCATTCTTTGCAAGAGAAGAAACAAACTCCCGTCAGAAGCACTCCCAAATCACTTCTCTTTTTAAGTGGCGACATTGAAATTTTAGCATTGATGAATGCTGATAGCACAGAAATCAGCAGACTGGATGTGAAGTAAACAGGCCTTTTAAAATACATAAATGCACATTTAAATTCATTCGGTGCTGATTTACAATGTGCAAAATTTCAAGTACGCTCGTTTTGAGTGTCATACCAGTTCCCCTCAAAAATATGTTCACTAACACGCACATGATTCCAAAGCAACTTACAGAAATAAAAACCAGTTTGAAATTCTGCTTTCTTCAGAAAGGCTTTTATTTTTGCTAATTTTGGATTGCATAGAGGATCCTGTATTTCATGGGTACAACCAAGCCTTGCCCAAGTGCTTTCACATGTTGAAGACTGGCCAAGGGAGCACCACCAGAGGTACAAGTGCTTTAGTCAAATCAAAAAACAATTCTCTATAAAAAAAATCAAACGTATAATTATCCAATGAACACAATATCACAGTATTTACTCTCTTAAATAATCATTAATTTTATTGCAGGTACAAAGAATAGACTGCAATTTGCTTTGTTTAATGACCAAGCTTTTTCTGCCCACTCTCTTCTACAAGTCTTTTAAGTTGACCTTCCATACCCAGTTTGTCTTATACTCTTGTCTCCATCCCTGTGCCTTGCTACGTTGTCCATCACTTGAAGAACCAGAGGTTTTCAAATACAAGCTGTAAACTAATTTCTGCTATATCCTCCATGACCAAGGAAAGGACAAGGTAATTTTTTCTAATAATTACCCAGTAATTATTTTTTTTGTATTTAAGGATCAGGGCATTACTCACTTTAATAAGCAAATGCATGGAAACCTCTGCAGCTACCTTTTGTAATACCATTAAAGGTTAAGCTTTTATAACCGTCACCTGCCCTCTACTTCAAAGCGTGCACTCTTTGAGGTGGATGCAGTGTTGCTGTTTGTTTTGTGAGTTGCCTGGCAGAGACATCTGAGCAGCGGAGAATGAGAACAGTGAGAAAGCATCTTCACCGGGTATCCCAAATTAGTTGGAGAGTTCTCAGAAGGCTCTTCCAAACAATGGCAGCGGTCGCATGCAGACCACCTACGGCCAAGGAACTAGAAAGAAACTCAGAAGATGCTACACCCTTTTCATTTACAGTAAAAGCAGATTCTAGAACATATTACAGGTGAAGATTAACCTTAACACACTTATTTTGAAACTGAAAGGAGCCTTCATAAATAAACATGTAGCATTGACAAAGAAGCCACACTACTAAGAGCTGAAGTAATCTGAAGTAATTAGCTGGAGTACTGTCTCATGGGTGAAGGTAGAAAAAAACCACTGTTTAGTAGTTTTCTTCTACTGTTTTCACTGCTCTTTATTTCAACTTATAAGGAGCCCAGTCTCTCCTGCAACTACAGATACACAAAAAACAGGAACATATTCCATTAAACATTGTACGCCAAAACCTACACGCAATTAAGCTTGACCAAACAGTTTCTAGGAGCTTGAACATACTTGCTTTCCTGACAAAAATTCTGCAAACAAAAGCTCCTTCCATGAGTTAGGTACGCATGCCTTTGGTATATGTTCATCAAGAACTTTCCTTCACTGGAAGATAAAAGTGACCTTCTCTCTTTCCTCTGACGAATCAGACAGCTATACGTCATTTGTATATGATAGAAACCACACAAACACATTCCTCGGCAACAGGAGACAAGAAGAAGTTACCAGTGTTCACTGCTTCCCCACCTCTCCTGAACCAGAATTAAGCTAACACAGCAGCTTTCACAGAAACACAGAATCATTTAGGTTGGAAAACACCTTTAAGATCATTGAGTCCAACCACTAACTTAGCACCAAGCCCACCACTAAACCATGTCCCTAAACACCACATATACAAGTTTTTAAATACCTGCAGGGACAGCAACTACTCCCCAGGCAGCCTGTTCCAATGCCTGACCACCCTTTCAGTGAAGAATTTTTTCCTAATATCCAACCTAAACCTCCTCTGGTGTAACCTGAAGCCATTTCCTCTTGTCCTGTCGCTTGTTAATTGGGAAAAGAGACCAACACCCAACTTGTTACCACCTCCTTTCAGGTAGTTGTAGAGAGTGATAAGGTCTCCCCTCAGCTTCTTTTTCTCCAGGCTAAACTAACCCAGTTCCCTCAGCTGCTCCTCATTAAGACTTGTGCTCCAGACCCTTCACCAGTTTCATTGACCTTCTCTGGACACACTCCAGCACCTCAATGTCTGTCTTGTAGTGAGGAGTCCAGAACTGTGTTTGAGGTGGGGCCTCATCAGTGCTGAGTCCAGGGAGACAAGCACTGCCCCATCCCTGCTGGCCACACTGTTTCTGACACAAGCCAGGATGCTGCTGGCCTTCTTGGCCCCTGGGCACACTGCTGGCTCATGTTCAGCTGGCTGTCAACGAACATCCCCAGGTCCTTTCCCACCAGGCAGCTTCCCAGCCACTCTCCCCCAAACCTGCAGCATTGCTTGGGGTTGTGACCCAAGTGCAGGACCTGGCACTTCTTGTTGACCCTCATACAACTGGCCTGGGCCCATCGCTCCAATCCCTCTGCAGAGCCTTCCTGCCCTAAGGCAGATCAACACTCCCCCCAACATAGTGTCATCTGCAAACTTACTGAGGGTGCACCTTTGCCCAGCTTTCCCCCCACTTCTCTGCCCTTTCCCTGCAGTGCCCCAGCGTGTAAATACACTAGCTGAGAAAACCAGGAACTTTTTCATCTCAGCTTTTCTCCTGATAAAACCCATGCTGCCCATTAAAGAAAGGCAGTTTATCAAGCAGCTTTGACAAACACCTAACACAGCATAAGCACGGAGTACCTGCTTTGTTTTATTCTGAGAGTCTGAACAAGCACACCCCTCTGCCTGGCTTGCCAGCACCACTGGAATGGGCCGGCAGGTCCTGCTGTGCTGCCAGCCTGGCGCGCAGCCGAGAGCAGGTACTGTGCACTCATCGCTCATGTGGCACCCAAGCAAGCAAAGCTCAGATACGCAGACTTGTGTTGTTTGGTGCCATCAGTCCATGGATTTGTAGATTTAAATTCTTACCTGATCAATGAAAAAGAATACTGAACCAAAAATAAGAGAAATTATTTACAAATGCACTCACATCATTTTGGTGATGATCACCACCCTAGACTGACTACACCACCTGGACAACTGGAGAGTTCTGTACAGGTTTTTTGATAACACAGTCATAAATTATGCAAACAGTTATAGAGAAGACTGATTTAAACTAAAAAATCTGGTCACAGCTCAAAGAGGAAAACGCTTCAGAAAGACAAAATGTTGTTAATAAGAACAGAAGTATCCTTTTGCAAGATAATTTTTTTCCTCTTGAAGGAAGAAGAACATGGCAATGAAATGGCAAACACTAATAAATTACCAGTGCTACGTGACTTTTGTATGATTTCTCAATAACAGTCAATATTCAATATAAGAAAGGAGCTCAGATTTCAAAGAATAAAATGTTCTGCACAGAAAAGAGAGTGGTTTGCAGGATGAGCATAGCAGAGGAGTATCATTACCGATGCATCTCATTCTGCGCTTACTCAGTCTGGGTGGGCGTGCCTTCTGCATAACCATCTGATGTGTGATCTTGCAGTTACATTACCCATGCCAAAATCAGTAACAAAACCCTCTCAAATTAAGTGATCTTTTTAGAGCAAAAGTAGGTTTTAAGTAATGAAGCTGAATATAGTATATGAAATCAAGCTGGCACATGTATTTACAAGAGAATTTCAGCCATTCTCATTTATTATTCTCATGAAGCTTTTACTAAAATTTCAAATGCCTTGATGAAAAACCATCAAATGTTAAATTCTTAAGAAGTCATAATAACATTTTTCCCCGTGACTGCACAACCTGATCAGACATAGAAGTAGTCAGATACTGGTCTAGATTAAGAGTCCTACCATGACTTTATTCACGTTTTCAAATACCTCTGAACACAATATTCCATACCTGTTAAAGCTTAACAGTGGTAGAATCCTCAATTGATTTAGCAAATCAAATTAATTGCTTCCATAAAATCTGTGTCGTATTTTTTTCCTTAGTTTTGTTTCTTGGAAAAAGTTATCATACATCTACAGAAGTTAAAAGCAGCTTTCACTCTATGTGACCTTTTCAAAACCACACACAGGAACACCCACATGGGGCCAAATAAAAACTGTCTAGCCGAGGATCCCATCCTCTTACACAATCCCAAGTGGTCGTCTAAGGAAGAGTAAAAACAGCAGGCAGGATGCTTCTCCCTTGTGGATTTCCCAAGCTAGATGTCGTTTCCCCGTATTAAGTAACTTTTAAGAGATTTCCCTTCTGTGAACTTCTCCACTACCCCTTGAAATCAAGTAAATTTTTATCATCCACAGCATCTGTTGACAGAGAAGCCTACTGCCCCTTTGTTTGGTTCACTGATTATTTGTGTAACATCAGATACAGGACTAGCTGAAGTGCTTGGACCATGCCATCTGCTAGGTATTTTTGTTTGTTTTAAGCTTGCTACTTTGTCAACCTCTCCATCCATCGGCTCTCCTTCAGGCCTAGGACTCCTAGTGTGTTTAACTAAACCTACAGCAGAAACTATTCCTACTTTTGGTCAAAGAAATGCCATGAGGCTGAAGATATTCCAGTTCCACAGATTTCATGTGAGGGGAATCTGGGGAGGTGCTGTGAGAGAGTGAGGAAAGGGAAAACGATCAAAGTCCAAATCTTCAGATGGTGTTCATAACACCAGCAAACTCCAGACTACCCACAGCAGCACAGTGATCTGCCATTGTTTTTTCCATTCCTAATACTCCTTAACAATGCTTGAGTTTTGTTTCTGGGTGGTTCTTTGAGGTGGATGGTTGTTTGGGGTTTTTTGTTAGGTTTTTTGGTGGGGTTATTGTTGTTTTGTTTCTTTTTCTTGAACTGGCACTGAACACTGAATAGATAGATGCCTTCACAACACTCTCACAAAACTCCTAACCCCTTATATCTAAGGCCCAAGTGGTATCAGCTGTTCCAGAATTCATCACTTTATAGACAAAACTGGAATTGTTCTGATTTTTCTGTTCTCACTTTAAGTAACCTAAGTTCTATTTTATACATAAAAAAGAACACAGTTTCTGAAAAATTAACCTGCAAACTACTACTAAAAGTTCTTTACTAGAGTAGTTGATGCTGGTAAATTTGGACAGGTTAGGATTAGTTTGTGGAATTCTACAGTAATTCCATAACTGCATGGATCTGTGATGAAAATACATCCCATCTTCCAAGTCAAGCCATACATAAATATACTGTGCCTTCTGTCAACCAAGGCATTTTTAGTGCTTTACCAAGTACATCCCTTTACTCCAGAAAACGATCACAGCTGAGAGCATCTTACAAACATCAGGTCACAGAGTTAAAAAGAATACATTATTTTGCCATAAAGCTGACAAGCATATTTAAGCATTTATTCACAGGGCACAAGGGGCTGTCTGTAATTTAATAGCGTTTGCAAAAGCAGAAGTATTTTGAACTTAGCCTCCCTTTCTCTGCCCCAGTTAAATATTTCATTGTGTAATGCATTGGAATCCACGTCGGTTGATGCATATCTGTACATATTGGGTTCAAAGGTGTGTACATGTTTACATTTGCAGGATGTTTTCTCTAGAAGGGAAAGGAAAAAGGAAATATCATCTGCATTAGTCAACCTTCTTACTCTTGTCGCAGCAACTGGCTGCAGCACCTTTCACAAATTTTTCTTTCTGAGTCAGTTTCTGATACCACGCTCCCTCCCTGAGCAGATGGGAGTGCAGGGAGGGTGCAGTCGATACACCAGAGGGCAGGGCTGCTGGGAGGACTGGCTCTGCAGGAATCTCGTGACATTCCACAAGAACAAAGTCCAAGTCCGGCCCCTGGGATGGACGTAACCTCTGCAATGGCAGAGCAGTGTCAGGAGCTGGGCCTGGGGGTCCTGCTGGGCTGAACGTCAGCCAGCAGCAGACCCCTGCAGTTTTAGCCAACAGCACCTGGGGCTGTATGAAATGGAGTGTGGCCAGAAGGCTGATGGATCTGATCATCCCCCCTTTCCTGACAGTCTGTTATGCCACATCTATAATGCTGGTGTTTCCAGTTTGGTGTCCCTCAGTACAGGAAAGACATTGGTAAACTGTAGCAACTTGAGTGGAGATGACAGGGATGGTCAGGGCTGGAGATCTTGAGCTTGATCATCCAGCCTGGAGAAGAGTTCTCCAGTTGGGTTGTCTTTTGTTGTTGTTGGTTTTTTTCCTTTTATTTCCTGAAGACAACAGAACTCTATCTTTTAAAAGAAACATAACAACATCATGCCTTTGTGAAGCTAAGCTTGGCTGCTGTCTAGCACTCTTCATTTCTGCCCCTGCCCCTTCTTGCCTCCAACCATTTGGTAAAACATTATTTCCTTTAGCTGGTTTCAGTGACAAGACGAAAACAACCGTCCAACGTGCTTGATGTGCACTTCATAAAAAATATTAAGAGTTTGTAATTGCATTACCAATTATATTCTGTAACACAGTAGTAAATCTATTAATTCCACTTTGAAGGATACTATGCGTGCTCCATTTAAGCAGTAATAACAATTAGAATTGAACTCTCTGAAAGCACTGTAACAATTGTATTAATCACAGCTCAGGAATAAAAACGGCCAAAAATAGGGTTTTGTATGGAGGATCCAGAACTGTCAATACACTGTTCAGCTTTACTTTCTCTATTTACAGAGTATGGTTAACTGATAAACTCCTCTATCCATGGAATACTTTAAAAAGTCACCTTCCTGCATTTAAATATAGGAACTCTTCCTATTGAGTTGCCTGTCTACAGAAAAGCTAACTGAACTGCAGCAATTTAGCTGTAAAATACAATTAAAAATAATACGATACGGAACTTGCACACATGTTTGTCTGATTTATATTAACACAAACACAAGCTTATTCTTTTTAAAAGTCCTTCTACTTCCAACCTCAGTGATGAGCACTTTTGTTGGGGGGGGTGGGGGGTGGGGGGGAAAGCCACATCACCACTAAAAAATGCAGGTTTTCTCTTTACCATCTTTCATAACTCACTGCTACTCATCCAAATTACTTTCCTCTCTCTACTGCATTGTTTTATAAACTGTATTTAGTATTGGTATGTTAAGGGATTGATGTGCATGCTTAAAATGAATATAGGTGCCTAAGGTTTAGATGGATTCCCACAGGGATCCTGAAAGGTTTGAAACTTCTCTTAACACAAAGCAGAAGTGTTGTGAAAGTATTGCAAAGGCTTTTAGTAATAATGGTTTTGTACCCCCCTCAAAGTTATTCCAAATATACTTCTAATAGTTATAGGACCAAAAATGAAGATTTCAAACAAATCAACACCTTTCAGCAGAAAGCTACTGTGACCTCCTTCAGGAAATCATTCACTTTTGCAGCGTAACTACTTAAATTCCAATACAAGGCTAGTATCCATGTCATGAGAGAGAGCCAAATTGCTCTCAATACAACTAACACACACGAAATGTAATTTTTTTCCCCAAAATTTGTTCAGACTCCTCATGTACACTTGTAGTTACAGGTGTACAATCCCAGATGTTTTTCATTCTTACAGCAGAACCATCTTCACAAAATAGATAAATCAAGCATTAACAAGAGTATAATCGCCTAAAGGAAGCGTAAATTATTAAATGGTAAGTTATTCAACAAAAGAAGAAAGAAACCCCAACCAATCTCAAACATTTCTCTTAGCAATCAGAAACTTCACAGATTGAGTAGAAAGATTAAATAGCACCACACCCAAGACTTTATAGACTTTACACTGAAGAGCTGGAGGTAAATTTCTAGCAGGTACAGTCCAAAGTCTGGAACATATTTTATTACCTACAGTGCTTTTACTGCAATGATTTAAAGCTTATGCACATTAATGACATGAGTGTGAATGCTTTACACAAAGCACAACAGTCGCACAGACTGATAAAATACTCTATTTTCGTTTTCTTTCTCTCTGCATAACTATCATCAATATTAATAAGAGTTTAATGTGCGAAATGAATTATCTTGAAGTTAGTTATATCATAAACAAATTAAATAGAACCATTTCAATGTTTAGAATATGGCTATGCCTGGGAAGTAAATATTACCCATTTCTATGAAAAAGGCCATAGCGAAAAGAGAATTTCCATACTTACAAAATTGTAGGAACATTTCTAGAGTCATTCTGAAGCAAGGGTGCTGCACTTTTCCATTTCAAGGACAGTATCACTAGGAAACTCAGTTACCACAATAAAAGCCTATTACAACCACATGCTAAGAAATGCTATTTCCCTAGATATAAGGGGGGAAAAAAAAGCAACAATCATTGCATTCATTGTTCTAATTAAATTTTGGTTAAACGGTTGGCATTTCAGCTATCAAGACCAACAAAAAATGCCTTTTATTGAATTCAAGTTGGGATGAAAGCAAAGATAGTTTTTTAAACCTTTATGCCCAAGCCTTTCAGTTGACTGTTCTTCAGTCACACAGGTATAAACTGGAGACCTTACACAGGTATAAGTTTTGGACTAACAACTGTTGTACTCCTTGCACTGAAGCACTTGGCTTCCATCCAGTACACAACTTTCTATTCTAGACAAACTAAAAAGGCAGGAAAGGGTGGTTCTGTGTTGTGTGTTTGTTTTGGGTTTTTTTAAGCCAAATTAGAACTAAGTTTTTCAACTCATTAAAATATCTGTTTCTTGGAAAAAAATCAGCACAGTAAATTCAGGTTCAGCTCCATCATGCACTTATTATAAGCATGAAATTCTTGAGTCAAAAAGATTTCAAGAAAATATAGCAACTCCGCAAATGTATTAGATATGGAGGAAGATCCAAGGATGAATTCAGTATTATGAACTGCAAACATCAGCTCTGAGCTACCTGTCCAAATTGACTTGCATTCTCCCTCCTTTTTTTTTTAAGAAAAAAAAAAAAAAATTATCGATTTTCAAGGTACTTGACTCTGTCTCGTTTTAGCAAAATAAGGCAGCTCTACCAGAAGGAAAAAATGGGATACAAGTCCCAAAAGAATTTATCATCATCATCATCACCACACCCCAAGCTTCCAGGTAAGTTTAAAGAGCTGAGTGTTACTGGTAAAGAAACTCCGCCCCCCCCCCAAAAAAAAAAAAAAAAAAAGGTCCTCCAAAAGCTGAGATGTGGTACTGCTTTCCCAATCAAAGCTCTCCAAAACCCAGATTCTTAAATTCTTAAGAACGCTGACAACAATCCTCCACTTAAAAAGACCATCTTTTCAGGCATTTCTATGCAGATTGCTTTCTTCAGTGATCTGTCTGACAGTGGCAACATTCATCCCATAGAACAGAAATTTCACTTTGCCTTTGTTGACCCTTCAGAAAAAAGCACCCTGAGCAGGAAACACAAGTGGAATCAGGAAACTCAGCATATTGCCCAGAACTACACAGGAAGAACATGAAAGAAATGAGAAACATCAACTGACATTTTTTAAAAACATAAATCATAATATTTTCTGCTTAGAAACTAACATCCACTAAATACCGTGCACTTACTTTCCTACCAAGAAAGAGGAATTTGCTAATGGACTGAACACAGCACTGGAAGAAGCTACACCTGCATTTCACCACCCTCTGGTACTGCTTTTCAGGAACACTATTATACCTGCACATTTAGTGGTGGTACCCAAAAAGACAAGTGAGGCAACTTAATCACTGAAAGGAGGCACTGGTGCTATTGTAATCTTGAATTCTATTCATTGAATTGAATTATAGCATAAAGAAGGTAGGTGCTAGAGGATGCTTTGTGTTTGGCTTAACTCAGTACTAGAAGGCTTCCCTTTTGACAGCCTCTAAAAGGAGAGAGTTGCTTAGAATGGGACAATAGTGATATGGCAGATAGTGATTCTATATGCATGCTTAAAATAGTTACTGGGTATAATTGTTCGTTCTTACTTAATCAGAAGAAAAGCCCATGAAATGTACCCTCCTCCAGATGGCTGAAAAGATGTAAAATATGTGCTTATAGCTGCATCACACAGCAACTACTTAATTTTCTTAGGCTTTATTTTAAAAACACCTAATTCCTGAACAACTTTTTTGTGTTATTTCATATTCATAAAGTATTCTTTCTGAACTGAAATAGAGAGCCTGTCTCAAACTCAAAATGCCTAACATGACAGATAACAGTCATTACTTCTCTCCAGTTAGCTTTAGTTATATAGAACTTCATGCTACAGAAAGCACGGCATTCAAGTTTTTCTAGGGTTTCTTTTTTGCTTTAGGAAATCATGAAAAATAATGGTGCTAAAGAAACACTAACTTGCTAAGTTAAAACTATCCAAAAGTTAGAAATACCAGGGCAAGAGTCAGAGATCCACTATCTCATCTATGTGTGCACTTAATCCCGCTTCAGCAGGACTTCAGCAAGGTCTTCTGTTTATTGCTTTATATAATTTACACTTAATTTAGCATACAGGATTGATAAGGAATACATGAAAAAGTACAAAGCAGCAAAAAAAAGTGAATGCCTTATTCAAATACCAAGTTCTGCAAGGTGATGAGATACTTCCAGCTATGTCTGGAGACAATTTTTGAGTTTCACTCACGACCTATTCTACATATAAACCTGTCATAATAATATTCATAGAAGCCAAATATTTTAATTTGACATTTTATTGAAGAATGTAATTAATATGGTCAAACTTCAACATCAGAACTCAGGGGCTTGTGGTAGCTTTAGAACAAGGTTGCTATTTAGGATTTTAGAGTGAATTGTTTCATAATTGATTCTATGATTCTAAGTGGAAGTTAAACCAAATTGCTGGCTACTAGAAAACAGCATTTGCAAAGAAAATAGTAGGCACGCTCTGAGGATGCCAGATGAATCCTGGCTAGAAAGCAAGACTGTTAGTGAATAATGGATTCATGAGTTTCAGTTCAACATGTCAGACTGAGCACAGATTTTGGGACAGCATCACCTGGACCAGAGCAGTGCTAGGCAAACTTCTATGCAGACATTTAGGCAGCCCCAAGGTTAGGTGGCATCCTGACCTTCTAAGACTGTAAGTTCAGGAGCCTAGGGGAGCAACCAGCACCCAAATCTTCAGGGGGCACAGACTGCCAGCCCTCTACTCAGACTGGTCTCTAGCCTATTTGGTGAGACACTTCGGTGAGAACGGCAGGTACCCGCAGCTATCAGTTGTGCTCATGAAAATAGAGAATTGCAGAGAGACTTTGTGATAAAGAAAGCAAGCTAGATATATTAACAGATGAATTGAAGACCTTGCCTCACTTTCACCATTAACGAACATATTCTGAGAGAAAAGGTATTTGGACACTGTTTAGTGATGGACTTGGCAGTGCTAGGTTTATGGTTGGACTCTACCTTAAGGGTCTTTTCCAACCTAAATGATTCTATTCTGTATTTTTTTTCTTAGTTTAATATTTTCATCTTTTAACCCACCATTGTTTGGATTTATTAGTAGTATTTAATGAGCTTCTTTAAGCGGATACCTCATTTTATAGAATTTAATTCTTATATCGGAACAATAATTTATTTGCTTGAGAAATAAGACAAATTTTAGCTATGCTCTCAGTCTGATTGTTGAGGCTGCCTCCTTTAAAACTGATGCTTGGGATAACAAATTCCATCTCAGTACCTCCATGACATGATTTTACTAAGAACCCTTCCACAGCTGGGAACAACTGGGTGTGTCACCTCTAGAGAGCTGGGTAAGGAAGTGCTTAACATTTTTAAATAGTAACCGTGCTGACAACTGAGAGTCACTAAGCTCATATTACATTCTTACTTTGATAGAACTAAAAAAGAATCAAATGAAGTATTAAGACAACCTTAATAATAAGAAAAAAAATACCAAGCTGCTGGATTTTAAAATAACATCTCCTCCATTTAAACATAAAATCTTAGGCTAACAAAAAACCAAACCAAAACACCAAAACAAAATCAAACACACTGAAAGAATTGAAGGGGAACACATACACATTTATACAAATCACTAGCCACGAAAAAAGATGATGTGCACATGACTGCCGGACATAGTGTGTGAAGAGTAAGTCCATCTGGATAATCTTTATTGGAACACATGACACATTGCCGTACTATACCATTGAGCAATACCTTCTGCAGATTTACAGGAAGACTGAGCTATAAATCTCAGACATTAATCCCTGCTCCCATTTTCATTGGCAGAAAAGAAACTATCCACACTAGTGTATTTTTTCCACATCACCCAACTACCAAACTCATCTCTGATCTAGCAAAGCATGAAGTCTGCAAAGCTTTGAACAGCAACCAGTAATTTTGACCAGCTCTCTTCACACAAACTTCTAAACAATAAAATCTTAAGAAGCTTTTTCTTTGCAAAAAGGATAATCACATAATCACTTGGAACTGAGAGTCTGGATATTTAAGAGGATACTTGCCTCTCCTGTCCCAGATACTAGTAGTAATTATAGAGGAGGGTTTCATGTCATGCCTGTGCATCATCTCAGTTGCAACAGAAAAAATACAAGTGAAAGTTGTAACCTCCTTACCAGATGGGAAGATTATTTTCTTAGTACAGCCTCTGGCAAGCCATGAGGAACAGAGGGTCTTTACCTTAACTCAGGTGACACCACATACAAATAAAGCATCTGGTATCTCTGAATGGCTTGGTGTTGT
Source organism: Falco cherrug (assembly GCF_023634085.1). Taxonomy (NCBI): domain Eukaryota; kingdom Metazoa; phylum Chordata; class Aves; order Falconiformes; family Falconidae; genus Falco; species Falco cherrug. The sequence goes on along the minus strand of NC_073698.1, from coordinate 45,496,384 downwards.
TGATGAGACAAAAAGACAAAGTCCTATCAGCAGAGGTATAGTGAAAGGCAACATGCACGCCCAGAAATTAGGTATGAGGAGAAAATAACTTTCCTGCTGGGAAGGGAGCCTGCCCAGGTGGGATACAGCAGTGGTCCAAGATGCTGACAGCCCAAGGATTTCTCACAAGGTAAGAAAAAGGAAGAGGTACCACACACAACTGCCCAGCAGCAGAGATGGGAGAAACAGAGGGAACACCTCTTCACAGAGCACATCATCCTCAGAGGCCACGTGTTCCTCCTGTAGGACCTTCCCAGCACCAGAGGCAGAGCTATTAGACAAGTCTACAAAAGGCCAAATGCAGCAGGGACTGAGGTGCAACCCCCCAGCCAGTGTCAGAGACCAATTTTGCTCTGACATAAGATGGCAATTCTCAGCAACAGCAGCAGACCCACCCATTTAATGGTACCTTCCTCTTGTCTATTTCCCACATACAAGGCAACTCCAGCATCTCCCTACGTCTGGCAGTACATTCGTGTATCCTACCAGCACACTATCTCCAGCCACCCCAGCTTGAAAAGCTGACTGTTTAAACAACAGTTTATTTAGTCTATTTTGGGTAGATAAAACACACGTGCTAACGGTGGTGCAACAGCAGAACACAGCAACGCTGCTGAGGTGTCAAAATAGACACTGCTTCAGGCACACAATGCTATCCTGTACAGCCTAGCACAGCTGGTTTAAGATATGGGCAATAGGTCTCAGGCAATGGCAGTAAAATGAATTTGCTTAGGAATGTTACAAAGCCAATAATTAAATGCAATCTTTTATGAAATCAGCATATAGAAAAGTTTTCCCTCTGTGACAAGAAATTCTTTACTTCTAATTTTGAAACTATGGTTAACAGTGGATAACATGAAAGCAAGACAGGAAATAGTACCCCCTTTCTGAGGCCTGGCAACCTACAAGTTTTGAAGAAATTTGTAATTCAGCTTGAACGTATGAGATAAATTATTATTTAATAGAAATAAGTAAAAAATACATCAGATAAAGCTCCTGATCAAACAGCATTTCTCTCCTGACACACATATGACTTTCCCTGGAAACCCTTTGAAAATTAGCTTGCCCTTAGGGTAATCAAATGACGCATAATTAACTTTTCAATGGAGTTATCTTTGTATAACTTCTTTCTTTCATTTATTGGAATAAAAACTTCCTTCCTGTCCTTCCGCAAATTCCTAAACACATCAAAATGTGCTAGCACAGTTAGGTCATTACCACTTCACAGCATGCTCAGATATGTAAGTTTTGAATTACTCTAAGCATTTTACACACACTGTGGGACTGTCCTATGATAAATAACATGTGGAAAATCAAGCTTATATTGACACAAATTAAAAGAGCATGGCTACATGGCTGGCAGCTCTTTTGACTCTAAGCCAGACTCCTTGCATTGCTGTCCATAAGAACCGCTCAATGGTTAACGCCGCTTTTTGAAAAACACTAATTAATTCAATGCCAAGTAGGTATGATGTAAAACCCCCATTGTCTTATGAGGACTTCCAAATCCAGCCTTAGCCTCTGCTCCCAGAGCTGGGAGGAGAACCAGTAGAGCTGAAAGGATCAAAAAAAAAAAAACAAAACAACCCACCCTCAAACCAAACCAACCAACCAACCAACCAAAAAAAAGACAAAAAAACAAACCCCAAAAAACTGACCTCCCTTGGGCACAGTGGTTAACGTAGGGATAAGTTGGACAACATCTTGCACAACAGTTCGCTAACTCGACCTCCCTGGGGTTTCAGCTTGTCCTACTGATGCTGCTGAAGACCAGCTCCTGACCACCTCCAACACTTCACAGCTGTACTCTTGGAGCAAACCTCCACCAAAATAACTTCAGCAAGAGTTTTGCAGATAATTAAAGCAAGGCAGAAGTTACCAACCCCTCCAGATTTCAGCATGATGTAGGAACCAGCAGAGAGAGTAACAGTGTCCTGGAAAGGTGCCCATTCCCTGAACACCACATTAGTGAGAAATTATGTTTCGGGTATCAGTCAAAGATTGACAAACACGTTGCCATCTCAAGTATCAGGCCTTCAAAACGGTGCGAACTTTCATTCTGAAACCCGGAAGAGGGTACAGGTAACACACTACTGCCTGATCCACCTACAAAAGACTGCTTTCTAATTAAAGCAGTTATGTGCCATTTCACAATATTTTTTCCCTTGTGTTTACAGAAGGATTACTGCCTATTCCTTTTTCATGAAACTGGTAATTTAAGATGGGAATCAATTCTTAACATTTAACCTCACAGGTTTCCAGCAAAACTCACCAAAGCTGTTTTTTGTTTTGTGGGGTTTTTTTAGATTTCATAAATTCACCCTTTGTGCCAACACAATGAAACCAACTAATACTTTAACAAAGCAAGATGCCCCAAGACAGTATTTTTACATGACACATTTTTCTTAAAACACCTGTGAAGTGTCTATAGGAAAACTCCACCTTAAATCTCTCAGAACTAGTCATAAAACTCCTATTAGGAGACACAGCAGTTCTGAAATCTGAGATCTGCTAATAGTATTTCAGAACCGAACCACTTCTATTTCACAGGAAAACTCTTTTCTCATTAAAACATGAACCCTTTGTGCAATCCAGTACTTGGTTTCTACACAGACACACATCCCCCCCCCCCCTCCTTGACAGGAGATGTGACATTTGGTGACAAACACCTGATTAATATTTGGAGTGGTGAGACCAGCAGTCCTGTAGTCACACTGTACCCAAGCCTCAGAGCCATTCAGATAAGCATCAGAAGTACCACCTCAGCCTTCCAGATTTTACATCAGTAAATCTCAAAGCATAAAGGGAAGCAATGCTTTCAATACCATTTAACAGTTAATATTGCTCCAAGTTTAAAATAACTTGAACAGTTTCCATCTCATATTAAATGCTGTAAATATTCATTAACAATTAGTTTGCATACGAGGCATAATGATAATTCATTTTTTAAATTAAATTTGTGCAAGTCTTATCTACCAGTCTTAACAAGGCTTAAACACTCACCACAGTATTCAGAACTGCTCATACCGCATTAGAGGAATAATTTTCCATAAGCAAACATTAAAAAAAAATTGAACACCCCCCCCCCCCCCCCAAAAAAAAAAAAAAAAAACCAACTAAAAAACAACCCACCGTGAAACAGCTTAGAGGGAGAAGGGGAGGGAGGAGGGAGAAAGCAAAACCACAAAACTCACTTGACTGTAACTCGATTGGACAAATCCTGAAGATCTCCTGGGTGAAAAAGCTGAGCTTCTTTCAGTCCAATATTTTCGCACGCTTTCAGAAAAACATTTATATTATCCTGCAAAGAGAAGTAGAAGGCAGTTGCTTAGTTAAAAGCACTAAGCAGGTTTTGCAAGATGATTAGTGTGACTCTAAATGTCAAAGTCCAGCTCATGTAACTAATACTGAAAAAGCAATCTTCTGGATCACAAACACAGGTCATTTCTCATGCACACAGGCAGGCTGGGCTGCCATCTCAGTGACTGAGGGGTACGTTAAAGATTACCTGGCATAAGGCACTGGTGAGCCAGTAGGCAGCAATCACCACTTTGATGTCAGCTCGCTCAGCAAACAAACGCCCTCTTCCCAGCTTTGCACGACAAGCCTCACCTCTTGCCTTTAAAAATAACTCCAGCTACTGGCGTTCACCACCCAGAAACTCTTGGCAGGGGAGGAAGAAGAGGAGGGACACGCCGTTTCTATGCTCACAGACCGATGAGGGAATATTGCACCTGGAGTCTGGGTTTGGTTGCCGAGCTGAGCTCCAGAGACACAGAAACCAAACTGTATTCAGCTTTCCTGCTTCCTTACTTGGGTTTTTTTTTTGCTTCTTTGTGTTCGTCCTCCCTGCTCCCCCCGACCCCTCCAGCTCACAACAACATATAACAAAATATAGGTGCAGCGTATTACAGCACCCACTCGCTGCACCTGCTGCAGAGCAACAGACTCGTGAGAGCAGGGTTTAAAAAAAAAAAATTAAAAATCCAACGATATGGAGAGATTATACAACTTGTGATCGCTTTCCACTTCATAAACAATAGGCAACAGGCAAGAAATTCCTTCTCGTTAAGCCGGAATGCTATCAACAACAAAAGAATGTGCCCTCTTGCGCACTTGCACCCTTCAGCTGGGAGCCACAGGAAAAGGTACACAAAGTTACTTAATTCGTAAGCTACGCACAGCCCTGTCATTCGAAGGGTTTGTAATTCAAGGTACTGGTACCCGTGTTTAACAGTACCAAAAAGCTCTGCTTCGGCAATGTCATACACTTTAAATTGGTTTGGGTTTCGTGTTGTTTTTTTTGGGGTTTTTTTGATACATCACTGGTAACAGTTATTCCATCATTTAAAATTTATTTTTAAAAAATCCACAGAGAAAACAACAGCTGTTTTTAATACAGACAGTAGTAGTAAAACAAACCTAAGAATCTCACAACCTTCTGTTTTGAAGGTCCCGAGGATTCTAGTATTTCTTATCAGTCTGTAAACATAGCTTAATTCAAAGAAAATATTTGAACAAGGTATTCCCCGTGCAGGCTGTGGGCTTCGTGTTACCACATCCGAGAGATCCTAGGTGTCTCACACGGTGACGGTTATGCCCCAAAGCCTGATGCACGATGTGCCATGGTGGGGGCTGTTCTGCTATGGGGGGCTGCAACATGACAACGGTGATGGGGGACACAATGTGGTGGCAGAGAGGAGGGGGCTGGGAAGGATAGAGGACAGGCAACCTCGCCTCCGCACAAGCTCCTGCAGCATCCACGGGGCTGCTGGCACAAGTGGCCAAGGTACAGCTTCATGCTGGGGGGTGCAATCTCAGGAGGGGCACTTACTTTTCCCCTTCCCATGCAATGCTCCTTTTTCCTTTTCATGCATCACAGGGAAAGCTGGCTAAACTAGTCAGTTTTATTCAATTAATATTTGAGTGTCACATTAGTACCAGAACCCCAAGGACTTGAAAAGGTGTTGTTTCTTCAGCATAGAAGAGGCCAACAGGCTACAGTCGCAGGAAGATTAACTACTTGTTAAATAACAACAGACACACAACTATCACACACAACTGTCAGCGTCCAGGGGTCTGGGGAGTCCAAGAAACTGGCAGGAAAGGCAAAAGAAGGAAGCAGCAGGGTGCAAGGAACAAGCAGTTGCAAGGTAATGAACTAAGTGGCACCAACGCCAACCAAGGCAACATGCCCTGATTGGTCTCACCCATTGCCAAAACTTGAGTAAACTCCCAAAACGATGGGTTACGTCAACTTAACTGCGGAAAACAAGCATGTTGTGCAGGTAAACAAGGAAGAAGATTCAGAGATTTAGAGAAATGGATGCTGCCTACACCCTGAGTACAACAAAAACAAAGCAGAGGAGTTGCTCATCAATGACTGCTTGGCTGCACAACCACTGAACTGTCGGCACACAAGAGAATTGATTTAGAAGGTGTCGCAGCAATTAAACCTATCAAACGTCAGCCTCCTGATAAATAACACGGCCCTGAGAACATCATCGCTGACATGAGTCAAGACCTTCAGAAATGGGTCAGAGGCAGGGGGAGATAACATGGGAGGCAGAGCACAGCTAGTCACAGCACTCACGTGCAAGATGAAACATGGTTCAAAACCTGCCTGCCCCCAGCTCCTAAGCCAGCAGCTCGAGCGTGCCTGCCATCTCGCAGGTAACTGCCCCAACACCAGCTCTCCTTCAGCCACGGCCTGGAGCTGACCCCCAGAGCATCCAGAGGTGACACCCAAAAGGCTATTGCTCCAGTTTGGATATTGACACAAAAAGGTGTAATTTCAACAAATCAGCACTTCTAAATACTGTCCTTGCCAAGTTATTCTTGACCATCCCTAATCACTGTGGTAATCACCAAAGCTACAGGTCTGAAAATAGCTAGCAGATGTTTTAAACTCCACCAGAATAATGAACCTGAATATTAATTTTAAATAGCGGCACAGAAATAAGCAGAAGAAAAATGACAAGCTATCAACCTCACAATTAGATTTATCATTAGAAATGTGAACAGGAACATTGTTCGGTGATTAATGCGCTCAAATATAGAAGTCATCGCACTATTCCTTTTACCAAAATAAATGTACTTCAACAGGACTAATGGTCATTACCACTGCAGCTTCAAAGGGTATACTGCAATCTGAATCTCATCGTACTCCACAAAAATCATTAAGTATTCTGAACTCAAAAGCCTGGAGAAGCACAATACACCAGACCTATTTCCTCGTGACCACAAGTCACCGAAGCGGCGCGCTTGAGAAAAAAAAGGGTTCACACTGTGCCTAACGACAACCCTGCCACTGAGGTGTCCCCAGTCTCTGTAAATGAGGGCAGGCCCTTTACAGATTGGAATTAGCAGAGATGCAGAGAAAGAGGAGTATGATGATGAGGGAAGACAAGGGACCTATATAATGAGAACTAGAGAACGTGGTTCCGTTACACTAATAAAATGGGGCGAGCACAAGAGGTAATAACTGCTGCCATCTACCAGCACAAGGGAACCAAAACCAGAAGGGGAGAGAAGAGCTGTCCAGCCCAAAAGCTTGGTCAGGCAGATCAAATACATTTATGCAGAAAACATATAAGGTTTCTGACCATTAAAAGACGAAGCTCCTGAACTAACAGAGATAACAGACAAAAATCAACTACATGATTTTAATACACAAAGCTCAATCAGTGTATTTCTGCGAGCATGTGCAGCTGGAATTAGCATCACAGAACTACAGGTTTTAAATGACAACAAAAAATAAAGCCTGAAGTCTTAACCACAAAATTCAAGTGTAATTCATTTCTAGTATGTTTTTACTACTTCTAAGTGTTTTGGTGGGAGGGGGTGGGGAAGCTGGAAGGAGACTGGAGTGGGACTGCTTTTCCCCCCAGACAGCAGAGCATTTCAGATGCTCCCAGCACGACTTGAGTTTCCCACACACCGTACAGACTTACATTAAATGCACGGCACAGAATGCTGACTAGGTAGAGCTATTACAATTCAGCATTTCATTTTTGTCTCAAACTTCAAAGTAAACCGCACCCAAAAACTCTGCTAAGTCGTAACACAGGAGAGAGGGAGCCAGCAGTGGGAAGCAGGTCATCCACGAGCAGGCATTTAAATACCACTGTCTGGGGGACTTACAAATGATACCACACACTTTCAGGCATGCACCTGCCTTTCTGGTCCCCATAGGGTGTCACTAGCCACAAAACCTTCCCTCTGCCTGTTGCTAAAGCATCCCCCTCTAACCAACATTGAGAAGGAGCCAAGATGCCTTGCCCATACTGAAAGTGAGTGTGGTCCATGCCCTCCCTCCAATGTCCTAGGAGAGTAGGGTTGCTTTTCTCACTCCTGCATCCTCATGGACATGAGGACCGGAAAAAGCTGAGCCTTCCCTGTCCTTCCTTGCCGGACCTCAGTGCTGCTTCTGCTCCTAGGCAAGGGGGCTGCAGCCGAGCTCTGTACCTCCATCATGTGAATGGGGAGGGAACGGCAGGGCTGCTGCTGCAGTTCTCCTCATTCCCATCACTATCTTTCAGGCCACAAAGAAAACACAAGAAGCTACTCATTATATGGGAAAATATAAGAATACAGACACCTTCCTTTAAAAAAGAATGATTAAAAAATGTACAAATAATAATAAGAGAGTGATCAGAAGCAGCAGTGGTGCCGTGCTTGCACTGTGATCAGCTCCTAACGTATGTCACTGTGGCAAGAACTTGAGATACAGGTGAAGCAGCACTATGACAAGGAAGACAAGACAGCGCTGATAAGGTGGAGGTGGGGGAAAGTACATATGCTCCTCAACACCTCAAAAAACCCCCACCCAAATCCTGAAAAAAGGGGGGTGGGGGTGGGCACTTTCTAAAACAGGAAAAAAACACCAAAACAAAACAACCATGAGCAACAGGAAAATGAGGGAAAAGATAAAATGCAAAAAAGATCAAGACAGAGTTGACCTTAAGTAGGAAAAAAAACCCAACCCAAAACCACCAACCTGAGAATGGACATACAATGCATAAATACCAAAAAGAATTTTAAAAATCTCTTAAAGGAAAGAGCATGAAGTGAAAGGTAATTAAGAAGTCTCCGCATCATGTGCATATACCATCTTATTTTGATTACTTATATGCAATGCAAAAATCACACTAAATTCAGCTTGTATGTTTGAGCTGCAATTTAATTAAAAAAATAAATCCCTCATTATCATTATTATCTGGGTAGGGCAGCAGGAATATTAAATACATGTGTAAATACATTTGCTTTCTTTAGGGTGCAGTCATACTGTGTGGTAAGCCTGCCTTCTCCCTAGTTAACTGTTCCTCTGAAGCCCTGCGCATGCACTGAAACACAGTGAAATCTCGTAGGCATACAAGTTGTGGCACATCTTTCAGTTCACTTGGCATCTGGGAGAAAAACAATTTAATTAACGTGGTGTTTTTCTGTTTTTCCCGGCTGCGTCAGCCAACAGATGAAGACAGTTCTCCAGGTTGTCTCCTACTCTCCCGCAAATACCTACCATTTCAGTTAAAGCCCTTATTTCTACTGATACTCAAGCTCTGTTTTGTTTCTTTTTTGCTGGGGATTTTAGGGTGGGTTTTTTGCAGAGTATGAAGGGGAAGAATGGGAACAGTATTTCATAACAGCACCCTATGCTCACAGGACCATGCAGTATAAGTATTCCAGCATCATCCAGGCCATGACTTGGTGCCAGAAGTTGTTTTCAATTTCTGGGCTCAAAAAAAAAAAAAAAAAAAATCCACCCAGTACCTACAGTGCCTAGCAACAAAAAACTTACAACATTTTAGGAAGAGAGATTGATGGTTTTTTCTGGCTACAGAATTCTGAAAATCATCTGACTTGATCATATGTAACAGGCATTTATCTTAGTACTATATGAAGACATTTGGAGTCACCTTGAAAGCTTACAGTGTGCCTCCTTCAGCTCAGCATTCACGACAAACCCTCTTTATTGGCATCCTCATTCTCTTAAATAAGGGTGTATTTCCATTACAACAAGAGGTAATTTCTATAAGTAGAAAATGTTTTTTGTAGATGTAGCATTCTACTGACCATCAAAGCCAGTTCATATCAGTTTCATACAGAATTTAAAGCTGCATTTGGCAGCAGCAGCACTGTACAGCTACCCGCTGTTTATATTCAGAGGTGGAGTGAGGGAAAAAACCTACAGCAGGAGCTCGTTGAACAAGTCGGGTAACTTGCTCTTCCTCGGAGGTACGTTTCGGTTATTAGTGCTGGCTGCAGCTGGGGTTAGAAGGGGTGAGGGGAAGAGTGAGGAATGGGACTGAACCAAGTTTGTGGTCTGACCACAGGCCTGGGAGCCAGGAACTCCCAATTACCACCTTGGCCTTGCATATCAGGATGCTTGATCCCCATCACCCACTCGTCCCATCTGTAGATTGTGATCCCAGCTCCTACAGCTCTGTTTCTCTGAAGGCTGCTAACGGGTTCGACCTTGAACAGAAAGGAGGAGTAGGAGGAATGGAATAGCTGAACTAGGGTTTTTTCCTCCCATTTTGGGCCCAAAACTAAAAATAATAATTAAAACAATCATCCTACAGGCGTAATTTGACTTAGAGTGACCTCAGGGCTTTTGTTCAGTAAATTATACCACCTGTAACAGAGTGCGCTGAGCACTGTATTGGCCAAAGATCAGAAACGATGCTAATTGCTTTGCCACTCCCCTCTGCACGCCCTTCGTTGTTTTTCCACATTGGGTAAAATAATAAATTATTGTGATCCTTGACACAGGGATTCCCTGCCCCAGCTCTATGCATGATTACAGACACCAACTCTTCAACAACTCATTTCCAGTTTTCCTCTCAAAAAGCAGGTGCTCCCATTGCCAATACAAACTCTCCCATTACCTTAGTACTCCCAGTACCAGTAACTGTAAATCAGCTGGGAAGAGGAACTTTCCCCTTCACCACTGCCATTCACAAGTCTCAGGGTTCAACCACCATGGAAACCACATTCTGAAGCAGACTTACCAGGTAAGAACCATTCTGGTTTTGGACAAAAAGCCTCATTCATCCCCCAGACCCCAGCTCCATGTAATGACAGCAGCTGGTCACAGACCTCTGTAAGACCAAGGTGTGTGTTGAAGGATCTTCCCCACAGTTTGTTCCTCAGCTCCCAGTGCTGCCCACCGCTGTGTGTAATGGCCAGCACAAGACCTCTCTGCCCAGCTCACCTCATTGCCTGCAACCTCTCACAGCACTGAGCACCACAGTTTCTTTCCAACAGGAGTAATGGGATTAAGGAAAACGCACAACAGAAATTAATGGGTTCATTTTGAAGCAGGACTTCTGGGTTGACAGCTGTTGAGGTGCTTGACACAGAAAGGGACCAACTGTCCCCAGTGACTCAAAAGCCCTCCCAGGCCCATGTCTCTTACATGTCTCTACAGCATAACCTTTACTATGACAGTACAGCTCAATAATACAGCACCAATGTGTACCAAACGAGCCTTTTACTGATAAGAGAGAGTGAATATCAGGTTGTAAACTGCAGGTGTGTTTCTGGGATGTCACTGCTACCAGTAAGGCCAGCTGGAAAGGAGAAGGGCAGAAGTACAGCACGTGGGCACCCCATGCAGACATGTCTTGTTATCAAGAAAGCTCTCTGTACTTCACAGTTTCATCCCGTTTTGGACAAGACAAGGGGAATTTAGCTCGCCCAGTCACAGGCACTTTTACTGTAAAGAAAGTATAGTCTCAGAAAGCTAATACGGAATAAACATCCTGGGCTATTTCTGTGTTTAGACAAGCCTTAACTTTCCCACCAGTTAGTTGCATTCCAGTCAAAGTCAAGAAAAAAAGGAAAAAAAAGAAAAAAAATAATCAAGTGATGTGCTTTTCACCCCAAACGGTTTATACAAAACAGACTTTATAAGCAAAGTGTGTTAAATACTCCAGCGCCAAGTCACTCCACTACACAGAACTGGAACGACAGTAATCCACTTAAAGGTGAAACTCCCCTGAAGCCTAATGAGTAATAAAAGAAGACCTCTTGTTCTTGAAACACAAAGTTTTGGCCGGGCTTGCCTCCCCCCACCCTTTTTTTTTTTAGTGGTATACAGAAGCTTTTCTGTTTTGCTTGCACAGGTTAACAGTTTTATATAGATAAAATTGAGCCCCTCTACACACAGGGCTTGAAACAGAGCAAGTTGTCTCAGATTCTTATTTCACGTAGTCCCTGATTTTTCAACTATAATTCATTACTCCATTCTTCCTAAAACAGAATTTGGAAGTTCAACTTTGCATCCTTTAGGAGCCAGATATCTTTTGTTTCTCAACAGGAGCAGCATCCTACTACTGTATGTAACCCTTGCTGCCCTACATGGGCTTGTCCTGTGCTGTTGAGAAGCTCTCCCAGCACACCCGGATCAACGAGCAGGTTGGGAGACAACTTGCCTTGCAGCCCATCTGAACTCCTGCATTAGTGCCGGGCCTCCTCATGTCCCTCCCCGCCCTCGTGCCCCACAGAAAGCACGCCTGGTCACCAAACAGCTCAGTCCTCTGCATTTGGCAGCATTTGATGCGGGTATTGTATTCAATAGCTCCTTTACATACATCACTGGCGGAGGGTGATTCAGCACAGGCACACAGGCACAGAGGTGTTCAGACAGGCATTAAAACATGTGGTATGAGGATTTTGTACCAAACAGAAGAGTGCGCAGCACAGCTGTACAGCTCCAGCACTGATACCACAGCAAAAGCTGTCACCGCTGCAATTAACTTCTACTGTCTTTGGAAATTGCCAACAAATTTTAAACAAAGCACATCAATAAATATCTGACAAGCCAGAGAAAAAAAAAACAACCACTGTAGTGTCCAGCTAATGAAGATTTAACACAGATAAAGACTGACTGTTGCAAGAAATCTCAAAACCATGCTTCCTTGGCAAATGCAGGAGAAATCAGATTATAAACAACACCAGTATGATTTAAGGTGTGTACCTTTTCTACGTGGTTGACGTTCTTTTTCCAGTTAGGAAGGAATGTTTCTTTACAAACACAGAAACAGTCATCAGTTATTTAAAGAAATAAAAACAGCAAAAAAAGGGCAGAGTATATCACAGACTACAGCTGACTGAGTTCATAAATGGAATTTGTTTGTAGTTTGTTTGGCAACTGGATTTATGTATTTTGTTAAGTGCTGGCAAGTTGAGGTGAAAAATGTCACACTTTTTCAGAGCTTTGGTTCAAAGCAGGAGGAGGGACGAAAAGGTTCCACATTAGAAAGTTCCTGCTGCCAATCATATTACTTTAGCACTAGTTTACCAGAATTTTTGAATGAATTAATTACCATTTTGACATCTCATCCCAGCAACACACTGGAAGCGTCGGTTTGGAAGACATGATCTCATTTAAAGCTTCCCCAAAATACTACTTTTGATTCACACGCATTAGCCAACAGGCACAGCACTTACCGTCTCCTGACAAGCAACCAGGGCGAGTAGCTGAACCACTGTTTCTTGGGGTTGGCACCCATATAATTTCTCCCCACTAATGCCTCCTAGATACATTTCACTTCATCATCACCCACTCAAAACCTGTCAAGTTCAATCTGGTGTCTGGGTTGATCGAAGTCTTGAGCAGCTACTAAAAATGTCACAAAGAGTTTGCATCAACCTCCTCTTTCCCCACACCCTACATTTCAAAGTGTTTAGGCAGCAACAGAAAACAATTAAAGGAAATTCAGAGCTAAGGCTGAAACATACCATATGTTTTCAAGCAGAAGGACACAAAACATCAGTAAACCACTGCCGAGATTACATACTCCCACTATCAGGCATTGAAAGACTACAGAACAATGTCATCTCTAACTATTAATAACCATACTTCCTTTCTAGCACACAACCCTCTTTTCTTAATTGTCTAAGAGAGGTATTTCCATACAAGCCACATTCCTCTTTCCCATAAGACAGCAGAAAGAGTACCAGAAGTGATTTATAGTTCCGCATACATTCCTAGCGGGTCTTGCATCACTCTTAACATTTGCTAATTTATAGTTTTAGATTCTCAGAACACAGGTCAGACTTTTTCTTTTCTTTTTACTTTTTTGTTTGTTTGTTTGCAGGATAGTCTATGACAGAATTGCACTGAGAGTCCAAATTTCACCCCTACCCTACTCCCCCACTCTGAATTACTGATTGACCTCAGGAAAGCCACTAAAACTACCATTGCCCACAGTTTGCTATATTCTGGTGTAGAACCAAAACCATGGTAAAGAGATCTTTGCTAAGTACTCAGAAGCCTAATATATTAAAAAAAAATTTTATATAAGAGGTAAGACTTTTCTTACATTTTTAAGCATAATGATCAGGTTTCTAAAATGCTTCATAAATTTACAAAGACCAACAACAATTTATAACTTTCTATTATTTTTTTTTTTTTTCAATCAGGATTTTCATTCCCCCAGTTTGTGCCCCCATTATATTTTCCCAAATTTGAAACAACATCTGCTTAGGAGTTTGCAGTACAAGCAACTGAAACATCCAATTTTTACAACGGAAACACACATGCTAATTTCCGATTGCATTTTCTGTGGCACTGACAAAATCTCACTAAAATTCATTAGGTAAGAAATCTGACACATTGTTTGAGGACTACATTTGAAATACCACGCTGTGTCACTTCCCAGGTGAGAACGTATTCTCTCAAGGTAATATCATAGAATGATTTGGGTTGGAAGGGACTTTAATAATCATCTAGTCCACCCCAGCCCACCCCCCCACGCCCCCGCAATGAACACAGACATCTTGAACTAGATCAAATTGCTCAGAGCTCTTGTCCAACCTGACCTTGAACGTTTCCAGGGATGGGGCATCTACCACCTCTTCAGACAACCTGTTCCAGTGTTTCACCACCCTCATCATAGAAAATTTCTTTATATCAAGTCTAAATCTGCCCCTTTTAGTTTAAAAAACCCTTGTCCTATGACAAAAGACCCTGCTAAAATGTTTGCCTCCATTTTTCTAAGAAATTTTCTAAGCCCCCTTTAACTATTGAAAGTCCACAATAAGGCCTCCCTGGAGCCTTCTCTTCTCCAGGCTGAACAACCCCAGCTCTCAGCCTTTCTTCATAGCAGAGGTGTTCCAGCCCTTTGAGCATTTTTGTTGTCCTCCTCTGGACCCACTCCAACAGGTCCATGTCTTTCCTTTGGTGAGGACTCCAGAACTGGGTGCAGCACTCCAGGTGGGATCTCACCAGAGTGGAGTGGAGGGGGAGAAACACCTCTTTCAACCTGCTGGCTACACTCCTTTTGACGCAGCTCAGGAAATGGATTGCCTTCTGGACTGCAAGTGCACATTGTTGGCTTATGTCCAGTTTTTCATCTACCAGTACCCCCAAATCCTTCTCCTCAGGGCTACTCTCAATCCCTTCATCCCCCAGCCTGTATTGATACTGGGGGTTGCCCCAATCCAGGTGCAGAACCTTGCACTTGGCCTTGTTGAACCTCATGAGGTTCACACGGGCCCACTTCTTGAGCTTGTCCAGGTCCCTCTGAATGGCATTGCATCCCTCAGGCATTTCAACTGCACCATTCAGCTTGGTGTCACCTGCAAACTTGCTGAGGCTGCACTCCATCCCTCTGACTATGCTATCGATGAAGATATTAAACAGTACTGGTCCCAGTACGGACCCCTGAGGGACACCACTTGTCACTGATCTCCACCTGGACATTGAGCTGTTGACCACTGCCCTCTGGATGTGACCATCCAACCAATTCCTCATCCATCAATCCATGAAATCCATACCTCTCCAATTTAGAGAGAAGGATGTTGTGGGGGACCATGTCAAAGGACTTCCAGAAGTCCAGACTGACAATATCCATAGCTCTTCCCTTGTCTACTGATGTAGTCACTCCATCACAGAAGGCCACTGTATTGGTCAGGCAAGACCTGCCCACAGTAAAGCCACGCTGGCCATCTTGAATCACCTCCCAGTCCTCCATGTGCCTTAGCACAGCTTCTAGTAGGATCTGTTCCATGATCTTGCCAGGCACAGAGGGGAGGCTGACAGGTCGGTAGTTCCCAGAGCCCTCCCTCCTGCACCCATTTTTAAAAAGGTTAATGCTTCCCATTTCCCATTAATCTCTTGCTTCCCACAAGAAAAAGGAAAACAACACTTTTGGCAAGTTCTGTTACCTGCAGCATAAAAAGGATATTGAATGAAAAGAGGTCGATAACTACTACTGTATAGAGGAACCTGATCTTATTTCTGCCATTTGAAGTGCTCCTGAGCCTGCATTAGATGTATAAGCTGCCTTAGAAAGGACATCACACGTGTGATGCAGGGCATGAGTTCTGTCAGACCATACCCACTTTCGCTTCCTCCCCCTTCCTCCTCAGTTTTAGACATACTGAAGTTGAAAGTCAGAAGAAACACCGACTGCTACTCTAAAACAAAAATCTCCACTGATGTAAGGATTATGCTAAGTAACTAGAAGTCTCTTAAAATACTTGTCTTTCTGAATTCCCCAAAATCTTGCTGAGCATATGCAACTGGAAAAAGAGGCATCATTGCTCATTAACTTTGTTTACATATTGAAATTACCAGCTTTTCATGAAAAAAGACATGTATCATCTTGTGCCTTGCCTTATGAAAAGCAATACAAGACTAATCAGCCTCCAGGTGAAAGACATCAAATATGACTTGGGCAACTTCATCCTTCGCAGCAGCGCTGTGTATACATTTACCCGGTACCTCTGAACTTAACACTTCAGAGACAAATCAAAACCCCAAGAGCCAGGCCAGCCGTGAGAGAGGGTGATGTGGGCAGGGCTCAAGGCAGAACCCACATCTGTTGCATCAGCTGTAGTGTGTCCTGGTACTCTTCAAAAAGGTGACTTAAACCTTCAGAAGAAAAAACACCACTCCACATAACTCAGTATTACTCGTTCATCGCTGCAGAAAGAAAACATCAGACAAGCAAACAGACATGTCAAATGGTTACCAGCTCATTAGCTAGCTCTCAGCCAAAATTTACGAGGCTATTTCTTATGAACATTTTTGGGCCCCGTTAATGAATGCACAGCCAGCAATTCCTTCCAGGTTTGAGCTTTTATTCTTTGGTGTTTGGTAGCAAAGCAAACAACAGTAGCTTTCGTGTAACTTAGTCCATGTATTTGTGTATTTGCCCTTCCTCATTGTTCACAAAGAATAGAAAGAAGTTCATACACTCATTTTCTCATACCAGACAAGCTACTATTAATATTACTAATGTAGCCCATACTAATCAAATTCACAGAGCAGGAGTTTACAATTTTTAAAAATCAAATTATTAGAAGAGAAATACAAAATGCAAGAAGTCAGAAAGCATGGACCAATATAAAGGCTATACTAGACACAAGGAGGTGAACAGCAGGAGAAAATAATCAGGATTTTCAATATGAAGTAGTGAACTGCAGAATTAGAGCTGCTTTGAAAAAAAATTGTATTTTTAAAATTAAAATAAATCCTCTCATATTAATATTACCATCAGATTTTTCAAATTAAAGTGGAAAACAGAACTAATTTGATTGAGTAATCTAGAAAAGGAGCTTTGTAGCCAAGTCCTAAATAAAACATAAAACTGAAATAATCTTCACTTTGCAAATGTGGATTTTACCTGAAAAAAAAAAAAATTTAATGTGTCCTATAATAAAGTTAAAACGTCATCTGCATGCCATTCCCCTCCAACACAAAAAAACCCAAATGAAACCAAAACCTGTCAAGAAAACTTTCCCACAGAAAAGAAAATGTTGGCCAGCTCTACTTGATGACAAGAGATAAGGAAATACCAGGGTGGTTCCACAGTTTGCAAAGTGTTAGACACAAAGGCTTACAAAAATATTGTTTAATGGCAGCATTTTTACGTTCTCCACCCTGTCTTTATCTTCTCTTTCATTTTGGTATAGCTTTCTTTTACATTTCTCCCTCCTTACCTTTATTGTTCCCTACTTTCCTGGTTTAGAAGGTACATGCCGATGATCTCCATAACAAAGCGGTTCTCCCCCACTCTTTGAGGTGGTTGCCTTGGTGCAAGTGGAATTAATACCTTCTGATACATTAAGTAAATTATATAATGTAGTGGTATATTATATTTCATTAAAGAGAAGAATGATGTTTGAGTAGCACTTGTCAGAAGGGCACGTTGGGCCTTGGTGAACCAGGAAAATGAGTGTTTGAAATACCCTACCCAGAAACCCATCAAGACACTCTTCACCCTATAGGATTCCAAATTCCCCACTAGAACAAAAAACCAAACAAAAATACCACTCTACAGTGTTTCAGATGCCCATGTTCAAAGCTGGGACTGCCTAGAGATGCGCAGATTTATTCTCTTGTGTGAAAGGGAAACAGAAGTTCACAAAAAGCCTTCTGCCAAAGCTGAAGAACTTAATGAAGATGACATTTGGCACTAATATTCATCCAGCACTCACACTGAGACAGTTATCAACATCTCTACTCATTTGAAATCAGGGGCCAACTTTAAAAAACATGCACTTATGTTATTTCACTTCCAATTCTGAAAACCCAACAGTTCTCTGCTCTGCCCTGTGGTTTGCCCTCACGCCTCTGATGTGATGAAATGCTTCCCAACCACAGGGCGAAGTGTTGGACTTCCATCTCACAGAGGCTGCAAGGAAAGATAGATAGATGGTCTTAGAAGACCAAATTGTTACATTGCAAAGCAAAGTTCCCATTAGCTACCACTCTCCAAAGAAGCTATCAACTAACTCTGAGTTTGCTTCGCCACCTGGTCTCAGCTGGAAACTTACTTTAACTGAAATTTTGCCTTGCTACAGCACACACAGTTATTCCTCCTGAGCAACAAGCAATGTATTATTATGACAGATATGTTGAGCTTGCATATACTACATAAAACCCATTCATCTTCCCACTGTCTCGTGATGTCTTATGACTTCCATCCCAGTTTATGAGTCTCTGTGTTCAGCCAACTGTGTTGGAAACATGAGGTTTCTGGGGAACAACGACACTGCAGCCAGAGATGCACCTCCAAAAATGCTCAGCAGGGCTTTGTTGGAAAATATGCTGTCAGACCACAATGTCCTCCCCCTCATGTAATTATACCCAAACCATCTCACATGAGGGGGTTCCAGCTGAAGCATCCGTATTTATCGAGAACCAGGTTTTCTCTGGGCTTGCTTTTGCTAAGCATTGATTTTATTTCTATCACTCCCACCCTCTGAGAGTGCTGAGCAAAATGATTTTGCAGGATCTGAACCCAGCAAGATTTGTAAATTTGAGTCATCTTCTTTAAATACCATCTCTGTTTCACATAAGTATGGACCAGAAAAAGTGGATTTTTAAGGCAGACTGCACTTGCACTACCGTGCATAATGAAACCTCATCACCCACCATCCTCTGACTTTTTGGTTACCCTGTTACCATTTCTGCCAGAAATGCCTGAGGGCTTCAGGAACTGCTACTCTGCACCGGTTTGCTTGCCTGCTCTGCTGTACTAGGGAAAACACGTGTAGCTCTTTGCACAAACCATGTTTTAGACAGTTTGGAAGATAAGCAGAAATTAAATTTTTGTTTTCCAGAAACTATTTTAATGCAAAGGTTTTAAATGGCATTTTTTTAAAAATGGCCAACATTAAAGCAAACAAACCAACAGCCACATCCCAGCCAACTCCCTTCAGGAAACCTATGGGAATGTCGCCATCTCCAAAACCTGCCATGGGCTGGTAAAAATCAACCTGCCCCAAGTGGCATCTTTCTGCGACTACTGCTGAAGTTAGTCTTTTGCACCCTGCAATTGGCATGCCTCATTGCTCAGGAAACCACCTTAAGAGCTGTATGGACATTTCTTCAGTCACCTGTCTTTCACCATCCTATCCCTGCAACAGCTGTGGTACCTGCCTTAACCCCACTGAAGCAGTTTTCCAAACTGGCACAGAAATGAACAGAAAAACATGGCTAAGTGAATGGCTAGATCTCACCCAAACCATGGGAGGCATGTGCCTCAGAGGCGAAGCAGAGCAGCAGGGGCGAAGCAGCATGAAGTGGAGGTCAAGTTATGGCCCCAAAGAGTTGTAACAAACACTCTCACACAAGGCACAGCCCAGCCTTCCTGTGCCATGCCAAACTGGGGATGAATTTAATCAATATTTTATAAGCTTGCCTAGTACCAATTCAGCATTTTTTGTGAACTGAATGCCAAGTTTTTTTTCAGTATTTAATTGTCAAAACACACATATTTATCTGTGCCACCATGTTTATACCTGAACCACTGCAATCCACACCCAAAACCAGCTAAGATGTGCTTGGAATTTAGGTGATCCTGCTAATATAAAGCCCCTGTTCGATTTTATGATAACTAAGGTGTCATAAAAGTAAATATGACATATATTAATAATGCATTTACTCCATTTAAAAAAAAAACAACAAAGCACCAAGCACCTCACCCTAACTCAATAAAAAAAAATTATAGCACAAAATATTCCACATAAACCAGAATATTTCATTATTTACATAGGCTTTCACTTCCTATTTTACTTAAAATTTGTTTTCAAAATAACCATGAACTCAAAGAAACAATACAATGAAACCCTTCTGGAGATTCAGCTGAACATGCCTGTTGAACACTGCATTTCTGTACCGCTGAGAAAACCTGCCAAGTATTTGAAGTAAACACAACACATACACACTTACGTGGTAGTCAAATATATTAACTCTCTAGAGAACAGAATGAAACCTGAGCAAATTCCTAGAAGGGAAAAAAACACAAAGGAAAAAAAGAAACAAGATGCCTTTGAAACCATTTGTTTCCTTCTGATAATCAGACTGCCACAAAACTGTCAAGAATATGGGAGGTTTGCTTCCTTTTAATCAGAAAAGCCAGGAGACAAATGCTAGCTGCCCAACGATGAATGGATAAAATGTTTTGGAAACGGACTTGAGGACATGAGTCTAGAGGACTGCGAAGAGAAGCTGTAGAAAGAACATGATCAAAAGATGTTTGGATTACAGGATTTGCAAGACACAAATTCAAGTTGCAGCATTTGTTTATCCTTTAGGAAAAAAAAAATTAAAAAAGGTCATCTCTTGAAGTCAAAACTTCCATCAGGTTTAAAGAAAAAAAAATTCCCCCTAACAACTGTAATTTCTAAATCTTAAAAGTTTGGTGGGGAGTAATTAATGCAAGACTGAAAGACATGGAAATCCGAAGTGAGAGCCACAGAAGTATATATATGAAGCCACAGAAAACACCGTGGGATAAGCAACTTACAAGCCATGAAAATATTTCTAGAACATGGCAAGCCAGCCTTCTGGCTAATTCCTTCGCAAGCTCTTTCCACCTCTAAACCCTACAGTTCATCAGCCACAGTATCCTGAGCCTATCAGGTATCAATGCATGCTTTTCCATAAATGCAAAACCCCACCATTTTCAGTTTGAGTTTTACATGCTGGGATGAAAGCTGGGCTCTTCAAACCTGGCGTCACTGAGCACATTCAAGTCTGGGAAAACACATCTCCCCTCCCTCCACTGCCACCGTAAGCACCATCTTCTGGAACCCTCCCATTACGGTCCTCATAATAACAATCTTCTGAAACTGAAGTATTTTATGTAAAACCTTTTCCATGGGTTAATACAAAACATCATCTCACTCAGTAACTATTCTGAAGTGGTATTTTAATAATACCACTGGATGATCTTGGTTTACGAGAATCATTCACCTTTCCTCCCCTTTATTTTTGAAGACTTGTAGGAACTAGAAACAACTTGAAGGAACAATTATACACTACAAGAAAGATACCAACTAAACATCTAATGAATAATCTGAATTTTTGCATCTGGAAACAAACAAACAAAAAAATGCATATAAACCCAACAGTTCTTACAGTTAGGATTCAGGACAACATTAAAGCCACCACAAAAATTAAATCCAGCCTATGGTTTTCTGGTTTGGATCGAATGGCTACTTCAGAGGCCATTTAGGCAATCAAACTGCTGATAGAATAACTGTTCTGTCCTCCCCAGAATGATTTTGGTTTCATTTGAATTTTTTTGAATGCCTCACGGGAAAAGAATGTGCAGCTCTCATTATTCACAAGGCTAATACCCTAAGCTTTTCTGGGACAAAGGCAACTAATACTTTCTATATTTATTTGATGTGGAAATGCGCATTCTCAGTTCGTGCAATAATATATGGCAAGTTAATTCAATCTTATGACCTCCAGCCACACTTACCTACACTTCTCTAATGAGATACATGGTTGACCAGCAAAAGCAGATGTACTGTGGGCTCATCCCACTAAAACATACAAATAAAAGTATCTAGAGATGTTTTGCATTCTACTCCTACTAAGAAATCAGGTAACATTCCCTAATGTTGACACTGCATGTTTACCATAAAGTGGATGTTCCGTTTGTTAACAGGAATCATGCATATGTCACTGTTTATCTTGGGTTTTTAAAGATGAGACCAATAGAGTTGTTGTGACAGGACTAAATGGCCTAGATACCCTAGTACACGTGAATAGCCAAAAAGGCTTTTTTCTGGGGGGGTGGGTGGTGGGGTGGTGGTGGTTGGTTTTGTTGTTGGTTTTTTTTGTTTGTTTGTTTGGGGTTTTTTTGTTTGTTTGTTTTTTGTTGGGGTTTTTTTTTGGGGGGGGGGGGGGGGGGGCAGGGAGAAGGATGAAGTAAAAAATATTTGCATTTGTTTACCCACAAAAGGGTTTCTGATGCTAAATGGCTACAAAATTTACCCTACGGTCTCTTGACAGCAACTTTGCCAAACAGCATACAGGAAATCTTTTACATTTCCTGTGAAAATGATTACATCTGTCTCCCCCCTCTCCCTCTGACAATGTGATTTACAGCCAAAACATTGGCAAATCCCTTAACTGAAGCCTGAAGAGAGATCATTGCATCAGAGTTATTTTAATGCAACCTAAACTTTGCTGTGGGTGGGGAGAAGCAGATTCTAAAAATATTCCAGTTACACAGAACATTTCCTAGTCTGCTTATTCCCTAATAAAGGGACATCTGAAGTGGCTTGTGAATATAAAATAGGATGGTGGCCTTTAAATAAAGGGAAGTAACACTGTATAGGTTTGTGCACAGCAGCCGTCATCTGTGTTTGATATATCTGGGGATGATTAAGCTTCACAGTGACAACCTAATTAAAGGTACAGACCCAAATCACAGAACAGGTAACCTTTGTGGTTTAAGGCAACATATAAAGGGTACAATTTTAAACAGAAAGGGAAACAAAGCTAAATTTTGAAAACTTAGTAGGTTTTTGTAGCAAGACCATGTAAGAACAACAAGCAAGAAAGCTCTCATTAAAACCAAAGAGAACTTGGTGTCATACCCCAGATACTAGATTTCATGCCGCTACTTACCAAGCCAGCTATTGGAGTTGACAGACGATTGATTTTCTTAACGATGCCAGGTTTGATCTTGTTAATCAAACTAGAAAGAAGACATATGATTTTGTTACATAATCAACTTTAAGCATGAGCATCAATGCTTATTAAGAAATACTTTGCATGTAGTGCTACCTACATGACTTGAACCAAGTAAATCTGAACCTATTTTTTTTAGTACACATAAATAGCCAAAAAGGCTTCTTTGGGGAGGGGGGAATGAAGAAAAAATTATTTGAATTTGTTTACTCACAAAAGGGTAATAAGTCTTTTAAAATCAGTTTTCCAAGAAGTGACAAGTAACAACAGACCATACAAGCAAAAATAGGCTAAGCTGCACACACACATGCACAAAAAGAGATTTCTGAGAATGACAAAGTGAGAAAAAAGTAAAGAAAGTGCCTGGGTAGCCATGGGCAGAAACGGATCAGTGTTACTATTACACGTGTGGTGATGTTGATGACACTCAAATTTCCCTTTTAAAGACTTTCTTCACATAAAAGTTCTGATACGGAAGATGGCAAAAATATATCAGAATATTAACTTTCAGAGTTCAAGGTGAAAGCATTGATATTCCTGTAAGTGTAAGAAATCATCTGAGTTTTCATAACGTTGTCAAGCCCCGTACAATGTGTGCCACAATAATTTTTGGCAAACGTGACTAACACACACAAGTAATTTTCAGTTTCGGCCAGAAGAAACTCTGCCTCATATCACTCTTACTTTATACAAAATTCATAATTAAACTAAGACAGGACAGACTAACATGTCACTGTTAAATACACAAGCCCGAACACATACCTTGTCCTGCAGTGAGGAAAAGACACAGGATTCCTTGCACCTTTATATCCAAGGTTTCAGTCATAGAGGTAGTGAAATACTGTGGTTCACCAAATTACATGCTAGACCACAGGAGCGACACAGAATGGGAACTGAGGATACCCTGCAGGCTTCATCTGCCTATATACCTTTGAGGATTTTGGACTTGCTCCCTCTTCTTGCTGCTTCTTGTCTGGCCAGACCCTTTACCCCACAAAGCATCGGCAAACATTTGTGATCTACCCACACCAATACAGAGTCAGGACTTGGGAGTTTAAAACTCTGTGTAGGAAAAGGCATTTTTTGCTGAAGCAGCAAATGTATTTGGAAGATAAACAGAAAGAGAGTTACCTAGATACACTGGAATGGAGAATAGATTTCTATGTGCCTGCAGAAGAAATAATGGCAGCAGGTCCTGAGATTTTTCAACTGCATTAAGTTATTTAGTAAACAAAATACATTTGATGACTTTTCCATGACAAGGAAAAAGAAGTGATCTGCTGAGGTGGAATTAATAAACAAAAAGTTACCCGACATCCCACCCCCCACCCTTTTTTTTTTTTTTTTAATCTTCCAAACACATAGGTTTTATTTGTTTTAGCGTACTTAAGAACATGAAGTAGCATGTGATCACGAAAGCCTTAGTGATTTCTTCCTCTAATGTATACACAGGAGATCTGGTAAAATGTAAAAGGCTTTATTTTGTCAACTCAGTCAACATGTACACTTGGTCATTAAGTAAGCCAAACAAACCAACTGGACTGCTACAGGAGTATGTGGTGCAAGTGTACATCTTATCTGCTATAGTTTCAGTCAAATACACCATCTCCAGAGATAACGTATCTGTGGACACTAAATTAGCCACGTCCCAGGTAAACCAAGGAAATGGGCAATGTCATGTCTGGTTTGTTTCAATTATTTAAGATCTTGCACTCTGACTTTTCAGCAAAGTAGACATCTGAAAACCTTTCCCATCTTGCTCTTTTCTACTTCCACAGAATTTCTATGAAATCACTTCTTGTACTTTGAGTATGTCAAATTTAAAATTATGACACAGGAAGACAGCTATATGATTTAGTGCAACATAATGAGGCATCTTGCTTTCAAGAAAGCTGCATGCCTCCTAAGGCAAGCTGCTTAGCTGAAGAAATTACAGGATGTTTTTTCTTGCATATGGCTATTAAGTACAGATAAATTTAACTGATTTGCATTTGGCAGATGGAGGCTCATATTCTTTTGCCAAATAAGCGTCAACAATGAAGATATCAAAGAATTAGAATATATCAGTTTACTGCCAGCTCTTAAAGACACTGTTTAAAAGTTACAGCTGAACACAATACACACATCCCACTAAATACATACCTGAAGAAAGATCTTCTTATTAAAAGTATACATTATTTTTATTACCACATTCAGTCTAGTTAACATTTGATTACCTAAGTAATAAGAATACAATGTCCATCTCTACGAAATGATTCAAAATTAATCAACTCCCCATATCACAAAGAAAACTACAGAAGAAACTAGCAAGACAGAATTAATGGGCGAAGTGCCAAAACAGAAACATAGAAGGACAAGGACAGAAAAGACAGTAATATTCACAGAAGGGAAAATGCAGGGATGTTGCCTTTTGGCATTGCTTTGATTATTTTTGGTATATAGTAAAAAAAATTTCAGAGAACTAAACCTTTATAAATATTTTCTGAAAGTTAGCTTGGCTGAACTGATTTAAGAGTGGTTCTGAGATTCAAGAGATTTTTTTAAGTGTCCCAGGTAGCTCTCTAAAAAGATTTCTCTTGCACTAGCATTCTAATGACATTTACACCTGCTGTTCCTTAAAATACTAAGGGATTAGCACCACTTCCAGTCCTGAAACCTGTTCCAGTAAGTACAAAACCAATTACAGATATGTGGAAGAGACCTGACAAGTGGGTATTTTACATCTCTGACTCAGTCTAGCAACGAAACCAGACAAGTCCCATTATTGCCAAGCCTATAATATATAAGCATAAGGAAGCTTTTGGAGAAAGCACTCCAAAAAGAGCTGAGGTCAGAGTTTGCTGTTGAAAGCAATAACGAAGTCAGTCCAGAAAGTCCTGAAACCTGGACTGCACGTGCACCTACCTGACAACATATTTCTGTGTTATGCTGAGACCCAGTCCATTTACTTTAATCACCCTAAAGCATTTTTTTAATGTTTTTATAAAGTATGCCAAATGACATCCAATAGGTTCTAAGGTACCGAGATACTTGGATGTAACTGTTTGAGCAGTATTAGTAACGGACACATAAAATCAAATGCCTGCCTGTCAATTTACAATTTTGTAAAGTTCACTTCTGAAATTTAGTACCTTTTAAAAGAAAATTTATCCTAGTGTAGACTTGTCTGGTAGGACTAGGTAGCTTTCAGGATTTAAAGAAAACCAGCACACAGAGTTTACAATAATTTCTTACTAGGGAGTGGGAATAGAGGACAAAACCCCAAACATTAACAACAGCGAGTACAGGGATAAATGAGTGCTCTGATCCCAGCCATGGCCACATCACCTTGCACAGGCTGAAGAGAAAGCCCAGCGATACCATAAGCAACATAATCAATAAAACCAATCAACTGGCCAGATGATCAGCACGATCCACTCTGTAACACACGAAGAAGTGTGTGGGACAAGCCATGGGACATGTAGGTCTATAAAGAGGATGTCTGAAAATTGTTCTTCCTTCTGACAGCAAACAACAGGTATTACAAAAATTAAATTACTTATTACAAAATACTTCTGGTACTTCAGAAAAGAATTTCAGGGGTCACTAAGGAAAGCAGCCAACTAATGTTAACCTGAAGAACATAGGCAAGTCAATACTCACTCGCACAACAGGACTCCATTTTCTAGAGCTGCTCGAAAGTCATTGGTTCCAAAGCTTTTCCCAGTAACTGTCTATAAAAATAAGAATTGAGAGTTAATTGGACAGACACACAAAATCAGGACTAGCAAGAGCATTTAGGAAGTACTAAAAAAACGTAACAACCAAAACCCACCAATAAACCAACAAAAACTTTTTAAGTCAAACTTTAGTTCATACTATTATTTTCTTATATTAATTTCAAAAGAAATAAGTATTTTAAAAACAGTTCTTTATGCCTCAAAAGAAGTCAGAGGCAAGATCTTCAAGCAGTTTCCTCTAGTTTAAGTCAATCATCAGATAAATTCTTTGGGAATACTTATTATTTTCTAAAGCAATACCAGCCACATTGAAAAGCATAAAATAAATTTCAAACAGAAGAGCAAAAAAGAGGAAAAGTCTTTTATCTCCTACTTCATGTTACAGCGTGTATACTCATGATATCTGGCACAAAGTATTTTAATAGGGTGGTTTTTTTCCTGCCACTTGCACCTAAGGCAGTGTGACTAAAGAACCACCCCAGCAAGTCCGCGTTACCACGTGCACATCAATTCCCATTACTTGGCAAGCGGTCGGACTGTACTAGTGGGACTACTTTTTATATTCAGAACAAAAAGCAGTGAACAGCGTCTTATAAAGGACTTAACGTACCCAATGCCAAAAGCATTGCCTACCGGTTCTCAGCAAAGTTGTTTGTCATAAAAGCTTGCTCCTGGCATTGACTCCCTCCATCTCAAATGAAACCATCAACACAGCACCCTGCTCCAGCCTAAACTCACTTGGGTGCTTCCTACTAGACCTCCACTCTGCCCATGCCCCTTGAAGGGACCAAATGTGGCAGATTTCTTCTAAGTACCCAGATGAGTAACCCACATGCAAGCCAGAAAAGGAGTCAATATTCCTAAAAGAGTCCAGAAGAAGGTTTTATCCCATTTGGGTATAGAAATCAAACGCTAGGAAGGGTATTTGAGCTTCAAGGTCACAAGGTTAAGTCACTAATTAATTACAAACCTCCCTTTGGGGATCCTGACCATCCCTGATACTGCACAGGACTTCAAGGACACAATTAAATGTGCTGTGGAACCTGTGTGCATCCAGACCAAAGCTACTGATTACCAGAGTAATTAAGGAAATTAGTAGTGAAACAAATGAGCTGTGCTTGGTAAAAGAGCAAAGGAGACTGTGTAGCTCTTTAAGGATATGTTACATTATCACCCTATTATTTTTTTCCAAATTGCAAAAGGAACATATACTGACACCAGAAATCCTGCAACTTAAGTAACCAGTTTTAATGTAGGTTACCTTTTCATTCAAAAGCTGTAACTTCAGTCTCCCTATTGAGGACAAAGCTAGATGTTATTAAACTCTCCTTTCGGGTTTAAGGTTTTCTAGGATTTAACAATAATATGAGAGAGTTAAATGATGGCACACTCAAGGGAAGGAAAATTTTGAAATTCAGGGAAAGAAGAAAGAAAATCCTCAACTTTTAATAAAACCAAAGGATGACGGGATGACAAACTGGGAGAACTGCATTTTATACAGTATTCCTATAACAACAGTCTGTTCTTTCAAGAGAGCAGATTTTGCATCTTAGCAATATAATTTTCAAGAGTCATTTAAAAACACAGCATCTGAAAATTACCTTTACCTCAAATAAAATACGGTCTTTTGCTTCCAAATTTGTATATTCAGTGATAATAATTTTGAGGAAACTAGCTAATGTAAAAGCACTGAATGTTTAAATATAAATATTTGTGTTCCCTAGGTTATAGGGAATACGGGTTATAAATTAAGCCCTTCATTCTTCAAGCTAGAAACTTGAAGCGTGCATGTCATACAGCAGAACTGTACTGCAACAGAGGCTGTAGGACAGGGGTCTAGCTTTCTGGTTATGTTTCAAGTGCCCATTTTAAGAGTCCAAAAGTTGTTCTCATTCTGGAGTTGTCACTGACACCTACAGGACTACACAGTCCAAATGTCTGGGTTTATGTAGACAGTTTACTGATGTTTCCTTCACCTAGAGTTGGGCCCATCCCAAACCTGCAATGTCTTATATATCCATCTACAACCTTCGTGCTGTAAGTCCTTTAAAACAAAAAAATCCTAGAACTGCAGCATTTAAATAAGGAGATCAGTCCACAAAAATTATTCTCAAGAAGTCAAGGAGCATGTGTCACCAAAGACACATTAAACTTCAGCATAGCCCCTCCAGAACACGGGAGTGCCACGCTGCAGTGGATGGCCATGTTTTTGTGGCCTATCTTGTGGTCTTTTCCACAAAAAAAAACCAACACCTGCCTCCAAAACGGAGTGCAAAACATTTTTGACTGCCACAAAGTCTTCAGGCACATGACCTCAGGTAATTAGAACATTCTTGAACAACAAGAATCCAACTTCAGTACAAGGTTGTAAATGCTACTATTAGACTTGCAGACCTCTTAAAATTACATTAGAAGGTATTACCTGGAAGCATTTTGACTGAGTTATTTGCAGAGCCACTGTGGCAATCAACACTGATTTGATATAATGGATGGAGCTCTCCGACCAATCATGTGATCCACAGATTTTGACGACTACATGGTTTGTTGACATTAAAAGAAAAGCGTTGGTACTGCCAAGCTAGGTTTCATTAATATTGGCTTTTAAAGGACAACTAATAATTAAGTAATTAAGAGGTATTCTCAAGTAACAATTTAACACCGGTGGCTTGAAACTGAAATGTTTTCCAAGTTGCACAACAGCTTGAATTTGTTGATGTCACAAAAATAAGTGCTCCATTTTTAAACCTTTCATACAGCGACAGAGGACTTTTCTCAGCACAGACTGTCATCCAGCTTACACCCACTGCAAGGCATCAAGCTCAGCTCTAACTATTATAGCCTACAGAGGAACTACGTATCATTAACAAAAATGGAAAGCCAAGGACTGGCTCAGAGTTCCCTGACTTTTAAGAACCCAAGTAAGATGAAGTGAATCCCACCCCGAGATATTACATCTTCAAACAATGTCTACGATTTGTGAGTCACTGTTTATTCATTAAAACTGGTTATACTGGGTGTGGTACTCTTATGTAACAGGCATAATTGATTTTGGACAATTTTTGAACCACTTAGGCCTTGTGAGCCACCAAATAATAAAGGAAATATCTTGCAAAAGCAATTTTTATCCATGTTTGAACAACATAACTCTTCAGGTTATGTCTCTCTTCTCTCCTTCATTCAGCTGAATGTATTCTGCTTCTTTCTCTGCTTTTTTGACAGAAAAAGAGCAGTGACATAATTAAAGGCTGTATCATGAAATCACATGTAATTGCTGCTATAAAAAAGTCTGATTTTATTTTTGTAAGACAGCGTCCCCTAATACTTTGGTAACTTGCAATTGCCAAGTTCAAGCAATTTACTTCAAACAGTATGCAAATCAAGTCTTTACTTAAATTTAGACATTTTAAAATTGCTTACACATACACAGAGGGCTGGTTTCATTTCGGGTTTACTGTGATTCCTGCAGGAGACAAATCAAGAAGAAATAACCAAAGATCAACCGTTCTGAAGATGGAATGACATCAAAATCATGATGGAATGAACAAACAGCACGTGGCACAGAAGAATATGCTAATTATATGCCTCAGTATCAAAATTAACACCGAGTACATGGCTTTGGCTTGTCCTACTAGAGGCCAAATATAGCTGATCAGAATAGGCCTTCCTTGCCTTAAAAGCTATTCAAAGTTGAAGGCTCTTCAGTATTAATAAAAAATACTAAAGGAGTTTATGTCAAGTTGCTTTCATAGTTTACACAAGTTTGAATGGCTTTAGCAATAACGCAGCTTTACTGCAGGACAGCAAATGTTTTCAAGTGGGTTGGTTTCCCATACATACCACTACATGCAACTCAAAGTGCAAGGGACTGGCACGTTTCTCCATTTAACTTTGTTGTGGTGGAAACACCAAAGCTAGACTCTTCCCCATCTAATACAGGACTCGTACCACATACACAGGCATGCTGGCTAACCAATTCTCCGCTACAAGAGTATTAGCTGCTCAGAAGCAAGGAGGCAGCTCTGCATCATGCCCAGCCAGGGACCTGAACAATGCCTTGCTGCAGTGGAGCCAGGTACTCGGTGCCCAGCCAGCTCTACAGTTCACACTGGCCAGCCCCCCTCTCTCCACCTCACTCAGAGCTCCTCTACTACTGTCCCATGTGGACTGCACCATCTCCAACCACGCAAGGACGCTGTGCACCTATTTGAGAGAAATGCTAACTGCATCCACATGAAGCACACAGCTCCCTGATGTAGGGTCGTAGGTTAGGGATGGAAGATTCAAGAAAGGTACTGAACCATGCATAACAGGTTCATGCAGGCTCATGCAAGGATCTCATGGGGTAAGCCATTCATCAGATGGCAACCTCAAGGATACTACACCGCCTTATGAACTTCAGATCCCCAGCTCAGCCTGCTGCAGCAAGAAAAGCCAAGTTTATCATGCTGCAGAGAGGACTTGAGCAGTCCTGTGCTGTAGGGAACCGGGACACTATGAATCTGATGCTGAGGTACCACCCCACTACAGAATTTCAGCTATGCCTGCTGGTTTCTGTCACAGTGCCAGCCTCGGCAGATCACCTCACACACATATCACTGTCTGAATTACTACCTTGCTAGTGGCCTGTTCTTCCCCCTACCCATTACCAAAAATCTGGATCAGACCACATAGCAAATGGCCCCATCCTTACATAACCCCAGCATTACATATCTCCGTTTACAGCACTTGTTTGGCTCTAACCGCCCTCACCCAACACACCCTTCTAGAACGTACTGTTACTGTACGATGCACAGGGAGATATCAGGCTACACCCACAGCCAACAAGCAAGCATTCAAGCAGCTCCCAGCACCCTGGCACCTGTACGGGTTGGCAGGGCCTGGAAGTAGATTCACGACATGTTTCCATATGGTATTTTAAGCCCACTGCATTTTATATACAGTTGTCAGTAACATGCTTAACCTCAGTAACGTGCTTAATCTCATCTTGACTGATTTTATCTTTTAGGGTCTGTCGTGAAGGAAGACTAACACACAAACAAAAAAAGGTAGCACAAAAGCAGTAGGGATTTTTCCCTTTCCTGTGTTCCTGTAGGAACTGGTGGTTCTTCTAGACTGTGACAATGACAAGGCAGCTGCTCTGTGGGACACTTCAGATGCATTACCCAAAGTCCTGCCTCCCCCTTTCATGGCTATCTGTAGTCCTGTTTAAATCCAATGCAGGATATGAGCTTGTCCTTGAACGGCTTAAGCGGTAGCTGTCAAAAACACTGCCATTGTGCTTTGAGGTGAGGAGCTGTGGGTGCTCGGCCTTTGCAGACTCCCTGCCCAGTTCTCTCCCCCACACACTGGTTCTTCCTCTCTGGATTTCTTTTAAAAAAACAAACAACAAAAAACACAAACTTGCCACAGTTTGCTCTAGTAGTCAATTGATTTATCCAAATCCCTCCCAAAGGGCAGATGGTAGGAACCACATTCAGAGGGTTGCTGCACACAATCCTCAACACACAAGCGACAAGAACCAGCTGGTCAGGCAGAAAGCCTCTGGCACTGCAGCACACAGCCCGACCACAGTGATTACCAGATTTCTCAAGGTCAAGCAGTAGAAAAAGAGTGTCTTATTTTTGAGGCAAGCAAGATCTGTCTCCCTGAATTTTGGGCCCCAGGAAGATGAACAGAAAGATCGGGCATTCATATCTTCCACTCATGGGAGAACACTGCTGGCATTCCACCTCTGGCAGCAGAGACAACGCCAGGTCCAAAACGGCCAAAGTCAGAGGGAACCATGTTGCTGTCTCCCCTTCTGATCACAACTGACATGGTCCAAACAACTCCTGAGGCATCAACAAGTGCTCAAGCAGCTGGTACCCACACAGGCTTTCCCAGTCAGCTGTCCGACAATGGGCTTACAACACTGCCCAGCCCAACAGCTTCACAGGAGTCAAGAGCAAGGCCTGGATTTCTACAGAAGGAAGCTCCTCATTTCAAGTCCTCACACCTCATTGCTAAAATCCATGACATGCACAACTTCACTGAGGAAAAGAGCTGGGGTGGCTGGAAATAACAAGAAAAATATCTACCAAAAAAAGATCTGCTGTATAATCTTAACTGTACAGCAAAAGTAAGAAGGCTGGAGCAGATACATATTTTTGCCACTGATCACTTATGCTGGACAATGTGAATGCTCCCCCTTCTACCCATAACAACATCCATAACACTAATGTTTTTCAGTTGGAATAACTCCTGCTCTATTGCTTAATGCAAAGCCATACTCTCCCGTTTACCATATACCCCAAATCCCTGGGCATCATCTTATTCCAGAGGATGTGGAAATTTTTCAGCCTTCAGCCAAAACTGCTTTTGATAACAAACCAGAACAGACATTTATAAAGGGAAATGGTTGATTACTGAAAAAGTCTTACTGTTATTTTCTATCATCAACATAATGATGGGGTCTTATTGTGGTATGCCTTCTGGACAGACAAGCCAAGACTCCTGAAATAACATAAATTTTTACAAAAGATTAAGAAAAACAATGAAGAAAGGGCAAGCTAGAAGGGGCACTATTACTGGTGTGGTAGGTGCAAGAAGCGTAAGTCTCTGCTCATCAGCTGCTTACGCTTTGTGGTTTTTTCAGCTCTTCTGTTAAACTGCATATAGAAACAAGAAGGATGGAAGTGAAGTTTTACTTCCAATATTTAAGGAACTCCCTGACCTAGGGGAAAAACACTGCAGAAAGAGCAAGGATAAACACTTGGGAATAATCAATCCAGTCAAACTCCCCTCCCCCCCCCAACAATATCAACCCCCAAAACAGCAAGATGAATAAGCTTACTGTTATTTATACCGATGACTGTACTGACAGGAGTCAAAGTAGGAAAACCAACATATATTATTACTAAGTGTGATAAAAAAGCCGCACGGTATATGCGGAGACGGGCAGCATAAACTAGATGGAGGTAGGTGTTCCAGTAGGATGTAAAACTTGGAAATGCAAAGTGAAATCTGAATTACTAGGAATCTCTGAAAAAACCCGAATCATCGTGATTTTATTGTAATTATATAGGTACACCTGATTTATCTGGAAACTATTAATTCTGCAAACAATTTAAATGCATGCAAGTTCTAAAGCTGCCATCCTAAGTGATGCATGCTGATTTCAACTTTAACCATGCATTTACTTTGTCACATGTACTTGCAACTAACTTCAGTTAAATAGAAGTGGATATTTATGCACCATCCCAAGACAACAGAAGAGTAACATTACAATTTAAAATTTGCCAGCTGAACTCCATACTAGTTCAGTGGTTGGTGGTAAAAGAAGGGTAGCATTAGGCCCCTTAACCATAAACGTTCGGAATTAAGCAGAGGATAAAGCAGTAATGAGAAAAACGTCCAAACATTCAGTTCACCCCTAAAACTGCCAGAAAACAACCACTTAATTCTATAAATATTAAAAAAAAAAAAAAAAAAGTTTACTGAAGGTTGTCTTTCCCAAGTAATTCACAGTATGATGGTGGTATACTAGATGTGCCATAGAAAAAAACCATACCCAGGGAAAAAGAATTATGAAGCAATGATTTCTAGAAAAACAATTGACTGAGGTAAGAGAAGAAGTGGCAAGCAGAGATTCTAGTTTTTCTGGAATTATCATGTTTCATAACATACGTGCTCTCATGCTAGCCTGATTTTGAACTTGCCCATTGTGAGAGTTAGTCACCCTGTATACCTTAATCTTTTTTCTGAAACATCTCTCTCTTCAGCACTGCATTGGTTATTACCTGCCCTCCAGTTGTTAATGCCTTTCCAAGCTGGGGAATAAATGATCAAGAGATGAATTAATCTATGCATAGCTGTGTCTTCAGCTGGACTGCTCCCTAGCGTCCACCTGGAGCATACAAAAAGCTTGCCCTGGACAGAAAAATCAGTATGTCTTCAACATCTCCCTTAGGAAGCTGAAATAAAAAGACTAGAAGAATACTGGCAACAACACAGTTTAGAAAAGAGGACTTGTGAGAAGGCTTAGACACACCACATACAGAAGAAGGTTTGGTAGAGCTGCCTGAGCAGTCCAGTCACAGAAGAAAACCATGGTCTTCCTGCTGCACCAGAGCCTCCCTTCCCACTCTCCTCCTCACACCCATGTGAAGGGTCTGCATTTAGAAAGTGTCCTGCAATCATCCAGACTACTTTGTGCTTTAATATAGTACTAAAAATGAGAAAAGGGGAGGAAAAAAATATCCCCACGTAACTCCCTTCATGCATCCCACTGCCTCTCCCCTGACCCAAAACAACCATGGCAATCAAGCCAGGGGTTCCAAGCACCAGAGAAGGGCATCACAGGGCTGGACCCACAACATCCTGGAGATGAGAGAGGAATAACACTTGGACTTTGTGCAGATTCTTGAGAGGCTTAACATACCCAAAGATCCAGTGATTCAGCGCCCTGACAGCCAGGTGGTATGTGACCGAATGGGGTGGACAGCCACACGCCCTCACAAAGAACTTCAAGTTCAGACAGTAATAATAATAATAGAAAAAAACCACCCTGAAAACCTCTATGCAAAATCTGTCTATACCATTGCTTTTGCTAAAAGAGGAAAAAAAAGTTTATGACAACTGCAGCACTTCTGTTTCATGGGAACGAGAAAAAAAATGGTTTTACAAGCTTCAATTAAAGTAAGAGACATTACTTGAAATATTAACAGATAAAATGTTAGTGACACTAAAATCAGATTTGTCTAAGTAAGACAAAGGAAGGATTAAAGCAAACAAACGTGGACATTTCTGCTGTAAAGGTACCAAAATCACACTTGTCTAATGTTTTAATGTATTATTTTATATTTAGTATTCCAAGTAATGCCTCCACTACACTATAATTGAATCTTTGAATATTTTGTTTATGCTCATTTAGAATAAAAGATAAATGTAAGCTATAAAAAGCCTCCTTATGTTTGTATTTCTTAAGTCTATAACTTAGTTTTACTTTTATTGTAATTCCAGGTCAGAGTATACACTGCTGATTTTAACACAGGCTGTCAGTTCACTAGCATTTATTTTTACAGGAAGGTCATATCTTAAAGAAAATCATATCTTTGCTTATGCTGATTAAGAAAAATATGCTAAAACTCCACCGCTATTTGCAAGCAGGTCCCTGTTGGGATTATTTATGTTAGTGGCAGAGAGATAGAGATACCTAACAAAACAGCCAAAACCAGAGCACACTTCTGCCCTACATTACAGTTATCTGTTACAAATCAACTTCCTTGCTCCTGGCTGCACCTAATACTTTGGTATTTTAAATATAAAATATCAAAATATTTTAAATATGCCCCCTTCTCTGGAGGGCAGCACTGGTGCTGCAAGCTAACTGGGGATCTAACCACAAGGTCTTGAAACTGCATTTGGCAGAAGGAGGAAAAAGGCATCAGATAAAAGAATATGCACACAAGAAGGAAATGCTTTAGATACAATTGCTCTTGTGTGTTTAGCAAGATTATTCACGCATGGAAGTAATTTCTTGTTATTACTGGAGATTTGTCAATCTTTACAAATTTTTCAACCTTTACTGGAAGCAGTACTTTGAGCAGCATACGCATTGAGATACGATTTGAGTCAGCTTCAGCCAAAAACTTTCACCAGCATCCCCCTTTCTCACACACACACACACGTGTGTGTGCACAGGGTTTGGGGAACCAACAGCCTTCTCACCGGGTCTCCCCTCTTGTCCCCACATGCCCTGATATTTATATTTCCATCTACACCCACAGGTTTCCAACCCATTTCAGCAGGCTTACTTAGCTCGTTAACACGGCAACAAAGGGACAGCAAGCAAAGAAATTGTGTGGAAACGACCATAAAGGCAATAAGTGTCATGTACGGAGTCTGGAAAAAAGAGTCACGACACCACTTCCCAGTAAACTATGGCACTTGGCATTAATTTCAGTGCTTAAATGATGTCATTGAGAAGTTTCAGTATTATCTAGCAACAGTTACATAGAAATAATCCATTAGGTAGAAGTCAACTGAAATGAATTCTGACTTCAGCTGTAGAAATATTATGCTCTTCTCTGGAATTACAATAATTCAGAGGGAAGATTAACTTACAAGAACTCTACTGATTTGCCCTGTTCAAATCAAAATAAAAGCAAGACTGTAATGTTCTTTACTACAGTTTAGTGGTTGGAAGTTTTCAAAACTACATTTAAGTTTCAAGATCTGAGAGCGAGTAAGCAGTAGGAGAAGCTATACAGAACTGCAACATCAAAAAAAAAAAAGGTATTTCATGGGTTTTCTTTGGGTTTTTTTTTACTTTTAAAAATCTGAAGTTTAAAGAAATATAACACGCATGCAAATAATTATATTGGAGTATTCAAAATACACTGTACGTGTACCAAGTCACTAAGCTGGGAGCAAGGCTTCTGAAGGCTCCATTTCCCAAGTCTCATAGTGATATAACGCGTTAATGAGCTCCTATATTACAGCGTCGGACATCGCCACTGCTTCGCAGCACCACCTAATGAGAGACGCCAGGTACGACATATGACCAGAGGCTCTATGCTTATATGTAGTCCCTCTCCTTGGCAAGAGATGAGAGAAATTGCCTCTGGCAAAGAAATTAAATAATTGCAGACGAGGAAGGATGGCTATGGAGGAAACTGAAGTCCAAGGGACCCACAAAAGGATGGCGTGTATTTGGAAAGACAACAGGAGCACAACTAGAGGAGGCAGAATACCAGTCTGGGCAAAGGAACAAGGAAATTTACGCTCAGTAAGTTTTGCTGACCAACTCTTGTCTCCGATTAGGTTTTTTGAGGAATTTTAAAATGTGAACGCTGCCCTTGTAAAGGATTTAAATATAGAGGAATATTTGATGAACACATAACAAGCTACTGAAGTGTCTTCATACCTGGAGAACACACTCCACGTGTGTTCTCTGACACGAACACACTCTTGTGCTTGATCACAGAGCTTTCAGCTTTTCAGGGGATCCTATTCCAGCTACGCCTCCTTCAAGATCCTTCTGTCATCTCACAGCAGACATGGGTCCACCCTGCACAGTAGCCTACGCTACTCACCCATTATTTGTGATTACATATGTATTTTCCCCCAAGACGTAACTCCTTCACTGTTCGAGATGTATTTGCCTTTACAAAAATAAAAGTCATTGCTAGCAGAAATCGGGGATCGGGCTACCACTGACCTCAAAATCAGGACTTCACCCTACTTAAAGATTAAAGATGATATGAAAAGGCCCTGTCAGCTGTCTTTCCTATCTGAACATTTTGGTCTAGTCATCTGAGTATTTATTAAGCCAAATACACCACTAGCAAGCTCTTACCCTCCATAAAACTCTTCCACTGGTTTGCAAAACCACAGAGAGAAGAAGCGTTAGCAGCTGTTAAAGTCATAGGTGGCCCTGCACAGGGATAACTGCAACGCTTCAAAGAACTGAAGCAAAGAGCACAGAGGACAGATTGTGGTACAGAAGGGAAGTCACCAGCGACAACTGTTGCTCTTCCAAACCCTTCCAACACCTCCGCCTTCCTATCTTTCCTCTTGGACATCACTGCTTGCCACTCCACTTCTGATCAAGGCTAAGCACCAACGCAACCCAAGTGTTACTCAACCACCTCCAGCATGACACTTCCTCTGGCCATTTTATCGCTCCTCAGCAAATGCATCTTTATTTATTTAAATATTTAAGGAGCCAAACTGGTTTGACAGAGTGCTTGCCTCCTCACCTGGGCATGTTTAGAGGAGCCCAAGATAAGACTGACTGTCGTAGCAGCTCCCCAGGGTTGCTATGCACACTGCCCAGAGGTAGGATTTAATTACTAGTCAAAAGCAGCCAATCTTCCCCTTATTACAGAAGACAATTATAATTTGCTTATATTTATTATGACATCCTTGCAAAAATGTTCATGACTCTTTGTAAACAATTCCACACTCTGCCAAGGAGAGGCAGAAATTTACCCCTTAGTTTCCATATTCAACCCATTAAACATTTAAAATGCGATTCCTCAATATTTTTTTTAAAATCATTATAAAATTCCATGTTGCTGAAAAAAAAAATCTCTTTTCCTCTGGAGAAAAAAAAAAAAAAGATAATGGCATATTAAATAATTAATCTGCACATGGCTTGTGCATCCTTTCGCAAAGGGAGACACTGACCTTAAGGCCCACACGGAAACACCAGGGAGTTTCCAACTTGTAGTGGGCTGGTTCACATATATTCACATAATCTCCCGTAATGCCACACAATTAAAAAAGCCACACAAAACACACTCAACAAAAGCACTGAGATGCAAGTAGGCAAACTGTACCAGAACATGTGCTATCCAGAGCTATAAAAACAGTCTTGGAAGACTACTCTATTCCATTCACGTAGTAGGATTATGCTTGTACCTTGCAGTCACAGAGAAGATGCACTTTTGGGATTATAACCAGATGCATGTAGCTTGGGCATTTTTTGTCTCTAGCTTAACTTTTTGTCTTTAAAAATAACAGTGCATTAAATGGAGAAATATTATCAGTAACCCATGCAGTTTTTCATAGACAGAGAATATCTAGGTCCTGGAAGACATGAGATTTTATTCTGTCATAGGCAAGATGCCTTAAGCATTTTTGGGTTTGAGCCACAATGTTTTCTATGACCAGCTGCCTTCCATGGCATGCAGACTTCAAGAATGCCTGAAGTTTTGCCTAGCAACTGAGACAAAGCATAGACTGCCCCCAATTTAAATATTTTTCTCCACACATATTGCATGAAGTTATGCCAATTTCTGCTGCTTGATCGGGTACACAGTTACCATTTGTACATGAAAATTTTTACCATTTTATTTACAGCTCAGGGGAGCAGTTGAAGACACTGTTCCTACCATAACAAAAACAAAACTGTGAAGTGCTTTTAACATTAGGTCACTGCTTTATCAAAGCAGAATAATGTCTTTGGGTTGTGGGTTTTTTTTATTTGAAATTCCAGAGAGGATGGAATGGTACTTTGTATCATCGATGTTTATTTCCGATGCAAGATTTAATTTCGTTTGGGGGCATCACAAGATTATGTGTTTTATTGGACACGGGTCTTCTTAAATATTTTCCGTTAGAACAAAAAGTTTGATGTAGCTTCGGCTTGAAGCATTCAAGCACCACTTGTACGACATTTATAGACTAACAAAGGAATTATCCCATTAAGCTAAGCTAGTTGTCTTGCATCCTTGGTCTGACAGTGGCCTGTACCAGGTGTCAGCACATTCGCAGGGTAGCTAGGGAAGACACCAGTATTGTCATATTTACAGTAGAGGAGTTCTACCGTTCTTTATAATTAAATTTATAATTAAATGGTAAAAAACACAGTTAGGGAGAGTAACATCTTTTCACGGACAGTTCTCTTAAATCAAAAATTGTTACAGAAAGGAGAAATTTTTGTTTGTAATATACAATAAGATGTGTATCCAGAAAAAGCTGGACACAAGCCTGACTTGTGTTAAATGCAAAGCCTTAAATCTATAGAACGCCTTTTTAACTAAATCACATAACCAGGAATATGTGACTGAAAATTCATACATCTTATGCTGGCCAATGTTCTCTAAGACTGGTGCCCCAGTTCGAGAGCCTGCATTGACACCAGGTGTGAACTCGCACAGAATCTGGGTGTCACTACAAAACTGATCTCGCATTATCTCCTGACACATTCTGACCTCTGCTGTTATAAAGTGGAATTTATTTTTACAGTCTTTTTTTTCTTCATTTTTTCCCCTTAGAATACTGCATTCAGCCAAGTAAGAATTTTCAGTATCTGCAATTATCCAGGGTAAAGAAATTGTGAGAAAGTCACTTTTCTTTTACACCATGAAGCACAAAAATAACGTGCCCAAGCTTTTCTTCCCCCCTCATGTTCCCATCATCCTGTTCATTATAAGCTGCATATTTGACTATTACATAAATACACATACCCTGTTCTTTAGCATCTGGGCTCTACATATGCTACCAAACTGTCCCAACATCATCTGAGAATGCACTGTTTTAGGCTTTTCATACAGCAAAACCACCAAGCACAGCAATATACAGACTATCGCAAATCTGAAGCTAGTCCAACAACTGGTTTTAAGCAGTACTTTATTTTTTTATGATTATTTTTTTCTTACAGTTTAAGTTGCATTTTCACTGCAAAAACATTCTACAGTAGACTAGCAAGATGTCTTAATTACAGGCAAGTCTAGGACTCTATACTGAGTTTTGACAGTACTGGTCAGTAAAGAAATCATATTATAAATATCCTGTATATTAACATCCATGAAACTGTTAGTCTGAATGAATCATGACTATCTTGGTTGGCAAGATTTTGAAGGCAGCACAACAGCACTTTTTAAGCTAGGGAAATTTCTTTTTTCAGAGGGGAAAAGAAGAAATGGGGGTGTCCATCATGATGCTCTACTTCTAAACTTCTCTTTTCCTCCTGGATAATGTCTCCTCTCAGACCTTGATCTTGAAGATTAAGCCATGGACCTTTACTGTACTAATCACAAATGCTCAAAGAACATTTGCTCTTCCTTTCCCATCGTAACGCCTGACACACATCAAAACAAAACTGCACCTACAGCTTGCATTATTTCTGCCAGACTTGCTGATTTCCCATGGCTCGGGAGATGATAAAATATTTGATCAAATATTTATAAACAGTACAAATTTAAGACTGTATCTCCCAGTCAGATAACACTTTTGCCCAAGGAAGAGAAAGACAGCGGCACAGCGCCCAAGTCTTTTAGCGCCAAATGCTCTTTTTATCCTCATGTTTAACTAGGAAAGAGACCCTCATCTCAAATCAGCAAGTTCATCCTTACGCCAAGAACCTCTCTCTTTTAGAACTACAAGTAAGAAATAGTCTTGTTCAGTTCTTTGGCAAGATTTCCTTCTTTAAAAAAAAGTCTTTACTCACAACTGTGTAATTTCCCAGCAATACTAGAATTAATGTGTTTTTTATTGTTCTGTGTGTAACAACTTTATTTTCATCTGCATACATATAGTTAAGTTATTTACTTGGTTTTAATCACTAAAGATTTTGCTTCTGCTGGGACAAACATATGGAAGTTTGCCATAACATCTTTACTGGAGTAAAGGCAGGAAATGCAACAGCCTAATATGAATAAACCACTGAATCTTAAAGGATCCTCAACTGTAACTACAAAACACTCATTAAAACTCAATATGGCACCCTACTCCATTGCATAGATGTCCAGGTGACAGTCTGTTAGTTTACACACACACACACACGCGCACGCGCGCACCATTCCTCACATGTTTTCTTTTGCCTGTGGTTGCAGCCACCAGCTAGTGGAAACTAAAGCAGAGCGGTCCCCCAGAACGTTACTGCAACTCCAGCAAGGAATACCGAGACTGTCAGCAAGAATGCCAAGAGATGGGTTATACAAACTACCATGAGTACCATGTAGGTTTTAACATTACAGTTGATATTTTAAAATATGGAACCACTTTAAATACAGCATGTCAAGACAGCCTAGTTTTCCACTCAGATGCTGTATTAATAAAGACAATGGCTTTGTACAATATAAGGAAGAAGCCTCAGTTCTGTTGTCTGTGTATAGAGACTACCCAACAGTACCTTGCAAGCGGGCTCAAAACTTTATTTATTGTTGTAAAGGCTATTAAG
Organism: Falco cherrug; assembly: GCF_023634085.1. NCBI lineage: Eukaryota > Metazoa > Chordata > Aves > Falconiformes > Falconidae > Falco > Falco cherrug. Next base: position 45,454,503 of record NC_073698.1, on the reverse strand, counting down.
GAATCTCCTAAGTGTTCAATCAATAAAGTACTGTGTTTAGTTTAATTTTGCATTCTATCAAAAACGTGATGAGAAACTGAATATTCTTAAATTCTTGAAACAGGGAAAATGAACACAAAATTAGGATATTCCCGTACACCTCAAAATCTCTTTTTTTTTTTCCTACAACAGACTTGACCTCAGTTTGTAGTTAGTCACCCCCACACCCTTTTATGCAGTGCTACTGCCCTAAGTGGTTATTTACCGGATTGTATTGGTGCAGTAGCTGTCCTGCTTAGTTTGGTACGTGCTATTGCATGTATCACGCTTCAAGGCAAGACAGAAAAGAGGCTTAAGAGTATGGGGACTGGTTATTATAAAGAAGAGATGAGACTGAGGGGGAAAACTAGCAAGTTTATCAGAGAAAAAGTTGTACTAATTGGTTTAATTTGCAACAAAGAAGATTGTCACATATTAGAGAAGAAAAATTAACCGTAAGAGTTATGTACCATAGACCAGTTTGCCAGTTTTAAAGAGGTTAAAAAAAATAAATAATACCTATGCCAGCAGTGGTCTAGGTATAAGAATATCCAGTCTTACAAGGGAGTAGTCATGAACTACGTGACCTCTGAGCTCCTTCCAGCCATGTATGCTATTTCCACATGAAAGAGCTTATTACTCATTCAGTCTCATCATCTGAATACCAAACCAAGAGAAAATTCTTTGTTAAGCATGTATGCATCTGCAGGATTTAGGGCATATAACAAAACAAAGTAGTTTCAGGGGGAGTTTTGGAAATTAGGTACTTCACAGCAACTGCTCAAAACACAGGGTAACCTAGACACAAAAAAATGTCTACACATAAATCAATTTATTTTAGGATGTATACTCTAAGTGTCAAGTCAGAAATTCAAACCGATGCCTACTATGGCCTGACATTCTTAAGATAATAAAAAAGAAAACCTGTATACCCATGGTGGGGGACAGACACAAATACTATCAAGTAACTATAATTGCCAGCTCTGGAGACACACATTTTAAGTGGTACTTACACTATCATACATAACCCAAACACCAGATTCTCTAACTCTAATGTTATGGTAAAAGTTGCATAGGGAACTACAATTTCTTAGAATTTAAAGGCTAAAGTACTGGTCGCATCCAATTTAGGCTCTCTAATGAATTCCATTCCCAAAATAAATTCCTCTATGACCTGTTAGTTCTTGTCACTTGCTGGGGATGGGGAAGAAGGAAGCTCTTGGTGGTCCAACTGTGCTACTCTACTGCCTTGCTTCCCTGGAACCACTAGAGATGCCTGCAGAGAGATGGGAGGGCACAAGGTGGTAGTTCTGCTGAGGATGCTTGAGTACCACCAGTACTTTCTACATCTACACAGAGATTACAGGGATGGTGTCAGACAACAACCACCAAAAATTCAGATTTCCCTTTCCTTGACGCAGGATTGTCTTTATCTAGTAAAAAGAAGTGACCTACAAGATCTGAAGGACAAAGGGCTCCTCCTGGGCACCTCCAGTGACAGTTATGTAGAAATGAGGCAGGTACCAGTGGAGAGAAGAGCTATAGCTACTGCAGTGTTTTATTTGAAGAATCTCCAGAAACCACATGAGAAAAATAACAGAAACATATTTTTTGGAAGGGAACATTCAAATTAAGAGCAGGTCTGGACTTCACTATATAGCTTTTCATCACAGGCGCTACATGAATCCACCTGCTCAAGCTGTCATTTCAGACACACACACACAAAAAAAAACAAACCCACAAACCCAAAACCAACAGAAAACCACCAAGTTCTTGCCACCCTATGGAAGAAGATGAAAAACCCCACACAGCCTTGCTGCCACAGTAAGGAATGGAGAAAACACAGTATAAAAATGGAGAACCCTGGAAAATGTGCTGTTTGTGTTTGCGTTTGAGCAACAGGGGGGTGGAAAGATGAGAACAGCCACTTTTGTTGCCTACCCCATCCCCTCCACCATGCACTGATAGTGTCCAGCACACCCCTCGCATAACCCTGCATCAGGCTGGCGGTGGGGACATGACTTCTGCTACACATTGGTCTCCTGCCTTTGCCTATACCCAGCACCATAGAAGGTATATATGGAAGGCACAAGTCTGGATAAATCTATTTCCACTACTGCTTCCAGCAGCCCTGTGCAACATTACCACTCAATTCAGTGAGGTTTCACGGAAACCCAACAAGCTGAGACAACCACAAGGCCTGATGACCAAACATTTTGCGGTGATGGCAGCTGACACAAGAACCTCAAAAAATCCGAAATATGAAAGTCAAAAGCTGGTAGATGAGAAGTAGCCCTCCAAGGTTTTGTTTGGACAGAGATCTGTAGTAGTCAAGGCTACATACACTTTGACATGTGCCAAATTAACACCAATATGTGTCTCTGTCAAACAATATGCCTATGAGAAGTGACCATCAGTCTTTGTATTAGATCTATCAATAGGGATCAAAGGACAGATCTGGGGTCAATAAACTGAATGGCCCATCTTTCATTTAGTGGCTTTGAAGAAGCAATTTAAAATTAAATAATGTCCAACAAAAACAACAAAAAGCTAGTTAATATTCTTGCCTACATGCAGGAGTAAGTCCACAATATAATTACCCAAAACACTTTTTTGTTTGTTTGTTTTGGTAAAAAAGAATTCTGAGAAATATATTCAATATTATTTGAAGACAGCTTCTTCTGGAATGAAGGACTTCCCTTATAAACACTGTAAAGGCAATTTGAGAATCCCTGCAAAATATCTGCTGAATCCTTGGGAAGTCACAATTTACTGCAGTGGAAGACGTTTTCATCAAAGCTGAAAACTTTCTAAGAAGTGAAACCAGATTAAGTAGTAAACACTTTTCTGCCTAAAGGAAGTTTTTGTGAGCAAATTTGTGATACCAACATTTCTGCTAAAAATAAAAAAAAATGTACACGTGAAAAGCACTGCGGCAGAAAACTCCTTGTAGCTCTTTACTATAAAGTAATTTTGCAAAGATTTTTGTGCTACTCAAAAATGTATAGCAGTGTTCAGATTAACCGAAAATAACTGACATAAAACAATAACTCAGTTCCTTTCTGTGTCTTGATCCTATTTTTCACATAAATGAAACATTTATGAAATTCATAGCATCTGAACACCAAATACACATTTTTTCCATATGACATAGTGAAGGCTATTTTAAGATGCTGGAATGTCATTAATTTGTGCCCCTTAGCTCAGCAATTTGTAAATGATTAGCTCTAGGACACCAAAACAAAGTAAAGCCTGTCTAAGCCCATTTTATCCAACTACTAGTATTTAAAGATCTAATGCCAAAGCCCAGCATATACACTGTTTATCATAAAACTGAAAAGGAAGCCTGATGTATGATGCATACCTACAGGACAATAAGAACAACTTTTTTTTTTTACTGTTTTTTTTTTTTCTAAGCCTAAAGCTTGACCCTTTCAGTTTGCCAAGATTTCAAGCTATTACCTACATTTCTGATGTTAACAGAGCCCCTGAGGAGCAAGCTTTGCTTGAGATGTTTCTGTCAAACCTTTTTCCTACAGTGTCTCTAGGAGGGGTGGGAAAGAAGAATACAATGAAGCAAAATATTATTAAAAATTGTTTCTGGTTACAAGGGATATCTGTATTTAATGGCAGCCTCACACCCTGAAGAAAGACTTGTGCTATCAGGTTCCCATTCCTGTTGAGCTTTACAGGAAACAACAAGTCCTTGGCCACTGTGCTGCACAAAGGGTTACAGGCCTGTGGCAGCTCTGGTCTCTGGAAAAGCCTTAAACTCTCACAAGGGTCCCAAACAAAGCTAAAAATGAAATTATATGGTGAAAAGTGGGGAGCTCCAGAAAGTTTATGACAGTTTGACTCTAGGAGAAAAGCTCTGCCAACAGCAGACGGCTCTGAATGGGGTAGCAGGCACTACTTGGTGTTTGTTTTTTAAAATCGATGAAACAGAACACACCTACCACTTCTCTTTTCATTCTGAGCAATTCATTCAGAGTCAAAGCTTTGGTCTGAAGCTTAAGGTCTTTCATTTTATTTAGGTCTGGGCTAGCCATAAAGGAGCAGTGAGAGAGGTTTAAGACTGGCAACATCATTCACCAGGAAATTCGAGTTACCTGCTCTTAGGCACCTCTGGAGTACACTGGTTTCAAGTTCTTCAAGTTTGAGGAAAAAATCCAGACTTCAAAAATTCCTTAATTAATGACTTGCTCTAACTTGACTTTAAATGAGTTTCATCACTATGAAGGAACAATTAAAAAAAAAAAAAACACCACCAAAAAAACCCACAAAAAAGTTCAGCGCCACCTGGTATTTTAAACTAACAGCTTTAAAATGGTATTTTACCACCTAACCAAGCCCCACTTTAAGCCACAGGACCTTCAAACCAGACTTTAAGAAAAGAAAAAACAAGCCGTGACCACACTAACACAACCCTGAGGCTTGGGTAAGGAGAGAGGCTGAAGATCCCCAAGTGGCGGTGAATGGTCCTGCTCCCGGCCAGCCCCCCTCTGCCTCCAATCCAAACATTTTGATCAGATAATTTTAACTCACATACATATAAGAATGAGTTTTCACATTGATTCTAGAAGTCTTCCTTACTCAAAGGATGCAGAAGCCAAAGGAACATATTGGGGAAGAGAAACTTTGGGAAAGGATGATCTAGAATCCTCCACACTTTAAGACACAGAGAAGTAAAATTTAAGCATCCAATTTCCAACTTCAAAAAGAAATAAAAATCTGAGAGCTCATTTTCATTTTGAACAGTTACCTGGAAGTCCTTATCCATCTAAAAGAAATTTTAATGAGGAAGGTATGACACTGAAGCACTGAAACCCATGCTAAATAATTTCCATAACCTCAGAAAAGATATTTCAAGTTTCTTCTCCCTGGCAACTGTTTTTATCCCTGGTTGGAAATACTTCCTCTCTGCTTTGTGCTTAAAGAAAAAAAGAAGTTTAAATACACAGGCAGGTGGCTGTAGCAGCTCTGAATTGAGATGTTCCTGTTTGCCTCAGCTGAGCAATCTCCTAACTGATGGGTGCCACTAAAGCAATCAGGTTGTTTAGCATCCTATGCAAATTACTGGAGATGAATGCTGAAATCCACCAGCACACATACAGATGGAAATTAGCAAAAAGCAGCAATATGGTAATTCAGCATGATGCTGAACTTAACACAAGCATCACTAAAGGAAATCAACAGGAGATAGGAAGGAAGACAAATTTTGGGACTGCAGTATGAGTTACAGCAGAAGTCCACATGATGATATTCAAAACAGAAAATCCCACTCCACAGACTAGTTTTTGATCTGGAACAAAGAGTCTTTACCTGCTCAAAAAAAAAAAACAAAAACCAAAAAACCAAACCCCCAGAAAACCTCCTCCAGTCACGAGTACATCTTAAAGTTGCTGTGGCAGACATTCAGTACTAATCACCTTGAACCTTCTCCCCCACAAACTTAATCTCTGTGTAGTTAAACAAATACTAATAATTGAAAAGTACACAAAGTGATTTTACTAAGGGGGTAATTAACCATTTCAGTTTAGCAGCTGATTTTTAGTTGGCATTAAACCAACAGGAGCTTAAAAGAACCTATTATACACGGATAAGATCCTGAATAAACGAGTAAGTTACTAGTTGGCAGTTTGATGTGGCCCCCGGACTTCAAAGGCCCCTTTCATAAGAAAGCAGGACAAAGGCAGAAGGGTCTTTATCATCATTTATGGTAAATATGATAGACAAATCCACTACATACTAGAAAGCTGATGCAAGGAAAAGACTGAACTTAGCATGAGCTTCATCAGCGTTTCAGGAGCCCTAAACTACCCAGTAGTTTTTTTTTTGATTGGAAGATGACAGTAATTTGGAAAGGCAACAACAAATAGTTCAGTAGCACAGAAGGACTCAAAGTTTCTGCTACTTTGCCGTCAGCAGATGCCTGGGTGGACACACCACCAGACTGCAGCAGAGCACATGCCCAAGTGTTCCCTGACACTTTAAGTCAACATGTCAGAGCCCCCCACCCTGGGCACACACGGCTCAAACCGTCTTCATTCCTACTGCTCAGCCTTAAGGATTCCTACCGCCCTAGGAACACACAGGCAGACAGGCAAAACTGACAGTCCCTGGAGTCAGCATTAGAGGAACCGCATGTTAAGGTCTAATCACGAAGTACACACAGCGCTGATAACTAGGCCATGTAGAAACGTAAGGATTTCCCCCTTACCAGTATTCACTGATGAAAAACCAGCAAGGACAAACAGCTTAAAATCAACGCAGTGTGAAATGAAAAGTACAAACTTCTAAGTGGAAAGCTGGCTAATGTAATCTTCACAATTACCATTTAATTTAAGAAGCAGATCAAAGAAGTGCATCATTTACATTTTCAAACATTAAGTTTTAAAGATCAAAGACCTCTAATATTTCCAGACTGCGTACATGTGAGTAACATAGTTAATCGGTCTATGCAGAGGAAGAACATGAGCTGCTCCTTCGCTCCGTGCAGCAGTTCCCCCATTGTCTGAGGCTGTACAAGTGGTATCTGCAACAAGCATCATCAACCAGCACCCGCTGGCACTATATATAAATAGAAGCAAGGGGCTCCAAGGTCTGAAATAGCATTACACCAGTTTTCTGACTGCTGGAGAACCCTCTCCCTGAAACTAGCTGCTGCTTCAGGAATTTTTTTCACAACTCCAGCCTGACAGCTATAATTTAACAGTGCTTCTACACTGTTCCAGAGGTCATTAAAAGACTTCACTTTCATTGCAGTGTTTAACCAAAATCCTGTTTTCATGACAGTGCTGGAGCCTAATTATGCCAAAAAGTTAAACAGAGAGAAGTGCACCATGTAAATGTTCCAAAACATGTCAGTGTAATTCTACATAGAACTGAAAGAGCAGCAGCAGAGGTGATGTTTTAATGACTACTGGGAGCTGCTGCAACACAGCCTGGTCAAATTCAGCGTAAAGTAGAAAGTGTCCTGGCACTTATATCCAGGAAACATACTGTTAGTTCATACTGAACACTCATGCCTACTTCTGAGCACCTCCAAAAAAACACAGCTTAGAATCGAAGATTAAAACCAGATTTTTCTCAGCAGAAAACCAGAGAGCATCATGGCCATAAAACCTATGCTAAAAAACCAAAACCAACCAAAAAAAAAAAAAAAAAGATCATTTAAACTGAACCAGCAAAGAGGAGCTGCTCAAGGTAGTTGAGAAGATGGCCAAAACTCCTCTTACTAAGTTGAGGAATGTGACAACGCCACATGTGTAAAGTGCAAGTGTGCAGTGATGCTCAGTACCTAACTGCCAGTGTTACAATAACATTCAGTCCCCGGAGCCTTCCTCATTGTACACCAAGATCTTCAATACACCAATGCTGCCCAACTGTCTGGTCCCAAACCCAGGATAGATTATTATCTGCATCTCCTTCACGTTACCCATTTCCCCTCCGAATCACAGGATTATAACTATTTCAAAAGTATATGGGAGGGGATATATAATGCTAACACATATAGGCTTTAATTCTTACAATACGGCATTACGCATCTGTAACAGGAGAGAAAGCGGCATACAAAATCCGCATACCTACCTCTAAACACAACAGGATTTAAAGCAGCTTTCTCGAGAGAAGCTTCTCCAACAGACACTTCTCACAGTAAGGAAGTTGCATTCTATAACTAAGACTATCAAGCTCGAGAAAGATGAACGGCTATTACACTTTTACAATACTTGTAAAATACTAGTGCTGTGGGAAATGGTGGGAAACAGCCTCGCTGAGACACAGAAGAAGTTACATAGAAGCAAGTTTTGTACTTCTTGCATACATCTTCTCCCACAAAATAAAAAGGTGAGCAATGTCCAGGCTCTTTAGATTAAGAAAATTTTGAGTTGTGTCCAGCTGCAATTAACTCGTAGCATCCTAATCTCAAAGGATATTTCCGTTGCATAACGCTGTGGGTACTCCTGCCAGACCTACACTGGCTCCCATGGATTTCTGCGTCACAGCAGCCACACTGCTTCCAATTCCCAGCCTACATCAGGTAGGCAGACACAGTCAAAGCACTTAAAGTTCTTAATCTGCATCTCTGTCAAAAATTAAAACCACTATGCGCAATCTAAGCAACGTTATAGGCATTGGTAGATGAAGAGGTTGGTAAAACTGGTGTATATAACATCTGCCTCCACTAGCAGTCTGCAGAAGACTGCCCCTTCCCAAAGGGCAACATCTATTGCCTACCTCAAGAAGAAGCAAAGACACATACACTTCTTTACCCGAGCGGAGACGCATGTGCTGAGGTTGGGATGAGAAAGATCTGGAAATCCAAATCTCTTCTCCATATCCTCCCCCCAGGAGCAATGTCTGTTAAACCGATCCTGCACTAGGCTGATCCATTCCCAGATTGTGCAGTAGTGCAAGAATAAAGTTAAGACATGGCCAAGTTACAGCCACAGCACAGCTGGGTTAGGGATAACACTCTAAGGACATAAAAAACATAAGACCAAGGTGAGGAATGCTGGCATACCTTTAAAAACAGCCGAGACACACCAATATCCTTTTCATATTTCAGTCCCCCATATCTGAAAGGTAGCGTGACATTAGAGATCTCTCCTACTCCCCAAGAGAAAACCTCCTCTATCCTACCTCCGCAGCTGATCACAGAGGAGAGAAAGCAATCAGATGAGTCACCGCTGGAAATCTGCACAGCTGGGTTGTATCTAACCCATCTATGCACCAGACACAGGAAACCGAATTACTGCCAGCCTCCCAACCGCATCTGCTTAGGCACTGGAAAACGCTGCTCCGACTTTCGGCTTTGATTCCGTGACCAGTAAATACGGTTCTTGCAAGAGACCTGCCTGCATGCAGACAGCAAATCTTGTGGCAAAAATGCGTGTGTTAAGTCTTTTGTATTCTGACAAAATTAACCATTATATTGAGAACCAGACGTGATTTAATAGCACCATTCTTTTTAACTATGATATATCCAAATAAGTTTAGGAAAAGAACATTCACCTTTTTACTGTAATTTTCAAGGGGAGACAGTTTTCACAAGACCAAAGATTCTACTGGAAAACGGAACGCCACATTTAATAATAATAATAATAATAAAAACCGCCAACAAAACATTTCAGAAATTCTTAGCTGCAGAGGTAAGAAAGGGAAGAAAATAAAAAAGTTACCATAGGTACCCACATACATGCATTTTTCAGCATGAAAAAAGATAAAATAAATGTAATAAGACACTCTGAAATTCAGAACCATCTGAGACTGTATTCTCCCAATCTTTCAAATGACAAAAATGCAAAACAAATGCCAAAGAAACAGATTTTAAAAGCCAGTACGTTCTACAAAATTTCATAATTTAAATACTTACAAGGTAAGAAATTCACTCCAGTAAGAAGAAAAAAGGACTTATTTACAAATAACCTTAGGTGTACATTTCTGCTCTTCCCTTTCCAAGCCTCTGTCATTTCTCCACAGCTGCAGCTCCCAACCCCATCCACTGATACCTGACATGCAGAACTTCCTGGAATCTTTAACGATGCTCTCAAATGAGATTACAGCCTGCGTCTGCAAGACCTACCCCAACGTCACAGGGGACTTTTGGATTTTATCAGACACATGAAAGCCAGGTCGTTAGTGAGCAACCCAGTCTGTGCATTTTAATGGGCATTTGTCTCTGAAGAAGATTCGTCAACACGAAAGACTCGTAGTTGTGAAGCAATACCCTCCTGAATAATCATCAAGTCGATGTTTATTATATCAGGGATTTTTCCCCCTCCACAGCACCAGGCAAATGTCTGTGAAAGATACCCATCTATACCTGGAGCTCATGCCTTCATCCTCACCCCATTTTCATTCAGTTCAAACACAAGCATCTCCATGCAACTTTTTTATTGAATGCCGGGAACTCGCAATGAGGATGCCAACGTGATATTTAAAATATATATATATATATACACGAAGGTAAGACCTTTGTAGTTGGTTCAGATAGTTGATGTCACTTTTTACAACTCCTTCTATTTGCAAAAGAACCTGCAGTCAAGTGTCTGGCCCATTTTTGCTCAGGAGTACATTTTCAGGTGCATCAAAAAGGTACATTTTGTCAGTGGCACCGTTCAGGCAAGCGGAGAATGGCAACACAAAGAAGAAAAGCGGTTTTTCCTAGAGAAGAAACACAGTAATGCCTAGCTCTGTCCCCAGTTTCACCTAACCTGAAATAGTACCCAAAGAAGCATTTCAAGGCAGTGCAACAGCTGTTGCTACAAGCCCCCCCCACCCCACCCGTAGCGCCAAACCGGGATCTTAATTTTTCTTCCTCTTTTCCACAGTCACTTTGACATCTGGCTTCATTTGCTTCCATTCTTTATCACATCGTGATTTACTAGCAGACATGGTCATTTGGCCACATAGAAAGCCTCAGATCAGACTCCACAAGCTAAATTTTTCAAATTCCTTCCTGAAGGAAAAAATAATAAATAAATACATCACATATAGCAGGGCCAATAAAGTACTTCCAGGAAAGAATTTGCAAATAACAGTGAAGATTAGATCTGGGATTAGATTGCCCTCCTGAAAGCCAGATGGCCCAAAACCTCTGAAGGACCATCTCCCAACAAACGAAACCCCAGTGAGACACGAGGGCTGCTTCTGCCATAGCGGAAGGCAGTGCATAAGCATACAAAATACTTTCAAATGCTTCGGCCCAGAAGCTCCTGGCATGCTTTCTATTTAAAACAGGGCCAACTGTATTTATAAGCCTTACGAAATTCATCCTGAAGAAGTTATTAATGGCTAGAAGCCAGCCTCCCTAATTCAGGTGTCTAACTTATACCTCGACCCCAGGCACCCAGCGAACAGCTCCCAAGTCATGTAAGGAAGAGAGCCAGGCAACGAGCAGAAGCAGGTGACTTGAGAAGCCTCCAGGGAAAGAGATGGCTTGTCTAAATTCAGGTGTCTGCCTCTCTTCATCCCACTAGCTTGGCGGCAATCCAGCAGCAAGCTGCCACCAAAAGACCAACTCCACCAACACCACCACTTCCCTGGCATGAGCACTGGTGCCATCTCACCTCCCAGGAGCCAAGCAGGTACCAAATTCCACAAAACGGGCTGACTTCCCATTGTCAGATGGATGGAAAACCAGATCACTGGGAGGATCAGACGAATGCCACTGCCATCACAAAAGGAGGCATGAGAAGCACATGCCAAGCACAGGAGCTTCAACAACACCTTGCTGTTATAATGTCCCAGTGCTGACACAAAACCGTGTCGCTGTGGGACATGCCCTAGGAGGCAAGCTTGGCCCAGCCAACAGTTTTTGCTGTCTGTGCTTAGTTGAATTGATCCCAGCCTAGATATCCCTTTAAAGCTGTGTTAGATGACGATGATTTTGACTTTTTTGGCCAACATAGTAAAAACTATTTCCCAAAGTTAGTATATCAGGTTTCTTTTCTAACAGTAATGACTGAAAGCTGAATCATGTCCAGAAACAAAATTTAGGGCTTTCACATGAGCTGGTACAAAAAAAAAAAAAAAAAAAAGTCCCAACACATCCATCACTGGCAAAAAAAAACAACGGGGGGGGGGCGGGGAAGGCAAGTCTTATAATCCTCATGCTCTTCTATGATAATCCCAGATGTTTTGTACCACAAATGCAAAACACTGTTGAAATTCAGTTTCTCTACTCAGTGTAACACAAATGAAAGTTTTACAGCTAAATATCCAACTGGAATCTAGCATGCTGTGAGTCACATCCATACATCTTTTCATTGGAAAAATAAAAATTTAGCACTATTCATAAACACTAAATTTACAACTGCTTGCAGAAGCTCACAGCATGAGGAACCAAAAAAACTATTTTGAAGTATCTCATTCGCTACATTCCTTTGAAGTTAGATTTTTACTTGGATTGACAGCATTCAGATATGTGAAAAACAGCAAAACCAAAACACTCCTCCTAAGGTAATTTGGATAATAAGTTAGGTGTGTCAAACACACCTTAGACCAGCAGAAGCATTTCTAGTACACTGTGTCTGAGAGCACATGCTGTTTTTCATTAAATTGCTGAAGCTGGAAAGACCTTTTTAAAAATTATAGTTAAGAGTTACATTAGTCTCATTAAGCAGAAAAGGTTGGGGGTTTTGTTTTGTTTTAAAAACCAACTCCTCCAGAGGTGGATAAAGGAACTCTAGAGAGGAGGAGTGGTAGGTACAAGGAACAGCTGGAATGTATCTGGTTCTTACAACACAATAAAACACAAGTGTTTTCCAAAGCTCAGCAAGGTCACCGTCTAATGTAATACACCCAAGTGCTCTTTAAAAACAAAAATTTGGACAAAAAAAAAAAAAGTGTTTGACAAAGAAAAGGTGCTAAAAGGCAGCCCATAAGCAATGAAGGAGGGGAGCATGCTAAACATGGAAATCATCATCACACCTCCTCCCCAGACTATAGGTGGAAAAAAACATATGACCTCAGAAAACTGAATAAAGGATCAGGATACAGTTCAAAACACAAACAAATAAAAAGACAGGAGGAAAAGAACAAAAGTAACACCACAACTAACCGTAGCTTGTAACCACAAAACACAGAACAGAAGAAAACAAAAGTCCAGTCAGAACTGTCTGTAGATCCCCTTAAGGTGCAATGCATTTCCCCAGTATGGAAGACTTCCCCACTTCTATAGTCAACAAGTTAATTCCTCCTCTTAAAGTGCCTGCAGATGCCGTTTTCATGCAAAATTTTAAAACAACTTTCAAAACTACAAAGAGAAGCCATCCACACAGGAAACTACACTGTGAACTCAGCTCAAAGCTATGCATGCCCATCGCACAGGACTCTGTGAAGACAGACTTTGAGACAGACTTTCCTCGACTCTTAAGAAATCCAAATACAGACTTAACTTGAAAAAAATATATAAACCCACCTTGCAGAAACCAGGAAACAGATTTTACTCTCAAGCAAACTGGTCCCATGTTTCTCTCAAACATATCACCACATACACCACAGATACCTTTCTTGAGGTCCCAAAGGAAGGGGACAACAAGGTAACAGAATAGTATGCAGCCAGATAAAACAGTATTAATGTCACCCTCTCCCTCTAAAACATTATTGCTAGCCCTGTTAGATGATATTTTGCTACAGCGCTTTTGTAGTCTGCAGCCAGTGGAGAACATTATTTCCAGGATTTACATTTCCAGATTTACTTCACAGCATGTGTATTTATGTATCAATTCATATTTCTATATTAATTGGATACACTTAGACTTATTCCACGCAAGGGCTCACTGCCAAGTATCAACACACAATAATGAAATATTGATGCATCCACCTAAAGGAGGGTTAAATACATCCCTTATGTAGATGCAAGCCAGGACTTTGGCAGCTGTGCTGTAAGAAGTTCTCCAGAAACCAGCCCACCCAGGTTTTATGACTTGACAGAATTACCCAGTATTCGACACAGTTTAGGCAACACAATATATAGATTCTGACTTTTCATTCACCCGTTTTTCATTCTGACACCCATCCAGGGCATCGACTGGCTCTCTACACACTATCTGAGAATACCTTACCCAGAACTGAGGAAAATCTTTCCACAACAATTATGTGAATTGAAATGAAAGTACGTACGAGAAGAGGATTCAAACAGTAAGACGAATCTTCTGTCTCTACAGTTATTCCTCCCATGTGCCATACCAGACTGTATGCATTAGATTCATGCTTGGGGGAAAAACAAACCAAAATAATCACAGAGGTAAGATCTCTATGCAAATACAGGGAAAACATCAGTGCTAGACCTCTTGCTGCATTTGCAGAAGCCATAAAAGCGTACAGTAGAAATGCAGACTTCGAACAGTTTCAACAAATAGAAACATTTGGTGACCACATGTCAGAGACCATTCACCGGATTTGACTGCTGCACCATTGGTCTAAACCAGAAGGTTTCAGTAAGTAGTCTTGGCTCTCAAATTTTATCCTCTAGCTCACTCTTCCTACCAAGCTACTCCACAAATCTGCTTTTTTAATCTTCTGAGCAGGCAGGGGGTAGGGGTGTGTGTCTGTGTGTATACACACATTTGTTTTTTTCCTGGAAAAAGACAAAACCACAAGCTCTCAAATAATTTTCCAACATCCAAAATGTAATAGATAGCTTTAAACCACGAAGGAAGGCAGTTCTGGACTCTGAAAAGCAGACTTCAATGCAATAATGAATGAAGTTGTTAGCATACACCACAGCATTCAAATAAATCAGGCTATTTCACTACCTATTTAATGGCCATGGTGGACACGAGCAGCAGAGGTACTTCTAGTTGCTATCCAGACATACCGGGCTCTTTTCCTCTAACGCCGTCTATTGAAAATGAAAAAAAACCTTATCTTGCCACAGAAATCCCAACGGTGAATCACCTCTCTCCATCAACACTGGGTAGTGTTAGAACTAGGAAGGACTTCTGTTCCCCTGCGGTGTCCCTGCATGAGGGACAGTCCCAGGACTAGAGAGTCCTGCTTGTGGCTCTGAGACTGACCCTCAAAGATGGTGTCAGATGAAATCTGTAGCTCTCAGAACATCCGACTAACAACTCTAGATCAGTTATTAAGAGAAGAAATTCAGCTTCCAAGAGGCCCTGTAATAGCATGTGATATTAAGAGTTACTTGGCCCAACACCTCTTTTTCACTTCAGTGGATTTGTGAAGGTTGCTCCACGTGCTTTCCTACAGCTTTGCTCCTTCACTCCAACAATTCATTCAGGCACACGCTCACTGCCCACCTTCCCTCAGATGGGATCTGTACCTTCAGCTACACTGGGGGAAAAAAAAAAAAAAAAATTCAAGTGTTATTTGCCTCGGGGCACTCTAACTAAAGATTTACAGACTTCGTGGGTCAGGTTTCAAGTTGCTTTAGCAAACAATTTCAAACCATAGACATTCACCTGAAGATGAGGGTCCACTTAAGATACAGAATGGGAATCAAAAGCTGACGCGCTTTACAAGAAAACCTCACATACTCTTCTTTCCCCCTGAACGCCTAGAGGGGCATCACCCCTAAAACGGTGAAGGGTGTTTTGGGGGCGAGGGCCCACGTCTCGCCTTTGTTCACAAGGATGAACTTCGTGGCGGACTGCGGAGAGGAAGAGGCAGGCTGCTCTCCCACATCCTGAGGCGGGGAAACAGACTCGGCAGTCTGGGATATTTAATAGCTGGGGGAAGAATGCTTCGGTTTGAAGGAACAGCTTTTGGCTTGCTTAAGTTATAATATGGAACAGAACACAGTAAAACAGCTTTAACCCAGCTATTTCTAGCTTTGGCAAACAAAGCTCTACCTTAGAGAAACTATTTCTAAGTTGTGGTGTCTCGGTGTTTTATTCTGGGCTCGGCACACACCATCTGCCCAGCTGAGGTGCTAAGTAACGGCTGAGTTTGACCAGCACCAGTTGTTACAGGCAGAGCTCAGAAGACTCCAAAAGTCCCAGGTGCAAGTCCCAACACCACTATCTGGAGAAGGGGCACCTGAAGAGCTTGACTTTTGCACAGTAAATGACAACTCTTTCCCCAAAAGAGGTAGATGTCCTCAACAGCTAGCTCTCCCAGGGTGACTGCCTCCAACGAGAGTAACCGATACGGAGACAAGCGACACAGTCCCCCCTCCCAGCTCACTGCCGCACACGGAGCACAAGGCTGGGGACTGTGCCTGAAGAGGTCTTTGCACGGAAAAGGCCACAGACCTGCCTTGTGTGCATGACCACAAACGGTACCTCAACGTAAACGTGAATTAAAGGACAAAGACTTTCATAAACTAACACTAGCTATCAGATGCAATTTTTGGTTGCTACTACTCTTATTCATGTTGTTGGGGTTTTTTTGTTTTGGTACAGCCTAAGAACTAGGATCACATGTTTGAGCTCCCACCAGGCAGTGGCTGCCATACAGTATGGAGACTCCAGCTGGGAACAGGAGGAAGAAGAACCTGGCCAGGACAGAATCTTCTCTCACCAAAAGCTTCAAGAACAGATGAGGTGAAAATTTTTGATGGTTTTGGGGTGGGTTTTTTTCCCCCTTGAGATCTGACAAATACAGCTGCTCAATCCCCATCACAAAAATCCCTCAGCTTCAAGGTTCAAGCTCAGGTCTTCCGAGGTTTTTTTTAAATCTCAGGAGTCTAAAAAGCTCTGTATTGAATACAGAAATACGTTAACACATGTCATTAGCAAAGGGAAATAGTAACGGTTTACAAAGAGATTTTTGCTTGTTCTTTTAAATACATAGTAGCTAGTGTTTGTATGCTTTAATCTTCCTCTAATGTTAGGGGGGAAGCTGGCACACAAAAGCTTTCCAAAACACAAGAACTTCAAGTTTGTAAATATTTGGAAATCTGCCTCATCTTTAAAACTAACTGCTTAATCATTAGGACTCACCAAGTTTCACCCTCAGTCAAGCACACACCACTTCGTTTCACTAGGACTTAGGAAACCTCGGGACGTATCTCGTTACTCTGAAAATACCTTTACAAGAATGGAAACGGTGGGTCTTGCCTTTTTAATCCATCTGGATTTAAAGAGTAGAGACACACAAGGGACCCTCTGAAACCACATTTCATAGTGAAACAAGTATTTATATTTTCCTTCAACATTCCGGAATTCATAACATCCTGTTTATCGATACCTTCAGGTTTTTACGTTACTCCATTTACAGCAAGATATTTCTCCAAGGAGTAAGTTCAAAGGTTACTTTAAAATAAAAATAGCTTTCACGTATCAGAAACAAAGTACAGCCACACCAATTAGATGGGGAAGGGGTAAAGCTGAAGTGTGTTTTCCACTACACAAGCAGTGCAGGCTTTACGCTGCCATGGCTTCGCTAGTGCTCGTGCTCCCTTGTGCTACCAGCAGGCAGGGGCAGCCTTTCGCTGGAACAGTACAACCAGTATCAAATGAAAATTAGTAATAATTAAGACAAATCCCCAAACCCTTAATAGGATTTTCAGAGACAACGTTACATCACCTTAATGAAACTATTTCAGGTAAGCTTTGCCAGTTTAAAGAAAGCAATGCAAGAAACGTATACGCGCGAGAGGAATGCTTTGATTACCTAAACTCACAGCTGGCTCTTACAAAATCGGCGCTCGGGGAAGCCAGGGCTGCTGCAATTACCTACGGTCACGGGTGACACTTACAAAACCGACGCTTGTGGAAGTCATTTGCGATACCCCTGCCTACAGTGCTGTTGGTTCAAAGTTCTCAATAGATTTTAAGCACTAGATGTCATCGTTTTACAGAGGAAACAAAGAAGCCTGGACTCGGGTCTCGACAAGCTTACAAAGACGAGGGGGTAAAAAGTTACCAACCAACCTTCTTCGAATAGTTACTCCTCCGCACGTTACCGGCATGGCATTTCTGACAGCAGCAAGTTTCATCTCAAGCGAACGGGTGCAAAGGCTTCGTATGTTAACACACACGAACCAGCACGGCAAAGCCACCCTTAAAAACCACGCGACGAGCTAACTCTAAGCGAGGCTGTTCAACCTTCCTAACATCTCTCCAAACAGCCTCCACGCCAGCAGCCTGCCCCCCCCCCATACCCCCCGTACCCCTGTGTGCGGCCCCTCCCCCGCGTTAGCACTCACCGCGCCCCCGGGACTCCGCCAGGCTACAGAAACAGGTACCCGCACCCAGCGCTACGTGCGGGCGGGCACCCGCCTTTGCAAACAGGAGGAAAGGGCTGTAACTTCAGGTTACTCGCCGTCCTGGACGCTCCCGAGGCAGGGAGAAGCAGCGTCTTTAATTCCGACCGTCTCCGAGCAAGCGCTGGAGAAGTAACTGCCAAGGCGGCAAGGAATTACAAGCCTTAATGACAGGAGGGGCAGCTCCGCCGGCCGTGAGCGGAGGGTTTGGGGAGGGGGGCGCCGGCCACACCGCAGACGGATCTCCGCGAGCTTTCGCGGCGCGGTCCAGGCACGGCAGCAGCCCGCAGCCGCCCACAAAGAAAAGTTTGGGACCCGCGTCCCCGCAGCTCGCGCCCGGCAGCGGGACCCCGGGAGGGGACCGGGGCCGACAAGGGGGCGACGCACGGAAGGGCCGAGAGACGCCTCACCTCTACCCATCGCCGAGCCTCGGCGAACGCCGCCTGGCAGTCGCACTCCGCGTCCTCTCTCCCCTCCATGGCCGGCAGAGCGAGCGAGCGAAGGCGGGGTGGGGGGGGGCCGTGGCGGCGAGCGGCCGGTGCTGGGGTGGGGGCCCGGGGACCGGCCGCTGTCATTCAGCTGCCGCCTTTTAACGCTCCCCGCGCCGTCTCCTCCCCCTCCGCCTCCTCCCCGCCGAGCTCCCCCTCCCGTGAGCTCGCCGGCGCTCAGCGACCGCAGGAATCCGACGGGGCCGCCGGACGGCAGCGCCGCGCCCCCCCGGGGGCAGCCGGGCGCCCGGCAGGGGCTGCACCCCCCCGCGGCGGCGGCTCCGTCCCGCCGGGCCGCGGCGCCCCTCGCCCCGCAGAGCCCGCCCCCGGCGGCCCCCGCCCCACCGCATACCAGGAATAGCTGGGGACAATCGCACCTTTCAGGGCCGGCCACCTCCGCCCCGGCCCCGCCACCTGCCGCCCCCGCCCGGCCGGGGCCACCCCGCGGGCCGGCGGCCTCCCCTCGCCGCGCAGCGCCGGGGAGCGGAGCGGGGCGCCTGGGGGCGAGACACGGCCCCCGCGCCCCGCTGCAGCGCTGTCCCGCGTGGGGACGGAGCGAGGAGCCTTCTCTGCTTCGGGAGACATGACAGCGCCACGCTTCGGGGCTCCTCACTCGGAGCGAGCGAAGCGGGGATGCCCGGGGCAGCGCCGGAGCCGCACTCAGCCCCCAGCCCCCTGCCCGCACGCCCTGTGCCGCAGCCGGGCCCGCCCGCAGCGCCCCGCCAGCCCCCAGGGCTTCGGGCCACTCGCGCCTCCGCCCCCGGCAACGGGCTCCGTGCGGCGGGTCCGCTCCCCGCGCAGCCCCAGCGCGGCGGCCGCCACCAGCGCGGGAGGAGCTGCGGGGGCTGCACCCCGGCACGGCATCCCCCCCGCTGGCCCGGGCCCCGCGGCGGGGCAGGTGTGCTGCCCGAGCAGGGCAACCCCCTTCCTCCCAGGGCCGGAGGGGGCATGTGCTAAGCAGAAATGGTAATAAAGCACCAGGAAAGACGATTTTTTTTCAATATCCATGTACAGCATTAGGTTGTTTTCAGTTGTGTTTATAGTTGGTTTTTTTAAAGTACCTTATTTCATTTTAACATTGCATTTAAGATGATCTTTTCCTACTTGAACAGTATTTTTCTTTCCATATTTTCTTTGTAAGCAAAACTGAGTTGCTGCACCCATCTTCCACTTACATGGTCCGTGGCAGAGCATGGGGTCATTTCTTAGCAACTACTGAGAAAAGATAACTTAAAATTTATACCTCACACAAATTATCATCTTCTACTTGGCAGCACACCTTCTTTCTGCTCTGCAAACAATCTTCTTAGTCTAGGGAAGATTTGAGGAGATTAATTCAACACCCCAAGAAGCTACTAGCCATCAGTTTCTGCAGGACATGGAAACGAAGTGTTCGTGGTGCTACACACAGGAAGGAAAACGCAGTGACTCTGGCTGAAGTTAAGTTCCACGGGAAATGTTTGACATTTATTAAAGTTACAAATGCATAGAAATTATGTAGTTGGCTCCTCACAGTGGTGTGATCCGAGACATCTATGCTATAAAGCCAGTGGTGAATGAAATGATAAGCAAAGCTTTAATTCTGCAATTTTTTCCTACTCCTTTTTCCTGCTCCAAGCCACATCAGCCACAAGACCAAATACAAATGAAGAATCTGCATTTTTCTCGAGTGGGAAGCCTGAGCGTCAGAAAACCACCCTCTCATCTCACTATTTATCATGCATGACTACAAAGGGGGCGGGGGGGGACGTCTAAATAAAGCGTGTATGTGCTGCTGCTGGCTGGCACCAGTTTGTGTGAGCTGTCATTACTAAACATTTTTCTGGTGAACTAATGCAGCTTTTCCCAGATACTTGAAGTCTGCCTTTTCACTTCATATAAAAATATGCTGCTTGTCCCTAAGGAAGAGAAAAAAACTATGAATTAATATAAAAAATAATTTTATTTGAGAATAAAATTCTATGAAACAGGTTTTAAGAGGTTGTGTTTAAAAAAAGTTTCCAGGTTCTCACTTGTTTCTGGTTATTTCACTTAGACGGCAAATCAAATCACTCTTCTTTATGAATAAAGTGCTTAATGTTTTAGATGAAATAATTTCAGTAATCAAGTATTTTGACTAAGTCCTCGTTTTAGTAAGCTGCATGGACCACAGCAGCTGTCAAGCTGACGTTATTCACTGAGTAAAAAAAGTTCCAACATGGAAATTTCTTCCTTGAAGTGAATTTAAAATCAACCATCATACATAATTTATCTACGCAAGCCTTGACAACCAAAATATTTTAATACTCCTTTGCGCTAACAAGGTAAGTCACTAGACCCCTAGATCAGAAAAAAATTACATATCCCAGATATGACTGGTAATTGTTGGTGTCAAAAGTGGGAAACGTAATGTTGTTCTGCTTGGCAAAAATAAACCCTTTCAATGTGTGTGCTCCTAGGGATAAGTCAAGCAACAGTTTACATCATATTCTTTTCATAGAGAGTTCTACAAATATTTGATACAATAATATTTTCTACCAAGGCAGGCTTCTTCCCTTAAGGAAAGACTGTATTTATTTTCTAAATGTAGGCTGTTAAGTGTGTTTATTTTCTAAAACTGACATTTCAATGACAGAAAACACTTTTCTCCTTCTTTCCTTAACTGAGTCATGCAGCCGTGATTGAAAGGAAAGGGCATTGTACTAGTTATTAGATTCTCACAGTTTCTCAATAAAATGCTTGTACTAACATGGGAAAACTTACACCAATATATACTTAAAAGAGCTTCAACAATCCCAAGTGCTTAATAGCACACCTGCTCCAATCAGCTAAAATTAATATAAGCACGGAGCATGCATCATCCCTTCACTCCTACATGCACCATTTCCATAAGATGATGTGTACGGCTGGCCCAGGCTGCAGAAGCTGAAGACGGATTTCCTGGCAGCCACCAGCACTACGTGCCTGTGGCCAAACCATGCTCCACACAAAGGTGGCAAGGCTCTGGCAGGGCTGTACAAGTTAGGAAATTCAGCATTATTTTCCCACGGAGCTTGAGCTAATAAGCACAGATTGTACAATTAAGGCAACGTCTGCATGGGCATCGCAGCGCCAAAAGCATCATGTGTTCTGCAGGGTTTACCCGCCCCTGGTCAGGACCTTGCTGGACTATGCAGGTCAGCCAAGTGTTCATACCTCACTCCTTGTATCCAAGTTATACAGGTTATGCCAATGCCAAAGGTATTCCAGCACCCTGTAGATCCCTTTACTTCTTGCGTTCCTCAAGAGGGCCACCCATAACTGTGCCAAAGCATAGTCTTACAAGAAGCACTGGAAGGTCGCTACACCGTACGTGTTAGGCGAAACAGTATTTCTGCAGCGCAGTCTTTCAAAATTTCAGTCTAGCAAGGGACCACGCAGTGAGCAGACACAGTTCAGCGTAAAAACTGGTGCACTGCACTTCCTTCGTCATCTCAAACTTCTGAGAACCTTTCCAAAAGCAATGTTCACTAAAAAGTACCATTTTATATATTAATAAACTGGAAATGAACACTGAAAGTAAAACAAAATAGAAGGAAACCTTAGCACGCAGGACAACTGATTTGAAGTCTACATTAAAAAAAACACCAAACAACCAAACCCCCCTCAAAAAACCCCACTGAGCAAAGCTACCATATTGCCAAAATAATAGGACCTCTTATTCATAATTTTTTACTTAAGATTCCAGATTTTTCCAGTGTGAACATGAAAAATCCTACCCCAAGTTTACTATTCTAACCTTGGGTTTGTTTGTCATGAATTCACTTAATTAGTCCTCATACTCAATTAAAGCTCCGGTCCTGAAGTGACTTTGCAATAAATAATTGCACAAAAACAGTGCCCCTCCATTTATTACCTAAAACTACCAAAATCCGCTGAACACTGAAGAGCATACACACTGTGAAAATTTCCCCAAAGCGGACAAGTGATGTAGGTAGCTGAACAGCTTTGAACTGCACTTCCGCTTTGTCTTTTTACTCACCCTCCTCCCTATCCTAGAAGCACCTTATCGATATCAACTATGGCTTACTTGAAATGTAATCCTCTGAGTCACCTTCAGCATAAAATATGCAATATCCTAATTACATTGTGACAACTTTTATTTGATTTTTCTGATATTAGCCGGAAGACAATGCAGCTGTTTTGGTAACTAAGTCCTTTGATGTTTATTTAAAAGCAGGTTTCATGGCTTTACTAATGAGCATGACAACATAAAGCAAGTCTTAACGATACTGCTTTTTATTGGAGTGAAAAAGCTCTCAAAAATAGAAGCTCATTAGTGTCGTTCTTCCCCCTCGCTTTTCCAACCAGCTCACTTAGAGAAAACAGACTCTTGTTGTTAGTGGGCTCTTAAGGTGACATGTTTTAGACAGACACTCCTACTTTCTTTAGAGTGCAAAAGATGTTCTTAAGTGATAAGACAGACTCCTCCCAGGCCTCTTTCTTTTCTATAAAGAAGGAAAACTCTGCCAGATTGCTTCTGGCATAACCCCATTCATTTTTCCTGCAATGACAATTGGTAGAAAATGAAAGCAACCCTCCGGGACTGGGGGTTCAGTTTCCTTTGGCAGTGGTCTTGATTGGAAGCAAACCTGAATTATTTCACTTCAAAGCAACAAATAAGGAATATTCTTCTGGAAGTCAAAACCAGCAAGTTAACCAAAATAAACTTCCACAAGAATCCTAAAGCATGTGATTGTTCAGCCAAAAAAAATCCCAAAGCCAAACAAAAACCCAAAACAACCCCAAACCCCCAAGTTGTTACTAATTTGACTGTAGAAATTGACCAACAGTACCTTAAGATCCAGTGTGTGTGGTGGGAGGGATGGCACAGGGGAAGGGTATCACACAGCATTCAGTAATGCCACATGACAAACTTACAATAGATATTCCTAAAGGGAAAAAAAAGTATATGACTATCATGTGTATCCTAAAATCTATAGTCTGTTTCTGTTCTTGTTACACAAAACTTCATTACAACAATCATTGCTTTTCTATCCTTTATTTCAGTTAGGTAAGATACTTCACATTGCTGCATCCACCTGTGTGTGCCCTCTGCAGTCCTGCCGTTCAAACTAGCATTATCAGCGTGGCTTTTCTGGAGCAAAAATCCATGTTTTTCCATATACACAAAGAGCAAACACTAGTTTAACTAAAGGTTTTTGACAATTTATTAACATTATTAAGCTTGAGAAACAAAATTAAGCTTTATTCAAAATGTAAAGGTAATTTTAAAATGTTAGTGCTCACCAACAGTTAGAAGAAACAGTCCCTTTTTTCTTCCATTTATTTATTTATAAATAATGCACTGAAAAAAATGCCTTTGTCTTTTGAGTCACCTGCAAAAGTTCTTATAATATTAATGTACCATCATAGTAAAAGATGGAGATAGCCTCATATTTTGAGTTTTTACCCACTAACATAACACATACTCCACTCAAAATGTTATCTGTGAATGATACAAATGATAACCCTCCTCTGAACCAGCTCATCATTATTATGATGAAATAACACAGACAGTAATTCCCAAAACTTTTAAAGGGGTGGAAGGGGAAAAACCCACCACATAAGAAGTCTTGCACAAAATGCATGCGTGTATATAAATACCCAAAGTTGTTTTAGGAACAAGCAGCAAGATATAGCAAGGACAAATGCAAAGTTTATTCCACGTATGCTACAATTAATCAGCATGTTAAGGAAGTATCAAAATTTGTACTATTAACATATGGCAACGGTTTTATTGTTACAATACATTAGCCCCACTGGAAAAGGCTTTCAAGCTGCAGACAGTGCAATTGCATTAAATCTTAATTCTTCTGGGTCACGTTCCATGAATTTCTTGCAAACTTCTATTGCATCCTAGGGGGAAAAAAAGTAAAAAACAAAACAACAAAACAAAAGATGACTATAAATCATACTTACTTAAAAAAAAACAAACAAAAAACCAAAAAAAAAAACCCAACCACCCAAAACTGAAATAGGAAGATGTGCTCTATACAAACTATGTTCAAAACTGATTTTTCCATTAAGGGTTAATAGTGTCACAAATCTACATAAACTGTATTTCTGATCTGAGTTACCACTATTCAAGATTATTTACAGTACTCATATGGGCAGCATTAAAAGGGCCAACGTTTTATGCAGAACTTTAGCAACAATGATTTTTGTGACCGAGTATTACTTTGTGCAACAGATGTGTTGCTTGTCTGACTTTCTAAATGCATCTCTGCAGTTTGCCTTTACTAGTAATGCTGTATTCAGAAGTTTTTCCTTTGTTTCAAAATGAATCTAAGCTGTGTGGGGTAAGTGAAAGATTATAAGTAAATCCTTCATCTACGCTTTAGGGAGCAATCTGGAGAACACATGTTATCAGTAAAACAGAAAAAAGCCACATATGAAAAAATTAAAGCTTTATCCAGCTTCTTCCCCTGCCTCAACAAGCATAAACTGTACGCAAACTTTACAGACATTAGTCTATACTACTAAATTATAAAAGGTTTTACTCCTTTGTTTTGTAGTTTCTCTGGTTTCTTCCTTTTGAAAAGCTAATTCACAGAAGCAGCATCTTCTGAACATTTTTAGCCTGGTGAAGGCAGAGGAAGAACAGCCATTTAGGACCAAGCACAAGCAGAGAGGCACTGGCAAGTCTGGGGAGTGTCCAGTTTGTAAAGCTAAGTCTGGATACCATAAAAGTCAGATCTATGCATTGCCTTCTCTCAGCTTCAACTTCACACCATTCTGTGGGGATGACAGTTTATCCTCCCAGTTCAGTATATTCCTTTCTAATTCATTTCTTGGCTAAATAGCTTGTGAAACAAAAAAGCACCCAAAAGAAGCCACAAAACCGGAGAAGAATGATTATTAGTAAGCGTCAGAAAGGAAATCAACTTCTGTCTAGCACGGCACCTATCAAACTATAACTAAACCAAAGGAAAGAGAATGAAAAATTATCCTAAGTTTTCAATCTGATGACTCATGTACAATTTGAGAAGAGCAGGGTTATATGAAAATCTCAGCACAGAAGACAAGTCAGTCTGATCTTCTGTTATGGTCAACCCTTCTGATCTGATATTTCTTGTTACTATTTTATGATACTTTGTCAACCAGAGTCACAACACGAACATTTTTAAATACCTCTTTTAGAGCTGAGCAAACCTAGTTTTCTCTCACTCTATTCCTCATCCAACCATATACAAAGCAAGATTTTGTAGAAATATTTTAATACATATTTTTATAAGTATTTTCTATAAAATTTGTGGAAATGTAGCACGAATTTTGTGTAGCACTAAGAAGGTTTTCTATTCGTACCTCTAAAAAAGAATCGTCACTAGTTTCCCCATGGTTTATTGGAAATGGCTTGCGCCCATCTGTTGAAACACAAAGCAGGATTGAACAACACATTCATAAAATTAGAAAAGATTCATTTTTGCAGTAAAAATTCTTTGAACAGATATTCTGCTCTTCACTTACAGAAATGCTACCTCATTTTTCATAAAAGAATCACACATGCAGCTAGCTATTCCCTGGTCTCTCCTCCACTGTTGACTGCTTCAAAAGAGATCATTATGTGCAGTCTGTTATGTTACAAAAAAATACTCAATCAAAACAATTAGATACTTTTATATATTTTATTTGAAAACGTCAAGGCTATAAGTTGTGATTGTTTTAATGCTGGTATAGTACTTTGGTTTTTCAAGTAGAGAAGAACAATGTCAACTACACAGAATGGATTTACCCAGACAGACAGCTGTATGTCTGTAGTCTTTGGCAGCTGTTAACAGGGACTCCACAACAGAAGAGAATACCAAACCCAGCAATCTGAAGAGTCTCGCATAACTGAAATGTTACTCTCATTTAAAATAAACACACCCACCCCCTAATAACTTCTTAAGTATCAAGTATTTTCACATCATTTTAAAATGGCTGCTATAGTTATAGTTATTATTTTTTCTCCCATTTGTAATATAATAATTCTCAGCATTTAAAAAATTATTTCACTAGAAATACTTTTCAGGTTACTTATGAAGCTAACAGTGAGAATATATGTCATGATATCCTAAATATTTGCTAGACCTGATTTCCTTTTGGCTCTGCCCTCCCTTGTAAAGACTTTTCCCTCCCCAAAGATTCCATTGAAGTTGACAACACTTCTAAACGACATTTACCATAACTAAAAGTAGATTTGATGCAGATAAATTTTGGATTTACATGAGCAAGAGATTGCTCATTGTTGTAACAACCATGATTGAAGATACAACAATGCAAAACCCTCAGAATGTGCCAGGGACACAAAACTGAATGGCCTGTATGGTTGCAAGCTAAGTTTGATTTGTTAGGCTTTTGTTGGTTTGTGGGGATTTTTTGGATTTTTTTTTTTTTTTTTTACATACATCTTGGCAGAACAGGATTTAAATTTCATGTGCCTATAAATAATATGTTTTCTATGGCACAAATATCATAAGCATTTAACATCCATGTGCTTCTTTAGCATTTTCTGCCTGCCAAAGCCCACATGCTGACCACAGTGACCGAGGCCAGTGAATCAATTGAAAAACCTTCTTCCATTTTCCTACTTTTAAGTATTTTTTGCTTTCTTCCGGTGGTACAGAGAAAAGTTATTTTAAGAGCAAAGGAAATAGTATTTGAATTCAACTATACAGTGGAGCTAAATGCTTCTTTTTTTTAACTTAAGGAAAATATTTATTAGAATTATTATTTAAGCAAAAAATTCATGTGGGTTTTATCTTGCATCATATTAATGGAGAATAGCTAAACATGGTAGTCATAGTCGATGGTGTGCTTTTTAAACAGAGTAAATTAATCCACAACGAAAAGGTAACATGGAAATAGTGGCACACAACTAAACGAAGAATGAGCCATACATCATGCCTTGAAATTTAGCTTTATAGAATATTTATATTGCATCCTAAAAGTAGTTGTTTCACTGTTTGATCTAGTTCACTGACAGACATAGAGCATCATAAAAATACAGCAGCAATGTGCGCCTATTGTTCATGACCTACCACTGATAAGAGCCCTTAGATCACCTTAATCTTAACATAAGCATTTCTTACAGACTGCTTATGTCCCAGATTATGATTAGTTGTCACTCGTTAAGAGCAATTCTCAATTACATGCTGATTTTCAGAAGATTAAGATGTTCTCACCATGAAATAGCGCAAAAAATTATGTTAGGAAAGACCAGTGAATTGCAGCTTTTAAATCCTGATCTACTTGCTAGTTTTCTGAAGCACCTGCAGCAAAACCTAGTTGCCCAGCAACATGTTTAAGATTGGAGCCATTAGAGAATTATCTGAGCAGAATTTGGTACTACACAATCTGAAGAGGGAAAAAAAAAAACAAACAACCACCTGTAAGTCAGAAAACAGATTACTGTTTTAGTTAACTGTCTAGTGACCACAAAAGGGCAGAAGTAACCAGCCTGTAACAAATGGGTTGCAGAATATTAGTCTCTGCTAGTATCTTGACGTGATTTCAGTTTAACTGTATCACACTATTTAATAATATAGCTAACACTCTAAAGTGGCATACAGTTCATTTATTAATTCCACAATTATATATATTCCAAAATTATATATCGGGATATAACAGTACTTTCTTTCAGAAACTTTGAGTGTTCATTAATTCTTTCTCGTTTCCTTTCCTTATAAATCATAAAAGAAGTTTGGAGGCAGTCTAGTATTCTGTACCATTTTATCTTAAGAGAAGGGAGTTGAGGGAAGGAGAACACAAAAAAACCCCAGGGGGAAGGTGGCTGCAATTGTTTGCCAGAAACCCCCAGACTCTATGATGCAGTTGAAAGGAACCTAAGCCATACGTCCCATGAAGTAATCTCTCCAACTTTCATAGTTAACAACATTACTGCTTGTATTTGTTTCAAACACATGGAGAGAGTGGATAAAAAGTGTTCTTACCCAATTCATAGAGATGACCACCTACGTTAACTAATGCAATAAAGTGAAGATCTACTTTTTCATCTATACTTGGTGCCTGCAAGACAAAACAAAACAAAAGAAATTGTATTCACCAAACCCCTTATCACAATATGATTAATGAGAACACAATATGCAAAACACCTGGCCAAGATAAATCACAAGTGAGAAGCACATTCTGGATCTATACAGAATGGCAGAAGTCACACTGTGGAACATTTTGGAATATAAAGAAGCTTTATGCAACACACAGATTCATAAGAATCCTTTCAGTGAAGTATCTGGAAGTATTTCCAATTATAGCTCTACATAAAAGCTCTGTTTTTCATTACCGAATTAGTACCAACTCAAATACAGCAACATTAAAAAAAGATAGGTATAAATAGCAACTCCTTCAATAACCCATCTCCCAAAACAAAACAATGCAAAGCTGAACTCTGAACCCATAGTATTGTAAAACTTGAAATAATCACTCGGTCACAATATTTTTTTCCTCATAATCCATGAATACAGTTCCTCTGTTCTCTCTACACAGGCAGTCAAAAGAAACACTTCTCACATCTTAGGTGAAGAGGAAGGAAAATAACCAGAGGTGCTTAGACTGAAATTTTGAAGTGGCATCATAGCCACCATACCAAGAAAGAACTGAAATACACTGACAGCATCAAGTGATGTGGCATAAAAAACAGTCACAGTTGGTAAAGATCTATCTAGCCCAGTACTGTATTGTCAACTACAGCAAGCAAAAGCTTTTTCAGAAGAACACAGGGCATGCACAGCATGATATTCTGCTAGCATACATCCCCAGAGCCAAAAGGTGCATCACCACTGTTGTGTTCAATAGCAATTGATTGTCTTATTTCCTCATCAATCCTTCCAGTCTGCATCTGAGCCTTGATCAACAAATTAAGAAGAAACCGTTTGAGGGAAACAGTTTTTCATAAATTATCAAAGACCTGACTTCTGTGAAAATAGTTTTAATGCAGTTTTCTTCCATCTTGAAGTTACTGTTACCCTTATGTGAATTTCTTGAAGCACCCCAAAACCCTAAGGTTTTGCCAGAAACAGATTAGAGTGTAAAATGAGTTGTAGAACCCTACAGTCGCATCATGTTTTGAAGACTGGGTTAAGTTTATTTCTTCCTGAGAAGTCATGAGAAAAGCCTTCAAAAGATGATCTAAATTGAAGAAATGTAGCAAACAACGAGAACAACAAAGCAAAGGACAAGAAGTCACCATAAAGTCTTTCAATACACCAAGAGTGACAAAGAACACAGCGTTACAGAGGAACTGCCAACAGCTTACAGAAATTCAATGCAGCAAGCTCAAAACCAAGAGAAAAACAAAAAACCCCCCACAACCTCCCCTCACTGTCATCTGAGATTCATCTCCATGACCAGTTACAGTGTGAAAGGCATAAATAACCTGTTTCATCTCTGTTTCAGAGGGCCTAGAATGCAGAAAAAGCATCTCTGCTGCTGAAGAGGAGATTGCTATCAGAGGAACAAGAGGACCCTTCCATCAGGACCCAAAGCCTCTTTTTTTTCCCTACGGAATAAGTGATTGTCTTTGAGAATTGTTTTACAGAAGGCCAAACAGAGGGATCCCAAAAACAAGCAGCCTCAAGAGTTTGACTGCCCCAGTAGTAAACTTCCAAGGACCACAGGTTTCCATAACTTGCTGAAAAACACACAAGACAGTAGCTAGCAACCAATGGCACCTCGTTATGCTCATCAATCAACCAACTTTTTACAGGCATCTAAACCGTGGTGATACAAAAGTGCACAGGCAGGCAAAGCTGACACTCCGTGCCAAACCCCACACTGCCACCTAATTCCCTTAGCAGACATAAAGCTGTTCATTTACAAACTAAACTTACTAACTTTCAGGGTTAGGAGAAAGACCACTACCAGTTTGGCTTACTTTAGCAAGGAAATGGCTTAGCATTGAAAAGGTTGTATCTGAACATAACGCTACCAGCGCTCAAACTGACATCAGCTAGAAGAGCTCAAAGTACCACTATTTCAGAGAACTTTGAGATGTTCAGGGATTTGGTTTTCATCACATTCAGAACAAAATACAGTTTCCCCTTTGACTCTTTTGAGGACTGTGTTCTTTGCCAGCTTCTAATAAACACCTATTTTATAGAGAAAACACACTTGGCGTGCTTGGAATGCTGAGCCTATATACAGCTAGATGGATAGGGAAGCCACCAAAAAATTCATAAGAGTTTACTTGGAGACACATTCCTATAGAATCCTGCTGAGTTTTTGTACATACTTAATCTAAATAATGTGCTTTCATTGTGCTATTGCCATAACCGATGAGAAATGCTGCATTTTTACATTTTTAATTCCCCAACCTCAGAGAACGAAAGTGTCATGCCATTATTAAAGTTTCCACCACATGTTCTAATGTAGACAGTCTCCTTCCACTGTGACTTCATCTAATATAGATAGAACTACTTTGCGATATATTTAATACTATTGTAATTCTTGAAAAATTAGGATTTCAATCATTTTTGACAGACAATTATTTGCTTAATCATAAGCACAGAGAAACAATAGGGTCTGAATAGTCATATGACCTAGAAGTTTGTATTATAAAAATCTGTTGCTTATGACTTAGGCAAACAAGTAACTGGATTAAACTTTCCTAGTGTGATGAATGGGACTAGAAAGGCCCCCACTCCTCCTTGGGGGGAGGGGGAAATAAAAAACCAAAACAAAAACATACATCTATTGCTTATGCGTGCACGCATGATGCACACACACAGATGAAAAGCAGCCTAGTCAGGCCAATTTCTATTTCACTGGGAAGCTCTAGAAGTTCTAACACTTGAACCCAAAGGCTTTAAATTTCAAAGAAATGGAAAGAAGAGGGAATGTCAGCTTCAGGGAGATGTCTTTTGTGGTCTCCTTGAAAAAACTACACCTTTCGCCAAGTTTTCAGCTTCTAATAAAGCTGTCTGAATGTTGTGTGAATGCTTAAAAGAACAAGAAAACATAGCTTTAAGAAGTCTGCCTGCATGTTCATCACTAGGCAGTACCTTCAGAACAATTATAGACTATTTTCTCCTGATTATTCTTCTTGTCAAAGACCACAGTAACATGAACATCAGTCAAGTGTTGGGATAACATGTTCCTTTAGATTATTTTTTTTCACTTCAAAGCCCATTCGATGCGCAAAAGGAGAGAGCACATTTGAATGACCACATGTGTGAATCCCAAGGAAGGAGAAAGACACAGGAGTCTATATAAGATGATTGTCTAATCAGGATTTGGAGCTAATCTATGGGATTCAAGACTCATTTTTCATGTCCTGTGAAGGGCTGTAGCACACATTGAAGAAAATTTGTATTTCTTTCCCATCCAGAAAAGACAGAAAGAGGGCAAATAACCAGCATCTCGAGTAGCTTACAGAAGCTTATGTTATGGTTTCAAATGTAATGTAAGAAATAAGTTTTGGTGGTATGAGTTAATGGGCATCATTTTTCCAACTTATCTCCTCAAAAGAAAAAAAAACAAACAACCACCAACCCACAACAGAAAAATGACCCATAGAATTGAAACTGATTTGAAGAGGAAAAATGCAAAGTTTTGCGCTCAAAATGATGGTTGCAAGAATATCTTCTAGGCTGTAGTTTGTTCTCAAGGTACTGAGATAATGCTTAATGATAATAATATAGCACTTCTATGAATGTGCAGTGTCACATACAAGAGAGACTACCAAGGTTGTCATGCCCTCTTAATTTGGGATACCACGTTAAAAGCACCTGAATGACCAAACCCCAGTTTTTCAGAGGCCTTCTCTGCTAACCTAGACATTGAAATTAGTAATAAATAATTGCTGGCTGCTGTGAGTTGTCAATTTTAATTGACTTGTCTCAGCTCAATACCCATTAGTTCTTGTTACCAAAACAGCACTCTACATTTCCTCCTCTATTCTTCACTAGCAGATTTCTAATGAGTAATTTTTAAAATGGCACTTCCCGAAGTGTTTACTATACAAATTATAACTCTTTCCTACTCCCTCTTGTACTAAGAAATTCCTTGATTTTACCTTCCGCCACTGCCTGCTTCCTTCTCCTTATGAACTACAACAGTCTTCTTTCTTGTTGTTGCACTAACCTTCAGAAACTCAACGGTACACCCCTATATCCCTGTTTGCCCAATCTTATTAGCTGGGCTAATAAACTGTATTTCATCACCTACACAGTCTATCTTGCTAATGCACTTAGACCATTATCCCAATCAGTCAGTATTCAACTTCCATGCATTTGAAATATTGCTAACTTAGAACAAAACTGTTCATCACATTTGATGTGCATCTGGTTTCTTTTCCCTGAAACTGCATTACTGGGACAAACACACAATTGGAATAAAAAAAAATTGTCTTGTTCTCATGGACTTAACGAACAAGTCCTTACCGCATCCTGCTTACAATTTATTTTTGAAAGACCACATTACAAAACCAGGTTCAATGTTACATGACAGATTTCAGGCAACTTCTAACTAAATCTTGTATTTTTATCATTTTCTTACACTTGCTCTTCAGAGAAAGGAGTGAAACAAGAAGTCTCACAAACGTTTGGTAGAATGCCTTGCACTACAGGTAGCGACTGAGAAAGGAAAAAGCACCACTTGTGCTAAGTCAAGAAACTGGTATCAAGAGTCTATCAGGTTCCTGAAGAAGAGCAGTAAAGAGTGATATAGAAAAAGACAATTTTGCAGAACCTTAAAGAAATAAAAAGTTTCAGATGCATCCAACTGAAAGACCATTACAAACATAAAATAAGTCTAAGAGAATTAAAAATCGTTAGGGGTTTAACTATACAATTTCACTCAAGGAGTTACATGAAAGCCAAAGGAAAATGTACTAAAAGATGCAAGTTTACACAACAGCACATTAGGTAATATTTGGATTCAATAAATTGTAAAGGGGAAAAAGTGATGCAATTGCTATTGCATTGGGTAGATAAGGTGCCTGTAATTTCCATTTTGAAGCATGGAGCATGCTTGGGCAAGTGTACTGTGTAGGCCTGTGAAAGGGATTTCGATCCTGGTTAAAATATTGTACTTAAAACAAAGACCACTGGAATGATGATCACAAGTTTCAGCAAGATTAGTTCGGGCTTTCTCACAGAACAGTGATGTCTCTATTCACGCCCCATATACTACAGTGAGTTTACAGCTTACCTTGATCTAAAGTATCCCTTGTCCAGAATATTAAGAAAGAATTTTTCTGAGAAAGGTGCTGAGGGACTGTCTTAAGTGCTAACCCAAGAATGGACAAGAAGTTCATTTCCTAAGCACTGCCTTATGTATTTTTCTACCACACTGTCACGGTAGACAACCTATCTCAAGCTTATTAACTCTATGTCCCCAGCTATAGCTAGAATAAATAAGTGTCGGGTGAGGTACAATTCCAAGCTGCAGAACAGTAGTATCTGATTCTGAATAAGAGGTCAAGCAAGAAGGTGAAATTCAGAGAAAAGCTCTATCAATGGACTACAGAATCTGGATACAGATTATTTATACAAACACAAATCTCCCTTTAGATCCATAAGAAAGAGGGATTATTTAAGAGTATGTTGCTCTAAATAGGTATTTTCTGGTGTGGTTTTTTTTGGTTTTGGGTGGGGGGTTTTTTTTGCACTTTTTAAAAGATACTTTAATGCAGAAAGTAAATGGCAGAAAAAAGAAGAGCATGTTTTCCAACTTGAGAAAAGTAGGGAAGAAAAAAGAATTAGGATATTAACTTCAGATATAAAAGGCAGCAAAATGATCCTAAGGCAAGCAGACACACTAAACTAAAAGAACAGATGAGACAGAAGAATAAGAAATCATTACAAGGATTGAGGGAAAGTCAACATTACTAACGAAAGAGACGTTACCTGTAGCTTAAAATTTGCCATACCTACTGCAATTTATCAGGATTGCATAAAACATTTCAGGACAGGATTCTCAATACTATTTTTTTTTCTATTATATGTTTGTAACTCATCTGGAGACCTACTCTAAAAAGTTGTATTTGGTCTGGCTGAGATGGAGTTAAGTTTTCCCCACAACAGCCCTCATAGTGCTGTGCTTTGTATGCTGTGCTTTGTATGGGTACCTAGAAAGGTGCTGCTCACACACCAGTGTTTCAGGTACTGCCGGAGCAGTGCTTGCACAGCATCAAGGCTGCCTCTCCAACATCCCCACACCACCACCACTAGGCTGGGGGTGAGCAAGATCTTGGGAGGGGACATAGCCAGGTCACATGATCAAAAGGATATTCCATATCATGAGGACTGCTCAGCAATTAAAGCTAAGAGAAAGAAGGCAGGAGGACATTCATTATTACGACGTTCACCTTCTGGAGCAACCACTACACATACTGAAGCTCTGCTTCCTGGGAAGTGGCTGAATATCACCCAATAACGGGAAGTAGAAGATAGTATCTTCTGTTTTCTGCACGCAGCCTTTGCTTTATTAAGTTGTCTTCTTCTCGACCCATGAGGATTTTTTCCACCTTATTTTCTCCCCTGCTACCCGGCTGAGGGGGGAGAGTGATAAGAGCGGCTTGGTGGGCACCTGACATCCAGCCAAGGTCAACCCAACCACAAAAGACAAGGGAAGTTTTCAAACAGGAAAAGTGGTTTTACTTACGGAGCATAAATACAGTCTCCCATCATTAAGACCTTCACCCTTAATTTTGAGACATCCTGTTCCCCCTCCTCTGCCCTTAAATTTAAAGTGCATAGATACCTTAATAAAAGCAATACTAGAACATTATCATACAACACTGAGACCAATAAGCCTCTTTGTACATCTAACAATAATCAGAGCTATACTAATAATACTTGTTGACGGGCATTGACAGGACAAAACTTGAAGGACAAGGTAGTATTTATTATCAAGCCAACTGAGACAGCTTTAATGCCCAAAATGCTGGGGTTTTTGCATATTAAGCTAATATACGTATAGTTGCTATGTTCTTGAATCTTCTTTGAAAAGTATGTTATATAAAAGTGTAAAGATAAGAACAACATTTCAGTTACTGATAAATATCAGACTATTGTATTCAGTGATAAGTCTTTGCATACTGGACTTAGTTTTATCTGTAAGATGGAGACAGTCAGGATCTCAGGGGAGTTAACGACTATTATTTTAAAACTATTTTTAGTGGCAAGCTTCTGTTTTGCCAGATAGAGTTGTATTGAAGGCAACTTATTTTTTGAATGAATTTTTTTAATGTTTTCAAAGCAAAAGCTCACTGCTAATGGATGAGGAGTTGTTTTTAGAAATCTTCTGAAGTAAATAGAACTCGCAACTTGCCAACAGTGGTTTTCTAGTATAATCACAACAAATTATGCTGTAATGGCCATCCTTGGATAAGTCACGGTTTATTTAGTGTTGAAGTAAACTCGGGGTCAATTAGTTTTTGTTCTAGGCAGGCACACTCAAGCTCAAGTATTCCTTACTAAGTCCTTTGTAAACAACAAGCTTGTATAGATCAAATTCATACAAGATCCCAGTTTCAAATTACAGAAATATGATGTAGAATTTTCCAAGTTTTGCTAAATGAACAAAAAAGTCCCCAGGTAAAATGTCAGAGGGTTGCCAATGTTAATGGCATAAATACTAAAAGGAGACAAGAAGCATGAGGAGAACTAAGCTCTGTGCTAAACTCCATGCTTCCTCAAATCCTAAGGTATTCAACTAGCTCCAAATGGTAAGATCAAGAATGTTCCATAGTTCTGAAGACTACAAGAGAGCTGGATACTCAATAATAACTATTACTATTCGCATAAAGAGAAAGGACTCTGGGAAAAGGTCTCATCTTGAGATACTTACTAGGATAAAATATAAAAGCTATAAAGAAATAGAAGCATTTAGACACTAATTTTTAACAGCAATAAAACATTAAGAAGGACTTCCACATCTGGAAAGACAGATCCATATGAAAAAGGAAATTATTTGGAACACTGTCAGAATAGTTATTTCACCTCAGTAAAAAATTCACATACCTCAAATAAGAATTTCTAGCAACACAGGTGAAATATGATCATTACCAAAGAATGATAAAAACAAAATCACTGTCCCAATTTCGCATCCATTCACTTCTACATATGAAGATATTTGTGTGTGTACTAAATAAAAGCGTGATCACTCCTTAAAAGCAGGATGAACTACCACTAAACAACTCTTTCAGCTTAGTGTTTCTGATGGTGCTCATAGGACAGTTTAAAAATATTGGCTGTTCCATGCATGCAATTTTTTCATATTTCAAGATATATATTCACAATGTATTTCAAGATATATTTGTGCCTTGTGAGTGAAGAAGGAAAAAAGTGTAAGTACGATATTTGATGACAAGCTTTTCTTATTCAAATGTCTTCACCTTCAACTAGAATGTATCTCTACAAGCTGGATAGAGAAACAGATGTCAAGTGAGAAAGTAAACCAGCCCCTTGGGATTACAGGAAACATTTCATCTTTACTGAAATACCCAGGGACCATTAAGCAAGACTTAGAATGAAAGGAGACTAGGTTTAGGATATGAGAACATAAACCAGGTCTCAAACACAGAAGAAATAATATAACGTGACAAAGAATTAGAAGCCCCTTGGTTTAGCACATCCAAATGAAAGATAATGAAGATGAGGTGAAAAGAAGAGGCTGGATGCGGAGCCTATGGCAAAAAAAAAAAAAAAAAAGCCACTTCATGAAAGGCAAACTCCATCTATGCTTTGAAAATGATTTGGCAAGTGTATTGAATCAAAAATACCTGAACAGCAAAGCATGGAGTGATGTACTTTTGCTGTCTGCCATTGCAGGGGGTGGGGTGGGGGGAGTGGGCGAGGAAGAAAAAAGAAATCCTAAGAATGGTTGAGAAAAGACCCCAACAAAAAATGATGCCTTGAAGACTGAAGTTACATGGCAGAAGGCCAGTCGTGTCAGAGTAAGAAAAGACTGAAGATGGACTACACTTACAACAGAATGAAGCCCAACAGATGGAAGGCGTATCAAGGGCCGCCAACGACGAAGACGGATTGACGGACTGGTAGCCTTTGCAGGACCTACATGATTACGTTTGGCCCAGGAGAGGGATGCAGAGTGACACAATGGTGAAGCCTTCGTTCTGCTGTGGCTAACCTGAGGCTGCGATGAGGATGGTGGTGAAGACAGCGAGGACGATGACGACTACATAAACATTAAAAAAGAACATACTTAGCCCACTTAAACTTGAAGTAACATACCTAAAAAGGCAACTGCAAAGATTGTCCACTATTATTATACTGTCCTTTAACTGATCAAATCACGCAAATAATAACCAAGAATGTGTTGAATTGGAATGAGAAGACAAAAAGAACAATGAAAATAAGCAAAGACATGGTCCAAATCTGAAGTTTATCTTTATCTTTATTACTAGATACACTAGAGGTTATTCACACCCAGTGAACTTCACAATATGAAGACAAGTTAACTGACTCATTCAAGAGACAAATTGTTGGAAAGTGAGGAGGGAGGGGGGCTTTAAGTATTTGACAGAAGGAAGAGTTGAAAACAGAGTAATCAGTTCTGTTTACAGCTACAAAAACTGTGAACAACAGTTCTTTGGTAATTTGGGAAAGCTAGGTTGTGCTACTCTGGGATTTTAAATGAATCCAGTAACTACTGTAACAGAACCCAGAGTTTCTTTACTGTTCCGTGTGTAACATAAAAGGAAAGCAAAGGAAAAGGGAAGCTTACCGTGGTGAGGTATGCAACTTCCTAAGTTTTTCACCTATTCTTCTAAAATAGCAGGCCAGTGGCAGTACTGCCATTAACACTCAGGATCCCTTTAGTATCCGTGGAAGCAGTAGGACTATGTTAAACCATTCAAATTGTTACTATTAGAAGAAAGACCACAGAAGTATTAAAAATGACTCTCAGCTGCAACTAAAAGTTACAGTAAATATATTCAGACCAGAAAGGACCATTGTGATGATTTAGTTTTGATCTTCTTCCCACACAGGCCACAGGACCAATCAAGTTCAAGTTTTGTTTGGATGAGAACATACAATACAAAAACAAACATTCAAGCATAACAATTTTTTTTTACTACTGAAATATATCAGAACAAATCAAAATTTCAACTGATCCTGTCTATAGCTACAAAGACAGTAAGGACATATTCATACAGTTTACTGAATACATTAGTGCTAAATGAAAAGGCAATGTTTCTAGTCCTGCTTAATGATGATAAGAACATGAAACAATGGATTACATTAGTTCATCTGGCCACAATGTCAAACAGTGGCTCACCTTCAGATTACCATCCACCATTACTTTCCCCTTTCAGCACATATGAAAATGCCCAATATCATATTCAGTCTTTCAGAGAACCCCTCACCTTCTGCCAGGAAACAAACTTTTATCTTTTAAACTATTTACACAGTTTTTATTTAGCCTCCAAAAAATTTGTTTGAAGCTAGCCTAAAGGGCAATCCAGACTGTCCTATGTTGATGTTTTGTGCTTTACTATCTCTGGATCTTCCTACACTGCCTGTAGGTTTTGTGGTGTATTTTTATGTTGTCTTCCAGTCCCTCACTACAAAACAGACACCGAGGTGCTGGAGTGTCTCTGAAGAAGGGCAACAAAGCTCATGAAGGGTCTAGAGAACGAGTCCTGTGAGGAGTCCCTGAGGGAATAGAGGTGGTTTAGCCTGGAGAACAGGAAGCTGAGGGGAGACCTTACTGTTCTTTAGAATCACCTGGGAGGAGGCTGTGGTGAGGCAGAGGTCCGTCTCTTCTCCCAAAGAACAAGTGATAAGGCAAGAGGAAACTGCCTCAAGTTGCGCCAGAGGAGGTTTAGATTGGATATGAGGAAAATTTTCTTCACCAAAAGGGTTGTCAGGCATTGGAACAGGCTGGGCAGGGAAGTGGTTGAGTCCCCATCCCTGCAGGTATTTAAAAGATGTGTAGATGTGGCACTTGGGACATGGTTTAGCAGTGGACTTGGCAGTGCTAGGTTAACAGTTGGACTCAATGATCTTGAAGGTCTTTTCCAACCTAAATGATTCTATGTCACTGATACAAGTTGTTTAACAGTACAGGTCTTAGAACCAATCTCTGCCGAGCCCCACTAGCAAATACACTTATCCATCAATGACACTGCACTTACCTACACTAAGACCTGCCAGCTGCTTGTGAATCCACTGAAGTTATGCAATCAGGATAGACAATGCGGTTCCTTACAATATGTCCCACATTGCGCATTCAATTGAATGATTCTAGTAGATTTCAAAAACCAAATCTAGCTAGCTTCAAGTAGCTAGCTTCTCTGAAAAAAAATTTCACTCTTTTTAAATGCATAAGTGACAGCAAAACCATTTACTTTCTTTGTATTAATTTTGAAGCAATTAATCTTCTTTCCTGTTATTTTTTTTTTCCCTTTTCCTATCAGAAGTGGGACAACGAATTGGTTCTTTCTGCTTTTGTACTGTTGGCCTTAACGAACAAAGACAGGATAGGAATTCTTCATGAAAAGCAAGCATCAAGTACAGCTTACACAACTGTACAGTAGTACAACTGTAAAGCTCAAGAGATAAGCATGAAGTGCTACCAAGTCTCATAACCTGCCCAGAGAATAGGGTTTTTCACGTGTTTGGGTTTGTTGGTTTTTTCAGTTAGCTTCTGATTTTCAAGCATTCTGATCCATTCCTAAATCTCAGCAGCTTCGCATGTAAGAGTACAAAACCAGAAAACCTCCAGCCCCAAAATGTAACTGTATGAGAAAGAGGAATTTAGCAATGACAATACTTCTACGAGTCAGGGAAGCTTACAAATGTGTAATGGCTGTTATAATTGATCTGTACTCCTGATAGTTTGGGGGTTTTTCCCAAATTCTTCACTTGATTTAAAATGAGACATTTTACATTTAGATAATGTATCAGATGGCTTTAAAAACAATTTATTCTCAGTTTGTGTAACAAAATTCTGAAAAATGACTGATAAAACACTGCTGTTAGAAGTCCTCGCTGTCCACAGACCTCCCTGTGGAGGGAAGAACCTGTAAGTTTAGAACCTGCTGTGGGACTGAAATTTAAGAGCTTTGCTGACTAGACAGTTCACAATAAAAGGCAAGACACAGCACATTAAGTTTTACAATTTTGTAAGCTGCTGCTATCAAAACAGACAACATTATTGCGGATTCCAGGAAGACTAACATAGTAATGGTTTACTTAGAAATAGTTAAAAAAATGAAACTCAAAAGCTTGACAGTAGGAATTTACTCTGGCTTGGATGCATTCCATTGACTGGAAGCTGTTAAACTGTATACTTTTGCTCGGAAAATGCCCTGTCTTTTAACAATCCTAGTGTAATTACTCTGAAACTATTAATAAGACTTTGAATAATACCAAATTTAAGATTTATTTAACAGTACAGGGATGACCAGAATATTGATAGACTTTTTTTAATAAAGCCTTTTTCACTTTTGTTGCCAGTCTCACCAAAATTCTTCACTTTTACCATTCTTAATGATTGCACTTCTTTGTTTCCTGGTTAATATTGCTAAAATAATGAGAATATATTAAAAACACCCCTTGCCTGAACGAGACCAGAAAAGACTAAGTTCTCAAAACTGAATTTATAATCCAGAATGCAGTTTAAGGCAACTAATATTTTAATCTTTCTAGGCCAGTGTTTGTCATCATTTTGAATTCCTTTTATTGAATTTTTATCCTTTATTTCCTGTTCTAGTGGGTCCCCTAGTGAGATCAACCAAGACAAAAAGAAACTTCCTCCCCACTGCAAATATACTTTGGCATTTGTAAGAGTGAAATTTCAATAGACAGTATATAGGAATTTTGGAAAAGCAAAGTTAACACTGTCTAATTAACAAGGCTACGATAGCCATAAATGAAATTGCTTTAATAATAAGCACAAAATTAAAGCTATAACTGAAGTTTTTTGCAATTGAATATTAAAAAAAAATAAATTACACTGCAACGTTAATATGAAGTTAATGTTAAATACAAATCTCCAAATAAAGTTGTATGTTTCACATTTAATTTAAAACGTAGAAGACAAATCATGACTTGAGACACTATTCAAACAAGACTTATTAACAGCTAGAAACTGCAAAGAAGAGAGTGAGACTAACTTCACAAGATTAAAAGATCACAGGAGCATATTTCTGTACTGAAAATTGTAGCAGGTCAAATATCTGAAGTGGTAAAACAAAAATCCTGAAATATAATTTAATGA
Organism: Falco cherrug; assembly: GCF_023634085.1. Classification (NCBI taxonomy): domain Eukaryota; kingdom Metazoa; phylum Chordata; class Aves; order Falconiformes; family Falconidae; genus Falco; species Falco cherrug. Next base: position 45,413,109 of record NC_073698.1, on the reverse strand, counting down.
TATTGTCATATAAACTCGTAAGCACATTAAGTTTATGGTCTGTAATGCAAAAAATACATTATAAACAAGTTAAAAGCGTAATGGAATAGGTCCAAAAATAAAAATGCTGAGGCAATTATCATCTGCCCCAATCCAAAACTCATTCCGATACATAGCTGTTATTAAAACCTAGAGCCATTTAAACCTAAGATCTAAAAGAAACACCTATAAAATCTGTCAGGCATCAAGAGCTGTGCTTTTGCACATATCTAAAAGTGCAGAAGTTTGATAGTGCCAAATAGCTCATGACTTGGCTCATACCCAAACCTGTCGGGTTCTAGAAACAGGGATCTGTGTGCTCATCTTGTTTGGGGAACCCAATCCAGCAAAGTCCATGTCCAATACATTGAAGACCTGACAGGACAAAGCAGCATCTGGTACTGCATTGAAATTTCTAATAAGAAATACTTATTACTGATTAACTTGCTAGCGTTTACAAAAAGTCACCTTTCTGGAAGCTCAGGTTCAGGGCATCCTCTCAGTGGAAAGTCCATGCCCACGCCACCTTCCTCGAAGGAAGCTTCCCTGTCTATCAGCTGACAAATTATAGCTGGGACTGGGGCTTTCTTCTTTCCTTTACTTTGAGGTTGTGTCACTGTGTAGAAAGAAATGCTGGCTGCACTGGGACAGGGATCAAACGAACTTTAAGTGCATACCAACATCACTGGAAACCTGGGATACAATACTTTTAGTCCTGGTCTTTGTTTCTTATGCACAGCCCTGGGATCAGAGGCCCAGCCACACGTCCTGCACCTGCTCAGTTGAGTCAGTCCAAAAGCATGCAGTAATTCCTCCCAACAAACTGTTTGTGGCCTTGTTACACAGTTCCCATACTGTAAGCCCTGTAGTAGAGGTGGGAGAATGTCGAAGCGACAGTAAGAAGTGCAACTTCTCCAGCCAAACGGGCAATACTAGAGTTATTTCAGCTTTAAGATTATACCCAGGGAGGACGTACTTAATAGAATTTTCCACCACCACCTCTTGAGGCTTTTTTTATTTTGCTTAAGTAATTACTCATTACTGAATTAAACACAATGTTTTAAAGGGTCTGTATTACAGTTTAAAGTGTAATAGCTTTTTTCTTCCTTAGAAGTCATTATCCTTAGTGGGTTTTTTAACTGCAGATTAAACCTATGCATCACACTATCTGAAAAAAACCTCTTCCTTATTCTCACACAAGTGTTTTTAACCTTTTAACTACATTTCAAGCCTGTTGTGGTGGTGGTGGTGAAATCTTGAGAGACATTAAGTTCCTTCAGTCTTTTATAAGAAGATAAGCAGCCAGACAGGAAGAGGAGCCTGACAAAATAAGTATTCCACAGAGGCAGAAGCTGCTTCGTGAGCTCATCTCCAACAGTACATCACAGAATTCACACGAATGAGAGACATTATGAATATTTCAACTGCAAGAAAAGCCTTGATCCTAACTTGAACTTCCTTACATGTAACGAAAGCCTGTACCACAAGCAAACTCGCAGGAAGTTAAGGTCCTCACAGACCTCCTTGCTTTGTCAATGTTACAATTATCAGCATTAATATATATTGAAACTGAGACTACAGTTTAAAAACTGGATTGGACTGTATCTACTAGCTGATCAACTTCTGTACCAGTACATTTAATTAGTGTTTCTGCAGCTGGTAAAAAGAAAATCTTTACAGTATTCTCCAAGTCAGTTTAATCCATGATTAGGAATAGACATTATCCCCAGAGTATTACTTTGCTAGACAAATGGGTAAAGACAGAGCTTAAAGACAAGAAAAATGGTCAGATCAGAGCACCACCCCCCCAAAAATCTTTCCAAAATCAGTGATAATTTACCTTTTATTGAAGACCTAAATTTAAGTTCTATGGCCTATGTTAGGCAAAAGTCAAGCTAGATTATCACAATGGTGACTTCTGTGATCAAAAATCAGTGGAATTACAAAAAAGAAAATTCCAAAGGTTAGGGAGCTCTGCAAAATCTAAATTAACTAGGTTCTTTCAAATATTTTTTCATCTGCAAGGTTTTTTCTTCTTAAATAAATTGAACAGCATTGTTGCACATCCCATTACCATATTTTTAGAGTGCTTCCTCAAGCAAAGTTGGTTCATGCAACAATTCTCTGAATAGTTTTAGCCTACTGCCTACCTTCAGCCATACTGGTAAAATGTTGGGAGTCTTAAGGATCTTAAGTTCTTACATTTTTTTTCCCCCAAATTAGTGGCTGGATAAAGAAAATAAATAAAAAAAAAAAAAAAAAAAAAAGAGCACCAAATCAGTTTCTCTTCTGCCTGAGGGAAGCAGGTTGAGTGTGAACTCCACCATCACCTGTCATGATCAGCCTGCTAAAACGCCACTGAGCAAACACATGGCTAGAGCCTGCTGCTTTCTGTCTCTTACACAGATAGTGCAAGAACAGCACCGCCAGCATTATGGATTGCAGAGATGCAAAAACAAACCAACCAACCAACCAACCAACAAAAACCCCCACTTATGGCAGTTGATTGGTAGAGAAGTTGGAAGCAAAACTGTAGAAACATTTTGTTACTTCACGTGTTATTTATTTATTATATACTTATTTAAATTCATGGACTGCTTTATGGGTGCGAATATCCTCTATAGTTATGTTTCATCCTAGGAATCAGAGTTCCTTCATGCAGATTTTATGGTTAAGCATAAACCCAGAACAACAATTCGGAGCAATACTGTATTAATATCTTACTAGTTATTTGCTCATTGAAGTACAGAAATCAGATTGTTGCATGTCTCTGAAACACTGGTATGTTAAATAACACGGCAATGCAATGAGTCAAAGACTAACCAAGTATGATTCCCAAAACACATGATTCTAGTAAGCTCATTTTTACACTTTCACTGCATAGGCTGTAAAAGGGAAAAAAGGTATAGCTAATAGTTTTAGGCAACTTCCTTGTCTTTACAGAAGAGATTACCTGTTTGTTCTGTAATGCTAAGCTAAACAAAAATCATCTTAGAAACAGTTATATAATTGATGTTATATTCTCCCAAGACGCAAATGTTTCTTTACAAGACGAGGCATTATTCAGAAGAAACACTAAGGAATATGGGCTATTTAAGAAAAAAATCCCACCATATGTTCTTGTCAGGAGTGAAAGGGAAGCTCCTTTATGTTTCTTCCCTAACGATAAATTGTAATGCCCCAGGGAACCAGAGATCTTTGAAAGTTCAAGTTTTATAGCAGTTGAGAACAGAGTGCATTGACTCTACGTAGTTCTTGCCAATGTTAATGACTGTTACTGTGATCAAAGCCTAACTTGGCGCATTCCAAGCAGGATTATAGTTCTCAAGGCACACTAAACAAGTTTACAGACTACAGTTTGCAGTTATGGTTTGAGTTAAGGAAGAAATCAAGCTGTGGTAGCTTTCTTAGTAGCTGCCAACTTCAATCCATGTTAAAAATATTCATGATCATACTTGTGAACAAAAAGTACATCTAAGTAAATATACTGATGTGCACAAGTATTTCATTTTTTTGTGAACATCTAAGGCCAGTTCTTCCTTATGACTTTTATACTGACAGAGTCAAATACCAGTTTTTATTTTCAAAGGCTAATTTTTCCACCACCGATCTTTTGATAGAGGTCTAATGAGGTACAAGAATGTTGTTTTCATTTGAAGCAGCAGCTCAGATGCAGTACCTCAGTCTTCTCAGTTCTGAGCCTCATTTAGCCCAATGTATAGTTCTAGTAGCCAAAGCCGTCAGTTGGTAAATAGACATATGAAGTGAACTGAAAAAACCCCAAACAAAACAACGAAATAAACAGGAAAAGTTACAGAACCAGAGATAGTATTTTCTGTGCTCCCTGAAATGGTTGATATATTTTATATTCCAGTTCTGTTTTCCTCTCTCTTCCATATTAACTAGTAACTGAAACACTGTAGGTTAAACTTCATTTCATTGGACATTCTTAATAACCTCTAAGGAAGAGGAAAGGTAACACAGGTATTTGAGAGCTCCTAAGTTTCTCCTAATAATTTAGGCCACAAACAAAATCAAAAACTCTTATTACACTCTAACCAATATCTAACACAGGTATTTCATGGGGCCATTTCACTTGTATTTATGTGATTGATTGAAACATTATTTTGAGCTATGCTGTAATAACCTTTAAAGAAGTAAACTTCCCAAAGACCACAAATCACATTCTGCTAAGCAGTAATGCATAAACCATGCTAAAACTCCCCTGTCCAAAAAAATGTCAACCTCAAACACAAAAGTGGTTCCATATGCCGCAAGTACCACAAGACATAATAAAAAGTTTGCTCTATCATTTGAACTTTATAACAGAGTGATATGGAAAGCTATCTGTCAGCAGTTAGTGATACCTTGATGTTGCACGAACTGCCCGCCAATTACTTCACACCACAGCTATTTGAGTATTTGCTGTCCACAGAAGCAAAAGCTGATCTAAGTCTAGTCTGTTAAGCCTTCTCTCTTCCCAGGAGTGTGCTTCTGCCACAGTTGTGCCAGTGTTAGCTCTTACAAGGCTATAGGATGAGCTCTTTTAGGAAGCTGTTTAGGAAGCTGATGGAAGGCAGCAGGTACTGTAGATAATCTAACAATCCAGAATGACTTCAACAGACACACATAGCTGGCTAAAACTTCAGATGTCATTACCAGAACATTACTTGAACAACAGTCAAGCATGTTAAAGCATTTAGAAATGCAGAAATTGAATAAAGATTATTCTCTAGATCTGATTTCTTGACCAAAGGCCAATTAAAGCTTGCCATCTTCCTTACTGTAGAACTGAGCTGTAATGAAGTACAGTTGCAAAGCAGTGGAAGTGCATGTCAGTAATATGAGAGCACAACAAAAATATCTTGCTACTCACATTATTATATTCACATATTAAAAAGGTCATTTAGTTCAAGAATCAAACAGATAATATTTTCTACCTGGTATCACCTCCCTCAAGCTATCGTAGCATAGCATTGTTTGAATGAAAATTTCCACTGGTTTATTTCTAAGCGTGCCTTTCCATTTTCCTCCTTTCCTACTCTCTCAGAAAACTATACAGTAACTTTTTATTATTAAAAATTAGTAGGCAGGATAGGGAAGAAGCTTCTTCCCTAACTCCAAATTCAAAGCTGGTATTTGCTCTGCAAAAGACTCCAGATGTGGAAGTCTCTCTTATGCAATGACACATTTTCCTTTTTTAAAGAAAACTCTCCCCTCAGATTTCCTCATCTGTTACTTGATTGTTTTGAAATAAGGCAACCCAGGATAGTAATACAAAAAAAGTTAGATATAAAACTGACCCTGATCAGTGCTATTAATTGCTGCTTCTCCTCTCTGAGATTTTGCCACCATTTCTTTGTTAATAATCACTGTAGGTTAGACAGCTAATGCAGATGGTCTAGCATCCACAAACTATTGTCTTCAATATTTTTGAAGGATGGTGTTTTTTCAGGTTTTTGTTTTGTTTTTTTATAAGAGGGTAGTCAAGACGATGTGTGGTACCACAGTTTTTAGGAGTTCAAGAACTGCTGAATGAGGCAAAGGAAGAACGAAAAGGAAAAAAAAAGCAAAACAAAACCAGAAAAGCTCAAACACTGTTCAGTATGAAGCAATAATATAAGGACCAGCTTAAAAGTGCAGTTCTGCAAAGAGACAGGTTATATTTTCCACATCTTCAGACATCCTAGGTATTACAAACAAAAGTATATGCTCAGCAGAAGACTCATGAAGAATAAAGAGGATCTTGAGTAGCTGGCAATTATTCTTGTTCTCAGCAATAGCTGTCTTTCAGGAGCTATCACACAGAAAGAGCGGCGAGCTGAATCCATGAAGCTTTATCGTAAAGACCTAGGTCCTTTATTTGGCAGCTTTGGATACGAAGTACTTGTCACTTGAGAAAGTGTAAGCTTCAGCAGCATAAAGTTTAACAGAAAGACTGTTACAGGAGTTACATCAATTGGCATCATTATGGTACTGGAATATGGGACCAGAATCAAACCACCCTTGAAACCAACACCACTCCTGTGGAATTATTCCCAGACCTTGCTACCAAATTAATTTTAAATAGACCTACCTTTTTTTTTAAAAAAAAAAACCAAACACATAAAAGTACCCATAAGACTGCTTTATCTATTTAGTTGCCTCACTGTAGCAGAAAAAGCGAGCCACGGAGCCATAGAATCCAGGAGTCTTAACACAGAACTTGAATCAAACCTGGTACAAAACCTGGCCTGAAGGAGTAAGACCAAATTTACAACCCTTTGAATTTGCAAGCCTGAGATGAAATAGCAAAATGAAAACTGCTTAACAGTTTTTAAAATTTAATCTCTTTGAAAGAACAAAAAATGTCTCTATTTAAGAAATATGTTTTAAAAAAATTCACTAAACTTCATTAAAAGTCTCACATATTCTAATACATAAAACCCTCCCCAAAATACTCACTTCTATTCCAGTCTATAGATGGCCTGTAACAGTTTTAAATGCAATACCAGAAGTTATATAAAATGGCTAGGAACACAAACTTTTCTTTTTTGTTTGTGGGTTTTGTTGGTGGTTTGTGAGCTTTTTGTTGTTGTGTTTTAAACTAGGCAAATTAATCACAGCTATCAAACTTGGGAAGCCTGTTAAAGCTAAAGCACCCCACTCTATAGCTGTCAGCTTCAAACCCTTTGCTTAGCAATTCATCCTAATGCTTCATCTCAATAGATTGCACAGTAATGATAAATCCCAAAAGCAAACTGTTCACCATAACTCCTCTCTTCCAGCAATCACTAACTGGAATGTAGAATCTAGCAGGCCACTACTGAAGTTACACAAGCAATATCTTGCCAAATAATTATTTTTTCCCCCAAATAGAACTCTTCTTCAAAAACGTAAGAAATTAAACAAAATAAAATATCTGATTATAGATTATCCTAAACCAGAAACAAATCTTACCCACCAGACAAGATAAACAGATGGAATGCACAGATACTAGAAAGATAGCATTGCTTTGCTCTATTATTTCTAACTTTTTTTATTCCTAAATAGACTTGCTTTATTTTAAGGTTTGATATACTCACATACATGGAACAGAAACAAAAGCAGAAAATCCAGAGCATATCGTAAAAATCAAATAGCCATTGAGATGATACAAAAAAGCTTGTGAAGACTCAGAAAGACTGTCAGCAATCAACAAATCAAGGCTTTACTTAGAAGCCTTAAAGGCAGCATCCTCAAATATCTGAGAAATCAGAGCCACTCCACCCCCCAAAAAAAAAAGCATTATCAGAAGAGAACCTTTCTACATCTCAAAATTTCAGAAAATCTCAATGGTGTGATGGTGTGTTTTGCATGGCAGAACAAAGAGAATGGAATCCTGAAAGCAGTTACAAAGTTTCTTAACCAAATCAGCAAAGCTGACTGCCATATATCCCACTTTTGGAAGTTATTCTAATACAGTTGAGCTTAAGAAATGTTTTCAAAAGAATCTGAGTGGACAGTAGTATACAATACCTATCTAAGGGGACAGAACTACCTCCAGAGCAGGCTATTCTTGGGAAGAATGTAAGCCAAGTTAATCATCCCAAGAAAGACCTGCATGTTTTCTTAATCTTTAATTCTGTAGGAGACCTGGAAAGGACTTTTTGCTTGCAAAGCTACAGCACTTACTACTGAGCAACTTTATTCAAAGGGAAGATTTCTATGCAAAACACTCTAGCTATCCTGGGGGGTGGGGGGGTGAGGGTTGAATGTCATGGGGAAAACAAAACCCCAGCAGAGTCATACATAGGAAGGCAAACATGCTCCTTTCCAGTGCTCTGAAAGGAAGTTTAAACTCTCAGGAAAGTAATCGTAACAATAACTGATATGCAGGAATTATGGGATTCTCTCCTCTCGTGCTCCAAAGGTGCTACAAGTTATGAACTTACCCTGCAGGACAAGTCTACATCCTTGTAGGACCTGCATATGCTAACTTTAGCATCTTTAAGGACATGCTGTTCATGAGCTCCTTCACCAGTACATTAAGATGTATATAGCAACATTTAAAATGTACCACTGGAAGGAAAAAACTAGGATATTAACTCACTCCAACACTCAATTACACTTCTCGGCATATTCATGTTTCAGATTTTGTGTTGCTTAAGAAGAACTGTACTTTAAAGTAAAAAAATTCCTCCTGTACAGAGGAAAGGGGAGGCTGCGCTGCCCGTTTAACTACACTGTGGTAGGACAGATCTTCAGGCAATTAGATGTTCCAGTAAGGTAACTTGTTTATTTCTTCCCTTCTTGGTTGATGGTTCAGAAGTATTCTGAAAAATGGTCCTAAGACATGTACTTAACCATTGTAGTATTTCAGCTTTTGGAAACAGAAATACAGGAAAAAGTTATTTTACCAGTCTAAGGAATATCCATATTGAATTACTTCCAGATTAAATTATGCACAATGTAATAATAAATATTTGGCAAGGAAACTACTTATTTAATGTGTCTTTAGACATGGTTGCTAGGACAATCTTGTAAATTTTTATTATGAAAAAAGTCTTCATATTTCCACGTAATTATTAATCTTTTGTACTGTGGTTATCTTGATCAGGAAACGAATTAACTTGTGAAAGCTCAAGAAGTTAACTGTCACTTGTTAGGGTATTCCATCATCACTTAGATGCTTCCCGACTCTACAAAGACTCTCAGGAACTACAAAGCCCTTGCACTTCTTTCCCAATCATTCCATAATTTCTGCCAGAAGAATGCAGAGACAAACCATGCTCTGTATGAATGTCACAGTACATCAGAAGCGCTAAAGAAATTCTTCCTAAGTTCCTTTCTTGTGAAAGAGAAAAGATTCAGTCTTCAGCAATTTGTGGGAATAATCTCCATAGCCTCTCTCATACTGAGCTTGCCAAGAATATCTATAAAAGGACTCATTTGTAAAGAAAACAGACCAGATTTTTTTTAGAGTCTCTCACTTAGAAAAAGAAGAGAAATGCAGTTTTGTTCTGGTATTTGTTCTTGCAATATAAAACTTTGATTAATTTAGAGAAAGAGATAAGAAGAAAGAGTGGTGGTGTTTTTAATGAAAGTATCACAAAGACAGTTCAGTATCTAACCGAAATGGTTAAAACAATCCTCTTAATTTTAATTTCCAGACGATGGGGCAAGAGGGAGCAGAAAGGACTGCTTTGCTTTCTCCTGCATTGTTCAGAAGATACTGCACAAGCCATAAAGAAAACCTTACCTTCTGTACTTCAAAAAAAAAAAAAGAAAAGTGGATGAGCCACTGGAGTCACAGTCAAACAAAGGAGGGTTCCTCTCTTTTTCAAACAAAGCAGTGCTAGTGACAGTCTAATCAATTTTCTTTCTGTGGAACAGATACTGAAATCTGAACCAGGAAGATGGAAAACTGAGTTACTACAACTGAAGCAGAAGAATGTTGAACGTGAAAATTATATTTATGTTAAGGTTTTTTGTTGGGTTTGGAATTGAGTTTTGGTTTTGTGGGATTTTGGGGGGTGGGGGTGGTGTTTGGTTTTTTTAAATATATCACCCAATCTGTTGGGGGAAAAAAGCTTGTAAATACATGTATTAGTGAGAATTTATCTGAATTAGTATTTGTATACAAAAAACACATACACAATGGCAAACCAAGTGTTGTACTATTTCTTTTCCTGAAGTAGAACTTTCCAGACTTGTAAAATGTTTGTTCCACTTGTGTGATTACTATAGATCTTGCAGTCTTACCTACTAATTTGCAACATCAAAACCTCAACTTTCATTAAAAACACTATTGCTGGCTGAATTACTCTGAAAAGATGACACCTTACACAAAAGCTTAAAATACCCCCAACCCACCACCAGCTTCAAGTCTGGTTCCCTGCCCCAACAATGCCACTTGATTTTGTAGCCTGATTTTTGACTAATGACACAATACTGCAAACCAAGCAATAGTCTCCATTTTACTGTAAACTTTTAATATATGACTCATTTCAATTACAGTCAACTCAAAGCAGTTATTAACAAAGATAGTTTTTTTTTAAAAAAAGGAATACCTCAGTCTGACCTTCATGGGCACTGGATTCATGAGTGACACGAATAGCCTAAAATTAAAACATATTTCAATCAGACTTTAAATGAGAGATTTTAAGTGTTTTAAGAATCACTGTATGCTCTTAATTTTATTAAATGCCATAAATGTAACTATTTTTGTTCCGTGCTTATAATAAAAAAATGTCCACTTCTAAGGATCTTGGAAGCCCAGTATTTCAGTTTCATCACAGTCAATTCAAATCAAATACCTAACAGTTTGTAATGTCACTTTTACACATAGAAAACACCACAGGCAAGTGTTTTGGAGGTATATGTATCACTTTGTGAGCAGACAAAATACTTTAGATAGAAGCTCTGATCAAATATCATGTCCAACACTTCTACAGAAAATGTCATCAAACCGCTACTGTTTATATTTGTTACTACTTCCCTCAGCCACATGTTAACACCCTTACTCCTGAGCACTTCATAATAAGCTTCAATTGAACTCAGAACATAGAAACTTTCATTTTGAGAGATCATCATTACCATCAGAAGCAGCAACACTGGTCTCCGCTTCTACCACTGGCCAGATGTTTCTGCTGCATCTTTTCAAACAGCACTAACAATCTGGCTAACCACACTTTTACCTAGCTCATCTAATTGCTTGGCGTAGCAGGGAAAGGAGATTATATTTCATCCAAATCAGCTCTTTGTGTGCCCCAAACTGCTAGAACCGAAAGAAAGATAACTAGAAGGCACAAATGAAAGGTGGCAGCAGAAGGACCATCTCTTCAGCAGCTGGCCCAGATCAACTTAGACTGCCCATTAAACTGCATCCTGAACCCACCAAAAAGATCACAAACGCCTGCCACCCATTTCAAAGTAATCTTAAAAGTAAGCCAGGGAATTAACATGGATGAGGGAACATTGACAAAGTCCATTCTGCTGGCAGGCAGGAATACTTTAAAACCCACCAACGTAGGGTTTTCTTTGTAGCAACTGTCTGATCACAAGCTCACATGTAAAAATCAAATTGTTCAAGTGCTTCTTCACTGGATTAAGTCCTAAGGACAGCACCAGCTCATACAAGTAATTCTTATACCATTTTAAATAAAAGTAAAACCACACGATACTAACTTCATAAGTTTCTAGATATTTGGCCCTCTCTTCAGGAGTCATAGATAATGAATCTTCTAGGAACTTTTTCAGTGAAGAATTAGTTTCTTAAAAAAAAAAAAACACACACCAAAAGAAACATCATTAGAGTCACACTTTAACTCCAACTTCATTCAAAGCTTATAGAATGCTTACATCCAATGAAAGGTTTAAAGATGTAATTACATTGTATCTTTAAGACACTGAAGGCTGACTGCAAAAGGAATTGCTACCTGCGGCAGTTCACAATGTTTTGAGTTCTTTAGTTCATGTATTAGTATGAAATATAGTTTTTATAATTATAGGTCAAAATGTTCTTTTGTAGAGATCGTCCTTTATGAATAGTTACATTCAGAGAAAATAGTACAAAATGTGTCCTTCCCTCCCTGCCTCCCCACAGTTAACAAAAAAAAGAGAAAAGCCAACAAAACCCACCTGGCAAAAAAAAGACTTACCAAAGTTCATTTTATCTCTGTTGTTTGCAATAGCATGAATTAGCCCAATTGTTCCACAAGCGTTGTTAATGGTCTGCTTCATGAAATACACTGATGACTTGACATCTTGCCCCTTAGCTTTTATTCTCTCCTCTTCTTCTGTTCTGAAGGTTTCATACTACAAGGAAAGTTACAAACGTCTCACATATAGTACAAATAGATACTGGCTACAGTATTCAAGCAAAAGTAATTTTAAAAGCAACAACAGCTAACTAATAACAACCAAAACTCAACTTGCAATTTGAAATGTTTAACAGATGTGGTCCAACACGTACATGTAAACTTACTCAACTGAACAGCTCTATATCATTTCTTAAACCAATGCCTTGTCAGTAGTCAAAAACCAGTCACAGCTGAAACAATTTTGAAATATTATGTTATCTAATCTAATTTCAAAAATGTTCAAAATATTTCCTTGATCTGAGCACCTGTCACCATCTCTCTTCAACAAAAAGCTTTTAAGGCCAGAGGTCTCAAAGCGCTATCAAGCAAACCATAATACTTCAGGTGTTTAATCAGCATGAAACATTCTTACAAGTTCCATTTTTAAATTTCATTTTTTTCCAGGATTTTAAAAAAAGATTTATATAATGCTTACAGCCTCAAAAATGGCCCTTTAAAAGCCATATTTGTAAAATGAATGTTTATTTTCCACAATAAAAGTAGTAATTTAGTTTGATTGAACAATCTAAAGTACTTGTTTTATAAAGATCATAACCGACTAAAATCTGTTATACTGTGTAACAGTGTGTTGGTTTTGTGGGGGTTTTTTTGTTCCTTGTGGTTTGTTGGTTCTTCTGCAGGGGGTGGGTTATTTTTTGTGGGTTTTTTTTTATTATTTGGTTGGGGGATTTTGTTGTTGTGTGGGTTTTTGTGTTTAAGATTTTCATCTCAAACAGGAAAAGAATGAAAGAAAACTTCAAATATTCCAGACAACACTGTTCTTTCTTCCTCCTTTACCTCTTTACTAGGTACTTTTGCAGACAAAAAAGAAAATATTGAAGTAGATGGGCTTTTCATACAAGTGTGACAAAAGCAGAGTTTGAATGCAGAATGTTATCATGGAACTATTCCTGAAAACCCATGAGAAATTTCTCTCAGACTCTGTGTACCATCAGTGACAAACAGAAACAAGAACTTTTCCAGCATCACGATTCCACGCTTACACCTTGTCTGAATGGTACCACTTATCTACAAGTTAACAAAACCAGCCCAAATTTCGGAGAGCATAATTGGACAAAAGTTCAGATTACAGAGGGTAACCAACATAGCTGTCATTCGCTTCCCGCTCACCAAAATAAACTCCATGGCAAAACCAAACATATAAATATTGAGAATACTGAAATACAATTTTGAGCAAGGGTTAGAGCAGATCATCACCTCAAGAGGTCCCTCCTAACCTATCCCACATATGTTCGTTGGACTATGCCCCAAACGCCCAACCCTTACAGTATTCACTCTGTCTAAAACAGACAATGAAGACTAAGAAAAAAAAGACACTGACCTTTAAACTGGACAAGCACCCTAAGACTATCTGTATGCCAACAAGAATATCTTGCCCTAAAAGCAAGTTTAAGCAAATTGGTATCTAGGAAGCACAAAAGAAAGGAACCTCTAGACAGAAGAGCAAAGGCATGACACAAAAGCATTTACGAAGGCAGCAAAACTAAGAGGCATACTTTCATAAGTGTAGACAGAGCCAGGAAACATAAATAAATAATAAACTAAATAAAAGCAGAATATAATAGGCCATATTGAAAGGGAGACTGAGGAGGGGAGAAGTACTCCAGAAATACAAAATAACGCTCAAGAGTCTCGTGGAGTTCACACTAAACAACAAAAGCTTCAGAACATTGTGACTTCCACATGAAAGATTCAGACTTCACACACTCGGGCTAAACAGTTGAAACACTTCTGTCCCTTATGTTTCTGAAGTATCAACATGCTGTAGAAAGTCTCAAATATTTGGCTGATGATCAAATGTGATTGATCGATGCAACAGAACATATGCTGTTTCTCCAGTTCTGTTTGTCATATGCTTCCTCAGGACGAAATTGGATACACCTTCTGGAACAAGAGGAAAGTTGTTCTTTCCCATGGGATGATGATCCCATAGCATGATCCAAGAAAGGAAGTTTGCACAGGCAGGGAGGCAAAAGAAAAGTGACAGTCACAGAAGGAGCTCAGATGTGTAGCTCAAGCAGCCAGACAGAAACCACAGAACACAGAAAACAATGCCTTAAAGGTGATGGAAAGACCCCAAAGACAGGTGAGGACAGTTAAGACTTTGCTTATATTCAAAACTATCAAGGTGGCTGAAATCAAGCCTGAAAAAGACTGCCTGCATAGCTGTATGGAGCAACTGAGAACACAGAAGTTTGCAGTACCTGATGAGTAAGACTACTAACTTAGTCACTCTTCCCTCTAAACAGGTTTTGTTGTAGAAGTTAAGTTTTAATAGCTAACTGCTTTGTTCTTATAAACCATGTGTTCTTGTTGAGACACACATTAGAAGGAAGAAGTTTAGGTAGATTCACCTCAAACTTTTTGGCTAACCTTATCGCAATCACGTAAGATTTTTATAAACTGGAAGATCACTATGAATTACGCATTTCAACTCACATAACACTCAAAGGAGATACGCAAGATGAATGTCTTTGCTACGTAGAAACACATCACAACACAGATTAGAAGATTTAATCAAACCAAGCATTTCCATGTCTAACAGAGGAAGAAGCAGGGGGAACTCATTTTAGAAGTATGCCCCATCAGTCCAAGAAGCAAAAGCCATATTGGTACCGATGACTGAACTGGAAGTGGACTGAAGTTTGGTCAGTGCAACAGTACAAAAACTCCAGAAGTAGTTACATTTCATATAATCTTACACACTACCTCTTAATTTGCTTAAGCTATTGTAGCTTTCGCTATAAGTAGCAGATCTGAGCCATTTCACAGTGCATATTAAAAAAAAACCACCATCAATTGTCTGTATTAGAAAAATGTGAGATGTATTTGTCTGTGCTTCTACATTAGCTGTTCACATTCCAACTTGAAAAGAAATTGGAAATATACAGGTCAGATTATCAAAAGAAGATTCTGAAGGAAGCATTTTGGTTTTTTTAATTAAGAGGTCTCTGAAATAAGGTTTGAGTCACACCTTGTTTATGACACCAAAGTACAAGACTCAAGTTGTTCATTCCCATTTCATTTACAACAAAAGTGATTAGCCAATTTTTAAATAGATATTTACCTTTTCTGTTACTGGAAAGAGAAGCAGCACTGCACAGACAGGTCTTGGCACCATGCTAAGCAGTTCTGGTTCCATACCATAAACATCTACAAATTGCCAGTCAGGATGTATACCTAACTGTTTGAGAAACTGGAAAAGAAAAAAATAGAATACTACTAAATGAATATGCTCATATACATACCTTTTTAGAAACATAACAGAGTATTTACAGCGTGAAATACATTGCGACAACCCGTACTTTCCAAAAATTAAGGAGCATAAAGGAGAATAAACGAGACTCAAGTATTAATAAATAAGGCTAAACAAATCATAGGGCTAACAATGACACTCAAAATCCCCATGTTTTATTTAAATAAATAGCTTTATGAAACGGAAGTGAAAACACTCCTAGCGCTATTTACTGAAGCATTAAAGGATTTCAGCCATTTTGAAAGTGTTTTGTCATAAAATACAGAAGTACTGAATAGTCACTAACTACAAATCATGGATCAGAGCACATATGAATAAACATGATATTATTTGTCTCATGAGTACTACAGAGTACCTGACACCAGCGCTCATTATATTGGAGCTGCTGGGTTTTAGCAGCTCAAAAAGTTGTGATCTTTAATGACCTTTTGAGCAAAGAGATACAAGATATATATTTCAGTAGGTGTACTTTTTAAGGTGTTCTTTTACAAGAAAAATCCTTTCAAACTATGATAGAATAACATATTTTGAATTAGACAAGGATTAAGTACCAGACTAATCATGAATCTTCAAGTAATTCTCAGTCGCTTTTTTAGAATATTTGAACAGCATCTCAGCCAAAGGCTTTCTGATCATGTTTCCTATATTATAGCTATGTGTCAGAATACGAGAAGTGATTTTGGATCTTTTACCTAACATTAAGCCACTTAAGAAGGAAAGAGACTGCAGCACCTACTAAGCTCTGACAACCTTAGCCTACAATTGGGTGTTCACTTTTTAATTAGATATTCTTCTTTTACTCAGATATGTACCACAATAACAGCTGCAGAATTATTAACTATGCATGATCTAAAATAATTTGAAGTATTTCTATTACCAGTCTAGAAGAACCTAACTGAATTCAGAAACTAGTTTCTATACACACACTGACCATTCCTAATTATAAGGAAAAGCTAGCTGTACACTGTGGCATACACAAATCCTAATTTGAAACTACTTCTACTGGTAAAAGTAATACATTTTGGAGAAAAACTTAAAGATGTGGGAACCCCATGTATTTTCCAAGATGTCAGCGTTTCATAACTTACTGTATATTCTCACTGAAAAAACATATTCCACACAAAAGTCTTATCCAGCCACCTGGGGCTCTCAAGTTTAAAATAAGGAGTCTGCTGATAAACAGCTGTAAATTCAAATGCCTGAAAAAACATGCAGCAAGCAATATTCCTCTACCCTCTTTAATGGAAAAACAATGAACTCCTAAGGCATTTCTTTAGCAAGCTCCCAACAAAACTCAACTCTGCAGTTCTTGATACTGTTCCCAAAAGTGATACTGTAAAAGACCAGAGTGATTTGCCCATTATCTTTCTTAGAGGGGAAAGATTACTTTAAAAGCCTCATCATACTTCCTGCTCAACCCTACTTGAGAAAATCTATTTATTGATACATTTGCAGCAAAGATGCTTAAGAATAACATAAGATAAGCCTAAAAGAAAGGCACAGATGACTCTCTTCTTTCCATAATCCACCTAGCGTGCAGGTTTACACATCCACACAAGAATTCAGTAACAGTAACACCATTTTTTAGTAGATTCATACCTATATAACTGTGAGAAATACCTAAAATGAGTATTTTAGTAAAACAAAACATGAGAACATACAACAAAAGACAAGTGTCTTCATCTAACATGAGATCCCTTCAAATACCAGTTTCAACTTGTAATGGGCAAGAGGCAAAGTGGTTGTCTTTCAGGAAACATAGCAAAGGGGCTGTCTCTCAATACTTAAAAAGAGATATAAAGGAAACAGTTTCTACAAAGGCTGAATGTATGGAGAACAAGGATTTCTAAAGAGTAAGGAAGATGAAGATTTCTTACCAGTAACACTTAAGGATATTTGCTACAAAAGGGGCAAAAAATAGAAAATACAAATATCCTGAAGTTTATTAAGTGAATGAAGCTACAGTTTGTAGCCAGTGTTTTGAGGGGGGGAAATAAAAACCAACCAACCCCCAAAATTTTACCGTTTTAAATGCATTATTCTCTTTCCATTTTACACTGCAAGACATGACATCAAAACGAAGGGCAAGTAAAGGTGATTTAAGTTTGAAAAAAGTTTAAAGAATATCTTGAAAAAATACAGCTTTTCTGTGTATCTACAGTAATAAAGTGTCTTTATCAGGCTCTTAAGGAAATTTTCCTTCCTTATGTAGAGGTTTATGGAACCGTGCACAAGTCATAACGAAGGCTTTGTAGAATCTAGCCTTTTTGACTAGTTCAAAAAACAAGGTAGTTTTGAAGTACAGTAAGCAATCTTCTGAGTGAATTTCCTTATGCAATGCACTAAGCTCTTTTGGTTCTGTACAATCTTTGAGTCTTACCAAGATTGGGAAGAAGGCCGAAATATTATGTTTTAGTGAAAATGGAGAAAAGGGAAAATTTTAAGTGTTTACTAGCTGATGAAACAGAAGACGTATATTTTGAACTCCTATTCTAACCCTCAAGGTTGTGAAAATAATTACCACTTTATGATTAACCAAAAAAAACAAAACCAAAAGGGGAGGTAGTATGCATATAGGTGCATTAAAATACTGTTTGTACTTCTAGCACTTTCCTTATGAAGCAAATGACTAATCTTTCCATCGTTTTAACTGCTGTGATTCAGAACTGTGGAAAAAGTAACATAACCAGAAAAAAAAATTATTATTAATTATTATTATTATGCAAGATTACATGAAGTAAGGACACAAAACCCCAACAACATAAAAACAACACTCAGTTTAGAAAAAGACCCCACAACCAGAATCATTGAATCATTGGGGTTGGAAAAGACCTTCAAGATCATTGAGTCCAACCGTTAACCTAGCACTGCCAAGTCCACTGCTAAACCATGTCCCAAGTGCCACATCTACACATCTTTTAAATACCTGCAGGGATGGGGACTCAACCACTTCCCTGCCCAGCCTGTTCCAATGCCTGACAACCCTTTTGGTGAAGAAAATTTTCCTCATATCCAATCTAAACCTCCTCTGGCGCAACTTGAGGCAGTTTCCTCTTGCCCTATCGCTTGTTCTTTGGGAGAAGAGACGGACCTCTGCCTCACTACAGCCTCCTCCCAGGTGATTCTAAAGAACAGTAAGGTCTCCCCTCAGCTTCCTTTGCTCCAAGCTAAGCAACCCCAGTTCCTTCAGCTGCTGCTCATAAGACTTGTTCTCTAGACCCTTCACCGGCTTCAATGCCATTTTCCAGGCACACTCCAGCACCTCAGTGTCCTTCCTGTAGTGAGGGGCCCAAAACTGAACACAGTGTTGGAGCTGTGGCCGCATCAGTGCTGAGTCCAGGAGGACAATCACTTCCCTTGCCTAGAAGAGGCAATGCTAGAAGGATCATATTGAGCTACTGGAGAAATAAGTGATTTAGGGTCTCCTGTCCTGTTCTACACCACTGTGGAAAAAAAACAACCAACCCAGCCAACATCAAAAACCAAAGCCACAAACTCCACATTAGTAGAATGCTCCCTAAACCCAAGAACAGCTACTCAAACTCCTTAATGAAATATTCAGCATAACTAAAACTCTACAGATAGAGGGTGCCTTTTGTGTTACCATACTGCCTAGAAACATTACAATCTAAGGAATTGTACGTTTCTGTATATGACAGTGATGACTAGAAGTGCTGATCAGCATTACAGGGAACAGCAAGAGCACAGGCTTAGTATGACAGGCAGTGATGTTAAACATGTGAGCAGCATTAACAACTTTATTGTATAATTGTCAGAAAAAAAGAAAAAAATACTAAGGAGAGACAAAAATAGGCAAAAGAGATGCCTCTGTCTATCAAGAAGGTTTCCTTCAGGCCTGGGAGGAGGGGAGATATATCCTTCTGAAAATTCAGTAAGTATATGATAAAAACTGGAAGCATAAGCCCCTGTGTAAGACAGACTGGCAGATGGGTAACAGATGAATAATAGATGGCAGCATGGGAAGAACTCTTAAAACAAATATATAGAGCTTATTTTTAATGTGGAGACATGCAAGGGAAAAAAAAAAAGAGAGTTCAGTCAATTACACAGCCAGATAAATAATTTTTTGCCACTGTTATGAATTGATAAAAGCAAGGTAAGACTGTATTTAGCAAGGCTGGGTAGAAGAAATTTTGTAGGAATAAGAAGTTATTAGGAACCAGGAAGAGTTCTTCAGAAGGACAAAACCACATATTAGTTAGATGTAACACAGGAAGGTCAGAAAAAGATGTCACAAGCAACTGCTTCAGTTTAGGGAAGCTGCATGAATAGCTTAGTAATAACTATATTAAACCTCCTTCCCCCCCCCCCCCCCTCAGTCTCCTAGCTTTTTCCTAGCCCAGACAAAGATGCTGGTACAGAAAGGAGTCAGTTATGCACCAGGAGCTGAAGCAACCCCTTCCCCTCAGACAAAAGCATTCCTGTTTTAGGACAGAAGGCAGTTCTGCATGCTTTTTAGACAGTGTCATTCATAGGGAGGGACCTCTGGTGCTTTGTATTCCAATTATTCAGTAATTATCCAAGCAATTTTATTCTACAGATACCTGCTGGACAGAGCAGTTAAGGGTACTTTACATTGTATCTGAGGGCTTACTCACTTTCAGCTGCTTTCTTTCTCTCAGCTTATTAATAAGTACTCAGGTTAAATAGCACCTTTATATTTCTCTAGAGCTGCACAAGAGAGTATTAGATAGTCTTTTTCAGTCACTGCATATCACATTGCTGACTCCTTAACTTACACCTCTTTGAGCATCCTTAGATAAAGAAGAAAAAAAAACCATACTTGGCTTCATTGCAGAAGTCTTACAGGGGCTCATGAAGAACAGTAACAGCAACAAGAAAAAACATCACGCATGCCTGTATCTAGTTTATTAACTTTTTCAGAACTTTATTTTTACTGATTGTTGCCATACTTCCAGTTATCTCTTTTCTTGTTGTATGAAAATACCTTCCTAAGAAACTCTTCTTGGTTTTTCACTGGTCCAACTAACCATCAGACAAAACACTTTTGAAATTACTTTCCACACACTCCTCCTTATGTGCGTTTCTCAATTTCTCCTTTCCCCCCCCCCCCAGGTGAGAAGGAAGCGCCTTATGAAATACTGTTTTCAACTAGCTAAGAGAGAGAGCAGAGAAGATGAAGACAGACTCAGCAGTGGACAATAGAACAATGAGAAACAATGGACAGAGGCTGGAACGCTGGAAATTTGAACTTGATAAGGAAAGCATTTAAATTTTAAAAATAATGATCATGGTCAAACACTAGTACAAGGCTGCCCAGGAGGCTGTGAAGTCCATCCTTTCAGGAATTCAGAACTTGACAAGTTCCTGAGCAACCTGTTTTGAAGAGAACATGGCTGAACTACAGAACTCTAAGAGTCCCTTCCAGCCAACCCTATGCTATTCTAAATCACCACGCACTGTAAATATGTATGTCTAAATGTTAGTTAATAGCAAAAAGCATTACAATAAGCACATTTAGGCACGTTACCTATGTGGTATAAGCTACACTGCTTTCATTGTTGGTACCAATACTTTAACCTACTAACTGTTAGACCTGAAAGAAGCACAAAGCAGTTATTTTTAATACTTGATTCTGCTCTGAAGCACATTGGCTACCTTTAAGGTTCATGAAAATTATTTATTTATAAAAAAACAATTCATGCTTATTTATTTATTTTTAAAGAGCCTCAAAGTAGAATGGAAACCCAGTGGACAGAGGCAACTTAGCAACATCTTGACTCATGAGACTTGATTTCAGCAGTGTAAAATAGAAGTACTTCTGCCAACACAGTTATGCAGCCAGTAGGAAGAAGTGATTTATGGGGTTGTTGGAGATGTGGGAAGGGTAAGTGAGGTAAGAAGAAGTAAGGGTGCAATTTATTTTAACAGAAAACTTTGGAGTAGTTAATGTGCAATTTAAATAGTCTGAAGTAGCAGTGCTCTTTTGTACTGTCACTTGCACATAAAAACAAAGTGAGGACAAACACTGAAACAAGATGGACTTTGAAAATTAGGTGCAATTAAAGTTGGGACAGCATTTGCAAATATTCAAGAATGCCACATTCTGAATACTAAGTCATCATAGTAATGACTGAGTTTTCCACATTTTACTATAGTACTTGTATAGAAGCTGGAACCATGAAACCATAAAACTGGCAAAAAGCACAAACATTTCCATACATTCAGATGCAAAAGTCAAAGGGCTTTTGTGGGAAGAACCAACTGTTGTAATCCTCTTCCTAATGCAAATGCAAGCCAAGACACCAACAGAGTCTACATTTTATTCTACTTCTGCTCAGCGCATTAAAGCATTGCTGTATCACAACAAAAACACAGTTAAGACCTTCTTCTGAAAAAAAAACCCCAAAAAACAAACCACACAAATACCAAAACACAAGCCTATGGCTGTAGGAAACAGGGAGGACTACATCCAAATAAACCAAGTGAGACAACCAATATTTTGTAACTTTTTCGTTAAAGCCCAAGAATTTTTGGCACTTCATTAAACCGAAGCTATCTTTTTACCTAGGAAGTCGTAAGTCACTGCATAAGATGTGTTAGGGAGTTATCACCCAGAAAAAAAAAAAAAAAAACCCACACTGAAAAGCACTTATATTACAATTTATAAAAATCCAAAAATACATGGTTGTATTCAGCCCTTTAAGTATCCAATTCTTACTAATCTATATTACAAATATAAATACAGATTTTTGTAATATGCCCCTATAAATTATGTATAAAGACTTGAAAGCAAAATACTTTGTTTCAGAAGTTAAATCCTTTTCTAGAAATAAGGTAATCACCCAAACCGTATTTTATTGTTTGGGCCTTATGAGGATATATTTCTTAATTCTTTCATTATGGAATTTGTGGAATTAAAATAAAGGGATCATTTATCAATACGTCTTAGAGAACGCATCTTTCAGACTAGTAATCAAATTGACTGATGTGACAAGACGGCAGCAGCTGTAGAAACTTTAGTTCTATACAGCTGGTCAAAAGGCATACCAGAAGCAAATAAATGGCTGTAACTTACATGAGGTGCGTTACTCTTCTTTACCAACTACTCCCCAGTTAGAGTGGCCACAGTATGGTCTTGCTTACGCAAGAGATGCTCCATTATAATAAACTTATTTGGGAAATTCAATATTTATTAGAAATTCTTTAAATATCCTCAAACACTGATTTTCAGAACCTCATAATAAAGTTCAAAGAATACAGCCCATTTATCATCACAATTTTTTAAACTTTTTTTAGAAAATTTGCAATGAAGGGGGAAAAAAGGGAACACTTTCAACTTCATAAAAAATGTGAGAGATCTTACACCCACAAAATTTTTATCTTTCCAATTGAGTTAGTTTTTTTTCAGAGTGTCTCAAAGAGCACTGCTGAATTACAGCTGATCTTCACCATGAGAGGTATATTATTTTTTAACATATCCATCAAGCAGTTTTGAAACTTAATACTAAGTATGCCCAGGTACTGGTACTGCCACATATATTGAACCAGGATATCACACAGGCAACAATACAAAGTGCTGAAAAACCCAAACTAACCAGCTGACCCAGGCTTCCTTTGAAACCACCCCAGTGAGTGAGAGTTTTAGAATGCTCCAGAGTCCTGAGGTGCAGCTACTGAGCCACTGGTTCAGCACAGGACACCAAATTACACTGTGAAAAACAGAGACCTGTTTCTATGCTCTAAATTATTCATACTGGGCACAAGCCATACCAATCCACTCCTCCAAACAAGCTTTTATGGATAGTATTTCTACAGCATACTAAACCAACAATTGGATTCTACTGATTCTGCTTGTCCTTTAAGCCAAGGAAAACGCGAAAGTGGGGAAAAGCATCTTCAGTGCAATATAGTAACCTATCACATGAACTGCTATGGCTTGGTTTTCCACTCTGTAGCACCTCATTCCCTTAAACAGTGTTCCAGAGAGTAAGGGTCTCATGGTTACAATTTTTAGTTTGTCACTGAAACAGAAGAAGAAACTAAGCAAAAGAGAGCATAATAAAAGGCCAGAAGTGGCAAGTACAAATAGAGAAATGCAATACGTGGTTTTCTTAGCTTTCAGTTACTGAGGAATGTACAAAGGAAGATCTAAGTCAATCCTTCAACTACTCATATATATAATGCTCTAAACCCCAAAACAAGTTACAATTTTCCTTTTACAGCATATCTACCCATTTAAACTCAAGAAGAAGTCTATATAGCTCGAGATATTTTAAACTAGAAGCCATTCAACAAGTGATCTTACAGTGGATGTCTACAATCCCTTTGTATTTGTCCTTCGGCTTATTCTTTGCTATGCTATGCCACAGCCTCAACAATTCCCGTTTGCTGGCTCTGTGGAAGGCTTTCTGGGGGTATTCTCTTTACAGAAAGGCATAAACTGAGTCCCGGTCTTTCGCCTTCTGAGGGTCATAATAACAGGCTGTTTTCCAGGCATGCATGCTATGTCTACTGTTTCCACTCTGCTTGCAACAGAGAGTTCAACTCTACTCCCCCACTCCCAAGTAAAAAAGTAAGCTTAGCCAAGCATTTTCAGAAGGACATCTCTGTTTCTTCACATCCAACATGCTTCCACTCCAACACAGCTCATCTACAAGTATTTTCACCCTTCACATCAGGAATCGTGGGCACTTTCAGTTACTTCCATCCCTAGGGCTTTCTTTTGGGAAAGCTTGTGTGATAATGTTAAAGAGTTCATAAAGTTGAAAGACCTTTTAGGAAGAGTAAAGTTTGTTTCCTCAGAATACTTAAATTGTGTCTCCCCAACACCCTTAAAAAATGTGGTCCGTGACTGGGTGAAGACTGGCTGTATCCAGTTTCTGCCATTTGTGCTATGTTTTGTGATCTTTATTGCCCCCGTGACTCTAAAGTCACAGCTGTCAAGGTCACCCATGGACTAAAATTAATTTCTGTATGTAGCTGAGTCTCAGTACATTAATGGATTTGGGGAAAAAAAAAAAAAGGTAGGATCAAAGGCCTGGAAAAAATGCTGGAAGGTAACTAAGAACCAGGAAGTAAGCCCTCAGGTCGCAAGAGAAACCCAAGCCACAGTCACCTCCCAGTTGTTTAACCTGAACTACCTGAAGCCAATGCTTGAGTTGAAATGGTACCTTATGTAGAAAGTAGGGGTGTTTCTTAGAGCACGTGAGATGAAGAAAGGTAAGAGAGAATGAAGAAAGGTAGAACATCAAAAAAGATAAACAAAAAAGTAGTATTGGTTGTTATCTGTGCATGCTAGGAAATCAGTCATGGGTTGCAAGCCAAACTTAAGTGACATCATGAACAATCAGTTTGTGTCTGGCCTTTTCACTGCAATAATTTGTTGCAGTCTGGTTTTGGGGGTTGGTGAGGTTTTTTGTTGTTGCATTTTTGGGGTTTTTTTTTGTTTTTGCTTTTGTGTGTGTGTAGAAGAAATTGAGAACATACACAGCCAAATATAATATGGTAAACAGTGGGCAGATAAATCCCATTTTCTTGCTTTCTCTCTCCCATTAGTGGGGAAGGTTTCATAAGAGATTCAGTTGAAGGTGAAAGAAAAGGAACCACTCCCAATCATCACTGTACACAAAGTGGAGCTTTGTAAAAGCTGAATCATCAACACCTTCTGTATCAGAGGTGGACTAACAATTCATCCTATCAGTGTTGAAGGGGAGGAGAAAAAAAAAAGGCATCGTGACAATTATATTAGCACTATATGGTACATCTAAGTATGCTGACTTCTCTCTTAAAAATACCACAACAGATAGGTGGCTGTGGTATTTCGAGTGAGTCACTGCCATTGTAAATCTTTCAAGCTAAAAAAGAATATCCCTGTTTATCCTCAGTCAGTTTCTGAACCTTTAAATAATTCTAACACATATGCACGAAGAGAGGTCCTATATATACACCAAGGATTTAGAAATTCCTAGACTTGTATTACAGCATAAATGCTTTCAGATAGAGAAAAGCTTGCAAGATAGTTTGAAAAGATTTCACATACCCTGAGAAATACCAGTACTTCTCCATTATTGTCTGAATTCCAACCACAAAGATTTAAAGTCTCAAACTTGCAACTTACATGTCAAAACCAGAGAGCACACAGCATAGTAAGCACATATTAAAAGCAAATTAACCTGTATTTAGTACATTTTCTTTCCAGTTACTATTAAAATAGGGTATGATTTGTACAATAACCAAAATAGGCTAACCATTTGTTAAATTGTAATGACAGTTCTGACTACAAACTAAGACTTAAGAATCCACACACCTTACAGGTGAATGGAATTTTTTTTAGTTTTAAGAGTTCACTCACACACCTGGCAATAACATTAACACTAAGAGTAGTACATTGCAAGGACAGTGTAACACTCAAGTAAAACAAACAAAATACAATTTTTAAAAAAACAGCAAGAAACCCAACCCCAAAACACCAAGAAACACATGTCTAGATATCTGTGTAAAAAACTACTACTAGATGTATCTCTTTATGTGTATGTATCTTAATACATTACAGCTATTAAGGGCACACCATTGTTAGTTTGTGGGTTTTTTGAAATCCTGAAGAATTCTAGAATATTTTGGAGAACACAACAGAGTACCACAAAAAAACCAGTCTGTCCTTGCAATTAACTTCACAGGATTTTTTTAAAAAGCATTTGCAACTTCATTTGAATCTCAAATTACTATTATTGTTGTTCTAAACATAAGCAGGATATGAGCAACTTGTGACTAATAGCCTTGTTCTTACAGCTTACCACTGTACTGATGAGATTAAAAGAACAATGACTAACAATGCAAAGTGTATTCATATTCAACACTGACCATTTTTTCTTTTCTTTTTAATATAAATCTCTTAGTCTAGATAGTAGCAGCAACCACTGCTAAGTTAAGACTGGCAAAATACAGTGAAGGAGCAAGTCTAAGTGGTCTAAAGTGGCCTTTTCTGTACAGGAATATTAAGAAGAAAATCCTTGCAGAATGAAAATTCCAATAATCCATGATCACCCACAACTGACAGATATCCATTATCAACAAAAAGCCAATGGGCAAGACAGCCAGATTTTCAACATGCTTAAGTTGTTCATTTAGTGTTTTTTCAGGATTTACTCTGTATAACAAACATGTAGTGGCAGAAGATAATTCAGATTTTTTTAAAAAAAGTAACATTGTTTTTCCTCCTCAGTTTATACTTTACAGCTTAAATTAACTGTAACGAGCTCATCTCAACATCTCAACATCAACATCTGGAAAGCGATGTTAGAGAATTTGAAATTGTACTAGTCATTTACTCATACTTACTTCCTTCTAAACAGGAATCTAGTCTCTGAATTACAAAACTTAAAAGAAGTCTAAAACTTAAGGAGATTATAACACACATCCAAGAAAAACTCCCACGAAAGGCTGTTAATTTTAATTGAGGACTAGGATTAAGAACTCTCCACAGTAGCAATACTGTAAAAATTATAAAATTATTTGTTCTAGGAAACTATAAAGCAAAGTACAAAATGACGCAGCATCAAATAACTTTTTGCTCTCCTGAAGACGCAGTGTATTACTACAACAACAAACAAAACATTTTTCACACACAGAAATTCCTGATTTCCAAAATACTTCAACAATACAGTTTTAAGAATGTAATCTTACAGCTGGAAGCTTAAGTCCTTTGGCTTAAACACTACCCTTAACGTTATCAACAGGCCTGCTAGGATCAACGTCTTGCCTCTAATGCTTGTTAAAGATACTCAAAGTTGCCACTGAGAACCTGATGCAGGGTTGGAGTATGTGTGATACCCTTTCAGCTAGAATTTATCTAGCACTTAACATTGTTTTGTGGACTAGAACAAGCTTCCTTTCTCTAGCATGGATTCTACTACGCTACAAAACCAGAAATAACAAATCACACAGATGTGGTCATGAATAAGCAGCAAAGTGCAAAAATAGTAAAATGACGTTATTTCTTATGGGCAGGCAAAGAAGAGACAACACAGTGGTGTGAGTAAACCCATGCAAGTGCACAAAGCCATCCTGTACAGGTCCAGAACAGGCACACATTATATAGTAATGTTTTAATCATCAATTAATTAAAACCCACCTCGCGACACATCAGAGGTTACATTACATTAATAGCCAGACATTATCTATTCTGTTCTCTCTTCCTTTAGCTTGTGGGTGTTTGGTTGTTGTTTTTTGGGTTTTTTTTTCTATATAGTATCTTTACATTACACTACGTACTGAGAGGTTTCAGAGGAGTGTCCAGTACAGTCCAGTACTAGAAGGCACCCGTGGGGGAGGAAGGGGTTACTCTCGTTGGAGAAGCAGGAGCCTTTACTACACGAAAATGAAAGATAGGCCTAGAGCTGAAGCGACACTAAAGGTTACCTCGAATAAAAGCTGCTTACCTGATTCGTAACCTGGAAAGAAAGCAGAAAACAGAGAGAAGTTAAGACCCCAGTTAGATCCGCAGGCTGAGACCTCCCCCGCTCCCTGCCACAACCAGCCGTGGCTCAGCCCGCGATGCTGAGCCCGCCGCGGCCGCAGCCCCGACCCCCTCCCCGCCGCCATCCTCCTTCCCTCCCGCCAGCCCTCCCGCGCACCCAGCAGCCCCCCCACCCCCTCCCGCCGCGCCCACCCCCGCGCCGAGCACCCACGTCGGGGTTGGCCTCCAGGGGCAGCCAGCGATGGGGCTCCATGGCGGCAGCGGCGGGGCGGGTACCGGCACTGGGCTGAACCTCGCAGCACGGCACTGACAGCGCCTCACGCCGCCGCGCCTCAGACCTGACCCGGGACCGCACCACCGAGCCGCGCGGGAACGGCGGGGGGGGGGGGAAGCGGAGACGAAGGCAACCCCCGGCGGCCCACCCCACACGTCTCCCCCGCTCCGGGGCGGCGGGCCCAGGCGGACACCGGTAGCCAACGCCTCCCCCCCGGGGCGCCTCCGGGCAGCGACGGCCGGAATATTCCCGCCTCCCCGCTCTCTTGGCTCCCCCCGGCTATGGGCTCTCCCACGTGCCAAGGGGCGACGCCTCGGCCGCCCCGCCCCGCGCTTGCTCCCAACCGTCAGGGCCTGCCTGGTGCGCAGGAGCCGCCGGGGGGCGCCCCACCGCCCCCCACCGGCCCCAGAGCCCGCCGGGGCCCTGCCGGCAGCGGCCGGGGAGCAGGCGCCAGGCGCTCGGTACAGCCGGGCCCGTGCGAAACGGCCTCTCACAGCTAAACTGAGCTACAGCCGTTCCCTGGCGGGGAGGCGCGTACACACCCCCGGGAACGGGGCAGGCCGCGGAGCCAGAGCGGACGAAGCGTTCGGAGGGAACTGCCCAGCCGCGGCAGCGGGTACCGCCACACCGCCTGAGCAGGCTGAGCCGTGTGTAGCAGCGGGGGGACACGGGTGGTGAGGTCTCTCTGTGAGCTGCTGCAAATTGATGTGGTAAACCCAACTGAGAATAGCATCCATCTTCTAACGCTGCGAATCCCCTCGTGCTTTCCCATCTCAGTGGCATCAACATACCGTTTCTTGGCGTTTTGGCTAAGATCAAGCACAGTATCATATACATATCATATGCGGTGTAAGATATTTCACATATATATATATCAGATTGTGTTGCATCTTCTTTCAAGTTAATCAGAAAAGCAAAAACTGAAGGAACCTGTCATTTCTCGGCACCAGCCCTCCCCGCCTGCATCTGCTCACCACTCCGTACAGGCTGCAGCTCACCTACACAGCCCCTTGCAGCACTTGCACAGGGCCTCACGCTTTCAGAAGCGGACATTTGGACAAGGTTTTGGTAGAAGCCCCTCAGCTGCACCTCCAGGCCTGCCCAGTGTATGCCCGGAAAGGTTTGGGGCAGAAAGGTGGGTCAGCACAAATAAACATCCAGGGTGAGCAGGGAGGGTGCGGGAAGACTAGGAACTGTGCCAGTTCACAGGCAGATCTGAGCCCCATGAGGAAAGGAAGGAGTACAATATGAACACTTGGTGTTTCTAGGTACTGTAAAGACAGGAGTACCAAGGTGCCAGGCAGTAGGGTGTTGGGGATACCATACAACTGAGGGCCCAGGCACTGGAGAAACATATCTTCTTGAAGAGCTTTTTGAGGAACTTGTTGCAGTCCTTCAGTGTTGATGTAAATGATACCCCATTCTGTAAATGTGAAGTTTATGAACTAGGGTAAATTACCTAATGTTTTTATTTTATTTTATGCCCTGTAATCATTTAGCAGGACGCTACATGCCTGTGCCTGAAGCTTCTGCATTGACCTGTCAACAATACTGTAGTGTCTCCCTTCAGCAATCCTGTCTATTTGTAGATTTGTCTTTTAGTTTCTATACACAGTGTCTCCTCATACTAAGTTCTCAGTTCTTATCTAGCTAAGACATGGGCCTGTACTGTCAGATCACCACCACTGTCTACCTCTCTGCCACAAAAAGCTTCATAGAACACACTTACAAAAGGCAGAGTTTTCTAAAGATACATAGTTTCATTCCATGGATGGGCAGACAAGCAGAAACCATTACATACTTCACCACTTTCTATTCACAATTCAAAGAACTAAACGCAGGTCTACGTATTGATGAAAATAACCCCCAAATAACTCCAAATTTCAGCAGATGATTCTGTAATTACCCAACCAGCAAGATACTCACCTCCACATCTACCTCCACATTTTGGAGAAAGAATAAAAAGTAACCTAACAATATTAGTCTTAGTGCTAAAGGCATGACTAAGAGACTTGGTGAAATTGTAATATAAAATAGTATGTAAAGTTGTCTTGGTAAAAAAGTATGCAATAAGAACAAAGAGATTAAATCAAGTCCTTGCTATCAGAGACAGATCTTACCAGTACGTGCACTGCTAGTGTTTTGATAATCATGAGGTCATAAAAACACATACTACTCAAAAACGTTTGCACGCTTAATTAGATACTTTAAAAGGGAGAGGCCAAGATCAGACAGGCTGTGAATGTATAAAGCTCATAAACACATACCATATTCCTTAATTACCCTTTTCCTGAAATATATTCTATGTTCTTCCATTACCATTTATGGCAAATATGTAATTTTAAACTTGCCAGAACTACTGCATGACAGGTTATGTTTTACTACTGTCACAATCCTACAATAGAAGTACTAAAATTGTAACATTGTGGTATTTTTTTTTAAAGCTAAAAGCAAATGTAAAACTGATTACTTGAGAAATCTAAGAATATTTTCTATTTTTAAAAGGTGAAACTGGTAAAGAATTAGTGATGCTTTAGGGCTGTAGTCACACCCCAAACAATGCAGTTAAATTAAATTTAAAGGATTGAAAAGCTTATCGAACAGTTCTAGCTGTAGTTAAAAAAAAAAACCCACGATCTTCTCATAAAACTGAAGACATAGTTTATCTACACAAATCATCCATGAACTGCACAGTTTATTTGCAGGTGTACAGGCTGATTGCACAATCCACCTGTACAAAGTACTGTCACAGTCTATGTACCTGTACTGTTTAATGTACTGTATTTGCTGCGTTCACAAAGCACAGAGCGTGATTTAAGATCCCGAGACTATAGCGGGGAGCACCGAGAGAGCCCTGACACCAGTTATCAATAAACCAAACTCAGTAAACAACTTGTTGCGCAAACCAGGTGTGACTTGAACCAGCATTTCCACAAGCCTCCCCAGACGATTCTCAGGCCTGCGCCATTTCCCAAGCCGTCACTAACACAAGCGCTGCCAGAGGGGCCTGCGGCAGGAGAGAGCGCGGCCAGCCTGAGGGGAAGCACAGGCAGGCCCTAGCCTACCATATGTAAGTGGCTTTTTCCACCCAACGACTCAATAGTCTCTTAAAACGCTGTCCTGGCTTTACTCGTAACTATTTAAGACGCGGTTTGCCTCAAAAACGACAAAAAAAACCGCCGCAACCCGCCCCGCGCAACCAACCCGGACGAAAAATGCGGAGGACTCCGACCTGCTCGCGCAGGCTCCGCCCTCCCAGGCAAGAAGGGCGCACGCTCCCTGACCGGAAGCCAATAAGGGCGAGCTCGCTGGCCTTGCCTCGCTCTGGTGTCGCCCGGAGCCAATCAGAGCGGCAAGCGTTGTGTGGCGGAAGTTGGGCCTTGGCGGGTGCGTGGCGCCATGGCCGCCGGCTCCGCGGTGGTGCGGGCGCTGGAGGCGCTGGGTGAGGGTGCAGGGTGGGGACCCCGATGTGAGGGTGGCGGTGGGGAGCTGAGGGGGTGTTGGGCCCACCCGGACCCGCAGGGTAGGTTGTGGAGGGGGGCGGGCGCTGCCCCTTCCTGAGCGTTTCCCGGGGCGTCCTGGTGAAGGCTTGGGGTGGGCGAGCGGGGCCCTTCCATGGCTGCCCGCGGGCCGCCTGGGGGGTTTGCCACCGTGAGGCGGCCTGCATGTAGCAGCGTAGCCGCAGGGAGAGCCGCGGTGCTGTGCTACGGTGCCAGAGGGCGGCCCTGGGCATGCCCGGCTCCCCGGTAAGCTGAGGAACTGGGTGCAAGTACAGCTCCACTGGCTTGGAGGGATTATTCAGGGCTGTGAAACTGCAACTGCATGGACTTGGTCTGGCCTTATGGAGTCTCTCCTATTAGACTGTGCTTGACATGCTGAGCAGATGATGTTAATGCAATTCAGGACAAACCCCCTTAAAGAAAGCTTTGTTTTTAGGTTAAATACATGCATGAAGACCTAGGAAATCTTCAGCGAGAGTCTAGGTGTAGTACCATAACACTTTGAGGATTTGCTTCTGATTGCTAGTGTTTGTGTTTTGCAGATGTTGGTGGTGCAGCAGATAAGATTAAATTAATACCTCAAGACTTTTTTGCAGAACTGGTAAGTAGTGCAATAAATTGAATGTTGAAGGGCTTCTGCTACTCTGATTCAATGAAACCTTTTTGTTTAAGGTTTTTTTTTTTGTCTGTTGCAAAGGGAATCTTTTGTATGTGGTAGGTAGTTACATGACTCATGAAATGGGCCAATCCTGCTAAAAGAAATGGGATTGCTTTAAATGTTTTTATCATATAAGATTTCTAAATATGTATTTTTGCTTTTCATCTGAAGATATCAGGTGAGCTTGTCCAGAAGACATTCAGTTTGTTTATTGTAGTGTGCACTTGAACAAGATGACTGCTCAATTAGCATTAAAATGGTGTGTTAAGTAGGAATAGCTAGTGAGGTGGTAACTAGAAGTTTTGACTGAGTTTATTTGCTTTTCTTGAATTTGATGTAACTTTAAAAGTCATTTCAATGACTTTATTCTCCACTCTGCATTTAAAGCATATTCTTGTTGTCCATTTTTGCAATAACTAGTTTTCTTTTTTGTTTTTTAGTCTCCAAGTAGTCAAACTAGTTTTGTCTTGTATATTAAAATACACATTAAGAATGTTTTCAAACTTACTCTCTTTACAGTGTGAGCAAATAATTCAGCATCTGAACCAGAAGATCCCAGGTGTAAATGTAGCTGAACTGTGTCAGGTAAGTTTAGATACTAGCACTTAGAAGCAAGTATATTAGCTGTATATGCTGTAAAGGATAGATTCCCCCAGTAAATGTTTTCTTTTTGTGTGTGTATATACAAAGAGGGGTTTATTAATGCATTGTTCATGATTATTTGTAATTGCTCAAACATTCTGTTTCTAGAGAATTCAAACATCTGGGAGTGAGATTAATGTTGGTGACCTAGCAAAAGTAGCTAATATTGTTTCCTTTCTATTCAGGTAAGCACAAAATAAATTATGTTGCCTCACGTCTTTTTTTTTTTTTTCCCCTCCACCCCAACTTAACAGTGGTATTAAAAAGTGACATCGAATGTGGATGTAAAATGAACTGATTTGGGAAAAGGGCAGAAGTTTGTAACTCAGTACATGAAAATGAACTTCTGGACTTAGTTTATGTTCTTAAAAAAATTATGTGGTTAATAAATCATCTCACTCTTTGTAATAAAAAAAAAACAAAAACAAAGAGAGGAAAACGTTCTAAGATCCTGTCTGCAAGCTTTAGAACTACTGGCCAAATAAGTTGAAGTTAAGCTCAGTTCTGAAGCTGTCGGCTAGGCCTTTACCTGGAAGAAGTGTGTTCTAAAAACTTTCTTAGAGATTAGAAACCAGCATTTGTGCCTGTTTGAAGGGCGCACAGTTTTATGATGTTGAACTCTGCTGTGACAGAGTTTTTAGGTAGCATTTTCAGCAGTTATTTTCCTCTTAAGTTTTTCTGCTTTCAGAAAGATAAAATTTTCAAGAGCTTTCTTATTCTTCTAATATCTAGTATCTAAACATTTTACATAACATTAACATGATTGAAGAAAGTATACCAGTAGAAATCTAAGATACTACTACTTCCTCTCATATAGAAAGCCTTAAATTATATTGGACCGTGCTACTTGGCAGACCAACTCTTTCTGTCTATTAATGTCTCTAAGGGGTGTGGATCAGCATGGACAAGCCAAGGATGGGAATTTTTTTAAAAACTTCTGGTAGAGGAGAGAGTAGCAATTTTCCTCTAGACTTGCTGCATTTTCAGTTGAGGGTGTATTGCATCATTTGACTCCTGTTAGTACCAATTATACCATTACCTAGAGGTCCTTATTTGCCTTTAGGTGATACTTTAATTACCTCTCCTAAATGTTTAATTAAAAATGGCTTTGTTTCTAAAGTAATAGTATTGTTGAATGCTCTATGCAGATGTCTTTCACTGAATTATGCTTGGTTTTTTTCAGTTGCAACAGAACTTAGGGACTGTGATTATTTCTTGTTATAATGTTGCATGTTGTGCAAGCCCAGCAAAGCTTGGTCTCTGCATATTAAGACACATTGAAAGCCAAGTAGTGGTGTTTTTTTGCATGTGGATACAAAAGCGTAGTTAAATATTCTATAGGAAAAAATAAAAATCATAGGCTGCCTAATTATTGTAAAGTACATAGACACACCAAGCAGCAATACAAAATTGCCTATTTGGGGTGAAGTGAGAAATTTTATTAAATCCGTGGAGAATTAAATTGATATGGTGTTCTTTGGATATACCTATAGCACAGCAGCCAGAAACAATCTCTCTACAGAAGAACTCGTCACCACCTTGGGCAATACAGTCAGCGCACTGCCAAAACATGCAGTTCAAGTTATTCGTCATGTATGGAACGAGCAGGGCAAATCCGTTAGTGTCTCAGAAGATGCAAGAAATATGTCCACAGTGGGGCAGGTAACTAAATGACAAAATGCAGTTGAGCTAACTATTAACTTTTCAGAAATATCAATGCTTCATTGTGTATGTTGTATTTTCAAGCACAGGGCGGTATCTTAACTGCTGAAAGCTTTTCTATATATAAGTTGCCAATTGTCTACCCAGATAAATAAGCATATACAATAAAGGTTTTCTAAATGCTGACCAGTTTTCTAATATTATTGTTTGGATGATAAAGTCATATTTTATAGCGTTTTAAAAATTAATGCATCATAGTACTGTTAGGGAAGGTAAATGGCAGTCAGTGTGGTAGACAATTGTATTGGCCATTAATGTGAATCTGTTTTAAATGTAATCTGAATTGTTCTTTAGAGTTGATAACACCACTGCCTGATCATTTTGTCTCCCTAAGTTTAAACTCTTGTTTTTAAAGATACTTTATGTCAATTTCCAGCATTCCTTTTTTCCTTTTTGAAAAAATAAGACTATATTTGCATTTTAGATCTTTTTTGTCTAACAATAGTTTAAAAGAATATGGAATTACGAAAAAAAGTCTGCAGCTTGATAGTAGGCTTCTAAAGGCTCTCTTCACTTCTTCATTCAACAGTTCTGCCTATCGTAAAAGACTAAAAATGCTACCTGTCTGAAATTTATGTACTTAGATAAATAAAAAATACAGTTATAAAAGATGTTAATTGTTTTCATTACTGCTATTATAAAATTCTTGTGCACTGTCTGAGGTTTTTCTCATGTTTCCACTAGATCTAGAAACTTGTATACCATTATGGTTTTGTGATTTTTTTTTTTTTTTAAGTCAGGTGAACTCTGTGGCTCAAGCTGCTTTTACTACAACTTTAGACTGTACTTGACTGAGAGTGTTTGAATAAGGAAAACGGATTAGTTAACAAATTAAATTGCTTATTTGTTCATTATCAAAAGGAAGGGCAAATGATATTGTATTCACATTAATATCTGAATATGTATGTTTGTTTCCCATTTGGATATGAGCTGTAGATGTCCTATATGGTTTGTAAAACATCCATCCAACAGAATAACCATGGTAGATCTTTCTTTAACACTGTTTCCAATTATTTTCTTCTTTGTAGTTTGTAGATATGAAATGGAAACTGGGAGTTGCGATGAGTTCTGACACCTGCAGGTCTCTGAAGTATCCTTATGTTACAGTGACGCTAAAAGTGGCAGACCCTTCGGGACAAATAACAGACAAATCTTTTGAAATGACAATCCCACAGTTCAAGGTCTGTAATCAGTGTTACTTGATTCAGTCTCAAAAAACAGTGACATTGTTGTGAGGGAGCAACTGTATACCTTAATGCATATGTTTGTGTTGCTTCTTTACTCATACAGTCATTCAAAGATGAAGCATTAAATATTTAAAATGCTGAAGCTAAATACTAACTTCATAGCATTTAGTTCTACATCACTTTACCCAAAACTGTTAATTTAGCAGTAATTTATGTGTTCTCTTACAAATAAGCTAACAACTGAAGATGTAAAGACTTTTGGGACTTTTCTGTCAGCTGTCACTCTGCCTTTTTAAAACCAGAAGGAATATTCTAAATATATGGAACGGTTCCCTAGTCTCTAAAACTAAATCTAAAACTTGGGTTAAGCCTAACACTTGCTAATGATTAAGAATGGAGGTCAGTGTGCTTTGTCACCACTGGCTCTTAATTGCTAAGCTTTCATCTATGAATTTATGTAACTTTGTTTAATTTTGTGTAAATGTAGGACTTGTGTTGTAATTCCTTTTTAAAGGGTGAGTACATTGTGAGCTTGCACAATACTCCAAGCAAATAAATCCTCTGGTTTGGACTGGCAGGAATTTGACAAGGATGTTCTGAATACTTAGGTGTTGTGAAATGTTGCATTCACTCTAGTTGAAACCTATTTAATAACTTGCTGTTCAGCTACTATAAGAAATGGGTGTTATACTTCAGAAGCCTGGATTATTTCAGCTGGGAATAGAAACATTTGCGTGAGAAGTTTTTTTTGGTGGCTTTTGTTTTTTGTTGTGGTGTGAGAGCTACTTAGTATTTTTCTTTCATAGCATCTTCTCCTGTTAATAGCCAAACCCATACAAATAAGGCAACACCTGTGTAGATTTAATACTGAATGTGCCCAAATGTCAACCAACTTACAAAAAGTAAAGCAGAAACTTTCAGTTCAAGCTGGAAACTTCACTTGGAAGAAAAAGGGAATATGAGAAACATGGACTGTGATTTATTTTTTTTTTTTCCTAACATGCTAATTTGAACTATGGTTTGAGCTTTTCTTCAAGCAACTGAAATTTGTCTTAACTCTTGCATTTTAGAACTTCTTCAGACAGTTCAAGGAAATGGCAGCTATTCTTGAAACAGTTTGAAAAGAACTTTTATTTACACTGAAATTTTGGACAAACTTAGATCAAGTAAACTTTCTGTTCTGCACAGGAAATAAAGTGCCATTGTTCAGCAAGGTATGTATCCTTGTCTTTTCAACAGGTATTTGTCAGCATCATCCTTGAATTGCTGTGAAGAATTCCTCACTTTTGAATACTTGAAGCAAACTCTGCAGTGTTTGTGATAATGTGTTCAGCTTTGTTCATCCTGGTAGACAAAAGATCAGGATGTGTATGGAGAAGCATCACTGTAGACTTCCTAATATCCAAGAGTAAGAAACCACACATTTAACTGTAGAGCGTGGAAGTCACTCACAAATGTTGACTGGGAAGATGCTGACAGAAGCGTAAAACCCACATTAACACTTTTGTCTGTAAAATTGAGATGTGCTTGGATTCTATAATATTAAGGAGTATATGAAGTTATGCCTAACATACAGTTATTCTTGAAGAATAGCAATGTCAAGTAGTTAGTTGCAGGCATTTGCAGACCTGGCTTCCAGTTGTCTTTTAGTAACAGGAGAATGTACTTATCCTAACAGCTTGTTTATTTCAAATACTTATTTCCTAGGCTTATAAAAATTGAGTTAATGTGTTAAGCTTTTCTGGAGATGCAAAGTTTATTCTCTGAGAAGCCCAGAGGCTAATTTTAAGTCAAGGTAGAAAGGTGAATTTTATTCAAAAACATTTAAATATATTTTTGCCTTTACATTTAATCCAACTCTAATCTGTGGCACTCTGCTTGATGTTTTGAATCGCCAGTCTACTTTCTAATTAGATTAGAATACTGGTGTAGTTGCCTCGCTCCAAGCTCTGAACTAGAAAAGTCAAGAGGAAACTTGAAAATTCAGGCTGGAGTGTTAGCCAAGCACATCAGAGAGAGGACTGCACTAAAATTCAGCAAGATTTCTATGCTTGTTGTGTTGTGACTGCTCTCAGAGAATGTCCTAAACAGCAAAATTTTGACTTTGATTCTGAAGAATGGGGGCATTTCCAAGGGGGGAGTAATAAATCTGGTGTGCTTGCATGCTGTTTTGTTTTTGTTTGGTGTTTTTACCCCTTGCATTTTCCATAAACAAAATACAAATTGCAAATATAGTGATAATAAAAATACTGTTGCATTTCAAGATGGGCTGTGGTATGGTAGAACAAGTAAATCTGAAGAGAGGCATTTCATACTGGTAAGCAGACTGAAGTTTATGTTTTAACTTAAGAATGGTAGAGACTGAGAACCAGTTCTGCTGGGACAGATCCTCAAGTGATTTCAGGCTCCCTTAAGAGGGAACTTCTACCTTTTTAACTCACTTAAATTAGATTTCTTATTAACTTTTTTAGAAGCTGGCTGAAAGTCATTGATACAGGTTATGCCTGCCTTTTTGTGTCCTGAAAATAAACTGCAGCACACTGCATGTGCTGCATACTGCAATCCTTTCACTAAAGAAGGGTACATCCCCACTATTTGGACATTATGCATGGTGCATAAAAGCAGTGCTTGGAGTTGCTTAGAAGAGAGAGGGGGAAAAAAAACCAACCCACACCAAAACTGTTGGCTTTAATGAAAGACGGTAAAAGCTCTGGGCTGTGGCCATTGATCTGGATGGTACTTCCTTTGTGCTGCTGAAGTCCAAGGTGTTTGATTTGTGGCTGGGGGGAGCAGACTGCTCTTTTCTGAGGCCCTTTCAATGGAATGTCACAGAGTGGTCTCTGGAGCAGACTACCCATTTGCCTTTTCCCTTGTCTGTCTGCAAGGGCTTGGGGCTGAACACAGTGAAAAAAATCCCCTCTTCGTCTGGAAAAGTGATGTGAGCAGCTGATTTATTTATTTTTTTAATTTGCAGAAGTTGGAGTGTAAGACTGCTATAACTGGAAAACATTGTCATGCTTTGGTGTAGTGAGTTAATTGGCTTACATCAATGCAAGAATTCCAGAAAAAGAATACTTTTTTTAGTAAAGCTGTAGCCTTACAAATACTTCCTATTTATTCTAATGCAGTCAAGTTCTTCATATAGCTGGAAATACTTGTGCCTTTAATGGAACTGGATGGAAAATAAGATTTAATTAAATCATGTCTTAACTTCTAGAAACAGTTATTTAGTGGATGCTGGAAGGTAATGAGGAAACTTTCAGTTACCGTTTTTGCATGGTCTATCACCAAGAGGAGAAAGTTGGAAGCCTTTGAAAAGTCTAACTTTCCATTTTTGTCAAGGCAGATATTCTAGAAATATTAATGAATATTTTTGTCATGTCCCTGAACTCTAGCATGTAGTAAGTCTGTCTGAAAGATGCCTAGGCATTTATGCTATACCAGCTTACCGTCTGAGAATTTTCAGAGGCGTTTGTGGACATCTAGGAGATGTGATTATAAGTTGGTTATGTACTCAAACTTGTGAGATTTGTCTTGAGTGCTGTCAGTAGG
The DNA here is from genome assembly GCF_023634085.1 of Falco cherrug. Lineage (NCBI taxonomy): Eukaryota > Metazoa > Chordata > Aves > Falconiformes > Falconidae > Falco > Falco cherrug. The sequence continues at coordinate 45,373,997 of NC_073698.1, read as the reverse complement.
AATTCCTATACAGAGTAATGGAAGAATTAAGTATTAAAAAAATAACCAAACCAACAACCCAAAACCAAACTAAAAACCTAAGTTTGCAGGGTAGCAATATTAACATGCTCAAACAAGCTGTTGAGTTGTTTGTCTATATGTGCAAAACCCAGATCTTTTCAAAGAATATCAGGAGTCCTTGTGTGTTCCTAATTCTACTTGTTGATTGATATGAAATTGTATAACACAAATATTTTTGTAAGTCCACAGTCATTAAACATATGGGTAACAAAGCTAAAGATGGTCTGTACTTTGTTGTAAGCCTACTGCACTTAAGTCTGTCTCAAATACTACAATGGGTGAAGTTCAGGACTAGACTTTGACTGAAATTCTTTCCGTATTAAATTAGGATGAAGTTCAGACATATGCAGTCTTTCTCTGTGATGGGGTACCAAAGAGCTGAGGGATAATTGCAGGCTGCAAGGAGTATTTGTATCGATTACAGGTAGTCAGACTTTTTTTTATTGAATGAGGAAAAGACAGAGGACATAGAATAATAAAATTTTGCATAATTTAATTCAATATATTTCGTATATTGAATATATATAGAATATATATTTTGTATATATATTTGAATAAAATTCATTCAAGTGGTTACCTTTCCATAACTGTATTTAGGAGACATGTAAATGTTTTTTCTTTTTCGACATCTATGGGGAACAGAGCAAGAAGGGGTGGGTGGGAGGTGGATGTCTTACATAGTAAACCCAAGGGAGGGAATAATGAAATAATCTCCTGCCAATGACTGTCTGTTATCTTCTTCACATGACTGTTTGGTTTTCTCATTAGTTTCAAACACACAGCCCCACTTGAAGAAAGCTGTTTTGCAGAAAAAATGGAGACAGGCCCACAGAAAGTACGCAGTGCACCAGTATTGGATATTTAGCTTCTGTACTCTTTGGCCTAGAGCATGCCTCTGTTCCTGCTTCCACAAAATTGTACTGCCTTTTTTTAAACCACATTTCAAAGATATGTAAATATTCAAAGATATGTTGTTCACTGTGAGACCACCTCCCTTTATTTTTTTTTACCTTCCTGTTTTCAAGCCTTTGCGCTCTATTTAAACACCTGAAGATGCATTAGCTTGGACCAATAAAAAACAAAAAGGTAGAGAGATGATAAACTGGGGGAGAGGAAGAATGTTGTTTCTTCTTTCTTGCTTGCCTTGTTCCCTAATGTTTTATTATCCTCTTAGCTGTGGGTATAATGAGAGGGTAATTTCCACTCCTTTGCAGAGGCATGCAGGGTTCTTTTGTTTAACCCTTGCAGGTACTAGATTAAAGGGCCTAACTCATTTGGTATACCTGCGGCAAGAAATGCCTAATCTCTGAAGAATGTTTTTAAAGGGGAAGAACTTAAAAATCAACAGCCTTTATCCTATCTAGTACCCTGTGGTTGGTCATTTCCCAGACAGATTTTTTTTTTGTGTGTGTGTGTGTGTTTTTGTTTTTAAAGTAAAATGTTATATAGTTGTTGGTTGGGCTGCTAGCTCATGGGCATTGGATCTATGTAGGTCAATGTATGACAGGAGGAGTGCCTCAGCCTGAGTTGAGCTTGTGTGGTATTACAGTGCTCCCTTCCTGAGGCTCGGTCACCTTATAAACAACTGGATTTGTTTGTCACTGTGCAATTCTGGCCAAATGTTTCCTTTACTTCTACCAGACAGCACTGTCCATACATACTCAACCAGTTCCAATCTTGGTACTTGAGTGCATAAGGAAGCACGTGTGTTACAGGGATGATGCTCTTTTAGGTACTTTTCATACCTAGTCCTGGATGCTTTGAAAGACTTCCTGACTCTCTATTTCCAAGGCTTTTCTGAGGAAAGGTGGAGAAATGACCTGCCATTTAAACTAAGTTACTGGGATGTGTCTGTTAATTAATTATGACTTGGTGTGATTGAGAAAGTAAGGAAACCGAGATTGCTGAACTTCTCCATAAAGGCTAATTTTAGTGTTTCTGGGTTTCCTTCTCCTTGTACTGCATTTTCCTCCTATGACTAATTATGGTCTAGCTGCCCTAACTTTAGAGCCATTTCTGCTTAATATGTGTAGGTGCCATAGTTTCCAAATACTCTTGTTAGTGTCTACATTACAAATGTTATATTTACAAATAGGAAATTTCAATGTCAGTTTTGGATTTCGCATACTGAGCTTTGGAACAGTAAGCCTTAATGTGCATATTAAAAAAGAAGGAAAATTTATTATTTCATGCAATAAATTTCTGTGCTAGATAGTTATTTGAAGAGGAATTTGTCACAGCATTGGTCACCAGATGGCAGTGCTACATAGAGCCTTGATTCACGGTACTCCTTTGAGAGCCTGTCTGGCAAAGGGGATAAGGACTTGCCCGTGTAGCTTCTGTCTGGAACTGTACACGTTCATGTCACCATAACTTTCATTCTGTTTCTTAAACTGTAGGGAAATACTCTAACTTCTGTGTTAATTAGTAAAAAGATGAGCATAAAATACAGAATGTTGTTTATGTCACCGGATATTTTTAATAACAGAATATCTTGAAACAGTATTTTAAATATACTAACTTATCTGCATTATGACTTGCTCTTTATATAGTATCGTGTTACAGTACTATTGGGGCCTATTCTTGTTTTGCATTTTTCCCGTTTATCATATTTCAGCTAGATTTTTCTAGATCTGTATCTTGTTCATAGAATAAGCATTTGCATTTCTCTGTCCAAGGTTTTCATGCAGTTTATCCACTCTAAAATCCTTATTCCATATTTTGTCATGCAGCCTAGTTTCCAGTGTCTTTATACCACGCTTAAGAATACACTTCTCTGCCACTGAACGTGGCCCAGTTACTCAATTCCCCTGTGAACTACATGAATTACCTCTGAATTTGAGAAACAACATACTGATGTTCTTGTTACTACTGAAGCTGCAAAGAATTTCTCTGTTCCTCATGAATGTCATCACTGCTGTGTCTTCAGCAGTTTACAGGTACTTTTAAAAAATAATATTAATCTGAGAGCAGGTTTCCCTCACAGTGATGCTTCTGAACTGGCAAGTACTGGGTGCTGACAACCACACATGAAGCTTGAGAGGGGTGCTAAATTAGTTTACATTTAAAAAGAGCACAGGATTGGAAGTGTGTGTCCTGCATGAATCATCAGTGTTCTGTATGATGCTGTTTCTCGCAGTTAGGAATGTGGGAAGATGAGAGATGCTCAGCAGTTGAACAGAGTCAAGACAACAGATGTCCATTCACCTAGGAGAGTCAAGGACAATGAGAAAGAGGATTAAGTGGTTCCCATCTGCTCTATTTTTTTTTTTTTTTTTGGCAGCTACCCAGGCACCATTCTTGATACTGTGTTGGGACAAGTGCCCTGTTCATGTAAGCTGTACCTTTTACCAGACATACAGTATTGAGTTGTGGAGTGGCACTAACATTTTAACAGTGATACACTCTTGAAGTCTTAATGGTGTTTTCCTCTTGAACATGTATAATTTGTGACCTTCAAAGCTGAAGTACTCCTGACTTCCAAAGCATCTCTCTTTGGTGTTATTTCTGCAGTCTACTGCAGATTTGCTAACCTTTCTAGCTTGTGGTTCATCCTTTGTAATAATGTATTTGTGGAATAATATCAAGATGTTCCTTTTAGCTTTGGCAATGATGAAAAATTCTCTCTTAGTTGCCATTGCTGGAGAGTTGGAGGGGACCTGGATCTCTTCCAAATCACAAAATGAGGTAGAGGGTAGTGGGCGCTATCAGGGAAAAAAACAGACTCCAGCAGCTGCGGTAGCCTCTTCTTCCTTGTTGGTTTTTTTTTTTTTTCTTTGTATGCTACTGCAGTGGTTGAGGAATAGTTGGGAAGTAAATGTCTACTTTATATAAAAGCAGGAATAATTGAGAATGTGGAAGTTCTTTTTGCAGAAACTGCTCTGTCTCCTGCAATAACTAGCTTTGCAACTGACCTGAGCTGCTGACAGCCATCAAACTCTGTATTACCTCAAGAGCAGAGATTTCATGAAGCCGATACTCCATTTTTGGGAAAAACCTTAAAAAAGAATCCTAAACCCAACAAACTGAAAATGTTCCCATCTGGAAAGATGCTGTGATCACACGTAAGCACACAAGACTCGAGATTCAAACTTAGTTTTAAATAGAAAACGTTGTTGTTCCTTGCTGGATCAAAGTCTGCTGTGCCAGAAAGCTTCATGGGATGGCTATTACTTGAAAAAAATGACAAAAATAAGAATCTTTCCACAATCAAATAATTCTTTCAAGAGAAATATAAGAATTCAATGCATTCTTTCTCTTTAATCAGTGCTATGTTAAATTGAATAACAATACACTGAACACAAAAAATGTGGTGGGTCGCTTTAAGTTCTAGAGATGTTTATGAAACTTCTAGCTAGGATTATCTTACAAATTTTGCTCATTCCAGTTCCCCTAAATCTGTTTGGGAGTGGTTCTTATTGGCAGAACAAATTATAATCTGTCATTACGATCAAAAAAGATTAGTGCCATTTGAAAGGAAAAAAAACACATCACCAACCCCCTATCAGATTAATTTTCCATCGTTTCTATTGTGTATAAATTTCAGTGAGTGTCTCCTGCTATCGACATGTCTCTACAAGACTGGTATGTCTTACTCAAACTTTTGGCATTGTATTTTAAACTATAATAACCTCTATGTATCTTGCAAAATCTACAATTTTCATTATTTCTAGTGATTTTTTTTTTTTCGTAACATACTTGATAGAGGAGGCACCAGAGTTTCTCTAGCAGCTAAACTTTAAAGCCTTGGTAATATGCCCAGTCCACTGAATTTGCTTTCTAAAACTTAATTGTATTTCCAAAAGTTAATTCATTAGAGTCTTCAAATAAGACTGGGTAGTTTAAATAAAATGTTTTCTAAAGGAATAATGTCTGTATCTCGGATCTTCCTAAGAGGCAATCTGGGAGTAAATAAAATTTTACTAGTTAAAAATTATGCAAATACAATAGTGAACCCTGAAATCCCAGAGAGTTAAGCGACAGCATTCTTAGAAAAGCAATAGGATGAGAAGCAATTCCAGCTACAGGGCATATTACTGAAATAAAGTACTTTAGTCCAAGCTGATTGAAGTTATGCATAAATTACAGGATTGTAAAGTCTACAGCTCCTCTAATAACTTAATTTTTTTTCTGCAGTTAAAATTGTGGATAGAGAGCTTAAGGGGATGGATAATTACCACCAATTAACAGTCCGATCATGTGAGATGCTGAGGTCTCTCTGCTCCTTAAGATATTACTGAGAACTGTGGTTGCTTTACCATTTTACAAGTTTAAATCCTTTAACACTGAATATGAACTGATGATCTAGATATGATAAATGAAACGGTTGCTGTGATGCCATGTGCAGAAACAGTATATATTACCAAGATACTGTCTTAATAAACAAAACATACTTCCTTTAATAGAAGGAACATATCAATTTTATTTGGAAAAATAATCTTTACATGTAGTAGTTCACTGACAGGCATATTGAATCCAAAATGTTCTTTATGTTTACTTACATTTAGTTAACTGCATCCGTGTTTGGTCACTTCAACAATATCACTTAAGAGATTTTGCATCTAAAGTCTATACAGTCAGCAGAAATCAATGTCAGGTTATCAACAATTCAAAACTCTGGGTATTGTGGTGGGTTTTATTTGACCAACTGAGCATGTATTTGCAGCACATGCTATGGCAATTATTGAGCCCTAGTACTTTATGTACTTTAGATCTTTGAATATAGTTTTCACTTTGAATTTTACAATTTGTTTCAAGAAGCTTGGCCAATAATAATAATTAAAACAGGAACTTTAAAAAAATTGTGGCGTCTCATCAGAGGCTTTGTCTGTTGCGTCGCTGCATGGGTGCTGCATTTACACATCCATTTGGGATGACCTCGAGAGAAACTGCTCTTTCAGCAAGAACAGGCATGTTTTCAAAGCTCTGTGGATAAGGGCTATGGAAAGTTCCTTTCTTCTCTGTCTCAAAGTTTTTGATTCCCATTAACTGAGCTATAAGGAGTATATAGTTTAGGCTAATTCCTAACTATATTGTGCAAAGAGTTAGATGATGATTCTTTTCTCACCATTACAGTTTTAAACACTTAAGGGACAAATTACATGAGGAATAAATCAGAAGTCATGGGCAAAGGAATACTGTACTCAGTATGACAGAAATTAGGAAGTTTTAACTTAAAGACGCATGCAATATTACAACTGAGAAGAAATGAGAAAAGGGCACTAACTTCAAGAAGTTATGTAACTAAAGGACTGAGTTTCTAATGAAACACTATTAATGAGATGGGGATAAAAAGTGGTAGGAGATTAAAGGATAAGAAAAGATGAAGTAAATGGATAAAGGTAATGGGATTCAGACATAAAAAGCTGAAATGGGAAGACAGCATGAAAACTTTGGATTAAGATCTGAGAATTTGATTTTGGATGTAGTTAAAATATTAGTGGTACAGTTTATATAGATTAATTTTGTCTTATAAGGGTTTGTATAAAGAATTCAATAATAAAAATAAATTAGGTTAAAATAATCACATCTCATACCACATTAAGCAAATCACCCAACTGAAGAAATCAAACAGCTTGACATAACTGGCACAATGGTGATAATTTAAGAATTTCAGATTAATTTTCTACATTTTATTTCTTGCAGTTCTACCTCACAAAATAATTTGCAAAATTTGAAATGTGTTCTTAGCAGCTGAAAACATGGGTCTGTAGCGTCTTAAAGTGAAGGCTTCTTGTTCTTTTCTAACAATGTGAGAACATCGATGGATCTCTGATTAGTTAAAAGAATTTCAACCTTTCTGCTATTTTTTTAAATGTATTCCCATGTTTGTCTTCACGTTTCCTGACTATTATTAATTTGTATCGCCACAGCACCTACAAAGCCTAGGTGGTTGTCTGGAACCTGGTTTTGGTAGGTCATGCACAAACATCATACAGAGGGGTTGAATAGTGTTTGTAAGCAGCTGCAGCAATTCATTATGTTGCAGCCTCCCCCTGAGGCTGCTTCATTACAGCCATTTCATGATTATCCCATCTAAAAACATTGCAACAGAATGCACGAGGGGGTTTCCCCCACTGCTTTGGTGCCAGCCCAGCGTTCAGCTCGCTTCCCTGGTAGTTTAAATCGGTCTTTGTGCTCAAGTGACTTGAATTGCAGCTTCATACATCGGATGAATCATCTAACCAACCATTCCCAAAAGGAGCAAGTAGTCTTGCTGCCCTCTTCACCCCAGAGCAGCTATTCCTGCTTCCTTTGTGCCCACAGCGGTGTCTTTTGAGTGCTGTCTCTTAAATTAGAGGCGGCTCACAGAACTGAGCTGGCAGAAAAGGCGCAGTTCATTGCAGCATTAAACGCGAGCTAGGGCTGCTGCCACGCAGCAAATGGGTCTTCTCCCAGGCGCACTGTTAGAGGATCCTGAACCGTCATCCCGTAGTTGCTGGAGCCATATTTCAAGTACCATTCTCAGCTAAAGGGTTAATGCTAACTGCGCAGACTGGGGAACAAGAAATTTTTTAGCTTTGGGATCCAAAAAATGCATCCGTTATTCTGACTGGCCCAGCTGTAAAATCTACTGTACACCAACGCAGTTCAGATGTTAAAGTGTGTGAAAATAATCCGTTTGGGAAAGCAATTCCATTCTGGCTTTAACTTGTACCATTGCAGCAAATACTAAAGCTGGTGTCCAACCTACGTAAGACTTTTTGCATTAGCTGCCCTGTTCAAAGGATAGCTCATTTTAGGATGCTGTGGGAAGAGGTATACTTGACATCTTTCCAAACCAGAACGTTAAAACTGAAAACTACAACTGATAAACCAAAATGCATAAACCAGATGATTAAACTGGGAAAAAGAGGAGCAAAATACTTTGCTCAGGAAGCGAGCGCAGTTGCTGGTAATGCTATTGAAATATTGCTCGTGCCACCGTTTCTGTGTCACTTCTGTGGTCGTTGTGACCTACATAACACCTGTCTGCCCAAATCTGCCACCCAGCCTGAAATTACAGAGCAGCCCTTCGGTTTGAGTTACAGATTATTTTTTTTTCTAGACAGGGTTCAAGCGGTTGCTATAATGGCACGTTACTGGGAATTCTCGCTGCTGTTGCTACCGATGTAAGCACAAGGACAGCCACTCAAACTGACAGTTACAGAATGGATACGGGTGCTGTGTGACTGGAAAAGCTTTGTCCAGCTACTTTCTCAGGTAGAGGAGACTAGTTACTAAGATCTACAGTAGGTGGCGGTTTTTTCATCGATAGGAGATGTTATCGCGATAGCGGGGGGGGGGGGGGGGGGAGTGCGAACGGACGGGACAGGACACAGATAAAATCTTAAGCAGGAAAAAGAAACAGCATTTTAAGAGCAGTTTTGATTAAACTCTGACTTGCGAGCGACCCGACAGGGAGATGCTGCTGGGATGCAGCCATAAGGTCCCCCCCGCACGCTGCGGCAAGGCTGTGCCTCCCCGCGCGGGGAAGGCGGGGGGCGGGGGCTGCCCCCCAACGCCCCTCCGGCTTGCCGCAAGCAAAACCGACCGGGAAAAAGCTCGGGAGCTTTTGCAAACGGGGCGGGGGGCGACCCCGCCGGCCTCCCCACCTCCTTCCCGCCGCTGCTCGGCGACCTTCCTCTCTTTGCGGACCTCCTCCTCTTCCTTCTCCTTCCCCACCCCTCCCCGGTGGCTGGTCACGTTGCGGGGCCGCAGGGAGAGGCCCGCACCCCCGGGAGCGGTGGGGCCGGGCGCACTTGGCGACGCGGAGCGGAGCGGAGGCCACGTTGTATTTTTGTTTGCTGCCCGGGGCGGCACCGCCCCGCCCCTCGGAGCCGCTCGGGGCGTAGCCTGCCCGCTCCTCCCCGGGGGCGCGGAGGAGGAGGAGGAGGAGGGCGGGGGGGTGGACTCGGCCGTCCTTCCCCTACCCGGGGGGCCGATCCCGCGCGGGCAGGCGGGCAGGCGGGCGACGCGGCTGCGGGGACGTGCCCGGCGGGATGCGCGCTTAGCGGCGGCTCCGGCCGAGCGCAGGCCCCGTCGGCTGCACCTGGCGCCCGCCGCCCGGGGACCCGCCATGGAGAAGCGAGGGGAGGGCGAGCCGCTCTCTCACCCCCTGGAGCTGGAGCCCGAGCCCGAGCCGCAGCCGGCGCCGCCGGGGGAGAAGCGCTTCAGGCTGTGGTACGTGGGCTCGTCGTGCCTGGACCGGCGGACCACGCTGCCCATGCTGCCCTGGCTGATGGCCGAGATCCGCCGCCGCGGGCAGCGGCAGGAGCCCGGCGGCGTGCCGGGCAGGCGGGGTGCTGGCCCGTGAGGTGCTGCTGCTGCTGGGCTCGCCCACACTGCGCTGCGTGCCCGCCGGTCCCGGTCCCGGCCCTGGCCCCGGCCCCGGCCGCCCCGCCAGCCCCGCGCCCGCCGTCTTCATCTTCGAGCACAAGGCGCAGCACATCTCTCGCTTCATCCACAACAGCCACGACCTCACCTACTTCGCCTACCTGATCAAGGCGCAGCCCGACAACCCCGACTCCCCCATGGCCTGCCACGTCTTCCGGGCCACCGACCCCAACCAGGCGAGTGGCGGCGGGAGCGGAGGGAGGGGGCGCTGCCCGGGATCCCCCCCCCCCCCCCCCCCCCCCCCCCGCTTTGCTTCTCTCCCCCTTCGCCTCGTGGGACTCGGGCGCTGCTGTCCGCAACCGCGGAGGCGGTCGGTGCGCTCGGTGCGCTCGGACGGGGCCGGGCAGCGCTTGCGAGACAGTAACCTCCCACACAGCCGCCCGCGGAGCGTGGGGAGCGGGGCGGGCCGTGCCTGCCGGGCTTTCCCCGGAGCAGCCGGCCCGGGGCTGCACCTGTGCTGCACCGCGCCGAGCGGCTGGGGGGGCACAGCCCGGCGCAGCGTGGGCTGCCGTGCCACCCCCTGCACGGGGCGTCCCCCTGCCGGGCCGGCGGTGCCAGCCTCTGCGGAGCGGGGGTGCCCCCTTCCTTCCCCGCGGTCCCCGCCACGGGGAGGCCCTCGCACCCGCCGCAGCGCAGCGCCGAGCCGGCGCAGGGTGCCGGTGCGCGCCCCGCGGAGTTCGCGTTAACCCGCCCTTAGGGCCGTGTCGGTGCTGGGGGGGCGCCGAGCCGCGAGGACCGTGTATCCCCGCGGAGCCCCGGTGGCGGGGAGACCACGGCTCGGGACCGGTGGGCCCCGTTTTGTCCCCGGGTCACGCTAAGGACACCTGGCCCTGCCCAGGCACACGGTGGTGCTGCAAGCAGCGCTGGGTTCGGGTGGAGACATTGTTGATAAAGCGCCAACTGGAAAAAAAGCCCTGACGGTAAGGCTGTATTTTCTTGAGTCTCTACCAGGCTCTGGCTCACGCCTGAGATGTGTGGCAGGCTGCTTTCTCCTCCCTGTTTAGAGTGTGTGAGCAATGGCGGTGTGACAAGTAGGTCTGGTCCTTGATCTAGCACAGGGACAGCAAGGAAACGGCCTTTCAATAACAGTCCGTTGGTGGAGTAAGTTAAGACACCTGCCCTTCAGTTTTCACAGACGCATATGGAAGAACACATGTGCGATTAGAAATGCTGGATTTTACTGGAACCACTTAGCTGACTTAGTAGATCTCCTGAATGGTTGCTTGGGTTTCTTTTTTTTGGGGGGGGGGGTGGGGGGGGGGCTGTTGGTTTTTTGGTTTTTGTTTAAAAGTGAAGAGGATAGGAAGCATTCAGAAAAATCATTGAAAATTTCACAGTGTATTAATTTCTCTGAGCCAACATACTACCAGTGGTTATAAAGGAGGGGTTTATATCGCATGCATAGCAGTGCCTGGAGCCATCATCAAAGACAGAGCAGCACAGGAGGACAGGTGGCCTCCCTCAGTGGAGGTAAGTATGCTTAACTTGCAACTGCTGCCCCCGCTGTGCTCTGCCGGGAGAGAGCATGCAGGAAGCACGAAATGGAGGGGATGGTGTCTGGCAAGGGAGGAGCCAATATCCTTTCAGGAGTCTGACCATATGGACCAAAAGGAGCCAAGGTTCCTGTTGCTGGCAGAAGAGGCTGAATTAAATTTAATTTTGGGGTAGATCTGCTTTGATACCATGAGTTTGTAAGACAACCTCATGCTGTAAGATAGTAAATCCCTGTTACTCATGTGAACATGCAAAATACTATGTACGTTTACGTTTGGGAGGCTGTTTCTGACTAAACGTTTTATCTGTATGTCTTCTTTCCTTGTGAGGCAAGTGGAATTAAATCACATTGATGCCGTAGGTAAAGTCTTCCTATTGAAGGAAGTTATTAGTGTGAACAAGTTTCCTTTCATAAACTCCTATCTTGTTCTGACAATATGCTCTAAATTTTATCTGTCAAGATTTTTTTTAACCTTGTTATCATTAGTAGAGAATAAGTCCCTCGCATGAGGGTTACTCAGCGTGTGATTTCCAAAGAGCTACAATAAGGGTAGTAGATGCACAGCCAACGATGTGACTCACAAGTATCTGATTAACAGGCAGGTTTTTTAAGGTATCAAAAGGAATAGAAGGTGGAATTTTTTTCCCCTCAAGTTTTGTTACCAGTCCTTGAGGCTTGGTTGGCTGAGGTGGTGTAGGTCTCTAGGTGTTGCTCTGTGCTTAAGCCTAGTCCTGAGTAGCGTCGCTAGCTCTGGAAGTCTTTTGAAGCTCTGAATTGTTTGTTATGAAATAGATGCTGTTCTTGCACGCTTTCAAGATCTTTAAGTATTACTTCTGTTTCATATTGGTTATGTGAGCTTCATGGTGCATATCAGTTTAGAAAGTATTTTTCGCAGCTGTTATTTTAAGATGACCTCATTTTCCATCTTAGGCCATAGTCACTTCCAGCTAGTGTAAGTAGGCGCTGCTACAGAAAAGGGTTCCCACTCTCTTCAAGCCTTGACCCCTTGTTCCTTCTCAGCTTTATCTTCATGGTGGCACAACTGTTGTTGTGACTACCCAACTGTAGCCACATGGCTAACGGGATCAGGGAACTGACTGGCATTAAATTTGCTTTCCCCCCACCTTTGCTGAATTAGTTCCAAACAGCTTCCTTCGGTTGCTTTACTGTGCAGCTCTAGTACTGTTTATGTCAGGTCAGGTGGGTTGGAGGCACAAAGCAGCAATGAGTGGCCAAGAAGGTAAAGGGTCAGATAGCCTTTCTAGAAATTACGCTGACTTCAGACTAGCCAGAGATGACCACAAAGCCGTGGTGTTACCTGTCTTGGCAATATTAAGTTCAGCAGCATGCTAAGTCCCTCTGGAATGAAGGAAAGGTGCCAGAGGTGTTGTGTGGCCTTTGAGTTAAAGGACAGCAAGGTGTCATTTTTAATGGTGGGTGTAAGTTATAAAAGTGAGAGGATAATGATTGATTACCAAGAGATTAGTGCTAGCACAGTAATTCAAAAAACAGTGTAGGTTCAGAATGAAAGTTTTGGCATCAAGCCTGTTGCTTTGTCCACCGGTGGTACTGCATGGTGTCTAGGATGAACACGCATTCACTGTGACCACAAAACGGGCAGTTATGCACAGGAGGGGGAAAAAAAGCAATACTTTTTGCCAGTCCCTGCAAATGTCTTCAGCAGATGACCAATAAAAAGCCAATGCAATATGTGCTCAGATAACATCAGGTGGAAAGATAACATCTTTTAACGTTATTTGCTGTGACTGAAGACAAATGAGAGAGTGAGGCAGTACAAAATGCATTCCTGTTTTACTTGAAAGCTTGCAAACTGTAGGCAGAGCTGAAAAGGAGGAGCCACTGGGTCAGCTCCTGTTCCGGAGCAGTACTTAGGCACCATGTCAAACCCAGAGCTCAGCTGTCGGTATGGGGATAGATGCTTTTATTTAGAGGAGTTGTTTTCTTCTGCCATTTAATTACAAGGGGAGAGAAAACTGGAGCCCTCTGGGTGAGGATGGGAACAGAAGTGTTTGACTTCTGCCCCCACCCTCTTAGAATTATTACAGTGTTTGCTGCTCCTCATAACTTTTCAAAGCAGCAGCCAGCTGAAGTGGATGAGGGTAGTTGTTTAGTAGCTTTTGAAAAGCAGCCAGAGGTTTGTTAGTTTTGTATTGCTGTCATTTGAGAATTATCTGGGATGCGTGAAGTCTGTCTGTAGCCATCGGATGACAACATTGTCTCATTTTATATTTGGCAGATTTGCTTCACAGCCCCAGGAACAGATTCCCCGCCCCCCCCCCCCCCCAAGTTGGATTTTATAAATATAGCAGGCATACCCTTCTCCCACTCACCAAGAAAAGCCCTTTTGATTACAGTTTGCAAGCTCAACTTCAACATATTTTTACCATGAAATATTGATTTTTTTTTCTATAAACGTGATTTTAATTGTGTGGAACAAATCAATGCTGCTTGACACAATTGCCTTGAGTTCCCTGTTTTTTGGGAGAGGGTTATGGTCTGATCTCTTTCTGCTTTTTTTTTTTTTTTTAAATTATGCTAATCTAGACTGCATTTTCTTTGTGAAACATGAATAAGCCTGTTTTGGGGGATTTTTTTTTTTTTTTTTTAACCTAAACTGGCATCCTAAACCTATTTATACTATAATTGATTCTATTACTGAAGATTATGTCTCCAGTTAAGCAAGAACTTACTTGATGCATTTTGTATTTCTTCTAGAAACCTTATAAGCAGTGATCCAAATATATTGTTATGAGGTTTCAAAACTAATCCTAGCTGGCTGGGAAAGAAAAATACTCTAGTACAGACCTCAGTAGGTTTTAGCTTTGGTGTATATAATCTGTAGCTGCGGCGTTCTGCTGCAGCCGTGTGTTAGGGAGGCTGTCTCAAGACAAAGTAGAAATAATGGAGCATTTTGCTGGCAAAGTAAAGCTGTGATAAGAACTGGAGAGGTAAAGAGCCAGAGACAAGAGCCAGAAGCCAGCCTGCTTGTAACCCAGATCCCTGCTTTGTCATCGTTGCATGATGGGCTAAAAGTCAAAAACTTTAGTCTGTTCCAAGAGTGTGTTAATTGTCTGTTAGATAATGTATTTCAGTAAAGCGAGGCCAGAAGATGGTTTCTTCTTAAAAACAAGGCATCAGTACAAAGTCTTTCATTTTAGATATTCAAAGGATGCTTTTATGCTGTAATAATACCACATTCTGTAAGGCTTCTTATTAAAGAATATAAGTTCGAAATGTTTGAAGAAGAAAGTTCATTAACTTTACATTCATATTTCTTTTGTGCTTTGATTTTTACATGACATAGGAACATGAGCTGAATGGCAGCAAAGTCTTGGTGTATTAAGTACACGTGTACAGCATTGTTGTGGCTCATAAAAATATTGCATAGGTTGAGTCATCTGATAAACTGTTGAATAGGTCTAACAGACGTGATAAAAAAGATGGGCTCTGGGTTTTGAAGGATTTTGCAGGTAATGGGAGAGATGCAGTTTGATTGCTAGGTAGTTGTGAGCGCACTGGGATTGCAGAGGAAAGAGGTGATGCCATTTTCCATGAGAAAGATAGGTTGTCCCAGTTTTATCAAGAAAACAAGTCTTGGAGAGACCAAAAGAAAATTTTCTCCAAGTGTGTGTGACTCAGGATTTCATTCATGGGGTGAGAAACTGAAAAGCGATATGACTCAAAACAAAGCCTGGATGCTAAAGGCTTGCAACGAATGCAGAATTGTTCGGTGAGCAGCCTCATTATCTCCAGTCTACATGGGCTATACTCCCTTTTTTTGTGTGTTTTGTATGCTTATTTTTGGTTTGCTTGTTTTTTTGTTGTTGTTAAGTGATGTTTGACTTAAGATTTGCGAAGTGGAACTGAAAGTTGAGAGCTTAAGGTTTCATTTTTGTTTTCCTTAATTATAGATTCAGCACTTTTTTTCTGAAAACGAGAGCATTTCTCATTTTAGGCTTGTAAAGCTATCTTTAAGTTTCTGTTTTGAACATGTTGTCCATCATAACTTTCTCCTATGTCCCAAACAGAAGAAATAACAAAAACATTAAAATTGTTAACTGTTTCTAAATGGTGATATGTAGCCTCTTTATGGCTGACTAACGTTTAGGAGAGGAAAGGGGATGGTTTCAAATACTCTTACTTGAAGTGTTTGCAGAAATAATTCATGCATTTTCCCTTTTGCGGTTCCTGAAAACCATTCCATTATTTGCGGAATAGAAGTGATGTTACAGAAGATTGTATTTTCAGAAAGGCAAAATAAAATATAGAATGGTAGATATATGAAATGACGTAAGCTCACTGCGAGTGGCTGTAGGTAACACAGTGACCGGATAAGGCTATTTTATTTAAAGAAAGGAGCTTGTATGCATCTGTGCACACCAAATCAAGGCCCCTATTCTGATTATCTGTTTCTATGGGGTTTTTCTCCTATTTTTCAAATGTAGAGGCAGTTCCTTTTAAAAATAATCAAATAGAAAACTGACTTCTGAAAGATTTGGCTAGTTTATGTATTTCTTGGCAACAGGGAGAGCCTGATTTTTAGGGATGGTAAAAATCTTGGACCAAAATGCTTGAAGGTTTAAAAAAGTGAATAATAAAAAAGATTACATTTCTAAACAATCATTGCAGAATAGTAGTGTGACTTGACTCCTGTCGATCTATACTCTTTGCTAGAGTTTGGTATATTATTTGATGTGCGCAGTTAAGCCTTCTTTGCATGCCTTGCATCAGTCTTCCCCATTCACGTGGAACTCCCTGGACATCTTGCGTTTCTCTGAAGTAAGTGAAGTGGTGAACAGCGTGATGAATTTCAGGGCCCGATCATGGAGATTGCTGTCTAGGCTGTAGGTCATGCAGAAATTTCAGCAGTGTTGGCATGGTCCCCTCATGGCACCAGCTGTCCTCTGCCACCTGGTTTTGTTTCCTTTGTGGTTTCAGATACTCTTTCAAGTTCAGACACAAGAAAAGAAGAAGAGTTTATTTCCGTGTGGTTTTTATCATTTGTCCCATATGTGAACTGTGGCATCACCTGTCTTCACATTCTGCACTGTTCTTTAGGCGCCTTTAGAGATCACAAGGAGATGACTGGTAAAAAGGCAAGACCTACTAGAAGTCTTGTATAGGTCATTAAATAATCTGGTATCTGAGGGCAGCTGGAAAACAAACTTAAGGCAACAAAGCGTCTTAATTCATAAACAGGGTCTGTGCTTTTCTTTCTGTTCTGTATAGACGGTAATGTCTGTCACCTTAAGTTCTGACACAAATAGGTACATCAAGACCATATGTGATAACGTGGGTTCCAAAATAAAATAGAGCATCACTGATACAAGATAGTGTATCATTATGTTGAACAACTTTATCTGCCCTGAAGAGGTCTTCCTTCAGAGTGTAAAAAGGCAGTACTGAATGTCGGAGGGCAGGGTGAAAGCACACGAGTGGAAGTGGTTACTCCAGCAATGTATGAACTACATGACTTCTTGTTTTGTGAGCTGTTTTGGGTACCAGAGAACATGCGTTAGTTTCGGATATGTGTGTTTGCATCCGTGAATGTGTTGGGCTTGTTTGTTTCTTTCCTTTGCCGGGTGTATTAATTAGGTGACAACTGGTAGATCAGTGAGGTGGGCAAATAAACATTCTTGGCGGTCCTCTGGATCTGAAAGTACTCTGGTAATTCAATCTTCCTCTTAGCCTGGGTCAGAGGTAAGCTTGTTTGTGCTGTAGGGGATTAGTTCTAGTAGTATATTTAGGACTGCAGGGGAAAGGACATAAAACCCAAACAAGCAAACAAAACCACATGCATTCACCCCAGAGGGTTCATTGTACTCGTAGTCAAGTCTTCACTTTCATATTTTTGTAAAAGTTAACTATGTATCTTGAAAAATCCAGTTAGTCTTCATTCTGAACGCAGTTGTGCTTTACCAGCACAAAACCTGCTGTGGTTTGCAACCGTGCTCCCTTGGCTCTGCCTCTCCGCTGCGGCCGTGCCGCTTGAAATGAGCAGCACTGCGTCCTGCTGTTTGAAGTGAAGGCTGCTCAAAGCCATCCCTCTCTTAAGTGAAATGGGCTGCTTAGTCCTCCCCCTCCCTGCTGCAGGGAATTAGGACTTCCAATGAGAAGTTAATTACTTGGTCCTCTTCTGGAGAGGGTGGGCCTGCTGGGCTATCTGCTGCTCCCCAGGCAGACCCTCTCTGGGCAAAACTGTGTCGGTGGTGGGGCCGCTAGGTCTTGTTTCATTTTCCTAAGGTGAAATGTGTGTTCGCTTCAGCTGCAGTGCTTAAACATGGCTTTTCTGGCCTTCTACGTGGTTTCAGTTGCTTAGGTCAACTGAACAAAAACACTGCAACATGTACCTCAAGGGCTGTCATACCGTGGAGACTCTTCAGGCAGGACGGATGGCATAGACTTAAGTACACGTATAACATGTCTGAAACTTCATTTTTCTGTTCAGAGCCTCTGAAAGATGTCACGAACTAATAAGCAGTTACCTGGATGCATTACAATTTCATTTGTAAGAGAGGCAAAGTATTTCAGTTGAACCACTGCAAAACAGGAAAATAGTACTTTTTGTTATTACTATTTTTTTAAATGGGCTCCCAGTGCCATTTAGAAACTCTGCTTAGTGCTTTGGAGGAATTGTATCTAGTAAACCACATTGCCTGACAATGTAAGTTACTTGTAACAGTAAGTTGTCATCTCTGCTCAAATTTGGTTCTTTCTCAGAAAATCCATAACCTCGTTTGTAATTTTATCTCTTCAGAATTAGATGCGCTTTTGCAAATGATCTTTTCTGGAAATTTGGAAAGGCAGTATGGTAAGGTTTTTCTTGTTCTGTGTTTCTGGAGCCACTGAAGATAGGTAGGATTCTACAGTATTGGGTATGCGGCATGTTTCTGAAGGATTAAATTAATTTTAAATACAAACATGAGAGAGATTCTTGTTCAAAGCCTGTGTGAAAGACCTGTAGAAGCTATTAGATAAGATAAAACCAATGCCGTGGAAGCATGGCTGTTTCCTAGCTCTACAATCCCTGTCTCTGTGGTTTTCCCCCTCCCATTACAGCTGACTTCAAAGTATATTTCAGTTGTGAAGTTCATTTTTGTATGTTGATAAACCTTAACAAGCAGCTTGCTCTGTTAAAATGACTGGGGTTATGTTTTATTTCATTACTGTTCTTGGCAAGAACACGTAGATCTGCACAGTGCTGTTTAGAGATCCTTGATGCCTTGAAAAACATGTTGTGGGAAGGCAGAATATTATCCTCTGGGGCATAGCAATGACTGCCTTCCAAACTGTTAAAAATTTTGTTTTTACTAGCAAGATTAATAAATACTTATTTTTTTAGGATGCGGATGTTAAATATATTTTGTGTACTCGGTGACACTGATACGGGTTTCCTGTTATGCTCATGTAAAAAAAAAAAAAAAAAAAAAGATAGAAAAAAGAGCAGTGTCCTACGAGCTTTGGGAGTAGTCGGTGGTCTGTGGGTTGTTGAGTATTTCTAAAATAAATATTCAGTAACAGAGCAATGAAAGACTAGGACGTGCAATGCTAACTCTTTGAAATGTATTTTTATATACCTTCTCATAGTTTGTTTCTTGCTTTGGCTTACTTATTCCCAGCAGCTTGATCTCAAGTTCCGGTAGGATTTCTAAATAAAAATAGATGTAGGGTAGTACATATTTAACTGAACTGTATTTGCCAGAGGGGAACCAGTTGCTTTCTTTAGGGCCGCTTGGCTGGAAGGGTAGTAACAGAGCAGCACATAAACTCCAGCTAAACCCTGTGATGAAAGCTGATGTATGACCTTCAGGTTGATGTCCACAGAGCACTGCAGTGCACACACACATGCAGGATTATGGTTTTGGTAGTCTAAGGTGAAAAAATTTCTTCTAGCTAGTGTGCAGATTAGAAAGAGAAGGGATTTATGCATGACCTGCTGCCTTACTTTGCAATGGAAATAATACCAAACTGCCCTCAGTGTCATGGTACCTTTGTGCCAATGTAAGCAATTTCAGATACAAATTGTCAAATAAACTATTGTAGCTACACTTCAAAACAAAAACATTATTTAATATGCTGAAATGTTGCTCTAATATACAAGTCTCATAACATCTAATAGGAGAGATGTCTATGGAAAATACCGCCCTTCCTGTAACGTTTGGTTTAGGCTTTTGTACAAGACTTTGTTTTTTAAGGAGAAAGATTTTAAACAAGTATCCCTTTTGTAAAAAATACTTCTGGCCTGACTTTGTGGTCGTACTCAGTGAGAGTTCCTTAAATTTCTGTGCTGCAGGACTGCAAGCTTGAGCAGTACAAAGCAATTTGTAAAGAGGATCCACTTTTTTTGTAAACCAACTACACTATAAATAGAGGCAATATGTTGGCTGCTCTTTAGCAGCACTTTTTTTTGGGCAAATTTTGCTGAAAGAAAAAAATCAAGCAAGCCTTTCAGTAGGAGCAGCACATCATACTTTTATCTGAATTATTCATGAAGAAACACACCCAGATTATCTGTGGCATATGTGTGCCATGTATCCAGATTTAGCCTTGAGGAAATTTGCTGACCTAAACATGGGAACAGAGTGGGAGCAAGGCAGCATGATTAAAGCCAGCTCAGAAGGAGTGGGTTTACATCCTGGCAGTGTGCCTTGGATTCCCTGTCTGCTTAGTGCTAGGGAGAACTAAAAATATCTGCAGTTTAGTGGGGTGGTGTGAAGTTTACAAAATGAGTGTGTTTCTTCTGTAGTGATCTCTGTCTACCAAATCACCACAGAAGAAGGTGATGTAAAAAAATTATATAGAGCATATCAGTTGATCTGTATAAATGCTGTTTGGGTTTTTTGTGTTTTGCGTGTTTTGGGGTGGTTTTTTTGTTTGTTTTTTCACCTTTGCTCAACGTGCAGGTTGTCCTTAAAATATACAGCATTGCAGCTGGGAGTGTGAGAAATGTGGAGACCAGCCCAGACTGCTAGATTAATGAGCTTGGTGTATTAACCAAGTAGCCAAGTATTTTGTTTATGTATGTTCACCACTGTTCTGCACTTCACCTGTTTTACTTCAATATCATAAGCTTGCTAGTTGTTGTTGTATGGGAATTTGAAAGGAAGCTTTCTGTGTTTAGTGAAAATTATAGGTTAAAACTTGAGCAATCCCTTCTAATGGTACCATCAATACAAAGCTCAACAGAGGTTTAGCCATAGTGTTGTTTTATTTCTTGTCTGAGTTTTTCAGATTTGAAAACCTATTTGATATGCTTCTGCTCTGAGTTCTCACACGACCACCATAAAAAGGCCAGGTTTTGAGAAGATGGTTAATACTTGGATTTCTGCAGCACAACAGTGTGGTTGATTCAGCTAAATTCTGTTACTTCGGGAAGTGTCAACCTCAGGCAGGCTGGGCGTGTATATGTATATGCTGCTGTTTATTACCTATCAAGTAATAAATCTTCAAGAATCACTTCAAGAACAAACTACAATATGATAAGCTTTCCTATTACGCTAAGCTTGAAGCTGAAGAAAAGTATCAGAATGAGATGTGGCAGTGCTAATTCTTTGTTTGCCAGCTCAACCTATACTACTGGGGTTTTTTTAGCTATTTAGTCCTGCTGTTACACTTTGCAATTGTACCATTAGATTTTACGTGCTCTGTATACCACCACCTGAAAAACTCCTACAGGGTTCCACTGGCTTTGACTCTCATTTTGCCAATTTTTAAAATTCTTGCTGTAGCTCTGTGGGAAGCTCAAAATACTCTGTGGAGCCCCACAGATTGTTGCCATCCTTGTAGAAACACAGCACCCAAGCTTGTGCATGCCTACACAGTCATATACATAGTAGTTAACATCTAATAAGATAAAGATATGAAGATAAAAACATACCAGTAAAATGCTGAATTCTGCTATATATTTTAGCCTTGTACATAATGCTTTGAAGCATGCTTGCATCTGTATCATGCTTTTGAGTGGGATTACTGAATTCAAGCAATAACAGGTAGGGTGTAAGTTTTAAACTTAGGATCACCTGCATTTTTTTATGGGAAGTTCAAGCTTTATTTTTGTGTGATATTCTTCTTTCCATCAGTTTTAAAGTATTTAAGTCTGTTACCTATGGTAAGATACAGAAAATACTTCATTTCAACCCTGTAGTGGGTCAGTTTGTTGGGAATAAAGAATAGGCTTCCTGGTGTCCTTTTACAGGGGTCGGTCAATTCACTTGAGCATACTGCTGCCACGTGAGCTCCCCAGCCGCCTTACAGGGAGCAGCGCACATAAATTGTAATGGGTCACTGCACCTGGAAGGGCTGGTTTTATGTACCCACAGGAGCCCTGCATGAAACTATGCTGGGTCTGCTTCGTGGTCTTATCCCGGGCTTCATTGCTTTGGGTTGGTTTTAGGGGACTATTCAGTCAACAACTTAAGACTCTGTCCAGAGAGCCCGGTTCTTAAATAGGAACAAAGTCACACAAGTCGTTCTGCTCAAACCGCAGAGAGTTTTCCTATAGGCTCACCATCTACTAAATGGTGAACCTATAGGTTCACCAGCTGTTGCTGGAAGATAGTACTGCTTTACTGGTTTGTAGCATGTTTTGGTTTTTATAATGCTTTAAGTATTTTCCTACTATCAAATATAGCAGTCTTGTGCTATTACTATGTCATAATAGTCTTGAAGTTTCTAGTTTCTACTAGCACTGCTCGTATTAAAATGTCAAAATACCTTTCAGCTCAATTGAATAAGCAGGTGGATAAGGATGTAACTGGTTTCTAATTCAGATTAAGTACTTGGTGCTACTGTCATTTAGAGACCTAAGAAAAAGTAACAGTTTTTATTGGCGTGTAGATTTGCTGGCTGTGTTTGTTGTACCATCAGGAGCATTCATCCAGGAGAGCACATTTCTTAAAGGGATGTTTTCTCTAGTTGATGCCTGTGAATGACCATGATGAGGTCAGGGTTGGGAACCATGACATGAAGATAATGGGGAGTCTGATACAGAGATCAGCTGCCCACGGAAGAGTATAGAACGCAGATCACTGTGATATCCCTTACTGTTTGTCAATGCATTCATCAGTTTTCAAATTTGTGGGCTTTTCCAGTATTTTTACCATACGTGTATACAAGGCTACTGCTTATTATTTTCTCATGTCGTGTCTCTTGCTCTTCCATTTTTCTCAGCTCCTTGAAATTATCTCAGTCCAGGATTATAATCTTTTTTTTTTTTTTTCCCCAGGAGTTAACAGTACTGCATGCAGTACAGACAACCATGAAGAGTCCATGATGCTGACCATAGCGGGGGGGGGAAGATAATCCATTTACCCCACTGCTTCCCACAAGCCTTCTGGCTCCAAATTAAAACTTGAAAGAAAAAAAGCCATTCATTCTCTTGATTGCATGCTGCCAGGAGCTGAGCTTTTCAGATACAGCTATCAGGATTATAAAAATGTAAACTTTATTCCTGTTCATATTGCTAGTGATAAGTTTTGGATTTCATAAATATCACCAAGACTAGCTCCTATTTCTTCTCTCTCTTTTTTTTCATTAACTTTTTTTTTTATGTTCTGGTAATAGCTGTTTATTGAATAAAATCCTGAACAGAAGATTTTATGTAAAAATATGCATGCATGATGATTTCAATTTTGATCGAACTGTTCTAATGTACTTACTTGCTGAAAATTCCTTTGCATTTAAAGTTTGTTTTCACCTTCATGCCCCTCTTTAAAACACATGACCTGGCACGTTTAATTTCAAGTCAAGATTGCATACGGCCAATGATAAGTGAAAGTTAGCTTCCTGGTGATCAAGGCAGCGTGTCATGTTTCGGTAGAAGGTATGGATGGAAAAAACCCAAACAAACAAACCCAAGCTCTGCTGTGGGGGAAGAGGATGCGGTGCTGTATGGTAAAAGGCAGTAATGTTAGCAGAGTAACTCCTGGAGGATGACATGGGCAGCTGAGTCATTTATAGCTGGTACTGAGATAAATTGCTGCTGAAGGATCCTGGTTACTGCATGGCTGCTGCTACAGCTGGTAGATTGCTTGGTTAAGAGCAAAGTAAACTTGAGCCTGGTAAGAACTGCTGTGAAAAAGTACACTCCAGATAAGTGTACTTTAATCTCTGGAACATTTAATTGGTTCACCAGCATTTTGTAGCGCCTGAAGCTTTCAGATGTGCAAGTGTATTAATGATATTGACATAATTGCTGATTTCTACTTTATTCTTCTCTGAATTTGGTAGTAATAGTAGCAGAGGACACTTCCCTTTTTACTGTTAATAGAGTTATGGTTCATATATCAAATTATGAAGTTCATACCTGTCCTTGAAAGCCTCCTGCCTATTCTCTGCATCTTAATGTAGTACAAGGCTGCTGTTGTAGACACAAGATCACTATAGTGACCTATCTAACGAGGTTTGAATGTGTTTAATATGATCCTCAGAGTATGCTTTCCATGCAACTATGTAAAATTAATCCTTTCAAAAACTTGTATTCAGCTTGCGGTCTTTGAACATCATCTCCACTGGAACGTTGTTTTGACAGATTAGTTGTTGATAATTATTTTTTTTTTTAAAGCATGTTTAGCTCCTTATTATAAACATTCTGGTAACTATCAATCCAATATTTTCATATATAAGATATTGTTTGAAATTTTGTTTTTTTAAGATAAGAAGGGCTTCTACCGTCTTTAATAATGTCTTTGCTTCCCAGTTCCCAAATGTGGGTTTTTTTCCAAGCAGTCAGACTCAAAACAGAGCGTCAAGAATGATTGTCAAGCTCCTGTCCCACTGCGCTGTGGCAGAGGGTGGGCAGGTGGAGGTTCGAACAAGCCCTCGGCTCTCTAACTGGTCATAAAGAGGTTGGCAGGTTCACAGGACTTGAAACTGTATATAACGAAATTTCAGAGTGCCATTTCTGAGGTTAAGATTGGGGGAAAGAGGGACCATTTCCCCTTCTCCCTGAGGGAATTGTAATGCTTCCATGGGAGTGCTTGCGGTCTTCTGGAGGAACAGTTAGTGGCAGCTTGGAGGAAAGGGAAGCTTCTGGTGTCCTTGCACGGTAATCAGGCTCCTGAGTAACTAACCAGTGACTCTGACAAATATATTCCTTTCACCTCTTGAGTTGCGTTATTTCTGACGCCATACGTGGTTAGTTGCCACTTTGCTTGCAGATGTAGCACTGCAACTTTACAGAGTAAATATGTAAGTACCTTCTTGGGCATCATACCTCCTGTTAGTCATCTAACTTCTTGTCTTTTTTTCCTTTTGGTGCTGTTTTTCATCTTGGCTCCGTTTTTTTTAATCGTCTTGGATGGTAGTGGATCAGAAAGATTTAATGCTGTGGTTATTCTTTGTTTTCTGCTTTACGGAAATCTGCATAGTTTGAATATAGTAACATGAAGGAAAAAAAACCCCCAAATAGTAGCAATTTATTCAAGTAAATTACTTCTAGGCCCTCACAGATTCAGGTATCATAGAGAAGCAGGCGTTTGCCCATTTCTCTTGACTGGGGAGCTCAGGGTGCTCTGACAGGTCTTAATCACTCATTTCATCCGCTTGCTTCTTTCTGTCCATCTGGACAGTCTTGATCTGTGGCAGCGGCATATATGACAGTATACATCAGTGCGTATCTCTTGCTTCAGCCCACGGACTGTAAACTAACAGGTGGCATCAGCTAAGGAAAGAGAAGATACATCAAAAAAATCACACATCTTAAAGGGTGCTGTTGCATGAAAATGGGTTTGAATAGCTCAGGCATGGAAATTCCGTTCGTAAAAGTATTATTTCTCTGTGCCGCTGTGGGTTTTTTTGTAGATTGGAAATAAATCAATCTAATTGGACTAGATACAATCTTTTAGAGGTGAGTAAATTTAAAAGAAAGTACTGATTGTGTATGGTTTTTTGACTTCATGTGCAGAATGCTTATTAGGACTATAAAAAAAGATCGGACATTTTCAGGAGTATGTTGAGTCATGAGCAATGTTTAGTAGTCTAGATTAACAAAAATGCCTCTTTGGAGAGCTCTAACGCTTCTGTATTTCTCCAGCTTTTCTGTGAAGGATAATTTTGTCTCAGTAAAATTTCCCTGTGGATTGTCCTATTGTTACATTTTCTTAAGCATAAGTGACTTTCACCGTGCTATTTCAGATCATGAATATCTAATGTTTATATATGAGAAGTGCATCTTTCACTGCGCACCCCAAGAATTGCTGAACAGAATGGTATAAAGCAGAAATATCCGTGCCTCACCAAAAAAACGTACTTGGGAAGATGTAGACCAAGTAATTTGTATGTAGGCAAGCATAACTGAATTTTTCTAGCTGGTTTCTGAAGTTTCACATAAAGGAATCTGCAAACATGATACTGATGATGGCTTTGAACAAGGCAAGTCCTGTTTTCAACAAATGTTGACCTCATGTTTGTGGGACTGATCCTCTTAAAATGTCCATATCTCTCTGTATTGTGTAAATCAGTTCTTTTCATATATATAAGCCTTTGCTTCTAGATCGCTTGCTGAGAACATGCAGCAGGGATCATACATACAATTTTTGATAAAGTAACTTTAGGCTATTTCCCAGCTTGCAAACAACCTTTCTCTATGACCTTGCAGTCATGCTGCCGGCTTGTGAGCCACAGTTCCTGCCTGAACTCTGGACACAATCGCCCAGTGTTACAGCTGGGCTGGCACAAAGACATCAGTTATTGCACAGAAGTACATTATTCTGCTAATACCTATATGCTTAAATACTTGGAAGTGATAATTCTTTCCAAAGTTATTTCTAAAGGCACTGCCCTTTCAGGTGTTCTTGGACAAGTCTAGCTGACTTCAGGGAGTTGACTTGTGTATGAATTTTCCAGAAATGGGCTGCAAGCCCAGAATTTGGCCGGGAGGGTTAATCTGAAGAGCACTGTAGTTATGTATTGTTTCCACATGAAAGCTTTCTGTAAACTTTGATTTTACCAAGACCTTAACAAATAAATAAAACATTTGTAAGCTGGTTTGAAATGTGCTTTAATAAGAAAGTATGTAGCGTGTCACCTGTCCTCTTCCAGCAGGCATACTTTGCTTTACTATAAAAAACCAAGCTGTTACTTGTTTTGCCACCAACTCAGGTACTCAAAAAACCTGCTAATGGATCTTTCTTCCAAATATTTTTTTTTAGTAGATTGCAGTTTTATGTGACCTCCTGCTATCTTTGGGGGTCTATTGGAAAAAGCAGCTTTATTAGAGGTATGCCATGAACGTAAACGGTGAGGGCATCGCTCTTCCACAAAGTCTCTTTCTTTGATTGCAGGAGCCTCTGTAGATTGCAGAAGGTACAAAAGGTCTGTAGAAATTAACGTGGTGACAGTTTCTTGTGAACTTATTATTTTTACCAAACGTTACAAATATTGTGTATTATACATTCATGTCCTTATTACCAGCTTCAAAGAGTTTTCTGAGCTACTTGTTACTATAGGATCTGAATGTTTTGCAAAAGCATTATTAAATTTATTTTCATATTTGTGAGAGAAGGGGTGTCTTAATTTGGAAAAAAAGAATAAAATTAAAAGCCCAGAAAGGGATTTTAAACTGGGTAGAATAGTAAATATCTATTTCTTGAAAGCTCAATTCATGGTGTTTAGGAACTGTTGTGAAAATAGCTGATAGATTCAGACCTCATACTGGCTTCTGTTCCTGCTGTAGCTTCCCAGCCTTCCGGCTTGTGATACTCTGGGACCTTAAATCAGTCACTCAGATACTGCAAAGTACACAAAGCATTTGGTTTAGTGCAAAAGGTGATGTTTAGGCACCTTATCTAGCACCAGGGGAGATCATAATGGCAGAAGAGTGAGTCTCCTTTGCTACAATTTGTCTTCTGTAACTGCAAAGTTATCCTCCTTTTTGGATTTCTGTTCCTTGAGCCATGTATGAGGAAAGGTTCTTATAAATGGAGCAGGTGGACTGTCTTCCACTGCAGTTCTAGTTTGTTCTCAGATCATGACCTTTTTTGATGTGAATGAGCCAGGGATCTTGTGGAGAAAAAAGCATCAGTCTCTAACCACAAAAATTGTTAAGAACCTCACTATATTCCCTGCAAATGTCTGTCCCTTTTGAACTAACTGGATAACTGATGGCAATGGAAGTCTTGTGCTCCAGTGCTAATGGAAAGAAGAAGAAAAACACATTAATTTTTCCCAGACGTTTACTGAGAGAAAACATTTTGGATGCTGACTTTGAGAATTACGCTGAGTACTACATTCTGCATTCTGCTTCTAGCTCATTTTTGCCTAATCCTCTTCCTTTGCCATTGCAGCTCTTTCCCAGTTTGCAGGCTGCTGCTGTCACACTCGTTTGCACTCAATGTGACTCTGACTTCTCTGGTCTTTTTCTGATCTCTGTGTTTTTGTCAGTCTCTTTGTATTGGCAGTCCCTGGTCTGACACAAGTCCTCATCAATCTCTCTCGCTTGCCTTTACCTCATCCTTTCTGTCATGTGTTTGGCCACAGTCCCTGTTGTTCTTTCAGCTCTGCCTGCAGTTCTCTTCTCTCAGTCCTGCCTGGTCCCTGTCTTTCTCTTCCCTAGCTTACCTCAACTGAGTTTTTCCTTCCCGTTCCTGAATTTGTGGACTCAAGCATATTGCAGATGTGAGCTGTATTTGCAGGCAGAAATTGCTATAGTATTTTCAGGGTCTGGTTAGCATCCAGGGAATCTGACCACTTGCATAGGTTTATTACCGCTAGACAACATTTCACAGAGATTTCTAATTTGGGTAGATTCTGGTG
Organism: Falco cherrug; assembly: GCF_023634085.1. Classification (NCBI taxonomy): domain Eukaryota; kingdom Metazoa; phylum Chordata; class Aves; order Falconiformes; family Falconidae; genus Falco; species Falco cherrug. The sequence continues at coordinate 45,346,294 of NC_073698.1, read as the reverse complement.
GAGACAAGAATTGTAAGTTATACACAAAGACCAAACTGAAGAGTTTGCATGCCCAGGTATCTTGGATGAGTTGCTTGCAGTGATTTATATATATATATTTTTTTTTAACAGGAGTCAAAACCCAAGGAAAAATGTGTCTGTTTCTTAGCAGTGACTGAACTATTTTGAAGATGTCCATCCAGAAAGCTTGGTAAAGTTATGATCTAAAACCAGAGCTTTGTAGCATGAACTTTTGGCTCACCTGAGCAGCCTTTCATTCCAGGAGATGTACGTAATTTTTATTTTAAAACTGTAGACTGGGGAAAACCAGTGCAAGGTGGTGATCTTTCATAGAGGGTTGAATTGTCCATTGTGTCATCAACTTTTTCCTTATTGATTTTTCTGGGCTGGGGTGTGGAGGAGTGTCTCTTTCTGTAAGACGTTTTCGGCTCAGAAGTGATGAGAGTTTTGCCAAAAATGTGAGGGGAAATAAGGAATGAAGCTGAATGTGTTATAAATTAATTCAGTCTCAGACATGGGCATGTGGAAATGAGCAATTATGTACGTTAAAAACACCTTCAGATTTAACATACTGAATGTTTCCATTTTGTGCTTGAGGTTACAATAGAAGAGAGAACATTTTGGATGGGATTAGAAGTTAAAGCCCTACTGGTTCCTGTTAATACTTTGAACTTTAGACAAAGATTCCATGTCTTAACACCAAACCTGTGGTAATACTTACTAGTAAAGGGACCCATCTTTCCCTGGCTGGTGTAATATAATTCTGTATTACAGAATGATAAATCGGCATTTGAAAATCTGATGATCAGTAAAATCTATTGAACGCTTGACTCCACAGAATTATGTCCATCCTACGGATGCAAGTTAAATAGGGGCAGAATTTTACCTCATTCTAAAATAAAAATGCTAAATGTGAGGTAGATCTCCAGAAAGAGTTGGAGATGAGAAAGTAGGTATCGTGCCTTTTTGGCATCTCATCAGAGCCCAGGTTTCTGATGCTGATTACCTGAGAGAGAAGTACAGTGGCAGTTTACCCTATTCCAGGCTAAGATGAAGTGTATTTTCACAGATGTGGGAGAGAGGCACGTGGTTACACCTTACTGACTGTTGCTAGATATGGCATGGTTATTCCCCGTGTGTGAAAACAACAAAGGTGGGAAAATCTACCACCTTGCTTCCCCACCCCCCTTGAGAGACAGTATTATTAATACTGAAATCTGCAGGTGCCGTTTGTATTTTGAAATAAAATTATTCTTAAATGCAGTGGGGAGAGGGTGTTTCTCTTTGAATTTGCCAGGACATCGGCCCTTTGTGACCTAACAGCTGCAGCCTTGGTGGGCAGCTGGTTTTGCTACAGGAGTGTTAGTACCCAACTTGTCAAACATTCGGCTTTCTGCAGGCAGCACAGTTCTGCTGCTGAAGTTCGCCTGTTTAGAAGTGTTTGTGTTTTCAACAAGAACGTTGTGTTTTCTGATGTATTTTAAGCACCCGAGCACTGTAGTTTCCCTCTAGTTGGACTGACGGACCAGCAAGAGGAGCTAGAGAGGAACCCTAGCCTTTGGGGGTAGGAGAGGCTCTAAAACCAGAGATTTCTTTTTGAGATCATCTTCAGGAAAGGATGGAAGATGGTGATGCAACTAGCTAATCCTTTGCCCGCTGTCTCCTTATTTCCAAACAAATGTCAGAGCATCTTCCTGGCACAGCAGTATTAGGGTTATAAAGAAGCGAACCTCAGCAAACCTGTACCTTAAGAGCAGATAGTAAAGACACAGCATTCAGACTATACATTGTATGCAGTCTGGAGAGCTGATGAAATGCATATATGTGAGGTCCAGTGCCGAGCCTGCTTCTGAAACGAGAGCCCTGAAGAGATGATTTTCAGGTCAGAGTAAAACTAGGAGTAATTGCATAGCTCAGCCATTAGCATTGTGAGCCAGAAGCGTGATGTATGTTCCCCTGATGTTACGGAAGGAAAGGGTCGATGAAAATCCAGTCTATTTCCATAATATTTCAAACCAGCAAAATTGGTGAATTAGAGATGCTAGGAAATACTGGAGTTAATGAATCCCCTACACAGTTCAGTAAAAGTAATGTAATTTTAAAGAGAAAGGCCTTCCAATAGCTTTAAAAGTAATTTCACAGCTTAAATGATTTCAGTCATGCCTCTGTAGTAAAGAGTGCATTACCCTTTTTATTACCATCTGTGAAAACTCTGCTTAGTTACATTTGAATTCAAGACACGATGGTTAGACTTGTCTGTGCATAGTTGAAAGTGACTGATCTAATTCCTGAGAAGGTATGTCCTAATAAATACATCTGTTTATCAAATAGAGCTTCAGAAGGGAAATGATTACTCATTTACTGAATTTAAATATAAAGGGCAGCTTTTTATAGCCTAACTGTTAATAATTGCTCTAAATATACAGCAGCTACTTTTTAGAATATGTTAACATGTATTAAGGGCAGATACGACTCTCTCTGAGAGGAAAAGTCTGTCAGCTCTTAAAAGATCTCCATTTATCTAAAACTAAATGTAAAATTCCCCGACAGCCCTTTGAGACAGATACTGATAGTTTGAAAAAAATTTTTATCCTTTCTTCAGATTTCCTCAGGTTTTCAGTGATTAACACCTAGATTACCTGTAAAGACAGGGATAATCTGTCTGTACATACTTCAGTTTCCCTTTGAAGCTTCCAGTTATATTTATTGGTAGCGGCTGCTTGGTCTCTTTTCATTCTAATCGTAGAATAGACAAACCGTAATGTTTTTTAATTGCCATCAGGTATTTCTGAATTTGAAACAAGCAGTTTGGAGAGGCTGAATTTGAGGGAGAAGCAAATTTGGTGCCCTGTGTCCATTTCGTATTAGGAACTTGTTTAATAGGTTTAAAATAAACAGATTTTATGTTTAAGTCTGAACTAAGATTCAAAGATCAAAATTCTTTGCCTACTGTGGGTTGAAGCAAATGGGCCTCATTTATAAAAATGGGTCTTTTAAAATACATAACACTTTAAATCGATAATATTGTGGACTATGTACTTTATTTTAGAATTAGGCTTTACAGAAGCAGCCAGTTTTGCATGGTATCTGTTGTTAAGGCACCTTTTCTATCAAGTGGAGTTTATCAAGTGCCTTTACAGGTCCAGATGAAAACATTTGAAAAAAATTTTGAAAAATCTAACCTAATTAGGTGTAAACATTAAAAATGCAGAAATAAGCTGAAATACAACTCTCTCGGAGAGAGCATCATGGAGTCTGACTTTTTGACATAATGCTGCAAAAAGTAAGCACCATATTTAAAAAAAAAAAAAAAAAGGCAACCCCCACAACAACATACACACTCAATGGAGGACAGTCTGTCAATCTCCCTAACTTTTGAAGAATGCTGGAGTTGTGCTGTGGAACGTTTATGTCAAGGTGGCATGGCAGATTTCAGTTCTGCATCCAACTAGCATTCAAAGCACTGTATTTTCATCCTTTCAGCAAGGATCTTGCAGTTGACTGGGAACAAAAACTGTCATGAGTCTCACATCTAGATTTCTTTATATATGTATACATGCCCCAGCTGTGTTATGTAAAGAGAGGAGACATTTCATTCATTAAGATTCTTTCACAATGATTTTTTTATTATTATTATTAAAGGCTGTTAATGAGCTGATGTGCTTTGGAAGCCTTTGGAACAGACTGTGTGATGGGAGCAGTTGAGTATTCAACAGTTATTTACCAGCACGTTGTTTGAATTAGGATTGCAAGAGGAAGGAAGTTTCCATGGGAGATTGCCTCATGTATCCATCAGAATATCCGTCTATTCTAGTTGCTCTGCAAGTTTTATATAGTTTTAATTTAAATTGAGTAAAATTGCTCTGTTTTGCACAAATAAGCTCCACAAATTGCGCTATTCTAGTTTTCAAAGCAAAGGTGGGTGGCAGATGTGGTTTTGTACAGAGAAATCCATAGGAATTGTTTCAGATGTCAGAAAATAAACTAGGTTCTTAGTTGGTACCTGTAAAATGGGAGAGACCAGGAGAGTTTTTGAGCTCATGAATCTGCTTTATGTTGTCCATGGCACAAAGTCTGGGTTCACACCACCTCCTGCATCCTGTTTTTTTTTTTTTTTTTTATTTCAATAGACATAGATCCCCCAGGGCAGGAGGACAGCTGTGCTGCAGCCCAGAAGACACCTCAGTCTGAAGACCAAGCCCACCTCATTGTTCAAATGGTGTAATGGAATGAACCCACTTTGCAGAGTTAAAGCTGCTGAATTGGAGCCGTTTGTCACGTGTTACAGAAATGGGTCAGAATCTGTCTTTGGGAAAGTAGGCATATCAAAATAAATCCCTTTTCCTCAGAAATCGGAGTTTCTTTCTTATCAAAAGATATTTTTTTTTCTTCTGCTTTCTGCCTGTTTTTGAAAGCAGATGTTTGGCAACCAATGATTCCTGGATTCCCAGAGTGGAAAGATCCAGGCTACATCCCAGATCTGTTGATTAGCTGGAGCTGACAGTAGTCCCCCAAGCACTGGTCTTGTCCTCTGAGCAATGAGTCAGAACATGAGAATTCCTGACACTCATTTCCTTAGGCCATCACTCACATGTTACAATTTATTTAAAAAAAACCCCGTTACATATATTCTCACTTTACAGTGTTTCGAGATCCACCATGTAGCACCTTCTGTTGTAGGGCTCCTCATCAGCACACAGTACTTTACACCTTTATTGGAAACGCCAGAATACTTTTGTGGAACATAACCTTCAGGCATCGTGGACAAGTATTACGTTATGCAAGAGCTATTTCTAGTGTATTAAAGATTAACATCTATGTAGAAAGTTAATCCAGAATAAGCACGTTGTGCTGATAAGGTAAAAATCGCTCTCCGTTTAGTAGTCACTCCTATTTTTAAGAGTTCCCGAATTAGATGTAAAGTTCTTGTTTGTTTGTTTGTTTTCTTTTTTTTAGCCAGACATTGGTGCATGGAGTAGTCAGTCAGGAATATAATTTATTTTTTTTTTAATTGTGTTGTTTACAGTGACTGACTGTTTTTGGTTAGAATTTTCATCTTCATTATTAAATAAAAAAGGTAAATCTGTTCCTTTTCTTTGTTGTGCTTTTAAGTACAGGTAAATTCAGGCTGATGGAAGTATTGATTAATCTCAAAAATATCAAGTTAATTGAACTTGCAAATATGTATTAAAGGAGGCATAAATTTGCCTCAGATCTATTTGTAAAAAAATACTGATGCTTTTAGTTTTGAAGTCAATGCTTTAAAGTACGAGCTGTGCACTCTGTTTTTTTTTAGTGGATCTAGCACACTCTATTTTAGGTTAAACTTTTATTTTAAGCTAAAGCATGGTTTAGATAGTAAGTCTCAGTAAAGACACAAGTATCTTACTATGACAGCAGCTGGAGTACTAAAGGTCTAGAAAAAATAAAAACACCATAAAATTAAATGCAGATTAGATTGATGTACCAGTAACGTGTCAAAAAAGATGGTGTTGCTGCTTGGACTATGAAAATGTCAAGATATTTTTTTTTTTAAATTAAAAATGATTGAGGAAGAATTGGACTAAGAAATAAAATTTTGTGTATTCCTAGGGGTGAGCTGGGACACCCAATTATTAGGGAGGAAAGACCTCAAAATCTAAGGAAGCAGTGACTGTAACAGACATTCTTTGATATCTGTGGCACATGTATAAGTTAAGAAACAAAATAATTATTAATTTTGGAATAGTAATTTACATTTTTTGGTTCCCATGAATTTGTATTCCCAATTTAAGTTTCCATTTGACATAAAATACCATAAAAGCACATAAACCAATAAGGAAGTGATGAGCAGTAAGAATGCTAGTGATCTGTTCTGAAGGGTTTTCTCTAAACACAGCTTGAAAGCACAATCATAAGATTTCCAAATACTTTTCAGTGTTTTTGCAAGTGTCAGAGCTCAGAGACTCCATATGGTTTGTAAGCAAACCAAAAAGATCACATATAGTTGGGGAAAGCATGGTGCAAGATGAACTGAGTCTGCTGAACCGTTCTTTGGCTGCAGCTAACATCTGGTAGTGCAGAAGTAATGGGTGTGCTGCTTTCTGGAGTTTGCTCAAGCTCTCTGTACCTTTTCTTTATGATTAGCTGTTTCAAAGTCAGAATAAGCTGCTTCTGACTCTCAGAAGTGGGATGGGAGATTGTCATTTGTGCCTCTGAGGTTTCTTGGGAGTAAACGTAACCCTGCTCCTTAGCATATGTTAGAGAGGTGTCAGCATTAGCCCAGAATGGTGGGACTTGCTTTCTCTCATGTGCAGCCTCCTTTGAGTGCCAGAAAGTTTGGATTGCTTTCCTGATTTTCATGGCCTCCTTGACACAATCCATATGCTTCCAGGGCCAGCTTTTCCTTCATAATTTAGATGTAAAAGAACACGATAAAACCTCGTTTGTGGAAGCAGATGGAAGGAGTAGGTACCTGGAAGCTGTGGCCCTGGGGACATTTTCCCTGTCCGGTACCATCAGGAGGGGAGAAAACCATGGTGAGCATGTGTTACATTGCTTACTACCCCTACCCATGTTTAATTTTTTTCCTGTCACAGGCTATATATTGCTTCTTTGGAGCAGTGTGATGTATTGGTGAGGATGTTATGAGAAAAATGCCCTTGGAGAGGCACTACGTCTTCACCTGGGGAAGGAGGACACAAAAGTAGCGTGGCTGGACTTGCTTTCCTTCAGGGTCTCCTCCAGTGCAAAGGCAGTCTGCAAGGCTGTCCTTCTGGTTTGAAGTTACTAGCGTTTCTAGTGGTCAGCAGGCTGTCAGCAAGGTTGTTTTGGTTTGTGTATGATGATTTAAGCTGTCATCTTTTAATTGAAGGGGAAGAATGTCAGTTATCCTCCAAAGGTTTTCAGAAATTAAACCTGCTTTAACAGTGATGTCCATTGCACCGATAAAACATTTGCATCTCAGCAGAAGCATTAGCTAGCTGTTTTGGGTATATTTCTTGGACTGTTTCTCTCGGTTGCTTAGCTTTTATTTCACTTGTTCAAAGGCTGTCAGAAAGGTTCCCAAACTGGCTGAAGATGTCACAACAGCTAGATACATTGGAAGGTGGCTTGACATTTTTAAAACCAAAATGCTATAAAATGGAGATAAATGGTGAAGACGTTTCTGCTGTTGTCATGCAGTTGAAGTTATTTATACTTCATCTTTATACTTCAGCTGCTTCTATATTTAATTATGTTGCAATCTAAGTTCCAATTGGAATACAGGTACAAGATGACAAATGATGCAAATGATGCTTTTAAGCAGTAACATTGCTGTTCTTTCCTGGATCAGATCAATTATGGCATAGTTGACAGCCAGGATTAATTTTGACAGTAAGCTATAAAGCAGTGTGGTTGGGGAAAAAATTAGCAGATGCATATATTTGCTGAAGAATCTGGACTTGCAGATTATTACGGGTGTTATGAATTGCAAATTAAGACTACTGGAAAGCTTCTCCACCTTGTACGTCTGCAGCTGTGTTCTTAGTGTCCATGATTTGAAAAGCTTTTCTCCTACTGGATTAGAAAATGCTAAAAGATTAACTTGGCTTTGTTAGCTAGTTGTTTTGGAATGCAGTTCAATAGCCATAATTGAGTAGCAACAAGCTACAAAAGCATGCATTTTGCTAGTTACCATTAAAAAAAAGGAAGAAAACATTTCTTTGAGAGCAGAAGAAAATTGTAAGTTTTTATGATGCCTGTTCTAATGCTTTTATTTTAGAATAAACTTGAACATTTCTTAGGGGGAGACTGAGCTGTAGAGAGAAGCAGCATGTGCTGCACAAGGCAAATGGCACCAGGAACTGCCAGAAACAACTTGGGAACAGCTAACGAAGTGAAAACAGTTCAAGGGCTGTTCACATCTGAGTTTGGGTATCCAGTGACCGCTTTGCTGTGGCTCTCCACAGGAAAGCTACAGACTAAGAGAAGTCCAGACCTCTATTTATAAGAAATGCTGTGATTTCTTAACTTTAACCAGAAGCTTTTATGGTGGTTTATAGTTTGCTGTATTTTACCACATTATTTATCATGTTCTTCTAGTTCTGTAGAATGTGTCCCATATATAATTTTTTTTTTAAACTGCTAAATGGTTAAGCACCTTCCATCTAAGCTTATTTTCCTCGATGGAACATCATCTTAACAGGACTGTAGTCTTTTCTTTGTATTGTAACTACGGCAGCGCTTTGTCTCACCCTGAGTTGAAGGGATCATATCAGACAGGTCTTGAGTATCAGGTGCAAAAGCAAAATAATCAAACAGTGTAATTTAAAGTGGCTAAGGGCTTCAACTCACAGTTGCATAATATTTGAAGAGGCTGATCAACATTTTTGTTAGTTACTAGAAACTTTGGTATAGGTTTTTCCTTGGGAGGCCGCGACTGAGAAGATTTAACACCTTCATCAGCTTCTGTGTTCCTCATGCACTGTTGCAACCCTTACCAGTTTTGCCAATAACCACTGATGCTCACATGTTTCTAGTTGAGTAGTCAGCGCAGAGCAGGTGGCCTGTGGAGCTGCTCTGCCTCTCAGTTCTGCAAGCTTAGCTGCATTCAGCCTGCAGACTGTCCTCAGTTACCCTCATGAAACTCCAGACAAAATCTGGAGCTCTAGGAAAACAGTGACATTTAAGTCCAAAGTTTATTGTTAGGTTTTGTTTGTCTGCAAAAATGTAAACACCCAAACCCAACAAAACAATACAGCTGGTTTTTAAATTTTAGGCTGAATTAGCAGAACCACCAACAGAACAAAAAAAAAATAAAAAAAGTTTGGATTAGAAAAGGCAGGTGGTCATTGAAATACTGGACAGTGAAGTCTCTGCCACTTTTACATAGGCTTTATTTGGATTATCAGGGTGTTTTATTTCCTTCCTTCGTCATTGTAAGGAAAATCAGCTGAGACTTCATGTATGCAGTATGACAGTACAGGCACCTACTAAGGGAAAGATGGAACAGTTGTTGTATACAGATCCTACACATAGTTGATGCAGCGGCTGAGAAGCGGTGAAATCCTTGCCAAGTAAGTGTCTGTAAGCTGAGTGGTCATAATTGATCATTAAAAAGTCCACAGCATGTTTGGCATAGCTTTTAAGGTCACTGGTCAAAACAAGGTATCTCATGATTGTGTGTAGGGTTATAAAGTAAAACAATATGTAGGACAAGCGGAAGTTATTGTAGGATAAGGGCCTAAAATGCAAAATGTTTTGCAGTTGGATACTTCTTGATATGATATCAAACACCACTCCTGCCTAAACACAGGAGAGACAAACTCTAAGCTAATCTAATTAGGAACAAGCATTTTAAGCGATTGTGCTATTTTAAATCTGAAGTTTGTTTTCTAGAAAAGCAGGATAGAACAAAAGTTACTTTTGTTAAACATTATTATAAGGTAATGACATCTGAACTGTCATCTGTGAGAGCTCATCTGAGCTTTCTCATCAGAGCTCTTTTAACCCTCAGTCACATCAGTCAGAAAGTGAATTTTTTCAGTGTAAATTTCCTTTCCCCCAACTATCCCAGTGATTCATCCTCAATTTTAAGTCTGTATGCACGAAGTGTCAGATGGCAAGACTTTGATTATCTTCAGTCTCTTGCTTAACAGTGTTAGAATTAGCTTAAGAAAACTGTTTATTTTTATGGGATTGAGGGTTTTTTTCCTGTTGTAAGCCATAAATTTGTCACAGTTGATAAATAACAGAAGTGGACACTAGTTTTGGGATTTTCTTCATAGAAACAGGTCCTGTCAAATCATCATTTGTCAATACATACCTAGAATATAAAAATATACTAGTTGTGTTTTAAAAGTAATCATCTTTTCCAAGCTAGAGTTTTCTGTACACTGTATCTGTGAAATTACGAGTAAGTATGTAGTAGCTCAGCCTTAAATGTTTCTCTAGGTCTGCTATAACTAAATTGGGATACTATAGTATGTATCCTATAGTAGCACAGATCAGTGTTCACAAAGTCAAGAAATACAGAATGGGACAAGAGTCTATTGATGCAAGATTGCATACTACTTAGTGGGAAAAAATTAAGCACCCTTATAAGAGAGAAATTAACTCTTTTAAACTCGGCTCCACAAAATCTAACCTTTCCTAATGGGAGTTGTACAGCAACTTTTGCTGGTAATTAAATAGACATTTTCTAGCTAGACAGGCAGATTTTTAGAAAGCATTGAGATTTGGGCATTGTAATTAATGTTTTTTTGTAGCACATAAGCTACATGTGTCAAGCAGGGCTGTAGGAGGAGCAGCAAGATCATGTTTTTTTAAGCAAATGGAACCCTAGGAGTATCTCCAGGAAGAAGTTCTTCACATTTCTTCAAGTATGAGTAAATTCATATCTTACTGTTTAGAAGCACTTCGAAGCTCAAGAGACCAACTAAAGTAAAGGAGAACTTAGTAATACACATGTATAGCATATATAATATTCTAAGAAGATGAGAAGACCAGTTAAACAAACATAGCAAACTGGAAGAAAATTAAGGTCCATTAGCATCACTGAAAAACCAAGGCACAGTAGTTCTTACATCTTTACTGGCCTAGCAAGACACAGTTGGAAATGATTGTATAGAGTAAGTCAGGAAGACCCGTAAGATTATAGCATAAAATATATATTCCACAGACGTCAGTGCTGTGGAATTAGTGCTTCAGAGGTCTGTGAATATGGGGGAGATAAAGGCAAGGAGGATGGCTTTGGGCAGTAGGGCATATTCCCCAAATAGTTTGGGCTAAGGTGGAGTGTAATTTTGATGTTCTTTAAGTCATAGGAAAAGACAGGAGCTGAAGCTAGGGAAAAAAAGATGCCACCGTAGTACAGAGACATAGGCTTTACTGCACCAAGTTATGCATCAGGCTGTTACCTTCTTGCATCCAAAGAGAAGCTACCTGGTACCTTCACTCATCATAGCTGGGATTTCGGATTGAGATGGATGTGGGAGAGAACAGTGAAAATCCTATGACTGTGCGTTGTATTTCACAAAACGCACCTCTATCGGTGATACAAGGTGCATCTGTTCACCAAAGCAGCATTTCAGTGTTCAGATAGGAGCAGGGCTTCGATGCACCCGTACCCATTGAGCTTGGTGTGTTACGGTGGAGTCCTCTTGTTCTTGGACAGCAAGGCTGCCGAAACAGTAAGTGTTAAACATATTGATGTTGAGAAGGGTATGAAGGCATTGTTAATTGTAACATTAGCTAAGGACAACGACGTGGTGAACAGCACGTGCCTTGCTGGATGTTGTGTTTTGTGTGAAGTGCAGTTTTGAGTGGCAGATTTAGTCTAATTATGGTGAAGCTGGTAGCATTAACAGTTGCGGTCTTTCTTGTGCCACTGAGCAGCTGGAGTCAGCGCAGCCTTGCAGTGGGGGCTGTGCAGGCATGAAGATGCGATCTTGTCCTTGAAGGGCTTCTCCTTTGGACTGACACACATCCAGCTAAAGGCATCTGCTCTGGGAAGTGGTTCTTGACTCCAGCGCCAGACAGATGGAGTCTGGTGTTCAAGCTTGCCCAGCTGCCTCCCTCCAGAGGGTACGTGCTGCCTGGCTCCTGCTTGGGGTTTTATCCGGGTGTCTGTGGAGCAGGCACGGGACCTCCGAGGATGGGTAGGCAGGCTGTGTGGTTCTGAGTGCTTCAGATATGAGGTTGGAGTTGGCAACCACAGGACTGACACGATGGCACGGTGCTGAAGTGATCGTATGCTGTCCTGCGAGCTGGCTGAAGGGAGGGTAGGGGGTGGTTGGTGGGAGGTAGCACTTGAGGTTAGTGTTGGAGATACAAGGGGGGGTCAAACCTGATACAGCCTTACTGTTTCCCCTTATTGTAAGGGTGCCCTGTGGCAGATAACACTTGGTTTAATGCTTCACGTTTGAGCAAACCGACTGTGTAAGGTGATGAGAGCCAACAGAGCGCTTGGGAGTGGGTTTGTGTGCACAGTGTGGGTGAGCAGGGATGAGGCTTTGGACTGAAACTGGAAGCAAAAGGCAGGCTGAAAGGCATCAAACAGCGTTTTCGGGAGATTTTATTTTGATGGCCTTAAGAGCACCAGTGAAAATGCCCAGCTGCTTATCCAAAGTGAACAAGAGAAAGCTAAATTACTTGATGTGAAAAAGTAAACTGCTGAGAATATATTTTTTCAAAGGAAATTAGGTATGAGGAGATCTTTTTTGACTGACTGCTGTATTTCTCTAGAGGAACTTAAAGGCAGTTGTTGCCATTCAGGCTGGTAGTATGAGAAGCAAATGATTGAATTAATCAGAGAAAAGTGTCTGGGTGGGTGGGGAGAGCTTCAGGTGAAGTTAGTTGTTGGGCAGCTGGTCACATCTAACAGCAACTGCATGTACTTACCTATGTAAATTGAATAGTCTTAATTGATGAATAGGCAGTTTCCCTGTCAATGAAGAGGGGACCTTTGGAGAGAATAAATGGGTGATGCTGGACCATCTTCGTCATTCTGATGAGTATAGGAGTTTCAGGATCTGTTTCTATGGCTCATTTCCTTTCCATTTACGCGCAAAGTAGGATATTAAAAAATTGTTCATTTTATTGACACAAAATAGAACATTTGTGAATCATTATTTATATTTAGGAGAATGCATCTTTGAGTAAAATGAACTGGCTATTCCTAAATATAATTTATGTATGTTTATAAAGTTATAACTTATTTCCAGTCTTATGCAGGAGCATGACAGAAGTTGTGCTGTAAATTACTTGAATTATTCTTTGTGTCAAATAAGGAGTTTGCCAATGCTTCTCTTAATTCAGGATTGAACAGTTATATGACACTTGGATCTCACTGCCTTTGTATTTAATTAATGAGAAAAACCTAGAGTGTGAATTACAGAGCCAAGTAGTTCCCTAACAACATCAGGAAATGTTTCCACAATAAGGTTGTCAAATTGCCTGCTGATTTAAAGGATCGCACTAAAAAAAATATGGTAATCTTTTTTTGCCAGGATATGTCAAATTTCATGTTGCAGTTCAATATTGCTAATGAAATCCCTTCTGTGCTAGACTGAAAAGGAATCTCAAACTATAGTCACAACCTATGCTTGGGTATCGTTATGGGATTTGGTTGCTGGCAGTGCTGATGTTCTCCTATTCTGTACAGTTGCTGAGTGAGTAGGAGCTCTTTTTTTTTTTTTTTTTTTTTAAAGTATTAGTATCTGCCTGGAAAAAAAGGTAACTGATCAAGAGTAGCAAACATAGGCGTGTGCTGTGTGCTTCTGCCAGGCACTTGTCTCCTGGATTCTCTGATGCATTTCTCATAGCTTGCCAGAAGGAATTCATGCATCGCTGATCATGAAATTACAGCAAATGCAAAATACTGATTTGAGATCTTCAGAATTAAAGTGATCTGTAATAATTGTAGAACCTAATTGGTACTTACAGTGTTTTTGAGGGATTTTGTGCTGTGTTGTCGTGATCCTGTAACTTCTCAGGCTTTTCAAAGTACGGAGGTAAGTGAGGCTCAATGTGGTGCAGGAGTAACGAGCTCCAGCTTAACTCCAGAATCTGTTATGCAAATATTGATGTACACTGCACTTGGTTATGAGCTACAGCATGGATCAAGAAAATGGGTAGAAATGGGAATGGGGGGAGGAAACCTGCATTATTTCTTACAATATTTACATTTATCTTTGTCTCCATTGCTTTGTTACAGTTATAAATTACATGTCTTGCACTGCTGCTTACTTCTCCACTTGATTTCACTTAACAGTGAAGGTTGTGCATGCCACTTCAGGGGTTAAGAGAGTGCATAATGCTTGCACAAATGCAAACTTCCTGGACACAGGCTTCTGCTCTCTGTGTTCTGGCACACCACAGTTACAGCCACCGGCTTCCTAAGGAGCGCGTATGTTAACCTAAGCTGTATCTGTGTCATTGATCACACTGATGAACTCCTTTCACTCTTCCAGCAATTTCTGTTTAAAGACATGTAAATAGAAGTCTTTAATTTACAAACTTAGGGTTTAAGAGGCCCAGCAGTGAGACTTATGATAAGGTGCTCATGCTACATGCACTAGAATGATGCTAGGGGAGGTAAGGGAGACAGAAGGATCGTTATTGCAGAAAGAGCTGAAATAGTCTGGGGAAAAAATAATTTGCAGTAGTGTGTTTAAAGGATGATTTTTGCATTCTTCTATGTCATTTCTACAGTCTTGAAGGTATTTTATAAAACTTCACCAAAAGAGCAAGTCTGGCACTGTCGTTACAATCCTGTATCAACTCATTGTGGTTTTCAGTTGACTTGCAAGAATTGTATGTTCAGTAAGGCAGGGGATGTTTTGGGGTTTTTTGTGTTGGTTTTTTTTTTCATTTTATGTCTGTTCCTTTGTAATGTTCAGAGTGCCTTAAGCATTGTGCATATGAAATGGATGCCAAACTTCCACGTGTTCCCAGTTTTTAAACTTCAGTGCTAAAAAGCAATGAAGTCACATGTAGTCATGGACAAATAAATGCGTTAGATCTAATTTGGCTACTGTAATACATTTTACAGAATGATAAAAACTGAAGGGTTTCAGCCCCGAATTATGCTGTTTCATTTATCAACAATGATAAAACCTTAGTTAAAACACATTCTGCACTTGTGCACCTCACACTCTGTACCCACTTTTGAGAAGCTGCGTGTATTTAGTATTTGACTACTCAAGTGCTTGCATTTATTATTAATGCAATAAACAATTGCATAGCTAGATATCACTTAGGAAAGAACTAACATTTTTCTGCCTGCCTTTTCCCCTCTCCCACCTTGCTTCTGAGCATCCTCCTAAAGCAGAGCTCTGATCCTATGTCCTCTCCTGCTGCAACATCCTCGTGCCACCACTCCTGTGAGGTCCATCCTGTCCATCCATGGCTGGAGCTGGATGTACGAGGCCTGGGCTTGCAAGACACTTACCATGCTGTATGAGAGAGGTGCCTGAGGCTGCTGCTCACGCAGTGGCTGAGTATTTGCTTGTGTGGCTGCTTTCAGAAAGGGAAGCTTTGAAGTGCTTCAAAGAACTCAGTGGTATGTGTACCTTTTGATAAAAAGGATGTTCAGTACAAATAGGAGAATATACTGAAATATTAAGATAAGCAAATTTTGTGGTCGTGAACAATGATTCCTAGGGGAGAGCTGGTGCTGACCAAAGTGTACCTAAGCAAAACCATATTTTCACCCAGTTCATAACGGCTGAATAAACAAACAACCTTGACTAAAAAGAAAGTGGACTGAGGCACGATAGTGACTGTTGGTATTACTGCCCTGTGCTAGGAAGACAAGTTACTGGTAAAGCTTATGTCTTCACACTACTGAATTTTTCTAAACATCAGATCAAGTGTGTCTGGGTTTAGTTTTATACATTTCGTTGCCAATACCTACCAAATAATGGGACTAGCCTTATCTTTTTAAGTGGATAGCCTTCCTAAAAATGTTTTTACTTGCATTGAGGTTGTTTTTTTCCTCTGGAAAAATGAGGTTAGGCTTTTGGCAGAGGGGATCTGTCTGTAATGTAACAGAACTTAGTTCATCTCTTGCCAAACACCAGCACTTGATATCAATAATCTTTGACTCTAGTATTGCTTTTGGGTACAGTTATCATTCCCATTGTTCCATAACACTGCAGGGGAAAACAGTCTTTAACAATTGTTAGCAGAGAAAATCTGTGTGCAGTGGGAGCTGAAACATTTCTTGCAGTTGTGTAACAGAACCCCAAAATTTTGGCAGTGCTCTGGACCTGGGAGGGGATTTGTTCTGGTGACTGCTAGCAGTGGTTTCAGGCTGGTGTACGTCCTTTTCACTCTGTGTGTGGTATTGAGTTACATGGTACATGCAAAATTTAATAATCCTTAAAGGATGTGGGTTTTCTCCTCCCCCTCCCAAAGGGAGTAACTTGTAGGGAACATATGACATAAATTATGACAGTATGAACTTGAATTTCCCTATTGAATAACTGGCAGTATAAACCTGGTGATAAATTTGTGCTGTGTAGTCAGATCAGTCTTTTCTCATATTCAGTGGTGCTAGCCTCTGCTTTGGAGTGTGTGTGTTGTAAGGGAAGAGAAGATAAGGGATATTTTCCTTCTGTGTCTTGCTAGTAAGAGTGACTAAAGCACAGAATATTTCCTTCCCTCCTTTACCCACCACCCCACTGTTTTTACCACAGCCCATGCTTAGAAGCAGCAACATCGCTTCCTAAGACAAATAGTTTTAAATAAACTTCAGGTGAAGATCTTTCTGACTTCAAAGGACAAAGAAGATCATTTGAGAATCTGATTTGTTTCTGAGGAAAGCACAGGATGATGTCTCCCCTGCTCCCAGTTAAAGTAACAGTTCTTTATGCCTGGGAGGGTAAATCGAAGCTCCTCTGGACATAGCTGTGCTGTTGTTGACTTGATGTTTTATGAAAGTGGATGATGATGAGACTTTCATAGCTTTAGAAAGGCATGAAAGTGCACATCCCTTATTTCCCCCTCCGTGCATACTCCTGTCTTCCATGGACGAGACCTGCTGGATGGCAGCCCTATTGCTGGCTGTGCGTAGGTGGATGCCTAGGATCCTCAGACCTAGTAAACTGGATCAACACCACCACTGAGTACGTTTCCGCTAAGGCTAAACTCCCATCCGTCAGCCTGCGGCACTGGTGTAGAAATCTTTCAGACCAGCCCTGGGACTGTTAGGGGTGCATGCTGGAGCGTGAGATGCATTCCAGCTCTTGTTCAGAACTGTCTGCTTCGCAGTAAGGACACAGGGGAAAGCTCAAGTGGTGGCAGCTCCACAGTAGCTTTGCCATAGCTGTGTTTTGCTCAGAGTAGTAATACAGCAG
The DNA here is from genome assembly GCF_023634085.1 of Falco cherrug. Lineage (NCBI taxonomy): Eukaryota > Metazoa > Chordata > Aves > Falconiformes > Falconidae > Falco > Falco cherrug. Next base: position 45,329,471 of record NC_073698.1, on the reverse strand, counting down.
GCGTACAGCACCTCCCTCCCACCCTCAGCTAGGACAAAGCATGTTGGCATGGCCGGCCATGAGAGATGCCATGCAGAGAAGAGAGTGTGTAAGCACCTTGTGGAGCTTTGCTTGGGTAGATGGGTGCGGTTGCTCATCAGCTGCAAAGATGACAGTTGCCTAATAGTGAAGATGCATTCTCTTGACTTCTGACTGATCATTGAGACGCTTGAAATTTTTAAGTCTCCCTTCAATTAAGATTTTGAGCCTCTTTGGTAATACATTTTGATTCAAAGGGGCAGGAGATGGGATTAGAGAGGGATTATTAGGAATTGGTCCCTAATAAAACTTCTTACCCAATACATGCATAAGCTTTCTAATGTGATCTCTTCAGTGTCTCAAGCGTTTATTTCAAGTTAGTCATTTGTTCCTGAAATTATGTCCCTTCCTCTAGAGTGTTTGCATGCTTCCTTTTGGTTAGTGGGGTCATTTCAGAGGATTTTAAAAGGATCCACTGCATGGTGACATACTGCTCTGACTTTATGGTTCTAAATACTAGGATTTGGGTAAGTTAGCCTGAGTCTTATGCCCGAGAATGAATGCTCTACCCACAAGAATAAACTTGCCTGGTCTCAGTTCATCTGAAACCGCTTTTTGTTCTGGTGCATTCACCTAGTTTACATTTTGTAATGGGAGCAGCTGTGTTAAATGCCTTTATTGGTATGTCTACTTGGTGCACAAGACCTCTTTGTTTATGCTGATGGTTTTGGAGAGACTGCCAGACTGAATCACTGATGTAGCAATAATATTTTATAATACTGCAAGATAGTTGTTCGCTTGATTCATTACCATTTTCAAGAACAAAGTCTAGGTAAGGAGTTACGTGTTGCCAGGTGGTGTCTGCCTACATATCAGAAGCAGCAATGCTGTGCTTCTAGCAGAGCTATAGTCTGGGAAAAAATCATGACATCTTTTGGAATATTTCATGGCATGATAGTTGGTACTTGTGGCTAAAATAAAGGGATTTTCTGTTGTAGGAGGTATGGCTGACTGGGTCTATTCATAGTCTGTTTTATTGGTCCTTTTAAGTAGGAGTTGTGAAGAGGAGCTTCTTCCCACTTGGCATCAGAATGGGCTCTCAGTCAAGAACAGATCTTACTACTGCTTGTGCAGTTTTCCCCAAAGAACTGGAAAAATACTTGCTGCTGCTCTTCTACCTTCCTTTGCTGAGAGCAAAACCTCTTACAAAGTTTTTCAGGCATCCTAGAAGAGTCTTTTGAATCCTGCCATAATATTTAATGTATGGCTGTGGTATGTAAGGTCTAAATCTGTGTAAGATTTAACCCCAACAACATTCTTCATATTTAAAGCTAGAGTTAGTTCTTCACTGTTATCCAGCTGTTCCTCCATTGCAACTGAGCTGTCTCCATAGCTATAATAATTTCTTGGATAATACCTTTCAGTTCATAGATGGGGACAGGGGAAAAACGTGGTGGGCGAAATGAAGTTAGTACAGGTGGTGTTACACTTGGGAAATGCTTTGATAATGGTTTCATGGGACTTTAGCAATACCTTCTTTCCCAGACGATGGCATTGGAAGGTGTTCAGGTTGCCTTCACAATGCCATGCAAATTCCAGGTTCTTTCCTGCAGGTTACTTCATTGTTATAATCTGCAGGTGACCCTCTCTGACCTCATTTGCATTTATTTCTTCCACTCATTTTCACTAATTCTTCTGTTAATTTTTCTGTTGTCAGAAGTCAAATTGCCAAAGATGATTTCTCCTACAAGCTAACTAAAACAGAGTCCTTTGTGTGATTTCAACCTAGATACAGATTTATTTATTTTTTTCTTTTCTCCTCCAAGTTTAGATAAAAACAACTTTCCATGCTCTTCTAGTTCCAACAGTCGGAAGAAAGGTTACGGAAGAAAGGCAGGGGTTTGTCTTCTGCAGAACTCTTGAGTCTCAGTACCTGGGTTTTTCTTTTCAGATCTTGCACTTTTTTCTTTATCTAAAATAAGAAAAGAAGCCAAAAAACCAACAACCTAGAAGTGCTGAAATAATGGAATTTAGGATTATCTGTATATCTTCCTCAAGTGGGGTACAAAATTGGAGAATTTGACTTTGGAGTGTAAAAAATGGCTTCTTTGTAGGCATAACTTAATTACAGCTAACTGAATTGAAAAGTTGACTCTTCCTACAAAATCATAGCATGGTGGAATGGTAAAGGAGGATTTACTTGTACAACTGACAACTTTGTAGACAGTTGTGTTGTTTTTTTTCTCCAACTTGCAAGCTAATTAATGGGATAGTAGACTACTGTTTTCTTAAAGTTCATATGCTTTCATAGAAAACCGTCAATGCAAGGCACAGTTTTGATGAAGCTGTTCTGTTAATTAGGATCTCTCAAAAAGAATCTTTGGCAGACTCCTTGAATTTGTTTTTCCTTTATCAGTATTATTGCTCAAGGTTAACTGTTTGGACATGGCAGGACCACCTACACAGAAAGGAGTCTGTATCTCAAACTGATTCTAAAATATGTTTAGGGGCTTTCTGTGAGCAAGGGTCATTAAAAAGAATATTTATTAATGTCTAAAATGTGAGCAAGGTTTTTTTTTTGGAAGCTAGAGACTCCCTGCTATAAGGGAAGGGCTGGAAGGGCTTTCTGCAGCTGCCAGAAGTGTCGAAGTGTGATAAATTTCAGCAAACGCACGAGCGGATCCTGTAGTGACTCACTGGAGCTTTGTCGTGGGATTCCCTGAGGATCCCAGGCTTCCTAGGCACAATTAATCTGAAACCTCCTTAGGATTTATCCTGCTGACCATAAGCTCTTGACTGGAAAGGATCCGGAGCTGGTAGCAGAGAGACTGCGCCCTCGGAACGCGTTCAGAAGGAAGCCAGCTCATAATGGCCACATGAGGGCGGGTGGAGGCGGGAGGGCAGAAAGTTCTTACGCTTACTGTGATACAGATGTGTGACTTCTCTATTAGAGCGTAGTTATTACAGGAGGCTGGGGTGGAAGCCTTTGAAATGCATGTCTCTGATAATGCTGAACGTATAGGAAATGTCCTGCCTTCCCGGGTGTTTATGCTTTGGCTGATAGCAAGTAATGCCACCGGTCACCAAGCAGCTCAGGTGGGAGTTATTCATTTAGCCATACTAGAGGGTTAAAGAACCTTTTGGATACTGTGCAATATCAGGGGAATGTGTGAAGGAGTTTTTTTCCTTTTTTTTTCCTTTTTTTTTTCAATGCAAACTGTTGTTTTCCCTGGAGAAGAAGCCAAAATTGAAGTACGTGGGTTCTCATAGTTAAGTAACTGGATATTAGGAAATGCCCCTGTAGCCTTAATCCTTCTTTTTATATGGTGTAACTGAGGAGTTTATGGAGGATTTGCTTTAGGAGGAATAAGTTTCTTAAAAATAGGCATTAATTTTTGACTTGCACAAGACATCAAGAGACAGGTAATAGGAAATAACTAGGAAGAAAATGGTAAGTAAATAGTCAAGATGAAGTCAAAAAAGCTTAAGTCTGTTCAGTATAATTTGAAATAACAAGATAGGGTTCAGTAAACTTGCTGTCCTCATGCAGTGCTCACTTAAAAATGAGTTTCCAATGACTTCAGTGGAAGCCAGACTGGACTTTTTTTTCCTTATTCTTAGATATTTAAATAAACTGGAAAATGGAAGGCAGCAGAAGAAGGTAAGCTGTGTTTGTCTTCAAAGGGACTCTTGCCTGGTTTGGGATACTTCAATAATAACCTTGGGCTTGGTGTATGGAGAGATGATAAAAAATTGAGCTCTGTGTTAGCACATTCTCACTCTGTGCTATTTCACAGTCTTGAGATTATTCACCCATAGGCACCTGTACCTGGGCTTAACAGGGGTGTCCAAATTGTCATTATAGTTGGTGATGGTCTGGTAAATTCAGTCTGTGGAGTCTGTAGTGCTAGTGCCTCGTGAGATGAAGGGCACTCTGTCATCTAACTGTGTTTCTGCTGTCTGCTGTGGGAATTTGAATTCATCACTCAGACTCATTTCAGGGGGGAAAAAAGGAAAGCTGTTTGGGGCAGGGACAGGGCAGGATGGGATTCAGCTGAAGGTCGAAGTTCCTCTCCTACATCAGATGGCTACTGTGCCTCATTCACGTGTAGTCATAAAGTTCCTCTCCATCTGTTATTCACTGTCCACTAAATTATTAATCCAGTCTGTTTACTCAGAATAAATAGTCTTGTCTAAACCATGGGAAAGTTGTGTTTTGATTGACAGTCACAGAAACCCTGTATGCATTAATTACTTCAGCTCATTTTGTCAAAAATAATGAGCATAAGGCCCAGACTAAGTATTTAAACATTATATAGCTGTCTAGGATTTGCAGAGCCCTGACTAGCCAAACAGTACTTTTACATCAGCGTCTTGTAGGCTGTTTGGAGTCCATCTTTGTGTTGAAAACAAGTATGCCAAAATGTCAACTTCATTAATATTTCAACATTGAACTTGATTGTAGCTTAAGTAGCTGTGGCATTGTCTTATAGGATAGCAGAATCCTTGCTGTCTCTGCCAAGGGTTAAGAATTGTTTCTGTGCATGAGGGTTGTGTAACACTCCTTGAATTGAACTACTTAATCGTTTCAGTCCTTCAAGAAACACAACAGATATTCCAGATTGGTAGAATAACACCTTTGAAAAGTACTCTGTGGAAGGACATAAGGGATAGTCCTTACGTATTTTGGAAGACATGATGTCTTTCTGTCTAGAAGCTGTGGATGTGCACTGTGAGACAAACTAAAAGAGATGCGTTAGGCTCACTGCTGTTCTGCTGGAAGTACGGCTCCATCTTGTTGCTCTTGCAAAGTCCAGCCGTTAAGTTGTCCCATGATTTCGGTATTCTTAAATACCAGATGGTGTTGAATGGCATCCTGCAAAGTGTAAATATGAACAGGTCAGGTTTAAACACACTAAATTGGTATAGCATTGGTGGTAATGATTAATGCAGTGATCTTATCAGCTGTTCGAATCATTTGGCTTAATGCTCTAGAGAGCTATGACTAACCAATGGAGTACTGCAATGTGCATGTAGCTAAGAAGGAGTAGGAAGGAGGTATCGAACTTCTGAAGTGATCTTCACTGTGCCTGAGATGACTAACGCTGTGTTAGCGTTCATGTAAAACTGCAATACAGCTTCTCGTTCAGTAATGGGAAAAGTCCAGATTTACTGCAGAACAAACACTCCTACCATTTCATGGGTTACAGACTTTCTCATTTTGATCCACTTCCTTCTGTTTAAGAGAGATAAGAAAGCTGTATTGTAATCTGTGGATAGCTCAGAAGATTCTGCTAGGCCTTCAGCATTTCCTGGAAAATGGATGTGAAATCATCCAGTGAGACTAAGCAGAAATAAGAAGGGCAAACACAGAAATTAAATGCACAATAAGAATTTCTTTCATATAAAGCATTTTATCTCTTAGTTTTCCAGCTTATCCTATGTTCTCAGCTAGTTCCTGGGCAAGAAACAGTGTTATCCCAGCTGCCACTGATGTTTGCTGTGCACATGCTTATGTGTATATTGGCCAGCTGAGCGGAACAGATGCCTTCAGTATGTGCTCAGTAATTCTCCTCTGTGTGAGTGTCTGTGCTTTACACAGCCACTTGCTTTCTCTTCTCCACTCCCCCCTTACCCTTCCCTAAGAAAAGATGCTCTTAAGGTGGTGAGATAGTGGTCAGATTTGGTGGAAGACATGGGCCCTAGGTGCTTATGAGAGTGGGGAAGAGGAGAAGGAACTGATGATGCAATTTCAGAAGCCTTTTTTTAGCCAGGAGATGGGGTTTACAAGGTACTTGTAGGTGGTCCTTGATGTTTCACATGGGACTTGCGATTATTCCTTCCAGTCCCGTGGCCTAGGCATGCAACTTTTCCATTGTGAGAAGCCTGCCGGTACACTATGATCCCTTATGAATGCAGATCGGGCACCTCCAGATTAGCTGTGGAGATCCCAATAAGGTCTTTTACTCTGTTTTTTAAATAAGTATATGTTTTTTTCCAAACAGTCTCTCTGTTTGCTGTCTAGAACTTGGGGGTTCTGTTTTCCGCCCCCCGAGAGGATCAAGTGTCTGAAGCTACATGTTGGGTAGCTTCTAGGAAAAGAGGGCCACTGAACATATGTTTTCCTTATCTGTGCTTGAGGATGTCATTTGTTGGTATTATCCTTCCGCTCCTCATGATGCTGGAGATGGGACACAGCTGCTTGTGTCTGAGCAGCACTCTAGATGTTCCTGGCTGCCTCCCAGAAAATTACTTGAGACACTATGTTAACAGTAACCGAGACAAACACCTCTGTAAGTGACAGGGCTTGCCTAAGACCAGAATTAAGTCAGGCCATGAGGAATTCCAGTCAGAGTTCTGTTTCTGAACACTAGTTTTATGCAGAAAGGAAAAAAAAAAAGAGTATTGTTATGTTCTGTTACGCTGCACCTTTATTTTAATAAATGCTTTGTGAGCAGAAATCAGCCTTGCTTCCTGCCCTAGAAAGTAATAGGAACCTAAGCATGCATGAAAAATAACTAGCAAGTCCTGATTGTCGCTACAAGCACTTGTTTACCAGAATTTGAGTAGTAAGAACATTACTGTGAATGGTTAAGCTGACTATGCTTTCAGCAAAACTGAAGATGTGCAGATGCAGCCTACTGTGTTGCCTGGTTTCTGAATCCTCAAAACAGGCTTTTGGGAACAACTGAATCTCTTCCCAGCCCTGCTGAGTTGGATTGAAGAACCATAGTTAGGCAAATAACTTCCTCCCTAACAGATGAAGCTTTTTTTTAAGTTCCTCAGGAGCCTGTTATTAAGCAGGAGCTGTGGAGAATTTATTTTGGCTTTGCTAAAACACTGGAGAAAGGCTTTGTCTTGGCTTTTTGCAAGATGAGGTGAGCAAGCTTTCTTGGCATTCTGGTCTGTATTTATGAGGATGTTCCATTAAGTTGGTAGCATATATAAATGGGTTGATGACCTGTCTGTCATTTGTCAACCACCACAGATCAGATTGCAGTCTTCATGCTACTTATGTGCTATGTAATAGCATGGCTTTACTAGGGAATGAGCTATCTGCAATCTTTCTTTTTTTTTTTAAGTATGAGGAAACAGAATGTGATGCCCAAAAATAAACTTGGATATGAATTGAGTCTGACTCCAGAAAATTGGAGCTTTTAATTCTTTTATGCAATTCTAAGCAAATTTTTGATAGTGCTTGCCAGTGCTTTAAGCGTTTCTAGGCAGAATTCACTGTAAAGCACCTGTATATCTCATCTCTCCAATAAAGACTCAGTACTGTATTTAAAAAAGCATTTAATGGTGTCTTTTTCCTGTTGAGGTGTCCCTATTTGATGGTGTCTTTTCCCGTGAGATTTGAAGGGGGTGGCATCTTCCAAGCGTATCAATTTCCTTGAACATGTAGGAAAGTGATGCTAGTATGAGTGACTTCAGAAAGACTAACAGATACTAAGTGGACACTGGTGGTTCACCTTGTATGAATCATTGTAGGTTTGCTAGAACCTTGCTGCTTTAGGAAATGTCAGCATGCAGCTGAATGTATGAATGACACTGGTGAAATGGAGGGAAAACTATCTTCTGTCACCTTAGTCTTGGGAAAGATGGACTTGATTATTTGGTTCAAGTTTTGGGAAGAGAGAGTCACTGTCGCCCCGTCGCCGCCCCCACCCCCCCTTCATCTTCTCTGGAAGAAGTGGGGGGGGGGGGGGGGGGTGGAAATGTGCAGATTTAACTTAGTATTAGTCTACAAGCCTATTATAATAAAGGTCTAATAAATACTTGGCTCTTTTTTTCTTTTTAAAGGCAGATGGAAGTGGAGAAGCTTTTAAGCTTAGACAATCTATACAAACTCCAAAATACTTGCACTCTTATTTTTCCATCACATTATAGCAAAGATTTTTTTTGTTTAAATGGTAAAGTAGTAGTAGAGTCCAACATTTGAGCAAACCAGTTTCTGTTTGCTCCTCCCTTCCAGTGCTAGCAAGTAAAATGAAGACCCTTTCTAGCTTTGCGTCCAAACATGTAGGACAGAAGGACCAAAAAAGGAGTAACTCTTCTAAGGGACAAGTGAGCTACTTCAGCTGTCAGGGATTAGGTGAGAAAAAGAAACAACTTAAAGCAAAAAAACCAAACCCACCCACTCCCCCACTCCCCCCCTGAGAAAAACTCACCAAACCCTTTTGACCTTATAGCTAAGCTGCTCTTGTTTAAACATTCTGATACAGAAAAAAGCTTTAACACAAATGGTACTGATTCTTAGGCAAAAAAAAATTTTTTTTTTCTTTTTCTACTGCATAGCCTTTGCAGTTACTGCATAGAGATCTTACTGCATACAACAGATGAGCCTATGTGGGCATTTAAAACTCTGATCTTGCAGGTGGATTTGAGAGGAAGACCCTCTGTCCTTTTGTAGAGACCTGCTCACTAGAAACTATCAGTCTATCTGCACTCTTGTGGACATGGCCTTGAAAGAAGAGAGGCTGAAGCCTGCATCTTTATGATAATGCAGAACACTGCTGGGGCAGGGGAGAGTTTAATGCCAGAAAAAGCAGAGGTCTCAATTTTTCATCTCATTCCTGAATGTCTCAGAAAAGCAAGTTCTTTTTCCCCTAAGCAGTTAGACTGTAATGAATTCAGTTTAGTAACCTGAACCTTTTACTGACAAACTTACTTGAGAGATCTGCCGAAGAAATTAAATTGTGTTTGGTTACTCCAGTGTTCATCATATTTACATTTTTTTAATAGAAAGCTTTTTTTTTTTGCCCTTCAGAATAAAATGAGGAAGCTTCTTTAGTAACTATTGCTTTTAAAATTAAAAGCAGTTGCAGAGGGTCCTTAGTGAACCTTGAGAATATAGCAAAATGACAGGAATAAGGATGGGCGTTGTAACCTCTTGGCCACGGAAGGGTTATTTACTGCACCTTTGCACGTGGGTGTTTCTTGGCCCTTTCCTCAATGACTTTAGGACCTCATGTAAAAAAACCAAAAAGTCTTGCCATCTTGTTTCTGGGTGACTAAATGGGAAGCTCTCAGCCAAGACGCTCAGCTGAATGTGGCTGTTGATGTAAAACTGTGAAGGTTAGGCCACAAAAAATCTCAAGGCATCATAAAAATAAAGCAGTGGTGTTACACCTTGAGGCCTGGTGCAATAAGTGCATTAAGCAGCAGGTGTGGAGGCAGCATTAGTGGTTGCCATGTGTTAATTTTCTGCATTAATGATTGAAGTCTTCCCCTTCGGTGTACCTGCCAGTTGGCCACCAGTAGCCAGGGCCCACGGTAAGGCCTGGATTGGCCTTTCAGTTCAGCGGCTGTCACTGCATGGGTCATCCACGCTGTGCTGTGTAACAGTCTGAAAAATCCAGGGGTAAAAGCGGGCTGTGTTTGGAGATTGAAGAAAACGTTTATTTAGCAGCATGTGGATAGTAATGGAAGCTGTAAGCGTCTCTGTTTTTTTAGCTGTCTGTACTGGGTTAACCTTGGCTAGCAGCCAGATACCCACCGAGCTGCTCACTTGCACACACACCCCCCCCACACACACACACACCCCAACCCAATGGAGGCAGAAATAGAGTGGAAGAACAGGGAGATGGCTTACCAGTTACCATCGTGGGAAAAACAGATTCTTGGGGAAGATTAAATTAAATCTGTTTCCAATTAAAATGTGTTTCTGACTTGAGAAACAATGACCAAAAACCCCCACTGTCTTCCCCCTACCCACCTCTTTTTTTCTAATGCAGGGTTTCTTTCAGCCCTGCTAGATTAATTTTGTATGTCCTCTGGTAACTGTAGTTGGCTGCAGCTGGCACAAGGTTGCAACAATGGAAAGTATTAAGGTCGAGGAAATTCAGCTCTTCAGGGGAAAAGTGAAGGGTTTGCACTTACTCTGCAATTTTCTTTCAGCAAAGGGGGAAAAAAGTCAAACCAAACAAACTTTAGCCAGGCACTGGATCCTTCACTTCTTCTTAGGCTATTGAAGTAAATGCAGAACTTAAACTTAGTATTTAATTTGACTAATTTTGTATTAGTATGCTATGCAAGCAGCAATCTCAGCTAGAGGTCTTTCAGGCTTGTGGGTGTACGCAGGGTTTAGTGAGCAGCTGCTGATTAAATCCAAGCTGAGTACATAAACCTGAAATTGGCTGTTTCTGTGGTGCTTGTAATGGGACTCAGGACATGTGTTCATGTCCTAATGGAAAGGTAAGGCTGCCTTGGCACAGGGTGTTTTATCATAAAAGCGTGGTGTGTGTTTTTCTAGATCGTGCAGGGCAGTGTTCAGATAAGCGTTGAAATGATGTAAATACAGCTTTGTTTTTAATGTGATGAAGGGACCTGTTGTATTATAAAGAGCAGCTCCCTCCCCTCTTCAGTCTATTAGGTATTTTTAAATACCTAATCTGGGGACTTAAGAGCTCTGAAACTCCTTTTAGCCAGTTTATGAGCAGCAGTTTCTGGGTAGATTCTCATAGCTGCCATTCTTAGTTTGTATTCGGGGGAAACCTGCTCATGAAGTCTATGAACGTGCTGGGTAAAGCTGGGGTAGCAAAACTTGATTATTTTTGTAAATGAGTGTGTGGAAGTATGTTCTTACCTTCTGTGGGTGTGAGCATCCAACCAAGCCTTGTAGAAACAACAATGTCCATGATAATATTTGTACAGCTATAATGATAAATAATCAGGAGTAAATGCTTTTGATGTGATAATATTGAGAAAATACTTGGGAGGTGGTAGTGAGCAAACTCTTCAGCATCTCAACTTCCAGGTGCATCTCTTCTTTCCCAGCTGCGTGTAGAAACCCTTCTAAGGACCAACCATTTAGGAGGGGTCCCCTTCTGGTAGGAGTTTCATCTGTTCTCGTGTCACCACTTGGTTTAATTCTTGTAAATTTGAGGCTTTCTAACTATGCTGCATGTAATTATGGGGTAGGAAACACACTGTTTGTCCACTGTAGTTTTGATAGAATCTTGGGAGTTTTGAGGTTGACAGCAGGTGTGAGTATGCTTTTAACAGCTGGAGTTGCTTGCTCTTCCACCTCTTCCCTGAACTAATTTCACACCTTAAAATATCAGGCCTTGTTCTGTTCTTCTCAGTAAGTATGTGCTTTTCCTGCTCACACTTGTATTACTGAGCTGTTAGCTGCATGAACCATGATTTCAGCTTCCGGGTAGGTTCCTTCCAAGAACTGCAGAATCCAAAGTGCTGTATTCTTCCACATTTTAACATCGTAGCTGGTTTGTAAGTGTAACTAGTATATACTCTGTGCTTACCACAGTATCAGGTCTCAGGATCTGAAAACTCCTGTAGCTGAAGGTCCTTTTTTTCCCCTCTGAAAAGCATGGGAAATCAAAACCCTGAAGAAACAAAGCTCAGGACATCATGAGTAAAAAGCAGTGGGTTATTGCTTCCTCCATAAAGTATCTACTTCTGTTGTCCGCAGTTTTTTTTCCATGCAGAGAATATTGTAAGTTCTGAAGCTGCTGCATCATAACAACAAAGCACATAAAGATGTTTGTTTTTTTTTAAAATCCTTCCATGGTACATAAATGTTATTACAACTACCTGTATGGCCCTTTTGCAGGATGAAACTGTAGGGTATTGCATAACTTGGGCAAAATTATGCAAATACTTTTTTTTTCCTTAATAGTATAAATGACAGCTATTTTACTGTAAATTTCTACACTATGCAGTAAGACATAATTTAAAGTTCCTGGAGAATCCTAATTTCTGAGTGGCAAGTGTGCATCTGTCAGGTTTTATTGATGTGAGGCTATTTGTGGAGCTTCTGCATCATGAACAGTTCTTAACTGCTTGGGAATTCACAGCAAGCAGTCAGTGTTGGTATATATTAGCAATACAAGGACTCAGCAAAAGTTTCCTGCAAAGATGACTCTGACTTGTTTATTTCTGGTAAAATACTTATTACAGTCAACATATATTACAGCAGCATGACCTCAGTTTGATCTTAATTTCCTGCCTTTATTCATACGTACAGAAAAAACAAAATACTAGCGCTGCCAATTGTTCCAATCTTACAATATTCAGATATTTGCCATTGGAAATAAGCATTGTATATCTTAAATCCTATATTTCACCTTCACGTCACTTGAGAACACTTGGTATAATACCAGGATGTTATTACATGACGCGTATCTGTTATTACCTAATGTGTCTCTTTGAAGTGTTGCCTTAAAATTAGCATCCTCCTTACCTATTTGTTCACTTAAACCAGTGACTGATTTTCAGAAGTGACAAGCATTCAGCTTTGATGCTTTGGATAATTTATTATTTTTTTTAACTTGAAAGACTGTCATTCCTTGGTTGTACCTGAAAGTTTCAAACCTGTTGATCCAGCAGCTTACAATGGGCTTTGTTCTGTGTCCCCATAATTAACTGAATATTTAGGTAACAGTCTTTTTTTTTCTTCTTTTCTTTCTTTATGACCTCTTATTTCAGTATGTCCTTAACGTGAATCGGTTTCTAATGGATGCTCGAAGTGCTTTCATTTTCTGGTCTTAATACCCAAAGAGAGCACAGGTTTTAAATTTGTCTTTCAGTAGCATTTTTTACTGTATGTGTAACAAATGCTGTTGAGCCTTACAGTTTCCTTGCAGCAACACTGCTTTATGTATCCTTCTAGAATCCCTGTCTGCTATGGTCTGCCTCAGAGCAGACATCATCTAAGTAAATTTTAGGAAAAACGATCATCGTGAAGCTGCTACTGATGGAAAGTAATACGGTTTCTCAAATGTTACATGCTGGTAAGCAATTCTAAATGGTTTAATTCCAAGACTGGTGTTTATGTGTGATGCATCTTTGAAGCAGTCAAACAGGCTGAACGAGGATTGTGATAAACTGAAGGACCTTTCCATAAAATGTCCTGTCATACTTCCTTGTAGCTTGGGGAGAGGAAGCATGTTGAAAAACAAAGATCACAGATCAAATTCAGAAAAACAGAAATCTCCGCTCTGCACAATGTGAAACACAGATTAGCTGTTTTATGTAGTAGGGGCAGTAGAAGCTCCTTTTTACCTCATCTTGCAGACTTTTCAGAAATGCAGTGCTTTTAGTATGATATTAAATTGAACATCCCAGTCTGAGCTAGTCTTTCCCAGTGTTTCCATGAAGGGAAATAGGGTGTAAAAATCTCTTTACGGGATGTAGATTCAAGTGTCTGTGGAGAGCAGCCTCAGCTAGGCGGGTTGCAACTCTGCAGAAAGCTACTTTCATATGCCAGTTTGAAATTATTTATATACCAAGTACTGGATTTGGGAGCAAATGTGTCTGTTCTTACTTCTTTCTACTACTTTCACCTAAAATTTTGTCATTGTTTGCTCCAATGCATCATAACCCGCTTTTAGTGTTGCCCTCAATCCCTGTTTAGGGGGAGGGGAAAAAAAAAAAGATTTCTACTTGGGTTAGCTTGTCTTCTGTTCATCTAAAAATAAGGAGGTGTTAATATATTCACTTTTATTCACTTCTATTCCTGCAAATACCTATGAGCTAAACTCCGTCTTGGTCTATGAATTTAATTGGGCTTCTCAAATTGTCTTTTTCAGATTTTGCTTCTAGCTGACTGTCCATATTAGTCTCTGAACTTCCATAGTTCTAATAACATTCTCTTGATAAACTAGGATTCTGTTACATCTTCATTGTATCATAACTGTTTTGCAGTTACCTAATTTTATGCAAGGTGTTAAGTTTTTCTGAGAGCAAAACCACGGAAATGAGCCAACTTGTACCCTGTGTTAGCTTCAGCTCCCTGAGAGCTCGTGAGCAAACTACAGCACCTGGGACCATGCCAAACAGGTTAAAAACTCCCTAGAGGATAGTAAATCTAGCTAGTGTTGTATATTTCTATCATGTTTGGGATAACCCTTGAAGCTGAGATTTCTGTTGTTCCTTCCGGAAGAGTAGCAGTATCTACTATCTAGAAATGGATGGAATTGTTTCGGAAGCCCTTGCGGGTGTCACAGCTGAAGTCAGAAGGCATGCGTGTGAATCCACCACACAAAAGACTCAAAAGACTGAAGCTTGGTGACTAAGACCTATCTTGTCTTCCTAGATACGGTGCTGGGAAGCAGAGAATAGATGTTATGAAACGTGCTTGCTCTTGTGATACAACTGACATGTTTCCTCACTGTCTTTGCAAAATAAGTTTCAGCCTTGACTTCAGTGAGAACAGGACATCCAGACGTGACCAAGAATAAATTCCCAGTGTAGATAATTCCCAGATAGGCTAATCTCCCTCAGGGGAGGGAGAGTTGATGGGCAGGAGGAATGAAGTTCACTCCTCAGGGGAGCTTATTTTCCATTTTCCATTAATAGTTTCATGTTCACTGCTAACTCATCAGCAAACTGACTTTCAGTTGCAGAGAGAAATATTTCATAATCTGGGCTATTTTAAGTTTAAAAAAAAATCAGCTGTAGAATGACAAAATTATGGATAAACTGAGTTTTGAAGTTCAGCAGTCCAGAGAAAACTGTCATCTTTTATGGAAGGATTTACATACTTCTGAAACTTAAGTTACTTGAAGCTGTGTCTTGCTTTGATTGCAGCAGAGCATGACAAGTAATAACCTTAGCTGAAATGATTGAGAAACTCCTGTGGTAATCTGAAGTGAATGGGATTTATATCACCCTTCAAAATAATTTATTTAGATGTCATGAGAATGCTGTTGTGACAGTAGCAGAAACCACTCTTGACTTCTCATCCCTCTCCCCATCAGCCTGAAATGGGAGTTTAGTTTCCAGGCTAGACAGGAGCCCCATGACAGGGATTGCCATGCTGTATCTAAGCTTACTTTTCCAAAGCCCTAGACATTGCAGCTGTGCCGCCCTTCTCCTTTACATGCAGGAAATGTGTCTTAATATATAGGTACCCAAGTAATATGTGCTAATAGCACTAGTGTGGAGGGTTGACCCCGGCTGGAGGCCAGGTGCCCCCCCAAAAGCTGCTCTATCACTCTCCTCCTCAGTTGGGCAGGGGAGAGAAAATGTAATGAAAGACTCGTGGGTCGACATAAGGACAGGGAGATCACTCAGCAATTACAGTCACAAGCAATAGACTTGACTTGGAAGAAAAAATTAATTTATTACCAATCAGATCAGAAGAGGATGAGACATAAAACCAAATCTTAAAAAAAACACAACTTCCCTCCACCCCTCCCCTCTTCCCAGGCTTAACTTCACTCCCAATTTATTTGTGTCTTCCCCCTGAGCAGCACAGGGGGACAGGGACCAGGGGCTGCGGTCAGTCCCTCACACGCTGTCTCTGCCGCTCCCCCCCCTCAGCAGGAGGCTCCTCACACTCTGCTCCGGCTCCAGCCTGGGGTCCCCCCCGGCAGACAGCCCTCCATGAACTTCTCCCACACGAGCCCTTCCCACGGGCTGCAGTCCTTCCCACCCTGCCCCAGCGTGGGTCCCTTCCCCGGGGTGCAGCCCTTCAGGCACAGGCTGCTCCAGCGTGGGTCCCCCGCGGGGTCACAAGCCCGGCCAGCAAACCTGCTCCAGCCTGGGCTCCTCTCTCCAGGGAGCCACGGGTCCTGCCAGGAGCCTGCTCCAGCGCGGGCTGCCCACTGGTCACAGCCCCCTTTGGGTGCATCCACCTGCTGCGGTGTGGGGTCCTCCATGGGCTGCAGGTGGGGATCTGCTCCACCACTGACCTCCATGGGCTGCAGGTGGGGGTCTGCTCCGCCAATGACCTCCACGGGCTGCAGGTGGGGATCTGCTCCACCACTGACCTCCATGGGCTGCAGGTGGGGGTCTGCTCCACCACTGACCTCCATGGGCTGCAGGTGGGGATCTGCTCCACCACTGACCTCCATGGGCTGCAGGTGGGGGTCTGCTCCACCACTGACCTCCATGGGCTGCAGGTGGGGGTCTGCTCCACCACTGGCCTCCATGGGCTGCAGGGCACAGCCTGGCTCACCGTGGGCTTCACCACGGGCTGCAGGGGAATCTCTGCTCCAGTGCCAGTTTCTGCAGCTACACTACCATTAGTCACTGATGGGCTTCGGCTCAGCCTTGGCCAGCAGTGGGTCTATCTTGGAGCCAGCTGACATTGGCTCCATCAGATGTAGGGGAAGCTTCTAGCAGCTTCTCACAGAAGCTACCTCTGTAGCCCTCTGGCTACCAAAACCTTGACACGCAAACCCAATACAGCTAGTGAGATGAAGATGCTGCCACAGAAGGTGAAGCAGTTTTTTGAAGCTTTGGCGTACCTTAACAATGAACTGAAATTCTGGAAATCCTGGGTATATTTGTGATTGTATTGCTGGGAGTTGGTAAAGCCTATGCCACTCCTTGTTAGCAATGTTAGCTCTAGTTAGTTCATGCAACCTACCTGTTTTGCTTACCTGTGTAGACTTGAGCCAATTCCAAAAGCTGGTTCCCTAAACCTTACTGTTTATGCTGTCAGGCAGTGCTGGGCAATTCCCAGCTCAGAAATCTGTCGCATACCAGGCATAGCAAATTAAGAATATAAAGGTTAGCAGTACCGAAGCAAGTAGTATCTACTGTTAGCAATTAGTGAAGCACTACAGAAGTTACTTCACCTAAGGTATATGAAACTGTTGCCTAAGACCAAACAGAAACTCCCCATGTACCCTCAGAAACAACTCTTTTCCATCCGTCTTGATTTGCTGTATTCATTACCTATTGTGTTTTCTTCCTTACACAGTAACTGAGTGCCTTTATGCTTCCTTTTCCCCTGCAGTTTTATAGAACTCAGATTCATAATCAAAACAAAACACTCTTTCATCAGCTTTTTGGGTATATATGCAAATGGTCTCATGGGTTGTTCTCAAGACTCTAGGTAATTCATCATGTATATCGTGTTGGTGCAAGAGTCTTGCCTTATGAAGCTCTTCCTCTGAAAGGACCTTACCTTCTCTTTACTTTGACTCATTGGTATCAAAGCTTTCTTGGAAAGTGTTTCCTTTTCTGTTGCCCCTGGGTCTTGTGGGTTGGGGCAATTATTATTATTAACAGTAACTCAGTAGCTCTCCTGGAATTCTTCTGCATCAAAAAGTAAAATAACCATGCGCTTAATTACTTTTGGCTATTAAATCTGAAATACCCCTTCAACTGTGTCTGTACAGATTTACTTTTGACCATTATAACTATCTAACTGTATTTGATATTTTTCACAGCTAACATAAGCAGCTGATGAAATCTTAGTATTTTTAACAGTTAGTGATTGACAAGATTAGACTATTGTGACTCCCAGCAAGAGTAGCACTTGATGTTTTGTGATACACTAGCTCTGCCTTCAGGCACGGTATTTATTATTGCTTGCAAAGTGGTGATTCAAAACTTTGGTGTTGGTAGAGGTCTAGTAGCTGGAAGCTCCCTGCTCTGCCCGGCACTTGGTTTCAAAGCGGCTGGAAATTCAGCATCTGAATCAGCCTGGCTTTGAAATCCTCTTCTGCTGTGTTTATGCGAGGGTTGTTTGCTGGTTGTTATCTGGGAGAAGTTAATTGTATTACTGGTTGCTTAGGCATTTGATACTGTTGCAAGGTAATGCAGTTGCTCTTCTGAATTGTGAGATTACCGGACAAGCTGTAACTTGTACAGGTGTGTATTTCCAAAGTACTGGAAAACTAATGAAGTTCCTTGGCAAGGGTGGAGAAGCTGTTGAAAGGCTATTAGGTTGCAAGCTATTTTTTTTTTTTTTTTCCAGCTCTGTGCACACTGACTGATAAATTGTGTGCATTTGTCTTTTGCAGTTTCTTCGTGCATGCATTTTTGAGAAAAGGAGTCTTGAACCCAGTAGTAACTTTTTTGTGTCTCTACTGTAGTATCACGTGCTGCTTGACACTGGTGTATAGCTTTCTGTAAGCAGAGCTTTTTTTTTAAGAAAAGTTTTTAGTCTGAAGCCTCTCAATACTGCAGTCAAGAGTTTCTGAAAAAACATAAAATAGGAGACCTAACTCCTTGGTTTCATATCATTGAGGAAGCTCTGGCATCATTAAGGCGGCTAGAAGTTGTTGCAGTGCCAGACTTCTTCTGGACCAAATACATACACACCTGCTAGATCTCTTAGACTGATTAAAGTCTGTAATTTTTCCTATCTGCCATAGTAAGCACTGAATCATCATCTCCTTCAGTGATAGAAGACAACAGTGGTTATTGTACCAAATAAGTTACAAAGGTGGTGGCGTCCATGGATATCACATGCAGGTGGTTCTCAACCAAATCTTGGCTGATACTCACTTTAGGACTCATCATGGTCCAACATGGAGGAGTCCCGAAACCTTGATCTCTTGACTAGGGCAAAACTAGACTTTCCAAGGTGTGTTTGTTTCATAGTGAATCATGTTAGTTCATCTTTTTAAATTAAAATCTTGAGAGCTTCTATCTAAATGACTGAATTAAGAAAACTGCCACTTTCTTAAATATGGTGCGTGGAGCACTTATTTCGATCTTAGCACTTGCACTTTAAATCTGCTAAAATGAAGTTCACTATCTTATGATCTGTATTTGAGAAGTAGATAGCGACCATAAATGGGCAAAATACTTCAGTGAGCTCTCCAATTGTAGCTTCTTTTTTTTTTCCCCGAAAAAGGAAATGAATGTAGAAAATGTATTAATTGTTTGGGATTGTCCATGTAACAGCCTTATCTTCTCAGGCAAGCCCTTTTAAAAATAGGGTATGTGTTAAACATGATGGAGTTCTTAAAAACATCATCTTCTTTAATAAACCTCTTACTAGAAAATGAAGTGCCAAATTAAGTTAGAAATACAGAGTTTTCAGGAGAAAATTCCTAGTTAATACCTGAATCTGTGTTTTCATAGTTTAGAAAAACTTTGGTTAAAGCAGTTGTAACATCATCTGAAACTTCTCAAGGAAGCTGTACTTTGCTAAACCTTTCACTAGGAACTATGCCCTGAACTTGGAAACAAACTTGAGAGTACTTGCATATGCTTAAAGTATATAACTAGTAGGTGAATTGAGACTTACTATTCTACATATTCAAAGAACATAAGGATCGTCATGAGAGCTCTGTACTGACACTTCTATGGGTTGCGAAGTGTTCAAGCAGAGTGAGTGTGAGCTGTATCTGAAAGGTGGAAAAGCATCAGCCTGACTGGCCTGAACATGGGAGCAAAGGTACTGAATTCAAGAGCCGTGCTTACTTAAAGCAATGTTACTGTTGAGCTGTGCTGTCGCTGCCGTCATTGAAGTTCTTTGATATACCACTGTAGAGTGTTTGCATGCAAGTATAAAAAAAATCATCTGTTGTCCACTAAGGCATCCAAACAATGTTGTAACTCTTAAACATTCTTTCCTGTTAAGTAACTTGATCCACCTTCTATCATTATACTGCTTATTTAAATTTGGATACTTGGCAAAACAGCATCTTATGTGCATGTATAGCACACAGAATATGTAAGGTGATCCACAAATTTCCAGTAACAAATTCAGTAATGTAGTGGGTTCTCTAAACATAAGCTGCGCAACTGTGGTAGACTTGTTATCCTGCTTGTTGACTGTATCAAAACTAAACAGCACAAGTAATTCCTGGGTTGATCTGAAGTAAGAATTATGTTGAGAACTAAATTTAATTTTGCCATATCTATCTAAAAATCTCTCTCCCTTTGGGCTGGTTTAGTGGTAGTCTTCAGCTTTGCCTTCAGCAGGAGTATGTGATCTCCCTGATACAGGCTGAAGGTCAACAGTAAAATAAGTGCATTGCTCTGTAGCAGTTCTTTAGAAACAAAGCTATCGGGTCCTGACCAGTCACCTGGCAAAAAATACAGCCAGGCAAATAGGAGTAAGACAGTCTCTTGAAAGCAAAACTTTACTATATATAATTCTTTAATGGGTTTTAGCTTCTTCATCATGTGTTTTCTGTTGCTGTAAGCTTTCGCTATACTCATGAATGAACCTGTAGAGAACAGCAGAAACATGAAAGCTCTAGCTGCCACAGATGACAGTCAGCTCGAAGCTCCAAAAGCTGCTTTCACTAGGTCTTTCTTTGCCAGCCCCTGTGTTCCAGCTTTCCTGCTACTGGGCTTGTGTTTTTGTTAGCCCAGACTTGCAGCAGAATGAATTGGAGTTGGTGGTAGACGCTTATTGCTGCCTGTTGAGAACCTGCCTTTGTGTTTTCTAAACTGCATTTTTAGAAGTACATGTAAGTGCAGGTAGGTTGCAGAAATGCTTAGCAATTTGGCTGTTACTTTTTTCCCTTTGTGATAGCATTGTAACCTCTTGGTTACAAATCCTCATTTCTGTAAAACCAAAGATGGTCAGTATTTCTTCTGCACTAAATCAGTCAATGGAGACAAACTCTTCTGTTCTAGTTTCTAAACATCTCTAACATAAACAAAGTCAACAAATTCTTGTGTGACTGCATAAATTAAATTACTCTGAACTGGACTTTTATCTCTTTATCAGAAAGATGCATTTTTTAATGGTGTGAACTGTTAAGTGTAGCACTGTCACCAATGTGTGAAGCAGCAGAATGCTGCATATTTGGAAGTACAAAAGGTCTGGATTATCGGTGCTGTACTAACTGGGTGGTAGTAAAAACATTTATAGCAGTTAAAAGAAAACATTTTTTTTTCCCCTCTCCCACCCTTCTTTCTGGTTGAGAATAGTTATTGATATCTGCGCTTTGGCTGGCATTTGGGTGTGTTTTGGTGTAAGATAAGAACTTTGCCTCAGTGTTGAATGCCCAATACATAGCAGGGTGTAATATATGGCTTATTTTGTCTTTGTTCATGTTTCACTGCTGTGGCTGCGTTCTCCTGTCTTATGGATGTACAACTTGACAGTAACTGAGAGTCACATCAGATTGCTCCTAATTTTTTCTCAGAGTTGTGCTGGTTTCCAACTGATAGATGCCAAACTCTTTCAGTAATTAGCAAAGCACAGGGTGTTGATTTCTGGATGGTATCCTGTTCCTCTTTTGTTCATTTTTACATATACATAGTTCAATCGTGAGTGGGACCCGTCGAAGCTGTGTGGGTGCTTCCAGCCTGAAGTCAGGAAATACTTGGCTTTTGAAGCATAACGGCTGCTGCGCAGAGCTCTGGCTCTACCCTGATATCATGAAACGAGCCTGAGGAAATGCTGGCAGTGTTGCCAGCCCTTTGTGAAGAGGGGGATCTTTCTGCACTCACTTATCCCAGGAATCCATTCATGAGCCCTCGTGTTCATCACACTAAAGTTTGATGACAGTTTTGCTTGGACATGCCTGTGCTTCTGAACTGGAGGCCACATCAGAAGGTACTGACTGCTTCTAACGTGTGTATGGATTCATTCATCTCGTGTCTCTTTGCATGGTGAAAGGGGTCTGACACTGCACCTTGTGTGGTGATCGAGTGAGAGGGGCTGAGCTTCTTCCTTGCTTTGAAAGTAATTGCCTTGCTGGAACTGCTGTCATTAAGTAACCAGATTTTAGATAGTATTTTATAGTCATCCTAATGTTTATAAGCCTTATGTATGAAAAGGGGCTTTGCTTTGTTAATGTATTGCAGACTGACATTTTCCATGTCAAAGCTAGAAACAAACAAGGGCTATAGCTTCTTTGCACAGTGAAATTCTGTCCAGCTGTGGAGATAATGATACACAGCAAGGGAATTTTGTTCTTCTTTACAATATCCATAGTGTTCAAGTTCAAGGTTTGGGTTAAAATTGAAAGCACTGGTTGGTAATTACTGTGGGATGCATTTGAATGTTATCCCTCCAGCAAAAAGGGGAGCTCCACCTTTGTTCACTGGAGGCTGTTGTAAATTCAAAGGGAGTGTGTGTGTATTTTTTATTGTTGTTGTTTTTAATGCTTCACCTTCTGTCACTGCTATTCAAGAAAGTGTGCAGTATCACCATGGAGATACTCTGCCTATTCCAGACTTGTGACAAACTGTTCTAGTGTTATGCTGCGGCGTGCATGATTTAGTAGGCTTGATAGCCTATCTGTTTTGCAACTTCAAGATATTGGTGATACCTCATAAGGGATGTTCTTTCTTGGGGGGCTTTAAGGCAGGGTTGATTAAAACTGGAATTAATTTTAACAAAAACCTAGTTGCATGACGTGAGAAGACCTGTGAAGAAAGGTCTTCTGCTCTTTTCCTGTAGTCCTCTCTTTGGTTTTAATCAAGTCAGATGAAAGATCTCGCGTTAGTTACATTAGCTAAGCTGACATTTACAACATGAAAATACATTTCTGCGTTGAACACAGTGAAGTTTCTTGTGTTCGTTCTATGTATAATAGAATAGTTTTTGGCAGTACTGTTCACATGCACTTTGAACAGTGCACTACTTGTGCACGAGGAAGGTGTTTGCTCTCTGTTGTGTATTGACCTTGTTGTAGGTCTAGTCACAAGGGACAGAACTGGATGGAGCCCATAACCTGCAGAGCTGGAATTAGCAGATCTCAGGTATTAATATATCTGTCTTCTAGCCAGGCTAAGTACTGCAGCCTCATCTACACTAGCTGGCCAATTGTATGATGTACATAAGGTCTGTAATCAAGGTCATGGGGGAGGTGGGACAAGGTGGGTATGAAGTGCAAATGGAATAAGTTAGGGGACTGTTTGGCTAAAACTTATACTGCCATTAGTTTCAGCTTACCAAAAGTCTACTGTTTGTAGTAAACAGAGTTTGTGACAGTATAACACCTCTCATGCTTCACTTATGTTGTATATTCAGAGCTGAATCTTACTGTAGTGATGCAGAACTCGACCAGTTCCATCTGTTCTGATATGATTACAGCTAACTTGACTTATTGAATGGCCATGTATTGAATCAGATATAATTCAGTGAAGAGTGATTCATTCAATCTTAGGCTACTCAAATGCAAATAATAACAAATTTGATTTGATTCCCAAGTGTGGGGTTGTTGGTTTGTTTTTTTCTTTAATTAGACTTACTGGATCAGTCATGTTTCCCTGGAGTTAAATATTGCCTATTTCATATCATTATGGAGGAGTTCTTACTTGCCTCTTAACTCACAGTCTTGGTTTTTTTGGTTTCAGTAGTGTTAATTTTTTTCTTTTTTTTTTTCTCCTGAACCAAGTTTTGGAGTGTTCCTCACACTGAGGAGCTGAATTAGTATCACAGGCCTAGTCTTGTACTTTTGGTACCCACTGTCCATCCTTGTCTTTTTGGCCTCCTGCATTTGCGGGCATTTTGGTACAGGCCCTGAAGAAGGATCTCTGTTCTTCTGAGTTCTCTTGGCTCTATTCAGAGATTCTGCTTTCTCCTTCTGATCTGAGAACTGCTGTCGCGGTATGGCACCATTGACTCCGACCTTTCTGCCTAAGAAATCCTCTGCAACTCAGTTGGGGATGTAGTCATCTTCTCTGCCCAGCAATATTTGGAAAAAGGTGATAGACCCCTAGACCACGGGACTTGGGAGAGGCAAAGCAAG
This sequence comes from Falco cherrug, assembly GCF_023634085.1. Classification (NCBI taxonomy): domain Eukaryota; kingdom Metazoa; phylum Chordata; class Aves; order Falconiformes; family Falconidae; genus Falco; species Falco cherrug. Next base: position 45,306,081 of record NC_073698.1, on the reverse strand, counting down.
GGATAATCACATCTGCTTGCGTTATTCCAGCACTAACACCTCTGGGCTTGTTTGGGCTGGAAGTGTGCCTCTTTCACCCTGCAAATACACTGCCTATCCCCCTCTACTCCAGCCTCCCTCTTTGACATAACTGTCTTCAAGGCTTGGTGACAAAAATTCTGAGTATTTAAATAGATTAATTTCTGAAATGTTTTAAGGATTTATTTTCTTTATGGTGAATGCTTAAAAACTCATTTCACCTTTTTGGTGTGCTCTACTGTAACAGCTGATAGCATATATTCAGGAAGATCTGCAATGGCCCTGTGGGTTTCAGGAATAAGAATCCCGTTTCTCCCCTTTGGCTGCTTAATTTCATGAGACTGCTGCAGGGAAGTACTAGAACTTGGAAACTCATTAATAGGTTTTGAATGTTTCAGGAGTATGTCATCTTAATATTGCTAAACTGATTTCTAAAATCAGTTAAGCAGTTTCATCCTGTTAATTCAGTTTTTTAAAATCTCCATTCTGCTTACTGTCTTGTCTAACTTTGCCCTACATTTTCAGCATTAACAGGTAATAAGCTAATACCCAAATCCAAAAATGTTACACAACTTTGATGGTGAAACTTTTGTGACTGGGACTTCGTGATGTACAGAGGAGCAAAATGTCAAAAACCAGTGACATATGCCAAAGAAATGTGTAAAAAGCCACATTGGGATGGTTGCTGTGCCTGGTTAATTGTGTAACTTTTCCTGTATCTTGTATTTCAGGAATATAGAGATGCAATCTCTTGTTTAGACTCCACTTGATCCCAGTTACGGTTTTTGCCCAAAGTCAAAACATTAAGATACTGTAATCTGATCGGGTATGTCTCAGGTGGCAGTGGCACTTGATTCTTTATAAGGTAGTATCACTCTGGAAGTGAAGAGAGTCAGGTCTAACGGTACAAGCTGGTACATCGTTGATCACTGGGCACATTGTCATCTGTATGCAGTTACTCCTGTACACAAAAGACCAATAAAATCTGTATGTATGACTAATAGCCTAGCAATGTTTGTATCTGTCTTGCATCTTATACTTGAAGCTAGCTGTTTTTTGGGCCATACTATTTAGAGAATTCATGAAACAACCAACAGGCATCTGGAACTGGTTCTGGACTGACAGATATTTCTTATCCATTGTGATATCCCTGTATTACATTGTTTTCCTCTTCATATGTATATAAGAAAAGTATTCATAACTATGGTGATTAGATGGGTATCAGGTTTTCACCTTGATTTTTCACTTGAATTCTGTGGATAGGTAGAAAAACAGGAAAAAAATGAATACTGAGAAGGGTGCACTCTAAAAAATAACATGGCCTGTAAAAAAGTTTGTCTAAACAAAGCAGGGAATAAGGTTTGGTTGGGCAGTATGAGCTGAAACCCCTGCTCTAATGCTAGGATCCCTCTATGCTGAAGTGAGAACGCTGTAGCAATTTATGTGATAGGTAGAAGCAAAAGCTATACAGGGAGCAGGGATTGTGCAATAGTAGTTGTGACTCAATACTAGTGTCTGAAGAGTATACATGATCTGGAGAAGATGGAAATAAAACCAGCTGATGAACAGCAGGATGGTAGGAGTTTTGTTGTTGTGGTTGTGGGTTTTTTTAGATAGAATTGCCATTACTTAAAACTCTATGTGTATGTTTGTAGGGGATATCTCTGACAGAGGGAGGGGATGGATGGGGAATCCTACTGTGGTAGACTTGATATTGTCTTCTCAGCCTATTTGGGCATCTGCTGACAGGGGAGGATGTTAGGAGGTTATTGGGTATTATTAGAAAGACCGAAGAATTTCTTCTCCAGTCTTACCTTAGAAGTGATGAGCAAGTGGCAGAACCCAGTAATTGCAGTGGAAGTGATGGTACTTTTTCAAAAATCCAAATTGCCAGTTAAACAGCTGACATTATGGTAGTTGATTGCATGTTGAATTTATGCATTTTGACTAGAATTATCATTTATCACTGTACTTTGAATGGAAATGTAAGTGAATTGTCCTGTAATGAATTCTGGATTCTAAAAAGGGAAATGTTAATTAACAGACAGCTAACTTGTGAATTTTGCTAAAATAGAGAGCTAAGGGATTTCAACTCTAGAGCTTTTTTAAGCACAGACCATAGAAAGTATAAGAGGAGTGATCAGTGGAAAAAGAGCTGCGTCTTGGAATATGAATTAGCATGTATGAAGTGAGAAATGTCCATCTTCAGCTGAGCTGGCATGGCTGAGAGGAAGCGCCCCTTGGGCGCAGCCTGGTAAATTGTAAAGCAGCCTGGTAGTGAGAATGAGTGAAGATTGAATACCCTCTAGTATCTGTGTCATGTCAGAACTAACTTTTAGCCTCACTGAAAACTGAGATGATGATGACATCTATAGGGATGAAAGCCAGACAGTCAGTAGATCTTAGGGTAATTGAATTTCATTTTGCAATAAATGGACTGGAAGCAGATTTGAGTTGAATGCCCGGTGGATGAGGAGTGTGTAATGGGAGACGGGGACTAAAACGAGGTAGTTTTCCACTGTCACTTGCAAAACTGTTGGTATATGAGATTACTGCCTCATTAGCAAGTTTCAACTGGTATCATGTGACTGAAAGAAAGAGATACTGTAGGGAGCATGGATTATTAACTAAGGTGTGACTTTGGAGTAATATCTTCTTTTAAAAAAATAGAAAAAATACTTTGAGACAAATGATTAAATATTACAGATATGGTGGGAAGCTGTATGGAATGCAGCAGCTGTTGATTTATTGCATTGGATTAGGTGAGTGTTGATAAGTGATTTCTTTTGCAAGGTAAATCAGATAGATACTGTCTTTTGGTCTCACTGCCACTAGCAATTTCCCCAACGCATGTAAGTGATGCCATTCGTTGTACTTCCAAAGAAGATGAGACCTGGTGAGAAAGAGGTTTGGTTAAGCAGAGGTAGGTACTGTCAAAAGAGCAAATAGAAACACTCTCATCTGTGGTCAGTAGAGTTGGACAATTCCTTGCTTTCTTTATTGAAGACAAAATGAAAAAGGAGCTTGCATATTAAATATGTTGATACTGAAGGCAGACATCCTCCCCAGGTGATTGGCATAGGGTGGAAGAAGAACTAGGTGGCCTTGAAAGACTGGGTGAAATCAAGAGTTTCTACTAGAGATACGCAGTTTGGCCTTACAGGGTATAGTAGGAATCTGTAGGTAAGCATGATGGAGGAGAAGAGAGATTGGGGTGTACTTCTTAATTGCGTGATGACTGAGACATCAAGAAGTGTGACCTTAAAGTAAAGACATCAGGAAGTGTGACCTTAAACTATGCCATAGTATGGATGGGGTGAGATTTTTGTAGTAGATAATGAGTGAGAGCTAATGCAATTGTAGATGGTACATCAGTAAAATTTCCATATGCCTGCTGCCTGTATTGTAAAGCTGGCAGTTGAAACTGATGGGGATTGTTGGTGTCTTTTTCACAAAACTGTTTCCACAAAATGTCGTAAGAATGGAATCTCTGGCTCTGCAAAACAAAAACAAAGAAACCATGATGGTCCGATGCAATATACATCAACAAGAGATGCTGATGTGAGAAGAGGGCTACAGGAAAAGAGAAGGCAGTCTTAGTGTGGGGAAAAAAAGAAAAAAGTGTGAAAATTGGTCAGTAGACCTTCTTGTGCTTTAAAACCTTATGTTCTGAAAAAAGTTCCAGTAAAAAAAAAAAAAAAATTAGAAATTATTTGCTTTGCTTCCACTGCATAAATTGTCTGTACAGAATTTAGAATTTCCTATTCTTACATTTTCATCCAAGAAGCTAGTGGCACTCAACTGAAGAAGTAACTTGTGTAACTGCTTAACAGTAACAAATGTTTGACGTATCACTGTCTGTGCTATGTCATGTGTGGCTACTAAACTGACCTTTCATGTTGTCCCTTAGGTTCCTGATGTCATCAGCAGCATAAGGCAAGTCTCCAAAGCAGCACTAAAAGAAGATGCCAAACCAAGTAAGGATAGTGAAGATGCCTTCTATGACTCTCAAAAATTTGAGGTCTTGTACTGTGGAAAGGTGACGGTGGCTCACAAGAAAGCTCCCTCCACGCTAATTGATGATTGCATTGAGAAATTTAGCCTTCATGAGCGCCAGCGCCTGAAACTATTAAATGAGCAGCGGAATAACGAGTCAAGTTTAGACTTACCCCTGAGTGAAGGAAATGTGCCATCTTCTCCATCAGATAGCCCGTTTGAGGAGCTGGACAGCCCAAGTAACACTGTAGGGCATGCTGCAATGTTTACAATTGGCAGCCAGACCAACTTGACCAACCTGGTCAGCACTCGTGGCTCCTTTCCAGAAAGAATTTTAGAGGACTCTGGCTTTGATGAGCAGCAAGAGTTTCGCTCCCGGTGTAGCAGTGTCACTGCAGTTATGCAAAGAAGGGTTCATGACACAAACCTGAAAATACAGCCACGCAGAAGACATGCAAGTGCACCCAGTCATGTTCAGCCGTCCGATTCTGAGCAGAACAGGACTATGTTGTTCCAGGTGTGTACTAGGATGAGCTAGTTTTGCATGTTGGTTTTGCACTGTATCTTCCCCTGTGCAGTTTGAAGCTGAGACAAGTTTTGCAAGATAAACAGTATAGACTCAGTATGGTTTTGTGATTTGTCATAAATATTTATGTATCTGATCGTAAATGGTTGAAATGCAAGTAGCTGAACTTTAAGGAAGTCATCTCAATGTGTGAGCTCAGGTAAATTTTCAGAAAAAGGAATTACTTGTGCAGTAATCACAGTTTCTAGGGAAATAATTATTTTATATGCAGTTTTGGTTTGTCCATATTGGTGAGATCTAGGACCTAGCTGAAAAAAGTGAGTATTCTTTCAAAAAGAGGATGGATGAAGGCTTCCATCCGAACAAATCCTCTTTTGTGAGTGTCTTTTTAATTGCACAAAACTTCACATAAAACTATGAAAGCCTTATGTTTGGGCCAGCCTCTTTATGATAATTTGTATTAATGTTCAGCTTGTCTTTCCCAGATGAGTACTCAAATATCTCTGCACTGAAGGCTTCTTACTTCACACCTCCTGGTTATTTTTGCTCTTGCCCGAAGTGCATTTGATATCTTCAGAGCTTGTGTATTAAGAAAACAAAAGGACACTTAAAGGAGGTGACCCATAAAAGGAAAGCTCTTTGGACCTTAAAATAACAACGGGCTAAATGTCTGGGTTTTGTCTTTCCATTTGCTTTAAAGATCATTCTGGTCTTTTATTCTCTTGGGGAAGTGTTAACTGAAGTGAGAATGCATTGCCCTTTAGAAAGCCACAGCTATCACTAGTAATGAAAAGGATTTAGCTGAAAAACTCCCTGAGGTCTATGGAGTAAGTTCCATAGGCTTGAGAAGCAGTTTGGGAAAGCTAAAAGATGGCTTGCTGCAAAACCTACCCTTTCTCGTCTGGAATTACTACAAAAACAAAAAGTATCGCCTTAAGATCAACATGGTTTCTCAGCTGTTCTATAGTATAGTTTAAAAAAAACATTAAAATCTTCAAAATCTGTTTTTTCCTGCAGCTTTTAATTTAGCCACATTGTTTGCTAAATGTTTTAGTATGGTCTGTCAAACATGTGGTCTTTGGACAAAAATAAACTTGAAAAGAAAGGGGGGCAGGGGGGAGGAGGGGGAGAGCTGTCTTCTTCACAAGTCTTTTTCCTATTCAACTGAGAGTATTGTTCTTGCTGAAATATTCTTACTCAACATAGACTCAATTATGGCACCCTTGCTGCTGCTGAGTAAGCTGTTGTGCTGAAGGTATGTGAATAAGAAAGGTCTAGATTGTCACATTTTTGTTGCTGTTAATGTTGTGCCTCCAAGACAGTCATAAACTAGACTTATTTTTCTCCTCATTTTCCCCTGCCCCAGGTTGGAAGGTTTGAAGTTAACCTCATCAGTCCGGACACCAAATCTGTTGTGCTTGAAAAGAATTTTAAAGATATCTCCTCATGTTCTCAGGTAAGCATTAATAAGAAGCAATATGTAGATCATCAGGAGAAAAGGAATTTATTTGTTCTTTAGCTGGGTTGCCTTGCTGGTCTATAGGCAGCAGAAAAAAAGAAGCATAGAATTCTCTTTCAGCATTCTGTGCCGTTTTCCTTTATTCAGGGTCAAAGGCCATTTTTAGCCAGTTGATCCTATCTAAATTACCCTGAAAGTAAGTAAATTGCTGTTTGACCCCATTGGCTCCTTAAAAAAAAAAAAAAAAAAAGTGGGAGACAGCAGGGAATTTCGAGTGGTTGTGGCTAATGCACATACAGATCCTACACAAAGTTTGGTGCGTCTGCTTTTTGTGGGAGTACAGCTGAAGAAATTGGATATTAAACTGTGATTGCTTCATGAACACTTGCAGCAGATTTGAAGTACTGATTTGCCCTTACAGGAGTGAGAGCTGTTTTTCAAATTGGTGCTTTCACTCATCTGGAAGCACAATCATAATGCAAAGAGATCCCAAAGAGCTTAAGTACAGAAAAGATGAATGCAAAATGACCAGTCTGAGCTCTGGTAGTGGCAACTTCTATCATTGGTCAAAAGATAAACTGTTTTGCTTTGGGAAGAGCACTGGATATAATTTTGGAAGTAGCTTAATCTCCATTTAGGATGCTCTGAGTGTGCTGTTTCGGGGCAGCTGCACTCCGGAAAGCCTCTAGAATGAAAGGAGGAGAGAATCAGATCAGCCTTCCAGAGAAACAATAGTTCACCTGCATCATTTCTTCTGGAGAACATGGCAGTAGGTGAAACCAGCTATGTCTAGTAATAAGTAAATGTGTCTTGTAACATTAAATGCCAGGGCCAAGGGATTTACCTTTCTGTCTTGCTGTTGTTCATCACTTGCTTTCTTTGGGCACTTTCTGTTTTGAAGTCTTACTTTATTATTACCTTCTTTCATTTGCCATGCACATGCATCACTTCAGGCCTCCTTAAATGTTATTGTAGTCTAAAGTATACTTCCTGGCATGCTTTAAACCTGTATTTCATTGTAATGCTAGTAAATCTGCTCTTGCAGGACTGTGTTACCAGTACCAATACAAATTAAGAACTGGTCAGTACTTCTAACTCAAGTGGAGCCTTGAGCTACCAACTAAAGGTCCAGGCCCTTAAACAGACTTTGCTGTTTAACTACAATTTGTATTGGGCTTGGTAGAGAAAAAAATCAAGTGCAAATATAGAATCGGACAGTATAATCAAACAGTGATGTATTTATTAATAGCTTTTAATAAATATAGATCAAAGAGATTATTAAAGCAGTAGTATGGAAAGCAAAATTTGCAGACGTCTCAAGTCTTCTGCTGTTTGGTACTACCCTGAATAAAAGTGACACTTCAACTTTATGTACTGGGCTCCTGGGTTGCATATACATACTGATAATAGTCAAACAAAACAGTCCTAAGTGGGGACAACCTTTGTTCTACTGATTTTAAAGTGGGGTGAAGACCGTGGCAGACGAGTAAAATAACTGTGTCCAGTAAATAGTGTAAGTCGTGCTGTGTGTTGGGCTTTGGAGATGGAGTTTTTCGCTACACCTCTTTGCTTTCATATGGAGCAAAGCTTTTGTGATTTTGCATGCTTGAGTAACTCAAACAGGCGCTAACAATACTGTGGGGGTTTTGTTTGGGTTTTTTTCTAATGCAGAATGGCTACTTTAGAGAAGTCAGGGATTGGGGTTTTTTTTTCCTCTATTTAATAGAAATGAAACATTTATTTGCTCAAGACTAAAGATTTGGTTGCATAAACCCCATCAGTACTTTTTTCGGTGCTAGCGACAGGGCTCCTCCGTTATGTATTTATAGGGCAGTGACTTAGTGCATATTGTGGGACTGCAGCCTAGGAGTGTTTGTTCTGAGCTTTGCAGATGATGAAAAGGAGATGTTCCCTTCAGCTTGCATTCTGAATTATTTTAGTCTGGTCTAATAAAGGTATTTTTATTCTGTAGCTTAAGTATGGTTGATGTGCTGCATTCAGTTCATTATCCGCACTCCATATAATTGTCAAAGCAGCAAATATAATTGATGATAAATCCCTGTGTGTGCTGCCTAAGCTCAGGTGTCAGACAGCTGTAGAAGTTTTTTCGTTGTGGCCTTGCTGACCTTGAGGGACCCCAGAACAGCAACAAACTTTGCTCTTTTGGCACGACAAGTCCAGCCACCCTCTTAAAGAAATGTGATGGAGGTACTGTTAATTGAGGAATGTCCTGTGCTATTTACACTTCAGTGATGCAAGTGTCATGTCCATCTCCCCCACAAATGTTCTCGTGTGGAGACTGAGAAATTGGACAGCTGTGGACTTGTTCAGGAGCACTGTCAGCAGAGAACTGGCATTGCACTGAACCATTTTGAGTAAATGTTCTCCTTGCAAAACAGAAGGCAACATTTCACTGTTACATAGATCAGCATATGTGTTATGTGTCTGTTCTTTTTCATTTTATGCTTTTGAAGACTTCATGTGTCACAGGAAAATGAGTTCAATTAAGTCAGGATTAGTATGAACTGTGGTAAATTAATGTAGTTTGTGCCATCTTAGATGCCCTCTGCACCTTTGTTAAGTTTTGTTTAAGTAGCATAGATACAACTTTTGGAAATTTGTTTTTAAAAACTACAGCGTACTGTGACAATATGTTCAGTCTGTCACGTACGGCATTACCAATTTTGTCTAGAGTGTTTTCTGTAGTGACAAGCAAGTTGTTTTGCCTCTTCTCCTCTTTCTACAATATAGGTGTTTTCTTTGGAGATGGATCCAAGCAACTGAGTTGTGCCTTCTGTTGTATTTGGACTTGAGGGATTAAGCTTTCTTTTGGAGAAAATCTACTATTACTATACTCAGATGATAAAAACATTGGCAAAAGCTTTAACAATAGTGAGTCATGTTCCATGAACTGAGACTGGGAATATAGTGCTTCTTAGGAAGCAACTCTCTTTGATCTTCTCAGTGCTGTTTTCAGCAAGGCAATGTTCCCTGTCAAGCAGTTAGACTAGGATCTTGATACTACACATCAATAGTAATGTGTAGTAAGTCTTGAAACTTCTGGTATCTAACTCGGTTTCAAATAATTTATTTAAGAATTAGGTTGGAATTTTGCATGCCACCACTCATTCCCTGCTCTTTTTGGTGTAGTCCTAACTTACTTTAGAGGAAAGTGAAGATCTGTCGCTACTTTGATGCTAGTCCAGTCCCATGTTTTGGTGTGGGCTCATCACATACATTTTCAACTGCAGAGATGATTTCAGATACAACCTAGGACTCTTTAGTTTGCTGCCTGAAAATCCATTTTCCTAATGGAAGAAATTCAGGTCCAGGTCTATTGCTGTATAACTTTTGGTTTGTATAAAGAGCTTTATGTAACTAATAAATGCAAAAAGCAATTTAAAAGATAACTGCTGTAGTGGTAAAATAGATCATTAGGAGTATGCGTTCATAGTTTCTCGATTTTTGTATTGGCAAGTGTTGGAGTCTGTTACCTATTTGTGGAAGCAAAACCTGTTTAGGAAATAGTCTACTAATGCTGGTTTTTTTAAACTCTCTTAGGGTATAAAACACGTTGATCACTTTGGTTTCATTTGCCGGGAATCTGTTGAACCTGGGTTAAGCCAGTATGTTTGCTATGTGTTCCAGTGTGCAAGTGAGTCTCTGGTGAGTATTTATTAACAATTCTGACCTTTCCGTCGGAGGATGTCTGAGACATTTCCTAAACCATGGGAGTCTCTGTTATTCTGCCGTGTCAACTGAGACTCAGTGGTCACGTCTTCTCAGGTGTGAGTCCTCAGTTGTGAATATGAAAACATGTAATAGGAAATACCTACATCCTGTTCATATATAGCTATATCCTGCTACTCCACTGATGCATATATCAAGAACATGTAGAAAAAATCCAGATGGTTGAGTTTGCACATGCAGACTGTGAGCGTATTTGGGCTCTGTATTTGATTGTAACTCTTGCATTTCTAATGATTAAGACATTTGGTTCCACATTAAACATGTAATTACATGCGTTGAATCAGTAACAAAGCTGATGATAAAACCCAAACATACTTTTCAGGGTAGGGTTTAAACTACTGGCTGATCCTGCGTGTGTCTTTAGCCTGCATGTGACTTTATCATTTTACCTGTAGCCTGTTTTGTTCCTCAGGAGAAGAAAATAACAGCATCTTGTGAGAGAAGAAAACCATAGTATGTGTGGATGTATGTAGCGATAAAAAAGTCAGTTGGACATTTGATAAAGTATATATATCAGTCTATTGAACTTCCAGGTGCCAGTGATTTAACTGATAAAGGTAGCTTAGCTTAATGATGTGAGATGCAAACAAGGAGATCATTTTAGCTACTACATTTTTATTTTAAAGCTCTGACACTTTAAAAAGAAGCTGGTTTCTGTTTTTTTCTGTTCCGAAACATGTTTGTTCCTGATGGCTGTGCTAACAGCTGCTAGCTCTTTTTCAGCTAATCTTAAAACCCTTCTAGCTAGCTGAACATGTAATTTTTTAATCCATTGACTAGCTTGAGAGTGAATAGATTACATTAATAAAACTTCAAACAGCTAACAGCCCTAGATGTACAATAGTAGCTGAGGCTGCACTTCTGTCAGTATGAGAGCTTCTTATGAAATCAGCTCCGACTCTGTATTAACAGAGAATGTTACATCTGACCTACTGATAAATCTGACCATGCATAATTCAAAGACTAAAAATGTGGTATATAAAGAAACCATGTATTTATGAACCTCCTCACGTATTCTAGTACTGATGTGTGTGAGTATGCCCACATTGCAATATGAAATGAACATTCCTGAGCTACTTCCAGGTGCAGTTGCTTGGACCCCAGTGGCAGTTGGATTGTGGCAGGGCAGAGCTGTAAAACCTAATGCTTTCCAAATTCTGTGCTGCCAGGCAGGCTGTGGTACCAGGCTTGTGTATGTTCGCTCTAAACCTAGCTACAGTCTGTGCTACAGTTCTCATGATTTTAGTGTAGTCATAATCCATATGCTTAGCACTGTACTGTGGATCTTATTTGAGAGGCATTGTTACCAACTCTTAAAAATTTATCAGTCTGTATTGCAAGATGGATATTCACTGTTCAATGCCCCGCTTCATTGCTAAAGAGGGAGCACCCAGAAATTCCTGGTAGTGCTTAAAACTGGGGTTAAAAAAAAAAAAAAGGTAAAAAACCTCAAAACCTAAATGTATTGGGACACAAACTAAATCAAATATCCACAGTCAAGGCCCCCCTGCCCCCACCCAGGTGAAAGACACTCAAAGAAAGTCTTTGTTTTCAATGTCAGACTACATGATTTTGGTCTCAAATATTTATTTCAGCTTTCTACTTCCTGCTTATAAAAAAACCCAACAGGTAAAATCAAGGATATGATTTGGCAGTAGAATACTAATTTCTTTCCTAAGATTGTCATCAAGCTGTTGTCTCCCTCTTTCCATGCTAGTTCAAAGACTCAAGTGACCAGCTCTTAGTAAGCATTGTATTCCTCTAAAATACAGACAGGGAACTCCAAGTGCTTTGTGTATAAGGTCTGGGAGTGTATTTGGATGAGTGTGGAGAAACACTGTCACCTTGACCTCTCTTACATGAAAGTTTGAGCTTTTCCACTGCTGTTGTGTGGGAACATAGCACCGCTGTGTTTGTGTTAGTGGTAAAGATCAGGGCAGACTGCAAGGCAGGCCAGCAGTACTTAAAGGTAAGTTGGTGATTGTAATGAAGCTGGTAGCCAGTTTAGCAGCCTGGAGAAAAGTGAACTGCTGTGGGAAGCTCCCGTCTGCCAGCGGGATGAATCTGTGGGATTTTGCGCTAAAATGATGCAGTGGTAGGAAGCAAATCATTCAGAGGGAGCATGTGCAGTTTACAGGAGAAACGTGAAGCTAAGGGAAAAGAAATTAATGCTTTTTACTTAGCCAGCATATATTCAAGCCAAAAATTCCCACTTGCAGCTTCTTAAAACAGCAGCTGCCTGCCCAGTAAGCTTGGGCGGCAGCAGCAGATAGATACTCAAAATTACACTGTCTGGCTGAACTTGAAGAATGGTGAGCGTCCACAGAAAAGGTAAAAAGCTGGAAATTCAACCTTGATCTCTTTAGAAGACAGCAAAAGGTTTTATTTTGATTATAAAGCACCTCTCTGTGATGTGATTTATAAATCTAATTTGACATATATGGCATGCATTTTTGTTTATATACTCTCTTTTCCCTCCTTCCTCTATAGGTTGATGAGGTAATGCTAACCCTGAAACAAGCCTTTAGCACTGCTGCAGCTCTGCAAAATGCCAAGACGCAGGTTAAACTGTGTGAGGCCTGCCCTATGCATTCATTGCACAAACTTTGTGAAAGAATTGAAGGTAGCAGCTGAGTTTATTTTCTAATTGTGTTTTTCTGATTAGTCTAGAATTTTAATTATGTTAGCCAGCGCTTTCAACTTAAGCGATATAAGGACAGAGGGAAAAGAATCCCAATAAGCAATTCTAACCATCCTTTGCACTCTCTGTAATCAAGTGGAGGTGATTGCAGTAATGATCCTGCAACTGAATGCAGTATAGCTTCTGTTATAGATACATACTCTTTCATCATCATACCTCTCTTAAATTTTAAGCAGTGCAGAAAAATCCACCAGTTCACCTTCCATTTGGTTTTTTTTTTAATTTTTTTTCCCCGAAGGTGCAGGCTTTCAAAATGAGTCATAAAAAGACAGTTCTGATCAAAAATGGTCTTGCTTTCTTGTGTTTATTCTTTCCTGTCTGGAATTATTTTTTCCTTCTTTGTGTTTATTCTCTTACACACTTCAAAACCTAGTTCTGTTATGGGGAAATAAATGATTGAGTTAGGAGATTAATAACCAATAAAGAAAGTTAGGGCAATTACCTGGCTTCAAATAAGAGTAGACAAACCTTTGTAATTTCTCTGGAAGTGAGGTATGCCAGAACACATGCAAAAAAAAATCTTACAAGATATAATCAAAAAAATAAATAATTACTAACAGGATGCTATTTTTATAGTCACTCCACTATGTCTCCTTGCGAAGTGTTGTACAAAAAAAACCCCAAGTATGTTATAGTAGTCTTTTATCTTCTGCCCTGGTGATGATGGTGCTGGCAATTGCCGGTTCTCCCATTCATGAGGTACGTAGCTCCCTCTGGTGGATGAAAGGCAAAGTATAAAATCTTGGTGGAGCGAAATTCTGCTAGGTTGTGAAGAGTACTTTCTGTGTTTAACAACAGATATTCAGAAGTGATAAAACTTAACAGGGAAAGTCCTCTGTAAATGAAAAACTGTAGAGGCTTCTTTATAAGGCAGCGTAAGTATCTTGAACACAGGTACTTGCAAGCCTGGGATGAGTATCCGGTATTAAAATAAAATCTCTTCTAGGACAACAACTTGAGTACCACAATAATAGTTCCATAAACTTTGTTCTTAGTGACTGAAAAGACATACTTTACTGTTCCTTTGTTTTTATCCATCTGCTTTGTTTAGAGTGTAGAAATTTATCATAATCCAACCTAGAGCTTCATGAATTTGGAAAAATCTTTATCTGTTCTGATTTTACAGTTTTCTGTTAATGATATCTACCTTGGATGGAAGACCCATGTATCTTCATTTGATTCAGGGGTTTTGTTTTCCCCCATGATTGCCCTGTATCAAACATCAGGAATTCTTTCCTTTATTCTTACTGGTTTTTTGCTATTCTTGATTTTAAGTCTCTTCAGTTCTCTGGTATGACCGTACCATACCATTTGCTTGTGTAGAAATGCATCTAAGTTTTTCAATTAACAGCACCTGAAAACTTAGGAGGATCCTGTGCGTTGAGTATGTCTCCGGTTATATCCCTGATCTGTTCCTCTTTTCCTCCTCTGCCGTACAGTTGTCAGGCTTCCAGCTGTCAGTGATCTCTTGGTACTAGGACAGAAGACATCAGCGGGGTAGGGAGCACAACCTTTTACACAGGAGCCAGACACTTAGCTGCTGCTAGTTCTGTTTTTACCGCTAAAGAAAGGAGACAAAACCATGTGGTTTAGCAAAACCTGAAGCATTTTGTATCATGTATACTGCAGATATACAGCTGTTATATGTTAAACTTGTTTCAACTCAAATGAAGGCTTAAATCTTCTACTATCATTGTTTTCGAAAGTTTTTTAAGAGATCATTTGAGAGTCTAGAAGCTTTAATGTTCCTTTCTTTTCTCAGGACTCTATCCACCAAGAGCCAAACTTGTAATTCAGAGACATCTGTCGTCACTAACTGATAATGAGCAAGCAGACATTTTTGAACGTGTTCAGGTAATATGTTAGAAGCTCTTCTTCAAATTTGAAAAAGACCATGATAAAATGGACTAGACGTTTTTGGTTTTGATTGTTTGGTTTGTTATGCAGCTGATCTAGAATTTACTAATTTTTCCACTAAACATCATACTGAAATAGCATGCTCCAACCTAACCTCATGTGCGATACACTGCTGTCGGAAAAGTTTTGATTCCCAAGTCTGCAGAGATGCTGTGTGTTCATACCCAGAGGTTTTTTTTTCTGAGCTTAGTTCTTCATCTGTAAACACATTTCCCTACTTAAAATTGTTAGGGGAGTGAGCTGAGAGCAGATGAGACAAGCAGATACTGGGAACGTGTCTGGCCTTTACAGAAGTTGCCTTTTTTGACTTACTCTGAGGCAAGGTTCTGGTGCAAGCAAGTGTACTCAAGTATATGAAGCATACAATAATTTAGGCTCCCAAAGGCTACGCTCATCCCTAGCTCATTCCCTGAAGAAGGGAGTGGCTGTTTGATTTTCCTGTGTTCCTTACTCCATTTATAAGGCTATAGAATGGCAGACAGCCTCAGAAAACAAAATGTGTGGGCATAAGGCTCCCTCCCCTCCACAGCCTGTAACATTTTTCCATGTGGAAAGTCTTGGTCTGTTCTACTCAGGAGTACGGAGGCACACAAAGAGTAGTCAATTTGGCATACTAATAGTATGCTGTAGCATCTGGCATATTGGTATATTAATTTCAAAGAATACATACGTATGTAAGGGAAAATAAGCAAATCATGACTTGAAAGAACTTTTTTCTCTTCTTCGCTGTTACTGACAGAAAATGAAGCCTGACAGTGACCAGGAAGAAAATGAACTTGTGATCTTGCATCTGCGCCAGCTCTGTGAAACTAAGCAGAAAATGCATGTTCACATTGGTGAAGCACCATCGGTAAAGCTTATTTTTGTGTTATTCCTCTCCTTCCTCTCACCCTATTATAATGCAACCTGCAATTTTATCAGGGCCACTGCTAGAGTTCATTAGGGATAGCTGAAGCTGGGTATTGTAATTGAGAGGACTGTGAAAGACAATTAATTTGATTTATAGTGGCATGCTTGTGTTTTGTTAAGTTTGGGGGGCACAAAAGGAGGGAAGAAAGACAAGCAATTATTTTTAGGTCTAGATTTCCTTACTGTGTGAGGATACCTCTTCTGTCCTTTTTTGTTCTCCCTGATCCCCACTCCCAAACAGTTATTTCTAGGGAGAACAGGGATGAAGAGGGCATTAGTTTCAGTTTAAACTACAAACTTATCTAGCAAAGAGAATGGGTGACAGTACTGTTAAATTGATATGCTTTTGCAAGATAGTCTTTAGGGATGGAATGTGCTTTTTAACTGTGGGGTTTTATGCGTTTGTGTTTTAGGGGGTGTGGGGTTTTGTGTTTGTTTTTTTGTTTGTGCTGTTTTTTATAATGAAGGCCAAGGATATGTTGTTTATTATATAACTTGGTTCAGCTCTGGTCTTTGGAGGTCTGCGATTACAAAAAAGAATTGCCAAAGCTGAATTGTGCCCTTGCTTATTTCAACAGACTGTTTCTAACAGTGCAATTCCAGAAGGCACCACGAGCGGTGGCAGGTTTAAACTTGACATTTTGAAAAACAAGGCCAAGAAATCCTTGACTAGCTCACTGGAAAATATCTTCTCAAGGGTAAGATTAACAACTCATTGTCAGCAGCTCTCTCAGATAACCTTGACAGTAAAGACCTAGCAGATTATTTTTTTTGTTTTGTTTTTGTTTTTGGCCTCAGTCTGATAAATACTTAATGAGGCAATATTGTGAAATCTGAGGGTTACAGCTGGGTTGATAGTGACTTAGCTGTGCTAGAAAGTTTATGTAAGCCCACACATACAGAGGAAAAAGGGCAACTTTCTGAATAGGTTCATTGTAGGTGGCAAGAGATTTAGCTGAGCATTATCGGATGCGTTGCTTCAGAATAAAAAACATCAATCAGGATGGTTACATGATCCCATAAAGACACATTTTATCTTATTTTTTGAAAGTGTGAATAAATGTGCCTGCATAAATGGGAAATCTTTCTGTTCTGTGAAATAATGCCTTACTGCTCGTGGCTAAAATTGCTCTTATTGATCACTAAGAATCTTTAGAAAGTAGTAACAAAGTTGTCCTTTTGCAGGGGAAAAAAACCCAAACCAGTAGACTTAAAAAGTGAGTTGTTGCTAGCCAGGTATGTTGTGGAATTGCAGAGAATTACCGGAACTTTTTTATATTAAAGTGGAGAATAGGTGTATAGAGGAGTAACTGAAGAAGGCTGGGTGCCTGGGATCCAGTATGTTGTTCCAGAGGAGGTGTGATGGGCTGTGAATACTGGATGGTGAGGCTTAAATATAATTTGGAGCAGTGAAATTAAGTTCCTTCTGCTAGTAATTTTAAAAGTACCATGCTGGATCAAGGTCTAAGTTGCACTTGGCCTGCAGCTTATATGGACATGCCATAAAGTAACCTACAAATGTAGGATGCCACAGGTGTTCCCTGTAAAGGAGGCAAAATATTATTTGCCAGGGAGAATGCTTAGAGCTTTCAGTTAGGTGTGAATTTGATCTAGGACTGAAGCTAGAATTAGAACTCTCCTGGTCAAATCTGACCTCTGTTGTGCAGCAAGTTTTACACACTAGGGACTTGGTCTGAAGCAGGGGTGGGGGATGGAGAGAGGAGGAGGGAGGGTGGAGAGCAACGATGGTCAAAAGATACAGATAATTTCAGCAGTCTGGAATATCATCACATGGTGACAGCTACAGTCATGCCTGTGCTGAGTCTGATTTGTTTTCCACATCTAAAGGGGCATGTGACTGGAAAGTGATCTAGCTCTGACCAGTGGGTTATTAACCCTGTGGTGGCTGTGGAACAGGCATTCATCACTGGGAACAACCCAGTAAAGCAGCCCTGACATATACAGACATACTAGTACTCCACTCATGTCAAGGAAGAATCACTTAGATGGCTTCAGTTGAGTATCTGAAGGGAAATTGCTTATATATTGTTGGTTTTGATATAGTATGTTTCTTCTCACCAGGGCCACTGTAGCATACTGCATGTTATAGCATAAGGATCTGTACAGTCCATGATTGAGTTCAAGAGAAGTGGACACCTGAGTCTGGATTAGGGGCATTTTAAGTTTGCTCTTTAAGAAGTGGATTTGCAGTTGTGAGGAAGGTTGTCTCATCTTTAACTTAAAGCTGCAATAGATCAGGAGCAGCAGTAGAGTATCGTGATACACATAGGGGTTCACCCTTGCAGACCCATTTAAAGGTTACACAATGCAAGACCGAGAAAAATACTTTATAGTGCAGCTCAACCACTAATTATTTGATTAAAGCAGGTATATACAATGAGTATCTCTGTGCATGTATACTGTGTTATGTGCATAAACATGTTAGACAGTGATAGTTCCGATAGTTCTCATTCTTCATCAAGCTATTACAACAAGCCCAATGGATCATGGCTAATTTCTAAAGGTATTTAGGCACCAAATACCTATTGGTGTGGTGGGTTTTCCCCTCCTTAAATCAGCTGCAAATCACATGGTATTGATGTAATGGGATGCAATTATGCATGACTTATCTTCATTTTAAAGTACATTTAGTAACAAAGAGACCAAGAACTTTCAGTTTTGTTTGGTTTTTGTTTGTTTGTTTAAGTCGGCATTTGGCATCTTTTTGTAGATGAAAACATTTCAGTAAAAAGTAAAAGTCAGAATATGTGGGGGAGAGACGCAGCCTCAATCTTAGCAAAACTAGAAATAAGTATGTAGTAACCAGATATATAGGAACACTTTAAGTGGATGGCGTCTTAACTAGGTAAATAGCATCAAGTGACATTTGAAGCTACTTGAAGGAGTAGCTGCTCACTGCTCACCATAGGGAAACATGCTGGGTTCTGTGCTCGGGCTTCACATAGGCCCAGAGGAATGTCACTTTTTTACTTGTTTGTTTTGCTGGACTGATCTTATTTTTGTCAGGTTTGAACTGAAAACAGGCAGTGGCTTCCTAATGAGGTACCTTAGAAAAATAAATATAACCTCTGTTTGACCTCATGAACAGATTTCTTCCAGCCCATGCTGCACTAACATTTTCTGTTGCTTTTTTCTGAACGAGAAAGCCCTTCTTACAGTGCCAAAAATGTGTGTTTTTAAAGCTAGTGAGAAACTTCCAAGTTATCCTTTGCTCTTGTTTTATTGTGAAGGGTCAGTGAAGAGAGAGGGCAGTGTATTCATTGGTAATGAGCTTAAATGGGATAAAGTACTTAAAAGGCACTCTAAGTCTTGAAAATAAACCTTGCCAGGAAAAAGTAGGCTAAATAAATACTGCTGATAGTTTTCCCAAAACCTAGACTATTTTTCCCAGATAAAGTTACTGAAAGCAACTTGCTTCAGCAGATGGAAGTGTCCCAACAGCGTCCATCACCAACATTTAATGGGAGTTAAAGTTAGGAGTGGAAGGTAGTCAAAAGTATTGTGGCTCTATTGCCTCTTCCTGTGAAACCACGTGTTAACAAGTTCAGAAAAGATCTGCTAACGCTAGTTTTTAGCAAATTTGCCTTGGGTTTATCTGCAGTATAACTGGAAAGTCTTGTTTGTATCTGGTACTATTTGGTTGGATTTGCAGCCAGAGGACATTTAGTGCTTTCACTACTTCTGCCCGGTTGTACTTAATTTGTCTGAAATATATAGATATGGAGTAAACTCTGCTGAGATTGTAGTATGTCAAATGCATCTGTTAGCTGCAGTGCATGCACAGTACTGAAGTCTGGAGCTTTTTGAAGTCGGCTGTTTTACCTCAAATAGATCAGGAAATACTCAGTTGCTTCGGACAACAGAGCTACAAGTTTAAAGCTCTTGGGAGAAAGGGTAGAAGATACAGTTTTGCCAGCTGAAGATGCCACTGCTTGTAAAATCCAGTGCTTACCCTGTGATCTGTCATCTTATGTCAAATGTGTCACGTGCCTGAACTGTCCTTTGTTCACCTGCATGGCTGTTGCCATCTTGGCTTAACCTTCAGAAAGAGGAAAAAGACCAGGTTAAATTACCTACCTTTTTTTCTTGCAGGGAGCCAACAGGATGCGAGGCCGCCTGGGAAGCGTGGACAGCTTTGAGCGCTGCAACAGCCTTGCTTCTGACAAAGTACGTAAAGAGCTTAGTTAAAATTGGCACGTTTTTATACACGAGCGTTAATGAAGCATAGATACGGCAGTCTGCTTTGATTTAAGGGAAGCAGGACAAAGCACATCAATTTCCAAAACTCAAGTAAGAGTTTCCACTGGGAGGTGGATGGTGTGAGAACGCTGACATGTATGTTGACTTGAAGCTTCAGCTTAATCTGCTGTTTGACTGCCAGTCCTGTTTTTCTACACTTCCCTCGCCTCTACAAAAAGCAGGGAGTTTCTTGTCAGCTTCTGCCTTGTTTCACTGAAGTAATTAAAAAAAACTCGTTATCTCAACAAAAGGAAATGCTCTGAAGGTGAAGAATCCCTTCTGTAAGTAACAGTTGCTTTAGGGAAGTAAGAATTTTTGACCTAAAACCAGCTGTTGGGGATGCTGTATGGGGGCGAGCGGGCGGAACTCTGTTCACTTTCTTTTTGTTTCCTGTTTTTAATGTTTTACCTCACGTGAGGATTGGTTGGTGGTTTTCCCAAGAGGTGAAGATTCTATTATGGTTTTCCTGCTACAGTTGCTCACAAACTGGCTGTGCAATAACAGCCTGTCTTCCAGGATATCTTTCTGACAGTACAGGAAGTATGCTCACGATATGTCGAGGAAACTAGCTGAAAGCAGTTTCCCTAGTCTCTTCAACTCCTGTATTTTCCTGAAAGAGCCAGAAGTCCGGTAGCTGGAATGCTGATCCCTGGGAGAGGATGCCCAGAGTAATTAGTACGTTGTTTGTGCTGCATATACATTTATATTCCTCCCTCCTCTTTTTTTTTTTTTTTTTTTTAAAAGAAGGATGCTACTGGCTTTGAATACGTTATCAAAGGATGTCTGGTTTTGGTGATAATTAGCATACAATAGGCCACGACCAAGAAGGGGGAGAGGCTTTGGTGCCCTGATGCGGCGCGCAGCCGGTGGGGCTAGGCGAGAGCTCTGGCAGGGCGCTGAGCCGCGGGCCTCACACCACCAGCACTTCCTTTCAGGACGCTTCGCCGGGTGATTCCCCACCAGCTACTCCTCCGGCGTCCCCCGTGTCCTCGGCCTGGCAGCCGTTTCCAGAGGAAGGCTCGGACTCCCCCCAGTTCAGGAGGCGCGCGCACACCTTCAGCCACCCCCCCTCCAGCGCCCGGCGGAGGATAACCTTCCAGAACGGGAGGTCCCAGAGCGCCCGGTCCCCGCTGCTGCGGCAGAGCTGCGTCGAGGCGACAAGGTGAGTCGGGGCACGCCGCGCCGTACGCCTGCTCCCCCATGCCGCTTCAGTACGCGAGCCTCACCCACGTGCCTTCTTACGGGAGCTGTTCCTGCACTGCTCTGGGTTTTATTTATTTTTCTTTTCATCCGTCTTCTCTGCCACAGAGAGTTTGGTGCTTTGCAGTAACTCATTAATCCCAACATTAATGGTTCAAGGGAAGCATCAATCCAGTGAATTGATCATCCGGTGGGATGCCGGCACCTAACTATTTATTTGTCACCTCCGAGCTGAGCCTTTTTGGCAGTGTTGGAAGTCAGGCCCTTTGGAGAAGAGGTCTTCACTGCTTTTAGATGTGGAGATGGTAGCCTGATGGTTTCATGCCAGGATGAAAAAGGCACTGACAGTTTCACGTGTCCATCACTGTGTTAGCCAGAGCTCCCAGGGAGTGTGTTGAGAATTGGAGGTGGTGAGGAGCCTCACAAAAGGGCTTACGGATTACACACGTCCGCTGAACTGTCAGGCATGCCAGTTCCTTGTTTGCCTTTCTCCAGAGCTTCCCTCTGTAACTTCTTTCCTCTTCCTTTTTGGAGTCTCTCCAGCTACCAAGTGGAGGAGCGTTCCCTCAGGGGTTCCCTCGCTCAGCCAGAAGGGGTCCCCGCAGCTCCTTGTGGGCCTCTGGCTCTGCTTTCTGTTTCTGCCTCCATCCTGGCTGCCTGCAGTAAGTGACCATGCAAATGCCAGTACCTTTACAAGATTCAGGCCCAAATGAGCTGATTTTTTTTATTTTCTGTTAGAGGAGCCCTTTCTCCAAACCGCTTGTCTGTTTCAGTACTTCGCTGCAATTCTGCTTTTTGTGGGCTCTTTCTAAAAATGGTTAGAAACCATAATTTCTCTCCCCTTTCATGTCTAGATCAGTGTGAATGCTGCACCAGCTTGCAGAGAAAGGCAAAAAAGTTTATTCTGTTTAAGAGAGCGGAGGGGGTTGAAGGGTAAGAAACTAGCCTTGAAGTAGCTTTGTTACATTGTGTTTCTGAAAAGATAAATACTGTGGTTTTTACTGAAATAAACTTTGGTTATTTTTTTTTCCCCACTGACCATGTTGTACACAAACAGGAAACCCTGGCAGTTCAAACTGAAGGACTTGCTGACTTCACTTCTTTGTATTAACTTTTTAAGAAGTCGCTGATTAAGCGGCATCATCAGCAGATTTTCAGTCAAAACAGTTTGTAGCAACTTGGTTTTAGGCTGGGATTTTTCCTTCTCTCCTTTCCTATTGAGGATTCATCAAAAGTGTTAAGTAAAAGAAACTTAATTTATTTTTATGCTCCCCCCCAACGCTTGTTACTATTACTAAATAATGTTTTACTGTATAGTAGTTAAACATACAAACTAAACACTTCACAAAAAAATATCCAAAAATATTGCATTTAAATAATATCTAATGTGTTCTAGCAATACATGTTATTTACAAAAGCAAGAGGAAACTGAATGGAAGAAACAAAGTGTTTCATGTTATTGGAAACAGGTTTCTAAGGATATTTTCTGTACATTTCAGAGACTCTTTTTCTGAGTTTACTTTGAGAATAAACACGGCTAAAGAAATAAGGTGGTCTGCCTTTTCCTGCAATGTCATTGAAATGTTTCCTGAAAGAAATCAGCTGTAACAGCAAAATCAATATCAGGGAAACTGCCCAGCAGTGTATTTGGTACATTTTATCTTCTGGGAAACAAAGTTCCTATAAGCCAAGATGAGGTTCTTGGCCAGTATCTTTAATCTGAATGTTTTTTTGTTGTGTCCGAATACATGCTGACCCATCTGCTATGTTCTCTTGTTGCCTGCACAGCCCTGTTGTTGGGGTTTGGCACACTCTCAATGAAAATGAATCTGCGTCACCTGGTCTCCCTTCCTCTGTCTCTGCCCCTTCCTTCCTGAAAACCTTATACCAGGGCTCAGGAAGGTTGCTCCAGCACTCGGAAAGCCAGTTCTCCAAGAGGTGAGAGTGTTGTATCCTTCCTAGTTCTTCAGTGCCACCAGCTTAAGATCAGGATTCCAAGTGCAGTGCAGCACATGGGATCTCTCCCACTCTGCCTTGTGATCCTGCATTTCTAACAGACTTCCTAAGTACTTGATGCAAATGGGCGAATAGGCTTTTGGCCAAAAAAGCCTGTTAAAAATAGAGGCTTGTCTGCTAACATCTTGTAGCTTTGACCTGTTTCTGTTGCAGTGTTGCAAATCTGCTGCATTGGTTTGTTGCTTGAAATGCAGTGTTTTTTAGGAGTGTCACGCCAATTTAATGCTTTCTCTGCTGAATGCAAACCAGCATGTGTTGCTGTGATCATTGGTATGTGAAAATAAGAAAAAAGCAGTGTGACGAGTGCGCAGTACTAATGTGGGATGCCTGTGCATGAGGAAGGGGAAATGCCAAAATCAGCTGGGTGATACTAGCTGTGATGTGAGATGTTTAGAGAGAATCAGCAAATATATTCCAATCGAAGAGGAGTGGGGAAGAAGCGAAGTGCAAGAAGGGCTTTCTGACATCAGTGTGAAAGACAGTGTCTGAGTGGAAGTCACACTACTTTTTACTGTAAGAGGAGGCTCTCCTTCAGGACAGTGCTTGAGGAAGCTGCATATGGGTTGTTTTTCTGAAGTAGGCCTGTAGTGAATAAGGTGGAGCCGTAGTTTTGAACTTCTTGATCTTTTTTTTGCCAGTCGCTGGCCTTTCTATTCCTCTTCTGTCAATGACCACTCCTTTTTCCTTCATCAGTCTGTCCTTGTTCACTGAACTACTTGTGTTTCTGGTACTCTTCATCTCTGAGTGTAGCTCTCCCCTAATCATTCACAATAGAAGACTGTGGAATTCTAGAAGGTGCTTTTGTGACTGTTTCTCCCTGGAAAAATAACAGTAGCTTACATTCTTACTGAAAACAAGTGTTGAGATCTGGATTCTGGGTGTGTTAGACTCTAATATCTGGGATTTCTGTTGTATGAGATGGATGTAAAAGTTTTTAGGGGTGCTTAAAGATATTTTTTTCATCTTGTGGAGCACAATTTCATTAAACACTGATTAGTTTGTCATCTTCATTTTTAGGGTTGAATGTAAGAAATCATGTAAATATACAAACTAATGCAAAAGGCAGTTGACCTGAAGGTGATTCTAAGGTACAGTTTGGGTTAGTTAATCTCTAATAATACATGTGTTAGAACAAATACAAAGTATGTATCATCTCCTTAAGCACAATTTATTGTACGTTGATTTCACTTACATTTGAAAGAGTAACATCAGAAAGAGACAGTCTGTTATTGGTGTACAGCATGCAGCCAAAAACTGTAATGTAGACATAATTACAAAACACCTAGTGGGAAAATTCTACAGTTTAGGTCCTTCCAGCAGAATAATCTTGTATATAGGTGGAATAAGGTGATAGATCCTTACAGGAAGGTGACTGTATAGCCTTCATGGCAGGATGCCTGCTGGCCCTGCCCCTCACCACCCTCCACTCCCCTGCAATCCCACAGCTTTTGAGAAGTAAACGGTAAATTGTCCAAATTCACTTTCTAATACAGGGATAATGTAAATTAATCATTAATTTTCAGAGGTGTTTCCAAAACCAGTCTTCAAAATATTTCACAGTTTTGAAGACAGAGTCACTTTAAGATGACCCCACCTTTTTACCCCAGCTCAAATGAATAAGGAATAAGCAATAAGCAGTGTAAGTTTCTGAAATTTGAGAGGAGAGATTGCCATCTTGTCCAGTGTAGAAACAGGCTTTTAATATCGCCTGTTCTAATCCTTGTGTCCAGTAATAGTTACTGTATGAGTGCATGGGATGCTTAGATTTTCCATTCCCTACTATGCTGTGGTAGCACTGGGCTAAGTAGCAGGTGAATTATGAAAGCTGAATTTAAAGAAACCAATGAGCACACACTAGGGTGTGCAGAGAAATGGACAAAAAACTCCAACCAACCCCAAAACCTGTCTCTTACAGACTACCTCTTATTTGGGTTCCAGTCCAACTTTGCTTCTGTGTTCCCATCAGTTAGCAGGCTTGGTCCAAGCTGAGCTCCTGCCCAGGTCAGTTTGTACAAACAGCTGGATCCCATTAAACCTAGCTTTCTGGATTTGGGGAATGTAGGTATTGAGTATTGTACTAAAACTGTACTATAATGCCAGCAAATTCCAAGCTGAAATTTCTGAGGCTATAACTCTTTCTGGAATTGGTTTTGTATGCTGGTCAAGATACTGTGTTTCATTATAATGAAGTTTTGAACTGCAAGGTGGGTTGATCTTCAAATTCGGAGTAATTCCCAAAAGACCACCCTGTTTCTACTTAGCTTTTATAGTATACAGGTTTCTGACACCATTTAATCTTGAATTTGTGTGAAAACTCCTATGAAAATGGGATCTCATTAGCTATAGGTCTCGCTGGGAGCAACTGGGCCTGAACTGTAATGGTAAGGAAATGGCAGTAGCAAGGGTGAAGTGTTGACATCTGGTTGGGTTCATGAGGTGATTAAAACAGATATAGTCAGAAAGAAGTGCCAGATGGATAATGCTGATGATGAGAGTGACTCGGGTAATCCAGCTGTCAATTGAGCTGGCTAATAGAGAATGAAATATATTGTCCAGCTGACAGTGGCTGAAACTCTTTAAACTTTCCCTGATTTAGCTTGCAAATGTGCGTTGTGCCATGAGGTTTACAAATGAGAGGAAGTTCAAATTTTTTACAGTAGGGTTTTTCTTACGGGTTGTTTTGTTTTGTTTCTTTGGGGTTTTTTTCCTTTGGGAATTTTTCACAGGGAGGACCATCATCTGTCCCAGTAGGCTCAATATGAGGTGTTCTTAGCATGCTCATGTGAGTGAACGTTAGGTTAACGTGGTAGCCCTTTACGATCTGAAGACTACAAGCTGTTTAACTGTTAGGAACCCTAATTAAAACTTCAGTGCAATTTCCTCTCTAAGAATAAACGTGGTTACTAGAAGTGTATCCTGGCCACATTGCACTGGAGAAAAATTCTTTATAGTCTGACTTCTCATATCATGTAACTTTGAGACAACACATGATGCAGCAGGTAGCTTTTCTTGTGGTCTGGTGAACTTCAATGTGCAGGAGCAGCGCCCGTTTCATTTGGAATTCATTTTAGAAAGATATTTGATTTATAGCAGTCAGATGGGCCTATGCAAATAACACTAAGCCAGGATCAGCTGGAGACCTGGGAGTTAAAAAGCAATTCTGCTTATTATCTGTGTTGTATATGTTTTGAATGATGTATACAAGATGATCCTGATCCATATTTACGTCTCATTTGGCATACGGTCACAAACTCAGAAACTGATTCTAGGGTGTTGGAGATACAGGGTACAGTGGCTCTCGCCTGATTGTAGACGGCTTCATTCTCATCTAGTCAGTGGAGAGGTGTTGGTGTTTCTGCAGCACAGTTGCTCTCATCCTGATGTGATTGTCTTTAATATTCTGACATTTACAGAACTGATCCTGCCTGTTCATCTGTGGTCCTTCCTGAACACTAATACAGCCAGTTGTGCCTGTCACTGGGAACATCTTCATTTAGAAAGCATGAATCATGCCCTAGAAGTATCTTGACCTCCAATAAAAAGGAAGCCTCAGTTGACTTGCTAGGATTTAAATGGCTGTGTTAGAGATACCTAAAGCCAGGAGAAAAAATAAAAATAAGAATTATTCTCCAGATAAGTTCACTGTGGTGAAAGACACATCTTTTTTTCCCAAATGTTTTTGGGGAGGCTGAGCTTTTTGAGTCAGATTCTAATGATCACTACTATGATGCTTTCTGTGGAAGAGAGAAAACACTGATCTATTTTCTGCTTTAAGGAATGAACAGTATAGTAAAGTTGGATAACAAAACGATATTGGCATGTGCCTTCAGAATGTTGTTACTGCATGGTCAATTCATTTGTCTAGAGAGAAGTCTAGGGTGGAAGTGGTTGCATAATCTCGACTTTTGACAAGTATGTTGTGTAGCATTTAATATTGAACACAAGCACACATAAGGATTAAAAAAAAATATCCTGCCAACAAGGAGGTGAACAAAGAGGATTTGAGAGCATCATCTGTTTTTAAACTTTCATTTCTGTAACTTCTGGAATTTCTGGCTTTTATTCAAAGCTACTCCTGAAAATTAGACTATTAGAAGGATCTGGGTTGTTGTTGTTTTTTAATACAAAAATAAAAGCAGCGCTTTTAAAAATGGAACAACCTTCAGCATAGGTTTCACTAGCCCACACCGTCTCCCTTCATTGCATTGTTATGCAGGGATAATTGAAGCTGATTTATTGCCACTTGAATTTGAACAGATTGCTTTTTTAAAACAGCTTCATTTCTCATGAAAAAAAGTTAAGTACTTAATGTGCTTTAAACAAAATAGCAGAATGGAGTTATTTAGAATAAAAATATATGACAGTTGTGACAATAAATAGAGAGGTGTAAACTGATTGGAACTAGTTTTTCTTCTTCCCAGAGGGGAGGTATACTTCATGTATTTGGCTTACATATAGGCTTCTGCTAGCTTAAGTCCTGGGAATTGAAATGTTAGTTGTCTTTCTGTACTTGATCTGGGAGATTTTGTATCACCTCAGCCTCAAAATTGCAGAGGAGACTGAGTTGACTTAGCTGCTAGTTAAAGCAATCAAGAGAAGAAGTTGAAATGAAAGTGAACTGGGGAAAAATACAAACCTTGGCGTGAGCAACAACAGTATTTATTCTCAAGTCAGTTGGCTTGTATGGACTCAAGTACAAAACAGTTTAGGTAAGTATTGGATAAAGAGTTCAACAAGAATTGGGGTAGCTTTGTGATTTTTTTCAGTCATCAGTCTTTAGGAGCATTGTGAAGAACAGTTTTGGGAAGAGATTTAGGAAACTGAAACCAAGCAATAAAGATGCTTGTAATCTGAACAAGTTTTGGGGGTTTCTTCTCCCCCTGACCAACTAGCTGTGTCATCTTCATACTGGGCATTGTCTGATAGAATAGTGAATGGGGTGGTGCTTTGGTCAAACTGAGTTGCAGGTACTGACATAAAAAGCTTAGATGATTGTACTCTTTACTCTTGAGTACTTAGGTTGTCACTTGTAACAGTGTAACAATGAAAGTACAGACTGAGATATTGGAGGCATTATATTGAATTTATAGCTTTTCTTGTTTTAGTGCGTACAAACTGATGAATGCATTTTCGTTTCTGTGTTGGGTAAGGAGCATAGGCTAAGTAGCCTTACGGAGAACCATTATTCTTCAAATTGAACTGTGATGCATTTGTCTCAATTATAGAGTATTACATTGTTACTGTTTTCAGGAGCTGCATAGGAGGTGTGTTAAGTGAAAAAAATTATTAAAAAATCAGAAATACTCCATTTTGTGGAATTTCGCTATTGAACTATGTGACTTTGGCCTTTCATATGTCTGTTTTACCAAGCTAAAATACTGCGATGTGGAAGTTGTACCGTAATGTAGTTGTCATTTTCTTAAAATGAATGAGTAAGAGTGAAGTGTGGGGGTTTTTTTTAATCCATTCTTGCAATCATGTCCTACTTTGCAGTTGAGTTTTTTAGTGTCTCTTCTGTAATTTGTTAAGATTTTATGTGCTGCCATCTCTTAATTTGCAGTGCATTGACTCAGGTGCATTTTGTCTCGCTTAGTCGTTGGTAGGTGGCAGCAGGACAGGAACTTGTAGAGAGTAGTTGTCTGTTTTTTCTTCTTGGTGGCTATGTTACTGTATAACCCAAGAAATACTCATCCTCTGCTTTTCCCCAGTGTCTAGGCTCTACAATCCATAGTTTATAGAACATGCATACATTTCTTGAGTTTGAGGTAGCAACTTCTTTTGGAAGTGGAAAATGTCATCTAAAAACTGGAATTGATGAATGGACTATTTCTGCTAGTTGACCTTGCAACATGTTTCCCATGTAGATGTTTAAGTCTGTGTGTTATCACAACAGGGTTTTTTCTTAAGAATTCTTGAGAATTTATCCTTTCTGTGTTGAGGTTTGGTATCGGTGCCCTGACAGGGAAGTTGTGAAAGTCTTTTTCCCCAGGTTGAGGGGTAGTGAAAACTCTGCTCTGCTTTTCATAGCAGTGACTGAACTCCATTTAAGAAGTTGCTGCTGTTGTTTTGGAGTTGCTTTTGCTTTTAGTCTCTCTGCTCACATTAATAAACCTCTTCATTTTGCAGGGAGCTGATAGCTAATGGTCAGATACGCAGTTTTCTTTACCCCCATGTTCTTTAGAGGATCTGTATGATGTGTTGCTGGGCTGTCTGAGCAGAGCATCTACCTGCCTGGCTGTTAAAATCCACGGCTATTTTAAAACCTGAAGTAATCTTGCAAATATGACCAAGAGCCAAGCCAGCCAGTTAAGTTTAGGTGTGAGAGATTGTAGACTAGGGAGTAAGTATTGTGCAGCTTCTGTTTTGAGGTAGGGAATATGTAACCGAGTTACCTCATCTGTTTTTTGTACCAGCCTTCTGAACCATTTCATCATGGAATGGGAGATGCTATCTTTTTACTCTGACTTCTTCCTGCTTTTACTCTTTAGGGTATTGTTTCATGCCTTTAGATCTGATACTAGGCTGGGACTTGTCTATCTTGAAATGAGGAAACTTCCTTTGCTCACTTTCCAGCCTCACTTTGCTAAATCTCGGTGTTTTCACAGGTGCCCTTGCCTTCATTGAATACGGCAAGGTGCGCACATGAGACTTTCAAAAGTTTTCCTCTAATCGCTCATCATACAGCTCTTTGAAGGAGAGAGTGATTAACATTAGTTGCTTGAAATATCAGGGGGATTTTGGAAGAGAGGGTTTAACAACAGAAATACGGGTCCTGAGAACTGTATGATTTGTACACTTCATGAGGCAGCACGTGTGACTAATCCATCCCAATGTAAACTCTGCAACTGAAATGACATAAACGGCTTTGTTTCATACCCTAAAATAGCCCCTGTCTTATTCTGACTTCCGTGTAAATTTTACTGCTATAAATTGTACACTATTCCTAGGACTGCCTGCACATTTAGGAGCACAGTAGCTGATTTTGTACACAGCAGCAGAAAGGAAGATTTCATTCTCTTGTTACGTAGCTTCTATTTAGTAAGCCCTGGAATTACTCAGGTTTTGTGTTCTAACATGTGATATGTAAGACCTGAAATAGAGAGAAGTAGTTTCATTACAGTTATTTATAGAAACATGACTTATAATCATTAATACATCCAAACTCAATACCTTATTTCGAAGAGTTGCTGGACTGCAGTACCTTTGGAAAACACCTCTAGACTCAATATTAGTTTTGTAGTTGATGTTTGGCTAGCACAAGCATTGGTTACCCCATCATGAAAGACTCTGTAAGTTGGCCAAAGATTTTCAGAGTTTTCTGTTGCTGTTTTGGTTAGTGCAACACGGGGCTCTACCGAGATCACCTACTAACAGTATGATGCATAGGGAATTGCGGCACTGTAGAAGCTAAATCGGGAGTAGAGAATAATTCAGGCTGTCTGTTATCCAGGGCTCCCAGTCCTTAGCACTGTTCTTGGGGGAGGGCAGGGGTGGTGCCTAATGCTGTGTAAGCGAACCTCAAGACATAATTATTTCCCTGCCAGGATATGGAAGCAAGGTCTGATACCTGTGTATGGTAGTGAGTCCAGTTTTCTCACTGAGGCTTACAGATGTCAAGGAGCTGTTGCAGATCATTAGCACAGGGACAGCTTTCATCGCCAAAGAGGCCAATTCTAGCTTGGTGCGTTATCATTCAGCACAGAGTATTTGATATGAAAAGCGCTGATTGAGATGATCTAGCTGCTAGACTCGTGTAGGTGAAACTTCATAGTCTGCTTCCCTTGCAGATCTCTCCTTTTGTGGAGGCCACGCGTGGGGAGACGGACTGCAGCTGGCAAATGCAGTTACCTGCATCTGACCTACCACTAAAAATGTAGTGAACACTTAACATGCTAGGCTTTCCTTTCATCTAACTCTTTTTAGGGACTTTGCACTGTAGCATGAAAATTCTTCACAGCATGAAGGTCTGAGTGTAGCTACTGCTGCGTTGATCTAGCAGTTTTCCTTGTGATGAAGATGAAGCTGCAGACACAGTTCTGCATATTTGATGCTGTCTTCCCAAGAAGCCTGTAAGTGTGTGTCATGCTGTTGACATTCCATGGAAGGATTTATGATGGATAATTAACATACCTTTTGCTATATGAGATCTATGTACCTACTTTACTACCACAGATGCAAAATGCTGAAATATTTCTGAAAGTGGCTCAAGTATTTACAAAAGCTACATGTCCTTTCCGTTGGCAATAGTCAGTAGAGAAGTGTGCCTGGTGTCCTCTTATAATGATCTCCCAGCAAAGCTTCCTTGTATCCTCTCCTTGCCTCTTCCAGCAACATAAGCTACTCTTAAAATCATTATGTAAATACATTTCTATGTGGCCTGCATGGATAAGCAAGGAGCTTCTGGCAAAACTCAAACAGAAGAAGAGAGTTAATGGAATGTGAAAAAAATGACAGGCCACTCGGGAGGAACATAGGAATGTCAGAATTCCTATATATGCAAGGATGTAATGAGGAAAGCTAAGGTCTGCGTGGAATTAAATCTGGCAGGGGATGTCAAGTACAACAAGAAGAGCTTATTCAGGTACAACAGTAGGAAGAGGATGACTAAGGAAAATGCGAGCCCACTGCTGAATGAGATGGGTGCCCTGGTGATGAAAGATACAGAGAACGTGGAGTCACTGAAGGAAGACTTTCCCTTGGTTGAGGAGAATCATCTAGATAAACTTGGCACCCACAAATCCATGGGTCCCCACGGAATGCACCCATGAGTGCTGAGGGAGCTGGCAGATGTTATTTGCTAAGTCGCTCTCCATCATCTTTGAAAGGTCCTGGAGGACAGGAGAGGTGCCTGAGGACTGGAGGAAAGCCTGTGTCACTCCAGTCTCCAAAAAGGGCAAAGAGGAGGACCCAGGAAAGGCTGGTCAGTCTCACCTCCATCCCTGGAAAGGTCATGGAACAGCTTCATCCTGGAGGTCATCTGGAAGCATGTGGAGGAAAAGAAGGTTATGAGGAGCAGTCAGAATGGATTCACCAAAGGGAAATCATGCCTGACCAACCTAATGGCCTTCTATTATGGAATGACTGGCTGGGTAGGTGAGGGGAGAGCAGTGGATGTTATCTGCCTTGACTTCAGCAAGGCTTTTGTTGCTGTTTCCCATAACACCCTCATAGATAGGCTCAGGAAGTGTGGGTTAGATGAGTGGACAGCGAGGTGGATCGAGAACTGGCTGAATCATCAGCCGGTTTTCTGATGATACAAAACTGGGAGGAGTGGCTGGTACACCAGAAGGCTGTGCTGCCATTCAGTGAGACCTGGACAGGCTGGAGAATTGGGTGGGGAGGAACCTAATGATGTTCAACAAAGGCAAGTGTGGGGTCCTGCACCTGGAAAGGAACAACTCCATGCACCAGGACAGGCCCGGGGCTGACCTGCTGGAAGGCAGCTCTGCGGAGAAGGACCTGGGAGTTCTGGTGGACAGCAAGTAGCCCATGAGCCAGCAGCGTGCCCTGGTGGCCAAGAAGGCCAGTGGGATCCTGGGGGGCATCAGAAGGAATGTGTCCAGCAGGTCGAGGGAGGTGATTCTCCCCCTCCACTCTACCCTGGTGAGGCCACATCTGGAGTGCTGTGTCCAGTTCTGGGCTCCCCAGTTCCAGAGACAAGGAACCACTGGAGAGGGTCCAGCAGAGGACTACTAAGATGATGAGGGGACTGGAGCGTCTCCCTTATGAGGAAAGGCCAAGAGAGCTGGGACTGTGTAGCCTGGGGGAGAAAAGACTGAGAGGGGGTCTTGTCAATGCATACAAATATCTTAAGGGCGAGTGTCAAGAGGACGGGCCAAACTCTCTTCCGTGGTGTCCACTGACAGGACAAGGGGCCATGGGCACAAACTGCAACACAGGAGGTTCCATCCAAATATGGGGAAAAACTTCTTCACTTTGAGGGTGACAGAGCACCGGAACAGGCTGCCCAGAGAGGCTGTGCAGTATCCTTCTCTGGAGACATTCAAAACCTGCCTGGACATGATTCTGCATAACCTGCTGTAGGTGACCCTGCTTTAGCAGGAGGTTGGACTAGATGACCTCCAGAGGCCCCTTCCAACCCCAACCATTCTGTGAAATATTACCATTCTTTTCTCTTAGCTTTTATTCTAAGCTTCCAGCTGAGCACTGCATGAATGCTATGAGTTCTTCCTGGTGGTATATATTGCAAACTTCACAGCACTGTGTTACAAGAAAACAATTGGGCACATCTGTATTCAGGGTGAAGCTCGCATAGAGCACACTTTACCTTCTAAAACTTCCCAGTAAATACTCCTGCAGGTTTGGCTGTACATTAGACAGACTTAATAAAGACTTTTATTTCCCCCCCACCTCCAAAGATGACTGACTTTGATCACCCCATCTGCTTTTTCTTTCCTTCAGTGATGGGGAGGGAAAGAAAAGAACATCAACCGTCTGCAGCAGTGAATCTCTAAATGCTGTGGGGGCCACGCTCACACCTCGCCGCATCTCCTGGCGGCGGAGAATATTCCTGCAGGTAGCTTCACCTATGAATAAATCTTCCAAGATGCAGCATCCAGGTCTGTGTGTGCTTTTAAAGAAAATAAACAAGCAGTTGTTACTGAATAGTTATTACTATAGTGAACTGCAATGCGAAAATATGAAAGGGAGAAGGGAGTCAGCTTGCTAGAGCCTTGCTAGAAATCAGTTGTACTCAGCTGGCTTTAGGTCTTTGTTGCTTTGAACACAGGATTCTGTCATCAAAATCAAATTAATTGCAATCTCCCATGGCTGTGCTGGTAGCAAGCAAATGAAGAACTACCTCTTGCTGACAAAGATAGCCTCTTTAACAGTTTGCATATTTTTACCCTAGCGTGTTTACGTAACAGCAGTGTTATGTTCTGCCTTGTCCTTGTACCGCACATAGCACCTGTTCATTGTGTTAATAATTCTTACAGCTTTAGGTCATTTAAAGTAGGAAACTCTGAAATACCTGAAATCCTGCTCTGTTGATAGAGTCCCATTGGCAGAATTCACAACCGTAGGTAAATGACGAAGTCTTCATTTAGTAACCATGAAGTGCTGTAGCACTGCCTATAGTGCAGCTTAGCAGATGGAAAAAGTTGCTTTTATTATAGAGCCTGCGGTAAATCATGGCAGTAAACAAGCTCAGCTGTAAAGGAAACTTTATGGATAAACACCTCTTTGTAACTCTAGAAGGAGCTAGAGGGGAAAAGGGTTGAAATACTGGCTGACCTTTTATTTACCTTTATTTAATTTTAAAAATTAAAAAAACTTTAAATAAAACACTTTATTTAAAAATAATTCTCTACTGCTAAACTGCATTCTTTGGAATAAGCATCTCACTGCTGAATGTAGAAGACAGCTATATTTGTTCTACTGTGACTTAGATTTTTGTGATACGTCAAGCAATCTGAGTTTCCTGTAATAGCTTTCTGATTCTTTGCAGATGGTCATGATGGAAGTGAATTGTTACCATTATCGCCTCTTGCTCCACCCCTCGAGGAGGACCCTCTTGTTCTAGTATTGCAAAATGAGGATGGTCCGGATAAAACTGGAGAGAGGAAAAACTCAGAAGAACTACAAAGTCTGTGGAGAAAAGCCATTCATCAACAAATTCTGTTACTTCGAATGGAAAAAGAAAACCAGAAGCTGGAAGGTTAGCTACTTAGAAAATACCCCAAAAACTATTACAAATTCTGCTGCCTGAAGCTGAAAACTGTACTGGTGTTGGGCACCTCAGAGATGTGGTTCTGTGACTTTTTGGTTAACGGTGCTAGAAAAAAATCTGTTTACCCACTCTTATCTCAAGTCTACCAGGTTCTTTGTCTGCCTGCAAACTCTTATTAATGAGTCACCTCAGTTAAAGAAGGTAACTTTTCCTTTTTTAGTGCGCATTAGGCAAAAGTTTCTACAGTCTGGATTTTAGCTAAGTCTAGGAATTCTAGTGTGAGGTGGAGGCAAGAGAACAGATGCTGTGTGAGCATTCAAGTATGGTAAACCTTACCCTCTGTATCTCATTACAGTCCTTCGCAGTGTATGGGATTTCTGTCCAGGCTTTCTGTCCTGCGTTAACCACATCACAGTGGTAATTTATAAATATTCAAATGCAAATATGATTTTTAGGAACTGGCTCATGAAGTATGTCAGAAAGTTCTTTTCTTGAATGATGAACACTGTACACTGAAAATTGAGTGCCCTTGCTGAGGGATCTGAAGTTGGCCAAGCTGACTTGTCAGCTGCCTGAGCTTTTGGCTAAGATACTTTATTATGACTGGTCAAGACTCGCACAAATAAAAGATAGTATGCAATGTCTATCCTAGTTTATAGAAGTTCTTCGGTATAATAGATTAATAGCTTTTGGTGCAAGTTGAAAATTTTCTCTCATTTTCAAATGTTATCTCTGTAATTGCTGCCCTCATCTTCTCCTATATGGTCTATAACTTCATTATGTGGTAGTCTGATTCTTCAAACAAAACATAACGATCTTGTTAAGGTCAGTTAAATCTTTTTCCTTCTTTAGTGATGCTTACTGAGAAGGCAGAGAGAGGAAGGAAAAACAGTAGGACAGAAGTCTTTCCATGTCCCTACAAACGTACATCCTTGAATGTATTTCCTGCACAAGTAGCATATTTCTTTGTGCATTCTCTCTACAGTTTGTCTCCTTGTAGATTCATAGGGAACATCTACAGAGAAGTCTGCTTTAACTTCAGCCATAATCTTCACTTACTGTTTTAGCAAATGGTTAGTTTCCTGTTGTAGGGTGGGGAAGCTGGACATCTGCTGTAGTGACTAATTTTATGTTATTCCCTCTGGTAGTATGAGATGCTGAGGGACAGGCTCTTCTCTGTACCTGCCCTGCGTTACTGGAGGTACTGAAAATCATAATCAGTTCAGTTCCTTAAGACTTAGTTGTAAGTTATTTCCATTCTGTAACGGATATGTAGAAACTAAGTTATTCCTGCCTGATTATTTGTGGTGAAAACAGGAGTGTCAGCAGTGGAGACTCCGAACTGGCACTTACCTGCCAGCCCACATCTTGGTTTGTAATCCAAGAAGCGTATCTCCATTCTCCTATGCAGGTTCATAAGTACTGCTAATGAAACTGGTGCTCTGGCTAGCTAGAATTTATCACCTTGTTTTCAAAGGGTGAAAAGTAAACTGTCTCAATGCCTATATGTAGGCTTCCTTCCTCTGGGCTGCTGTAACACGGGCCATTTTACGGACCAGGCATATGCAGAACTGATGCATCCCAAAAAAGTACTGGTTTGTGCAGTGGTTGGCATCCTAGCTTGCAATTAAATGTAGATCTCAGAAATGTAAAATGTAGTAACAGAAATGCAGCTATTTCTCTACTTGAAGCCACGTTCCTAGCTGTGAATTTATTCAGCTGTATATGACTGGTTTAGAACTGGAATTGCTGTGGAATTGTTTTTAGTGATTTTCTCTTAATGTTTTGTTGATTTTTATTTACAAAATATTAATAGAACTTCTTTTCCTATTCCTTTTGCTGTCGAGGAGACTTGAATACTATTAGCTCTTTGTTTTACAGAAGGTAAGTTCTGTGAATTGCACAAACTTGCTTTTTTCTGAGAAGCTTCACACTACTTTTTCCAATAGATCACCTAGAAATACAAGAACTACAAAAAGTAGCAGGCCACCTAGCAATGATTAGGAAGAACATTAACTAAGATGGTTGCAAGCAGCCAAGGGTGGCATGGTAGGCAAGGCAGGTACAATCAACAGGCAAGCTTGCTGACTTTCACTGGGGTTAACCACAGAGCCAGAGTATTTTTCAGAGAAAGATAACCTATGCACTTAATCCTGGAGTTCGTTGTCACACTGAAATATGTTACTGTTGTCTTGAATCTGTCATATTGCTTATGAGTGAGCATTCTCGGATTAAATCATAAAGCAATAAGGTAGCATTTAAAATTGTCCCAGTTGGACTGCAGATTCTTGTGGCAATCACATTCCATTTTTATGGAAGTGTGCTGCACGTTGCATGATAGTTGTTTATACAAAGCCCCCTGTAGTCTTGAACAGGTAGGATCTCAGAGGTGTAACATACAACTTCTAGAAATAATGTCACCTATGTTTTGGAGTGGGCTAGGCAATGATCTTATGGATTCATTCAATACTGGCTATGTCCAAAGCGAGATAACTAGGAAAAGGAACAGATTGTTTTGTTTTGCAGGTTGTATTAAAACGTGAGAGCTTGCTTTCACCTCGAGGTGATGATGGGGACAGAGATACAACTGTTAAGAGGAAGGAGTCTCCTCCAAGGAGCGAGTACTGCATGCAGATCAAGGCAAATTTGGGATAAATCACTTGCAGCTTTCAGAGGTCATGTTGTGAAATGTACAATTCAGTCCAGTGATAATTAAACCTATCTCTGTAAGTTAAGACACATTTAGGTCTTCATTCTAGTTTTTTACACTAGTAGTATGAGGAATTGGGAGTGATTTTCTGCATGCGTATCATGTGTAGTAAAATAACCACAGTTAATTCTCAGTAATGGACATAAAAGCTACTCCTTCGTGAAGTTCCAGAGTAACAGTGCAGCTTTATTTCAGAAATAGTGAGTCCTCTGGGATAAATATTTTTGCAATATTCTATTCTTTTGCAAAGTTCTATTCAACGAACCTTTTAAGTTTACAGCAACACCAGTTTTGTGCTCAGCCCAGATATACCTTCCTGGATATGGTTCACGTTGGTTCATTCTGTTTCCTTCTTGTCAGTTTGATGATGCCAGGTGGCAGGGCCAAGAGCTCTTGCCACTGTCTTAAGGAACACATAAAAACTGGAGCCAACGTGACAGACTCCAGTTTAGAAGACTTGCCTGCTTGCTTGCCTAAATCTCTAATAGAAACATTCATATGGTTGGGACTTTCCATATTAAAACAATCGTAATGTTCAATATAAACAAGAGAAAAAATTATCAAAGGTGTTTTTGCAGTTGAGAGAAGCAGCAGATGTGGTGAAGTTGTGTTGAGTGGGTTTTTCTTCTTGCCCTAAGCCTTAAAAAATGTTTTCATGTACTTCATGAATTACTAATGTTCATGGCCCAGTAACAGAAGCTAAATTGTTGCCTGCAGGATCTTATGACAAAAGACTGGCCCCATCTCAGCTAACAACTGATAAATTGTAGAAGGTGTATTTATGCCTAGACAGATTATCAGGTAGATATATCTAACTTGAATTGGGTTTGCAT
Organism: Falco cherrug; assembly: GCF_023634085.1. Taxonomy (NCBI): domain Eukaryota; kingdom Metazoa; phylum Chordata; class Aves; order Falconiformes; family Falconidae; genus Falco; species Falco cherrug. Next base: position 45,268,094 of record NC_073698.1, on the reverse strand, counting down.
ATTTGATGTCTTTTATAATTTTCTGATGTTCTGTTTTTCTGTGTGCTCTTTCTTTGTGTTCTAGCAAGCAGAGATGAGCTCCAATCAAGAAAAGTAAAACTGGACTATGATGAAGTTGGTACATGTCAGAAAGATGTCATAAATGTTTGGGATAAGAAGTTGCTGAACTGCAGAGCCAAAATCCGATGTGACATGGAAGATATTCATTCCACTTTGAAAGAAGGTATTTGTGTCTTTTAACTATGAAGTCTGAAGATAGATTTTTTTGTTGTTCCTTTTTGATACTGAAGGAAATCTGCCAGCAGTACAGTTTTTCCAGTAGCACAAAATTATGAAAAAATTGCCTTCTTTCTACAAATGGACCCACCTCCTGCTGCCAAACAGAAAATAGGTTGTGCTGTGCCTGCAACTAACAATGTCAGCAATGCAGAAATATGTATATTCATACTCCTGAAAGTAGTGTCTTGTGCCCATGTATTATTAGACTGAAGATTAAACTTGGAGCTTCCGCAGCTAACACTGTGACCTTCTGATTTCTGGTCCATGGCTGCTATCCAACTGCCAGTTTCAGATGCTCTAATTTTACTTACTTACTAAGAAGGCAGGACCAGAATCTCTAATGTGGACTGTGCCCAAACCCTAGGGTAATTGCAGCCAAGCTTTGGGGAGTCAGAATATGGTCTTCTAGTATTTTATTTCCTTAAGTGAAAGGCTGAGGATTTTGGTTTGAAGATCTTTTTGTGGCCTAGAAGGGGAGCCATAGGGCCTTGTTAGTGTAATGCAGATATGGAGTCTGCACCACTGTGCTCTCTTCCATAGAAGCTCACGTCAGTGTTACAGATGCTGAAAAATAATATTTCAGTGTAATCTGGCTGTGGTACAGAAGGGAAGTTTAAATTGCTTCTGAAGGAAAGTGTGGTAGAAATAAGGTGGTTCCGGTTAGGGACATGCAGAAGACTGCAAGCAAATTACTTTACCTTGCTGCCCTATCTTCTGCTGCTGGGCTGCAGTTCAGAGTTGGGAACAAGGATATGCCTTTTCTAACTTATATTCTGTTAAATAATTATTTGCCTGGAAAGTATTAGAAGAGTTGTCAATTCATTTTGACTTTCAAAGGTCAGTTTACAGAGTCAGATTTCGAAGGGGGATGTGTGTGAAAGTCCAAAAGTAGTATTTTAATTTAGTTTATGCTTTCACAGATGCCTGGCTGACTTGAGAGAAATGATGCCTTTCAGTATGAGTGGTTCTGTGTCCTTCCTTTTGGTGTGCAGCGTTAATGCTTTTAGTTTTGAACTGAGCATTTTATAGTCTGTACATCTTTCTCCAAGCCTATGGACTGATATGAGCAGCCCTTTGGAAAGGGGAAGAGGAGGTGGACTTCGCTGTGTTTTATACCTGTGAATTTAGTTCAGCCTTTCTAAACAGGCCGGACTGCATTCTGTGTGTGATTGTGCATCTTCTCCTGCTGGAGGCTATAACAGCTCAGAAGTGGCAGAACAAGTGATGTTGGTACCGTAGTTGCCCAGTGTAGGTACTGTTAGTTTGTAGTTAATGTTTAGTTAGTGGGACTGAACTGTGGCTGGTGAGTGAATACACTGCAGAGCAGACAATTTCTCAAGCTGACTGTAAGGGATCTTCCAGAGTGGTTTGGCCAAGGTTATAATAGACCAAGGTTATGACAAAGCAAATTCTTGTGTTATAGCACTATAAAAACATGGCCCTGCTTAGGCCTCTTCTTTTCCTGACTGACCTGCAGGTGTACCAAAAAGTCGTCGGGGAGAAATTTGGCAGTTTTTGGCTGTGCAACATCGAGTCAGACACAGACTGCCAAACAAGCAGCAGCCTCCCGATGTCTCTTACAAAGAACTTCTGAAACAACTGACTGCACAACAGCATGCCATCCTTGTAGATCTAGGTACGTCTGTTTGTAGCTGGGAGGTTTTTCTGACTTGTTTCGTGGGTCTTTGAGTAAAAACACAGCAAAGTTAATGGAAGCTGTTGTTGGAGGGAGGTATCAGCACCACTTCCTATGTCAGGATGCATTCTGTGCTTGCCACTGAATGTCCTCTAAGCAGATGTTTTCTGAGGTTATGCTGTTTGTATTTATGCTCTTATACATCTGTCTGAAAAGAGATATCAAGCAGTTGCTTCTGCTGGTTCAATGCAGATGAGAATATTATATTAGCTCAATGGATACTGTCTAAAATTGGTGGTAAAGTACAGATTGATCTGACTAAAGTCAACCTGCATATGAAAGCAAAGAAAGAAGTGCTGGCAGACGGATCTAGGATTTTTTGAGGAGAACTGGGTAGTGATTACTCTTTTCTCTTTATGTCAGGACGGACATTCCCTACGCATCCTTACTTTTCTGCCCACCTCGGAGCAGGACAGCTATCACTCTTTAATCTCCTGAAAGCGTACTCTTTGCTGGACAAAGAAGTGGGTTATTGTCAAGGTATCAGCTTTGTAGCTGGAGTGCTGCTTCTACATATGAGTGAAGAACAGGCCTTTGAAATGCTGAAATTCCTCATGTATGACCTTGGCTTCCGTAAACAGTACAGGCCAGACATGATGTCACTACAGGTAAGTCAGTTGTTCCTACTAAAGCAAACCAGAGTTTTAAATGAGTTTTGAGCTCTTAGAGATTGCTCGTTCTTCAGGGCCTTATGAAGCTTCTTACGCGGTTTTGGAAGTTATGAGGTGCATGCAGTTGTTGTCGAGCCCCTCTCTGCCTCTCAGTTTGCAAGCAGAGAAGTTCAGAACTTGCAGAATTTTCCTGTCACACATCCCCACCATTTACTGTTTGGAAAGTCTGCGTCTGTATAGATGGAGATTAAAAATAAATTTGATTTTATTTTTCTTCAGTCCATGAGCACCGAGATGTAGATTTTTCTCTTGTAACTCCAAGGCAAATCAATAGTGACACCCAGTGGCCGGTCAGGGTACTCCGCAGGCATTTGTACTTGGGGCTGCTCTGTCTTGCCTTGTCATTTGCACCTCTCTCATCGTCCTCTGCCTCACCACCCTCAACACAGCAAGACAACAGACCAGTTTTTAATCTTTTTATTTTGGATGAGAAACGATGCATGTTCTGCAATATTAGTCTTTCAACAGCTAGCTATAGATACTCAAGGCTGTTTTGGAAGGAGACAGAAAATCAGATCTGTATAAACTTCACAGTTTAAAGTCTGAGAAAACTTCCACCTTGGGATGCAACTGTCCACTAACTTATAATAATTGGGGCTTAGAGCATATAGTTATTTAAAGGGATACGCCACTGCTGAGCTAAATCTTGTAATCCACATTTGAGAAAGAGAAAACTAAGAGGCAGATACAAAAGTCTTTTTTTTTTTTTTTTCCCCATGCTCCCTGCATAGCAAACACTTATAATTACATAAAAACTGAAGTAGGAGTTTCAGTCCAATTTTCATGACCAGTCACTTTAGGTGCTTATTTGGCAAATGTCCAGAAAAATAGAATAGATTGTAGTTAAAGAAATTGTATATGCTTATTCAAAAAAATGGTAGAGAGGAGTGTTTTACTGTGACTGTAAGTATACTATAAGACGTTTGTTGTGATCAATTAAGGGTGAAAAGCCACAGAGTCATAAAGAGCATCATTCTGCCTCTTCCCTGTTCCCCCCCAACCCCCCAATAAGTTTTGAACCAGTGGGGTCTAAGTGTGATAAATGCATGGTTGTGGGATTTTTTTCGCCTAGAAGATGCTGTCTTAGTGTTTGTATGTTATACTGCAGCTGTAGACTGTCAAGAACTTCTGATGATTTGGGAACATTCAGAGATCCAGGATTTTACCTTTTGATTTAAATGAGTCTGAAAATTTCATTGTCAGAAGCTCTTAGGAAGAACACTTTTTACGTTCGAGAAAGGTCACTGGTTGTATAGTACTGTTTGCCCTTTAAATGAAATGACCTCTCTTTACCCCACAGTTTGCTCCTAGGCAGTTATTCTGTTCTAGACAAAAGTACAAGTTTTGTCTGCTCAAGACAAACTAGACTATTGAGGATGACTTAAAGGATCTCACTAAAGCCTAACCCTTTGTTTTGCTTTTTAACAGGAGTAGAGTACTTGCAAATTCTTTCGCATTTACAATACTGAAACACAAGTAAGCTTATATGCAGAGTTAGCTTCTGTCCTGAGCAGACAAGCATTGTATGTTTCTTTAGGATAATGAAAACTTATTTGACTTACATTTTTAATTGTTATCTGGAAAAAGTAGTAATCTAGATCCTTAGTTCATAATTAACTCATCCAATTGGTGTATGGCCTCTGCAATACTCTTCTAATTTCACATGTAAATGTATTTTGTATCAATGCTGTCCAAACAGTGCTTAATTATTATCTTTGGCAATTAATGTAAGAACTCAAAACGCATGCACAAATTTAGCTAATTTGTCTTAATGAGAAGTGATCTGTCTGCTTGCGGAAACTGCTGACTGATAATAGTATCAAGTGCAGTCAGATTTTGGTGGGGAAGAATCATAACCACTAAAAGCAGGAAAGTAGATGGATCCAAGAAATAATTTTCTTATTGAGGAATGGATTCACCTGAAGCATAAGGCACTGTTGACAGCAAAGCTGGACCTGACAACTAATCAATATATGTCTGCTTCTCATCCATCTTCTGCTTTATGATGGAAGCATTGGCCTGTGCTGTGAGTGACTTACTAGGGAATATAAACTATCAAAATGGCAAGGAAATAATTTGGCAGAAAGTGATATTTCTGGCAATGAGTAGCAACTTCTAACCATTTTGCTTTGCAACCTTTTACAGGTTGTATAACAGCACTTTATGTATCAGTATCTTAAATTTTTCTGGACCGCTGGCATGTTGGAGGTTTGTTGGGAAGTATGTATGTGGTACACCTCTAATGACCACTGTATCTAATGTACTTTGTGGGGACAGAAGCAGTCTAAAGTGATGATTGTAGCAGAGGAGTTTTAAATGCAGCAAAATTATTGCCAAGATTCAAAGGATGAAAGCTGAAATGTGTAAATTTAGCCAGAAATAGTTCAACTCTATAATGGGGAGTTTTGGCATCTTAAAAGAGGTACTTCTACTTTCATTGCTGCAAGACTGAATGCTCTGGTTTGTTGATAAAGTTAGATCAATATATTCTCTTCTTACTTTAAGCCTGTGAATCTGAAATGATATTTCATTAATAATCAGGTTCAAACTCTTATTTATTATTGACTGCTGTGTTGGTTTTAATTCATTAGGGGTGGGTTGTTTATGTGTGAGTAGAAATCACTTGAGGCCCTAGGCAACAATTAAGCTTCATTTTACAGTGGCGTCTGTACTAGAGTTTCTTTCCCTCAAGTGGAATGTGAATGGTGTGGAAAACTAAGTAAAGCTGAACTTTTCTTTCTCTACTTCTTTTCCCCCCTGCAACCCCCTCATGCACTGTAGATTCAGATGTATCAGCTCTCAAGGCTCCTTCATGATTATCACAGAGACCTGTATAATCATCTTGAAGAAAATGAGATCAGTCCCAGTCTTTATGCTGCACCGTGGTTTCTTACATTGTTCGCATCTCAATTTCCATTAGGATTTGTAGCCAGAGTATTTGGTAAGAAAGTTTATTCTGTTGCAATAATAAAAAGAACAATGTTGTCCATTGTGTTTTGAAACTCTCAGGGATTAGTTTTCTACATACTTGGGACATTTGGGGTGACTATTTTGGGTGGCAAGTAGCAATGCTCTTCATGGTGGGATGTCAGCTCCTTTTCAAAAAGGAAAACTGAAATGTATTCTTTGAAACATTGGACTTGAGCAATTAAGTATGTCTACTGTTATTAGCCAAGAGACTTCTGATGGATAAGCAGCAGGACATTTATTGTTGCAAATGTACTTTATGCACCAAGTATTCCATTTATATCTATAGAAAAGTTCATCTTGCAAACTGAAAAAAGAGAATACATTGGTTTTCAAGAACATGTTTCTGAATAATTGATTCTAAAGTGGTTTCTAATAAAAATTCAAATAAACTTGAACTTAAAGGCTGGTTCAGGTATTCATGTATGTATTGAATAGTTCCCTAGTCTTAGAATGCCTCTTATTCCATTTAGAGGGTTTTTTCATGACTCCTCTTCAGATAATGTCTAGTACAGAAGCTTAAATATTGATTGTGCCTTGTAGTGTTTACATTATCAGCATGTCAGGTACCTGGGTTTGTGTTCTTTTATTGTCAGTAAGAGCTGCCAGCTTAATCAAATCTCTAGTAGTGCAGATATATGTAAAAAAAATTACATGTTAATATGAAACTCAATGTGCTTAGATATGCACCAAAAAACTGGGAGCATATGCTGTGTACTTCCTCTTGAATCAGACTTTTTTCCCATTTGATTTTTCTGTTTTCATACAACACCTTTTGTCTTTTCTGATGAAATTCAACTTGACTTCTGTCTCATGTTTTATTAATGGAGTGAGTTAGGTTTTTAATTTGTTTGGTGGGGGGGGGTTGGGGGGGGAAGAGAGGCTTGTTTGGTTTTCATTTTTTTTTGACCCAGTGATTTCTCCATTACAGAGGTTTTTTTCCTTTTACAGTAAACTTTTTCTAACTGCTCTTTAGGTGAACCAAAGACTGGTGTATCTGTTTTTCAGTGGTATGCACGATCGGTGCCTCTCTTTCCCAGTGAGATTATTGAATACTGGGACACTCAAGTGTTTTGGATTTTTTTGATTTGTTTTTCAAGGCTGAACTGTTCTTTTCTTTTTTTTTTTTTTGTTTTCAGTAGGCTTTGAATTTGGAAAACAAATTTTTTAAGGGTGGGGAGCGTCAGCATTCTTTTCTTTGTAAATAAGCTGAGCAAGGCATGTTCCCATTTTAAAAAACAAAATCACTGAGTTGTTTTACTTCCTAATGCTTTGGATTCTTGCATCTTTGGTGTCTTATGGGCCATTGTCAGATACCACTAACAGATGGTTAGTGTCCACCCATCACAAATTATGCTGCTTGAATGTGCATCATAGACTTGAGAAGGGAGACCTTTAGGAACTGTGTATGAGTGAGATGGCTGCCTCACGAGTGTCCTGGTGCTCCCCTCTGATACTGGATTAGCGCCAGTGATAACGTCTCAGCGTCAGGATCAGAAGTTGAGTTTATTCAGTCATGGAGCCCTGCTCTTGGTGGTGTGACAGAGCCAACAGTACAGGAGGCTTATTTGAACTGCTCATGTGCTGCGTTCACCTCGGTAACTGCAACTCCACCACTGCCACTGAGACAGTTTCTAGTTACTCTGAACAAGTTTCCAGTTTCTGTACAGTCTGTATCTACTGACTTCTGCAGAGCCTGGACTTCACCCTCACATTCACGTAGTTATACCTCAAAGTAAGGGGTTTGGGCTTAAATTACAGCCAATGTGATCACTACTGTGGATTTTGAGAATAATGTGTTTGGTTATGAAATCTACATGATCATTTTTTAAGGACTAGCTTTTGCCTGTAGAAAACAGTAAAACTTCAGTATGTTGTGTTGTGATCCACTTCCCAATTGCTTTTCAATCATAAATACACTTAAAACCAGTTAGCAGTTAGCTAACAGTCTATAGTTTGCAGTAGACAATAATGAAATGCTTATTGCAGGTAACAGTTACAGACGTAACAGGCATGTTGTATTTTCTTTAATGCTCTCTCATGTCTGTAAGGTGACAGAAAATGCTTTTATATGCTTTAACCTCATGTTGAAATAAGACAGATTGCACTTCTGAACTGAATAAATATGTGTTATGATTGATTACAAAGAACATCCCAGCAAATACATGTATTTACCCAATTACTTTAGCTCACGTTTTCAAGATATTTCAATTACTTTCTTTTTTAGACATTATTTTTCTTCAAGGAACAGAAGTCATATTTAAAGTAGCACTGAGCCTACTTAGCAGTCAAGAAACATCTATAATGGGATGTGAGAGTTTTGAGAACACTGTTGATTTTCTTAAAACCACTATTCCAGATATGACTCACCCTCAAATGGAAAAAATTATTACTCAGGTAAGTTGTTTTTCACTGCTCTTTACTTCCCCCCCCCCCCCCCCCCCCCCTTTAGTGTACTTTAAATGAATCATGCCCAAGGCATAGGTAAAAGTCTTCTCAGTGTGTTCCTTTTGGTTTTAAATGCAAATGAGTAATTTTCCCAGTAACTTGTATAGAAATAGGATATGAGCTAATTTCAATGGGTTTTGAACTGCAATTCTAGCAAGACTTTAGTTGCTACCTCAAGGTTTAGTACAAAGGTTATTTCGTGCCTCAGATATTGGGAAAACATGACTTTGCTTATAAATTTCACATCACCATCAGAAGGGTAAAAGTAGCCTATTTTCCAAACTTAAAGCCAGCTATTGCTCCCTGCTAGCGGGTGGGCAGTCCAGCAGTTTGTGACAGGAACCACAACTCACCATGTTGGAAGAGGCAGCATCACAGCAACTTCTCCTCCTGATCCTTCTGACTTCTGGTTGCACGGGGCCAGGTACCCACCCCCATGGGAACTTTGCTGATACTTCCAACTTAAAATTCTACAAGTTAGGAGGTTGGTGAGGCCCTGTTTTCATGATACTTAATAAAATCAAGGTCAGGCAAACTTTTGCTGTTCTGTTGTGGGGGCAGCTTCCATCCTCTTCGGGATCACTTTTAGGGTGAGAATAGAAGAGAAACAAAGAACTACTGATGCTGGTATAGGAAAAGCTTCTTGTGAAATACTGTCAGTGGCTGGGATCTTCATGTCTCTACATCATCTTCCTCTGCACTGAAGCTGCAAATTGAAAGTAAGCCTCAGTACAGTACCTTAACTGTGAAGGGGTTTTTTGAGCAGTTTTCCTGTTCAGGTGACAGTTTGGAGGTAATAGAAGAGTTCTGGAAAACCACATCCACGTGCAGGAGTGCAGTTAACACTGTTGCATTCCTGTGGTTTGGTTTATGCTTGTGTATTTCAGGTGCTGTCAGTTAAGAATTCATTTTTAGATGACATGTTAATCTTCATTCCCTTATTGCAGTGATTGTGATTGCTGTGCTAAACCAGCATCAGGCACTTCAACGTCTATCTTCACAACTCACTGATTCTGGCGATGATAGAGATGGTAGTTCAATATTTTTGATGTTATTAGAAATTAAATCTCTGTCTGTGGTCTGCGTGGGTTGCAGAGCAATTGTGCTGTGGTGAGCATGGTAGAAGTGGCTTTGTGCAAAGACAAGACTGATTGAGTAAAGGATGGGTGATCTTACCTGAGCAGAGGTGGTTGTGGTTATATGCAGGGTCAGTTCAGCTCTGAGATGAAGGCTGCCTGCTTGCCTGTGGTGTGGTCTCATGCTGAATAGCCTTCTGGATCTGCATGCACATGTAGACTGCCTATATCGTATTGCTCCTACACCTAGGCTGGCTGAACGGGGTCATTTGGCTATCTCAGAGCTGTAATTCCCAAGACCATCCTTTTATAGTGGATAATAAAAGAAATATGTAGACATCATGCAGGACTACAGTACACAAAGAATTGACCAGGTAGCCTCATAGAGGAAAATGGCACTTGCCCAGTTTGAACACTGTATGTAACTTAAAGTTTACCTCATTTGAATTACCTAAAGAACAGTGAAGGTAATGCAGAATCTGTTTTGTTTGGGGGATCTGTGTGTGTGTGTGTGTGTGCTCTGTTGCTGTAATGTTTGTAATCTCTAGAACAAGGAACAAAATTAATGTCACTGTAGACATCCTTCCTTTCCTAGCCTAAACTATTTGGTAACTTTCAGAAGCTGAGAGGCTGTGACTAGATGTATAAACAGGTAAGGGTCATGTGGTCTCATCACTGTTAGATGCTCAATTCCATAGTCTTCACTTTGTTACCAAAGCATCCCAACAAGAAAATAGTGTATCTTCACAGAGAGACAGAGCACAGGGAAACTGTAACCATGAAGAGTATTCTTGTAAAAGTCTGTAAATGGGCACTTGGAGTCAAGAGATCCAGTTTTGAGGGTGGAGATCGGATATTCCTAGATTATTATTCCTCATAGTGTGATCCTGCTCCTATCACAAGCTGGTGAGACTTGAATTTCAAAATTTCCTCTTGAACTTCTTAATATTCCTGAGTAAGAGATGATAAGACTTGATCATATTATAAAATTCTTGGATTACATAAGACTTTTCTGCTGATATATCTCATAGTAAGAGATGGTATTTGGTAATGGTAAAAACGATGATCCGATTTTTCTAAAGTCTGATTTATTATGGCTCCAATAAGAACTTTAGATGCTAAAATGCTCTAACTGGAGATTCTCCCTTAAAATACTTTTTGAGAGGAACAGGAAAAAACATTAAGTTAATTGAGCAGAGTTGCCTCTTAGCTGAACATTCACGTGGAATATGTGCTCTCTATTGTAGTTTAAAAAATAATTTTTTTCTCTCGTGGCAGGTGTTCGAGATGGATATTTCAAAACAGCTCCACGCCTACGAAGTAGAGTACCACGTTCTTCAGGATGAACTGCAGGAAAATGTGAATCCCTGTGATGAAGGTGAACCCCTGGAGAAGCTGGAGAGGGCAAACAGTCATCTGAAGAGACAAAACATGGATTTGTTGGAGAAGCTGCAGGTAAATGATCTAAGACTACAAACGCATGGAGAGATCATTTCTGTGATTCAGCCAATAGCCAGTTTTTGTGTTTATGGCCTCAGGGTGTTGTGCTATTTTCTTTTGGTATTGAAAACAGGGATCATTTGGGTTTTTTACTAGTATTATTATTATTATTATTATTTATTTATTTTATTTGTGGCTACCTGGGCTTTTATGTCTGTTCTGAAAATGCACCAAGGACATAGAATAAATATGAGTGACTGATTTGAAAGGCTCTATCAATGCTCTTCTGTTCTTCCAGAGTGCTATGCTATAACGCATCTTCCTCAATTCCTTAACCTCTTCATCTTTTTGTTTGTATACCTTCTTCATTCCTCTGCTTGGGCCTTTTCCTGGGAATGTTTGGAATTCCCCCACCTCTCACAGAGAGACATTTGCTACTGCTGAGGTCCAGGGTTTCTGATTACTAGTCATTGTTTTTTGTTTCCCAGAAGCAGCTATAAGTCTTTTGTTGGGAAATAGTGAACACTGTCTGCCTCTAGACTTAACACTGACGTTCTGTTTCCCTCTAATCTCCATCCTAATTTACTTTATTACATAGGGTTCCCATTGCTCCGTCACTGTCAGACAAGTTGTCTCTTCCAGTTCTACTATAGCTGCTGATTTCCTTTTTCTCCTTGCAGCTCCAGTTCCTTGTTACTCTCAACTGTCCGTTGCTTGCTGCAACTTGCATGTCTCCTTCCCTCTGTAAAGCTTTTGGGAATCCTTCAGATTGATCTGGTCTGGTTACTATAAGGAGATTCTGTGTATGATACACAGCAGGCATTCCTTGTATCATCTGCCTACACAGATGTCTTTTAGAAACATCTATGTAATTAAAGTTCTTTCCATATTATATAGCATGTCGTAATATAAAAAAAGGTTGTTCAGAACGTCTCAATTTATTATAAAGATAATGCTGTTGTTTACAGGTTGCTCATGCTAAAATTCAGAGTCTGGAGTCCAACCTGGAGACTATTTTGACTCGAGAGAACAAAATGAAGACTGTAATTCAGTCCCTGGAACAGGAGAAGATAACATATCAAAAGACTCTTGAGCAGATAATGAAGTATTTGCCAGCGGAAGTCTTGTCTGACTGTGAACTGCTCCTGAAGGAAGTAAACTACAACCCAAATAATAAAATAAAATAAGGAGTAAGCCATAAACCAAGGTTTTCTAGGCAGCATTTTTTCAAAAAAAGGGAAAGAAAAGATGAGTATGCTGCTTTCAGAGGACTTAGCAATAGGCAACAGTATTACCCAAAACTAGTGCTGGGACACTCATAGCTACAGATGGGCCTTCAAATGTCAGTATGCAAATTCAGGCTATTAATTTTTTTATGATTCTGTAAATAAATCGCAAGGGGGAAATAAAGGATTCTTATATGTAATTATGATGAGTAGATGTATATTTAGAGTTGATCTAAAGGAAAAGAGAAATTTCAGTAGTCAAAGCCAAGATAATGGCGATCTGCAAATTCACTCTGGATGTGCTTGTCTTGTAGCAAAATGAGGATAGTGTGTCTTTATATATATGTATGTTGAATAATACTTGAAGAAAAAAAACAAAAAAGAATGTAATTTTCCCTCCAAAGAGCAGCATGTTTCACATCTTCTGTGGAAAATCTGTGTGAACTCATGTGTGCCTCTCTTTTAATTCTACTGACATTGTGCGCGCAGACCAATAAGCAGAACAAGTATCATGGCTTGGTTCATGCGGAAAGAGCTCTTGTGCCATCTGCTGCCTGGGCTGTCGCCGTCAGCGACGTAATTACACACGCATGTTGGAACTGGAAACCAAAAGCATAATGTCATAGCTCCGCCTCTGTAACTCAGAGCTAAGAAATAGGTATCTATACACGCTCGCAGAACTTGTAAAGGCAAGAGCTAACAGTGACTGCTACTTCCTTCCTGGCCGGTTTGCTTCTGCCTGTCTCGGGGTTGGTCACGATGACGGGAGGAAGTGAGCGATCCTGATGTTAATTTTCTGCAAGAGACTTGCTGTCGTAAGAGTCAGGCATGCAAGAAGTTCTCATTTAACCAAAGAAATACTGCAAGGAGCCTTGTCTTATCATAGTGGGAGCCAGAAAGCTATTCTTAAATTTTATTTGAAGAGAAAATTGAGGCAGATTGCAGGAAGTTGAGCATAAGTGCACGCAAGAGGACCAAGCAAGTTTCAAATGTTATATACCTTTCAGTTTTCGCTTACACAGTGGGTATACATTTCAAAAGGGATTCTGAAGTACAGGTGTCGTTTTAATAATGCTTTCCAGGTTATTCCTGTTTTAATACTAGTTTGTGGTTTTCTTTTTAAAACAAAAGTCATGAATTCTTGTGTTCTGGGCAGAAGGTGGGTAAGCTCTGATCATTTCAAGGGAGAAAATATGTTTATAAAGGTATAAAAAGATGCACATAGATTTGAAAATGTTTTTGAGTGGAATTTATGAGAAGGTTTAGACAAATGTGTAATAGACATGTACTTTGGAGTGCATGTCTGAACCGTTAATTGAGTGTTACAGTGGCTCATGTTATCTCTTACCATTTATACTGTATTTCAGGAAAGACATACTCTTTTTAGTAAGAAAAACAATTAAGCAAAGTGCCAAATCCAGCAGTGTCTTTATGCATAAGTTTGTCCAATTTAGAAAGCAAGGACTGAATATCACTGCTTTCTAAATATTATGCTTTATGTTAACATGAAAGTGAGGAGCAACAATGCTGATTTGCTGCACGCTGCTGTGGAACTTAGGGGCTTGGGGTCTCCTAGGTTTGGTTTTTGTTGTTTTTTACTTCTGTGATGTTTTACTTGATTAAATATACTGATTTACTTAACAATCCTTCTTTTTACAGTTAGGGTGAAAGGTCTTAACATTGTGTGTAAAATTGTGGAATCTGTCTAGATATTTCAAGAACGTTATATTGTCCTAGGTGGAAAAATGCCAAGTGAAAAGACAGTTCTTTGCAGTGTTGTTCAGAGTAAGTTTTAGCTGGCGTGTACATACAAAACCAATCCCAGGAACTGCAGTAGCATTTATTACAAAGAATCAAGGTTATTCAGATACATCTCTTTTTTTTTTCTTTTTTTCTTTTTTTTTTTTTTGTAATAAGATGCACTGAACGTGCTTTATCCTCTGTTTCACTTATAAAATTTTTCATGTAATGCCTGGAGTAATTCCAATAAATGTCATTGCTGCATTTCTCATGACCTCTGGCTAGTTTTATTTTTTTGCACCTCAAGTACCAATCTCATTCTCAATAGTGCTGTTTACATGAAAGACAAAAAGCATCTGTTTTTAGTTTCTAGTTGTGGAGAAAAGAACTACAGGAATTGTAGAAGGACATGGGAAGGGTCGGAATTCCAATTAGGGAAAATAGTCTTGCATTGTTCTTAACTGAAGATTAAATGATTAAAAGGTATTTTTCTTCTGTAGCAGTTCATTTGGTATGTATGCATGTTGGGAATAGTAATTTGATGAACTCTGCGCTGCACATCTAGCTTGGGAGGAGGAGGAGGACACTGTATCAACAAGTAGGAATAAACTACAGAAGTAAACCCCCAATTAGGTAAGTGCCTCATAACATTAGGGCATATGTGATAGCATTTGTATTCTGAACACAAGTGTGCCTTGCTAACTGAGTATCTCTAGAGTGTTTAGCTTGAAGTCTGCACTCCAGCAGATATCCTCCAGACCATCTTCAGATGAATAGCCAGCAAGATTATCTAGAAGATTGAACAGCATGCGTGTTTGCGTCCATCTGTTTGTCTCTCCCTCTCTATCATTTAGGTAGCTTTACAGCTGTTCTGTTCTGGTTGCAGTTGTGCGACTGTGAATTGTAAGGTGCAGTGAGCCAGACAGAGCTGCAAGGATATTTGCTTGGGAGAAAGGATGGTTCCTGGGTTTGGACAAATTGTTCTTTTAATCTTGTTTTTCTCTTGGAAAAAAAAAAAAAAGTTTTCAGAATAAAGCTATTGTTCTGCTTGAGCTAAGCGGAACAGCACTCTCCATTTTTGCAGTCAACTTGCAGAGAACTAACTCAGGAGGAAAAAGTATTTGCTGTTTTCAGGAACAGCTAACTTAGACTGGTTTCTGCTGGCAGAGGGTTTTTTTAAAAGTCTGGGAAGACATCCATCCTTTTAGGTAGCAAACTAGCCTGTAAATGAAGAGTACTGCTTGCCAGGAATACAGTTGAAATAGGTCAGTCTGGTAAGAAGAAGGGCTAATATAAGCAACACTCTGGTATTCACATCATTTATGGGTGGGAAACTTGGCCAAGAAAGTTGTAGGGTTTTGGTCAGTTGGTTTTCTGGTTTTCTTTCGGGGGTTTTTTTTTGGAGTGTGTTTCTGGTTTTAGTTTTGTTTTTCCTTCTCCTAAAAAGGAGAGTATTTCTCTCCTTGAAAGAGGAATGTTTATTTAAGGTGCCTTTAAGTTTAATTTTGTTCACTTTTCTCTAAAAAAGCCTCAGATTTTTACAGAAAAAAAAATAGTCTTCTGATAAATGGCATGTTCCAGTTGAAGACCTAACTGGAAATCACAAATCTAGCTAAACTTAAGTGGTTTGATGATGCCCTCTTCAACATCATACTGCTTTGCTTAATATCACTACAAGGCAGGCAAACAATTTGTAACACAGGAAAGAATTTCAGCAGTTTGGTCCAAGAATTTGATGCCAGTATAATCCAGAGGGTCTACATTTGGACACTTAATCTAAACCTAAAACCACATAAGTATTGGTGTGAGTAGCCTTTTGTGTATTGAGGTGAATAGCCCCAGGCACTATTAATAGTGGTTATCCACTAAGTCGTTGTAGTCATAGATGGGCGTTGACAGACACCTGCAGGTGGTAACATGTCAAGCTTTGTGGCAGGCTACACCATCCATTTGAGGAATTGTAGTTGATTTTATATTTCTGTAGTTCAGCTTTTACTGTCAGTGTTAGCTATTGAATGCATTTAACATACGCTTTGCCTTCCTCAGTCTTTCTAGTGACTAGAAAGAACAAAATTTAACTTCCTTCCATACTGAATGCTTGGCCATATCCTTCCTCCATACATCTAGTGTGCAAAGGATAGAGTTTATATTCCTGGAGTTTAAAATATGTTAGCTGACTGTCTGATAGCATATTAAACGCAGCAGTGACAGTAAAAAGCTGGGGAGTAAAGCAGAGATTACTGTGTGCCTTGAGCAGCAACGACTTGCATGCTGACTGGCTTGCAATGAAGTGGAATCTGGATGGGTTGGTACTTGGTGTGCTGTTTGGTTTTATTTTAATGTTGACCTTAATCCTGGACCAAAGGAAGGAGCTAGAGGTGCTCCTCTACCAAAATGTTGTGTTGGAATTTCCTTGAGAGGTTTTCCGCTCCTTTGCTATTCTCTTTAGAACTCTTGCTCAGCAACTAGGAATTGTTAACAAGGGAATTGGGAGTTGTTTGTAGTCTTATCATCAGAAGAACTTCTCTTGGAGTTTATCCAGACTGTTCCTGTACTCAAATTACAACTTGCTCAAGTCTTTGCTCTGATTATTTTAATATATTGGGGTTTATTTTTAGTAGGAGCGCATGCTGAGGGATGACATAAATGCCGTACATCATGTCCTGCCAAAACGTATATGTGGAGAAGTGTAGAGTGAGCTTGTGCTTGTGAAACACTGGATTAAGAGAAGTCACTTCTTAGTGTGGGAAACCGGTCTGTATCTGACCTCAAAATAAGAGACCCAGTTTCACTGGCTCTGTGTACTCCTCTTCTGTCATCTGTCTGAATGCCTACTTCAGTTGTCTGTGTACAATTAGCATTTGGAGCTGCAGATATTTAGGTGTACGTGTCCATTTTTGTCTTAAAAGTTTAATGGGCTTGAGCGTGAATGGAGGAGGAATGAAGCGTTCTGTATCATATAAGCATTCTCTTCACATCCAGAGTAGCCATCCAGCCGAACAACTTCATTTCAGAACAGAAGAAACACACAGTGAAGAAAACTGGTTTGAGCCTATAGTTGCTTTTCCCTTGCCTGGGCAAGTGGGCTACCCAAAATAGAGTATCTAAAGTTGGAAGGGACCCATAAAGTTCATTGAGTCCAACCCCCGGCTCCTCACAGGAATGCCTAAAACTAAACCATATGACTAAGAGCATTGCCCAGGTGCTTCTTGAACTCTTGACAGGCTTGGTGCTGTGACCGCTTACCTGAGGAGTCTGTTCCAGTGACCAACCACTTGTCTCAGTGAAGAACCGTTTTCCTAATGTCCAAGCTGAACTTCCCCTGATACAGCTTCATACCATTTCCTTGTGTCCTGTTGCTGGTCACAGAGAGAAGATCAGCACCTCCTCCTTCTGCTGCCCCCCTTGAGGAAGCTGTAGAGTGAGATGAGGGCACCCCTTGGCCTTCTCTTCACCAAGCTGAGCAAACTACGTGACTGACCTCAGTAACTCCTCTTAAATCTTGCCCCTCAGGGTCTTTCGTCATCTTTATCACTCTTGTCTGGACACATTCTAATAGCATGATGCCTTCCTTGTATTGAAGCACACAGTACTGGAGGTGGGGCTACACCAGTGCAGCGTAGGTGGAGTGGGACAATCACCTCCCTTGAGCTTAATGCACCCCAGGACAGGACACGTTTGGCCCTTTTGGCTGCCAGAGCACACTGCTGATTCATTTTCAACTTGCCATCAGCCCAAACCCCCAGATCTCTTTCCGTGGGGTTGCTCCCCAGCCTCTCATCCCCCACTTTGTATGTGTAACCAGGGTTATGCTGTCCCAGGTGGAGAATCAGGCACTTGCTCTTGTTAAATTATGTACAGCTGGTGATTGCCCAGCTCTCTGGTCTATCCAGATCCTTCTGTAAGGCCTCTCTACCCTTGAGGGAGCCCACAGCTCCCTCATGGTTTATTATCATTGGCCGTCCTGGGGAATAGGGATTCTCAGGGGCGCAGTGTCAAGAGTAGATCCAGGCTAGCTGGAGCCTGGAAGAAGCCACAATAGGACCGTGCAAAGCCTGGCTTGCTTAGCATCCAGGAATGCAGTCTGTGCATGTCTCTGGGAGGGCTGGACATCACCTCTGTGCTGCACCTCAGGGCTTCTTGCTTCAGAGTGAGGTCAAGTCTGGTGCTGTGGACCTGTTTTTCCTGTGCAGTTTGTGCTCCTGGAAGTTGTCTTCTGGTTTAATTTTATGTGCTGAAACCACACACTGTTACAAGTCAAACTGGAATAAGTAGGGATGAGTGGAAGGTTTCCTTCAGTGTCCACCTGGTGCTGACTAAAGCCCAGCTGCAGGCCCCCAGTCGGTCAGCATCCCATCAGCGCTACTCCGGGAGCATACAAGACTTGTTCTGTATGAAGCTGTTGGGCTGTCTGCACTGTCCTCTCCAGCACTCGGTAAAGGGTGAGGGGTTTTATTTTTTTTTCCAGCACTACAAAAAAAATTAGCCTTAATTTTTTTAATTCTATTGCCCACGAGGTGTCAGTGTTGCTTTTGCACGTGCAACCGGTGCGTGCCCCTGCCCGTGGTTGCACGGCTCCTGTGCTGTGCACGGATGCAAACAGCACACTGTGGCTCTTATTTTAAAGAGGAGAATTAACTTATTCTCTTGCCCGATGAAGCATGATGCTGTATTTGCACACTTTCTAATAAAATGTGACGTTCGCGATCAAAGAATTTATTGTAGTGAGAGGACTTACTAAATGACAGATACAGTCTTCTCGGAAACAGATGCCTCAGTTGCAGCGTTTAGCCTCTGCTCTTCTGTGAGAGAACTATGGAGGCACTTTTACACCCTACAACAGGCATATTGTCCCCAGCAATCTGTTCCTGGGTGTCTCCTTTTGGACTGTTCTGGTTGAGCCGGATTTATTTTTATGTCTCTTGCAACCAACATTAAGCTGATCTGGTCTGACTGCAGTCTGATTCTGCACTTACTTTATCTTTTTTAAAATAAGACTTCCTTGAAATAAGCTTCTCCATGCCCACCAAGTCTCAGAGAACCAGTCCTTCTTCCCAGGTTTTCCTTTAGTTAATCTTACCAGGTTTTCAGCGATCAGAACAAAAATGAAGGGTTTGCTCCGTTTTTTCCCAGAACTACAGAGAAAACGTGATTTGCTCCTTCCATTTTCTATTTAACACCTTTTCCCTCCAACAGCATCGCTTTCAGATGTCGTGCTTGCACTGAAATGTGGAGGACACGTTCAAGATAACATGCTGTTCCAACCACCAAGACGCAGCTGTTCTCAAATACGTCTGGACAACAAGTACAAGGCGTGTTTACCTCCCAACCGGAGCCTAATGTTCAAACCATACTCAGGTAATTATGGCATCAGCATTTCCCTGGAGACTTCTGGGCATAAATAAAGAGACCACATCTCTTCTACAGTGTGTTTGCATTTCTAAAAGCACCAAATTATAGATGGGCCTAATGGGTTGAAGGTGCTTAAAGCAGGGCCAGTGCACTTCATGTGCAATATACCATCATTTGAAAAGCTATCACGTTGTGGAAACATCATTCAAGTGCTAATTTAAATAATACTAACATCTAACATGAAGGCATGCTCTGACATTTATAGGTTTAATGTCTATTTCTGCACTCTACCAAAATAGATGGGCTGTGGGTGGATCTATGATTATTGCTGTGCATTAGCAAGACAAAAATTGTGTAGGCAGCTGGTATTATGCCTGGGTAAATATAGATGAGGGAGAATCTACAGAGTAATTTTTTGATGTCACATATTTATTTAAGAAATAATTAGAAACAGCATTAACTTCAGCAGTGTTTAAGGCTTTGGAGAGGGAGAGAGGATCTTAAAAATTTGTTGACCAGGTATGTCTCCATCCCGCATAGCCTGTGGTCCAGTAGCAGGGATGGGGTTACGCAGTCACGGACAGGAGCAGTGATTCCCTGCCATCCTTTGCCTGCTGAGCAAACATGACTGTTGAGCTGAATGCATTGCCAAGACATCATCCTGGTCAAAATTTGTGACGTTTATGTCCTCTGCCCATGTGGTAATCCTGAAAACTTCAGAGAGCTTTGACGGGCTGAAATGGGTATTTTTTCGCTGACTCCTGGTATAGCATATTGTGGAAGGAGCAAAGGTAGCAATCGTTTTGGAAGAACATAATTTTATCATTTTCTGGCTGAAACAAGTAAAAGCTACTTGGTCCTTCCTACTCCAAATGGACCAGTGAAGGGAAGCAAGGTATGCTCCACCACTAAATTGCTCGCAGTGGCATAACTGCTGTTAGTAACATGTGCTTGTGCGTAACTATAACAATATGTAAATCGGAGGGGACCTTCTCACAGTTTTCTAATGGAGACTGGTAGGTAAAGTTCTCCAGAGCTTTTGGTACCTCTTTTCTGTGTAAGGATAATCTTGACATAGTACTGCAGTAAACTTTGTAGGTTGGGTGATTTGGTTCTGTCATTGCGGGGGGTGTGGGAACAACAACAACATAACAGTGCAGTGGAGGGAGGCCCAGCTCTGACACTTGGTACCAACTGCTTTTAAAGCCTGACCTGGGCAAGTCCCCATTGTCCTCAGAACCAAATGTGCAAACTAGTATTAAACTGGGAGTGTGTGTTTCTTTTCCTCTTTATAGAGTTTTCCCAATTCTATGTCCTCTACAGGAGGACAGAATCCCACAGCATATCTTGTTTTCCCTTCAGGCCAGCTGATCCCCACATGTGTAGTCTTTCCCTTCTTGTGTTTCACAGCATTTTTAACAAAGGATGAAACCACTGACCATTTCCTTGGCTTATGGGCGATGTTCTTGCCAGCTTCAGCTTGCTGGACAAATCTTTTTTCTAAGAAATGCATTTCCATCAGGCCCAACGGGCAGTGGCATTGCTGCCCATCTCTTGTGAAAAGGCAGAGTGCCCTGTCTGGCAGTTTCGGAGGGTTAGTTTGCCTGCTCCTGCAGAGGTTATGCACAAGCAGTTCAAGAGGATGCTTCATATGCCTGCCACAGCTGTATCCTTGTTAAAGGTCCAGGGTCTGGGTGACTGTAACACCCCTAGTACATGAAGGTGTTGGGAATTTTTTAACTGTCTCTCGGTGGAAGTCAGTCTGATGCAGCTAAACAGCCCTGGAGGAAACTTCAGTTTAGCTGGAGGGGAGGGGGCTAGGAATGTGTAAAGTGGTTGTGTGGGGGAGGGCAGGAAGAAATGGAATTATGGCAGGAAATTATAAAGTAGATGTGGCAAATGCTTTGGTTCTTACAGCAACTTATTTATACCAAAACACATGATAACATGCCATTTTTTGAGGATTTCTGGCTTTTTTACATTTTCCTACTTATTCCTTAAAAAAGTATGTATTTTTCTTAGTACCACCTGAAATGATCATAGCATCCTAGAAAGCCAAAGCACTAGAATGATGTGAAGTTGCTAAGTGGAGAAGATGCATTTTGGAAATTATATTCATTTGTGATATAACCGGGCCTGAGAGATGCTACAACACAAATCTGGTAAGGCAGCAGAAATTGTACAGTGTCCCAAGAAACTTAGTGCTGAAGAGGTGGGAAGAAGGATGAGAGTGAGGTGATAAGAAGAGCATCATGGGCCCAGGGCAGTTATGATAAGTTTAGGCAGACATACAAGTATTTTGTAGATGCCTGGTTTTAGAAATGGGAAGGTTTGATTTAGTCTTCATCAAGCTTTCTGGCTCAGCACCGGCTTTATAGAGACACCTCCAAAGAGTAGATCTCATTCATCTAATTCTGATATCCACCTTTCTCTGGCTGTGGTGGGTCCTAAAACATTTGCCCATGTCTTTCTTCCCCCCCACCCCCCACCCCCCCAAATACCAGTAGAAGAGAAGAGGTGTGGTACCTCTTTTCTTTCCCTCTATATAATAACCTAATGGTTAGCACAATTGTTAAGGAAGCAAAAAGCCTGATTTCTGGGCAGAAAGGCATCCTGGAAAAAATGCAAGTGGAAATATGTAACACAGACAGCCTCCACAGCCTGTTTGCTTATTCTTATACTTAGAGATTCAAATAATGAGCATGATTAAACTCTCAAAGGATCTCAATTACTGACTCTCTCTCCCATTTATGGCATGCTTTGAGGGAAATTATAATGAACATACTATTAAACAAAACATGAACCCTCAGGCTATCTGGGCTATGGCAGATCCTCTGCTCCTTGGAGCATGCATAAGTCTCTCTCCCTGCTCCCCTGTGTGAGCCAGGATCCTGATAGGACTTTCTGGCCCTTCCTTGCTCCTGGACCCTAGAGTCAGGGTCTCTAGCCACCATGTCAGGGAGGGCAGGAAAGGGAGAAGAGGGGAGGGTGATGCTCTTGCTGTCTCTCCACACATGCCATGATCTGAGGCACTGCTGTTCTCCAGCTGCAGTGTCACCCAAGTTACTAGTGTTTGGGCTTTTTCTTATTTCTTCTTCCTTTTCTTTCCTCTCATGCCAGGGGAGTTGGAGCCTGAAGGGAGTCTCAGCGTAAACCTCTGAACACAAAAATAAACTGGTCCATGCCGTATGCGATAGGAAAATGAACAGCAGAAAAACTTTGCCTGGAGCTGCAGGGAAAGGTGAAGGATTTGCTGCTGCAGATGCCTTAAGTAGAGTGTGTTGGAGTTTAGGACCTGGTTCAATAGAACCATCATAAAATAAATGTGTGCTCTACCTACCATCTGTAGTGCGTGCACAGCAGCAAACCACTCCAGACACAGCTAAAAGTGCCCAAAGGCAGAGAAGGAAAAGGAGAAACAGAAGGGAAGGAGAGAATATGTATTACAGGGGAAAAAAGGGCTGGAGTTGCATTGGGTATGTGAGGAGAAACCTGTACTGCTTTTCTGCTGGAGGTGCCTGTCACCATGAGGTCTAGAGTCACGAATCAGTTTGGTGATACCTCTCTTGGGCTCATCCAGCAACCCCCTCTGAGCTGTAAACGTTCAAGATCAAATGGTTGCCTCCCTTTCACTGTAGCAAAGTTGGGAGGAGAAGGCACCTACAACCAAGTCCTTGGCAGCCCTCAAAACACCTTGACAGCCCCCACAATCACTGCTCCCCACAGACGGGGTTCCTTTTCCTACGTGAAACAAGCCATGTGCTAGGTTTTGCCACAAAACTGAAGGCACTTCAGTCCCTTCCCAAAGACCAAGTTCAGCACCATTCAAACTTCTGAAATCCAGGAAAGGAAGAGGTGAGCTTCTGAGTGAAGATCCAGTGCACAAATCTCTTGGGTTCGGCCTCTGAACTGTGGGTGAAGAGGAGCTCTTGTTTTCAGAGAAACCCAAATACCAAGCCAGGTAGTTAGAGCGTGCGACCTCCTTGGGGTCAGCTTTTTGTAATCCTCCAAATGCAACAGCATCCGTCTGGTCTGATTGTTGCCTTTTTTTTTTTTCTTTTTTTTTGTAACGTTAAAATATACATTGCTCTGTGCATGTAAGGGATAAATACAATTGCAGTACAGGGGGCTCAAGGGCGTGTAGCATATTTCTTTGACTTTGCAGGGCCGGTAAACCTTGTGTACTGTGAGTGGCTTCCTTTGGGCATCCTTTTACAGAAGCTTTTAATCCTTGCTTTCCCCCCACATGAGAAGCCACACGTAGTCATGGCTATTATAACATGTAGGATTAACTTAAAGTACAGCACTGAGCTTGCAAGGGTTTGGAGTGTTGAGATTTCTGCAGTCTGCTATCTAAGTATTTAAGCACTCTGCTCATTTACATCGTCTAATTGTTACATTTGTTAACAGTTAATCTCTCACTCAATCCTACATCTGATCTCTACTAGGCAAATGTTGTCAGAGCAATCAAATAGAAATGCATTAGATGCAGACAGGAGGAAAAAGAAAGCAAAAAGATAACCACCAGTTTCTCAGCAGCATTTGTAGCCCTTTAACCATAGCGCAAATCTGATGTGGTTGCCGATTCTACTTCCTTATTCAATTTTGTCCCTAATAGCCATGGGAACAAAGAAATGTCAGTAAAAGTAACCATTTTACTGAGTTCCTTTCTGACCGCAGCCTGCACTAAAAGCTTTGTTATTGCTCTCCTCTCTGCATGCTGGAGGGAAAGGAGGGAGAAAGCAAGGTAGTTCGCAGAGCGCAAGGATCACTGCAGATGTGGCGGGGAGGGACAGAGCAGCAGGAGGCCAGGCTGAGATAGTGATGACCCGGGCATTGAGAAGCGATGCAATCCTGAGAGAAAACAAGACCGTCTCAGTATGCCCTCCCCGTCTGCCTCCTGCCCCTGTTCCTTATGCTTCAGCCCAGAAACCTGAAGTGAAGGGGCAGGGGCAGGTGGTGGTGGAGCAGCAGTGGAGAGAGCTCCACAGAGTGTAGACACTCGCGAAGGCAAGGTGGGCTGCTTAGGGGTTAAGAAGCAGTCCCCAGCTTTCCTCTGCTCTTTCACTGGCCTCTGTAACCCCCCCAGTGAAGGTTGAGATGGGGCTGGGAAGGAAGCAGGAGTGGGTGGCTCTAAGCAAAGAAGCACAGAGATTATGAGGGCTGGAGGAATTGCTGGGAAGGGCAGTTGTCATCGGTGTGGGATATAGGCAGGAAGCAGCTGGGGACGTTAAGCTGTGAGAAAGGGGAACAACTTTTCTTTAAGAAAATGGGTGGAGGCAGCAAAAAGCAGGACTGTGGAAGTGTGTATATGAGATGCAAGTTGCAGAGGAGGTGTCTGACAGACATCAGTGTTTCCCTGATGAAGGCTGTGCAATGCCCTGGCTGGAGTGTGAGATTCAGCAGGCTGTGCTAATAATAAAAATAAAAATTATAGAAAAAGAAAGAAAAAGATGGTCATATCTGATAGCCATGAGTATTGTCACACCATGAATAGGAGTACTTGAAGGTAAGTGTACTTGAAGGTTAAAGTGTCTACCTAGAACTCACTTGGACCTGATAGCAAAGCACAAGCATGTGATAGAGGTGTCAGGCCAGGGATCTCCTGCTCTTCAGAGCAGAACCTGGATGTGGAGGAACTTGAATACTCAAGGGACTATTGCTAAAATGGCTAGATGTGTAGGACCATGTAGCAGCCAGCCCAGCACTAGCATTGCAGGTGGTTTTGGTGCAGAGTCCTACCGCAGACATGAAGGTCTGACCACAGCCGGGACTGATGCTGGTAATGTGGCTGCACTGAGGAATGGTGATGGAACACCCATGTGCTCTTGCCACGTGTCAACAGCAGGTGAGGGTGACAGAGATCTGGTTGGTCTACTGAAACTGCTCAGTGGTTGTTAGCTTGACATAGGTTTTGCATATGTATGGATGTGATTGGGTCAAATTTGGTGACAGTTTTACAAGTTCCTCTCAGAACTTTGACTGTGCATGACACCGCTGTGTGGAAAGCCTTCTGGAGCTCTTAGCTCTCCTCGGTTCTCCTTGCTGATGGTGGGTTTTGGTTCTGCGTAGTTTTACCCCAGGGGAAATTAACAATTCTCATCAAAATTCTTTGTAGGCTTCTAAATTAAAAGATATGAGTGTGAGAAGAAGAAATACTAGCAAAATCCCACTCGCTAGAGTTAGGTCCCTGCTTCTGTCACAGAACTTCTGTTGGCTCTGAATAGCGGCACTTACTTGTGCTGTTCAACGCAGCTGGAGACAAGAGGGTAAATGTTGCTATAAGGATGAATGCCAATGTTACACATATATTTTTAAAGGTATCTGCTGTATTACTGTAGGTTATTTAAACAAGACTTTCTTGCTCTGGAGCCTGAAAACAGCATAGCAAAATGTGGTTTTGTTCGTTTGTTGTTGTTGGTGGTTTTTTTTAACTTTAACCATCTTTCTGTATTTCAGGACTGGAATGTAATCATAAAAGTGAGCACGGCTCTTCAGATTGTTCTTTCTGTAAGCGCGGCTTCGTAATGGAGATTTAGTGGGCTGTAAACAGGATGTCGTATGGTGCTCTCTGTCAAAAATTAATGATGGCAATGAAGATTAAATTATTCTTCCGTGAAAATACAGCACATACGCGGAGAGATGTTTGCAAGCAGGCTTAAAATAGGCCGTTCCCTGAGGACAGCCTGGGAAGTTTACTGGCTGTTTGCTGTTCCTGGTGAGAGTCTGGGTCTGCCACAAAGGGGAGCTGTGTTTAATTCCTGCAAAACCCTGGGACACAAAGGGAGGCTTTTGTTTCTCTTCCTTCCAGGTGGAAGCTGTAGGCTGTGGTGCCTGGGATAATCTGATACTCGGCTACCTGCGGTGTACTCCCAGGGCTCCAGTTTGCACCGCTGGCCTCCTTTCGCTGCCCTTCGCTGTCAGAGCTCAGCGTGCCGGTCTGGGAGGATTCACTGTGAATTCGACTGTGCGTGTTGAGGGGGGTGGAGGGAGAGGGAGAAGGGATTTTCCACAAATGGAAACTGAAAACCTGCAGCACATCTATATGGAAAAGGCTTCCACTCCATCATCTGCTTCTGATTGTGATTTTTTTCCCCTAGGTGCAGCACGAACATGTCAGTGGGAGAAAAAAAAAAAAAATTATGTTTCCCGAGACAGGTTTGTCCTGATGCTGGCCGGTATGGATTGCTTGGTGTGCCAAGCGAAGCTGTTTCATGTGAGGCACGGTTTTCTGCCATGCAGCTCTCGGGAAGCCTGTGTGGCTGCTTTCTGTTTCATTTTTTGGCGGTAGGTGGCTGTCTGCCTCTGCAGAGGCTCAGCCCAGGCCAGCCTATTCCCCATTCTCCAAACCTGTTTTCCACATTACCGCTCGGTAAAGATGTAAATATTAAGCAGAAGATTTCATGCCTTCCACAAGGGCACGGCTTTCTCAGCAAATTCATTCCTGGTACTGGGGAGAAAATTAGGAAACTACATCTTGGAGGGAAGACGTCATCGTGACCTTTTATTTCTTTGTGGAAGAACTACTACCAATATTCCAGCTCAATGATCTTTGTCTTCCCACAGCTTCAGCACTTACCAGTTAGGATCCTGAAAAGCATCAGGTTTGAGGATTTTTACATTTTTGAATGCCCTCTTTTTTTCTTAGTGTTGTGAGCTGCCTTGATTTTTTAAATTATTTTGTTTTTTTTTTAAATATTCATTCTCCCCATCATATCCTGTGTGGTAGATCTTTGTAGTGGTATAATCCTTTGAGCCATCTAGACCTGGGAAAACACCTCTTTCCCCCTTGTTTTTGAAACCTGTTGTCTAAGAAGACTACGCATTTGTGTATGCTTAGAATATGTGAGCTGATAGAAGCAAAAGGGGAAAAAGAGGTGACTATGGTACCGACTGCATCCCCTCGCATGGGGAACACAGTGCTCTGTGGCAGAGAGTGGCTCTTTTCAAACAGGTGCTGCACTGGACCTTCGGCACACACAGATGTATAAACTGAATCACACCTGACATTTTAACTCTCCTTTGAAGCTCCATCGCTATAGTGAAGCTAAAGTGTATCCAGTATGTAAAACCAGACTATTCCTGTATCTTCGTAAAGATCTCTGCTCCTCCAATTACTTGCACATTTCATGGGGAAAATTACTACCCTGATAGATTTAGTCTTTCCATGAGCAATGAATATTGTTGTTGCTCAGGAATTAGCTGAATAACATGAATTACACTGGTAAAGTTAACCCAAACAGTGTGCAAGCATGTCTTTCTGTTTTGACCCATCAGTTGGAGATTACCAGCACTGGCTCCTGCTTTGGGGCAAAGATGACCTTTTCTGCCATGGGCAAGGAGACCTGGGAGGGCTTCTCAGGTTTGCCTTTCAAATGTACGCTCTGTACCTGGGTAGGTGCATGGCATTTTTGATGCTGCTGTTCTTTGATGTGGGGAATGGTGTCTCTTCTGAGAAAATATCTCATTAAAGTAGATTTTATTTTATATGCTAAGACATGATCCTTGGCTCTTCCATCGTAGTGGGGAGAACTGAGAAGTAGCCACCTAGCATGGGCTGCCTAGAAGACAGTGAGGACAAAATAACCACCCGTGCCTCTGTGAGCATTGCCCAATACACTGCATACTCCTATGCTATGCGATGGGCAGCTGTCTGCACCGATTTTCATCTTCCACCGCACACACACTTACATGTTTTCCTATTCTGGTCATTATATTGAGATCTCTCCTATGGCTCCAAAGTATGCATTTTGCTTTTCTGGATTCAGCACAGCAGGTCTGATTTAAGTCCTGCAAGCTGTGTAGCCACTTCTGTCTCTGTGAATGCAGGTAAAGTCTAAAACACTCTCACAATGAAGTTGCCTCAGCTCTGGCACAGATCAGGGAGTTGCCACCTGCTTTGTATATCCAAGCAATTTGCAGCTGCTTTCGCAGCCCAGGGATGACTACCTATGGGCCTGGGACAGAGATCAGACTTGTGGGCAGCCTGTGGAGAGAGGATGGCAATGTCCTCCAAATGACAGAGTGAGGTGGAGAAGCCTGCCATGGGTTTCCACAAGGCTGCCTCCAAATGTTGCTTCGGTCTGGTGTGGGAAAGCAAAGGAGATGATCAAAGCTGTCATTTATGGATCATACCTACTTTTCAGGCTCTCTGTTTCCAGCTGTGGCATATTAAAAAAAAAAACAAACCTGCACTTCTGCAGAGAGATGCCTGTGGGGCTGTTGGAGGACCTTTTTGGCTCAAATCCCATCCAATGGTAAGTGCCTGTCCAAGCATCCCTTTACTGTAGCTGCCTACTTCTGGGTAGGGATAAACTGTCTGAATAATGTATGGGCACTTTTTAAAATGTCTGTCACTCACAGTAAGTGCAGATAGTGACAGCAATAGATAGGGGACACTTCTGCGTTTTCAGGTAAATCCTCTGTATTTCTTTACACATCTGCTGAATTGACTTGAGTTGGGGATTCTTGCCACTGAGTCCCCAAGAATGATCTTTAATCCTCAAAGTACAAGACCAGCTGAAGTTTTATAAATACTGCCTAGTTTTTCTCTACCTGCAAAACAGTTCAAGCAGCACAGTGTAAGGAGTAATACAGCTACCGCTCACACTGGCCTCAGGATGCGAGTGTTTACATTGCCTCCCGGATTTTCCAGATCATCAATTGAGAAGTCAGTTCTGAAAGATGATTAAATCAAATAACATTTTATTTAATAAGTCATCTTCCTTCTGGCGTAAGTCAATTAAGTGGTCTTGTCTAGACTTGTAATGAAATCTCTCTGGAATTTGGCCAAGGAAAGGTATTAACCTTACTAAAAGGCAAAGACTTTGCACCTAATTGATGTGCAGCTCCGCCAAATCTACAAACACAGAGTTGTGAATTCCTTAACTGAACAAGTAAAGGTATTGTTTTCAAATGAAGCATGTTCTTCTTTTCATTTCTTGGGCACGGCTATCAGTGAAATACAATCCTAACTACCGCTTTGAACCTGACCTGCCCTGAAGGGAGAGTAGCAGAAAATATGAAATTAGTTGCTAAAAACATAACAATTGTGATTGAAACAGAAGCAGCTCTAGAGAGAGTGCTGTCCTTTGCCACATGGTAAAACAGAGGTGAAACAGTCCAGAATGAATGGCTTTGTTACGTTTCTGATAAAAAATAATAAAGTGCTCTGTAATGGTAGCAACGAGCATAAATAAGGAATAAGGATGTCTCGTTGTAGAGAGTCTGCCCAGACATGACAACAAGAATGAGTCTTGAAATTATCGGGGAGTTTGTGCATATTTCAGGAATTTTCAGATATTATCCCATGTATTTCAAATAAGCCAGAAAAAATATGGTTATCTGAATAAAGCACCCAACTTTTATCTTCTATTTGTGACTAATATTTGATTTTTCTAGCCATGTGAGTAGGCTAGTCAACATCCAAGCCTAGGAGAAAGTAGTTAAGAGGAGATACTCTGTTTTTCCACTGACTTTTCTCAGAGGAGAAGATCATGAATAATTTCACAAGCTTCTAATACATTGGACTGTAAAGACATATGCAGTGGAAAACATCTTAAACATCTTGTTGCTGCTCTATATTTTAGAAGACTTTTTTTCAAGTTCTTAATTGAATAAAACCCAAAATATCTTTTGCCCTTAATCCAAGCTCTTTCCCCAGTTCCGTGAAGGAATCTTTTTCTAGGTTCCTGTGTTCAGTAATGTAAATCCAGTCAATCAATTCAACTCCGTGTATTCAGCGGCAGTACAGAAAGGCTAGTACAGCTGGGACATCACTCTTCGTAACCTCTACTCTTCGTATCTGTGGTGGTCTTAGAGAAGTACAGAGAGAGACAAGTATACCTCTTCTCAGATATATTTGTACAGGCTATATTTGGAAGACATCATGTGATGTAAATTTCCATTGTTAATTCATTGTAGTAACTCCCCCCACCCCACCCCCCAACAAAACCCACCAAAAAACCTTCCAAGTTCTCAATCCCTGAAGCGCACTGATGGGAAATCGCAGTATCCCATAGTGGTCTGTGGGTCAACATGTCCTTCAGGAAATTGCAGCTACCCTTTGCGCAGCTTCTGCAACCCTACTGTGAAACTAAACGAGGGCTCTCTTTCACATGTGAGTTGCTCTTGAACCTCAGTGAACCTGATATAATAAGCAGGTCTACGTATAGGGCAGCACAGGCTGTCAAACGAACTAGCAAGTACGTGCTGTTGTAACGGAAAATGTGTAACAGAGAATGTCAAAAGGAAACGGACCATAAGAATGGTGCCTCAGACATAACTGGCTAGTCTTGCTTGGTCCATTTCTCAGGTTTTACTGTGGACATGAAAGCTGTGAGCTTTTTTTTTTTTTTTTTTTTTTTTTCTTCTTCTTCAATAAAGCTTGCTAATAAAAGGGGCATCTCCTTGTACTGGAGACTCTAAAATCTCCTTCTCTTTATTCTGGAGCTGACAGGCAGCATGGCTGGCATATCTGTGTCTTTGTTCTTTTACATGCTGCAGTTTCATTCACCTTCTCTTCCCCTGGAAAGACCTAGATAAAGTGTGATTGATCACCTGCTTGGATCTACAGCAAATTATCTCATTCAAAATGTTAATTTGGACCCATTCATGCTCAGGTGAGAGAGTACAATTTAAAAGGCTTTTTGAAAAAAGCTCCTTTCAGCTCCTAAGTTCATTATGAGCATTGAGGGATTTTATTGAACTTGAGGTTTTTCCCCCAAGCATCATATTGTCCCACCCTGTCACATCCATAGGATACATCATGGATACTGTGACAAGGACAGTCAGCTGAAACACATGTTCATACTTGTGTAAGGCCCCATGGGGACGTGAGACTGTACTTCACCACAGACCTTATCCAAAGCCCAAAGATCTCAGTGATATGATTAGCCCTGAATTTGAATTTTTGCTGAAGTTTGACTCAAAAGCAAAGCCACAAAACCCAACCCACTAGAGAAACAGGCATCACCTTTGCAGCTATATGGATGGCTTTGCTTTGTTGAGGAATCACAGGTAAGACTTCTATTTATTACTAAGTTATTGATATACAGAAAATAAGCCTGGGCAAGCTGGTTCCATTACGTATTGCTTTGAGGGACCAGAGTGTTTCACTGCATAGGTTAATATTTCAATTTCTGAGCACTCAACAGTTCTTTCAAAAGGTGATTCTAAATGTAGTTTGTATTCAGGACTGCATTCGTGTTTGGCGATTGGATTGAGTCCTATAAATATTGTGCACAAAGAGAATACTATCTTTTAAAATCACTATAAGAATGATCTTAGAGTTGGTATGAAAGAGTTAAAATTTTTTTAAGCATCTGAATTTGAACAAATTAATCCCACCCTCATGATTGCCAATCATAATAACATCCAGATTTTTGTGGACTGCGAAGCTCTTTATAGAGGAGTTTGCTATTGTTAGCCCTGCTTAAGGTGAAGAAACCATGACATAGCAAAGGAACTGGCCCAGCATCACTCAGGCAGTGATGAAAGTGACAAGAACAGAGTCCAGATCCCCTTTGTCCCAACCCAGTGAACTTTACATAGGTCACTAAACACCATTATCCTCATTTTGTGAAGGGCAAAAACTGACCCTAAGCAGAATGGAAAGGCATGGGACCTGTGTCCTGACTGGCATCCCAAACCCGAGTCTCTCACCTGGGGCATCACCACCTTAGCTCAAGTCTTTGGGGACTCTACCATTCCTCGTATTGTTATTCCTTCTGATTTCTACATTGTTCTGGCATTTGGGGGCGGGGGCAGGGGGGCAACACCAAACAAAAAATCTTTTTAGTTTTCTTTTCTGAATTTCAACCAGACCATTATGCTGAGCTGAGCATTTCTGAATTGAAGCAAATCCGATTGCAGTGGCCTTGCCATAGGCACACCCTAATTAACAGCAAAAAATTCCATATGTTCCACCCTTCACGCAGGCATGCCTGCTCTGTGACCTAAATGCTCTGATTCGTCTAGCGTAGGAGAGTTTTCACACTGGGGGCAACTTTGACTTGTGTTGTTGCCTATATCTGTTTGCCTTTCAGGTGGTTTATCTTCTTTTCCCCTCAGTCCTCAGTGACTACTTTCAAAGGCATTTGTTTGCTTCACCAGGTATTTTTAGCCCCACACCCTGTTTTTTCTTTCTTCATCTCCCAGTAAAGTTATGATGCTCAATTTATGACATGGCAATTATTTTCATGGCAACAGACCGTGGCATTATAGAACAGGAACATAATGACTTCACTGAAGAATCAAGCAGAAGCAGCCAGGTTCTGGTTAGGGAAAGCTCTTTTTTAACAAAACATGAATATCCTCTAAAACAATAGAAGGAAAATTGTTGTTAAAGTTGCATAAACAACCTTTATCATCTTTTTCCTGGGGAGCAAAGCCTTCCAGTGATGCACAGTAAATCTTTGAGAAACGTTCAAATCCTGGAAACTCTTTTAGCACTTTTTTGTAGTTTACTCTGATGTATTTGGACTTCTTGGGTTTTTTTAACTGGGTAGGGATGGGCCTTGAAGTCTCCAAAGAGCAGCCTTTCACAAGAGCTTTCCATTGCTGCTATTATGTTAGTGTTCTACTGTATATATACGACAAGAGGTATACATGGTACTTTACAGATGAATAAAATGACAAGTCTTTCCCTCCAGCTGCCCTGAATCATCTGAACAAAGGAGAAAGTGAAGCTTGGGTTAGGCTGGAAATAAACTCTCCTGCAGTAGTTCTCTACTTTGAACTTGGAAATGCAGGCAGTTAATGATTTTTACTATTTGCTCTGGGTTTTTAACCAGTTTCTCAAAACACTTGTGCTCTTTTTTAAGGCTTGTCAAGTTTCAGGCAACTCATGATGTGAATCCTACTCTTACCAGAATTGATTATTTCATCTTATCTGCATTTCTTCTCTTCAGAAGTCATCTCTAGGCAGATATTACGGCTTCATCAGGGCAATCGATGCATTCGGATGGGTTGAGCTCCAGAGCACTGGAGCCAAGACCATAAGCACAGGTGGGAGCGAGCAGTGAGCCAGTGCAGGCAAGTGGGGAGCCAAAACAGAGCTGAAGCAAAGTCATCAGGCTAAATGAAGGGGGGTTTGAAATATTGTAAGGCATTTTGATTCAGTAGAAATCTTTTTTTGACTGAAGCACCACATGCCTCACTAGTGTGGGAACAGGCTGGGGCAGGTGTGGTGGGAGCTTGGCAAAGGTCCTTCTCCCCCTTTTTTTCATGCAGGCATTGTACATTGGGGAAGATGCCCGGGTTTATGACAAGATGTGACATATATAACATCATAAATAAATAACCAACAGGAAAGACTAAGGCCTCGTAATGTTGTTTCTGTGAACACAAACGTGCAGTGAACAAATTGCATGAAAGTGGATGATTCCTGTAACTGGACTTCAAGTGCAGAAATTCATCACTTCTATAGCCTTTGTATTCCAGACTTGTAATGGCTGTTCCTCCGTAGGAGAAAATTGCTATGATAATCCATCTCCCCTTCCAGGTTCTAGTGATAGCTGCGTCTTACGTACTTGAGGACGGTATTAGTGTATGGTGACACTGCACTCTATCTTTCTGGAATCAGTTGTAAACGCTGTGGACATCCAAGCCAGGCTGCTCTTTTTTAATGGGTGTGTTTTCTGTATGAAAGATCTACCTTGGCCTTGGAGCCGTTGGGGTTTAGTGGGGTGTTTCATGGGACTCAAGCTAGCCCTCTGCAACCGGGATGAATTTCACTCTGAGCTCGTTTTCATTAAACTCTTTGCAAATACGGCATTCAACACTTGCTCCTCCCAGCTCTGTACCACCCATCTTTATTTTTCGCTGACTCCCCAAAGCCCTAATTTGCAGTGCTGCTATGAAAAACCTGACAGGAACGTATGACAGCTCTGGCCAATCTCTCCCTTTAGATGTAAGACAGTTAATAACCTTTTTAGAAGGATGAGGCAGAAAGCCTGTATATATCATCTCTCTGTATTTAATAAGCTACATATGTGGCCCATCCACTGCATCTGTCTGGGAAAAACCCAGGTTTCTGATGTTGCTAGAGGTTGCTATTTTCATGGTGCAGCTGAAAAAGATGTCGGTGCCATCTTAGCCGGGGTCAATCAGTCACCTGAAGCACGTCCACGACCCATGTGGTTCAGCTGTCCCAGCTGAGAGAAACTCACCCACTGCCATTGTCAGAATTTGGATTTTAAAAAAGGGGGTATAAAGAGGTTCTTCAGGTTGCAGGTGTTCTTAATATTTGGGGGGCAAAATCCAACTTTTAATATTTAAAAGACTTATGAATGCTGTGTTGGTTTTTTTTTCTTAAAACTTAAAATTACCACAGATGTTTCATAGGCATATTCTAAGATGTTTTAATGGACTATGTATTCAGTGACTAATCCTGAAAGACCTTTGTAAGACTGCAGAGCTGTACAGGGGTTTGTGTGCACCAGCCAAAGGAAAGGCAGATTCTTGGGAAGGTAGATCAGAGGCATTTGACACTGGTGTCTCCATGGGAAAAAAACAGCTAAGATGCCTGTCTCTCAGCCTCCCTTCAGGTAATACAACAGTCAGAGGCAACCTGGACGCAGCTCAGGGGTTTAGCATCAGCCTCTGAACTGATGCAGCCTCGATGAGGCAGGACTGTGTGCTGGTACTGTGTTCCCATCACACTCCACTGTCTTTCTTCCTGCCAAGGATCTGGCAAGCAGTGCCACGGAGCGAAACAAAAAGTGTTTCATTCAAGGAACACAAAGCCAAACTCAGATTTAGCTGGATATCCAAAAATATTAGCTCACAAATGAGGGTGGAAACACTCCCCCAACAGAGTTCAAAATTCTTTGGCAGCCCAGCTGGGTCTGGGGCTGCTGATACTGTAAATAATGAGGAATTGGTGCAAAGGCTTGGATCTGCACATGCTTGCTGTCTGTGCAGCGAATGGTCCACAGCTGGCAGGTTTGCCACAAACCCACCGGGGGCTCAGCTGCCATGCCACGGGGCCACGGCGTGCAGCTCCGCTGCTGGGGCTCCGCTGGCAGGGGGAGAGGAAGCGATGTACCGTCTGTTACCCTGTCTAAATATCTGTGGCATCGACAACTGCTTTATAATGATTACGGTTATTTGATCCCCCTATTTAATCGTGTTATAAGAATCTATTTGTTTCGCGGCTGCCTGGTTTCTAAGGGCTGTGCAACAAAAGCCTTGGCATGGCCAGAGCCTCTGTGTTTGTCAGCGATTTGCAAGGCTCGCCGACCGAGTGCTAATTCTGGTAGGGTGCAAGAGGACCACCGGGGGACAGTATCTTTGTTAGGTGAGCAACACCAACAGTGCCAGAGCGTGCGGCGAGTGTGCAGGTGATGGCTCAAAAGAAGGGATCAAAGGGAGGCAGAAATGCGCATCCTAATCCAAGGGAGCTGGGGAAACTGCTCGCCTGCCCGTTTGCTGCACACGATGGAGCAGAAGGGAAACTTACAGTCTGGCTCGGCTGCCTCCTCCCAGGGCTGGAGACTGGTTGCCATGGATATCTGGTGATGGGAGGGCACCAGCAGTGCTGCGGCCTGAGGGGACTGTCTGGGGTGAAGGATGAAGTGGAGGATGCCTGTAGGGTGGGGTGGGCAGCAGCAGGGATTTTTCCAGTGGTGGAGAAGCAGAAGGGGTCTGGGGGCTGGGTGAGGCCTTCCTGAGAGTGGGGCACACCCCACACACCCCCACTCCCCAGTGGTGCTGACGGAGTGACAGTCACAGCACGAAGTCTTGGGATGAATTAGCTGTACCCCAAGGGCTCAGAGGGTTATTTCTGAGCTGTACTTTTGACACTTCTGTGTGTCTGCGCAAAATTTGGCTGGGTTGTACTTTGAAGCCTCTGGTTCTGCTCTCCAGCCGTGAAGCAGATGCAGAGCTGGCACTGGCAATAAAACTGGCATTGCAGGAGTGTGTGTCTGCATGTGCATGTGTGTGCAGTGCCATGCTGGACAGTGTGGGGTGTTCTTGTTTCTGTTGGCTTTTTTCTCTCTTCAACAAAGAACCCAGTTCTACAACATTGTTTTTGAGAGCCCGGCTGCTGATTTCAACAGTGCATTTGTGCAGATACGAGTCTTTCTTGTATGAGTGAAAACAATGTGATTGCCTGAACTTGTGCATTTCTTGCTCACTTGCTGCAGTCCTGATCCTCTCCCGTTTTACTGTTGCTCAGAAATTGTAAATGCCTGTGTGAAGAATAACAAATTGCAGTTATTCTTCTGTTTTGCTGAATTAGCAGGAATGAACCCGAGGTATGCTCTTCTGCAACAATATTTAATAATGATATGTGACCAATTTTTTTTACAGCCCTGGTCCTTTCAAGCCCTGTACTTACTGGATTCTCCACTGCCATAGTAGTTTAATTCAAACCTCTCTGTTTGAGCTCCATCCC